>NW_024543065.1:39737500-40978333 GCF_018167655.1 Microtus oregoni
TGTAGCTCACTCTTCTGCCTCTGTGCAGATGGGAGGGGGTAAGATCCTGGGACCGCTTAAGCTACTTCAGACAAAACTCACCGAGGAAGCCAACCAGCCAGTGTCAGAACTACTGCTCCCACTGTACACTGGGAGTTCTAGTACACAGAGACCCAGCTGAGCCAGGACCTCACCTATGCTGCTCACCGGGGTAAAGGGCATGGACTTTGTGACCATCACTCTTCATGTGCTTGTGAATGCCAGAGGAAGCTGTCACCATCGCCAACTCTCCCTCCATGACTGAAGTTCTTCCCACTTCAGGCGTGAGGGGTGTGTTGTATGTGGGGGGGGGGGGGGGGATGAGGCCACTTCTGGATGCTGCTCTGACACACTGACACATCACTTTCTTCTCTTTCTCCACCTCGGGATTGAGCATGGATGACCTCAGAGGTCACTACGCAAGCTCAGCTACAGATCAGCCCAGCCCTCAGGGAGTAGTGAATTAAGTATGGCCCATATCTGGGTTAGTATGGCCATGGGTCCTGGTTAGAACATATGTTCTGAGCTTTCCCAGACCCTCTAATCAGGACATCTGGGGAGCCCGTAGAGTTCCCAGGAATCTGTGTAAAGTGGGCCTCTAGGTGACATGGAACAAGTTCAGTTCTGAGAAGCATTCTCTAGGAAGCAGCAGAGTGACCAGACAGGAGCTGGGACCTTGGACCTCTCCAGCACCATGGGAGGCCCATACCAGGGCTCAGTGATACCAGAGGGAACCACCTACACTGCTCTGCTGGGTTCACTGTCACAACAGCTGAATCTCATGATCAGTGTGCGTTTGATGTCCTGGTCACACCTGCCCTAAGCCCTCACCACAAGACAACCTGATCTGCAAAGGTTAGAGGGTAATCCCAAGGTACTCACCTTCACAGGACACACTGTCCGCCATGATGGCGTAGCCAGGGAAGCAGGAGCACATGGCTGTGCCTCCGACAACACGGCACACCTGCCTGCAGGGCCCATTGTCTGAGGGAAGATTCCTGTAGTCAGAACACAAAGGCCTTGGCCCTGATGACACTGCTTATCCCTCCCCCCCCCCAACTCTGATATGGGTTGAGGTCTCCACTGCAGGCCCAGGAAGGCAGAGATGTGAAAAGATGAGAACCCCATGCCTGTGGCTCTTCACAGCGACCCCAGGAAGTGGCTACAGTCCCAAGTGGCACTAGGAACAGCACTTTGGGTCTCTCCGACATTCCACTCAGAGGCCAAGCCTTTCCTCAGGGGCCAGGGAGGACAGTGAGGAACAAAAGGCCAAAGGCAGGAAGGGAAGACTTCCGCGAATTCCTGAATGAAAACTTGGCTTTCCAGAAGTGAGACTGAGCAGGGGATTCACTTGACCAGGGTCACACAGAGACCCAGAATCCCCTGATGTCACCTTCTCCTGTCCCTCCTCCTCCTCAGTCATCACCAGGTAGGTCCCACCCTTCTACAAAGCAGAGGCATCTGACGGCCTGGACCAGCTCGCATACACCAGCTCCAGAGCCCACCATACCACACAGCCCAGACTTCTACAGTTCAAGCCCTCCTGGCCCTCCCTGCAGAGAGCACATCCCTCCACTCACCTTTGCAGGTGTTAGGCTGTGGCACACGCAGTGGGATGGTGTTGGGAGACACTTGGGCAGAAGACTCCCACACAGTGTCCAACTGAGGGGCGCCTCTATCTGTTATGAGCAGAGCATACAGCAGGGGGCAGGCTTACATCTTCTGTCTGGTCTTGGACACTCACAAGCAACCACACGAGGCACTGACGGATGACCTCACTGACCACTCCCCTTGTTCATTCATAGAGGAGGAAACTAAGGCTCTGGCTAAAAACACACACACCTTGGGCAAGAGCTATCTCACAGTTACTGGGAGAAGACAAAAGAGGGAAAGAAGCAGCAGGTATCTAGACTAAAAAGCAGTTCCACCCCCATACAGTCGACATGAAGAAAAGCACGGTGCTAGGGACACAACTAGGGCCTGGAGAGGGTCTCTGAAGCCCAAACCCAGCTTCAGGCAGTCTTCAGAGTCCCCAGAGCTAGGAGCCTCCTCTGGTTTCTGCCAGCATCAACCCAGAGCCAGGAGGAAGAGAGTCTAGCAAGGCCATCCCTCCACTGGCAGGACAAGCCTATGCCTGGACTGCCTACAACTCACCTGGGCGGCAGGTGTGGCCATCACCCTGCAGCTCGAATCCAGAGAAGCAGGCACAGCGATAGGAGCCCACAGTGTTGATGCACAGATGCTGGCAAAGCTCCCCCAGGAGAAGCAAGCACTCATCCTGGTCATCTCCCAGCAGGCTATTTGGAAGTTCCGCTTCTGTGTCCAGTGACAGGGCCTCCTGGCTTGCTATCTCTACCTCTGAAACTGGGGTGGTTGGTCAGCACTTGGAACATAGCCAACTTGACCCATGGGTGGCTGAGCCCACAGGATCCAGAAAAGCAACAGAGGCTCAATGGACGGTAATGATGGAGAAGTGAAGGAGGAGAGAGGGAGGAGGGGAGAAGAGATGGAGGGATGGAGGGACTGAGGGGGATGGAGGGGGAATAAAGGGGATGGATGAGGGATGGGATGGATAGGGGATGCGATGGATGAGGGGAGGGATGGAGGGAAGGGATGGATGGGGGATGAAGGGATGGGATGGATGGGGGATGGAGGGATGGGAGATGGATGGGGGATGGAGGGATGGAGGAATGGGATCAATGGGGGATGGGATGGGATGAATGGGGGATGAAGGAATGGGATGGATGAGGGTGGTTTGGGGGGATGGGGGATGGAGGTATAGATGGAGGGATGGAGGGATGGTGGATGGGTGAATGAACAATAGTGAACCCCTGTAATGGGTCTGAGTCTTCATCATCTGGGTCCCTTCAACAGGACAGACCATGCCTAATTGAGGTGCTTGCTAAAGTGCTGAACTGGAGTCATAGAAAGAGTGGTGGCCTAGGTTGAGACAAATCAGGCTATGACGTCAGCACTAGGCTCTTTGTGTCCCCCAGGTCCTGGGACCCACAGCCTGCTCTGCAGAGGGTAGTAGTGAGAGAAAGGCTGCTGTTGCTGGGCTGCTCTGCACTAGCCTGATACCTCAGCCCTTGCCGTCAGCCTCGGGCATCAAGAGAACAGGCCTGCTTTTTGTCTTGCTCAGCTCCCACAAGGCTAGCTTAGCCCCAGAATAATTATACGGAAACTGTATTCATTTAAACACTGCCTGACCCATTAGTTTCAGCCTCTTATTGACTAATTCTTACATATTGCTTAACCCATTTTTAATAATTTGTGTAGCACCCCGAGGTGGTGGCTTACCGGGGAAAGATTCAGCATGTCTGACCTGGCGGCTGGCTCCATGGCATCTGACCAACTATGCTTTCTTTCTCCCAGAATTCTGTTCTGTCTACTCCACCTATCTAAATCCTGCCCTATCAAAAAAACCAAGGCAGTTTCTTTATTAACCAATGAGAATAACACATATACAGATGACCCTCCTCCATCAATGTTTGTATTGCCTCTTTTGGGTCTTAAACATTTTTATTCACTTCTTTCAACTCAATGTTTTCTTTGCTTTCCTTAAGGAATTTATTTCATTTACTACATTTTTTAGTTTGCTTTTCCTCAATTTCTTTCAGGTATTTATGAATTTCCTTTTTAAGGTCCTTGATCAAATTCATAAAGTTGGTTTTAAGGCTGATTGTTATACTTCAGCTATGCTGGAATAGTCAGGGCTTGCTGTAGTAAGATAGCTGGCATTCTGGCATTAGTAGTTACATATTACCCCAGCTGTTGCTGATTCTATACTTAATCTGGTGTCTAGGCATCTGACTTTGTGGTGAATATAGACCTAGGTGTTTATTCATGAGTTCATCTTTGGATACATGCTTTATACCTTCTGTTTTTTTTTTCTTTCTGTCATCTCACAAATATTGCCTGAAGATCTTAAAAGCATCTCCACTCAAGCTGGAGGATGAATGTCTGGTGGCAATATTGGCCTCTGGTCCAGCAGGAGTACTCTCCCTATGCTGTGACTGGGGCTCTTCTATGCATGGAGGTTTGGGATTGTAGGTATGGTAGAGCACCAAAATGTGGGATTATATGAGAGTAGGCCATCAATATCAACCTCCAGTACTCTTGTATGTTCTTTGTTTGAGTAGAGACTATCTTACAGTGTTGAAGGAGAAGCACTCTCATCTGGAGACTTGTAGATGGGCAATCACATTTGAGGGACGTGGACAGTGGGGGACATTCAAGGTGAGTGGACTATCTGAAATTCTGGTAGTCACTGAGGTTTCTGATAGAGCTGAGAGATTCTGCTCCTGTTGCAGACTGGTGTAAAGTAGAAAGGGAGATGGAAGACATGAGATATGGTGAACAGGCAATGAGAGAGTGAGGGACTTGGCGAGTTCAACATCCAAGTTACCTACATGGATTTATGTTGGCAACCATGTCTGCAGGTAAAGATTTAATAAACCAATGCAGGATTGTGTTGAATCATTGACTTGCTCTGTCATTGATGCTTTATCTGTGGTGAATAGTCAGCTGTTCAACTGCCTAGGGAAAGTTTACACAATGTTTGAAACACTTGTGGGAACAGTAAAACATTTCTTAACAGGAAATTAACAAAAAGCATGTAACAATTAAAAGTAAAAGTACTGAAATTATTTCTACAGTGCCTCACAAGATTCATCATGACACAGTAATGCAGAGAGAAGCCCACACCAAGCATAATCTGTGCCTTGTGTTCCGTCAAACCATGCATGTTATTAGACTAAATGCAGATCATTGCCATTCGCTCCCCTCTAACAAATCCAACCTTACAGTCTCTTCCCCTGCTTAGTAGTAAATTACCTGCTGTAAAATTATATCTACACACTGACTCTTTTGGCAATGGAACACAGAGATCTTCTCTCCTAACTTTCTCCCTATCACTTATTGCTTTAGAAAGGCCCAGGAGACATTTTCTGAGTATTCACATCCAACTCCAGCCAGGGAAACATAAAACCTTACTGGAAAATGTTCACTTTTTCTTCATTTCCTAAAAAAATAAACAATGTCATGTCATGTACTCAACATTGTAGCAGATCCCCTGCTTCAGCCAGCAACATCAACTTCTCCAGTTGGTCACGTAAATCTTCCACACCAAACTTCCTTCTCCATACCCTATATTTTATCCCAGTCATACAACCTAAGTAACAATACCTAGGGAACACTCAGGACACTATGGCCAGAGAAGAAATTGGCTATCCACAGATATTAACCTGTCCTTCCATTCTTCTCAGTCTAATCCATAATTACCATATCAATACTAGTCCAAAGTGTTAAGAAGGCCACTGCATATTCACCAAAGGAAAAATCCACAGAAATAAAAAAATAATAATAACATATATGCCTTCAAGACAAATAACCCAGGGAAGTAAAAGAAATATCAATACTCCTTTACAAAAAAACATTGATAGTGGAAGATTTTGATAGCAATTATCACTAATAGACAGTTAATACATATAAAAACTAAACAGAGGAATGCTGGCACTAACAGATGTTGTAAACCATATGGACCTAAGATATTTACAGAACATTTCACCCAAACACCAAAAAATATACCTGCTTCTCTGTGCAGCAAGAAACTTCTTTAAAAGTGACCAAATTCTTAGAAACAATGGAAGTTTCAACAGATAAAGGAAAATTAAAATAACTTCTTTCATCAGATTAGACCTTCTTGAAATAAGTAAGATATGAACAACAACAACACAATCATATAAAATCATAGAAACTGAACAACTCTCGAGTGACTAGAAAGAAGGATGGGACAGAAATAAAACAAAACAGGGACACCCTAATCATCAAAGAACATGAATACACTGCATACCCAGAATTGAATAGAAGAAATATTGTTTTAATAGGCAATTTCAGAGCATCAACTGTCTCCATAAAAATCCTGGAAATATTTCACATGACATCTACAGTGCACCTGAAGTCTCTTGCAAAAAATAATAATATCACCCCAGAGGAGCATACACAATGATATAATTAAAAATATGGTAGACATCAATAAAATAAAAAATGAACAAAACAAAGAATCATTAAAACAAAGAGCTGATTCTTACATAAAGTTAGAAAGATATAAAAAACCTTATCCATTCTAACTAAAAGAAGCAGAAAGAATAATTATATTGAAAAATGCAAGAGAAAAGAAAAGGGTGCAAGCAACAGACATTGAGGAAATCTAGAGAATCTTAAAAACACAGTTTTATAACCTATACTCCACAATATTCGATAATTTAAAATAAATGGATAATTTTCTTGATAGATCTCCCTATCTGCTGTGGAACAATGGTTTTATATCCTATCACTCATATTACTTTTCATAAAATTCTAATTGGCCACTAGCCAGGCAGGAAGTATAGGTGGGGCGACCAGGCAGGAAGTAGAGGTGGAGCAATGAGAATTCTGGGAAGCAGGAAATCAGTCTACAGTCATGAGCCCCGTGGCTAACAGAGACAAGAATTATGGGCTAATATAAGTTATAAGAATTAGTTAATAAGAAGAGCCTGAAATACTGGGCCAATTGGTTTATAATTGACGTAGACCTCTGTTTTTTGGGACTGCATGCCTGCAGGACCAGGTGGGCGGAAATCTCAGTCATAAGAATGGCACCAACATGGACAACTAAATCCACTTATAACCTGAGAGAATTTGGGAAATAACTCTAGACAAAAATAAATAGAGTTAAGCATGGCTTCTTGGTAGCATTTTATCAGGTGGGCTCTGCTTGGTAGAGGCACGTGTTCTCATTTAAGAAAGATTTCCTGACTCAGCTTTAGCTGTAGAACCTTGCAGGTATTTTAAGAGGTCCTGCCATGAAAAACTTAAATGGTATTGATGAAAAGCTGACCTCATGTTTTTTGGTGGTGGTAAGGACCTTGAAATGCCATAGATTTGTGACAATAAACATAGCTCTGGCTGGTACCTCTCCCATGAGGTTAGTCTCTCAGAAAGCTAAGGAATGATAGCATTTTATCAGGTGGGCTCTGCTTGGTAGAGGCACGTGTTCTCATTTAAGAAAGATTTCCTGACTCAGCTTTAGCTGTAGAACCTTGCAGGTCTTTTAAGAGGTCCTGCCATGAAAAACTTAAATGGTATTGATGAAAAGCTGACCTCATGATTTTTGGTGGTGGTAGGGACCTTGAAATGCCATAGATTTGTGACAATAAACATAGCTCTGGCTGGTACCTCTCCCATGAGGTTAGTCTCTCAGAAAGCTAAGGAATGGGGTTGATCCAGGTGTCAAAGCCATGGCTTTAATCCTACCTGTATCGCTTAGCAAATTAAAGGCTCATGTGGTCAGAAAAAGAGAGATATACAGTAAAGATAGTTTCAAAGACAAAGAAAACCTCTAAACAGTTTACAGTGTGTTTAAAAGTATATGTAGGCTTGGTGGAAAAAGAAAAAAAAGAATATAGTTTCTAAAATAAAAAAAGAAAGTAGTTGGGTATGGTGGCATACACCTTTAATCCTAACACTTGGGAGACAGAGACAGGCAGACCTCTGTGAGTTTAAGGTGTGGTGGCACACACCTTTAATCTCAACATTTGGGAAGCAGAGTTAGGCAGATCTCTTTGAGTTCAAGGACAACCTGGTTTACAGCAGAGCCAAACATACACAGAGAAACCTAGTCTCAAAAAAATACAAAAATGGAAAGGAAAAAGAAAATAATTAGAGTTTAAAATAAAGCCATATAAAGATGAAAACATCTGGCTTCTAAATTTTATTCTGCTGTCTTTGAGTTGTATGACTACTAAGGAAGAAGCAACATCTGCTAAAAGACATTTGAATATAAATACTGCTGAATTAATAAAACATAAATATTTTATAAATGCCTTGACTTCATGAAAAAGATATGTTACTTTGGAGAAGAGGTTTGCTTTTGCT
Source organism: Microtus oregoni (assembly GCF_018167655.1). Lineage (NCBI taxonomy): Eukaryota > Metazoa > Chordata > Mammalia > Rodentia > Cricetidae > Microtus > Microtus oregoni. Next base: position 39,745,436 of record NW_024543065.1, read on the forward strand.
TTCACAGTAAATGTGAGGCTGTGTATTTGTTCTAAGTTACAATAAATCAAGTTTGACCAAGGAAGACCCCCTGAGAAAACGCTTACAAGAGGAATGGCCCAGATGTCTGTGTTCTACATCTAGAACAGTTCAAAGGCTGCTGCCTGAGATGATCAAGCCTCAGAGGATACTCTAGTCAGGACTCAATCATAATTCTAAAATTCCTTTAGGTCCCCATAAGATTATCTGTACCCCCAATCAGCATGAAGTAACCTAGAAAACTATACCCACATTCCCAAATATGGACTATTAATATTTTCCTTTTTTAGAATATTGGTTACAAGTCATTATGGATAATGAGCAGGAGAAAAGTGTTAGGTTGGGAGCACAGATCCCAGTATCTCGCATCTATCCCAGCCCCCAGGACTGGTCTGGACTTCAAATCCCAGCAGGCCAGGTCCTGACCCCTCCCTGAGCGTGGGGTCAGGACCACTCCTCAGGGACACTTAAGTGATTCCCCCCCACCAAAAAAAGAAAAACACATGGTCTCCCTTTCTTCCTCCCAGGGGTCGCATTCCTGCGGCTTGTTTTGATTTGGCTTGATTGGGAATTTTTGCGTCCTCAGAGAGCTCACTTAGGAAATATTCCTAACGTTTGGAGGTTCCCGCTGAGCTAGGGCAGGTCCTTTCCGCGTGGCAGGCCTCATGTTGAAAGGCCCCTAGTCTGCAGTTCGAGCTCTCTACACCACGCTTAAAACCCGCTTCTGGGCTACAGCGGGTGCATCTTGGTGAGTCCCCTTTCTTGTCTATGCTATAGGGTTTGGGGGGACCCATTCATACTTATTTTTGTCATTTTCAGATTTCCATTGAAGTCGTGAGCTCACGCTGAGAATTCTAGTCAGGTGTGGGATCGGGCTTGGCTGAGGTGGAGATAGATCAGTGTGTGTACCGGTATGCCAGGCATCTAATCTCCTAATCTCCGCGACCCCTTTGTTTTTTTTTTTTTTTTTTTTTTTTGTTTTGTTTTGTTTTTTGTTTTTGGTTTTTCGAGACAGGGTTTCTCTGTGGCTTTGGAGGCTGTCCTGGAACTAGCTCTGTAGACCAGGCTGGTCTCGAACTCACAGAGATCCGCCTGCCTCTGCCTCCCGAGTGCTGGGATTAAAGGCGTGCGCCACCATTGCCCTGCCTCCGCGACCCCTTTGGACCTAAGAGCCATCTTGGTGGATGCACTAAGGTGGACTTAGGTCATAAAGATGGGCATAGACTCTAAAATGGGCACTTACAGTTCAAAGCCAGGTCTGTTGTTGCCCCTATAAGCCTCTTACAAAAATCTTTTAAATTGAGCCTTCCTGATATAGATAAACAAAACTTACATATATATGGTTTTTGTCCATGGTTTTTGGCCTCTGTGCTCTCACCCCTTCCCCCTTAGCCAGTCTTACAGCACCACGCTGCCTGAGGCACTGACCCCTCCCCCACTCCCTCAAGCCCACACTCCCAACCCCTCCTGTGGAGCAACATTCTTTCCCCTCCCTTTCCCAATTCAGAGGTTCAAGGTTAACTTCCACCTTCCCTTTCCCCCTCCTACCTCACCCCTCCACTCCTGGACCCCATCTGTGTACTGGGCTAGTCCCACCCCTGCTCTGTTTTCTCTTCCAAATCTCTCTCAGGTAAAAAAGTGGCTAGCTTCCTTTTCTACTAATCATTCTTCTTCCTCAGTCAGTACCAGATATTAGAAAAGAGTTAAAAAAAAAAAAAAAAAAAAAGATGGAGGAAGGTCCCCAAACTCCTATACGGGAATTGGTGAAAATGGTCTTTAAAGTTTTTAATGCCTGAAAAAAAAATCATCTGAGTCTTCCTGACAGACAAAGCTACAAAAATCTACAGGCCCAGGCCCTACCTGCTGCCCTAAGGTCACAGGAAGGAGACAAGGGAAGCCAATCACAGGGCTCTATAAAGTGTGGCCTAAATGGTCATGTGGCATGATTTTGCACTACACCTACTCCGAGGTTGGGACCTATCTGCCAGCAACTTGGACACTGGAAATCACAATGCCCCTGTGCGGCTTGTCCTCTATGCCAAGCCACAGAGGTCCAGCCTCATCACCATCAGCAAGTGAAACTGCGCCAGCCTTCAAACATCTCAGCCTTGCAGAAGATTGATTCTGCCCAGACTTGGTAAATCCCATAACCCTCTCCTAGCCCAGGGTCATGTTACAAGTGGCAGGTAAGTCCATTACTTTTATTTTCACTTGGGCCTTAAGTTTCTCTCACCATATTTAGCTATGGGGTAGACGGGACTTGTTCATCCCCACTTAAAAATTTGCCACTGCCCTACATTCTTGTAGGACAATTGTTTTTCTCTCATTCTTTCTTAGTGATACTGGCTTGTCCAGCACACTTACTGGGTGGAGATATTCCTAGCAGCTTCCCCAAAGCTTTGTTCCACTTATTTGAGCCCCTTTTAGCCCCACCCATCTCCAAGATTCTATTTTACAGGTTCACTCCTCCTGTCAGACATGTGCCCAGACCACCCCACAAGGAGCTCTCCACATACACCAGCTTTATGGACACCAACCAGGCAAAGATTAACAGGTTAATTTCACCCATATGCCTACTCATAAAAAACTTCGTTGTCTCTTAACACTTGTGGACTTTTACAGGATGGATAGAAGCGTTTCCAGTCTCCAGGGAAACAGCAGATGCGGTGCTCAGAGTCATGGAGCTCATGTCAGAAGCTCTCAACATCTCCTGGACAATGGGGACTCATCAAACAACTAAACAAGCTCCCCACTGAACTCAGGTTGTCTTGGCCCTCACCTCAGGGCCACCCCATGTTCCCCTACAGGCTGAGTCCTTTTGAGTTGCTTTATGACAAGCCCTTTCTCCTTAACCATCACCTCCCAGTTCAGACTCCTCCACTGGTGGGGTACCTACCCTACCTCTTCCTTTCAAGGTCCCTTCTCCATTCACACATTGACAGTTCTCTCCCTGCCCCCACACCAGTGGACCCTAATGCCCCTAAACCTGCCCCACTCTCCCCAGAGGACATAGTACTCCTCAAACAGTTAACTCCTAGGTCTCTCGAGCCTTGATGGACAGGACCTCACATGGTAATCCTCACCCCCCCCCCTCGGCTGCCAAGCTCTTGGGACATCCATGCTGGTACAATATCTCCAGGCTCAAGCGAGTGCCTACTCAAGACACTTGGTCTATCCAGCAGACAGGACCTTCCACCCTCTGGTTTTCCAGGATGCCACAATGAAGGGCCTACCTGCTCCTCATACTGGCACACTCATCTTTATCAATAACAACTTTTTTTCCCTAGACACCTGCCTTCTCATCTCCCCCAAGGAACAGATGCCTGCCTTCTCTGGAATGACAGTTCATGGGATGCCTTTCCAGCCACACCTCTCTCTAAACATAGACACCTGGCTCTCCCCTTCCCCACGCTGCCCCATGCCCGCAGGATGTAGCCAGATTTGAGTGTACACCCTTTGTTCCCAAGAGAGCCTAAGTGTTTGTCATAACTACCATTACAATTTTTTGTCACCCCTATAGCCAAAGAGTCTGAAATGTTAGGCTGGGAGCACAGATCCCAGTCCCTCACATCTATCCCAGCCCCCAGGCCTGATCTGGACTTCAAATCCCAGCTAGCCAGTTACCCAGGACCACTCCCCAGAGTACTTAAGTGATCCCCCAAAAGCTAAACAAAGGATATTCGATTCAGAGCTCTTGTTTAAAAGCGGGGGAAAGTGCTATGGGAAAGTGGTCTTTTATCCTGTTACTTAGATTATTTTTAATAAAATGCTAATTGGCCTGCAGCCAGGAGGAAGTATTGGCGGGGTAACCAGGCAGGAAGTAGAGGCAGGGCAATAAGAATTCTGGGAAGGCAGAAATCAGTTTAAAGTCATGACCCAGCTACTGAGGAAGCAAGATGTGTCTACCTTGACGAAAAGGGTACTAAGCCCCATGGCTAACATAGACAAAAAATTATGGACTAATAAAAGTTATAAGAATTAGTTAATAATAAGAGCCTAAGATATTACATCAATCAATTTATAATCTATGTAGATCTCTGTGTGTTTCTCTGGGGCTGAATGACTGAAGACCTGGGTGTGACAGAAATCTCAGTCAACACCTATCAAACTTAACTCAATATCAGATATACAATGCAAGTTGACCTATAATCTCTCATGAAACAGAAACAGTCATTATAAATCTCCCAAGGGGAGGCAGAAGGCAGTAGTCATATAGTTTTTATACAGAATAGAACTATACTTTTAAGATGATTCAACACAAATTCTTAAGTTACTCCAAGGACAGAAACAAAATGAATATTGCCTAATTCTTTTTATAAGGTATGGTTTCTCTAATAACCATACCACACATGAGCAAAATAAAGAGGGAATGACAGATCAATTTCCTTTGTGAACATGAATGCAGAAATGCTCAGTAAAATACTTGTAAGTGTAATCCAATATCTCATCAAAATAATCATCACTGAGATGTGTGATGGATCAATATATAAAAATCAACTAATGTTTCAATGATATAAGCAAAAAGAAAGAATATGTGATCATCTCATTAGATGACAAAATTTAACACCACTTCATTGTAAAAGTGCTGAAGATAATAAGTATAAAAGGAACAGACATCAACCAGCTGAATGCAGTCTAGAGAAAGGCTATGGTCAACATGAAAATTTAGTAATGCTATCTTCTTTGCACCCAGTATTTTTTACTTCCCATTTTTTATTATTTTAGACATCATGAGAGTGATGTCTAAAATATATACAAATATATATTTTAGTTCTAATAGTGGAAACTTTATTAAGACAGGATTCCCATATCACAATAAGTATGAAAAACCAAAATTGAACAAATAAATTAGTATGTAGAAGTTATGGGAATTGCTGTCAATGTTTTTTTGTGAAACTAAACTTAGAAACTAAGGATCCTTTTGTGGTAAACACATACAACTAATTCAGTCATTAAATGTAGGAATGTAGGAGTATCTTTTTTGTTTGTTTATTTTTTTTAGTTGCTAAAAAAAAATTTCTGCCTCCTCCCCGTTTCCCATTTTCCTCCCCCTCTTCCCACACACCACCCCCTCCCCCCACTTCTCCATGTTCAGAGAGTCGGGTCTCATCCCATGCTTATTCAATCCCAGTCCCGCTGGCCTTGGTGAGCTCCCAATAGATCAGTTCCACTGTCTCAGTGGGTGGGTGCACCCCTCGCGGTCCTGACTTCCTTGCTCATGTTCTCCCTCCTGCTCCTCATTTGGACCTTAGGAGCTCAGTCCAGTACTCCAATTTGGGTCTCTGTCTTTATCTCGATCCATTGCCAGATGAAGGTTCTAAGGTGATATGCAAGATATTCATCAGTATGGCTATAGGATAGGGTCATTTCAGGTTCCTGCTCCTCAGTTGCCCAAGGTACTAGCTGGGAACATCTCCCTGGACAACTGCGAGCCCTTCTAGAGTTAAGTCTCTTGCCAACCCTAAGATGGCTCCCTTAATTAGGATACATATTTCTCTGCTCCCGTATCCACCCTTTCTTTAACCCAACCATCCCCTTCCCCCAAGCTCCCCCCATCCTCCCCTTCTCACGTTTCTCACCCCATTTCCCCTTAGCCCCATGCCACCACACCCCCAAGTTCCCAGTTTTTGCCCGGCAATCTTGTCTACTTCCCATATCCAGGTGGATGAGTATATGTTTTTCTTTGTGTTCACCTTCTTATTTAGCTTCTCTAGGATCACAAATTATATGCTCAATGTCTTTTATTTGTGGCTAGAAACCAGTTATGAGTGAGTACATCCCATGTTCATCTTTTTGGGTCTGGGATACCTCACTCAGGATAGTGTTTTCTATTTCTATCCATTTGCATGCAAAATTCAAGATGTCATTGTTTTTTACCGCTGAGTAATACTCTAATATGTATATATTCCACACTTTCTTCATCCATCTTCCATTGAAGGGCATCTAGGTTGTTTCCAGGTTCTGGCTATTACAAACAATGCTTCTATGAACATAGTTGAGCATATACTTTTGTTGTATGATAGGACATCTCTTGGGTATATTCCCAAGAGTGGTATTGCTGGGTCCAGGGGAAGGTTGATCCTGAATTTCCTGAGAAACCGCCACATTGCTTTCCAAAGTGGTTGCACTAGTTTGCATTCCCACCAGCAATGGATGAGGGTATCCCTTACTCCACAACCTCCCCAGCAAAGGCTATCATTGGTGTTTTTGATTTTAGCCATTCTGACAGGTGTAAGATGGTATCTCAAAGTTGTTTTAATATGCATTTCCCTGATCGCTAAGGAGGTTGAGCATGACCTTAGGTGTCTTTTGGCCATTTGAACTTCTTCTGTTGAGAATTCTCTGTTCAGATCAGTGCCCCATTTTTTTTAACTGGGTTAATTAGCATTTTAAAGTCTAGTTTCTTGAGTTCTTTATATATTTTGGAGATCAGACCTTTGTCAGTTGCAGGGTTGGTGAAGATCTTCTCCCAGTCAGTGGGTTGCCTTTTTGTCTTAGTGACAGTGACCTTTGCTTTACAGAAGCTTCTCAGTTTCAGGAGGTTCCATTTATTCAATGTTGTCCTTAATGTCTGTGCTGCTGGGGATATATGTAGGAAGTGATCTCCTGTGCCCATATGTTGTAGGGTACTTCCCACTTTCTCTTCTATCAGGTTCAGTGTGTTCGGACTGATATTGAGGTCTTTAATCCATTTGGACTTGAGTTTTGTGCATGGCGATAGATATGGGTCTATTTTCATTCTTCTACAGGTTGACAAACCAGTTCTGCCAGCACTATTTGTTGAAGATGCTTTCTTTCTTCCATTGAATACTTTTATCTCCTTTATCAAAAATCAGGTGTTCATAGGTTTGTGGGTTAAAATCCAGGTCTTCTACTCTATTCCATTGATCGACTTCTCTGTTTTTATGCCAATACCAAGCTGTTTTCAATACTGAAGCTCTGTAATAGAGTTTGAAGTCAGGGATGGTAATGCCTCCAGAAGTTCCTTTATTGTATAAGATTGTTTTGGCTATCCTGGGTTTTTTGTTTTTCCATATAAAGTTGATTATTGTCCTCTCAAGATCTGTGAAGAATTTTGATGGGATTTTAATGGGGATTGCATTGAATTTATTGATTGCTTTTGGTAGAATTGCCATTTTTACTACGTTGATCCTCCCAATCCAAGAGCAAAGGAGATCCTTCCATTTTCTGGTATCCTCCTCAATTTCTTTCTTCAAAGACTTAAAGTTCTTGTCAAATAGATCCTTCATTTCCTTGGTTAGAGTTATCCCAAGATATTTTATGCTATTTGTGGCTATCATGAAAGGTGATGCTTCTCTGATTTCCCTCTCTGCTTCCTTATCCTTTGTGTATAGGAGGACAACTGATTTTTTAGAATTGATCTTGTATCCTGCCATGCTACTGAAAGACCCTCCAAGAGTGTCTTTCCTCTGGGGAGACCCTTCCCAAGGAACAGCGAGACCACTTGTACGGATGCAAACAGCAAGAGGTTTATTCAGATACACAGGTACCCGGGGCGACAAAGTCTCTCAGAGGACTTGTGCGCCTTTAGGTCAGGGTAATGGGTTTATATATGTTTTGGGGAGCAAAAAGCGCGGTACAGAAGTGAGAAGCGTAGTTACAGGGTTTTCATTGATCAGTTTGAATGTGGCCGAGTTCAGGTCGGAACAAGGTCTCTAGTTCCCGAGAATTCAGATATGGGCTGCCTTGGCTCTTATCTAGGGCAGACTTCACCGTTCCTCCCCACCTGGGACAGACGGCGCCTAGCCATATTCTCGGTATTCCCGTTCCTCCCCCAGCCCAGCCACAGGTGTCTCTAGCTCGTTTTGGCAGCTTTTAAACTGCCCTTTGTTCAAACCCAGAATATTCAGTACAAGCCTTGTAAAATGGCGTTACCAGTGCTAAGTCGTTTAACAAGCTGGGCGGGGGGGGGGGGGGGTCTTTTATCTGGTGCTAAGCTGCTTAGCAAGCTGGACGGGGGTCTTTCATTCCCCCATGTCTCTTATGACTTTGAATGGAATCTTCCATTCAATTGCTTTAAGTGGATTCGGGAATCTCTAGGTCCCAGTCATTTGATCCTGCAGCTAACTGGCAAAAATCGGGTGTGAGAGTAGGCCACCAAGTGTTAAGTGCTTGGTTGCCCTGAATTTCCCAAACAATCTCTCCACTTGGGGACAGGACTTGCCATTTTAAGGAATATGTCTGGTATGGGCTCCCCCCTAGGGTTGTCCCTACCAGTCCTAGCAGGGCCCAGAGAGTAATCAAGGGGCCCCACAGGTGAGTCTTAGTTTTAACAGGTTTTGGGTGCGCTGAATTCTCCATGGTGGGGTCGCAGTTGGCTCCTTCTCAGGGTGATGGGCTGCCTTGACGTGGGAGGCGTGGACCCAGGCGGTGATGCTGTCAACTTTCAGCGCCATGGGGGTGGTCAGCAGTACAGTGTATGGTCCCTTCCAGTGGGGTTCTAGGTTTTTGGTCTGATGTCTGCGGACCCAGACAGTGTCTCCTATCTGGAAGGGATGTGGTACCACCGGTTTGTCTAGTTGTTCCCGATAGGCTGCAGCTAATGGCCTCCAGACCTCTCTCTGGACAATCTGCAGTGCCTGTAAATGAGCTTCCAGAGAAGGGCTGTTAGCAAAATCAGCAATATTAGAGTCAAAAAAATTAATGAATGGTGGAGGTGTCCCATATAGTATCTCAAATGGGGTGAGTCCATGAGGGCCCGGCGTGTTCCGGGCCCGGTAGAGGGCTAGGAGAAGTTTGGAGCACCCAGTCTCTAGAGCCAGTTGCAAGCGTTAATTTGGTCAAAGTCTCCTTGATGGTTCTATTTATCCGTTCTACCTGCCCTGAACTTTGGGGTCAGTATGCACAATGTAATTTCCAATCATTCCCCAATAGCTTGGCCACCAACTGACTTACCTGGGAGACGAAAGCAGGTCCATTATCAGTGCCCAATACCTGGGGCATGCCATACCTGGGAAAGATTTCTTTCAAGAACTTTTTAGTTACAACCTTAGCAGTCTCGTGCTTGGTGGGAAAGGCTTCCACCAATCTTGAAAAGGTGTCCACGAATACCAATAGGTATTTGTATCCATATTGTCCAGGTCTTATTTTGGTGAAGTCAATCTCCCAATGAGTTCCGGGGCGATGCCCCCGTACCCGGACCCCTGGCCCAAGCTTATTCTTACCTGCATTTACTTGAGCACAGGCTTTATTTTCATCAGTTACCTTTTGTAGGGCCCCATCTCTGTTTAGGAGGTAGGGGCCAGTTTCCTGTGGTTCCAGTAAGGTTTCTCATTGGCATAACAGTCTTTTCCTTGAAGACCCAATGTTACTCTTTGGGGTCATAGGTGGCCCCCATTTTCTTTAGGAGGTTGGTGTCCTCTTGACTTTAGGGCAGTGGACATCAGAACAGCCTTGTATTTTCTGAATCGGTCAGAGTGAAGGCTCAGGAGGTGCTGATTGTTTTTAGGGCAGCCTCTTTGGCGGCAGCATCCGCCAATCGATTTTCTTTTGCCTCTGGGCTGTGGCCCTTTTGGTGGCCAGGACAGTCCATAATACTCAGTTTTTGGGGCAGAAATAGGGCTTTGAGTAGTGTCAAGATTTTAGTCTTATTTTTAATTTTCTTTTTCTCTGAGGTCAGGAGCCCTCGCCTTCAGTAAATTTCCCCATGTATATAGGCAGTGCCAAAGGCGTATTGACTCTCCATATAGACATTAAGTTTCTTACCTTCTGCCATCTGGAGCATCTGGAGTGTCTGGGTCAATGTGATGAGTTCTGCTCTTTGGGATGAGGCGCTTGCTGGTAGGGCCTCAGCCCAAATTACCTCAGTTTCCGTGGTTACTGTTGCCCCCGCTCTCTGTTCCCCATTTTCCAGGAAGCTGCTACCATCAGTGTGCCAGGTGTAGTCAGCATCCTGAAGAGGGTGATCTGTCAGGTCCGGTCTGGTCCCGTGCATTTCCGCAAGGATCTGGAGGCAATCATGCTGCTCTGCCTCCTCCAGCAAGGGGAGCAAGGTTGCGGGGTTGAGAGTGACCTATGTCCAAATTGCACCCGGTCCGCATCCAGGAGCATGGCTTGGTAATGAGTCATGCGGGCATTAGAAAGCCAGCAGTCTGGAGGCTGTTTGACCAAGGCCTCCATTGCATGGGGTGCCAGGATGGTCAATGGCTGGCCTAGAGTCAATTTACCTACGTCCTTGATAAGGACTGCAATAGCTACTACCATCCGTAGACAGGGTGGCCATCCAGAAGCTACTGGGTGGAGTTTCTTGGACAGATAGGCCACAGGACGCCTCCAGGGGCCCAGTCTCTGGGTCAGGACACCCTTGGCATATCCCTTCCTTTTATCTATAAACAGTTCAAAGGACTTGGTAACGTCTGGAAGGCCCAATGCAGGTGAGGTTAGTAAAGCCTTTTTGATATTGTCCTCAAAAGCCTTTTGCTATTTCTTTTCCCATCTGAACATTGCCCCCTGCTTGGTTAGGGGGTACAGGGGTGTAGCTATCTCTGCAAACCCTGGGATCCAGAGGCAGCAGAATCCTGCTGTCCCCAGAAACTCCCGCAGCTGGCGGGGGTTCGGGGGGTGGGGGCAGGGATGTTAGTGATAGTCTGTTTGTGCTCCTCGGTCAGCCATCTCTGTCCATCTCTCAATTGATAACCTAGGTAAATGACTTGTTTCTGACATATCTGAGACTTTTTGGCTGATGCCTGATATTCTAATTGTCCCAATGTCTGTAGGAGGGCTTTTGTGCCCTCCTGACATTCTTTTTCCTAGGCGGCCGCCAGAAGGAGGTCATCAATATATTGGAGCAATATCAGGGAGGGGTACTGAACCCGAAAGTCTGCCAAGTCCCAGTGTAAGGCCTCATCAAAGAGGGTCAGGCTATTCTTAAATCCCTAGGGGAGCCTGGTCCAGGTCAATTGACCCAAAAGTCCATTCAAAGGCAAAAAAAAGGGACTGGCTCTCAGGATGTAACTGCATGCAGAAGAAAGCATCCTTTAAGTCCAATACAGTGTACCAAATGTGGGATGGTGGCAGAGTACTCAAATAGATTGTAAGGGTTGGGGACCGTGAGGTATATGTCCTCCACCCTTTTGTTAACCTCTCTCAGATCCTGCATTGGCCAATAGTCCCCAGTCCCCGGCTTTTTTTTTTTTTTTTTGGCAGGAGGGGGGTGTTCCGTGGCAATCGGCAGGGAGTGAGAATGCCCTGCTCCAGCAGCCTCGTTCCTTGCAGTAGGCACATTGGTCAATATCCATTTTGGCCCCCTTCAGTTCTCCCAGCCTACCTCCCTTTTTATCTTGTCCTTGAACTACAGTGGCCAGCAGCCTGCTTAATTTTTTATTCTTTTCATGTCTCTTTCCTCCTGATTTTTTTTCATTCTCTGCCATAATCTCTCTTCCTTCAGTAAATCCTGTAAGGTATATCCCTGCAGACCCTCCAATCTTTGTAGCTTGCTTTTAATATCTGGGCTGGACTGCCAAATGAAAGACATCGAAATGCTAGCGGCCTGTCCAGGCTCCTCAGGGTCATAAGGTGTATACATTCTATATGCTTCCTTAAGCCTCTCTAAAAATGCTGAGGGTGTCTCCTCATTCCCTTGTATCACTTGCTTTATCTGAGCCAAATTAGTGGGGTGGTGTGCTGCCCCTTGGAGACCCACTATAAGTAACTGGCGGTAAAGACATAGGTATCTCCTACCTGCCTCCATGGTAAAGTCCCAATTAGGGCGGGTCAAGGGAAAAGCTGCATCAATCTCCTTTGGCAGCTGGGTCGGGCATCCATTGTGGCCCAGGACATTCTTCCGCGCCTCCAAAAAGACTCTTTGTTTTTCCTCCAAGGTCAACAGAGCCTGCAAGAGCTGCTGGCAGTCATCCCAGGTGGGCTGGTGTGTAATTAGGATAGATTCTATCAAGTTAGTTGCTTCCAGTTGTAAAGATCAGAAGCTGAGAATGGCCAGTGCTGTTGCTGGTCATTAGGACCCTCTCGGAGGGGAAGGGCGTGGGAGGTGGAATCAGGCGGTGGCCCGCGTCTGCCCCTCAGTTGATGGGCCATAGGCGAGGGGGCCAGGGATTCTTGTGGGGGCCCCTCGGCTGCCACTGCTTCAGGTCCCTCGGGGCTCGCTGATCCTGCATATGGAGGAGGTTCCTCCGATAGAAGGTCTACGAGGAGAGATTCAGGGTCCGGGGGAAGAACAGGCAGGGGTAAAGTGGGTTTTTACTTGAGGATAGTAGGATATAAGGAAGAGGAGGGGGGAGTAGGGAATGGAGCAGAGGGAAGGGGGGTAAGCGGCTCCCCTCCCGGGTGAGGGGATGCCTTAGGAGCTGTGGGAGTAAGAGGGGGTTGAGGTCCTATGTCGAACATCCGCTCCTTCACCTAGGAAATGATATCAAGGTTAAAAGTGCCGTCCCGCGGCTATGAATGTGGGCCATTCAGATGAACAGACAGTCACCCATTTCTTCTTTCGCACTTCGACCGATTGATTGTTTGTTCGGTCCCGGACATCAGGCCAGTGATCTAAAGTGAGACTTAAAGGTGTTGTTAACGATTGTCTCACGGTACCAGATTTAGACTCGAGTACAAACAGATATACCAAAAACAAAGGACATAAAAACAAAGAAACAAAAATACCAAAACCAAACTCAAAATCAGAAGCTGCGCAGCATTACGGATTCAGATGGAGGCCTCCTGGGAACTAGAGGAGTGGCCTGGTCACTCTTAGCCCCTACGGATACTGGAGTGTCCTCCAGTTACGAATTGAGCCCCAAAGGCTCCAGACACCCTTAGAACGTCTTCTAGGGCTGCGGGGGGGGGGGGGGGGGGAGTCTGAGCTCGTCAGCTCCTTCCCTGGCCCGCCAGATACTGATAGACCCCATCGAATCTTACTGAATGACAGAACAACAAAAGACTTAGACAGACACAGACACAGACAGGGCACTGGCCAGCTTACCTCCCGGTGGTGGGTCGGTGGTCCCTGGGTGGGGGTCTCCAAATCCGGGACGAGCCCCCAAATGAAAGACCCTCCAAGAGTGTCTTTCCTCTGGGGAGACCCTTCCCAAGGAACAGCGAGACCACTTGTACGGATGCAAACAGCAAGAGGTTTATTCAGATACACAGGTACCCGGGGCGACAAAGTCTCTCAGAGGACTTGTGCGCCTTTAGGTCAGGGTAATGGGTTTATATATGTTTTGGGGAGCAAAAAGCGCGGTACAGAAGTGAGAAACGTAGTTACAGGGTTTTTATTCGTCAGTTTGAATGTGGCCGAGTTCAGGTCGGGACAAGGTCTCTAGTTCCCGAGAATTCAGATATGGGCTGCCTTGGCTCTTATCTAGGGCAGACTTCACCGTTCCTCCCCACCTGGGACAGACGGCGCCTAGCCATATTCTCGGTATTCCCATTCCTCCCCCGGCCCAGCCACAGGTGTCTCTAGCTCGTTTTGGCAGCTTTTAAACTGCCCTTTGTTCAAACCCTGAATATTCAGTACAAGCCTTGTAAAATGGCGTTACCAGTGCTAAGTCGTTTAACAAGCTGGGCGGGGGGGGGGGGGGGGGGGGTCTTTTATCTGGTGCTAAGCTGCTTAGCAAGCTGGACGGGGGTCTTTCACTACTAAAGGTGTTTATCAGCTGTAGGAGTTCTTTGGTGGAGTTTTTGGGGTCGCTTATGTATACTATGATATCATTTGTAAATAATGAAAGTTTAACTTCTTCCTTTCCAATTCGAATCCCTTTGATCCCCTTATGTTGTCTTATTGCTATTGCTAGAACTTCACGCACTATATTGAAGAGGTATGGAGAGAGTGGACAGCCTTGTCACGTTCCTGATTTTAGTGGGATCGCTTTGAGTTTCTCTCCATTTAATTTGATGTTAGCTGTCAGCTTGCTATAAATAGCTTTTATTGTAGTTAGGTATGACCATTGTGTCCCTACTCTCTCCAAGATCTTTATCATAAAGGGATGATGAATTTTGTCAAATGCTTTTTTAGCATCTAAGGAGTCCATCCATACCTCCTATAGATCTTTCTGAAAGTAGATAAGTTGTTAAAACATATGCACTCTTGTCAACCCATATTTATTAAAGCGTTATTGAAATAGTCAAGATTAAAAATCAACCTTGATGTCTCTCAACAGAAGAGGAGATATAAAAAATATTTATATAAAATTTTGTGATTTCTAGTGTTCATTCTGGATTTTGTTGAATATTTAAAATCAAAATTTAATATTTAAAGTGTGGTTCTATGATCAGCTGGATAGTTTTGGAATATTGGAATTTAGAAGTTTTCTGTAGGTAGTTTGATAATTAGTTCTCAAGACAACGGAAGCACAAGATTTGGTTAAATATTCTGTACCTGCCACAGATGAAGCATAAGTCCAACTCTCATGCTATTTGGAATTCAATTGTTCTAAGCATGAAGTTGATTTTCTTAACATGAACTTTGTAATACTGTGTTCTGTGTATAACCATGAATTTTGAATTTGTGAGTGCTCTTGAAACAAAAATACATGTCTCACTGTGAGTCACCTTATAAATTTCCTGGCAACATTTCTAAAGACATTAGTATAAACAGATTGATAGAATGTCATCTGACCTTTTTTTTTTTTTCCCAAAAATGGCATCCACCCAGGGGCTTTAATTTCTACAAAGATGATTGATGTCATGAAACAACCTGAACTTGCCTCATATTTGTTCATAACATGGGCTTTAGACATCAGATGCAGAGCCTCTGAGAAGAGTGTTAAAGATCACAATGTGTGAGAAAATGCTTTCAAATAAGAAGAAATCAGGAATGTACAAGTATCTATCTTTGTCCAAAGATTTAAAAGGACTTGGGAATACATGGATGCCCATATGCTAAGCAGATATGAAAGGCATTTCACAATTACACTGCCCAGACATACAGATGGACAAATATTATTTTCCTCTTTTTTTCTCCCAATAATTCCACTTTTTTGGGGGTCAGTTTCATTTTATCTAAGAGATTTTGGAGAAGAAATAAAATGAAGACTAAGAGGGAGTCTTGTTAGCAGTTTGCCCCTTCTCACTTTCATTGTAATAGTGCATTGGCCTATGGAAAAAGAGTATTTAAAGAATATTTTGAATATATAGTAAGTTACTTTGTATGTTGTATGAGGTGTCATCATGAATATTTCATTAGGACTAGATGATGAGTATCAGTACAATGGCATGGATTCTTTGCCCTGTTGTCACAGCCTGCACATCAATAAGCAACCCCAATTCTTTTAGACTGGAAGCTGACAAGAAAGTACTCTCTACAGTGTTCCATCATATATAGCCATCTGTCTCACAGTTTCTATAGCACTGTTGCAGGACAGGACTTATTAAATGAAACCCCATTTTATTTCAATTAGTATCATCCTAAGTGGTCCCAAGCAAATTGCCATAGAGTAAAATCAACTGATGGACATTCATCAATGTGTAGATTCTAAAGCATGTGCTAGGGTGACTAATACTTGTGACACACCTAGCTGTGAAGAGTTTTCCCATAGACATACAGTTACTCTCTTGAATGATCTGCATGAGGTCCCATTATCCTGAAACTGCATCAAGACTGGAAGTAAGATACTGGTCTATTGTGAACATCATATGTGTTCATATTTCTCCATTCCTCATTTACATACATGTAAAATCACTACTCTTTAATCTCAAAGTTCACTTCTTCTAGTTTTGCTAAGAAAGGAATTACAAACTGTGAAATATATGCTTACATTCTTTGAAAAGTGTGATTGACACTTCCCTTGCCACTTCCTTGATTGACAGCCCTGGTGTGTGATTGTTAGCAACACATTAGAGAGGGAATAGGGCAGTTATATACTAGCACATCTTTGCCATTATTTTAAAACAAAGGTATTGTCTCTCTGTGTCTAAATTGTTTATTTTCTGACATGTATTTCCCTTAAACCTCTTATATTTTCTTTCAGTAATTTTGATAATTATAACTGCCTATTTTAGTAATGTGGGTACATTTTGACTTTGTGGATTATTAATAGTTGTTATCAAACACAGAATTTAGTCCACTGGGATACTCTAACTGTTCAAGAGATATATGTTTCTTAATGTTTTGGTTAAAAGAATTAGTGTTTGAGCTTCACAAAATCTAATCCCAAATTCCTGTTATGTGTTACTTAAATTTTCAATGACACTTTTTCTGTGTGGTAATAAAAATATTCAAAAATTATTTTTACTTTGAAAATAAAAATATAACTATAAGTAAATACATAAAGGTGTCAGAGTAGTACAATATCTAAGTAGGAAACAGATTTATTTTACTCTGAGTGAATAAATTAGAATTAAAAAGCATGATTGATGTTTATTGGTCTGATGATATGAAATGACTAAGAAAAGACAGAAGTTACTGCTCTTCCAAAATACATAAACACAAATTAGTATTATTGCCTCCCAACTTGTTGCCTAATTTATTACAAAAAAGCCTCATGAACATTTTCCTCACATTTATACTTTATTGTTTTCTATTTTACAAAGATGTTAGACTGGCATATACAAACTTATGTAGCATGCTATTGTTGTGTTAGTATAACTGGACAGGTGGTCAAAGCTATTTTCTGGTATAAAAATTGTATTGGTGAGATATTCCCAGTGTGAACATATGACATTTTCTGTAAATATAAAGTGGATGAAGAGTACATAGAAGGTAGTACATGGCCTTAATCTCTGCACTAAGAACCCAGGGCTTGTGTATCTATGTACATTTGGTGCCAGTCTGATCTATAGAAAATTATTGTTCAAAACCTTGAAATCAATTCTCTATTTATGACCTACATAAGCATTAATACTGTCCACATACATTGGTTGATACATATATACAGCTTTATAAAATACATCTCTGGTATTTGAATTCATTTAAATATAGATCTTAAAAAAGGTTTTACACCTCCATTAGATAAACCAGAAAGAAAAAAAAGAACAACATAAATATCAAAGTTATATGTTAACTATAATGCCCACTGATTATAAAGAATTGAAACCACAAGAACCAAACGTTGTCCGGACTATTGGGCATTCACCGGGCATTATTTGAGAGTCTTATCTAATTCAGTTAATTTCAAAAAAATATGATAAACTCATAGGCTCACATGTCACATGAATTTTTCACACACATTGCTCAGCAATTTCAACGTGAGTATACGAATAGGTTTATTGTTTGGTTAAAGCCTCTGCCATTATCTTTAAAGTAAGCACTCAAAAACTAGAAATTGAAAACACACTCTTTGAAAGGTGTTGATGGCTCATCTTATTTATGGAAGATGCTCTCTCATGAACCTTTAAAGCTTTTGCAAGCTTCCAGCTACTTATATTATTCTAATCTCAAAGCATAGATCATTTGTATCAGTATTGGCAGTGGTTAGGAATACTTACAGCTCAGAATAGTACATCCATTGACTACATAGAATCATCTGTAGATCTCTGTAAATATTAATTCCCATACCCTTTTATAGAACAATAACTACACATCCAGTCTGCATTGGCCTTAGCTTTTTCCATGGTTGAAATCAACAGGAACCCTGATCTTCTACCAAATTCATTATTCATATTTGCATGCCCAGAAGGTGTTTGTGCAACTGGGACAAAATTATATAGTCACTTGCAATTTTCTGAAGAATTTAGTGATACTCCAAATTACATCTGTTATGAACAGACTATGTGTATAGTGGTGCTTACAGGACCAAATTTGGCAACATCTGTGATGGCTGGGACCATGCTCAACCTCTTCACACCTCAACAGGTCAGGTTTTATTTTGTGAGTTTGCAAGAAATTCTGATTCTGCTGTAATAAGTCGTAGATGCTAAGAAGATTGTGAGGAGTATACCACCTTCAAATTTGTGTTAAACAGTGTAGTTTATGGTTATTATTCAGTCTTGATGGAGCTGCATTTTCTTTTTTTGAAACTGAGATGAGGGATGAACTAACAGATAACAAGTTTTTAAGGAACTCTTGACCTAAAGTGTGTTTACAAGTTCTTATGTACGTGTGCTCCCTCATGCTGCTCCCTGTGTTGTAGGTCCTTCAGATTACCTATGGACCTTTCCATCCCATCCTGAGCAATCATGAACAATTTCCCTCTCTGTATCAGATGGCTGCCAAGGACACATCTTTAGTCCTGGCCATGATCTCTTTGATGCTTTACTTCAACTGGAACTGAACTGGACTGGCTATCTCAGACAATTGAGAGGAGAGATGGAAAAAAAAATACAGTCTGCTTTGCTTTGTGAGTGTGATCCCAGTCGAGATGCATTTATTCTTGACACAAGCTGAAGTTTATTATAACCAAATCATGACATCATCCACAAATGCAGTTGTCATTTATGGAGACCCAGAGAGTTCTCTAGCTGTGGCCTTTAGAAGGTGGCGATCTCTAGGTTTACAGAGAATATGGGTCACCACCTCACAGTGGGATGGCACTACAACTAAGAATGACTTCCCATGTAATTCATTCAATGGGAAAATAACTTTTGCACACCACCATTCTGAGATTTCTAGTTAAAAAATTTTGTGCAGACATTGAACCCTCTCAAATACACTGATGAATTCCTGGCCAGGCTGGAGTGGATGAGCATGAACTGCAATGTCTCAGTTTCTATGTGTAAGACCCTGAAGTATTGCTTATCCAATGCCTCATTGCAATGGCTCAAGGCACAGACTTTTGACATGGCCTTTAGTGATGAGAGTTATGACATATATAATGCAGTGTATGCTGTGGCCCATGCCCTTCATGAAATGCTTCTTCAGCATGTACATAATCAACCCATGAATAATGGAGAAGGACATTATGCTCACTGCTTGAAGGTAGTGTTTCTTCTTTTGAATGAAATTTGATGTCATCAAGGTCAAAGTCTTTAAGTGTCTCTCTAATGTCCCAATTTAATGGATTGTGGAGTATTTAATAAAATAGTAAGATTTCTGGAAATTGTTCCCAGTAGTTATATAAGTCTTGAAGTTGTATAAATCTTAATGCAAAAGCAATGGTGTGGATGGCACAATTTGAAAAAGAATCATACTAATTTTGTTACAGAGTACCTGACTATCACCACACCTATTCTAATACTGTAGGCCAAGTCCTTCCTCCTTAATCCTCTTCCTAAAGAGAATATGAATCCTTGTATATTCATTGTCAAATGTGTGATAATCCATATATGAGATGATTTTCACTAGTGTTCTAAACTGAATCTGCTCACACTGTAGGAACTTGGGACCTCATTTCTCATCCTGAGTTAAATAATTACACAGCAAACAGTTTCATCCTTCAGTTAAGGGCATACATTTGTTTTTTTTTGTTTGTTTTTGTTTTTGTTTTTTCTTTTTTTGGTTTTTCGAGACAGGGTTTCTCTGTGGCTTTGGAGCCTATCCTGGAACTAGCTCTGTAGACCAGGCTGGTCTCGAACTCACAGAGATCCGCCTGCCTCTGCCTCCCGAGTGCTGGGATTAAAGGCGTGCGCCACCATTGCCCAGCAAGGGCATACATTTGTATACATAAGTATGAATATACGTTTCTTCTTGTGTATGGTTGTATGGTTGTGTTTTGGGTATCTCTGTTTGTATGTGTGTTACTATGTAAATATGTGTTTCTGTATATCTGCATATCTATATGTATGCGAAACTAAACATAAATTTGTCTTCTATCAATGTCTTTCTGAATAGGAGTTTGTTTCTGTGAATAACTTTCTGTGTATTTTTTTCAGTGCATGTGTTTATATGTGTTGAACTGCATGTTGTGTATTATTTGCACATATGTATATCTTTGTTTGTCTGTGTCTGTCTGTCTGCCTCTCTCAATCTGTCTTTGTGAGCATAAATCCCTTTATGTCAATACCTCTCTGTGTAAGTGTTTTTATCTGTGAATGTCTCCCTGTATGTAATTGTACATTCAAGTGTGCATGTACTTCTGGGCGTTGTATGTGTTTTGTAGGTTTGTTTTTGTGTGTCTGTTTTGGTGCATATTTCTCCTTGTGTGTAGCTTTGTTTTCAGGTGTGAGTGTTGGCATCTATGTGTATGTCTGTATAAAATGTATGTAGCTGCATTATGTATGTCTGTATGGATTTGACTCTCTCTTTCTCTCACTGTGTCTGTTTTTCATATCTGTGCTTGATATCTGCATATATGTCTGTGTTTCTGTTTACGTTTTTTTTTCTTAAAGAACTTAAATTCTAGGAAAATCATGAAAATTTTATTAGTCCACTTAATCTATTGTTATATCTCCTCTGGACACCTTCAATAATACTGCCTTTAAAATGAAATAAAATACATTTTGTGGATTCAACAAAGGACATACACATTATGGAATGGTGTGTCTCTTTCAGCTGCACTCCTTTCTGAGGAAAACATGCTTCACAAATCCTGTTGGAGACAGAGTGATTATGAACCAGAAAGAAAATCTGCAGGAAGAGTATGACATTTTCCAGATTCGGAATTTCCCTTATGGGCTCAGACTGAAGGTGAAGATAGGAGAGTTTAGCCCACATTTTCCACAAGGTCAACAGCTGCATTTATATGAAGACATGATAGAGCATGCAACAGGAAGTAAACAGGTGGGTCTGACTTAACTGCATTATTTTGCATTACACAGCAGTAACAGGGACAATGGGATCGATTTGTGATGTTCTGTAAATTACTGCAAATAAATAGTCACATTACAGAGTATTTTCTGGCTTCCTATTTTATGTTTTTACATTTCCTTTTTCAATGTGACAGTTCATTAATACTATGAGGATTTTAGATACGCATACAATGAATTTTTTCATTCCAGAATATCTTTCTGATTTTTAATATACAATGTATAATGAGTGTCACTACTGTTCTATATTGTGTCTAGTAAAGAGAGCCACTTTTTCTTGGTATAATTATGATGAGTAGACAGTGATTGTCATCCTTTTTGCGGAAATTTGACACAGGTGTTGAAAGACTGAAGGTAACTCTAAGGGAAAAGTATCACATACAAATCACTAATATTTATTAGATAAATTTTTATTAAGCATTTTTACCAACAGTTCCTAAATTGCCAACATATTGAACCATATATTAAATTAATATTTTCATAACTATGAATTATAACTTTATTCATTTTTTTGGTTTTAAGTAGATATGCATACTTTGTATATATGTCTGTGTAAGACTGATATGTATGATGTCAATGGATACATATCTGTTAAAGAAATTGCTACCTAGAGAAACTTTGCTTGGTCCTGTATATTCATTCATATTTTACTCAAACCAAAGAGTGTGTGTCTAGTTACCTTATCTGTGTGGGGGAGAAAGTATTGGTAGTAAAAGAAATGGCTTTTTGATGTTTATAAATGGTGAATTCCATTATGGGTCTAAAGTATGCTATAAGTGTGAATTCTGATGCGCATGGTTTTAAGATATCCAGTTCATACTACTCCAGTATTATGTGGCTTGAAATTTAAAGTAGTTAATTTCAGTAAAGTCGTCAAGTTAGATCTGAAGTCAGATAGCCCAGATAGTATAAAATCTACAAAATAATATTCTATCTCAGAGTGATGAGCAGAGTTATTATCAGGGAATAAAACATCTGGACTTAAATTATAGTCAATGACTGACACATACATTCAGGGAAGAACAATGATTTTACAAGTACGATCTTTCCAAGACAAACTGAGCATGGAAAATATCCACTGACAGAATAGAGACCTGGGGAACCTTTAGAGCCAACCCCAAAATGGCTCCGTAGTTATCTTCTTCCCTGCTATGATATCCATCCTTCCTCCATCTCCACCCTCCCACTCCCCCAAGCTCTCCCCACCCTCCCCTTCTCCCTTCTCTCTTCCCATCTCCCTTTCCCTCCATCCCACCCCGACGCTCATGTTCCCAACTTTGGCCTGGCATCTTGCCTGCTTCCAACTTCCAGGAGGATCGATATATGTTTTTCTTTGGGTTCACCTTATTACTTAGGTTCTCTAGGATTGCAAACTATAGGCTCAATGTCCTTTGTTTTATAGCTAAAAGCCACTAATGAGTGAGTACATATCATATTAATATTTTTGTGTCTGGGTTTGCTCACTCAGGATAGTTTTCTACTTCCATCCATGTGCATGCAAAATAGTACTCTAATATGTATATATTCCATACTTTCTTCATCCATTCTTCCATTGAAGGGCATCTAGGTTGTTTCCAGGTTCTGGCTATTACAAACAATGCCGCTATGAACATAGTTGAGCATATACTTTTGTTGTATGATAGGCCTCTCTTGGGTATATTCCCAAGAGTGGTATTGCTGGGTCCTGGGGTAGGTTGATCCCGAATTTCCTAAGAAACCGCGCAGGCCAGGGGTGCCAACTTCAGCAGCAGCCCCAGGCCGACCATGGCTGGATAGGACAGGCCACTGGGGTCCTGCGTGGGCGGGGCGCAGACAGGAAATGGGGGAGGGGGCGGTAGCTATGACATCACTGCAGCAGGGGAACCGGAAGTCGCTCACCTCATCTCCCCGCCCCCGCTGGAATTCCCACAATTCCTGCGTGCTCCCCCCCCCACCGGATCAGCGGGGAGGGGGGACGGGGCTGTGTGCGCGATGACATCATCACTCCCATCTCCCAGGAATGCAGGCACCTGACAGTGGATGGTGAGGAGTCAGGGTCATAGTGTCAGGGGTCACGGGGGTTGTGGCCCCTAACTCTTGCTAGATCCGCACTGCTCCCCCTCCCCTCGTGGCAGTGACTAAGGCTTGGGATCCCTGGGCTGCTCTGGGTTGAGCAACTTCTGGAGCTGACGCTGGGGACAGGAGGCATGATGGGAGTGAGTGGGTGGGGGGGTGTGGTCAGAGCCAAGGTGACGTCATTATCGGGGAGGGGGGGGCCAGGGTCGGAAGGAATGCTGAGAGTTAGCCAGGGGAGCTCGGGTCTGAGAAGGGGGTTGTGCAGATGTCACTGACTCGGGATGACGTCACCACCACCCCCACCGGAAGTGTGGAGTGACTGACAGCCATGCAGCCCCGCCTCTGCCGGAAGTTCCCTGGAATCCTGGGCCTGAGAATGGTGGGCACTGAACCAGGTCATGGTGATCATGGCGACTGTGGGGAGTCGGTCACCAGGCTGGAGGCGGGACTTCTGGGAGACTGGCAATCTCCCAGAGACTGGGAGGGGGCAAGGGCAGGACTTCCAGGAGTTAATCGGTTCATCCCACGGGTTGGGCTTCAGTGTGATTGACAGCGGAGGTGCTGATGACATTACGGACTTTTTTCCTTTCTAGGAATCCAGAGCAGAGTGAGCGGATGCTGGAAGTCCCGCCTCCCAGGGGTGACTGACAGGTGATTTCACATGCAACAGGGACATCATTGCCAGTTTCGGGTTTATTTCTTAATAAAAACACCAGGAAGAATGAATCGCTTCCAGGTCAACATCTCTGGGTTCAGTTCACTTCCAGGTTGGCAGGGGTGGGGCTTCATCTGTGTTCCGGGTCCCCAGGGTCGGAACTTCTTATGCGGCCAGGTCCTTCCTGAGGGTCTGGTGGGGTGGGGAGTGTCAGTAGGGGTCACAGACAGGCCCGGCCCCACCCTGCAATCCCTGACCTCTGACCTGGGGATTGACCAAAGCGTTGTCGCTGACTTTGTCCCGGATGTCAGGGATGTGGGGGAGGAGGCGGTGCCAGATGAACCTGGGGTCGGGGGTCAAGGCGGCCAATGTGAGGCCACTGGAGACATCTTGGGCCATGGCAGCCACGACAGTCATATTGGGTCAGGGCGGCCAATGTGAGGCCATGTCAACCATCTTAGGTCAGGGCAGCCATGACAGTCATGGTGAGTCAGGCTGGCAATGTTGAGGCCACAGGGGCCATCTTGGACCAGGGCGGCGCCCACTCACCTCCTCCAGGCGAGCGCCAGGCCCAGGACACAGGTCAGGGTCACGGCCATCGCGATGATGTAGACAGGCAGGCGGGGGACGGCGGGGCGGTCAGCGCCTGCAGGGGTGGGGCGTGGAGAGGTGGTGGCGGGGTTAAAGGCAGGAGGGATCGGAGTCATATAGAAAGGGGCGGTGCTTAATCGGGAAGGATGGGAATGGGGCAGGAAAAGGCGGGGCTCATGCCCACAAAGGGGCGGGACCCACCGAACTTCACTGGCGCACTCCACGCACTCCACCGCTTGCTGCGCACGTCGCCCACACGCACCCTGACCACGTGACCCTCGCGCGGCTCCGGGCTTGGGAACTCGAACCGGTTTTCGGAGCGGCTGGCGACGGTGACCTGGGGGGGGGGTCAGGTCAGGGGCGAGACTTCTGGGGTTGGTGGGGGCTGGAGGGTCACTGCGGGTCGGCTCACCGTGGTGTCCGTGTCCTAGAAGACAGGAGGTGGGGTTACAACCAAGGGAAGTGTGACCAGAACAACAGGAAGTCTTGCCCCCAGGAAACAGAAAGTGGGGTCAGAGCAAAAGTCCCCCCCCCCACCCCGCCATTTCCCAGCATCCCCTGGGGCGCACGCACTGTGCGGCGCAGGTCGAGCTCGTAGCGGAAGTCAGCGAAGCTCATGGCGGCCCAGGTGCGGGGCGGAACCCAGGAGATGGCACAGTGGGAGGCATTGCAGCTTCCAGTGATGTTGCGGGGCGGGGACAGACGCTCTGGGGGCGGGGGCCAGTGGTGAGGGAGGCCCCGCCCACAGACAGAAAGTCCCACCCTTCAGCTGTCAGTCAAATCTAATCATAATACCAAACAGGAAGTCCCGCCTCTCACCTGTCACTCAAACATAATTCTAATGCCTAACAGAAAGTCCCGCCCCTCACCTGTCAGTTAATTCAGGTCCCAAACAGAAAATCATGCCCTCCCTTCAGATGCCAGTCAATTACACCCAGCCCCGCCCACACATCGGGAAGCTCCGCCCCCAGCCATGTCACCCACCTATGGCCTTGGTATTCAGGATGACGTCATAGGCCCTCAAGGCACCGCCCGACTGGCTTGATCCGGCCACGGTCACATGAAGCCGGTCGGGCAGCCCTGTGAGGTCATTGATGCGGCAGCCAAAGGGGGCGGGGCCGCTGGGACATCCGGGCAGCTCGTGGCCCCTGGGGTGTGGGGCAAGGGTTACTGAGGGCGATGTCACCCCTCCCCAACCTATGACATCATTGTGTGTAAACCTACATTGTTACCCCTCCGATCTATGATGTCACCAAGCCCCCCCCCTACTCCCCCCGCCTGTGATGTCACCCCAGGCTCACGTGGTGTTGCGCAGGACCAGGAAGTAGCGAGCGTCCGGAGGTGCAGCAGGCCCTGCCTCCCAGGCACACGTCATGGCAGCCGCGTCATGGATCTCGCAGGAGACATTGACCGCCTCGGACCCTGGGGGACCTGGGGGGAGGTTTGACGTTATTGCACGCAGGAGGAAGCCCCGCCCCCAGGGACACTCAGGAGGGGCTGGAAACGGGGTGATTGGTGTGCCCCACCCACACCCGGAAGTCCCGCCCAGCACCGGGGAAGATGTAGTCCAGCCTCTCGTGGATGGTGACGTTGCCCGTGGTGGCGTTGACCCCCAGCGTGACCCCGAGGTGCAGGGTCAGGGCCCTGAACTGGCAGCGGCACCCAAGAGTATTCTGGGGGGGGAGATGACATTATAGGAGAACCCCTCTTGACATCAGCGATGATGTCATCGGGAGTTCCCAATCCAAGGTGTGGGTGATGTCATCAGAAACCCCCAACCCCGGGTAGGGATGACGTCATCGGGAATCCCCAAGGCTCTGGAGAGGGATGATGTCACTGGGGGCCCCTCCCCCTCCCGGAAGGGATGACGTCCCCATGAGCCCCATCCCCACCTGCATCCTGCGCATCCTCGGCCTCCCGTGCAGGGTATAGTTCACGTAGCATGACGTCACCATGATGTCATGGGAGCAGAGCCAAGTCAGCGTCCAGGTGCCAGGGTCGAAGGTCAGGTTCAGGGCAGAGGGCGTGGGAGGGGGCAGGACTTCTGGTGCTGGGCCATCCGTCACCGGGCGGGGCCACGTCGTCAGCTTGGAGTCAAAGGGAAGTCCCGCCTCCGCGGGTAGAGAAGCAAGGGTCAGGGCAGCCAAGAGCAGGAGCAACATGGCGGCTAAGGGCGGGGCCTCGCGGGGTGGGCTGGGCCGGGCGGTCACCTGTCAATCAGAAGACAGAAGCATGATGGTGTCAGCTGTCAATCACCCGGGCACTCAGGACATCCCGCTACCTTAAGGAGTACAGAACACAGTACCCAGGTACTCAGCGCAGTACCCAGCATCTTAGAGGACATAGCTTGGGACCCAGTACCTGGGAAAACTCAATGCAGGAGGACTGGAGAGATGGCTCAGAGGTTAAGAGCATTGCCTGCTTTTCCAAAGGTACTGAGTTCAATTCCCAGCAACCACATGGTGGCTCACAACCATCTGTAATGGGGCCTGGTGCCCTCTTCTGCAGACAGAATATTGTACCCATAATAAATAAATCACATGGGAGGACTCAGCACAGCACCCACGACCTGAGAAGATTCAGGACAGCACTCAGGAAGACTCAGCACAGCACACAGCACTCAGCACCCGGGAGGACAGAGCACCCAGTACCCAGGAAGACTTAGCACAGCACTCAGGACAACTCAGCCCACCACCCAGCATTCGGAAGGCCTCAGCCAAGCAACCAGCATTCGGGAGGACTCAGCCAAGCACCAGGGAGGACTCACTCAGCATAGAACCCAACACTCAGCACTCGGGAGAACTTAGCACAGCACCTTGAGAGACAGCACAGCATCTGGGGACTCAACCTAGCACCTGGGAGGACTCAGCCAAGGATCCAGGGGGACTCAGCCCAGCACCCAGCACCAGGGAGGACTCAGCCTAGCACCCAGCACCCAGGAGGACTCAGCCCAGCACCCCCCAGCTCCCCGCTCCTCACCCGGTTGCCAACGACTGCACTTCCTATTCTGGGAGAGGAACTGAGTGATTGACAGGCAGTGATGGACAGCTGGAAATGGGGAAGTGGGCAGGGCACAGGGTGATTGACAGCTGGGGGCGGGTACCTGGCTTGATTGACAGTGAAGCACCCGACATCGTGGGCGGTCTCTGGTGCAGACAGGAAGTGGCCATGGTGCAGTCCCGCCTCCTGTCAATCACTGGGGATATTTGACTGGGGTCACATGGTTGGAGGCTGTGGATGACGTCATGGGCACAGCACCTGTCAATCATGGGGGGGACTGCCATGAGGCCTGAGCACAGCAACCAGCACCCAGAACTCAGCACCCAGATCACCCAGCACCCGCATCACACAGCACATAGCACCCAGCATCCAGCACCCGGATCACCCAACACCCATATGACCCGGTTCATCCAGCACTCAGCACCCGGATCACCCAGTACCCAGCACCCGGAACACTAGCACCCCAATCCCATATCTGACCCCCATCGCTGACTCAGCTGAGATCCCCATCGCCCCCGCGCAGGCGCACTTCCTTCCTTGACTTCCCCAAAATGCCAGGGCCGGGTGGGGAGACCGCGCTTAGTCCCCGCGGTGCTCGGTCCCTGCGGTGCTTGGTTTTTAGTACCCGGGTGCTCGGTACCCGCGGTGTTCAGTGCTTAGTACCTGGGGTGATCGGTGCTCAGTCCGCTAGGTGCTCGTCCCCGCAGTGCTAGGTGCTCAGTCTACGGGGTGCCCAGTGCTTAGTACCTGGTGTACTCGGTCCCCGCGGTGCTGGGTTCCCTCGGTGCTCAGTCCGCTGGGTGCTTGGTTCCATCGGTGTTCGGTGCTCGGTCACCGCCATGCCCGGCCCCGCCGCGTCCATCGCCGTCATCCTCCTGCTGCAGCTCCAAATCCGGGAGAGCGCGGGTGAGTGAGGGGGGGGCGGAAGGGGTCCCGGGGTCACGTGGGGCCCAGGACAGGGGGTCGCGGTGACGTCCGAGGGGGCGCTGACGCGGGGTACCCACTTCCGGGATCGAATCAGGCGCAGGAGGCGGACAAAGCCGGGGACCGGAAGTCCTGCCCCCGGGTCCAGATTGACAGGCGGAGTTTACAGATGGGAAGTCCCGCCCCGGGCGCCCAGACTGACAGGCCGGTAGCGGAGCCTAGGGGTGCTCAGTCTCTCCCCGTCGCTGACGTCACCCGTCTCCGCCCCCCAGAGGACGTCACCGTCGTCTGCCGCGACCTGCGCGACGTGGAGGTCACGTGGGACCCCGCTGAGCATGCGGGGGCTAACCTGAGCCTGACATGGCGGTGAGTGACATAGGCCGGGGCCCCGCCCCTTCCCAGACAACGCCCATTCCCCAGGTTTCGGCCCACGCTCTGACCACGCCCATTTCAGAGCACGCCCACTAAGCCCCGACCCTGACTTCCGTCACCTTGCTCCCTGGCAGCTACATCCCAGAGCCCCTGCGGCCCTGCTCCCGGTACTTCCTGTCCGACGGCCTGACTTCCGGCTGCGTCCTCCCCGTGCGCAGCGGACGCCCCCTGGAGATTGACGTGCGTCTGGGGGCGGAACCTGTGTTCCACCGGAAGGGGCTGGCCTCGGCCTTCCGTGAGTGACAGGGAGGGGTCGTGGCCTTTGTCCGTGAGTGACAGGGGAGGGGGCGGGGCCTGGCTCTTGCGAAACAGAGAGGGCAGGGCTTGTGATCTTGGGTGGCACGGAGGAGGCGGAGCCTGTGTCCGTGAATGACAGGGGAGGGGCGAAACCTGGTTCATGAGTGACAGGGATGGGGCGGGGACTGGTTCTTGAGTAATGATTGACTGCTCTCTCGCACGTGTGCACACGCGCTCTCTCTCTTTCTCTCCCCCCCCACAGTGAAGCCCCGCCCTCCCGACAAACTCACTCTCCATTGGCTGGAGGATGCCATCCGTGTCACATGTCCTGCCCTCCCCCATGTCGGCCTCGATTATGTCATCCAGCACCGCGGGATGGGGGACACGGACTGGGTGGTGAGCAGCAACATCATTGGGTCCCAGCATCCACTGGGGCAGGGGTGACATCATCAGGTCCCAGCTTGCAGCGGGGAGGGCGTTGGGTGACATCATGGTCCTAGCATGCAGTGGGGGTGGAGGTGACATCATCAGGGTGACAGCACTGGATTGTTGCCCATGTATTTCCTGCTTCTGTATGTCACCGGGGTCACGCCCAAAGACTTCCTGTCCCTGTCTGTCAGGCCTCCGCCCCAGCGCCCTCCTGTGATGTCACCGTGGGCGGAGTCGACCGCAGCGCCTGCCTTGCCTTCAGGGTCCGGGCATTCCCGCGGGAATCTTTCTATGGCAGCGAAGTGCAGCCTAGCGATTGGAGCCCCGTGACACAATGGAGGGCTGGTGACGCCATGGGTGTGGGGAATGGTGGGTGACGTCACGGGGCAGGGCCTGGCTGGCAATGTCAAGGGTTTTGGGCTAGACATGGGTGATGTCTTATGGGGAGGGCCCTGGCAACTGACAACACACTTCCCATGAACCTGAGGCCCCGCCCCCAGGCTCCTGCCAGGCTCTGCCCTATTCCGGGTTCCCAAAGCTCCAGGTCGCCTGTGGCCTCGTGACCCTGTTGACATCACTGCTCCTGCTGCTGGCACTGTGGAGGTGGGGGCGGGGACTAGGTGTGGTGGGCGGGGCCAGGGACGGGACAGGGACACAAAATCTCAGGCTCCCTGCTCACTTCCGGCTCTGCCCCCAGGGTCAAGCGCGGCCTCCTCCCCTGGGTCCCCGACCCCAGGGGTGGCTTCCAAGGACTGTTTGAGCAACATGATGGGAACTTCCAGGTACCGCCCACCCACTTCTTGTCAGTCAGGGTCCTGCTTCCTGTCTCTCACCCTTCCACTTCCTCCCTGACTTTGGACCAACATTGGTTCCTGCCACCCTCTCACTTCTGGCCCCGCCCCTCACACCAGGCCCTGCCCTTAAACCCCAATCTTGCTCTTAGCCACGCCCCTCACCCCGCCCCTCCAGGCTCGGCCTCTAACCGACCCCACCCTCACCCTTAGCCAAGCTCAGGCTGAGTCCCGGCCCTGCCCCTCACTTCTGGCCCCGCCCCAGGCCTGGATTGCGCAGGACGTCTCTCCGCCCCCGAAGCCCGAAGCCATTGACCCCATTGACCCTGCTGAGGTGGCCCTGGTTCTGGAGCAGCATGGGAAGGGCGCGGCACCCGACCCAGCCTTGGGGTCTCCCGGGCTCCCCTGCCAGTGCCCGAGGGACAGGGACCTGGTGAGGGTGGGCGGGGCCACCTTCGTGATGGATGGAGGCTCTTACATGACCCTGTGACCCCGACGTGACCCTGCTGTGATCCCGGCAGCCATGATGAAAGAAGGCACTCGCAGTGCATGCTGGGAAGAGGGAAAATTTCTGGGTCTGTGCGTTTCTAGTAAAACATCACATGTGAGTCTCAAGAATTATGATGTCACATGTGAGTTTCTGGTATGTGTCACATTACTGTGGGATTCTTATGCACATTGTGACGCCTCGCAGACTGAACTACATCTCCTAGCATTCACTGCGGCTCCCGACTCATTACTTCTGGCTGTCAAGCAATTTTTTTTCCTGATTCCAGTATAAACCAGTAGAGCCCTGAGATAAATTGCGGGTGCTCCGTGGTGTACTACATCTTTCAGGAAGCACTGTGATTTCGTTATCTCAGTTCCGGCGGAGATTCACATACTTCTGATTCCCAGTATGAAGCAGGGCTGTGGGTCTCTCACGTGAAACTACATCTCCCAGCATGCACTACGGGCTACTCACTTCCGGCTGTCAACGCGTCCTGATTCACAGTATAAACCAGTGCAGTCCTGGAATGCAGTCTGGAGACCCAATTTGGGCCTACCAGAGTAAACTACATCAACCAGTATGCACTACGTCTCCGGGAATCTCACTTCCAGCTGTCAAGCACATTTTTCCGATTCCCAGTGTAAGTAAGTGCTGTGCAGGACGTCATCCCGTGTGGGCCTCTAAGGGAGAACTACATCTCCGAACATGCACTGCGGCGCCTGGATCTCACTTCCGGTCACCCGGACTTCTCGTTCAC
Source organism: Microtus oregoni (assembly GCF_018167655.1). Lineage (NCBI taxonomy): Eukaryota > Metazoa > Chordata > Mammalia > Rodentia > Cricetidae > Microtus > Microtus oregoni. The sequence goes on from NW_024543065.1 coordinate 39,776,401, forward strand.
GGCGTCTGTGATCATAAGGGTCCCATTGTGAACTACATCTCCCAGGATGCCCGGCGACTCTTCCTTGACCTATTTCTGGTGTCATTAGCTGTCACTCCGACCGCCGGTACAACCGAAAGTGTTCACTACTGAGCCTGTTTCGCGGGCACGCCGTGTCCGTTGACCGGGTTCCCAGGTGAACTACATCTCCCAAAAGCCTCGGCGGTGTTCTACAAAACTTCCGGTACATACCGAAAACGCCCGTGGCTGCCTTATTAACGAATCCCCGCCATGGTCGATCGGTAGGCGGGGTTTCGCGGTAAACTACATCTCCCTGAATGCCCGGCGTTTCTCCCTAGTTTGTGAAGTTCCGCCGTGATCGTGAACCGGGGTCCCATGTGAGCCTCGTCTCCCAGAGGGCTCGGCGGTTTGCCCAACTACTTTCTAGTATAAACCGGAAACGCGTTTGGCCGGTTTCCTAGGACCCACCGTGCTTGGTAAGCGGTAATCTCCGGTGAACTACAACTCCCAGAATGCTCTGCGCTTTTCCACCTAACTTCCGCTAGAAACCGGAAACGGCCTTGTCTTCCCCATTTCCGATGCCCCAGTGTGGTCGAGGACTGTTCGCTCGGTGGAAACTACAAGTCCCAAATGCTTCGCTATGCTCATTTTCCGGTGTTTCCCGGAACATTACAGAATTGAACGGGGTCACGTTTTGATGGACCGGAAGTAAACGGGAGCTCTCTGTCCTACACCGGAAGTGACCAAGGAAGTGTCCCGTCCCCCATTCAAAACCTCTTTCGCGGTGCTCGTGGAAAGTCCCTCTCCTACCCGGAAGTCCCGCCCCACCCCTACCTCCAAGGCCTCCGTCTCTGCCATTGGTTGCGGAAATTTATTTATTGCGGTTATATATATATGTCCGGTTTTTCCTGGATATTTGTTCGTTTTTTCTCGGGTTCGGGTCCCGGATGGGCTCGGCGTTCGAAGCCTCAGGTACGGGGCGGGGACGGGGGGGGGGCGGGGTCTCAAATTTCAGATCTAAATTCAAATTTCCGTTGTTTTGTTTTAATTTCGATGATCTGTAAAAATTATATATATTTTATTTTTTATTTATTTTTTGATTTTTCGAGACAGGGTTTCTCCGTAGCTTTTGGTTCCTGTCCTGGCACTAGCTCTTTCTAGACCAGGCTGGCCTCGAACTCACAGAGATCCGCCTGCCTCTGCCTCCCGAGTGCTGGGATTATTTTTTTAATGAAGTTTTAATTACCCCCCTCCTCCGCGCGCGGCGCCGCGATCTTGCCCCGCTGCCGCGAGATGGGGAGAGCGAGGGTCCGCGCGCGGGGTCCGCGTTCGATCTGAGTTCAATTTCCATTTAATTCCGTTTAAATCCAAATTTAAATTTTATTTTATTTTTTTCGTTGTCATCTGGGCTTTTTGTGTGATTTTTTATTTAATTTTATTTTCATCCTGTTTTCATTATTTTTTTTCCTTCCTGTTTACATTTTTCCCCTTTTCCCCCCTAAAATCTTTTAATTTCGTTTTCTTTCTTTTTCTGTTTTTTTTTTAATTTCTTTTCTTTTTTTTTTTTAATTTAAATTTTTCTTTTTGGCTTCCCTGCCCCCAGCAGCCAAGTAAGCAGTCCCCGCAGGGCTGGGGGGAGGGGAAGGGTCAGGGGGCCGCTGTATTCATTCATTCACCTCCTTCTTTCGTTCATCCCCAGGCGGTTTCTTTTTATTTATTTATTTTTTGCGGCTGAATTTTTAATTTTCCTTCCTCTCTGGGATTTGGCCCAGTGAGCCTGGCAGGGTATGTGTGTGTCTCCATGGAGCTGTCAATCACCCTGGGTTTCCCCCTCGTCCCGCCCCCGGGCAGGGAGCATAGTTATTTTGAGTCTGTGTTATTTTTTTTAATTTCCATTTTATGATTTAATTTTAATAATTAATTTTCATGCTTAATTTTATTAGTTTTCCCGTCTTAAACTTTCGTTAATTATTCCCGATAAAATCCCTTACAGTTTTACTTCGCTGGGTTGTCTGCTGTAACGTGTTTCAAGTGTTCCATGTAGCATGATGTCCGACACGTGTGATCATGAATCATCACATGCTTAATGTGTGGTTTCTTAAATAGAATTTCATACAAAATATAAAGTTTTCATATCAACAATAATCTGTTAGGGAAGCCTGTTTTCTATCACATGTGTCACATATGTTCCGTGAAGAGCGGTATGTGGTCCAAGGTAGACATTGCAGTACACACGTGCGTGTGCACACCTACAGGATGTAAGGATTTGTGTTTAATGTTTTATTTGTATTTTTGTTTATTTTTTTAAGGATTGAAATCTGGTTCCGTGTTGAGGATCCGCGACCTTCTTCTCGTGTGCTTGAAATCCTTCCAGGGAAAATTCATTCTGCATCCCATGCCTGTGCTGTTACTACACACGTGTGAGACTCACATCTGTCGCAAATTCTTTACATTGAAATGTTCACGTGTGTCCACACGTCATCGACACGGATGAAATTCTGATTGCACGTGTTAAATTGTGTGTACACGTAAGCACAAAATTGCTGCTTAAACATTAGATTATTATTCATGTCACATTCCTACATACATGTCTATCAGATTACGACACAAAAACATCCATATGTCTAACTTACGTGTTATGCACACAGCTCTGGGCCTTACGTGTGTTTCTGGATATAAGTTCCTGGCTCATGTCTGATTGTGATATAAATGCAGCGTGTGCCCATGCTGAAAATAATCCGTGTCACATGCATATCACACGCATTGCTCCAGGCCTGCGTCTTTATACGGATTCATGTTGTCTGTGTGTATCACGTGCGTGACCCTGGGCCTGGGTGTGCAGTTATTTAGTTATGGTACGTACGTATGTAACATGTTTCATGTGTATGAAGTAGACGGTTCTGCATAGAACATGTGAAAAGCGTGTTTTTATTTTTGAACGTGCAGTGTGCACAGGAAACAAAGGACCAGGCTTACACATATAACACATATGCGGACGCACATATAACGTATGTGCACAGGTCTGCGCTCACGTCTCTGCCACTCCGTATAATCATGACATAATTGTGTTTTATATGTAAGAAGCATCCAGGCCCATAGTCACGCATGTCGTGTCTGAAGAGCATGTTTTTGCGTGTGAACATGGAGCGTGCCTATGGAGACGAAGACCAGGATGTATACACATAACATATATGCACATGTGTGTTTGAGACTCTAGCATTTTACAGACCCATTTTCTGCATAACCGTGGGCCTGAGTCACACGTGTGCGTATAACCTTATCTTTGCATGTGAGCAAGGGAGCGGTGTTTTCCATGCACGTCTATTATCACCCGTATCTACGTAAAGCACATTTACATACATGTGTGCACAGCGCTGGGCCCGTGTCTGTTTATTCATGGTATAAATGTAACGTGTGCCATATGTGCTTAACATAAAATGTCACACGCCTGACACCACACGCACGGCTGCGGCCTGAATCTTTATGTAGCATCCATGTGTAAACGCCTGTTCCACACGAGACTGCAGCCTGTGGCCTCTAGTTTTCTGTGTGTGCATTTTACACACATGTTCCATGCATAACCCAGAGCCCACAGGCGTATAGCTGTGTAACTGTGACATAAGCATGTGATAAGTTTCATATGTGCACAGAGATATGGGCCTGGAACTATGCGTGTAACATATTAAAAATGTTTTTAGGTATGAATGTAAGTGTGTTCATGGGAAAAGACACATGTATACATAAGCTTACACGTGTGACTCTAGACCCACGTCTGTAACTACACAGAACTGGTGTGCATATAACATCCACATCATATGTGCTCACTAACATACATGCTAAGAACTTCACGGATCCTCAACACCAATCCTTAAAAAATAAATAAAAAATAAAATACGAAACATGGATTACTCTCTGCCTTTATCTTTACACGTGTGTGTCACTTTACACGCATGTTGCATGTATAGCTCTGAGGCTGTACGAACATCACCACGTTTGTGACCGTGGCAGACATATGTGTTTCTGTATGGCTACATCATGCAGACCTAGAGTTGTACGTATAACACATGAAATGTGTTTTTTTGTTGTGCACGCATGCATAGGCAAAGGATCGGCCTGTACATGTAATGTGTGTACTTGTGAGAACAGCTCTGGGCCGGATCTTTACAGCTGTGCGTAAATATGTCATCTTTATATTCATATGTGATCAGGATATAAACGTGTGTTTTTTTTTTTTTTTTGTTTTTTTTTTTTTTTTTTTTTGGTTTTTCGAGACAGAGTTTCTCTGTGGTTTTGGAGCCTGTCCTGGAACTAGCTCTTGTAGACCAGGCTGGTCTCGAACTCACAGAGATCCGCCTGCCTCTGCCTCCCGAGTGCTGGGATTAAAGGCGTGCGCCACCACCGCCCGGCTAAACGTGTGTTTTATATGTATAGAGAGGTACACGCCTGGAGTCAGGCACAGAACATGGGAAAAAAAGAGGACTAGAGTGAAATGCACCATTTTATTTATGAACATAGAGTCTACATGTGAAAAGGATATTGACTTAGACCACACCTAACGTGTTAGCGTGTGTGTGTCTGCCTGGGCCATCTTTATAAATACACATACGCTGCGGTCACACGCATATACCTGCAGCCAGGCGCACACAGTTCACCATCACCTGTGTCTACCCTGCTCATATTTGTGTGTCCACATGTGTAGAGCATATGTATGTGTTTGCATGTCCACACTCACAGTTTTATTTTCCACACATGTACATGTACATCCGGGTGTGCACATATCTGTTCACCAGGAGCCCACGTGCACACATGTGTAGACACAGATACCATGCCGTGACATCTACTCTGTCCCATACATGTGTGTGTGCACATGCATTTGTGTTCTACATAGTCCTAAGCCTACCTTGCCTATGTCTGTGCACATATAACTTCATATGCATGCGCGCGCACACGTGTATTTGCAGAAACATGCATGCTCTGCCTTGACCAATAGTCCCCTTTGTTGTAATAGGAGCGGTGGGCTACGTTCCTGCCGCCCCAGCTCCCGCATGGCTAGCTTTACCCGAAATAATTTCACGGAAACGGTATTCTTTTGAACACTGCCTGGCCCATTAGTTCCGGCCTCTTATTGGCTAGCTCTTACATATTGATCTAACCCATTTCTAATATTCTGTGTAACGCCACGAGCTGGCTTACCAGGGAAGATCTTAACCTGCATCTGTCTGGAGTGGGAGAATCATGGCGACTGCCTGACTCGGCTTCTTTCTCCCAGCCTTCTGTTCTGTCTACTCCACCTACCTAATTTTCTGTCCTATCAGGCCAAGCAGTTTTCTTTATTAGTTAACCAATGAAAGCAACAGATAAGATACAAGACCCACCTCCAACACCCCTTGACTCCATATCTGCACACACATTCCCTCACGTGTGTTTACATGTCATTTATACACATACGCACGCTTCCTTGACCCACACTCATTCATATACATATATGTGGCATTCACACCCGTGTGTACACACTCTTGGTTCTATCATGTACCATCTGTGTTATGTTTGCTTGCTGTGACCCCTCACCTTGCACACGTGTACACACACAGCACACCGTGACGTTTCCTCTGTCCCAGACGTGTATGGATATAGGTGCATGGACATATGTGTGGCCCATCAAGCACACATGCTTGTGTGCACTGGTTGACTCATATTTCTTTTCCATGCATATATACAACACCCATATTTGTACACGCAAACAATATGCATGTAGCAAACACGCACCTACCCGTAGATAAATCACGTATACATGTTTGCAGCTGTGGCAGGGTTACACTGAAAACACATGTAGCACACATGCGCACGTGGATAGATTGCATGTGCACATGTGCAGTCTCCAGTCTGTCAGGCTGGGATTCAAACTCATGTCCTCCCTTCCCAGTGACACCACAATCATTCGTGTTTCCGTTACCATCGTTCACATGACACGTGCCATCACCGTGAGCACGCGTGTGTGACTGCACACACGATTGCATCTTCCTCGTTATGCTAACATGAACGTGTTCTCTCTCCCCAGGCCTCGCACCCAAGTCCCCTGCATGGGGCAGGATGGCACTTGACATGGTGACAGACCCGCGGGACTCAGACATGACGCCAAGGGCCTCGGTGCCGATGTCATTGTAGCATTACCCATGGCATGTGCTGACGTGTTGTTTGTGAAAGGTGACCGCCAGGTGTTCATTCACACGGGCTGTGCGTGTGCTGTCATCGGGCAACATCGCCATCTCGACATCATCACAATCATTGTGTGACATCACCGTCACCATGGCATGACATCACTGCATGTTATATCGGTCATTCTTCCACACAGGTGAAGTAGGTTCTTGTGTTCCACACGTGTCACTGTCTGTTTTTTCACATGTTTCACAGATTCACACATTTTCTCATGTGTTTTACACACTCAGCCTGGTTGTTTATTTCCACATACAGACCAGTGTGCAAGTCGTGCTTTAGCCTGGTTGTTATGCATGTGGACATTCATCATGCGTGTATGTGGCTGTTTCTGTTTTTTTCCCCCACAGTTTAGACACGCAGAACAATTTATGTGTTCGTATGTTTTATGTGTTCATCATGGGTTGATGGAGGAAGGTCATTGGTTAAGTAATAAACTGCTTGGCCCTCATAGGTTAAAACATAGGTTGGAGGAGTAAACAGAACAGAATGCTGGGAGGAAGAGGAAGTGAGCTCAGAGGCCATGCTCCCCTCTCCCGGGCAGACACAATGAAGCAAGCCGCCCGGTCAGACATGCTGAATCTTTCCTGGTAAGACTGGTGCTACACAGATTACTAAAAATGGGTTAGGCAAAATATGAGAATTAGCCCGTAAGAGGCTAGAGCTAGTGGGCCAAGCAATGTTTAAAAGAATACAGGTTGTGTGTTGTTATTTCGGGTAAAGCTAGCCGGTGGCGGGAGCTCGGTGGCGGAATGCAACCCACAGTTCCTACAACAATGGGTGATTTTGATTTTCCGGATCTCATCCATTCCATGTGTGTTCGCGTGGAGCCGCCTTCCGACGGTCTGCACCCATTCATTTACTTTCCGTGTGTTTTCTGCATGCGTCGTTAGCTCCTGGTTTGTAATAATTCCCTATCACAGGTTCATCTGTATGCTCAGCCATGTTCATTCAGTTCATGTATTAAAATCACTCAATTCTCTGTTTTTGTTTCCCACATGTTTTCATGACACGCAACTGATCGCTCGACCTTGCTCACATGTTCTCTCCATGTAAAGCACTTATTTCCATTCCCCACGTGTCCATCAGTTTTTTCCCCGCATTTCACTTGTGTACAGTGGTGAGGTTGTTTTCCATGTACTGAATGTGCTCTGTGCATGACTCATGTTTGTATGGCGTTTGTATGCGTGTGAGCATGGGAAGTCCCCACGTGGACTTAAGTGAGTTGGGATCCACTGTGCCTTAAGCTTACGGGCACGGACGCAGGATCTGATGTCACGCGTGTGCTGGTGAGGTGGGGCACCGTGTGACATCATTCCCCGTGTTCTGTGATGCCACTCCTGTTTCCATGGCTCCCATGACTTCCCATGTCCTGTGTCATTCCCGATCCTGTGTTCCCCGCAGGCTGCCAGGCCGTGACATGGGCAGAGCCTTAGAGTCACGCTCATGGTGATGTCACTGAACACGGATGTCAGGGTAAGAGTGTGAGTGTCCGATGCGGACACACTTGTGGGCTGGTGAGGATGAGTCTGTTTTAGTACATGCATGTACATTGCATTTGTGAGCACGTGTGTGTGTGAACATGGCAGTGCACAAGTATAGCGTGTGTGATTTCCATACAGGGGACAGGAGGCATCATTTTATGTGCATACTTATGTGTGCGAGTCCATGTGTTTGGTTGTGTGTCTATGCATGAGCCCATGCACATCTGTGTGCACATACCATCGTTTGGCAAGCCTGTGTGGAAGAATGGTTTTATATTCACGCGCGTGTGACAAAGTGAAAGGTTTTACATGTGTGATATGGAGGAACATGGCTACACGCACGCGATAGGAGGAAAAGGATGGGATCCTGAACAGTAGGCATGTGTCACGTGTGTTATGTGTCTGGTGTACATGTGTGTTTCTGTGTTTGACTCACATGTGTGTAGCGATGATGCGCTACATCATACATGTGTGCATTGATATTGTGGTATATTACATGCATGTGGACAGGATCCTGGTAGGCAGGTGAAACAGTCATAATTGTACACGCGTGTGCACGTGTATACATGCGTGAGTCCAGGAGTAACCGTGTGCACATGTGTGTGTGCACTGGAGATCACATGGACAGGCAAGGCCACTCGATGTGCGGCACAGGACACGTGTGGATGTTGATGGATACATAATACATGTAATGGACATAGATACGTGCATCAATGAAATGTAAAATTCACGTTATACACGTGCTGTGTTCAACATGCATGCAGACACCTGTAGGTTCACATGTAACATGTAGGACACACAAGTCTGCACAACTGCACATATTACGCTCCCCTTCATGTCAGGCTGACATATGCACGTGTATTGCATGAGTGTGTGTGTGTCTGTGTACACATAGTTGTGTCGCGTGCAGGTATGACCACGTACACGTATCTACACTTCCTGAGGCTGCATGCAGTTGTGTTGGACATGGAGGTCTGCACGTTACACATATCGCCTGTACATATGAATCAACATGTGATTATGTTATGATTTCACACAGGGTGGTCTTTCACATGTCTGTGCACATGTGTGTCTGTGTGTCACAGCGCATTAACATTTACATTTGCAAGTCACATGACAGGAACACACATGAGTCTCCATACAAAGCAGCCGCACACATGTGCATTTTAGGTTTTCTTTCACACTGAGATGCACACGTGTGTGTTTACAGCTAGGTGTCTGTCAGTCAGCGTTCACAGATGCATGTACACATGGGATCCTCTGCAGGTTTCTGTGTACATGTGTGGTGCATACATGATGTAGCATGTACAGGTTTACACATCACACATATGACACACGTACCTTTTCTAGGCTTGCATGATGCATGTGTGATGTGTGTAGCTGCGTTCGACTTAGTGCAAGTTTACATGTCACATGTACGACACAGGAAGATATCAATCGACACACGTTGTCATGCGTGTACTCTGTTTTCACTGCCCCTATTTTTTCCCATCAGGCCAACTGGCTACTGAGGATGCTGGGAGCGAGTGGTGGGCTTGGCCATGATTGACAGCTCTGCGGACCAACCCCGTGTGGCCCCACCATGATGAGGCCCTGCCCACCCAGCAGCCGCCATCACGCGTGTGCTCATCTGCCTCTGCCCTGGATCCCATCCCTGTCACGCATGTTCATGTGTGTCTCCCCGTCCCCGCCCCCATGGCCCTGTGACCACTGGCGTGTTGCACGTGGGTGGCGTATTGAATGTGGGCATTGGCGGGTTCTGCGTGGGCGCCGTGGTGAGCACGCGGTACAGGAAGCTGCATGGTCTGTAAGCGCCCTTGCTGGGCCCCTTGGAGCAGTTCCTGGGTGTCATCAACACATAGTTAAATAGACAACATATTGCTTTATTTCATTGCCCATAAAGATAATGAATGCATATTATGAAATGAAAGTATTGCTATGCAGCAGTGTCTCTCAGCTACATCATCAGCAAAGAATGCAGATATTGAAATGCTTATTCAACACACTTAATTAATATAGTCTGTCAATAAATGGCCAACATTGTCCTAATCATACTTTTCTATCTCCAGCAGATGTGGATAACTGTGTGAGGTGTCCAGAGAACGAGTATGCAGAGAGCAGAACCAATGTGTTCAAAAAGCTGTGGTCCTCCTGAACTACAAAGACACCTTAGGGATGGTTCTCACCTTAATGGCCTTGTTCTTCTCTGCATTCACAACTGTGGTTCTTGGGATATTTGTGAAGCATCACAACACTCCCATTGTGAAGGCCAATAACCAGAATCTCAGCTACATCTTGCTAATTTCACTCATCTTCTGTTTCCTGTGTCCCTTGCTTTTCATTGGGCATCCCAACTCAGCTACCTGTGTTCTGCAACAAATCACATTTGGAGTTGTATTTACTCTGGCTGTTTCAACTGTGTTGGCCAAGACAGTGACTGTGCTGTTTGCTTTCAAAGTCACAGCCCCTGGAACAAGGATGAGGTATTTTCTGGTTTCTGGTGTTCCCAACTACATCATTGCCATCTGTACGCTCATCCAAATTGTTTTCTGTACAATCTGGCTGCAATTTTCTCCTCCTTATATTGACAAAGATGTGCACTCTGAGCATGGCCAAATCATCATTGTGTGCAACAAGGGCTCAGTTACTGCATTCTACTGTGTCCTGGGATACCATGGCTCCCTTGCATTAGGGAGCTTCATTGTTGCTTTCTTGGCCAGGAATCTCCCTGACACATTCAATGAAGCTAAGCTGCTGACCTTCAGCATGCTGTTGTTTTGCAGTGTCTGGATCACCTTTCTCCCTGTCTACCACAGCACCAAGGGCAAGATAATGGTGGCTGTGGAGGTCTTGTCCATCTTGGCTTCCAGTGCAGGCCTACTGAGATGCATTTTTATCTCCAAGTGCTACATAATTTTGTTAAGACCAGAGAGAAATTCTCTTCAAAAGTTAAGGGAGAAAACATCTTCCTGAACACACATTTCATAAATTGTATCTGACAACTACAATATTGGTATAGAATCACCTAATACAATACAGTGCAAACTGTATGAATGGCTAATGATTCTCATCATTTATTACAATGATGAGGCACAGCAGTGTCATGTATACTACCTTTCTGTACACTGTGATCTATAATCATCCACACAGCCACTTGCTTTATAAGATTCAATTTTGACAATTAATGCACAAGGAATGTTTTCCTTTATTTCACAATTGCCCTGTAACATTTAAAATAAATGATCAGTAATTCTATTGATAAATGAGTGAATGTGGGACTTTGAATGCAAATGAAAACAGAGAAATCTTATAGTAGAGTGAAATATTGCTATCAAATGGTGAAACTAATGTGCCCATTTTGGGGGAAAGAAAAGAGAATACTGTTGCATCCTGGGTGTTAGAGGAGTAGAAGTTAGGAGAGAGAGAAATGTATGATAAATAGATATAAAGGATTTTGAGCAAGACAAAATGTGTCTCTGCAGTCATCAAACACCTTCCAACCAATAATAATCCCAGTACAGAATGGTTTCAGTGCAGAATTCTATGAGAACTTCAAAGAAGAGCTAATACCAATACTTCTCAAAGTGTTCCACAGAATAGAAACTAAAGAAACACTGCAAAACTCTTTTTTTTGAAACTACAGATAATCCACACGAATACTCAACCAAGAAAGAGAAGTACAGACAAATCTCACTAATGAACATAGATGTAAAAAAATACTCAATAAAATACTTGCAAACCAAATCCATGAACCCATCAAAAAAGAATCCCCATGATAAGTTGGATTCATCCAAGGTATGTTGGTATGGTTCAACATACAAAAAAAAAAAAAAAATCTATAGTGTAATCTACAATATAAACAAACTAAAAAATAAAAACAAAATAATTATTTTATTAGATGCTGAAAAAGCATTCAACAAAATTAAACATCCCTTAAGGATAAAGGTCTTGGAAAGATCATGTATAAAAGGAACACACATATCTCTTGCCAACCTTAAAGTGGCTCCCTTAACTAAGAATTGTGGTTCTGCCTACCCTTCTCCCCCTCCCCCCCACTCCTTTCCCCCTCCCTCTCCAGTCCAAAGAGCTGTCAGGGTTTTCTGCCCTGTGGTAAGTCCTAGGTTCTCCCCCCTCCGTCCATATCTAGGAAGGTGAACATCCAAACTGGCTATGCTCCCACAAGGAGAAGGGTGGGAGGAGGGGGAGGGAAATGGGAGGCTGGGAGGAGGTGGATACTTGTTTTTTTTTTTTTAACTCCTTTTCTCAATAAAAAAAAAGGAACACACATAAATATAAGAAAACAATACAGCGGAAGCCAAGAGTCAAAATCAATTCAAATGGAGAGAAATTCAAAGTAATTATACTAAAATCAGGAACAAGAAAAGGCTGTTCACTCTCACTATATCTATTAAACATAGTACTCGAAGTTCTAGCAGGAGCAATAAAACAACAAAAGGAGATTAAACGAATACAAATTTGTATCACCGATTTTGTTTTACACCCTCGGTACAGTTCGTGTGCCATTGCACTGTACACTAGTCCTGCAAGACCCTGGAGGTTGAAAGAACACACAGACCAGGGTCATTCAAAAGGAGACCAGCCAAAATGCCAGTTTATTCAGAATTGGGGGAGTCCTTACCTAATGGCTGCACAAGGATCTCCGCCCAGGCAGGTGGGAAATTACCATATTAACAATGGAGACAATGCCCTGCAGCTAATCACCAGGTGGGGCAGGGAGAGCACAGAAACACACAGGAAGCTTAGTTAGCTGACCATAAACTGTCCCCTCGAATGCACCCCAGGAATAAGGGCAGACCAGGGCCCTAAAGGTCCCCCTTTTATATAAATTATGACTAGGCCTGTCTTGGGTGGCATTGGACGTCAGGCAATACCCCTTACCCGTCATGGGAAAGCATCCAGGTCAAAACACATTTCCTGTCTTAGGTTGGGGCAGCCCCCCAAAAGCCTTTCCCGTCGGCTCACTAGTCAACCATCACCGAGTTCAGCCAGATTTGTGCTGAAAGATTCTCTGGGGCAATAGCTAAGAGGACTTTCCACGTGGCAACATTGACCTGAGCTTGCCTTTGGCTCTGGCGTGACACTCCAGCACATATAAGCATCCCTTAAGGAGACTGTGCTTGCTCAATCCTTAATAATTTTGCCCAAATTGGAGCCCTTTAAGTAAGGTCTCAGCACTGGTGAAAGGAATCCTGGTATAGCTAATTAGAATAATTTTAAGAGCCAATTTGTAAATTGTACACCTCAGGGTCCGTGAATAACAGCAATAAGCCTATTACTGTAACATCTAGCAGTGGTCTTTAACCACAACCAAGATCAAAATCAACTGCAATATTCATTTGTAAATTTAGCTCAATTAGAATGGCCAAGGCATTTGCAACCTGCCCTGAGAAGGTATCATTTATGCTAGCAGGAAGCAACTGACTGACTAATGAAAAATCCAGCAGCTCTAGCTGCTGTGGCAGCAACAGCTATGGCTGACAATATCATGGGATGGGTAGATTGGTAGAGGAACAATCCTTGGCACTCCGACCACCATAGCCAGCGCCTCAGGAATCCCACAACTCTTCAGTTGACAAGCCAGAATCTCCTTGATCTCTTGGCTTAGTCCTGTCTTCAGGCTTCTGGACAGGAAAATCCATAGCACGCACCAGCCACTCAGGTACCCATATTGGATTGTCAGCATCCTGCGGGAAAACACAAACAGTCCCTCTTCCCCACACCAGTACAGGATCTGGACCATATCAGGTGCTGTCTGATAGATTCATCTATTTGACATGAGGCATCCCAGAAGAATCTGGTCTCCAATGCCGTTCAGCAGTGGTATGAGATTGAGCATCAACAGTCAAAAAATTTAAAATGTATAAAATAAAAGATAAATGATCTCTGGGGTTGGAACCATATTCCCCCTTTTTAGTTTTATGCAAATAGGCTTTGAGCGTACGATGCGCTCACTCCACTATAGCTTGTCTTTGAGGATTATAGGGTATTTTCATTTTGTGAGAAATAGAAAACTCAGAGCAAAATTTAGCAAAGCCAGTGCTAGTATAGGCTGGTCCTGTAGGGATAGCCCAACCCCCTTAGGGGGCGTGTTTGCCTCAGGCTAATGTTTACATATAAATCTGGTGAGTGTGAGCCAGCCACCACTTTTGATTTCCTGTTCTCTGTGGGAACCTGTGGTTCTGTAAGTCTATTTCCCAATTAAAGCTGTATATATTATTGCAATCTGTCTGCTTTCATTTTCGCCAATACACTTGGCCCCCAATGTCCAGCTTTTTTGCCCCACCCCGAACGGCTTGGGGATGTAGGCTTGAATTTTAATTTGAGAGAGCTACACATCCCAATCTCGTAGCCTTCTGACTGGGTCCTAAAAACACAGCACACTCCCAGGTGCCCTTTGTTAGCACATCCAGTGCCGAGTCCGCCCCTACTCGCTGGAGCACTTTAACCCCTCCCTGCCTGCCTTGGCTGAATTAGCGGAAGCCCAGGTGCCTACGGTTTTGCAGCACCTGCAACCACTCTAACTTCTCAGGAGGAACAATCCACGTCTAATTCAAGGCTGAATCCGGCCTTGACTCTGCCAGGCTTCCTGGCCCTCCCCCCAATTGCTATTTATCAGCCTGGTGTCTGCTCTAATTCACACAGCACACAGTCTACTTAACTTTCAGTTTTGAGTTAGTTATTTCAGACCAGCTCTGATTTAGGCCACGTGGACTCAGGTGCATTTCTTTCGCCACCACCGGCAGGGAAACGTCATTACAGGTAAATAATTTTCTTTTATAAATAAAAATAAATACTGATTTGATTGAAAATGTCTGAAAACGTTACCATTCAAGACTTTAACAGACTTTTTGATTGTACCATGTGGGAGATTTTATAAGAGGTGTCTGTCACCTCACATCTATGGATCTTTCTGGGATTCATAGTTTTCCTTGGTACTACATGGTTTGATAATAGAAATATGATAAAGTCTTTATGAGACGAATCCAGGATTCATAAGGCAGAGGTTGAATGCTTAAAAACAATTGAGAATGACAACAATCTTCTCAAGAATCAGTTTGAAGTTCTCCAGGAAGAGAACAGATCTTTGTTTAACATAACTCGATCAACTGTGCAAAATTTAGAAAAGGTGCAGGCTGATGTTAAGGGGAAATTCATTACTATAGAAGAGGGAACAGCTGATTTGGATCATAAGCTTCAGTCCCTTTCTGTAGGAACTGAAACATTAATGGCTGATATTAAGGAGAAATTCATTACTATGGAAGAAGGAAGAGCTGATTTGGATTGTCAGCTTCAGTCCCTTTCTGTAGGAAATGAAACATTAACTGAGAGAATCAAAACTGCTAAATGTGACAATCGGATTTTGTCTAAAGCTTATGACAGATTGGCAGAAAGATTGTCAATATAAGAAGGCACGGTTTATTCCATAAAAATTATGTCCAAAGATGAGATGTTATCTCTAATGGACAAACTTCATACTTTAGAATCCTCAATGAAGGCTTTGGAACATAATTCTGGACAGGAGATTCAGACATTGCAGACGGCAATGGTGAATAGAATTGAAAAGATTGAGGAATTTCTAAATTCTGATGAAGAAGAACAAAGGGTAGAAAGGCAAATTTTAACTCCATCTGTGAGTAAATCTCTCCGGGACAATTTCCACAAAGCTCTACCTACAGCTCTACCTGCCTTTCCAGTAATAACAACAGAGAAAGTGATTGGTTCCAGAAACCCTAGGGTCATCAAGGAAGATACATAAGAGCCTGTTTGTATGAATGATCTCAAAGAAATTAAACAGGCTGTGATGACTTTTGGGATGCATGCCTCCTTTGTTGAAGAGATGCTAAAATCTTGGGCCATGACAAACAGAGCCATGCCCTATGACTGGCTTCAATTAGCTTCTGAGGTACTTGAGAGTGGACCGCAATTGAAATGGAAATGCTTATTCAGGCAAGAGGCTAGACTTTTAGAACAGCAGGAAAGATCGAAGGGAATTGACATTTCCCTAGATAAATTCTAGGTGAAGGACTCTTTTCCAACCCTCAGGAACAAGCTAACTTTGATGAAAACACATTCTCCGCATGTACTACAGAAGCCTTAAGGGCTTGGGACAGGGTACAAGACCCAGGACAGAGAATGGAATCATTTGTCAGAGTTAAACAGGGTCAGAGAGAACCCTTTAGTGACTTTTTACAAAGATTAACTAAGGCTGTATAAATAGGGATATCTGATCCAGAAGCAAGACATATAATGATTGAGTCTTTGGCTTATGAAAATGCAAATGTGGAATGCAAAAGGATCCTGGGGCCTTTAAAGCTCAGATTAGTGCCCTTGGAAGAATGGGTCTTGCATACACTGAATGTTGATACATTTGACTATGGCACTGAAGCATGGGTAAAAGAAGCAATTTCCAATGGTAAAAGGAGACACCAGAATACCAAATGTTTTAATTGTGGCAAAATGGGTCATATGAAAAAGAATTGTAGACAACGGATTTTCAGAAATAATAATAATGCATCTTCTAGAAATATCAGAAATAGGAGGACTCAGCCTTCAGGTTTCTGTAGAAGATGTGGGAAAGGCAGACATTGGATGAATGAATGCAGGTCTACAAGAGATAGACAAGGCAACCTGTTACAGACGGGAAATGTGAGGGGTGGGCTCACAGACCCCCTTGGCAAACATGGTTCAGTCATTTCCAGTTTCTGTAGAGAACGTGCCTCATCAGGACAATTAGAAAGCCCCATGCCTACTGTTGCATCAATAATGATCAGAAAGATGAGTTCCATGTGTTTTGGCAAACTTCTATAAGTGATCAAAGACCTAAGCTGAGAGTGTGTGTAAATGGCATGTTTATTACTGGCCTGCTGGACACAGGTGCTGATATAAGTATCATTACCCCAGAATCTTGGCATCCGTATTGGCCTCTTCAGAATGTAAATGTTCAGCTCCTGGGAATTGGAACCTTATCTGAAGTAAGGCAGAGCACAAGATGGGTTGAATGCATAGGGCTAGAGGGACAAATAGGAAAACTAAGGCCATATGTAGCCAATATTGCAGTGAATTTATGGGGTCATGACCTATTACAACAATGGAATACTCAAATTAACATTCCTGCTACTTCTAGAGCATATATTTCTGAGAATAATACTAAAAGATATTACAAACAGAGAAAACCGGCCATTTGGGCTGTACAAGAACAAGCAATTGATGTCCCTTCAGAGATACCAACAGCCTTGCCTCTAAAATGGTTGACTGAGAAACCAATATGGACAAAGCAATGGCCTTTAGCTGAGGAAAAGTTACAGGCTTTAGAACAGTTGGTACAAGAACAATTAGATGCTGGACATATAAAAGAATCTACCAGCCCTTGGAATTCTCCTGTATTTGTGGTTAAGAAAAAATCAGGTAAATGGAGAATAGTGACAGACCTCAGGGCTATCAACATGGTTATTAAACCTATGGGCCCTCTGCAATCTGGAATACCTTTGCCCTCTTTATTAGCAAAAGGATGGCCTCTCATAGTTATTGATTTAAAGGATTGTTTTTTCACTATACCTTTACAAAAAGAAGATAGAGAAAAATTTGCCTTCACAGTGCCTACTTATAACAGTTCTCAACAATTGAGGAGATACCACTGGGCCGTCCTCCCCCAGGGTATGTTAAATAGCCCCTCCCTGTGCCAATATTTTTTCTCTTTATTTATTTATTAAAGATTTCTGTCTCTTCCCCACCACCTCCTCCCATTTCCCTCCCTCCCCCTCCCCCAATCAAGTTCCCCTCTGTTGTCAGCCCATAGAGATATCAGGATTCCCTGCCCAGTGGGAAGTCCAAGGACCACCCACCTCCATCCAGGTCTAGTAAGGTGAGCATCCAAACTGCCTAGGCTCCCACAAAGCCAGTACATGCAGTAGGATCAAAAACCCACTGCCATTGTTCTTGAGTTCTCAGTAGTCCTCATTGTCTGCTATGTTCAGCAAGTCTGGTTTTATCCCATGCTTTTTCAGACCCAGGCCAGCTGGCCTTGGTGAGTTCCCGATAGAACATCCCCATTGTCTCAGTGTGTGGGTGTACCCCTCGCGGTCCTGAGTTCCATGCTCGTACTCTCTCTCCTTCTGCTCCTGATTTGGACCTTGAGATTTCTCTCTGGTGCTCCAATGTTTGTCTCTGTCTCTGTCTCCTTTCATCGCCTGATGAAGGTTAATATTCAGGAGGATGCCTATATGTTTTTCTTTGGGTTCTCCTTATCTAACTTGTCTAGGATCACTAATTATAGGCTCAATGTCCTTTGTTTATGGCTAGAAACCAAATAAGAGTGAGTACATCCCATGTTCATCTTTTTGGGTCTGGCTTACCTCACTCAGGATAGTGTTTTTTATTTCCATCCATTTGTATGCAAAATTCAAGAAGTCCTTGTTTTTTACTGCTGAGTAGTACTCTAATGTGTATACATTCCATACTTTCTTCACATAAACCAAGTAAGAAATTGAAAACTTATGTGGAAAAAGTCTCTGAGTTAATTATAAAAGGCAATTGAGACTTCGTCAACTAGCAGGCATAGACCCAGCAGAAATTATAGTGCCTTTCACTGCTGATGAACTAAAGAAATTATGGGAAGATAATGAACCATGGCAAAGAGCTTGTGCTAATTTTTTGGAGATGTTAATAACAACTATCCAAAAAGCAAGAGGCTTAACTTCATAAAGAGAACTTCTTGAATCCTTCCTCGAATCATCCATCATGCTCCAATAACTGGACCCTGTACATTTTATACTGATGCCAATAAATCAGGGAAGGTAGGTTACAAATCAGAAGACTTGGGTAAGGTGGAACAAAGTCCTTATGATTCTGTCCAGAAGGGAGAATTATATGCCATTCTTATGGTGCTAAGGGATTTAAAAGAACCTATTAATATAGTCACTGATTCACAATACGCAGAAAGAATTATTTTACATATTGAAACTGCTGAATTTATACCTGATGATACAGAACTAACCACATTGTTTATCCAGGTACAAGATATGATCAGGAACAGGCTTTGCCCTATGTACATAACACACATCCGATCCCATACAGGTCTGCCAGGTCCTCTAGCACAAGGTAATGCAGAAATTGATCAATTATTGCAGTGTGCTACAAGCCTCTGAATTTCATAAAAAAATAATGTTAATAGCAAAGGTTTGAAGAAAGAGTTTTCTACTACATGGCAACAAGCTAATGAGATTGTAAAGAAATGCCCTACTTGCTCTTTCTATAACCAAACGCCACTGCCTGTAGGGGCTAATCCAAAGGGCACCCAAAGGAATGAAATCTGGCAGATGGATGTGTTCCACTTTGCCGAATTTGGCAAATTAAAATATGTTTATCACACCTTTGACACTTATTCAGGCTTTCAGTGGGCAACTGCTTTAAGTTCAGAAAAAGCTGATTCAGTAATCACTCATTTATTAGAAGTCATTGCTATCATGGGTATACCTACACAAATAAAGACAGATAATGGTCCTGCTTATGTCTCTAGGAAAATGAAATGGCTTTTTGATTATTACAATATCAAGCATGTTACAGGTATACCATACAATCCTACAGGTCAAGCAGTCATAGAAAGATCAAATCGAACTATAAAGGATATGCTGAACAAACAGAAAGGGGTGGAAAACACCCCCAGAAATAGGTTACATAATGCTTTGTTAACCTTGAATTTTCTCAACGCTAATGAGAAGGGAACAATGGCTGCAGAAACGCATTGGATAATGGAAAAGTCTACTGAACTAAATCAACCAGTTTATTTCAAGGATGAGCTGACCTCACAATGGAAGCCAGGAGATGTGCTGCATTGGGGAAGGGGTTTTGCTCTTGTCTCCACAGGTGAGGAAAATTTGTGGATACCATCAAAATTAATAAAGGTTCAGTTTGAAGAAGAGAAGCCACTTGGAAAAGATAAATAACAATTCATTCACAAAAATGGCAAGCATACTGATGGTAAAAAGTACAGATAGTTTGGGGGAAGGGTCCTTTTCTTATCTCCACAGGAAAATACTCATCTTCAAAGAATTTAAGGGACCCTGAATATTTAATTACTGATGGATGGACATGTTCTGTAAGTATTAATTACATATATAATATATATATATATGTCTTATTAAACATTTCTTTATAAATAAGTAGAGCTGGTTTTGGAGTTGGACTATGGCTCAGTCCCTCTTCAATTCCAAGCCTGTTGATAAGAGATATCTCAGAGTTTTTGTCTCAGGTCAGGAGCCAAGAAATGGGACAGAATAAGAATAATTATATACTTGATAAACTTTCTTTGCCCTTCCTCATATCTGTGTCTTTCTTTATATGTCAGTATATGTCTTTGTTGTTAATGTTTAAACTTCCCATAACAAGCAACAAATTTTCCTACAGTAATCTTTAAAGTTTCCAGGATGAAGACGGGGCCCCACGACATCAACTCAATCTGGTTTTTATGACATCATGAATATTTTTTAAGCGCTAATATTAGACCTGTGTTTTGGTACCAACTGCACGAGACAATTTCCAATGATGCACATTTTTGACAACACTCTGGCTGGACCTTATCTAAACGCTCAGAGATTAGTTACAATTTTCTTAGGTCAAAGGTTAATTTGGGAATTTTACCATCATTTGCTTTCACAGGACCCCCTAAGAAGAACATCACCCCCATGTCAGCTAGAAGCAATCTTAGAGGATGACCTCCCCTCCCCCAACAGAGTTTGCCCTCAGGGTTAGGGACATCATTTAGTGGTTGGTTTAGGGTTGAGGGGATGGGGAGATATTTTATGGAGTTAGGGGTATTTTCAAAAAAAGGGGGGGATTAACTGGTTTGATGGGATGATTGGTATTTGTGAATTATTGTTTTTAGAACATTGTATTGGTACTGTTTCTTGTATATTGATACACTGAATATTGAATGTGTGTGTTTCTACCTCTATTTTTGTATAAGAGTATGCTTATTGGTTCCTGGAGAAAATCAACAAGATTGATAAACCCCTATCCAAACTAATCAAACGGCAGAGAGAGAATACGCAAATTAATAAGATCAGAAATGAAAAGGGGGACATAACCACAGACACAGAGGAAATTCAGAGAATCATCAGATCATATTACAAAAGCCTGTATAACACAAAACTGGAAAATGTAAAAGAAATGGACACTTTTTTAGATAAATACCATATACCAAAGTTACACCAGGACCAGGTGAACAATCTAAACAGACCTGTTGGTCGCGAAGAATTAGAAGCTGTTATCAAAAACCTCCCTACCAAAAAAAGCCCAGGACCAGATGGTTTCAATGCGGAATTCTACCAGAACTTCCAAGAAGAGCTAATACCCATACTCCTTAATGTATTCCACAATATAGAAACAGAAGGGTCATTACCTAATTCCTTTTATGAAGCCACAGTTACTCTGATACCAAAACCACAAAAAGACTCAACCAGGAAAGAGAATTACAGGCCAATCTCACTCATGAACATCGACGCAAAATCCTCAACAAAATACTGGCAAACCGAATCCAAGAACACATTAGGAAAATTATCCATTATGATCAAGTAGGCTTCATTCCTGAGATGCAGGGCTGGTTCAACATACGAAAATCTATCAATGTAATCCAGAATATAAATAAACTGAAGGAAAATAACCATATGATCATCTCATTAGATGCTGAAAAAGCATTCGACAAAATTCAACATCCATTTA
The DNA here is from genome assembly GCF_018167655.1 of Microtus oregoni. Taxonomy (NCBI): domain Eukaryota; kingdom Metazoa; phylum Chordata; class Mammalia; order Rodentia; family Cricetidae; genus Microtus; species Microtus oregoni. The sequence goes on from NW_024543065.1 coordinate 39,797,835, forward strand.
TGTTAAAAGTCTTGGAGAGATTAGGGATACAAGGGTCATACCTAAATATAATAAAAGCTATATACAGCAAGCCGACAGCTAACATCAAATTAAACGGAGAGAAACTCAAAGCCATCCCGATTAACTCAGGAACACGACAAGGATGTCCACTCTCTCCATACCTCTTCAATATAGTACTTGAAGTTCTAGCAATAGCAATAAGACAACATAATGGGATCAAGGGGATTCGAATTGGATAGGAAGAAGTCAAACTTTCGTTATTCGCAGATGATATGATAGTGTACTTAAGCGACTCACAAAACTCCACCAAAGAACTTTTACAGCTGATAAACAGCTTTAGTAATGTGGCAGGATACAAGATCAACTCCAAAAAATCAGTCGCCCTCTTATACACAAAGGATAGGGAAGCAGAGAGGGAAATCAGAGAAGCTTCACCATTCACGATAGCCACAAACAGCATTAAATATCTTGGGGTAAATCTAACCAAGGAAGTGAAAGATCTATTTGACAAGAACTTTAAGGCATTGAAGAAAGAAATTGAAGAGGATACCAAAAAATGGATGGATCTACCTTGCTCTTGGATTGGGAGGATCAACATAGTAAAAATGGCAATTCTACCTAAGGCAATTTATAGATTCAATGCAATCCCCATCAAGATCCCATCAAAATTCTTCACAGATCTGGAGAGGACAATAATCAACTTTATATGGAAAAACAAAAAACCCAGGATAGCCAAAACAATCCTATACAATAAAGGATCTTCTGGAGGCATTACCATCCCTGACTTCAAACTCTATTACAGAGCTACAGTAATGAAAACAGTGTGGTACTGGCATAAAAACAGAGAAGTCGACCAATGGAATCGTATAGAAGACCCGGAGTTTAACCCACAAACCTATGAACACCTCATTTTTGATAAAGGAGCTATAAGTATAAAATGGAAGAAAGAAAGCATCTTCAACAAATGGTGCTGGCACAACTGGATGTCAACCTGTAGAAGAATGAAAATAGACCCACATCTTTCACCCTGCACAAAACTCAAGTCCAAATGAATTAAAGAACTCAATATCAGCCCGAACACACTGAACTGATAGAAGAGAAAGTGGGAAATACCCTACAACAGATGGGCACAGGAGATCGCTTCCTATGTATAACCCCAGAAGCACAGACATTAAGAGCAACATTGAATAAATGGGACCTACTAAAACTGAGAAGCTTCTGCAAAGCAAAGGACACTGTCACTAAGACACAAAGGCAACCTACTGACTGGGAGAAGATCTTCACCAACCCCGCAACAGACAAAGGTCTGATCTCCAAAATATATAGAGAACTCAAGAAACTAGACTTTAAAATTCTAATTAACCCAATTAAAAATGGGGCACTGATCTGAACAGAGATTTCTCAACAGAAGAAGTTCAAATGGCCAAAAGACACTTAAGGTCATGCTCAACTTCCTTAGCAATCAGGGAAATGCAAATAAAAACAACTTTGAGATATCATCTTACACCTGTGAGAATGGCTAAAGTCAAAAACACCAACGATAACCTTTGCTGGAGAGGTTGTGGAGGAAGGGGTACCCTCATCCATTGCTGGTGGGAATGCAATCTTGTGCAACCACTATGGAAGTCAGTGTTTCGGTTTCTTAGGAAATTCGGGATCAACCTACCCCTGGACCCAGCAATACCACTCTTGGGAATATACCCAAGAAATGCCCTATCATATGACAAAAGCATTTGTTCAACTATGTTCATAGTAGTATTATTTGTAATAGCCAGAACCTGGAAACAACCTAGATGCCCTTCAATGGAAGAATGGATGAAGAAAGTATGGAATATCTACACATTAGAGTACTACTCAGCGATAAAAAACAATGACTTCTCGAATTTTGCATGCAAATGGATGGAAATAGAAAACACTATCCTGAGTGAGGTATCCCAGACCCAAAAAGATGAATATGGGATGTACTCACTCATAATTGGTTTCTAGCCATAAATAAGGGTCACGGAGTCTACAATAGGTGAATCTAAAGAAGCTAAGTAAGAAGGGGAACCCAAGGAAAAGCATATAGTTATCCTCTTGGCTAAGGGACGTAGACAAAATTGCCGGGGAGAAAATTGCGATCTTGGGGTGGGGTGGGTTGGGGGTAAGGGGAGATGGGGAGAGAAAAGTTAGAAGGGAAGGAGGTCGGGCCTTGGGAAAGCAGGAGGATTGGGATAAAGGAAGGTTGGACAGGGGAGCACGGAGCCACAATTCTTAGTTAAGGGAACCACTTTAGGGTTGGCAAGAGACCTGACCCTAGAGGGGCTCCCAGGTGCCTAAGCTGAGGTCCCCAGTTAGTTCCTTGGGCAGTTGAGAATAGGGAACCTGAAATGACCCTATCCTTGAGCAATACTGACGAATATCTTGCATATCATCATAGAACCTTCATCTGGTGATGGATGGAGATAGAAACAGAGACCCACACTGGAGCACTGGACTGAGCTCCCAGGGTCCCAATGAGGAGCAGAGGGAGGGAGAACGTGAGCAAAGAAGTCGGGACCACGAGGGATGCACCCACCCACTGAGACAGTGGAGCTGATCTATTGAGAGCTCACCAAGACCAGCTGGACTGTGACTGAAAAAGCATGGGATAAAACCGGACTCTCTGAACATGGCGAACTATGAGGGCTGATGAGACGCAAAGGACAATGGCACGGGGGTTTGATCCTACGTAATGTGATGGCTTTGTGGGAGCCCAGCCAGTTTGGATGTTCACCTTCCTAGATATGGACGGAGGTGGGAGGTCCTGGGTCTTACCACAGGGCAGAAAACCCTGACTGCTCTTTGGACTGGAGAGGGAGGGGGAAAGGAGTGGGGGGAGGCGGAGAAGGGTGGGAGGAGGGGGCGTAGGGGGGGAGGAGGGGGAGGGAAATGGGAGGCTGGGAGGAGGTGGAAACTTGTTTTTTTTTCTCCTTTTCTCAATAAAAAAATAAAAATAAAAAAAAGAGTATGCTTATAACTTTATCTATATTGTATTGATACATCTACCATATTACAATGTACATTTCTACCTCTGATACTATTTATATAATAACATTGTCTACAGTTGAAGATCTTTGTTTTCATATATTGCACAGTTGTTTATTCTCTTAGTCTTCAAGTTAGATTGGTATTGAGAATTATATGTTTGTCATATTTATTTTTAGGTTAATCAGTTCTTTTAGATACATAGAGATTATATTTAGTATAGATAGTATAATCTTCAGCCTCTTCGAAGAGCTGTAGAAAATGGCCTTTAATGTAACCTAGAATTCTGTACCAACGAGACACAATTACTCCTGGCAACACCACTCTACTCCCGAGAGAACGTTGAGCACCAAAGACACTCCACTGGGAGCTTGTCTTCTTGGCAGAACTGGCCTTTGGGTTAAGAAAAGCCCATACCTCAACTTCTGACAAAGATACAGAGTATCCATAAATGGATGAAACAGGATAGTCTTATCCTGCCAAGACAGGGTAGGATAGTTCTAAGAAAGTTCCTTGCCTTCAATAATGGTATGTCAGTTATGTTAGGCCTTAGCCAAAGTTGGTTAACTCAACATTGCAAACGAGACTTTGGGTGATTGCCCAGGTAGTCAGTTGTCTCTGTCAATTGTTGCACATTTTGGATATCTTTCGTTTGTTAAATAATATTTATTCCCTTCTCAGATCTTTGATGGAGTTGAAGATTATATTATTGTAGGTATTCTCTACATTAGACTTCTTGAGATAGAATGTTTAGCAAAACTTTTGTTCTCAATATTGTTTGTTATATTTATTATTTGTTACTATTGTATATAGTTGTATTTTGTTTAGTTCTGTCTTATTTAGACAAAAGGGGGAGATGTAGGGATGAGCCCAGTCCATTAGGGGGCATGTTCGCCTCGGGCTAATGTTTACATATAAATCTGGCGAGCATGAGCCCAACACCCCTTCTGTTTTCCTGTTCTCCGTGGGAACCTGTGGTTCTGTAAGTCTATTTCTCCATTAAAGCTGTATATATTATTACAATATTCTGCATTCATTTACGCCGATACATACTGATGAAGTAATAGGGGCGGCAGGGCTGCGTTCTCAGCACCCCTGGCCGCCTGCCCGGCTAGCTTATGCCCAAAAAATAATTACACAGACACTGTATTCTTTTAGACACTACTTGGCCCTTTAGCTCTAGCACTTACAGGCTAATTCTCACATCCCGATCAACCCATCTCTAATAATCTGTGAGAACCGGTCTTACCGGGAAGATTCTAGCCTAGTCCATCCTGGGTCTTCATGCCGGGAGCGGAGCATGGCGTCTCTCTCAGGCGTCTGCTCCTGAGAGGAAAGCTGTGTAGACTCCGACCTCACTTCCTCTTCCTCCCAGTGTTCTGTCCTGTTTTCTCCTCCCACCTATCCTCTAACCAATAAAATGGGCCAGGGCAGTGCCTTTATTAGCCAATGACCTTCCTCCATCATACTGATACTTTGAATATTTATTTTATGTTTCAGGTTAAATTTTATGGGATTCATGAGTGTGCAAATGCATGGGACTGATTCTCATTGATTCTCTTTAGATATTTCCTCATGTTTCTTCATTTTGACCTAACTTAATGTGTTAGCTTTTCTTAATCTGAGTATTAATATTTTACTTTCCTGTAGAAAATTATTTTTCAGTGAGAGATAGAAGCAGTGGGTAAAATAACATAAAGGGGTTATGGGAAGGAGTATGGAAGGCTAAAGGAATAAAGGCAGGAGAAGGCAGGGACTATTATGTGGGAAAAAATATAGTTAATGAAGGGAATAAAATAAGCCAGTGTTCCATTTCAGTGATATATAAATTCAATTCTAAAAATTATTTTAACTTCAATAAGGAGTATGTTTGGTTTTTGAGTGTGTTATTATATGCACATCTGAATGTACATGTTTTGGAATTCAGAAGAGTGCAACCCGTTTATTAGAGCTATTGTTATAGGGACTGCAAGTTGTGAGGAATGGATAGTGAACTTATTTCCTCAGAAAAAGCACACATGAATTTAAATGTGGAGAAAGATTTCATCTTCCTCAATATCCATTATATCTATTTATCATACATTTCTCTCTCTCCTAAATTCTACTCCTCCAACTCCTAGGATGCAATGGTATTCACTTTTCTTGCTCCAAAAATGAGCATATTAGTTTTTCCATCTGATAGCAATATTTAACTCTACTAAAAGATTTCTCCGTTTTCATTTGCATTCAAAATTCCACATTCACTCCTTTATCAGTAGAATTACTGAGCATTAATTTTAATGTTGCCGGGGAATTGAGGAATAAAGGAATACATCTCATGTACACTAATTGTAAAAAATTGAATCTTATAAAATAATTGGCTGTGTGGATCATTATAGATGAAATTGTACAGAAAAGTAGTGTACATGACATTGCTGTGCCTCATCATTGGAAGAAATGATGAGAATTATTAGCCATTCATAGTTTGCATTGTATTGTATTAGGTGCTTCTGAGCCAATACTGTAATTGTCAATTACAATTTATGAAATGTTTGTTCAGCAAGATGTTTTCTCCCTTAACTTTTGAAGAGAATTTCTCTCTGGTCTTAACAAAATTATGTAGCACTTGGGGATGAAAATGCATCCCAGTAGGCCTGCACTGGAAGCCAAGATGGACAAGACCTCCACAACCACCATTATCTTGCCCTTGGTGCTGTGGTAGACAGGGAGAAAGGTTATCCAGACACTGGAAAACAATAGCATACTGAAGGTCAGCAACTTGGCTTCATTGAATGTGTCAGGGAGATTCCTGGCCAAGAAAGCAACAATGAAGCTCCCTAATGCAAGGGAGCCATGGTATCCCAGGACACAGTAGAATGCAATAACTGAGCCCTTGTTGTACACAATGATGATTTGGCCATGCTCAGAGTGCACATCTTTGTCAATAAAAGGAGGAGAAAATTGCAACCAGATTGTACAGAGAATAATTTGGATGAGCGTACAGATGGCAATGATGTAGTTGGGAACACCAGAAACCAGAAAATACCTCATCCTTGTTCCAGGAGTTGTGACTTTGAAAGCAAGCAGCACAGTCACTGTTTTGGCCAACACAGTGGAAACAGCCAGAGTAAATACAACTCCAAATGTAATATGTTGCAGAACACAGGTAGCTGAGTTGGGATGCCCAATGAAAAGCAAGGGACACAGGAAACAGAAGATGAGTGAAATTAGCAAGATGTAGCTGAGATTCTGGTTGTTGGCCTTCACAATGGGAGTGTCACGATGCTTCACAAATATCCCCACAACCACAGTTGTGAATGCAGAGAAGAACAAGGCCATTAAGGTAAGAACCATCCCTAAGGTGTCTTTGTAGTTCAGAAAGACCACAGCTTTTGGAATACATTGGTTCTGTTCTCTGTTGGCATACTGGTCCTCTGGACACCTCACACAATTATCCACATCTTCTGGAGAGAGAAAAGCATGATTACTACAACTACTGCCATTTATTGAGAGAATATTTCAATTCAGTGTGTTGAGTAAACATTATGATATCTGATTCCTTTATTGATGCTGTTGCTGAGAGACACTGCTGCATAGCAATACTTTCATTTCATAATGTTCATTATAAATATGTAAAATGAAATAAAAGAATATGTTGTCTATTTAACTTTGTGTTGGTGATACCATTTGATATTATCAGAATACACAGATATTTTCAGTCCTTTCTGAATGCTATGATGAATTGACTGAAACAAGTGAGTTTACAGAGATTAAAATGATTAATCACTGTATTGCACAGAGTGTATTTAATATCTCAGAGCCCTTAGTTAGAAAGATTTTTGATGTCTTTGTGTTTTATGAATCGTTTCCCTGAAATAGATGGAGATCATGTCTTCTATAGGACAAGTTATGTGATACATTTTCTTGTATGAATTCACCAGCCAAAACACACTGACATATAAGAAACAGAAAGTAGAATCTATAGGGACCCTTGGAGCCTTCACATAACATACTAAGATCAAGTTCTCAACCAAAGGGTGCTTGATGTGTCCAAGAGGACAATGGCTAGGGAAAAGGAATCAAAGAAAAGAGACAGAGAATGAATAGGGGTAAGTCAACAAGGGAGGAGGAAACGGGTTTTGATCAGGGAGTCCATAGCACTGCCTCTGGTTAGAGGAGACAGGTGTGGCCTGTAGGAAAATAGCAGTTTATAAAGGTAAAAGCAGAACCCCCTAATAGGACAAATAATTTGATTTTGATTGAACAGGTTAATTTGGACAGTCATAAAACACTTTTTTTGCTCACTAGACTTCAATAACATTTAGTTGGATGTCCTCTAATTTGGGGGCTAAGTCCATTATTATCATCCTGGGACATGCTGGCATGAAGACATGGTGCTGGAGAGGGAGCTGAGTATTCTATATCTTTGATTCATAGGCAATGGAAAGTAAATGATCTCACCGTGAATGGCATTGCCTCTGAAGGTACAAGAAGCTTAGAGATCACCAAATAGATTGGATCAAGAAAATTCCCCTTGCCATATAATAATCAAAACACAAAACATACTGAATAAAGAAAGAATATTAAGAGCTGCAAAGGAAGAAGTCAAGTAACATAAATAGGTAAACCTATCAGAATTACACCTGACTTCTCAAAGGAAACTATGTAAGGAGAGGATCTTGGATAGTTGTGCTGCAGACCCTAACAGACCATGGATGCAAGCCCAGACTACTATACTCAGCAAAGCTTTCTTTCACCATCGATGGAGAAAAAAAGATATTCCATGACAAAAACTGATTTAAACAATACGTATCTACAAACCCAACCTTACAAAAGGTAGTAGATTGAAAATCTTAACCCAAAGCAGTCAAAAACACCCACAATAGCACAGACACCTGACAACCCTCCACCAACACAACTCAAAGAGGGGAAACACACAAACACTACCACCAAAAAAATAACCAGAGTTCACAACCATTGGTCATTAACATCATTTAATAGCAATGGATTCAATTCACCTATAAAAAGGCACAGGTTAAGAGAATGGAAACGAAAACAGGAACCAACATTCTACTGTTTACAAGAAACACACCTCAACCTCAAAGAGAGACACTACCTCAGAGTAAAGGGTTGAGAAAAGATTTTCCAATCAAACAGATCTAGGAAACAAGTGCGTGTGGCTATTCTAATATCTAACAAAATTCATTTCAAACTAAAATCAGACAGAAGAGATGGAGAAGGACACTTTATACTCATAACAGGAAAAATTCATCAAGATAAAGTCTCAATTCTGAATATCTATGACCCTAATATAAAAGGACCCACATATGTAAAAGAAACATTACTAGAACTCAATTCACACATCAAACCCCACACACTAATAACAGGAGATTTCAACACTCCTCTCTTACCAGTGCACAGGACAACCAGATAGAAACTTAACAGAGAAATAAGAAAACTAACAGATGTAATTAACCAAATGGACTTAACAGACATCTATAGAACACTCCACACTTGGATAGAATTCAGTCACAATGTTGTATGACTGTCAAAACTGTTTCTTTGAGGAAAGTCCAGCAAATACAGACTTTCAAGGAGTCAAAGATGTATGTCATGGTATGAAGCACAATTAGTAAAAACTTTGGGTCAGAAATTGGGTCTCAACCTGAAGATTGCAAAGAAAAACACCCAGTCACTGACTCTTACCTTGACCTCAGTCTGAAATGGCAATCTTGCCTCTTGGAATCTGAGAAAGAGACTGTGTCTGAGAGCTGTCTCCCCACCCAAGTTTATATTTCCCTCTAGGTTTCGAATTAAAGGCATGCAACACTGGGATAAAAACAAGCAACACCAGATTTCTATATTAACCAGGGTGTCTACTGGGATTAAAGGTGGTTTTTTTTTGTTTACCATAATCTCTTCTATTATGCTGGAAAGTAAAACAGCTTTACCCTCAGATATTCAAACAGTCTTTATTTATTAAAGTACCATTGAAATGCCTCTACATTTCCCTTTTTTTGTCAAAAAATAATAAAAAGAAGGCTATAATTAATATAAAAACTATATACAATAAGAACAATGACTGTATATAATATATACAAGGAAGAAATATATCCAAAATATGGAGGCCATTTGCATTGACATATTGAGAAAAATATTTAGTCTGTAGCTTATCTTGGTGATTCCAAAGGCGTATAGCTAATTTACTTTCCATCAATGACTTACTTTTGCCACAAAGAAAGTAAACTCCATATGGAGTTTTTTCAATATCCATTATCTTCTCTGGAGTAGATTGGTCTGCTCTATTTTCCTAAACAGCTGATGATACTAATTTTCCAGGACTAGAAATTAGCATTATATTGTTAAATGATCTATATAGGTACAATACCATGAACAAGATTCAAAATGCATGTACAGTATGTTTTAACAAAATTAATCTCAAATTTGTATCCATATACAAAATTTGTATCAATATACAAAATTTGTATACAATATACAAAATAAAACAAATGTGAAATATGAAAAACTAACAGACCATGTCTGAGAACTGTCCATCTCCCTCTCTAGAGCTTAGACTAAAGGCATATAGCACTGGGATTTAAGGTGTGTACCCCCTGATTTCTATATGAGCTAGGATAGTGACTGGGATTGAATGTGCACATGCCATTGTGGCTACTGGGATTAAAGGTGTATGTTACTATAATGTGGTCTGTAAGGCTGACCGGTGGGACTGTTTTACTCTTAGATCTTCAGATAGTTTTTATTTATTAAAATACAATTGAATTCTCCTGTTTCCCAGGTCCCCCCTCCTTCCCTTCTACCTTTTCTCTCCCCATCTTCCTTTACCCCCATCCCACCCCATCCCCAAGATCCCATTTTCTCCCCGGAAATTTGGTCTACTTCCCTTAGCCAAGAGGACAACTATATGTTTTTCCTTGGGTTCACCTTCTTACTTAGCTTCTTTAGGTTCACCTCTTGTAGACTCCGTGGTCCTTATTAATGGCTAGAAACCAATTATGAGTGAGTACATCCCATATTCATCTTTTTGGGCCTGGGACACCTCACTCAGGATAGTGTTTTCTATTTCCATCCATTTGCATGCAAAATTCGAGAAGTCATTGTTTTTTACCGCAGCGTAGTACTCTAGCGTGTATATATTCCATACTTTCTTCATCCATTCTTCCATTGAAGGGCATCTAGGTTGTTTCCAGGTTCTGGCTATTACAAATAATACTGCTATGAACATAGTTGAACAAATGCTTTTGTCATTTGATAAAGCATCTCTTGGGTATATTCCCAAGAGTGGTATTGCTGGGTCCAGGGGTAAGTTGATCCCGAATTTCCTGAGAAACCGAAACACTGACTTCCACAGTGGTTGCACAAGATTGCATTCCCACCAGCAATGGATGAGGGTACCCGTTCCTCCACAGCCTCTCCAGCAAAGGTTATCCTTGGTGTTTTTGACTTTAGCCATTCTGACAGGTGTAAGATGATATCTCAAAGTTGTTTTGATTTGCATTTCCCTGATTGCTAAGGAAGTTGAACACGACCTTAAGTGTCTTCTGGCCATTTGAACTTCTTCTGTTGAGAATTCTCTGTTCAGATCAGTGCCCCATTTTTTAATTGGGTTAATTAGCATTTTAAAGTCTAGTTTCTTGAGTTCTCTATATATTTTGGAGATCAGACCTTTGTCTGTTGTGGGGTTGGTGAAAATCTTCTCCCAGTCAGTAGGTTGCCTTTGTGTCTTAGTGACCATGTCCTTTGCTTTACAGAAGCTTCTCAGTTTAAGTAGGTCCCATTTATTCAATGTTGCCCTTAATGTCTGTGCTTCTGGGGTTATACATAGGAAGCGATCTCCTGTGCCCATCTGTTGTAGGGTATTTCCCACTTTCTCTTCTATCAGGTTCAGTGTGTTCGGGCTGATATTGAGGTCTTTAATCCATTTGGACTTGAGTATTTTGCACGGTGAGAGATAGGAGAATTGGGATAAAGGAAAGGTGGATAGGGGAGCACGGAACCACAATTCTTAGTTAAGGGAGCCACTTTAGGGTGGGCAAGAGTCTTGACCCTAGAGGGGCTCCCTAATGCCCAAGATGAGGTTCCCAGTTAGTTCCTTGGGCAGCTGAGGATTGGGAACCTGAAATGACCCTATCCTAGAGCAATACTGACGAATATCTTGCATATCATCATAGAATCTTCATCTGGTGATGGATAGAGATAGAGACAGAGACCCACACTGGAGCACTGGACTGAGCTCCCAAGGTCCCAAGGAGGAGCAGAAGGAGGGAGAACATGAGCAAAGAATTCGGGACCATGAGGCGTGCATCCACCCACTGAGACAGTGGAGCTGATCTACGGGGAGCTCACCAAGGCCAGCTGGACTGTGACCGAAAAAGCATGGGATAAAACCGGACTCTCTGAACATGGTGAACAATGAGGGCTGTTGAGACACCAAGGACAATGGCAGGGGTTTTTGATCCTACTTAATGTGCTGGCTTTGTGGGATCCTAGCCAGTTTGGATGTTCACCTTCCTAGATATGGACGGAGGGGGGAGGACCTAGGACTTACCACAGGGCAGGGAACCCGGACTGCTCTGTGGACTGGAGAGGGAGGGGGGGGGGAGAGGAGTGGGGGGAGGGGGATAAGGGTGGGAGGAGGGGGAGAAGGGTGGGAGGAGGGGGAGAAGGATGGGAGGAGGGGAAGGGAAATGGGAGGCTGGGAGGAGGTCGAAACTTGTTTTTTTGTTCATGTTCTTTTTTCTTCTTTTCGCAATAAAAAAAAAATTAAAAAAAAATACAATTGAAATACCACTACAATGCTATAACGAGCTTTTTAAAATGAATTGTTAATAATCATAGACCTATGAAACGTAACTTAGGAAAGTAATATATTTTATTTCTTTAATTGTCTTTTGGTCCATTTGATCAACTCAGTATGACTGAGAGAAGATGATCTAAGTGATGTGAAGGATTTATCTCAATAGAAAACACTCACTGGTCTCATTAGAAACTTCATTTTGTGGGCAGGGGCTGCAATCAAAACAGCAGCTGGCCATTCCCTCCTGCCAGAACTTTCTGAATCCAGGACCACAATCAGCACTGCACACAGAGGGTGGCATCTGTGAAAAATCAGATACATGCTGGTGTCGGGAGTTTTACTTACTTCTATAAATATATTTCATTATCATGTTGATATACCAGTTAGCTAGTTTTATATACACCAAGAGATTAAGCTTAATACATTTTATAATACAGGAGGATTGGGATAAAGGAAGGGTGGATAGGGGAGCATGGAACCACAATTCTTAGTTAAGGGAGCCACTTTAGGGTGGGCAGGAGACTTGACCATAGAGGGGCTCCCAGGTGCCCAAGCTGAGGTTCCCAGTTAGTTCGTTGGGCAGCTGAGGATAGGGAACATGAAATGTCCCTATCCTAGAGCAATACTGACGAATATCTTGCATATCATCATAGAACCTTCATCTGGTGATGGATGGAGATAGAGACAGAGACCCACACTGGAGCACTGGACTGAGCTCCCAAGGTCCCAAGGAGGAGCAGAAGGAGGGAGAACATGAGCAAAGAAGTCGGGACCACGAGGGGTGCACCCACCCACTGAGACAGTGGAGCTGATCTATTGGGAGCTCACCAAGGCCAGCTGGACTGTGAACGAAAAACATGGGATAAAACCGGACTCTCTGAACATGGCGAACAATGAGGGCTGATGAGATGCCAAGGACAATGGCAGGGGGTTTTGATCCTACTTAATGTGCTGCCTTTTTGGGAGCCTAGCCAGTTTGGATGTTCACCTTCCTAGATATGGACGGAGGGGGGAGGACCTAGGACTTACCACAGGGCAGGGAACCCGGTCTGCTCTTTAGACTGGAGAGGGAGGGGGAGAGGTGTGAGGGGAGGGGGATAAGGGTGGGAGGAGGGGAAGAAGGGTGGGAGTAGGGGGAGGGAAAGGGGAGGCTGGGAGGAAGTGGAAACTTGTTTTTTTTCTCCTTTTCTCAATAAAAAAATAAAAAAAACCATTCAAAATAAAGGAAGTACAAAACCCTGAAAAAAAAATTTAATAAAAAAAAAGAATGGCAAATATCAAAAACACTGATGACTACTTATGCTGGAGAGGTGTGGGGTAAAAGGAGCACTTTTGAATTGCTGGTGGGTATGCAAGATGGTACAACCCATTTGGACACCAGTACGATGATTTCTCAGAAAAGTAGGAAATGAAACCTTTCCTAAAACCCAGTAATACCACTTTGGAGTATTTATCCAAAGATGCTCAATTGTGCCACAAGGACATATCATCAACTATATCCATACCAGCATTGTTTGTCATACCAGAACCTGGAAACAGACTAAATGCCCCTTACCAAAGAATGGTTTAAAGAAAAGTGGTACATTACACACTGGAGTACTACGCAGCACAAAAAGATAATGACATCTTTAATTTTTCAGGAAAGTGGATGGAGCTTAAAAACATCATTTTGAGTGAGGTAACTCAGACACAGAAAGACAGTTATCATATGTACTGCCTCAGGTTTTTAAAGAAGAAGCTAAGAAAACCAGCTTACAAACCACAATCCCAGAGAACTTAGACAACAAAGAGGATGGTAGAAGAGACATATCTAGGTATAATCTACACAGGAAGTAGAGACAATATATCTTGAGTAATTTGAAAGTGTGGGTACTTTTTGGGGGAGGATTGAACAGGAGAGGAAGAGCAGGGAGGGGAGCAGAAAAAAAATGTAGAGCTCAATAAAAATAAAAAATATAGCACAGTAGTAACATTCATTATACATTATATATTAAAAAATAAAGATATTCTGGAATGATAAAAATTCATTGTACGCATATCTGCAATCCTTAAAGTATTGATAAAATGTCACATCAAAAATGGATGTAGAAGCCGGGCGGTGGTGGCGCACGCCTTTAATCCCAGCACTCGGGAGACAGAGGCAGGCGGATCTCTGTGAGTTCGAGACCAGCCTGGTCTACAAGAGCTAGTTCCAGGACAGGCTCCAAAACCACAGAGAAACCCTGTCTCGAAAAACAAAAAACAAAACAAAAAAAATGGATGTAGAAACATACAATAGGAGGACAGTAAATGCTTTGTAATGTGACTAATTATTTTCTTGGTTATAAGACAGCACAAATGAATACCATTGTCTGTGTTACTGTTGTGTAATGAAAAAGAATGCAGTTAAGTCAGACCCACCTGTCTACTTCCTGTTGCATGCTCTATCATGTCTTCATATATATGCAGCTGTTGACCATATGGAAAATATGAGCTAAAATCTCCTATTTTCACCTTAAGTCCAAGACCATATGGGAAATTCCAAATATGAAAAATGCCATACTCTTCCTGATGATTTCCTTTCTGGTTCATAATCACTCTGTCTCCAACTGGATTAGTGAAGCGTGTTTTCCTCAGAAAGGAGTGCATCTGAAAGAAAAAAACCATGCTAAAATGTGTATGCCCTTTCTTGAGTTCATAAAATGCATTTTATTTCATCTTAAAAGCAGTATTCATGAAAGTGTCCAGGGGAGAAATAACAGTAAATCATGTGGACAAATAAAGTTATCATAATGTTCCTACAATTTAAGTTCTTTCAGAAAAAAGGTACCAAACAGAAACACAGACATATATGCAGATACAAAACACCAATATGAAAACACACACACCATGAGAGAGAGAGACAGAGACATACAGAGATTCACTTCCATATAGACATACATTACGCATCAACATACATTTTATATAGATATATACAAAAATGCAAACACTCACACATAAAAACAATGATACACACAGTGAGACATATGCACCGAAACAGACACAAAAACAGAAAGCTGAGAAACACATAAAGAGGGCCACAAATACATGCACAAATTAAATTACAAATACACACAGGGAGACACTCACAGACAAAAACACTTACACAAAAAGCTATTGATATTGATGGATTTATGCTCATATACAAAGACAGATTGAGAGAAACAGACAGACAGACAAACAAAAACAAAGATATACATATGTTCAAGCAATATACAAAATGAACCCAACACATATAAACACATGCACTGAAAAAATACACAAAAAGTTATTCACAGAAACAAACTACCATACAAAAAGACATTGATGCAAAAGAAATTTATTTTCAGTTCCTCAAAGAGATAGATAAACAAATATACAGAATATATATATATATATATATATATATATATATATATATACCCACTAACACAGATACCTAGAAATCAAAAACGTAAAACCATATACAAGGAGAACCAGGCATTCATACTTATGTACACAAATGTATGTCTTAACCAAAGAATGACACTGTTTACTGTGTAATTACTTTCACTCAGGATGAGAAATGAGGTCCCAAGTGCCTACAGTGTGAGCAGATTCAAGCAGTGAGAATAATGTCCTTCTCCATTATCCATGGGTTGATTATGTACACGCTGAAGAAGCATTTCATGGAAGGCATGGGCCACAGCATACACCGCATTATATATGTCATAACTCTCATCACTAAAGGCCATGTCAAAAGTCTGTTCCTTTAGCCATTGCAATGAGGCATTGGATAAGCAATTCTGCAGGGTCTTACACATAGAAGCTGAGACATTGCAGTTCAAGTTCATCCACTCCAGCCTGGCCAGGAATTCGTCTGTGTATTTGAGAGGGTTCAATGTCTGGACAAATGTTTTAAAATGAGAAATCTCAGCATGGTCGTGTGCAAAAGTTATTTTCCCATTGAATGAATTACGTGGGAAGTCATTCTTAGTTGTAATGCCATCCCACTGTGAGGTGGTGACCCATATTCTCTGTAAACCTAGAGATCGCCACCTTCTAAAGCCCACAGCTAGAGAACTCTCTGGGTCTCCATAAATGATAACCACATTTGTGGATGATGTCATGATTTGGTTATAATACACTTCAACTCTTGTCAAGAATAAATGCATCTTGACTGGGATCACACTCACAAAGGCAAAGCAGACTGTATTTTGTTCCATCTCTCCTCTTAATTGTGTGAGAAATTGAGTACCCTGATCATTGTCTGAGATGGCCAGTCCAATCCAGTTCCAGTTGAAGTGAAGCATAAGAGAGACCAGGGCCAGGGCTAAAGATGTGTCCTTGGCAGCCATCTGATACAGAGAGGGAAATTGTTCATGATTGCTCAGGATGGGATGGAAAGGTCCATAGGTAACCTGAAGGAACTACAACATAGGGAGCAGCATGAGGTAGCACAGGTACATAAGAGCTTTTAAATACACTTTAGGTCAAGAGTTCCTTAAAAATCTCCTTATCTGTTACTTCTTCCCTCATCTCAATTTCAAAAAGGGAAATGAGGCCCCATTACTAATGAATGAAACAATGAACTACAAAGTTTAACGCAAATTTGATGATTGTATCCTCCTCAGAATCTTATTAGCAACTAGGATTATAAGAGCAGAATTTGAATTTCTTGCAAAGTTACAACAAAAAATCTCACCTGTTGAGGTTTGAAGAGGTTGATGATGTTCCCAATGGTCACAGATATATCCAAATTTGGTCCTGTAAGCACCGCTAGACACATAGTCTGTTCATGACACATATAATTAGGGGGAAAATCACGAACTTCTTCAGAAAACAAAAGGTGACTATACATATTTGTCCCACTGTCACAACCATGCTCTAAACAATCAAATACGAATGATGAATTTGGTAGAAGATCAGGGTTCCTGTTGACTTCATCCATGGAAAAAGCTAAGGCCAGTAAAAACTGGAAGGTTTTAGTTGTTGTTCTGTAGAAGGGTATGGTGATTAATATGGACAGAGATCTACAGATGATCCTGAGTAGTCAACAGATGGATTATTATGAGCTGTACCATATTCTCAACCACTGCCAATACTGATACAAATGACTTATGCTGTTAGATTAGAATAATATAAGTAGCTGGAAGCTTGTAAAAAGCTTTAAAAGTTCATCAGAATGTATCTTCCATAAATAAAGTGATACATCAGCACCTTTCAAAGAGTGTTTTCAATTTCTGGTTTTTAAGTGCTTACTATAAAGATAAAGACAATGGAAGAGGCTTTAACCAAACAATCAACATATTTATGTATTCATTTTTAAATCATCGATCAATGTGAGAAATTCAAGAGACGTGTGAGCCTGAGTTTATTATATTTTCTTATGAAATTAACTGAATTTGTTAAAACTCTCAAATAATGCCTGTTGAGTGTACAATAGTATGGGAAACATTCGGCTGTTTTGCTTTCAATTCTTTATAATGAGTGGGCAATACAGTTAACATATGCCCTTGATCTTTGTGTTATTCTTTTTATCTGATTTATCTAATGGAGGTTTAAATCTCTTTTTAAGATTTATATTTAAATGAATTTAAATACCAAAGATGTATTTTGTAAAGCTGTATGTATGTGTTCACCAATGTATATAGACAGTATTAGTGTTAATGTGGGTAATTAATAGAGAATGGATTCCAAGGTTTTGTACAACAATTTGCTACAGATTAGACTGGCCTCAAAACTACAAAGATACACCAGCTCCAGGTTCTTATTGCAGAGATTAAGGCCATGTTCTACCTTCTTAGTACTCTTCACCTAATTTATGTTTACACAGAATGACATATATTCCAACTGGAGACTTCTGACCAATTGTTTTCTATGCTACAAAACTGCTTTGACTACATTTCCAGTTACACTAACACAACAATAACATTCTACATTAATTTGTATATGTCAGTTTAACATCTTTGTAAAACAGAAGATGATAAAGAATAAAATCTGATGAAATTGTTTATGAGGCTTTCTGTAATAAAAGTGGGTAATAAGCAAGATGAGACTGAATAATATCAATTTGTGTTTATTTTTTTTGGAAAAAGCAGTAACTTCTGTCTCTTCCTAATCATTTCATAAATCTGACCAATAAACATTAATCATACTTCTTCATTCTAAATGATTCACTCAGAATAAATGAAAGTATTTACTACTTAGATATTGTACCACTATGATTTCTTTATGCACTTACACATATATAATTAAAATAAAAATAATTTTTGAATATTTTTATTACCACACAGAAAAAGTGTCATTGAAAATTTTAGTCACACACAAGAAGAATTTGAGACTAGATCTTGTGAAGCCCAAACACCAATTCCTTTCTCCCAAACATTAAGAAACATAAATCCCTTGAGCAGTTATAGTGTTCCAGTTTACTAATTTTCTGTGCTTGATAACAACTATTAACAATATGAAAAATTAAAGTGTGTATAGTCCCCATGTGGATAAAATAAAGCATTATAGTTAGCAAAATTTCTGAAAGGAAATTTAAGAGATACATGGGAAATAAGTGTCAGAAAATAAACAATTTAGACACAGAGAGACAATACCTTTGTTTTTAAAATAATGGCAAAGTTGTGCTCGTATGGAACTGCCCTATTCCCTCTCTAATGTGTTGCTAACAATCACACACCAGGGCTGTCAATCAAGGAAGTGACAATTCCCTCTCTAATGTGTTGCTAACAATCACGCAGCAGGGCTGTCAATCAAGGAAGTGTCAAGGAAAGTGTCAATCGCACTTTTCAAAGAATGAAAGCATATATTTCACAGTTCATAATTCCTTTTTTTTTTTAGCAAAACTAGAAGAAGAACTGAAATTTGAGATTAAAGGGCCGTGATTTTACATGTACGAAAATGAAGTATGGAGAAATCGGAGCACATATGATGTTTACATTGGACAGGTCTCTTGCTTCCAATCTTGATGCAGTTTGAGGATAATGGAATCACATCAGATCATGTAAGAGAGTAACTGTATACCTATGGGAAAACTCTTCACAGCTTGGTGTGTCACAAGTATTAGTCACCCTAGCACATGCTTTACAATCTTACACATTGATGAATGTCCATCAGTTGATTGTAATCTATGGCATTTACTTAGGCCCACTTAGGATGATAATAACTGAAATAGAATGGGGGTTTGTTTAATAAGTCATCTCCTGCTACAGTGTTGTATGTATATGTATTTCTGATCTTGATTAAGGCATTCTGTTTGTATAGCTTATTCAAAAATGTAATGTATAAATAAGAAATACAGCTTAATAGGTAATCATATATAATAGTCAAAATTGCTCTACCACCAGTGCCAGCCTAGTAAACATGATCCTGCCTAGGCAGAGAGCGCCGAGGCACGGACATAGTCTCATCCACTTTCCTTCAAACTCTGAGTGGGCACACAAACACACAGGCCCAAAAATACTGTTTTTTTTTTCAGTTTATGTTCTATACAAGGCAAGAGTGTTTATTATGGACAGAGATCTACATAGGATTATTTGTAGTAAAAGGAATGGATTATCCCATACGGGACAATATTTCCAACCTCCCTCACTAATGAAGCAAATGTCCCGTGTTGTGAGTTTGCAATGACATGAGTTGCTGAAAAGTTAAAAATATTTAAAAGTTCATGAAGGTAAATCTCTCATAAATAAGTTGAGCCATTTTAAAATTTCACAGAAAAGGCCATATATTTCTGGTTTTTTAGTGCTTGCACAATGGATAAATAAAAGGTACAGGCTTTGGTGATACAGAAAACGTTATCATGTTTTCAGTTTGAAATAATTGAGCAATATTAAAAGTAGACATAATACATTAGCCAAGATTCAGGTAAGTTTTATGAAACAAACTTAACTGGAGGAGGTATTCAAGGAATTACTGGTAAGTGCACAGTAGTCTCTTGGGGGTAATGTTTGATTCCTGTACTAATAATTCCTTCATATTTAGTGGACAATATAGTTAATATATTCCCTCATGTCTACCATCACTATGTTGTATTTTTATCTTTCATGTTTATCAATTAAAGGTACAAAATGTTCTTTAAATATTTAATTTGTGATACATTTACCTATCAGACTACATTTGGTAAATAAATTGATTTGTGTGTATGGACATGAGAAACACTCATATAGAAAATAAAAGGGAATGGATTTCACAATTTTCAGTAAAATTGGTATTTATTTGCCACTGACCTTGAATGCATAATGATACACCTACTCCATTTTATAAATGCAGAGATTAAGGGTCTAAACCACAATATTGTCCAAGTATTTAATGCTTACATAGGTATGTTCGATGGAATTGTACCTGATATATCTGCACAACTTAAATTTTCTTATACAGAGCATCTTTTGTCTACATTTCCAGCTATAAACTCACAACACTAGCATGCAATTGAGAACTATGTATATCTGGAACTTGTAGTGAGATTTGTTTGTGCCAGTATCACAAGCTTATAAAGCACAATAATATAAAGTGCGCAATATACGGAAAATATTTATGAATTTTTATAATATAGTCAACAATAACATCTTGTGTTCATGTTTACCCTTAAATAATATCAACTACTACTACTACTACTACTACTACTACTAAATAATAACTCTTATGTCTTCTTATATAATATCGATCATATAAACAATAAACAACAATTCGCTTTCTTACTGAATGATACATTCAGACTTAAAAACAATCTATTTTCTATTTTGATTTCTTACCACTGTGGTATCTTTATGAATAAATATAAATATTTACCTCTACATGTTGAAATAAAAAACAATCTTAAAATATTTGTTATTACCTTACGGAAAATGCCATCAAAAGTTTTGGTAATACTCAACAGGAACTTGAGATAAGAACTTATGGAAGTGAAACATTAACTCTTGCACACTAAACATGAGGAATTGTCGATGATTTGAGCTCTGGGGGTGGCATAGTGATCAAAGTGCTATATTTGAAAAGAACAATCAACAAGGCACAAAATCAAAAGTGCATAGTGCACAAATTGGTAAAAGACAAAGCTATAATTAGTAAAATTATTGAGAGAAAAATAAGACATAAATTAAATAGTGTTGACAGTGAGTAACCAGTTTAGATCTATAGAGAAGAGACGCGTGCTTCTTAAATAATTACAACGAGCTAGTAGATACCTTTCTCAAGTGTTGAAAAGTATCACATGCTGCAGCTGCCACTCAGGTAAGTGAAAAGAAAGTAAGCAGACACCACTATTAGTGACATCTCATATTTCAAAGAATGCAAACATATCATTTATACAACAAAAAATTCTTTTTTTAAGAGACAGTGAACACTCTTCTGTGGAAATAAAGGCCTGTGGATGTACAAATATTTCTGACCCCCTATGAAATATTTCTTGTGACATTTACATAGACAATTCAGAGAAACTCACGGTATATTCAGAATGTGGTTGAAATAATCTTTCTCCACAGGCCCTTGCTCTGTTAAAAGGAAGAAGATACAACCTGTCAACAAATCTTCATCTGTGTCTTTATTCTCATATATTCTCCACAAGCACGTGGGTTGGGTGAACCTGGATACTAGAAGTGGAATGTTCAGGAAAAAGAAGAGAAAAATCAAAGCAAGCATCTTTGTCCTTTTTGAAGCCTGGGAAGTGTGTCTTGTGAAGTTAGATATTCTGTTAGGATATTCAGACGAGGACATTATATTGGTTCCCATATTTTCCCATCTGCTTTTATTTCTGCAGCCAAAGCAGAGGCTATTTGTCTATTCATGATTCCTTTATTTCCCAGTTGATTCCTCACCTTTGGGGAATCTTGGACACTTTTATCCCCTATGGGAGTGCACCTGATATGCATGTGATCCAAATTTAGCACGGAAATATATGAGGAGAATTCAGGTCGTTTCATGACATCATTTAATTTTGTGGAAATTATGGCTCCATGGGGAATGTCATTTTGAGAAAAATTTGGGGCCATGCCTGGCAGAACAATATTTTCATGTTAATGCCTTTAAAAATCATGTCAGTGGCTTTCGTTAAATGATCCACATTGAGACAGGAAGGACACAAGAAGTCAAAGTTCCTAGTTGCACACTGGGAATTCTTTCACAAAATCCCTGTCAGGGAACAACAGTTCCATGGTTAGAGAAATTGAGTTTCACACAGCTCGCACAGTGGGGCTTATACTACAGGAGTGACAGTAACAGAATATCTACCAAATACTGTGCTTCCATTGTCCTGAAAACAAATAATCGGCTGCAATTCTAAATTTTTCTGAATCCTGCTGTTCTACAATCATCCAAATCCCCATAGAATCAGTTACATTTATAGCATTATAAAATGTTTTTGAATATTCAACAAGATCACTACAGATTCTGTGTTCCACATTTCAAACACTCAATAATATCTTTTATACTTCCTCCAAACAATAAATAATAAATAGAAGATGAGGCAAATATTTTTTCTATAACATAATCTCCCTCATATCTCTCTCCATGAGCATGAGTTTTCATAGATGAATTAGTCATTTGACATTTTTTTCTGCTTTATCTGTAATTTACTACAGTTTTTTTTTTCTCATTTTAGGTTTTGTAGTGGTTGTGAATATGTCTTTTGAAAATCTGCAAAGGAAAGAGATACTGTGAAGTAACCTTGTACTCTTCTGCCTGAATTTAAGCAATTTTTCAAAAAAAATTTACATATTGACCAAGATAGAATTTGCTCAGGACCAACATCTGGAAACATTCCAGGTTACTTACTCATAAATTCTTCTTATACCATTTTCCAACTCTACTGTTTCTCTTGCCTTCTAGACGGTGCATTGCCACTGTGAGGGTGCATTGATGAGTGTGAGCTGATGAGTCTCTTTCAGTGGATGGATATGGACTGCAGTAAAAGCAGAACAAAAATAGGCCAAGGAGGCCCAAAAATATGAGCTTGTTTCCACATTTACCTCAAGTCAGAAAGTTGAAAGATACCTCTATTCCTTCAAGGTTATTGTGTTTCTACCTCAAACAAAAGTCCCATGTAGATTTAGATCAGTGAGTTCTGCTTTTTTAAGGTTATTCTCAACATGTGTTGTTAATAGGCAGTCAGGTATTTCAGGAATAGAGAGTAGATATGCTTCTACCTCAAACAAAAGACTCAGGATACAACTAAAGTTCCATTTCCATTAAAGAGGTAGCATTGAATTCCAACCAGGGAGTAGTTTGCCTATAGAATGTTTTGAGCTAGGGTGTAAGCAAGGTTTGCTTTGTTCTAGCAGCAGAATATTTAAATATGGATATAACCAAAGAACTTTAACTGCTCTATTCATTTTCTTGATTATGATAATACAGTTTTTATTATTATTTTTTTATTAAAAAAAATTTCTGCCTCCTCCCACACGTCCATTTGCCTCCCCCTCTTCCCACTCCTCTCCCCCTTTCCCCACTTCTCTCCACCTCTCTCTCCAGTCTGAAGAGCAAGCAGGGTTCCCTGCCCTGTGGAAAGTCCAAAGTCCTCCCCCATCCATCATGGTCTAGGAAGGTGAACATCCAAACTGGCTAGGCTCCCACAAAGCCAGAACATGAAGTAGGATCAAAACCCAGTGCCATTGTCCTTGGCTTCTCAGCAGCCCTCATTGGCTGCCATATTCAGAGAGTCCGGTTTTATCCCATGCTTTTTCAGTCCCAGTCCAGGTGGCCTTGGTGAGCTCCCAATAGATCAGCTCCACTGTCTCAGTGGGTGGGTGCACCCTTTGTGGTCCTGACTTCTTTGCTCATATTCTCCTTCCTTCTGTTCCTCACTGGTACATTGGGAGCTCAGTTCGGTGCTCCAGTGTGGGTCTCTCTCTCTCTCTCTCCATCCATCGCCAGATGAAGGTTCTATGGTGATATGCAAGATATTCATCAGTATGGCTATAGGATAGGGTCATTTCAGGTTCCCTATCCTCAGCTTCTCAAGGAACTAACTGGGGACATCGCCCTGGGCACCTGGGAGCCACTCTAGGTCCAAGTCTCTTGCCAACCCTAAGATGGCTCCCTTAATTAAGATATGTGCTTCCCTGATCCCCTATCCAACCTTCCTTTATCCCAATCATCCCGTTTCCCCAAGTTCCCCCATCCTCCCCTTCTCCTTTTTCTCTTCTCATCTACCCTTACCCCCCTCCCACCCCACCCCAAGATCCCAATTTTTTGCCTGACAATCATGTCTCCTTCCCATAACCAGGAAGATAGCTATATGGATTTCTGTGGGTTCAGCTTCTTATCTAGTTTCTTTAGGATATCGAATTATAGACTCAATGACCTTTATTTATGGCTAGAAACCAATTATGAGTTAGTACATCCCATGTTCATCTTTTGGGTCTGGGTTACCTCACTCAGGATAGTGTTTTCTATTTCCATCCATTTGCATGCAAAATTTGAGAAGTCATTGTTTTTTTACCACTGAGTAGTACTCTAATGTGTAGATATTCCACACTTTCTTCCATTGAAGGACATCTAGGTTTTTTCCAGGTTCTGGCTATTACAAATAATACTGCTATGAACATAGTTGAACAAATGTCCTTGTTATATGATCGGGCTTCTCTTGGGTATATTCCCAAGAGTGGCATTGCAGGGTCCAGGGGTAGGTTGATCTCGAATTTCCTGAGAAACCGAAACACTGATTTCCAAAGTGGTTGTACAAGTTTGCATTCCCACCAGCAATGGATGAGGGTACCCCTTCCTCCACAACCTCTCCAGCAAAGGCTATCATTGGTGTTTTTGATTTTAGCCATTCTGACAGGTGTAAGATGATATCTCAAAGTTGTTTTGATTTGCAATTCCCTGATTGCTAAGGAGGTTGAGCATGACCTTAAGTGTCTTTTGGCCATTTGCACTTCTTTTGTTGAGAATTCTCTTTTCAGATTAGTGCCCCATTTTTTAATTGGGTTAATTAGCACTTTAAAGTCCAGTTTCTTGAGTTCTTTATATATTTTGGAGATCAGACCTTTGTCTGTTGCAGGGTTGTTCTAGATCTTCACCCAGTCAGTGGGTTGCCTTTGTGTCTTTGTGACAGTGTCCTTTGCTTTACAGAAGCTTCTCAGTTTAAGTAGGTCCCATTTATTCAATGTTGCCCTTAATGTCTGTGCTTCTGGGGTTATACCTAGGAAGCGATCGCCTGTGCCCATATGTTGTAGGGTACTTCTCACCTTCTCTTCTATCAGGTTCAGTGTGCTCAGATTGATATTGAGGTCTTTGATCCATTTGGAATTGAGTTTTGTGCATGGTGATAGATATGGGTCTATTTTCATTCTTCTACAGGTTGACATCCAGTTGTGCCAGCACCATTTGTTGAAGATGCTCACTTTCTTCCATTGTATACTTTTAGCTCCTTTATCAAAAATGAGGTGTTCATAGGTTTGTGGGTTAAAATCCTGGTCTTCTATTCGATTCCATTGGTTGACTTCTCTGTTTTTATGCCAATACCACACTGTTTTCATTACTGTAGCTCTGTAGTAGAATTTGAAGTCAGGGATGGTAATGCCTCCAGATGTTCCTTTATTGTATAAGATTGTTTTGGCTATCCTGGGTTTTTTGTTTTTCCATATAAAGTTGATTATTGTCCTCTCAAGATCTGTGAAGAATTTTGATGGGATCTTGATGGGGATTGCATTGAATTTATAAATTGCCTTTGGTAGAATTGCCATTTTTACTATGTTGATCCTCCCAAACCAAGAGCAAGGGTGATACTTCCATTTTCTGGTATCCTCCTCGATTTCTTTCTTCAATGCCTTAAAATTCTTGTCAAATAGATCTTTCACTTCCTTGGTTAGATTTACTCCAAGATATTTTATGCTGTTTGTGGCTATTGTGAAAGGTGAAGCTTCTCTGATTTCCCTCTCTGCTTCCATACCCTTTCTGTAATAGAGGGCGCCTGTTTTTTTCTTTCATTTTATTTATATGATGGATTACATTCATAGATTTTCATATGTTGAACCAGACTTGCATCTCTGGGATGAAGCCTACTTGATCATAATGGATAATTTTTCTAATGTGTTCTTGGATACGGTTTGCCAGTATTTTGTTGAGAATTTTTGCGTCGATGTTTATGAGTGAGATTGGCCTGTAATTCTCTTTCTTGGTTGAGTCTTTGTGTGGTTTTGGTATCAGAGTAACTGTAGCTTCATAAAAGGAATTTGGCAATGACTCTTCTGTTTCCATATTGTGAAATACATTAAGGAGTATAGGTATAAGCTCTTCTTGGAAGTTCTGGTAGAATTCTGTATTGAAACCATCTGGTCCTGGGCTTTTTTTTGGTAGGGAGGTTTTTGATAACAACTTCTAATTCTTCGCGACTAACAGTGCTATTTAGATTGTTCACCTGGTCTTGGTTCAGCTTTGGTATATGGTATTTATCTAAAAACGTGTCCATTTCTTTTACATTTTCCAGTTTTGTGGCATACAGGCTTTTGTAGTAAGATCTAATGATTCTCTGAATTTCCTCTGTGTCTGTGGTTATTTCCCCTTTTCATTTCTGATCTTATTAATTTGCATATTCTCTCTCTGCCGTTTGATTAGTTTGGATAGGGGTTTATCAATTTTGTTGATTTTCTCTAGGAACCAGCTTTTTGTTTCATTGATTCTTTTGATTGTTTTCTGTGTTTGTATTTTGATGATTTCAGCCCTCAGTTTGATTATTTCCAGTCTTCTACTCCTCCTAGGTGAGTCTGCTTCTTTTTTTTCTAGAGCTTTCAGGTGGGCTGTTACGTCTCCAATGTGGGCTTTCTCTGTTTTCTTTAAGTGGGCACTTAGTGCTATGAACTTTCCTCTTAGGACTGCTTTCATAGTGTCCCATAAGTTTGAATAGGTTGTTTCTTAATTTTCATTGAATTCCAGGAAGACTTTGATTTCTGTCTTTATTTCTGCCTTGATCCAGGTGTGGTTCAGAAGTTGACTGTTTAGTTTCCATGAGTTTGTAGGCTTTATGGGGGTAGCATTGTTGTTGAATTCTAACTTTAATCCATGGTGGTCTGATAAGACGCAGGAGGTTACAAATATTTTCTTGTAACTGTGTAAGTTAGCTTTGTTACCGAGTATGTGGTCAATTTTTGAGAAGGTTCCATGACTACAGAGCAGAAGGTATATTCTTTCCTCTTTGGGTGGAATAATCTATAGATGTCTGTTCAGTCCATTTGCTTCATTACCTCCATTAATTCTCTTATTTCTCTGTTAGGTTTCTGTCTGATTGACCTGTCCATTGGTGAGAGAGGAGTCTTGTAGTCTCTTGCTATTAGTGTGTGCCGTTTGATGGCAGCCTTGAATTTTAGCAATGTTTCTTTTACGTACGTGGGTACTTTTATATTAGGGGCATAGATATTCAGGATTGAGACTTCATCCTGATGGATTGTTCCTGTTATGAGTATAAAATGTCCCTCTCTATCTTTTCTGATTGATTTAAGTTTGAAGTCAACTTTGTTAGAAATTAGTATGGCCACACCTGCTTGTTTCTTGGGTCCAATTTGCTTGATAAGCCTTTTCCCAGCCCTTTACTCTGAGTAGGTGCCTGTCTTTGTGATTGAGGTGTGTTTCTTGTAAACAGCAGAATGTTGGATCCTGTTTTCGTATCCAATCTTTTAGCCTGTGCCTTTTTATAGGTGAGTTGAGCCCATTGACATTAAGTGATATTAATGACCAGTGGTTGTTAACTCCGGTCACTTTTTTATTAGTAGAGTTTGTGTGTTTCCCTTCTTTGAGTTGCGCTGGAGAAGGGTCTCTAGATGTTTGAGTTATTGTGGTCATTGTTGAACTCCTGGGTTTGTGATTTTCCTTCTATTACTTTCTGTAAGGCTGGATTTGTGGCTGCGTATTGTTTGAATTTGTTTTTATCCTGGAAATTTTGTTTTCTCCGTTTATACTGAACGAAAGCTTGGCTGGGCGTAGTAGTCTGGGCTTGCATCCATAGTCTCTTACTTTCTGAAGTACATCTATCCAGGACCTTCTGGCTTCCAAGGTTTCCATAGAGAAGTCAGGTGTAAGTCTGATAGGTTTACCCTTATAAGTAACTTGATACTTTTCCTTTGCAGCTCTTAATATTCTTTCTTAATTCTGTATGTTTTGTGTTTTGATTATTATATGGCAACGAGATGGTTTGTTTTTTTGTTTTTTTTTTGTTTTTTTTTTTTTTTTGGTCCAGTCTATTCGGTGTTTTGTATGCTTCTTTTTTTTTTTATTGAGAAAAGGAGAAAATAAAAAACAAGTTTCCACCACCTCCCTGCCTCCCATTTCCCTCCTCCTCCTCCCAACCTTCTCACCCTCCTCCCACTCTTCTCCCCCACCACCAATCCACTCCCCCAAAGAGCATTCAGTGTTCCCTGCCCTGTGGTAAGACCTAGGTCCTCCCCCCTCTGTCCATATCTAGGAAGGAGAACATCCAAACTGGCTAGGCTCCCACAAAGCCAGCACATTAAGTAGGATCAAAACCCCTTGCCGTAGTCCTTGGAGTCTCATCAGCCCTCATTGTTCGCCATGTTCAGAGAGTCCAGTTTTATCCCATGCTTTTTCAGTCACAGTCCAGCTGGCCTTGGTGAGCTCCCAGTAGATCAGCTCCACTGTCTCAGTTGGTGAGTGCACCTCTCGTGGTCCCGACATCTTTGCTCATGTTCTCCCTCCTTCTGCTCCTCATTGGGACCTTGGGAGATCAGTCCAGTGCTCCAGTGTGGGTCTCTGTCTCTATCTCCATCCATCACCAGATGAAGGTTCTATGATGATAAGAAAGATATTCGTCAGTATTGTTCTAGGATAGGGTCATTTCAAGTTCCCTATCCTCAGCTGCCCAACGAACTAACTGGGAACCTCAGCTTGGGCACCTGGGAGCCACTCTAGGGTCAAGTCTCTTGCCCACCCTAAAGTGGCTCCCTTAACTAAGAGTTGTGGTTCCATGCTCACCTATCCACCGTTCCTTTGTCCCAACCCTCCTGTTTCCCCAAGTCCCCCCCTCCTTCCCTTCTACCTTTTCTCTCCCCATATCCCCTTACCCCAACCCACCCCACCCCCAAGATCCCAATTTTCTCCCCGGCAATTTTGTCTACTTCCCTTAGCCATGAGGATAACTATATGTTTTTCCTTGGGTTCACCTTCTTACTTACCTTCTTTAGGTTCACCTATTGTAGACTCCGTAACCCTTGTTTATGTCTAGAAACCAATTATGAGTGAGTACATCGCATGTTCATCTTTTTGGGTCTGGGATACCTCACTCAGGATAGTGTTTTCTATTTCCACCCATTGCATGCAAATTTCGCGAAGTCATTGTTTTTTTACCACAGCGTAGTACTCTAGTGTGTATATATTCCATATTTTCTTCATCCATTCTTCCATTGAAGGGCATCTAGGTTTTTTCCAGGATCTGGCTATTACAAATAATACTGCTATGAACATAGTTGAATAAATGCTTTTGTCATATGATAGAGCATCTCTTGGGTATATTCCCAGGAGTGGTATTGCTGGGTCCAGGGGTAGGTTGGTCCCGAATTTCCTAAGAAACCGAAACACTCACTTCCACAGTGGTTGCACAAGATTGCATTCCCACCAGCAATGGATGAGGGTATCCCTTCCTCCACAGCCTCTCCAGCAAAGGCTATCATTGGTGTTTTTGACTTTAGCGATTTTGACAGGTATAAGATGATATCTCAAAGTTGTTTTGATTTGCATTTCCCTGATTGCTAAGGAAGTTGAACACGACCTTAAGTGTCTTTTGGCCATTTGAACTTCTTCTGTTGAGAATTCTCTGTTCAGTTCATTGCCCCATTTTTTAATTGGGTTAATTAGCATTTTAAAGTCTAGTTTCTTGAGTTTTCTATATATTTTGGAGATCAGACCTTTGTCTGTTTTGGGGTTGGTGAAAATCTTCTCCCAGTCAGTAGGTTGCCTTTGTGTCTTAGTGACCATGTCCTTTGCTTTACAGAAGCTTCTCAGTTTAAGAAGGTCCCATTTATTCATTGTTGCCCTTAATGTCTGTGCTTCTGGAGTTATACATAGGAAGCAATCTCCTGTGCCCATCTGTTGTAGGCTATTTCCCACTTTCTTTTCCATCAGGTTCAGTGTGTTCGGGCT
This sequence comes from Microtus oregoni, assembly GCF_018167655.1. Taxonomy (NCBI): domain Eukaryota; kingdom Metazoa; phylum Chordata; class Mammalia; order Rodentia; family Cricetidae; genus Microtus; species Microtus oregoni. The sequence continues at coordinate 39,827,707 of NW_024543065.1, forward strand.
GATATTAAGGTCTATAATCAATTTGGACTTGAGTTTTGTGCACGGTGAGAGATATGGGTCTATTTTCATTCTTCTACAGGTTGACATCCAGTTGTGCCAGCACCATTTGTTGAAGGTGCTCGCTTTCTTCCATTGTATACTTTTAGCTCCTTTATTGAAAGTGAGGTGTTCATAGGTTTGTGGGATAAAATCCGGGTCTTCTATACGATTCCATTGGTCGACTTCTCTGTTTTTATGCCAGTACCACACTGTTTTCATTACTGTAGCTCTGTAATAGAGTTTGAAGTCAGGGATGGTAATGCCTCCAGAAGATCCTTTATTGTATAGGATTGTTTTGGTTATCCTGGGTTTTTTGTTTTTCCATATAAAGTTGATTATTGTCCTCTCAAGATCTGTGAAGAATTTTGATGGGATCTTGATGGGGATTGCATTGAATCTATAAATTGCCTTAGGTAGAATTGCCATTTTTACTATGTTGATCCTCCCAATCCAAGAGCAAGGGAGGTCCATCCATTTTTTGGTATCCTCTTCAATTTCTTTCTTCAATGCCTTAAAGTTAGTGTCAAATAGGTCTTTCACTTCCTTGGTTAGATTTACCCCAAGATATTTTATGCTGTTTGTGGCTATTGCGAATGGTGAAGCTTCTCTGATTTCCCTCTATGCTTCCATATCCTTTGTGTATAGGAGGGCAATTGATTTTTTGGAGTTGATCTTGTATCCTGCCACATTACTAAAGCTGTTTATCAGCTGTAAAAGTTCTTTGGTGGAGTTTTGGGGGTCGCCTATGTAGACTATCATATCATCTGCAAATAACGAAAGTTTCACTTCTTTCTTTCCAATTCGAATCCCCTTGATCCCATTATGTTGTCTTATTGCTATTGCTAGAACTTCAAGCCCTATATTGAAGAGGTATGGTGAGAGTGGACAGCCTTGTCGTGTTCCTGAGTTAAGCGGGATGACTTTGAGTTTCTCTCCGTTTAATTTGTTGTTAACTGTCGGCTTGCTGTATATAGCTTTTATTATATTTAGGTATGACCCTTGTATCCCTAATCTCTCCAAGACTTTTAACATAAATGGATGTTGAATTTTGTCAAATGCTTTTTCAGCGTCTAATGAAATGATCATACGGTTTTTTTCTTTCAGTTCATTTATATGCTGGATTACATTGATAGATTTTCGTGTGTTGAACCAGCCCTGCATCTGAGGAATGAAGCCTACTTGATCATAATGGATAATTTTTCGGATGTGTTCTTGGATTCGGTTTGCCAGTATTTTGTTGAGGATTTTTGCGTTGATATTCATGAGTGAGATTGGCCTGTAGTTCTCTTTCCTGGTTGAGTCATTGAGTGGTTTTGGTATCAGAGTAACTGTGGCTTCATAAAAGGAATTTGGTAATGACCCTTCTGTTTCTATATTGTGGAATACATAAAGGAGTATAGGTATTAGGTCTTCTTGGAAATTCTGGTAGAAGTCTGCAATGAAACCATCTGGTCCTGGGCTTTTTTTGGTAGGGAAGTTTTGGATAACAGCTTCTAATCCTTCGCGACTGACAGGTCTGTTTAGATTGTTCACCTGGTCCTGGTTTAATTTTGGTAAATGGTATTTATCTAAAAAAAGTGTCGATTTCCTTTACATTTTCCAGTTTTGTGGCATACAGGCTTTTGTAGTAAGATCTAATGACTCTCTGAATTTCCTCTGTGTCTGTGGTTATGTCCCCCTTTTCATTTCTGATCTTATTAATTTGCGTGTTCTCTCTCTGTCATCTGATTAGCTTTTATAGGGGTTTATCAACCTTGTTGATTTTCTCCAAGAACCAGCTTTTTGTTTCATTGATTCTTTGGATTGTTTTCTGTGTTTCTATTTTGTTGATTGCAGCACTCAGTTTGATTATTTCCAGTGTTCTACTCCTCCTAGGTGAGTCTGCTTCCTTTTTTCTAGAGCTTTCAGGTGGGCTGTTAAGTCTCCAATGTGTGCTTTCTCTGTTTTCTTTAAGTGGGCACTTAGTGCTATGAACTTTCCTCTTAGGACTGCTTTCATAGTGTCCCATAAGTTTAAGTATGTTGTTTTTTTATTTTCATTGAATTCCAGGAAGACTTTAATTTCTTTCTTTATTTCTTCCTTAATCCAGGTATGGTTCAGTAGTTGACTGTTCAGTTTCCATGAGTTTGTAGGCTTTCTGGGGGTAGCATTGTTGTTGAATTCTAACTTTAATCCATGGTGATCTGATAAGACACAGGTGGTTACTAATTTTTTTTTGTAACTGTGTAAGTTAGCTTTGTTACCGAGTATGTGGTCAATTTTTGAGAAGGTTCCATGAGCTGCAGAGCAGATGGTCTATTCTTTCCTCTTTGGGTGGAATAATCTATACATGTCTGTTAAGTCCATTTGCTTCATTACCTCCATTAATTCTCTAATTTCTCTGTTAGGATTCTGTCTGGTTGATCTCTCCATTGGTGAGAGAGGAGTCTTGAAGTCTCCTACTATTAGTGTGTGCGGTTTGATGTCTGCCTTGAGTTTTAGTAATGTTTCTTTTACATACGTGGGTGCTTTTATATTAGGGGCATAGATATTCAGGATTGAGACTTCTTCCTGATGAATTATTCCTGTTATGATTATGAAATGTCCCTCTCCATTTCTTCTGATTGATTTAAGTTTGAAGTCAACTTTGTTAGAAATTAGTATGGCCACACCTGCTTGTTTCTTAGATTCATTTGCTTGATAAGCCTTTTCCCAGCCCTTTACTCTGAGTAGGTGCCTGTCTTTGTGGTTGAGGTGTGTTTCTTTTAGACGGCAGAATGTTGGATCCTGTTTTTGTATCCAAATTCTTAGACTGTGCCTTTTTATAGGTGAGTTGAGCCCATTGACATTAAGTGATATTAATGACCAGTTGTTGTTAACTCCGGTCACTTTTTTAGTAGTAGGGTTTGAGTGTTTCCCTTCTTTGAGTTGCACTGGAGAAGGGTCTCTAGATGTCTGAATTATTGTGGTCATTGTTGGACTCCTTGGTTAGTGATTTTCCTTCTATTATTTTCTGTAAGGCTGGATTTGTGGCTACGTATTGTTTAAATTTGTTTTTATCCTGGAAAAATTTGTTTTTTCCATTTATAGTGAACGAAAGCTTGGCTGGATATAGTATTCTGGGCTTGCATCCATGGTCTCTTAGTTTTTGCAGTACATCTATCCAGGACCTTTTGGCTTTTATGGTTTCCATAGAGAAGTCAGGTGTAAGTCTGATAGGTTTACCTTTATAAGTAACTTGGCCTTTTTCCTTTGTGGCTCTTCTTTCTTTATTCTGTATATTTTGTGTTTTGTTAATTATATGGCGAGGGGATGTTCTTTTTTGATCCAGCCTATTTGGTGTTCTGTATGCTTCTTGAACCTTCATAGGTACCTCTTTCTTCAGGTTGGTAAAGTTTTCTTCTATAATTTTATTAAGTATATTTTCTGTACCGTTGAGCTGCACTTCTTCTCCCTCTTCTACTCCAATTATTCTTAGGTTTGGTCTTTTTATTGTGTCCCATATTTCCTGAATGTTTTGTGATGAGAATTTGTTGGACTTGCTGTTTTCTTTGATCAGTGCGTTTATTTTCTCTATGGTATCTTCAGTCTGACATTCTTTCTTCTATCTCTTGTATTCTGCTGGTTATGCTTGTTTCTGTAGTCTCTATTCATTTACCTAGATTTTCCATGTCCAGCTGGTCCTCTGTTTGTGTTTTGTTCTTTGCCGCCATTTCAGTTTTCAAGTCGTGAACTGTTTCCATTATCTGCTTGATTGTTTTTCCTTGGTTTCCTAGGGTATCATTCACTGATTTACTCAATTCCTCTTACTTACTGTTATACTTCTCATCCATTTCTATAAGGGCGTTATTTATATGCTATTTAAGGGTGTCAATCACTTTCATGAAGTCAGTTTTTTCTACTTCTTCTTGATTAAGGTGTTCATGTCCTCCTGTTGCGAGGTCGGTGGATTCTGTTGGTTTGGTGTTGTTTTTCAGATTGTTGGGTGAATTCTTGCATTGGCGTCTGCCCTTCTCTTCCTCCCAATACTCCCCTATGGATCTTCTTTTACAGGATCAGGTCTTCTTGCCCACTGATGAACCTTCCCAGTGATGTCACTCCCCAGTGATGTTTCTCCTGGTGTCCAGATAGGATCTCCTTGTTGCTCGGTTAGCTCGGGAACAAAGGGCCCACCCTGCTTGCTGCAGGCAGGCTATGGGAACAAAGGAGCTACCGCCAACCCCTTTGTCCTCCTGGTTTGGGTTCGGTCCCAGCTCCCGAGCAGGCTGAGCAGGGAGGTGCTATGCCGCCAAAGAAGGGAGGGAGGGAGGGAGACAGGGGGTGGGGGCATCTGGATGTTAGCTGGATGGGATAGGAAGAGAGAGGAGGTATCAGGCAGTATAGCCCCTGTAGGATGACCAGGAAGTGTAGGCGGGCTGAGATATGTTTGCGGCTGCCTCAGCACCCACTCACCACAATGATGTTTCACTGGGTGCCCAGATCGAATCTCCGTGCTGCTTCGTTAGCTCGCAAAGGGCCCACCCTGCTTGCTGCAGGCAGGCTATATGGACAAAGGAGCTACCGCCCTCCCCTTTGCCCTGGCAATTCGGGTTCAGTCCCAGCGCCCGAGCAGGCTGAGCAGGGACGCGCTATGCTGCCAAAGAAGAGTTTTGTATGCTTCTTTAACCTTCAAAGGAATATCTTTCTTTAGGTTGGGAAAGTTTTCTTCTATAATTTTATTAAATATGTTTTCTGGACCGTTGAGCTGTAATTCTTCTCCTTCTTCTATCTCAATTATTCTTAGGTTTGGTCTTTTTATTGTGTCCCAGATTTCCTGAATGTTTTGTGATGAGGATTTGGTCGTTTTGCTATTTTCTTTGATCAGTGTGTTTATTTTCTCTATGGTATCTTCAGTTTCTGACATTCTTTCTTCTATCTCTTGTAATCTGTTGTTAGTACTCATCTCTGTAGTTCCTGTTTGTTTACCCAGATTTTCCATCTCCATTCTTGCCTCGGTTTGTGTTTTATTCATTGCTTCCATCTCATTTTTCAAGACTTGAACCGCTTCCCTAACCTGTTTGATTGCTTTTTCTTGTTTCTCTTGGTTTTCTTGCGTGTCTTTGAGCAATTTATTCATTTCCTCTACCTTTTTGTTTGTAATCTCTAATTGTTTATGGCAGTTTTTCACCTCCTGTTTAAGGTCCTCTATTATTTTCATATAGTTCACATTTGAGTAGATTTCTTCTATTTCTTCTGGAGTAGGGTGTACAATTCTTCTTATTCGGGATCCCTGGATTCTGGTGGTGTCATGTTGCCTTTCAGGTTGTAGGAGGAATTCTTGCCTTGGCGCCTTCCCATCTCTTCCTTCAAATAGAGCCAGGAGAGGCATGCTGTCTTGGTCCAGTCTCTGCTGTGATTGACTCTCTGGGTGTATCTCTTCAGTGTAGAAGCAGGAACCGTTCCCGTCCAGATGGGATTCCTCAGCAACTAAACAGGGCCTCTAGGTAGCCCAATGATCCTGGGGCAAAAGGATGAACGGAGCAAGGAGGGGGGGGCGATATCCAGAAGAGTACCAGAAGCCTGGTACAGGAGATGAAGGGGCTCAGGCTCCCTTACAGGGGACCCTGAGGCCTGCCCAGTAGGCAGGCACTCACCGCTCTGCGTGGGTAGCCTTAGTGTAGGAGCTTAAAACTGTTCTTGAGCACTGGTCCTAGCATACAGCAGAGCAGGGTTGGGGAGGGGTGCTGGGGGGTGGGTCGTTCGAAAGAAAGACAGCCCTGCAGAAGGAGCTGGGGGAGGGGGGTTTGTGCTCTCTTCCAGGACAGTCCGCCCCTGGATAGCACACACTCATCTGTCCAGATGGAATTCCTCAGCAACTAAACAGGCTATTAACACATTCTTGATAGAAAAAAGAAAAATAAATAAATAACACCATACAATTCAATAACTATTGAAACCAATGATGAAATTAAACATATTTGATTGCTGGATTCATACTTCTCTTACATATATTGGAATGAAGATTAAGCTTCATAAGATTTATTTTCACATAACGGGCTTCTCCTCAACCTGGAAGAATTCGATGATGTCATTAGAAGGAATGGGATCATCATATTACCTGAACAGACTCCAGAAATGCAGATTTTTTCATAGATTCAAAATGTACCAGTGCGAGTGTGTTTGTGTGTGTGTGTGTGTGTGTGTGTGTGTGTGTGTGTATATATTCAAAGAAAGAAAGAAAGATATTATTTGAGATGTAAATGCATGAAAAAATTTTGTTAAAATACCCTCTAAAGTCAGTTTGAAGAAAATATAACACTTGTATGCTAAGCTGGACAAGGGCACACAACCATTAAGTGAGAAGATACTTTTGTGAACTGAATAATAAAATTGGTAGTAAGTTAAGCAGAAGTGCAGAGCAGAGGTGTAAACAGTGAGGAAGGTCATACAACATGTATGTGAGTGTGATATGATGGAATTTCTTAGGTTATCTTTTAATTAAAACAATAGTAATCATTACACATAAAATAAAACTGGGTACATAGCTAAACCAATACTGATGTAAATTTCATTTGCACTCTTGAAGGATGATTTTTCTGATTCTCAAGTTAGAATAATTTTCAATTTTCTGAGAAAGGGGCTGTTCAAACTTCTTTGCAGGATTTTGAGATCTTACTCCTCATACTATGTCACCTTGACTAACCTTAACAAGGCAAGGTGTTTATTCTTGCTACAAATTGGAATCCCATGTCACATTGATATCCATGGGAGGGCTGATATTTTGTGAATGGAAACAGAGAAGGAGGAGATTGTGGTTAGAGGCAGATGGGAGGCAGGGGAGGTCTGAGAAAATGGGAGGGAGATGAAACTGTAGCTGGGATATAAAATAAATAAATACATAAAGAGGAAGTTGATTTGCTTTGTGTTCCTATGAGAGACTTTGTCTGTGATATCCTTCTCTGTCACATCTTAGTCCCCCAAAACAGCTCATCACAGAATCAGGGCTCATGTCCTTTTACATGGTGATCTTTAAATGTACTAAGTTCAAAAGGAGAACTCCAGTCCTGTTTACCTCATATTAAATGCTAAGTAAATCTTCCAACCAAGCAGAGAAAGATATGCCCTACTGTTGGGGACCAGCCTCAACAAAAGTACCACTTGCCAGGGTAGGAGTGTGGAGATTTAGAAAAATTTGTAAAGAATACAAAGATGCATGTTAAATTAATAAAACAGAATAGTACTGGGAGGAAGTTCCAATAAGTACTGAAATTGCTCACATATAATTTCCAATTGGTTGAAAGCTTTACTGGGTATAGTAGTATGGTCTTGCATCCATGGTCTGTTAGGGTCTGTAGCACATCTATCTAAGATCTTCTGCCTTACATAGTTTCCTTTGAGAAGTCAGGTGTAATTCTGATAGGTTTACCTATTTATTTCACTTGACCTTCTTCCTTTGTAGCTCTTAATATTCTTTCTTTATTCAGTATGATTTGTGTTTTGATTATTATATGGCAAGGGGAATTTTCTTGATCCAATCTATTTGGTGATTTTTAAGCTTCTTGTACCTTCATAGGGAATGCCATTCACAGTGAGATCATTTCCTTTCCATTGTCTATGAATCAAAGATATAGAATACTCAGCTCCCTCTCCAGCACCATGTCTTCATGCCAGCATGTCCCAGGAAGATAATAATGGACTTAGCCCCCAACTATAGGACATCCAATTAAATGTTATTGAAGTCTACTGAGCAAAAAAGTGTTGTATGATTGTCCAAATTAACCTGTTCAATCAAAATCAAATTATTTGTCCTATCAGGGCCTTCTGTTTTTACCTTTATAAACTGCTATTTTCCTACAGGCCCCACCTGTCTCTTCTAAACAGAGGCAGTGCTATGTACTCCCTGATCAAAACCTGTTCCCTCCTCCCTTGCTGACTTACCTCTATTCATTCTCTATCTCTTGTCTTTGATTCTTTTTCCCTACTCATTGTCCTCTTGGACACATAAATCTCCTTTTGGTTGAGAACTTGATCTTAGTATGTTGTGTGTAGACTTCAAGGGTCCCTACAGATTCTGTTTCCTGTTTCTTATATGTCAGTGTGTTTTGGCTGGTGAATTCATACTAAAAAATATATCACATAAGTTGTCCTATAGAAGACATGATCTCCATCTATTTCAGGGAAACAATTCATAAAACACAAAGACATCAAAAATCTCTCTAACCACGAGATCTGAGATATTAAATACACTATGTGCAATACAGTGATTAATCATTTTAATCTCTGTAAACTCACTAGTTTCAGTCAATTCATCATAGCATTCAGTAAGGACTGAAAATATCTGTGTTTTCTGATAATATAAAATGTTATCACCAAGACAAAGTTAAATAGACAACATGTTATTTTATTTCATTTCCCACATTTATAATGAATATTCAGAAATGAAAGAATTGCTATGCAGCAGTGTCTCTCAGCTACATCATCAGCAAAGGATTCAGATATCACAATGTTTACTCAAACACTGAATTTAAATATTCTGTCAATAAATGGCAGTAGTTGTAGTAATCATTTTTTTCTCTCTCCAGCAGATGGGGATAATTGTGTGAAGTGTCCAGAGGACCAGTATGCCAACAGAGAACAGAACCAGTGTATTCAAAAAGCTGTGGTCTTTCTGAATTACAAAGACACCTTAGGGATGGTTCTTACCTTAATGGCCTTGTTATTCTCTGCATTCACAACTGTGGTTCTTGGGATATTTGTGAAGCATCGCAACACTCCCATTGTGAAGGCCAACAACCAGAATCTCAGCTACACCTTGCTAATTTCACTCATCTTCTGTTTCCTGTGTCCCTTGCTTTTCATTGGGCATCCCAACTCAGCTACCTGTATTCTGCAGCATATTACATTTGGAGTTGTATTTACTCTGGCTGTTTCAACTGTGTTGGCCAAAACAGTGACTGTGCTGTTTGCTTTCAAAGTCACAGCCCCTAGAACAAGGATGAGGTATTTTCTGGTTTCTGGTGTTCCCAACTACATCATTGCCATCTGTATGCTCATCCAAATTATTCTCTGTACAATCTGGTTGCATTTTTATCCTCCTTTTATTGACAAAGATGTGCACTCTGAGCATGGCCAAATCATCATTGTGTGCAACAAGGGCTCAGTTATTGCATTCTACTGTGTCCTGGGATACCATGGCTCCCTTGCATTAGGGAGCTTCATTGTTGCTTTCTTGGCCAGGAATCTCCCTGACACATTCAATGAAGCCAAGTTGCTGACCTTCAGCATGCTGTTGTTTTGTAGTGTCTGGATAACCTTCCTCCCTGTCTACCACAGTACCAAGGGCAAGATAATGGTGGTTGTGGAGGTTTTGTCCATCTTGGCTTCCAGTGCAGGGCTACTGGGATGCATTTTCATCCCCAAGTGCTATATAATTTTGTTAAGACCAGACAGAAATTCTCTTCAAAAGTTAAGGGAGAAAACATCTTTCTGAACACACATTTCATAAATTGTAACTGACAATTACTGTATTGGTTCAGAACCACCTAATACAATACAATGTAAACTGTATGAATGGCTAATGATTCTCATCATTTCTTCTAATCATGAGGCACAGCAGTGTCATGTATACTACTTTTCTGTACATTGTCATCTATAATCATCAACACAGCCAATTATTTTATGATTCAATTTTTTACAATTAGTGTACAAGAGATGTATTCCTTTATTCCTCAATTTCCCAGCAACATTAAAATTAATGCTCAGTAATTGTACTGATAAAGGAGTGAATATGGAACTTTGAATGCAAATGAAAACAGAGAAATCTTTTAGTAGAGTTAAATATTGCTATCAGATGGAAAAACTAATATGCTCATTTTTGGAGCAAGAAAAGTGAATACCATTGCATCCTAGGAGTTAGAGGAGTAGTATTTAGGAGAGAGAGAAATGTCTGATAAATAGATATAATGGATATTGAGGAAGATGAAATGTTTCTCCACATTGAAATTCATGTGTGCTTTTTCTAAGGAAATTAGTTCACTATCCATTCCTCACAACTTGCAGTCCTATAACAATAGCTCTAATAAAAGATTTGCACTCTTCTGACTTCCAAGAACACCTACATTCAGATGTGCATATAATAACACACTCAGAAAACTAACATACTCCTAATTGAAATTAAAATAATTTTTAGAATTGAATTTATAAATCACTGAAATGGAACACTGGTTTTATTTTTTCCCTTCATTAAAAATATTTTTTCCCAGACAATAGTTTCTGATTATGGCTCCTCCTTCCTTTATTTGTTTATTTTTCTATACTCCTTCCCATAACCCCTTTATGTTATTTTATCCACCGCTTCTATCTCTCACAGCAAAATAGTTTTCTATGGGAAAGAAAAAAAATAATACTAAGATTAAGAAAAGCTAATGCTTTATGTTAGGTCAAAATGAAGAAACATGAGGAAATATCTAAAGAGAATCAATAGAATCAGTCCTATGCATTTGCACCCTCATGAATCCCATAAAATTTAACCTGAAACCTATAATAAATATTCAAAGTATCAGTAGGTTAAAAAGAGGAAATTGTTCTACATATGTACTACACACATATATAATGTATGTATTGGTTAATATGTATGTTATGACAAGCTAACAATTAGAGACAAGGGGGAAACTCTGACACAACACTGGGAGACAAGGACATCCAAGAATTAGGTTGAGTGAATTTTCTGCTCACATCTCTTTCTGGACATTCAAATTCTTTATTGAGACTTTTAGGAGGAAAGGCAATTATCATAAGTCAGTGATTATAAACTGGATTATATTTCAGGATTAAGGATGAAGCCCATGTTTACTTATACTTTCAGGTATGTAACCGCCACTGAGAAACACACATGTAAGAACTGTGCCTGCTGCTCCAGGTTCTGTGATTTCTTCGTGTTTCAATCCTGTTTATATAGAAGGCCTTTTTTCTTTGCTGTCCTCCACATAGCCTGGCTTTAATATACTGTATATCATCTTCCATACTATTTTCTGTGGCTTGCAGGAAGAAATGTGAAGGAAACAACACTTTTAAATTTAGATTTCTTTTTCTCACCACTATGTCTGGTTGTTATTTCTATATTTTTTTCTTTCTGCTGCAGAAAGTTTCTCTGATGATCTCAAAACAAGGCCCTGATCTATAAGTGTAACACAATGCCATTGCAAGACACTTGTTCTTTTTTTTTATACATTAGGATTTGGTTTTACTGTAGATAACTTGACCATCTCGTCTCTGATTTTTCTTCACCCAAGTAGTGTCTGGTTGGATCAATTTTGTGGATCTGGTATTCAATCTAACCTGATATTGATTACTTACTCTTAGAAATTTTGTGCAACCATCCTTTCATCTATCTTGCAGGCAGGATATCATTGTAGATCAAAAGGTTTTTGCATGTCTTTTCATCTATAGTTTATGTTTGGTACAGGATAAAGTATATTTAGGTACCAAATACACTAGAATACTGGGATAAAACTCAATGAAAGCACCAGGTCAACTTCTGCATGTTCAATCTGTTGTGAATTTGAAGTTGTTTAGGTTTTATTAAAAAGGTCTTGCCATCAATCTGTGGATGATCATCTATAATCTTTTCAGTAAATAGGGTGTTTGGTGACAGCCATTGTATGACTTTTAGGCAATAACTCAATTGGATGTAACCATATGATAAAAAGTCTGCCTCGCTTATTCATTAGTAAATTCATTTAGATCTCCTGCCATGCTACTAAAAGTGTTTATCAGCTGAAGAAGTTCTTTGGTGGAGTTTTTGGGGTTGCTTATGTACACTATCATATCATCTGCAAATAATGACAGTTTAACTTCTTCCTTTCCAATTCGAATCCCTTGATCCCCTTATGTTGTCTTATTGCTATTGCTAGAACTTCAAGCGCTGTGTTGAAGTGGTATGAAGAGAGTGGACAAGCTTGTCGTGTTCCTAATTTTAGTGGGATGGCTTTGAATTTCTCTCCATTTAATTTGATGTTAGATTCCGCTTGCTGTAAATAGCTTTTATCATATTTAGGTATGACCCTTGTATCCCTAATCTCTCCAAAACCTTTATCATAAAGGGTTGTTGAATTTTGTCAAATGCTTTTTCAGCATCTAATAAACTTAAAAAAACAATATAGAGGAAGCCAAGAATCAAAATCAATTCAAATGGAGAGAAACTCAAAGTCCTTATACTAAAATCAAGAACAAGATATGGCTGTCCACGGTCTCTATAGCTATTCAACAGGGTACTCGAAGTTCTAGCAGGAACAATAAGACAACAAAAGGAGATTAAAGAAATACAAATTGGAAGGAAAAAGTCAAACTCTCACTATTTGAAAATGATATGGTATTATACATAAGCGACCGGAAAATCTCTACCAGGGAATGCCTACACTTGTTAAACACCTTCCATACTGTGCCAGGATACACAATTAACTCAAAAAAATTAATAGACCTTCTATGTTCAAATGATAAAGGGGATGAGAAGGAAATGAGAAAAACATCACCATTTTAATACCCACAAATCTCATAAAAAAATCTTAGGTTTCCGTGCTCCCCTGTCCAACCTTCCTTTATCCCAATCCTACTGTTTCCCCAAGTCCCCCCATCTTTCCCTTCTATCTTTTCTCTCCCCATTTCCCCTTACCCCCATCCCACCCCACCCCCTAGATCTCAATTTTCTCCCCGGCAATTTGGTCTACTTCCCTTAGTCAAGAGGATAACTATATGTTTTTCCTTGGGTTCACCTTCTTACTTAGCTCCTTAGGTTCACCTATTGTAGACTCCGTGACCCTTATTAATGGCTAGAAACCAATTATGAGTGAGTACATCCCATTTTCAACTTTTTGGGTCTGGGATACCTCACTCAGGATAGTGTTTTCTATTTCCATCAATTTGCATGCAAAATTTGAGAAGTCATTGTTTTTTACCGCAGCATAGTACTCTAATGTGTATATATTCCATACTTTCTTCATCCATTCTTCCATTGAAGGGCATCTAAGGGAGCCACTTTAGGGTTGGCAAGAGACTTGACCCTAGAGGGGCTCCCAGGTTCCCAACCCAAGGTCTCCAGTTAGTTCCTTGGGCAGCTGAGGATCGGGAACCTGAAATGACCCAATCCTAGAGCAATACTGACGAATATCTTGCATATCATCATAGAACCTTCATCTGGTGATGGATGGAGATAGAGACAGAGACCCACACTGGAGCACTGGACTGAGCTCCCAAGGTCCCAATGAGGAGCAGAAGGAGGGAGAACATGAGCAAAGAAGTCGGGACCACGAGGGGTGCACCCACCCACTGAGACAGTGGAGCTGATCTATTGGGAGCTCACCAAGGCCAGCTTGACTATAACTGAAAAAGCATGGGATAAAACTGGACTCTCTGAACATGGCGAACAATGAGGGCTGCTGAGAAACCAAGGACAATGGCACGAGGTTTTGATTCTACTTCATGTTCTGGCTTTGTGGGAGCCTAGCCAGTTTCGATGTTCACCTTCCTAGATATGGACGGAGAGGGGAGGACCTAGGACTTACCACAGGGCAGGGAACCCTGACTGCTCTTTGGACTGGAGAGGGACGGGGAAAGGAGTGAGGGGAGGGGGAGAAGGGTGGGAGGAGGGGTAGAAGCGTGGGAGGAGGGAGAGGGAAATGGGTGGATGGGAGGAGTTGGAAACTTGTTTTTTTTTTCTTCTTTTCTCAATAAAAAAAAAATGTTAGGGTATAACTAACCAAACACGTGAAAGATGTATATGACAAGATCTTTATTTCTTTGAAGAAGAAATTTGCCAATGATATAAGAATATGAAAAGATTTCCCATGCTCTTCGATATGTATTGACAAAATAGTAAAAATAACAATTCTACCAAAACTACTCTACAGATTGAATGCAATCAACATCTAATTCTTAGCCAAAGTCTTCACAGACCTTGGAGAACAATATTCAACTTCACATGGAATAACAATAAAAAAAATCCAGAATAACCAGAACAGTTCTCTAGAATAAAAAAAAAAAAAACGTCTGGAGGAATTCCCATCCCTGACATCAAGCTTTTCTATAGAGCTACAGTAATAAAAAAGGCTTGGTATTGACATAAAATCAGACAGGTAGACCAATGGAAATGAAAAAAGGATCCTGACATTATTCCTCATACCTATGAACACCTGATTCTTGACAAAGAAGCTAAAATTATACAGTGGAAAAAATGTTGGACGGAGCGTGAGGCCACTTGTTTTCAGGCCACCAGGATAGATTAAACCTGAAATAATCACACAGAAACTGTATTAATTAAACCACTTCTTGCCCATTAGTTTTAGCTTCTTATTGACTAATTGTTATATTAATTTAGCACAATTCTACTCATCTGTATTTCACCATGAGGCTGTGACTTACTGGATAAAGTTCCCAGTGTCTATCTCCAGAGGCTTGATGGCTTCTCTCTGAGTCGACCCTTCTTTTCCCCAGCATACAGCCTAGCTTTCCCCACCTAGGTCTGTTCTTCACTGTCAAAAGCTAAAAGCAGTTCTTTATTCATTAACTAATAAAAGCAACATGCAGACAGAAGGACCTCCCACATACAAAAGAAAGCATCTTCCAAAAAATGGTGCTGGCATAACTGAATGTCAGTATGTAAAAGAATACAAACAGATTCATCTACCCCATGTACAAAACATGTATAAGTGATCAAAAACCTCAACATATATCCAGTCACACTGAACCTCATTGAAGAGGAAATGAGAAGTATCAATGAAATTATGGGCACAGGAGACCACTTCCTAAATGTAACCCCAGTAGCATAGACATTGAGAGCACCAATTAATAAATGGGACCACTTGAAACTAAAGAGCAGCTATAGGCAAAAGACACAATCACTAAGACAAAATGGTAGTGTATTGTTTGGGAAAATATCTGCATTAGAACCACATTAGACAGAGGACTGATCTCAAAATCTATATAAAAACTTCAAAAGTTAGACACCAAATTATAAAATAATTAATAAGAATTGGGTAGATATCTAAACAGAGCATAATCAACAGAAGAACTGCAAATAGCAAAAAGACAATTAAGGAATTGCTCAGCATTTTTAGCCATAAAGAAAATGCAAACCAAAATGAAGCTGAGATAGTATCTTATGCAAGTTAGAATGGCTAAGATCAACAATACCAAAGACATCTTATGTTGGTAAGGACTCAGAGTAAGAGACACCCTCCTCCATTACTGGTGAGAGTACAATCTTGGATAACCACTTTGTAAAACATTGTTGTGGTTTAGAAAATCTTCCTCAAGATCCAGCAATATGTTCTTGGGAATATACCCAAAGGATGCATACTATTACCAAAAGAACATTTGCTCAACTATGTTCACGACATTGTTATTTGTAATATCCGTAAACTGCAAACAACCTAGGTTACCCTAAACTGAAGAATAGATAAAGAAATTATGGTATATTTACACAAAGGAGTATTGCTCAGAATTACAATGAATGAAATCTTGAAATTGGCATTCAAATGGATGGAATTATAAATAAAAAATTCCGAGTGACATAAACTAGACCCAGAAAGATGACCATGGTATATACTCACTCATGAGTGAATATTACATGTAAATCAAAGTATAACCAGTCTATAGCCCATGATCCCAGAGAAGCTAAGTAACAAGGAGAACCCTAACAGAGACATAAATGGATCCTCCTGGGTTTGGAAAAGAGACAAGATCTCCTGAAAATCTTGGGAATATGGAGGAAGGATTGAAGGGGTGTGAGAAGAGAGAAAGAGAGGGATGAGGGAATATGAGGGAACAGGATGCTCAAGAAAGGAGAAGGGCAGTGAGGGAGAGCAAGAAAAGAGATATCTTGATTGAGGGAAACAGCAAAAGGCTAGTGTGAAACATGGCACCATGGAAATTCTCAGGAATTTACAAGGATGGTCCCAGTTAAGACTCCAAACAATAGTGCAGAGGATGTCTAAACTGGCCTTCCTCTTTAATCAGATTGATGACTACCTTGTCATCATAGAATCTTCATCCAACAACTAATAGAAGCAGATACAGAGATCCACAGTAAAACATTGGGCCTACCTTCTGAAGACCAATTCATGAGAGGGAGGAATGATAATGTGAGCAAAGAGGTCTGGTGTATGATGTTGATACCCACTGAAAAAGCTGACGTAATCTAGTGATACCTCACTGATTCTGGACTGATTGTGAGGGAACCTGCATAGGATCAACCTAGGACCACTTATGCACAGGACAGCTGTGAGACTTAGAGAGTCTGTGGGATCATTGGCAATGATCATGGATTTTTCCCTTGAACTGGCTTGAACTGGCATCTTGGAGCACATTCGTTTTGGAGGAATACCTTGCTCAGTCTAGATATAGGGCAGGGGGCCCTGGTCTTGCCTCAAAGTGAAGTCTCAGTTTTTATTGACTCGCCATGGGAAGCCTTGCCCATGGTGGGGATTAGATGGCAGCTTGGCAGGGAAGGGTGGAATACAAGGATTGAGGAAACATTGTATTAACACATTATTGATCGAAAAAAGAAAAATAAATAAATAAGCACCATACAATTCAATAACTATTGAAACCAATGATGAAATTAAACATATTTGATTGCTGGATTCATACTTCTCTTACATATATTGGAATGAAGATTAAGCTTCATAAGAATTATTTATACATAATAAATTATTTATTATTATATTATATTATTATTATTATTATATTATACATAATAATTATTTATACATAATAAATTCTCCTCAACCTGGAAGAATTCAATGATGTCATTAGAAGGAATGGGATCATCGTATTACCTGAACAGACTCCAGAAATGCAGATTTTTTTCACAGATTCAAAATGTACCAGTTGAGAGTGTGTTTGGGTGTGTGTCTGTGTGTGTGTGTGTGTGTGTGTGTGTGTGTGTGTATATATATATGCATATATATGTATATTCAAAGAAAGAGACAAAGATATTATTTGAGATGTAAATGCATGAAAGAATTTTGTTAAAATACCCTCTAAAGCCAGTTTGAAGAAAATATAACACTTGTATGCTGAGCTGGACAAGGACACACAACCATTAAGTGAGAAGATACTTTTGTGAACTGAATAATAAAATTGGTAGTAAGTTAAGCAGAAGTGCAGAGCAGAGGTGTAAACAGTGAGGAAGGTCATACAACATGTATGTGAGTGTGATATGATGGAATTTCTTAGGTTATCTTTAATTAAAACAATAGTAATTGTTACATATAAAATAAAACTGGGTACATAGCTAAACCTATACTGATGTAAATTTCATTTGCACTCTTGAAGGATGATTTTTCTGATTCTCAAGTTAGAATAATTTTCAATTTTCTGAGAAAGGGGCTGTTCAAACTTCTTTGCAGGATTTTGAGATCTTACTCCTCATACTATGTCACCTTGACTAACCTTAACAAGGCAAGGTGTTTATTCTTGCTACAAATTGGAATCCCATGTCACATTGATATCCATGGGAGGGCTGATATTTTGTGAATGGAAACAGAGAAGGAGGAGATTGTGGTTAGAGGCAGATGGGAGGCAGGGGAGGTCTGAGAAAATGGGAGGGAGATGAAACTGTAGCTGGGATATAAAATAAATAAATACATAAAGAGGAAGTTGATTTGCTTTGTGTTCCTATGAGAGACTTTGTCTGTGATATCCTTCTCTGTCACATCTTAGTCCCCCAAAACAGCTCATCACAGAATCAGGGCTCATGTCCTTTTACATGGTGATCTTTAAATGTACTAAGTTCAAAAGGAGAACTCCAGTCCTGTTTACCTCATATTAAATGCTAAGTAAATCTTCCAACCAAGCAGAGAAAGATATGCCCTACTGTTGGGGACCAGCCTCAACAAAAGTACCACTTGCCAGGGTAGGAGTGTGGAGATTTAGAAAAATTTGTAAAGAATACAAAGATGCATGTTAAATTAATAAAACAGAATAGTACTGTGAGGGAGTTCCAATAAGTACTGAAATTGCTCACATATAATTTCCAATTGGTTAGAATATTTCAGGTGCCAAAAAGTATGAGTAAGATTAAAAAGAACTGTATTATCATGATACAAGAAAATGAATAGAAGAGTTGAAATTCTTTGGTTATATCCATATTTACATATTCTGCTGCTAGAACATAGGAAGCCTTGCTTACACCCTAGCTCAAAACATTGTATAGGCAAACTATTCCCTGGTTGGAATCCAATGCTACCTCTTTAAAGGAAATGGAACCTTAGTTGTATCCTGAGTCTTTTGTTTGAGGTAGAAGCATATCTACTCTCTATTCCTGAAATACCTGACTGCCTATTAACAACACATGTTGAGAATAACCTTGAGAAAGCAAAACTCACTGATCTAAATCTACCTGGGACTTTTGTTTGAGGTAGAAACACAATAACCTTGAAGCAATAGAGGTATGTTTCAACTTTCTGACTTGAGGTAAATGTGGAAACAAGCTCATATTTTTGTGACTTCGTGACCTATTTTTGTTCTGCTTTTACTGCAGTTCATATCCATCCACTGAAAGAAACCCATCTGCTCATGCTCGTCAATGAACCCTCACAGTGGCAATGCAGGTTCTAGAAGGCAAGCGAAACAGTAGAGTTGGAAAATGGTATAAGAAGAATTTATGAGTAAGTAACCTGGAATGTTTCCAGATGTTGGTCCTGAGCAAATTCTATCTTGGTCAATATGTAAATTTTTTTGAAAAATTGCTTAAATTCAGGCAGAAGAGTACAAGGTTACTTCACAGTATCTCTTTCCTTTGCAGATTTTCACAAGACATATTCACAACCACTACAGAATCTAAAAGGAGAAAAAAAACTGTGGTAAATTAAAGATAAAGCAGAAAAAAATTGTCAAATGACTAATGGATCTATGAAAACTCATGCTCATGGAGGGAGATATGAGGGAGATGATGTTACAGAAAAAATATTTGCCTCATCTTCTATTTATTATTTATTGTTTGGAGGAAGTATAAAAGATATTATTGAGTGTTTGAAAAGTGGAACACAGAATCTGTAGTGATCTTGTTGAATATTCAAAAACATTTTATAATGCTATAAATGTAACTGATTCTATGGGGATTTGGATGATTGTAGAACAGCAGGATTCAGAAAAATTCAGAATTGCAGCTGACTATTTGTTCTCAAGAAAATGGAAGCACAGTGTTTCGTAGATACTCTGTTACTGTCAGTCCTGCAATATAAGCCCCACTGTGCGAGCTGTGTGAAACTCAATTTCTCTAACCATGGAACTGTTGTTCCCTGACAGGGATTTTGTGAAAGAATTCCCAGTGTGCAACTAGGAATTTTGACTTCTTGTGTCCTTCTTGTCTCAATGTGGATCATCTAACAAAAGCCACTGACATCATTTCTAAAGGCATTAACATAAAAATATTTTTTTAACTTTTTTTTTTATTGAGAAAAGAGAAAAAAAAACAAATTTCCTCCTCCTCCCAGCCTCCCATTTCCCTCCCCCTCCTCCCACCCTTCTCCCCCTCCCCCCACTCCTCTCCCCCTCCCTCTCCAGCCCAAAGAGCAGCCAGATTTCCCTGCCCTGTGGTAAGTCCTAGGTCCTCCCCCCTCCGTGCATTTCTAGGAAGGTGAACATCCAAACTGGCTAGGCTCCCACAAAGCCAGCACATTACGTAGGTTCAAAACCCCATGCCATTGTCCTTGGGTTCTCATCAGCCCTCATTGTTGGCCATGCTCAGAGAGTCCAGTTTTATCCCATGCTTTTTCAGTCACAGTCCAGCTGGCCTTGGTGAGCTCCCAATAGATCAGCTCCACTGTCTCAGTGGGTGGGTGCACGCCTCGTGGTCCCGACTTCTTTGCTCATGTTCTCCCTCCTTCTGCTCCTCATCGGGACCTTGGGAGCTCAGTCCAGTGCTCCAGTGTGGGTCTCTGTCTCTGTCTCCATCCATCACCAGATGAAGGTTCTATGATGATATGCAAGATATTCGTCAGTATTGCTATAGGATAGGGTCATTTCAGGTTCCCCATCCTCAGCAGCCCAAGGAACTAACTGGGGACCTCGGCTTGGGTATCTGGGAGCCACTCTAGGTTCAAGTCTCTTGCCAACCCTAAGGTGGCTCCCTTAACTAAGAACCGTGCTTCCGTGCTCCCCCATCCAACCTTCCTTCATCCCAATCCTCCCCCTTTCACAAGCTCCCCCCCATTCTCCCCCTCTCCCCTGTCTCTCCCCATCTCCCCTTACCAGCATCCCACCCCACCCCCAAGATCTCAATTTTCTCCCAGGCAATTTAGTCTACTTCGCATAGCCAAGAGGACAACTATATGCTTTTCCTTTGGTTCACCTTCTTACTTAGCTTCTTTGGGATCACCAAGTGTAGACTCCGTGACCCTTGTTTATGGCTAGAAACCAATTATGAGTGAGTACATCCCATGTTCATCTCTTTGGGTCTGGGATACCTCACTCAGGATAGTGTTTTCTATTTCCATCCATTTGCATGCAAAATTCGAGAAGTCATTGTTTTTTACCGCAGCATAGTACTCTAATGTGTAGATATTCCACACTTTCTTCATCCATTCTTCCATTGAAGGGCATCTAGGTTGTTTCCAGGTTCTGGCTATTACAAATAATACTGCTATGAACATAGTTGAACAAATGCTCTTGTCATGTGATAGGGCATCTCTTGGGTATATTCCCAGGAGTGGGATTGCTGGGTCCAGGGGTAAGTTGATCCCGAATTTCCATAGAAACCGAAACACCGATTTCCAAAGTGGTTGCACAAGATTGCATTCCCACCAGCAGTGGATGAGTGTTCCCCTTCCTCCACAGCCTCTCCAGCAAAGGCTATCATTGGAGTTTTTTATTTTAGCCATTCTGACAGGTGTAAGATGATATCTCAAAGTTGTTTTGATTTGCATTTCCCTGATTGCTAAGGAGGTTGAGCATGACCTTAAGTGTCTTTTGGCCATTTGAACTTCCTCTGCTGAGAATTCTCTGTTCAGTTCAGTGCCCCATTTTTTAATTGGGTTAATTAGCATTTTAGAGTCTAGTTTCCTGAGTTCTCTATATATTTTGGAGATCAGACCTTTGTCTGTTGCGGGGTTGGTGAAGATCTTCTCCCAGTCCGTAGGTTGCCTATTTGTCTTGGTGACAGTGTCCTTTGCTTTACAGAAGCTTCTCAGTTTTAGTAGGTCCCATTTATTCAATGTTGCCCTTAAAGTCTGTGCTGTTGGGGTTACACATAGGAAGCGATCTCCTGTGCCCATCTCCTGTAGGGTACTTCCCACTTTCTCTTCTATCAGGTTCACTGTGTTCTGACTGATAGTGAGGTCTTTTATCCATTTGGACTTGAGTTTTGTGCATGGTGATAGATATGGGTCTATTTTCATTCTTCTAGAGGTTGACATCCAGTTATGCCAGCACCATTTGTTAAAAATGCTTTCTTTCTTCCATTGTATACTTTTGGCTCCTTTATCAAAAATGAGGTGTTCATAGGTTTGTGGGTTAAAATTCGGGTCTTCTATAAGATTCCATTGGTCAACTTCTCTGTTTTTATGCCAGTACCACACTGTTTTCATCACTGTAGCTCTGTAATAGAGTTTGAAGTCAGGGATGGTAATGCCTCCAGACAATCCTTTATTGTATAGGATTGTTTTGGCTATCCTGGGTTTTTTGTTTTTCCATATAAAGTTGATTATTGTCCTCTCAAGATCTGTGAAGAATTTTGATGGGACCCTGATGGGGATTGCATTGAATCTATAAATTGCCTTTGGTAGAATTGCCATTTTTACTATGTTGATCCTCCCAATCCAATAGCAAGGAAGGTCCTTCCATTTACTGGTATACTCCTCAATTTCTTTCTTCAATGCCTTAAAGTTCTTGTCAAATAGGTCTTTCACTTCCTTGGTTAGAGTTACCCCAAGATATTTTATGCTGTTTGTGGCTATTGTGAAAGGTGAAGCTTCTCTGATTTCCCTCTCTGCTTCCATATCCTTTGTGTATAAGAGGGCGACTGATTTTTTGGAGTTTATCTTGTATCCTGCCACATTACTAAAGGTGTTTATCAGCTGTAAAAGTTCCTTGGTGGAGTTTTGGGGGTCGCTTATGTACACTATCATATCATCTGCAAATAACGAAAGTTTAACTTCTTCCTTTCCAATTTGAATCCCTTTGATCCCCTTATGTTGTCTTATTGCTATTGCTAGAACTTCAAGTACTATATTGAAGAGGTATGGCGAGAGTGGACAGCCTTGTCGTGTTCCTGAGTTTAGTGGGATGGCTTTAAGTTTCTCTCCATTTAATTTAATGTTAGCTGTCAACTTGCTGTATATAGCTTTTATTATATTTAGATATGACCCTTGTATCCCTAATCTCTCCAATACTTTTATCATAAAGGGGTATTGAATTTTGTCAAATGCTTTTTCAGCATCTAATGAAATGATCATATGGTTTTTTTCTTTCAGTTTATTTATATGCTGGATTACATTGATAGATTTTCGTATGTTGAACCAGCCCTGCATCTCAGGAATGAAGCCTACTTGATCATAATGGATAATTTTCCTAATGTGTTCTTGGATTCGGTTTGCCAGTATTTTGTTGAGGATTTTTGCGTCGATGTTCATGAGTGAGATTGGCCTGTAATTCTCTTTCCTGGTTGAGTCTTTGTGTGGTTTTGGTATCAGAGTAACTGTAGCTTCATAAAAGGAATTAGGTAATGACCCTTCTGTTTCTATATTGTGGAATACATTAAGGAGTATGGGTATTAGCTCTTCTTCTAAGTTCTGGTAGAATTCCGCATTGAAACCATCTGGTCCTGGGGTTTTTTTGGTAGGGAGGTTTTTGATAATAGCTTCTAATTCTTCACGACCAACAGGTCTGTTTAGATTGTTCACCTGGTCCTGGTGTAACTTTGGTATATGGTATTTATCTAAAAACGTGTCCATTTCTTTTACATTTTCCAGTTTTGTGGCATATAGGCTTTTGTAGTAAGATCTAATGATTCTCTGAATTTCTTCTGTGTCTGTGGTTATGTCCCCCTTTTCATTTCTGATCTTATAAATTTGCAAATTCCCTCTCTGCCGTTTGATTAGTTTGGATAGGGGTTTGTCAATCTTGTTGATTTTCTCCAGAAACCAGCTTTTTGTTTCATTGATTCTTTGGATTGTTTTCTGTGTTTCTATTTTGTTGATTTCAGCCCTCAATTTGATTATTTCCAGTCTTCTACTTCTCCTAGGTGAGTCTGCTTCCTTTTTTTCTAGAGCTTTCAGGTGGGCTGTTAAGTCTCCAATGTGAGCTTTCTCTGTTTTCTTTAAGTGGGCACTTAGTGCTATGAACTTTCCTCTTAGGACTGCTTTCATAGTGTCCCATAAGTTTAAGTATGTTGTTTTTTTATTTTCATTGAATTCCAGGAAGACTTTAATTTCTTTCTTAATTTCTTCCTTAATCCAGGTATGGTTCAGTAGTTGACTGTTCAGTTTCCATGAGTTTTTAGGCTTTTTGGGGGTAGCCTTGTTGTTGAATTCTAACTTTAATCCATGGTGATCTGATAAGACACAGGTGGTTACTAATATTTTTTTGTAACTTGGATGTTTGCTTTGTTACCGACTATGTGGTCGATTTTTGAGAAGGTTCCATGAGCTGCAGAGAAGAAGGTATATTCTTTCCTATTTGGGTGGAATGTTCTATAGATGTCTGTTAAGTCCATTTGATTCATTACCTCCACTAATTCTCTTATTTCTCTGTTAGGTTTCTGTCTGTTTGACCTGTCCATTGGTGAGAGAGGAGTGTTGAAGTCTCGTACTATTAGTGTGTGCGGTTTGATGGCTGCCTTGAGTTTTAGCAATGTTTCTTTTATGTACGTGGGTGCTTTTAAATTAGGGGCATAGATGTTCAGAATTGATACTTCATCCTACTGAACTGTTCCTGTTATGATTATGAAATGTCCCTCTCCATTTCTTCTGATTGATTTAAGTTTGAAGTCAACTTTGTTAGAGATTAGTATGGCCACACCTGCTTGTTTCTTAGGTCCATTTGCTTGATAAGCCTATTCCCAGCCCTTTACTCTGAGTAGGTGCCTGTCTTTGTGGTTGAGGTGGGTTTCTTGTAAACAGCAGAATGTTGGATCCTGTTTCGTATCCAATCTCTTAGCCTGTGCCTTTTAATAGGTGAGTTGAGTCCATTGACATTAAGTGATATTAATGACCAGTGGATGTTAACTCCGGTCATTTTTTTAGTCGTAAAGTTTGTGTGTTTCCCTTCTTTGATTTGTGTTGGTGAAGGGTCTCTAGATATCTGAGTTATTGTGGTCATTGTTGGACTCCTTGGTTAGTGATTTTCCTTCTATTACTTTCTGTAAGGCTGGATTTGTGGCTGCGTATTGTTTGAATTTGTTTTTATCCTGGAAAAATTTGTTTTTTCCATTTATAGTGAACGAAAGCTTGGCTGGGTATAGTAATCTGGGCTTGCATCCATGGTCTCTTAGTTTCTGAAGTACATCTATCCAGGACATTCTGGCTTTCATGGTTTCCATGGAGAAGTCAGGTGTAAGTCTGATAGGTTTACCTTTATAAGTAATTTGGCCTTTTTCCTTTGCAGCTCTTAATATTCTTTCCTTATTCTGTATGCTTTGTGTTTTGATAATTATATGGCGAGTGGATGTTCTTTTTTGATCCAGCCTATTCGGTGTTCTGTATGCTTCTTGAACCTTCATATGTATATCTTTCTTTAGGTTGGGAAAGTTTTCTTCTATAATTTTATTAAATATATTTTCTGGACCGTTGAGCTGCACTTCTTCTCCTTCTTCTACTCCTATTATTCTTAGGTTTGGTATTTTTATTGTGTCCCATATTTCCTGAATATTTTGTGATGAGATTTTGTTGGACTTGCTGTTTTCTTTGATCAGAGTGTTTATTTTCTCTATGGTAGCTTCAGAGTCTGAGATTCTTTCTTCTATCTCTTGTATTCTGTTGGTTATGCTTGTTTCTGTAGACTCTGTTTGTTTACTTAAATTTTCCATGTCCAGCCGGCCCTCTGTTTGTGTTTTCTTCTTTGCCTCCATTTCAGTTTTCACGTCTTGCACCGTTTCCATTATCTATTTGATTGTTTTTCCTTGGTTTTCTAGGGTATCATTCACTGATTTATTCAGTTCTTCAAACTTTCTGTTGTATTTCTCATCCATTTCTATAAGGGCATTTTTTACATGCTGTTTAAGGGCGTCAATCACTTTCATGAATTCAACCTTTTCTACTTCTTCTTGATTAAGGTGTTCATGTCCTCCCGTTGTGAGGTCGCTGGTTTCTGGTGGCTTCATGTTGCTTTTCAGCTTGTTGGGCGAATTCTTGCCTTGGCATCTACAAATCTCTTCTTCCAAATGCTCCCTTATGGATCTTCTTTACCGGATCAGGTCTCCTTGCCTACCCAATGCTGGATCTCCCCAACGTTGTCTCTCCCCAATGCTGGGTCTCCTTAAGGCTGGGTCTCATGGCGCCGAGAGATCAGGCCTCCATGCTGATGGGCAGGTGGCAAACAAAGAGCCTACCCTGCTTGGTGCAGGCAGGCCAAAGAAACAAAGGAACTCCTGCCTGCTTGGGTGCCCCGAGGATTCGGACCCAGTGCCCAGACAGGCTGGGCTGGGTGATGTTATGTGCAGAAAGAGGGTGGTGGGGCAAATTGGGGAGGGTTCTGGATGGAAGCTGGGTGGGCTAGGAAGAAAGAGGAGGTATGCAGGGAGTGGGGGCCCTGCCGATAGCTCAAGAAGGATAGGGGGCCAAGGAAGCTCTGAACTCCCCTTCCCGGGCTGGCGCCTCAGGGTCAGAAACTCACCCCAAAGCTGGGTCTCCTGGCGCCAAGAGATCAGGCCTCCGTGCTGGTGGGCAGGTCGCAAACAAAGCGCCTACCCTGCTTGGTGCAGGCAGGCCATAGAAACAAAGAGACTCCCGCCTGCTTGGGTGCCCCGATGATTCGGACCCAGTGCCCAGACTGGCTGGGCTGGGTGATGTTATTTGCAGAATGAGGACAGTGGGGCCGAGATGGGGAGGGTTCTGGATGGGAGCTGGGTGGGCTAGGAAGAAAGAGGAGGTATGCAGGGAGTGGGGGCCCTGTCCAGAGCTCAAGAAGGATAGAGGGCCAAGGAAGCTCTGAACTCCCCTTCCCGGGCTGGCGCCGCAGGGTCAGAAACTCATCCCAACGCTGGGTCTCCTGGCGCCAAGAGATCAGGCCTCCATGCTGGTCTAACATAAAAATATTGTTCTGCCAGTCATGGCCCCAAATTTTCTCAAAATGACATCCTCCATGGAGCCGTAATTTCCACAAAATAAATGATGTCATAAAACTACCTAAATTCTTCTCATATATTTCCGATCTAAATTTGGATCACATGTATATCAGGTGCACAGCCGTAGGGGAAGAAAGTCTCCAAGATTCCCCAGAGGTGAAAAATCATCTGGAAAATAAAGGAATCAGTAATACACAAATAGCCTTTCCTTTGGCTGCAGAAATAAAAGCAGGTGGGGAAATACAGGTACCCATATAATGTGCTGATCTGAAGAGCACTTCACCACACACACTGCCCAGGCTTCAAGGAGGACAAAGATGTTTGCTTTGATTTTTCTCTTCTTTTTCTTGAACATTCCACTTCTTTGTCCAGGTTCACTCATCCCAGGTGCTTTTGGAGAATATATGAGAATAAAGACACGGATGAAGATTTGTTGACAGATTGTATTTTCTTCCTTAATACAGAGCAGCGGCCTGTGGAGAAAGATTATTTAAACCACATTCTGAATATACAGTGAGTTTCTTTGAATTGTCTATGTAAATGTCACGATAAATATTCCATAGGGGGTCAGAAGTATTTGTACATCCATAGGCTTTTATTTCCACAGGAGAGTGTTCACTGTCTCTTAAAAAATTAATTTTTTTGTTGTATAAATGATATGTTTGCATTCTTTGAAATATGAGATGTCACTAATAGTGGTGTCTGCTTACTTTCTTTTCACTTACCTGAGCGGCAGCTGCAGCATGTGATACTTTTCAATACTTGAGAAAGGTATCTACTAGCTCTTTGTAATTATTTAAGAAGCACGCATCTCTTCTCTATAGATCTAAACTGGTTACTCACTGTCAACACTCTTTAATTTATGTCTTATTTTTCTCTCAATAATTTTACTAATTATAGCTTTGTCTTTTACCAATTTGTGAACTATGCACTTTAGATTTTGTGCATTGTTGGTTGTTCTTTTCAAATATAGCACTTTGATCACTATGCCGCCCCCAGAGCTCAAATCATTGACAATTCCTCATGTTTAGTCTGCAGGAGTTAATGTTTCACTTCCATAAGTTCTTATCTCAAGTTCCTGTTGAGTATTATCAAAGTTTTGATGGCATTTTCCGTAAGGTAATAACAAATATTTTAAGATTGTTTTTTATTTCAACATGTAGAGGTAAATATTTATATTTATTCATAAAGATACCACAATGGTAAGAAATCAAAATAGAAAATAGATTGTTTTTAAGTCTGAATGTATCATTCAGTAAGAAAGCGAATGTTTGAGTTAGTTGTTTATTGTTTATATGATCGATATTATATAAGAAGACATAGAAGTTTTTAATTATTATTATTAGTTGATATTATTTAAGGGTAAACATGAACACAAAATGTTATTGTTGACTATTTATATTATAAAAATTCATAAATATTTTCCATACATTGCACACTTTATATTATTGTACTTTATAAGCTTGTGATAATGGCACAAATGAATCTCACTGCAATTTCCAGATGTACATAGTTCTCAATTGCATGCCAGTATTGTGAGTTTATAGCTGCAAATGTAGACAAAAGATGCTTTGTATAAGAAAATTTAAGTTGTGCAGATATACCAGGTACAATTGCATCGAGCAGACCTATGTAAGCATTAAATACTTGGACAATATTGTGGTTTAGGCTCTTAATCTCTGCATTTATAGATTGGAGTAGGTGTATCATTATGCATTCAAGGCCAGTGGAAAATAAAAACCAATTTTACTGAAAATTGTGAAATCCATTCCCTTTTATTGTCTATATGAGTGTTTCTCATGTCCATACATACAAATCAATTTATTTACCAAATGTAATCTGATAGATAAATGTATTAAAAATTAAATATTTAAAGAACATTTTGTACCTTTAAGCAATAAACCTGAAAGATAAAAATACAAGGTAGTGATGGTAGACATGAGGGAATATATTAACTATATTGTCCACTAAATATGAAGGAATTATTAGTACAGGAATCAAACATTACCCCCAAGAGACTACTGTGCACTTACCAGTAATTCCTTGAATACCTCCTCCAGTTAAGTTTGTTTCATAAAACTTACCTGAATCTTGGCTAATGTATTATGTGTACTTTTAATATTGCTCAATTATTTCAAACTGAATATATGATAAGGTTTTCTGTATCACCAAAGCTTGTACCTTTTATTTATCCATTGTGCAAGCACTAAAAAACCAGAGATGCATGGCCTTTTCTGTGAAATTTGAAAATGGCTCAACTTATATATAAGAGATTTACTTTCATGAACTTTTAAATGTTTTTAACTTTTCAGCAACTCATGTCATTACAAACTCGCAACACGGGATATGCTTCATTATTGAGGGAGGTTGGAAATATGTCCCATATGAGATAATACTTCTTTTTACTACAAATAATCCTATGTAGATCTCTGTCCATAATAAACACTCTTGCCTTTTATAGAACATAAACTGAAAAAAAACAGTATTTTTGTGCCTTTCTGTTTGTGTGCCCACTCAGAGTTGGAAGGAAAGTGGATGAGAGTATGTCCGTGCCTCGGCGCTCTCTGCCTAGGCAGGATCATGTTTACTAGGCTGGCACTGGTGGTAGAGCAATTTTGACTATTATACATGATTATCTATTAATCTGTATTTCTTAATTATACATTACATTTTGAATAAGCTTTAAAAAGAGAATGCCTTAATCAAGATCAAAAATACATATACATACAACATTGTAGCAGGAGATGACTTATTAAACAAAACCCCATTCTATTTCAGTTATTATCACCCTAAGTGGGCCTAAGTAAATGCCATAGATTACAATCAACTGATGGACATTCATCAATGTGTGAGATTGTAAAGCATGTGCTAGGGTGACTAATACTTGTGACACACCTAGCTGTGAAGAGTTTTCCCATAGGTATACAGTTACTCTCTTAAATGATCTGATGTGATTCCATTATCCTCAAACTGCATCAAGATTGGAAGCAAGAGAGCTGTCTATTATAAACATCATATGTGTTCCGATTTCTCCATACTTCATTTACGTACATGTAAAATCACTGCCCTTTAATCTCAAATTTCAGTTCTTCTTCTAGTTTTGCTAAAAAAAAGGAATTATGAACTGTGAAATATATGCTTTCATTCTTTGAAAAGTGCGATTGACACTTCCCTTTTCACTTCCTTGATTGACAGCCCTGGTGTGTGATTGTTAAAACACATTAGAGAGGGAATAGGGCAGTTACATACGAGCACAACTTTGCCATTATTTTCAAAACAAAGGTATTGTCTCTCTGTGTCTAAATTGTTTATTTTCTTACACTTATTTCCTATGTATCTCTTAAATTTGTTTTCAGTAATTTTGCTAATTATAACTCTTTGCTTTATCAACATGGGGACTACACACATTTTAATTTTTCGTATTGTTAATAGTTGTTATCAAACGCAGAAATTTAGTCCACTGGAACACTATAACTGCTCAAGGGATTTATGTTTCTTAATGTTAGGGAGAAAGGAATTGGTGTTTGGGCTTCACAAGATCTAGTCTCAAATTCCTGTTGTGTGTTACTAAAATTTTCAATGACACTTTTTCTGTGTGGTAATAGAAATATTCAAAAATTATTCTTATTTTAAAAATATACATGTAAATGAATAAAGAAATCATAGTAGTACAATATCTAAGTAGGAAATATGTTCATTTTACTCTGAGTGAATCGTTTAGAATGAGGAAGTATGATTAATGTTTATTGGTCAGATTATATGAAATGACTAGGAAGAGACAGAAGTTACTGCTCTTTCCAAAAAAATAAACACAAATTGGTATTATTCACTCTTATCTTGCTTATTACCCACTTTTATTACAGAAAGCCTCAGAAACAATTTCGTCAGATTTTATTCTTTATCATCTTCTGTTTTACAAAGATGTTAAACTGACATATACAAATTAATGTAGAATGTTATTGTTGTGTTAGTGTAACTGGAAATGTAGTCAAAGCAGTTTTGTAGTATAAAAAACAATTGGTCAGAAGTCTCCAGTTGGAATATATGTCATTCTGTGTAAACATAAATTAGGTGAAGAGTACTAAGAAGGTAGAACATGGCCTTAATCTCTGCAATAAGAACCTGGAGCTGGTGTTTCTTTGTACTTTTGAGGCCAGTCTAATCTGTAGCAAATTGTTGTACAAAACTTTGGAATCCATTCTCTATTAATTACCCACCTTAACATTAATACTGTCTATATACATTGGTGAACACATACATACAGCTTTACAAAATACATCTTTGGTATTTAAATTCATTTAAATATAAATCTTAAAAAGAGATTTTACACCCCCATTAGATAAATCAGATAAAAAGAATAACACAAAGATCAAGGGCATATGTTAACTATATTGCCCACTCATTATAAAGAATTGAAAGCAAAACAGCCGAATGTTTCCCATACTACTGTACACTCAACAGGCATTATTTGAGAGTTTTAACAAATTCAGTTAATTTCATAAGAAAATATAATAAACTCATAGGCTCACACGTCTCTTGAATTTTTCACATCGATCGATGTTTTAAAAATAAATATATGAATAGGTTTATTGTTTGGTTAAAGCCTCTGCCATTGTCTTTATCTTTAGAGTAAGCACTTAAAAACCAGAAACTGAAAACACACTCTTTGAAAGGTTGTGATGTATCACTTTATTTATGGAAGATACATTCTGATGAACTTTTAAAGCTTTTTACAAGCTTCCAGCTACTTATATTATTCTAATCTAACAGCATAGGTCGTTTGTGTCAGTATTGGCAGTGGTTGAGAATATGGTACAGCTCATAATAATCCATCTGTTGACTACTCAGGATCATCTGTAGATCTCTGTCCATATTAATCACCATATCCTTTTACAGAACAACAACTAAAAACTTCCAGTTTTTACTGGCCTTAGCTTTTTCCATGGATGAAGTCAACAGGAACCCTGATCTTCTACCAAATTCATCATTAGTATTTGATTGTGTAGACCATGGTTGTGACACTGGGCCAAAAATGTATAGTTGCTTGAACTTTTATGAATTAGTTCATGATTTTCCCCCTAATTATATGTGTCATGAACAGACTATGTGTCTAGCGGTGCTTACAGGACCAAATTTGGCGAAATCTGTGATCATTGGGAACATGCTCAATCTCTTGAAAAATCAACAGGTGAGATTTTCTGTTGTAACTTTGCAAGTAATGCTAATTCCACTCTTATAATCCTAGTGGCTAAGAAGATTCTGAGGAGGATACTATTATCAAAATTGCGTTAAGCGGTGTAGTTCAAGGTTTATTCATTAGTAATGGGGCCTCATTTCCCTTTTTTAAATTGAGATGAGGGAAGAAGTAACAGATAGGAGTTTTTTAAGGAACTCTTGACCTAAAGTGTGTTTACAAGCTCTTATGTACGTGTGCTACCTCATGCTGCTCCCTGTGTTGTAGGTCCTTCAGATTACCTATGGACCTTTCCATCCCATCCTGAGCAATCATGAACAATTTCCCTCTCTGTATCAGATGGCTGCCAAGGACACATCTTTAGCCATGGCCATGATCTCTTTGATGCATTACTTCAACTGGAACTGGATTGGACTGGCCATCTCAGACAATGATCAGGGTACTCAATTTCTCACACAATTAAGAGGAGAGATGGAAAAAATTACAGTCTGCTTTGCCTTTGTGAGTGTGATCCCAGTCAAGATGCATTTATTCTTGACACAAGCTGAAGTTTATTATAACCAAATAGTGACATCATCCACAAATGTAGTTGTCATTTATGGAGACCCAGAGAGTTCTCTAGCTGTGGCCTTTAGAAGGTGGCGATCTCTAGGTTTACAGAGAATATGGGTCACCACCTCACAGTGGGATGGCACTACAACTAAGAATGACTTCCCACGTAATTCATTCAATGGGAAAATAACCTTTGCACACCATCATGCTGAGGTTTCTCATTTTAAAACATTTGTCTAGACATTGAACCCTCTCAAATACACAGACGAATTCCTGGCCAGGCTGGAGTGGATGAACTTGAACTGCAAAGTCTCAGCTTCTATGTGTAAGACCCTGCAGAATTGCTTATCCAATGCCTCATTGCAATGGCTAAAGGCACAGACTTTTTTTTTTCTAGCTTTTTTTTTTTAATAATTTTTTTATTAAGAAAAAAAGAAAAAAAAACATAAACAAAAAACAAGTTTCCACCTCCTCCCAGCCTCCCATTTCCCTCCCCCTCCTCCCACCCTTCTCCCCCTCCTCCCACCCTTCTCCCCCTCCCCCCACTCCTCTCTCCCTCCCTCTCCAGTCCACAGAGCAGTCCAGGTTCCCTGCCCTGTGGTAAGTCCTAGGTCCTCCCCCCTCCGTCCATATCTAGGAAGGTGAACATCCAAACTGGCTAGGCTTCCACAAAGCCAGCACATTAAGTAGGATCAAAACCCCGTGCCATTGTCCTTGGCGTCTCATCAGCCCTCATTGTTCGCCATGTTCAGAGAGTCCGGTTTTATCCCATGCTTTTTCGGTCACAGTCCAGCTGGCCTTGGTGAGCTCCCAGTAGATCAGCTCCACTGTCTCAGTGGGTGGGTGCACCCCTCGTGGTCCCGACTTCTTTGCTCATGTTCTCCCTCCTTCTGCTCCTCATTGGGACCTTGGGAGCTCAGTCCAGTGCTCCAGTGTGGGTCTCTGTCTCTGTCTCCATCCATCACCAGATGAAGGTTCTATGATGTTATGCAAGATATTCGTCAGTATTGCTCTCGGATAGGGTCATTTCAGGTTCCCAATCCTCAGCTACCCAAGGAACTAACTGGGAACCTCATGTTGGGCACTTGGGAGCCCCTCTAGGGTCAAATCTCTTGCTCACCCTAAAGTGGTTCCCTTAACTAAGAATTGTGGTTCCGTGCTCCCCTATCCACCTTTCCTTCATCTTACACCTGTCAGAATGGCTAAAGTCAAAAACACCAAGGATAACCTTTGCTGGAGAGGCTGTGGAGGAACGGGTACCCTCATCCATTGCTGGTGGGAATGCCATCTTGTGCAACCACTGTGGAAGTCAGTGTTTCGGTTTCTCAGGAAATTCGGGATCAACTTACCCCTGGACCCAGCAATACCACTCCTGGGAATATACCCAAGAGATGCTCTATCATATGACAAAAGCATTTGTTCAACTATGTTCATAGCAGTATTATTTGTAATAGCCAGAACCTGGAAACAACCTAGATGCCCTTCAATGGAAGAATGGATGAAGAAAGTATGGAATATATACACGCTAGAGTACTACGCTGCGGTAAAAAACAATGACTTCTCGAATTTTGCAGGCAAATGGATGGAAATAGAAAACACTATCCTGAGTGAGGTGTCCCAGACCCAAAAAGATGAACATGGGATGTACTCGCTCATAATTGGTTTCTAGCCATAAATTAGGGCCACGGAGTCTACAATAGGTGAACCTAAAGAAGCTAAGTAAGAAGGTGAACCCAAGGAAAAACATATAGTTATCCTCTTGGCTAAGGGAAGTAGACCCAATTGCCGGGGAGAAAATTAGGATCTTGGGGGTGGGGTGGGATGGGGGTAAGGGGAGATGGGGAGAGAAAAGGTAGAAGGGAAGGAGGGGGGATTTGGGGAATCAGGAAGGCACAGACTTTTGACATGGCCTTTAGTGATGAGAGTTATGACATATATAATGCGGTGTATGCTGTGGCCCATGCCTTCCATGAAATGCTTCTTCAGCATGTACATAATCAACCCATGGATATTGGAGAAGGACATTATTCTCACTGCTTGAAGGTAGTGTTTCCTCTTTTGGATGAAATTTGATGTCATCAATGTCAATGTCTTTAAATGTCTGTCAAATGTCCCAATTTACTAAATTAGGGAATATTTCAAAAAATAGAAAAATTTGTGAAATTTTTTCTTCATAATGATGTAAATCTGATGCTGGTATAAATCTTAATGCAAAAGACATGGTGTGGAAGGGACAATTTGTAAAGAAAGTACACTGATATTGTTACAGAGTACCAGACAATCACCACAGCTATTCTAAAATTGTAAGCTCAAGTCCTTCCTCCTTAATCCTCCTCTTTATGAGAAGATGAATCCTTGCATATTTATTTTCATATATGTGATAATCAGCTTATGAGATGATTTTCACTAGTTTTCTAAACTGAATCTGCTCACACTGTAGGCACTTGGGACCTCATTTCTCATCCTGAGTGAACGTAATTACACAGTAAACAGTGTCATCCTTCAGTTAAGACGTACATTTGTATACATAAGTATGAATTCATTGTTCTACTTGTATATGGTTTCACGTTTTTTTGTTTCCAGGTATCTCTTATTGTATCTGTGTTAGTGAGTGTGTATATATATATATACATATATATACATATATACATATATATATCTGTATATTTGTTTATCTGTCTCTTTGAGGAACTGAAAATAAATTTCTCTTGCATCAATGTCTTTCTGTACGGGAGTTTGTTTCTGTGAATAACTTTTTGTGTATATTTTCAGTGCATGTGTTTATATGTGTTGTGTTTACCTTGTATATTGCTTGAACATATGTATATCTTTGTTTTTGTTTGTCTGTCTGTTTCTCTCAATCTGTCTTTGTATATGAGCATAAATACATTAATATCAATAGCTCTCTGTGTAGGTGTTTTTGTCTGTGTTTGTCTCCTTGTGTGTATTTGTAATTTAATTTGTGCATGTATTTGTGGCCCTCTTTATGTGTTTCTCAGCTTTCTGTTTTTGTGTCTGTTTTGGTGCATATGTCTCACTGTGTGTATCATTGTTTTTATGTGTGAGTGTTTGCATTTGTGTGTATGTCTATATAAAATGTATGTTGATGCATTATGTATGTCTATATGGAAGTGAATCTCTGACTGTATGTCTCTGTCTCTCTCTCTCATGGTGTGTGTCTTTTCATATTGGTGTTTTGTATCTGCATATATGTCTGTGTTTCTGTTGGTACCTTTTTTCTGAAAGAACTTAAATTGTAGGAACATTATGATAACTTTATTTGTCCACATGATTAACTGTTATTTCTCCCCTGGACACTTTCAGTAATACTGCCTTTAAGATGAAATAAAATGCATTTTATGAATTCAAGAAAGGGCATACACATTTTAGCATGGTTTGTTTCTTTCAGATGCACTCCTTTCTGAGGAAAACACGCTTCACTAATCCAGTTGGAGACAGAGTGATTATGAACCAGAAAGGAAATCATCAGGAAGAGTATGGCATTTTTCATATTTGGAATTTCCCATATGGTCTTGGACTTAAGGTGAAAATAGGAGAGTTTAACTCATATTTTCCATATGGTCAACAGCTGCATATATATGAAGACATGATAGAGCATGCAACGGGAAGTAGACAGTGGGTCTGACTTAACTGCATTCTTTTTCATTACACAACAGTAACACAGACAATGGGATTCATTTGTGCTGTCTTATAACCAAGAAAAATAATTAGTCACATTACAAAGCATTTACTGTCCTCCTATTGTATGTTTCTACATCCATTTTTGATGTGACATTTTATCAATACTTTAAGGATTGCAGATATGCATACAATGAATTTTTATCATTCCAGAATATCTTTATTTTTTAATATATAATGTATAATGAATGTTACTACTGTGCTATATTTTTATTGACATTTTTTGAGCTCTACTTTTTTCTCTGCTCCCCTCCTTGCTCTTCCTCTCCTGGTCAACCCTCCCCCAAAACGTACCCATGCTTTCAATTTACTCAAGATATATTATCTCTACTTCTGTGTAGATTAGATCTAGGTATGTCTCTCCTACCATCTTCATTGTTGTCTAAGTTCTCTGGGATTGTGGTTTGTAAGCTGGTATTCTTACTTCTTCTTTAAAAACCACTTCTGAGGCCGTACATATGATAACTGTCTTTCCGTGACTGGGTTATCTCACTCAAAATGATGTTTTTCAGCTCCTTATATTTTCCTGAAAATTTTAAGATGTCGTTATCTGTTTCTGCTGTGTAGTATTCCATCATGTAATGTTCCACTTTTTTTTAAACCATTCTTTGGTAAGGGGCATTTAGTCTGCTTCCAGGTTCTTGTATGACAAACAGTGCTCCTATGGACATAGTTGATGATATGTCCCTGTGACACAATTGAGCATCTTTGGATAAATACCCCAAAGTGGTATTACTGGGTTTTAGGGAAGGTTTTATTTCCTACTTTTCTGAGAAATCATCGTACTGGTGTCCAAATGGGTTGTACCATCTTGCATACCCACCAGCAAATCAAAAGTGCTTTTTTTTACCCCACACCTCTCCAGCATAAGTAGTCATCACAGTTTTTGATCTTTGCCATTCTTTTTTTTTTAACTAAATTTTTTTAATTAAAAATTTCTGCCTCCGCACCACCTGCCTTTTCCTTCCCCTTCCCCCCACTCCCCACGTTCCACTCCTCTCTCCCCTCACTCTCCAGTCCAAAGAGCAGTCAGGGTTCCCTGCCCTGTGGGCAGTCCATGTTCCTCCCACCTCCATCCAGGTCTAGGAAGGTGAGCATCCAAACCGGCTAGGCTCCCACAAAGCCAGTGCATGCAGTAGGGTCAAAACTCAGTGCCATTGTCCTTGGCTTCTCAGCAGCCCTCATTGTCTACCATATTCAGTGAGTCTGGTTTTATCCCATGTATTTTTTTTTTAATTTTTTTCTTTTATTGAGAAAAGGAGAAAAAAACCATAAACAAAAAAACAAGTTTCCACCTCCTCCCAGCCTCCCATTTCCCTCCCCTCCTCCCACCCTTCTCCCCCTCCTCCCACTCTTCTCCCCCTCCCCCCACTCCTCTCCCACTCCCTCTACAGTCCACAGAGCAGTCTGGGTTCCCTGCCCTGTGGTAATTCCTAGGTCCTCCCCCCTCCGTCAATGTCTAGGAAGGTGAACATCCAAACTGGCTAGGCTCCCACAAAGCCAGCACATTAAGTAGGATCAAAACCTCGTGCCATTGTCCCTGGCGTCTCATCAGCCCTCATTGTTCACCATGTTCAGAGAGTCCGGTTTTGTCCCATGTGTTTTCGGTCACAGTCCAGCTGGCCTTGGTGAGCTCCCAGTAGATCAGCTCCACTGTCTCAGTGGGTGGGTGCACCCCTCGTGGTCCCGACTTCTTTGCTCATGTTCTCCCTCCTTCTGCTCCTCATTGGGACCTTGGAAGGTCAGTCCAGTGCTCCAGTGTGGGTCTCTGTCTCTATCTCCATCCATCAACAGATGAAGGTTCTATGATGATATGCAAGATATTCGTCAGTATTGCTCTAGGATAGGGTCATTTCAGGTTCCCTATACTCAGCTGCAAAAGGAACTAACTGGGAACCTCATCTTGGGCACTTGGGAGACCCTCTAGGTTCAAGTCTCTTGCCCACCCTAAAGTGGATCCCTTAACTAAGAATTGTGGTTCCGTGCTCCCCTTTCCAACCTTCCTTTATGCCAATCCTCCTGTTTCCCGAATTCCCCCCTCCTTCCCTTCTAACTTTTCGCTCCCCATCTCCCCTTACCCAGATCCCACCCCACCCCCAAGATCTCAATTTTCTCCCCGGCAATTTGGTCTACTTCCCTTAGCCAAGAGGATAACTATATGTTTTTCCTTGGGTTCACCTTCTTACTTAGCTTCTTTAGGTTCACCTATTGTAGACTCCGTGACCCTTATTTATGGCTAGAAACCAATTATGAGCGAGTACATCGCATGTTCATCTTTTTGGGTCGGGGACACCTCACTCAGGATAGAGTTTTCTATTTCCATCCATATGCATGCAAAATTCGCAAAGTCATTGTTTTTTACCGCAGCGCAGTACTCTAGTGTGTATATATTCCATACTTTCTTCATCCATTCTTCCATTGAAGGGCATCTAGGTTGTTTCCAGGTTCTGGCTATTACAAATAATACTGCTATGAACATAGTTGAACAAATGCTTTTGTCATATGATAGAGCATCTCTTGGGTATATTCCCAGGAGTGGTATTGCTGGGTCCAGGGGTAGGTTGATCCCGAATTTCCTGAGGAACCAAAACACTGACTTCCACAGTGGTTGCACAAGATTGCATTCCCACCAGCAATGGATGAGGGTACCCGTTCCTCCACAGCCTCTCCAGCAAAGGTTATCCTTGGTGTTTTTGACTTTAGCCATTCTGACAGGTGTAAGATGATATCTCAAAGTTGTTTTGATTTGCATTTCCCTGATTGCTAAGGAAGTTGAGCATGACCTTAAGTGTCTTTTGGCCATTTGAACTTCTTCTGTTGAGAATTCTCTGTTCAGTTCATTGCCCCATTTTTTAATTGGGTTAATTAGCATTTTAATGTCTAGTTTCTTGAGTTCTCTATAAATTTTGGAGATCAGACCTTTTCTGTTGCGGGGTTTGTGAAGATCTTCTCCCAGTCAGTAGGTTGCCTTTGTGTCTTAGTGACAGTGTCCTTTGCTTTACAGAAGCTTCATAGTTTAAGTAGGTCCCATTTATTCAATGTTGCCCTTAATGTCTGTGCTTCTGGGGTTATACATAGGAAGCGATCTCCTGTGCTCATCTGTTGTAGGGTATTTCCCACTTTCTCTTCTATCAGGTTCAGTGTGTTTGGGCTGATATTGAGGTCTTTAATCCATTTCGACTTGAGTTTGTGCACAGTGAGAGATATGGGTCTATTTTCATTCTTCTACAGGTGGACATCCAGTTGTGCCAGCACCATTTGTTGAAGATGCTTTCTTTCTTCCATTGTATACTTTTAGCTCCTTTATCGAAAATGCGGTGTTCATAGGTTTGTGGGATAAAATCCGGACCTTTTTTTTTTCCATTTTTTATTGAGAAAAGGAGAAAAAAAAAACAAGTTTTCACCTCCTCCCAGCCTCCCATTTCCCTCCCCCTCCTCCCACCCTTCTCGCCCTCCTGCCACCCTTCTCCCCCTCCCCCCATTCCTCTCCCTCTTCCTCTCCAGTCCAAAGAGCAATCAGAGTTCCCTGCCCTGTGGTAAGTCCTAGGTCCTCCCCTCTCCGTCCATTTCTAGGAAGGTGAACATCCAAACTGGCTAGGCTCCCACAAAGCCAGCACATTACGTAGGTTCAAAATCCCGTGCCATTGTCCTTGGCTTCTCATCAGCCCTCATTGTTCGCCATGCTCAGAGAGTCCAGTTTTATCCCATGCTTTTTCAGTCACAGTCCAGCTGGCCTTGGTGAGCTCCCAATAGATCAGCTCCACTGTCTCAGTGGGTGGGTTCACCCCTCGTGGTCCCGACTTCTTTGCTCATGTTCTCCCTCCTTCTGCTCCTCATTGGGACCTTGGGAGCTCAGTCCAGTGCTCCAGTGTGGGTCACTTTCTTTATCTCCATCCATTACCAGATGAAGTTTCTATAATGATATGCAAGATATTCGTCAGTATTGCTCTAGGATAGGGTCATTTCAGATTCCCTATCCTCAGCTGCCCAAGGAACTAACTGGGGACCTTGGCTTGGGCACCTGGGAGCCACTCTAGGTTCAAGTCTCTTGCCAACTCTAAGGTGGCTCCCTTAACTAAGAATTGTGCTTCCGTGCTCCCCTTTCCAACCTTCCTTTATCCCAATCCTCCTTTTTCCCCAAGTTCCCCCCATTCTCCCCTTCTCCCTTTTCTCTCCCCATCTCCCCTTACCCCCATCTCACCCCACCCCCAAGATCTCAATTTTCTCCCGGCCATTTTGTCTACTTCCCATAGAAAGATGACAACTATATGTTTTTCCTTTGGTTCACCTTCTTACTTAGCTTCTGTGGGATTACCAATTGTAGACTCCGTGACCCTTGTTTATGGCTAGAAACCAATTATGAGTGAGTACATCCCGTATTCATCTTTTTGGGTCTGGGTTACCTCACTCAGGATAGTGTTTTCTATTTCCATCCATTTGCATGCAAAATTCGCGAAATCATTGTTTTTTACCGCAGCGTAGTACTCTAATGTGTAGATATTCCACACTTTCTTCATCCATTCTTCCATTGAAGGGCATCTAGGTTGTTTCCAGGTTCTGGCTATTACAAATAATACTGCTATGAACATAGTTGAACAAATGCTCTTGTCATATGATCGGGCATCTCTTGGGTATATTCCCAGGAGTGGTATTGCTGGGTCCAGGGGTGGGTTGATCCCGAATTTCCTGAGAAAACGAAACACCGATTTCCAAAGTGGTTGCACAAGATTGCATTCCCACCAGCAATGGATGAGGGTACCCCTTCCTCCACAGCCTCTCCAGCAAAGGCTATCCTTGGTGTTTTTGACTTTAGCCATTCTGACAGGTGTAAGATGATATCTCAAAGTTGTTTTGATTTGCATTTCCCTGATTGCTAAGGAGGTTGAGCATGACCTTAAGTGTCTTTTGGCCATTTGAACTTCCTCTGCTGAGAATTCTCTGCTCAGTTCATTGCCCCATTTTTTAATTGGGTTAATTAGCATTTTAAAGTCTAGTTTCCTGAGTTCTCTATATATTTTGGAGATCAGACCTTTGTCTGTTGCGGGGTTTGTGAAGATCTTCTCCCAGTCAGTAGGTTGCCTTTTTGTCTTGGTGACAGTGTCCTTTGCTTTACAGAAGCTTCTCAATTTTAGTAGGTCCCATTTATTCAATGTTGCCCTTAAAGTCTGTGCTGTTGGGGTTACACATAGGAAGCGATCTCCTGTGCCCATCTCCTGTAGGGTACTTCCCACTTTCTCTTCTATCAGGTTCAATGTGTTCTGACTGATAGTGAGGTCTTTAATCCATTTGGACTTGAGTTTGTGCACAGTGAGAGATATGGGTCTATTTTCATTCTTCTACAGGTTGACATCCAGTTATGCCAGCACCGTTTGTTAAAGATGCTTTCTTTCTTCCATTGTATACTTTTGGCTCCTTTATCAAAAATGAGGTGTTCATAGGTTTGTGGGTTAAAAT
The DNA here is from genome assembly GCF_018167655.1 of Microtus oregoni. Classification (NCBI taxonomy): domain Eukaryota; kingdom Metazoa; phylum Chordata; class Mammalia; order Rodentia; family Cricetidae; genus Microtus; species Microtus oregoni. Next base: position 39,868,881 of record NW_024543065.1, read on the forward strand.
TCGGGTCTTCTATACGATTCCATTGGTCGACTTCTCTGCTTTTATGCCAGTACCACGCTGTTTTCATTACTGTAGCTCTGTAATAGAGTTTGAAGTCAGGGATGGTAATGCCTCCAGTAGATCCTTTATTATATAGGATTGTTTTGGCTATCCTGGGTTTTTTGTTTTTCCATATAAAGTTGATTATTGTCCTCTCCAGTTCTGTGAAGAATTTTGATGGGATCTTGATGGGGATTGCATTGAATCTATGAATTGCCTTTGGCAGAATTGCCATTTTTACTATGTTGATCCTCCCAATCCAAGAGCAAGGGAGGTCCATCCATTTTTTGGTGTCCTCTTCAATTTCTTTCTTCAATGCCTTAAAGTTCTTGTCAAATAGATCTTTCACTTCCTTGGTTAGATTTACTCCAAGATATTTTATGCTGTTTGTGGCTATCGTGAATGGTGAAGCTTCTCTGATTTCCCTCTCTGCTTCCATATCCTTTGTGTATAAGAGGGCGACTGATTTTTTGGAGTTGATTTGTATCCTGCCACATTACTAAAGCTGTTTATCAGCTGTAAAAGTTCTTTGGTGGAGTTTTGGGAGTCGCTTATGTACACTGTCATATCATCTGCAAATAACGAAAGTTTAACTTCTTCCTTTCCAATTCGAATCCCCTTGATCCCATTATGTTGTCTCATTGCTATTGCTAGAACTTCAAGCCCTATAATGAAGAGGTATGGTGAGAGTGGACTGCCTTGTCGTGTTCCTGAGTTAAGCGGGATGACTTTGAGTTTCTCTCCGTTTAATTTGATGTTAACCTTTGGCTTGCTGTATATTGTTTTTATTATATTTAGGTATGACCCTTGTATCCCTAATCTCTCCAAGACTTTTAACATAAATGGATGTTGTATTTTGTCAAATACTTTTTCAGCCTCTAATGAAATGATCATATGGTTTTTTTCTTTCAGTTCATTTATATGCTGGATTATATTGATAGATTTTCGTATGTTGAACCAGCCCTGCATCTCAGGAATGAAGCCTACTTGATCATAATGGATAATTTTTCGGATGTGTTCTTGGATTCGGTTTGCCAGTATTTTGTTGAGGATTTTTGCGTCGATATTCATGAGTGAGATTGGCCTGTAGTTCTCTTTCCTGGTTGAGTCTTTGAGTGGTTTTCGTATCAGAGTAACTGTGGCTTCATAAAAGGAATTTGGTAATGACCCTTCTGTTTCTATATTGTGGAATACATTAAGGAGTATAGGTATTAGGTCTTCTTGGAAGTTCTGGTAGAATTCCACATTGAATCCATCTGGTCCTGGGCTTTTTTTTGGTAGGGAGGTTTTTGATAACAGCTTCTAATTCTTCGCGACTAACAGGTCTGTTTAGATTGTTCACCTGGTCCTGGTTTAATTTTGGTAAATGGTATTTATCTAAAAAAGTGTCCATTTCTTTTACATTTTCCAGTTTTGTGGCATACAGGCTTTTGTAGTAAGATCTAATGACTCTCTGAATTTCCTCTGTGTCTGTGGTTTTATCCTCCTTTTCATTTCTGATCTTATTAATTTGTGTATTCTCTCTCTGTCGTTTATTAGTTTGGATAGGGGTTTATCAACCTTGTTGATTTTCTCCAGGAACCAGCCTTTTGTTTCATTGATTCTTTGGATTGTTTTCTGTGTTTCTATTTTGTTGATTTCAGCCCTCAGTTTGATTATTTCCAATCTTCTACTCCTCCTAGGTGAGTCTGCTTCTTTTTTTGCTAGAGCTTTCAGGTGGGCTGTTAAGTCTTCAATATGTGCTTTCTCTGTTTTCTTTAGGTGGGCACTTAGTGCTATGAACTTTCCTCTCAGGACTGCTTTCATAGTGTCCCATAAGTTCAAGTATGTTGTTTCTTTATTTTCATTGAATTCAAGGAAGACGTTAATTTCTGTCTTTATTTCTTGCTTAATCCAGGTATGGTTCAGTAGTTGACTGTTCTGTTTCCATGAGTTTGTAGGCTTTCTGGGGATAGCATTGTTGTTGAATTCTAACTTTATCCATGGAGATCTGAAAAGACACAGGTGGTTACTAATATTTTTTTGTAAATGTGGAAGTTTGCTTTGTTACCGAGTATGTGGTCAATTTTCGAGAAGGTTCCATGAGCTGCAGAGAAGAAGGTATCTTCTTTCCTCTTTGGGTGGAATAATCTATAGATGTCTGTTCAGTCCATTTGCTTCATTACCTCCATTAATCCTCTAATTTCTCTGTTAGGTTTCTGTCTCACTGACCTGTCCATTGGTGAGAGAGGAGTGTTGAAGTCTCCTACTATTAGTGTGTGCGGTTTGATGGCTGCCTTGAGTTTTAGTAATGTTTCTTTTACGTACGTGGGTGCTTTTATATTAGGGGCATAGATATTCAGGATTGAGACTTTCTCCTGATAAATTGTTCCTGTTATGAGTATAAAATGTCCCTTTCCATCTCTTCTGCTTGCTTTAAGTTTGAAGTCAACTTTGTTAGAAATTAGTATGGCCACACCTGCTTGTTTCTTAGGTCCATTTGCTTGATAAGCCTTTTCCCAGCCCTTTACTCTGAGTAGGTGCCTGTCTTTGTGGTTGAGGTGTGTTTCTTGTAGACAGCAGAATGTTGGATCCTGTTTTCTTATCCAATCTCTGAGCCTGTTCCTTTTTATAGGTTGGTTGAGTCCATTGATATTAAGTGATATTAATGACCAGTGGTTGTTAACTCCGGTCACTTTTTTAGTCGTAGTGTTTGTGTGTTTCCCTTCTTTGATTTGTGCTGGTGAAGGGTCTCTAGATGTCTGAGTTATTGTGGTCATTGTTGGACTTCTTGGTTAGTGATTTTCCTTCTATTATTTTCTGTAAGGCTGGATTTGTGGCTATGTATTGTTTAAATTTGTTTTTATCCTGGAAAATTTTGTTTTCTCCATTTATAGTGAATGAAAGTTTGGCTGGATAAAGTAGTCTGGGATTGCATCCATGATCTCTTAGTTTTTGCAGTACATCTATCCAGGACCTTCTGGCTTTCATGGTTTCCATAGAGTAGTCAGGAGTAAGTCTGATAGGTTTACCTTTATAAGTAACTTGGCCTTTTTCCTTTGCGGCTCTTAATATTCTTTCTTATTCTGTATATTTTGTGTTTTGATCATTATATGGCGAGGGGATGATTTTTTTGATCCAGCCTATTTGGTGTTCTTTATACTTCTTGAACCTTCATAGGTACATCTTTCTTCAGGTTGGGAAAGTTTTCTTCTATAATTTTATTAAGTATATTTTCTGGACTGTTGAGCTGCACCTCTACTCCTTCTTCTACTCCAATTATTCTTAGGTTTGGTCTTTTTATTGTGTCCCATATTTCCTGAATGTTTTGTGATGAGAGTTTGTTGGACTTGCTGTTTTCTTTGATCAGAGCGTTTATTTTCTCTATCTTATCTTCAGAAACTGAGATTCTTTCTTCTATCTCTTGTATTCTGCTCGTTATGCTTGATTCTGTAGTCTCTATTCGTTTACCTAGATTTTCCGTGTCCAGCTGGCCCTCTGTTTGTGTTTTCTTCTTTGCCTCCATTTCAGTTTTCAAGTCATGAACTGTTTCCATTATCTGCTTGATTGTTTTTTCTTGGTTTCCTAGGGTATCATTCACTGATTTACTCAATTCCACGTACTTTCTGTTATATTCTCATCCATTTCTATAAGGGCGTTTTTTTTTTTTATTGAGAATGGAGAAAAAAAAACAAGTTTCCACCTCCTCCCAGCCTCCCATTTCCCTCCCCCTTCTCCCCCCTACTCCCCCTCCTCCCACCCTTCTCCCCCTCCCCCCACTCCTTTCCCCCTCCCTCTCCAGTCCAAAGAGCAGTCAGGGTTTTCTGCCCTGTGGTAAGACCTAGGACCTCCCACCTCCGTCCATATCTAGGAAGGTGAACATCCAAACTGGCTGGGCTCCCACAAAGCCATCACATTACGTAGGATCAAACCCCCGTGCCATTGTCCTTTTCGTCTCATCAGCCCTCATAGTTCACCATGTTCAGAGAGTCCAGTTTTATCCCATGCTTTTTCAGTCACAGTCCAGCTGGTCTTGGTGAGCTCTCAATAGATCAGCTCCACTGTCTCAGTGGGTGGGTGCACCCCTCATGGTCCCGACTTCTTTGCTCATGTTCTCCCTCCTTCTGCTCCTCATTGGGACTTTGGGAGCTCAGTCCAGTGCTCCAGTGTGGGTCTCTGTCTCTATCTCCATCCATCACCAGATGAAGGTTCTATGATGATATGCAAGATATTCGTCAGTATTGCTCTAGGATAGGGTCATTTCAGATTCCCTATTGTCAACTGCCCAAGGAACTAACTGGGGACCTCAGCTTGGGCACCTGGGAGCCCCTCTAGGGTCAGGTCTCTTGCCAACCCTAAAGTGGTTCCCTTAACTAAGAATTGTGGTTCCGTGCTCCCCTGTCCAACCTTCCTTTATCCCAATCCTACTGCTTTCCCAAGGCCCGACCTCCTTCCCTTCTAACTTGTCTCTCCCCATCTTTCCTTACCCCCAACCCACCCCACCCCAAGATCCCAATTTTCTCCCCGGCAACTTTGTCTACTTCCTATAGCCAAGAGGAAAACTATATGCTTTTCCTTGGGTTCCCCTTCTTACTTAGCTTCTTTAGATTCACCTATTGTAGACTCCGTGACCCTTGGTTATGGCTAGAAACCAATTATGAGTGAGTACATCCCATGTTCATCTTTTTGGCTCTGGGATACCTCACTCAGGATAGTGTTTTCTATTTCCATCCATTTGCATGCAAAATTCGAGAAGTCATTGTTTTTTACCGCTGAGTAGTACTCTAATGTGTAGATATTCCATACTTTCTTCATCCATTCTTCCATTGAAGGGCATCTAGGTTGTTTCCAGGTTCTGGCTATTACAAATAATATTGCTATAAACATAGTTGAACAAATGCTTTTGTCATATGATAGGGCATTTCTTGGGTATATTCCCAAGAGTGGTATTGCTGGGTCCAGGGGTAGGTTGATCCCGAATTTCCTAAGAAACCGAAACACTGACTTCCATAGTGGTTGCACAAGATTGCATTCCCACCAGCAATGGATGAGGGTACCCCTTCCTCCACAACCTCTCCAGCAAAGGTTATCGTTGGTGTTTTTGACTTTAGCCATTCTGACAGGTGTAAGATGATATCTCAAAGTTGTTTTGATTTGCATTTCCCTGATTGCTAAGGAAGTTGAGCATGACCTTAAGTGTGTTTTGGCCACTTGAACTTCTTCTGTTGAGAATTCTCTGTTCAGATCAGTGCCCTATTTTTTAATTGGGTTAATTAGCATTTTAATGTCTAGTTTCTTGAGTTCTCTATATATTTTGGAGATCAGACCTTTGTCTGTTGCGGGGTTGGTGAAGTTCTTCTCCCACTCAGTAGGTTGCCTTTGTGTCTTAGTGACAGTGTCCTTTGCTTTGCAGAAGCTTCTCAGTTTTAGTAGGTCCCATTTATTCAATGTTGTTCTTAAAGTCTGTGCTTCTGGGGTTATACATAGGAAGCGAACTCCTGTGCCCATCAGTTGTATGGTATTTCCCACTATCTCTTCTATCCTTTTCAGTGTATTCGGGCTGATATTGAGGTCTTTAATCCATTTGGACTTGAGTTTTGTGCAGGGTGAAAGATGTGGGTCTATTTTCATTCTTCTACAGGTTGACATCCAGTTGTGCCAGCACCATTTGTTGAAGATGCTTTCTTTCTTTCATTGTATACTTTTAGCTCCTTATTCAAAAATGAGGTATTCATAGGTTTGTGGGTTAAAATCCGGGTCTTCTATACGATTCCATTGGTCAACTTCTCTGTTTTTATGCCAGTACCACACTGTTTTCATTACTGTAGCTCTGTAATAGAGTTTGAAGTCAGGGATGGTAATGCCTCCAGAAGATCCTTTATTGTATAGGATTGTTTTGGCTATCCTGGGTTTTTTGTTTTTCCATATAAAGTTGATTATTGTCCTCTCCAGTTCTGTGAAGAATTTTGATGGGATCTTGATGGGGATTGCATTGAATCTATAAATTGCCTTTGGTAGAATTGCCATTTTTACTATGTTGATCCTCCCAATCAAAGAGCAAGGGAGGTCCATCCATTTTTTGGTGTCCTCTTCAATTTCTTTCTTCAATGCCTTAAAGTTCTTGTCAAATAGATCTTTCACTTCCTTGGTTAGATTTACTCCAAGATATTTTATGCTGTTTGTGGCTATCGTGAATGGTGAAGCTTCTCTGATTTCCCTCTCTGCTCCATATCCTTTGTGTATAAGAGGGCGACTGATTTTTTGGAGTTGATTTGTATCCTGCCACATTACTAAAGCTGTTTATCAGCTGTAAAAGTTCTTTGGTGGAGTTTTGGGAGTCGCTTATGTACACTGTCATATCATCTGCAAATAACGAAAGTTTCACTTCTTCCTTTCCAATTCGAATCCCCTTGATCCCATTATGTTGTCTCATTGCTATTGCTAGAACTTCAAGTACTATATTGAAGAGGTATGGTGAGAGTGGACATCCTTGTCGTGTTCCTGAGTTAAGCGGGATGGCTTTGAGTTTCTCTCCGTTTAATTTGATGTTAGCTGTCGGCTTGCTGTATATAGCTTTTATTATATTTAGGTATGACCCTTGTATCCCTAATCTCTCCAAGACTTTTAACATAAATGGATGTTTAATTTTGTCGAATGCTTTTTCAGCATCTAATGAGATGATCATATGGTTATTTTCCTTCAGTTTATTTATATGCTGGATTACATTGATAGATTTTCGTATGTTGAACCAGCCCTGCATCTCAGGAATGAAGCCTACTTGATCATAATGGAAAATTTTTTGGATGTGTTCTTGGATTCGGTTTGCCAGTATTTTGTTGAGGATTTTTGCATCGATGTTCATGAGTGAGATTGGCCTGTAATTCTCTTTCCTGGTTGAGTCTTTTTGTGGTTTTGGTATCAGAGTAACTGTAGCTTCATAAAAGGAATTAGGTAATGACCCTTCTGTTTCTATATTGTGGAATACATTAAGGAGTATGGGTATTAGCTCTTCTTGGAAGTTCTGGTAGAATTGGACTTTGAAACCATCTGGTCCTGGGTTTTTTTTGGTAGGGAGGTTTTTGATAACAGCTTCTAATTCTTCGCGACCAACAGGTCTGTTTAGATTGTTCACCTGGTCCTGGTGTAACTTTGGTATATGGTATTTATCTAAAAAAGTGTCCATTTCTTTTACATTTTCCAGTTTTGTGTTATACAGGCTTTTGTAGTATGATCTGATGATCCTCTGAATTTCCTCTGTGTCTGTGGTTATATCCCCCTTTTCATTTCTGATCTTATTAATTTGCGTATTCTCTCTCTGCCGTTTGATTAGTTTGGATAGGGGTTTATCAATCTTGTTGATTTTCTCCAGGAACCAGCTTTTTGTTTCATTGATTCTTTGGATTGTTTTCTGTGTTTCTATTTTGTTGATTTCAGCCCTCAGTTTGATTATTTCCAATCTTCTACTCCTCCTAGGTGAGTCTGCTTCTTTTTTTTCTAGAGCTTTCAGGTGGGCTGTTAAGTCTTCAAGATGTGCTTTCTCTGTTTTCTTTAAGTGGGCACTTAATGCGATGAACTTTCCTCTTAGCACTGCTTTCATAGTTTCCCATAAGTTCGAGTATGTTGTTTCTTTATTTTCATTGAATTCAAGGAAGACTTTAATTTCTTTCTTTATTTCTTCCTTAATCCAGGTATGGTTCAGAAGTTGAGTGTTCAGTTTCCATGAGTTTGTAAGCTTTCTGGGGGTAGCCTTGTTGCTGAATTCTAACTTTAATACATGGTGATCTGATAAGACACAGGTGGTTACTAATATTTTTTTGTAACTGTGTAAGTTAGCTTTGTTACCGAGTATGTGGTCAATTTTCAAGAAGGTTCCATGAGCTGCAGAGAAGAAGGTATATTCTTTCCTCTTCGGGTGGAATAATCTATAGATGTCTGTTAAGTCCATTTGCTTCATTACTTCCGTTAATTCTCTAATTTCTCTGTTAGGTTTCTGTTTGATTGACCTGTCCATTGGTGAGAGAGGAGTGTTGAAGTCTCCTACTATTAGTGTGTGTGGTTTGATGGCTGCCTTGAGTTTTAGTAATGTTTCTTTTACATACGTGGGCGCTTTTATATTCGGGGCATAGATATTCAGGATTGAGACTTCATCCTGATGAATTGTTCCTGTTATGAGTATATAATGTCCCTCTCCATCTCTTCTGATTGATTTAAGTTTGAAGTCAACTTTGTTAGAAATTAGTATGGCCACACCTGCTTGTTTCTTAGGTCCATTTGCTTGATAAGCCTTTTCCCAGCCCTTTACTCTGAGTAGGTGCCTGTCTTTGTGGTTGAGGTGTGTTTCTTGTAGACAGCAGAACGTTGGATCCTGTTTTCGTATCCAATCCCTTAGCCTGTGCCTTTTTATAGGTGAGTTGAGCCCATTGACATTAAGTGATATTAATGACCAGTGGTTGTTAACTCCGGTCACTTTTTTACTAGTAGGGTTTGTGTGTTTCCCTTCTTTGAGTTGCGCTGGTGAAAGGTCTCTAGATGACTGAGTTATTGTGGGCATTGTTGGACTCCTTGGTTAGTGATTTTCCTTCTATAATTTTCTGTAAGGCTGGATTTGTGGCTACGTATTGTTTGAATTTGTTTTTATCATGGAAAATTTTGTTTTCTCCATTTATAGTGAACGAAAGTTTGGCTGGATATAGTAGTCTGGGCTTGCATCCATGATCTCTTAGTTTTTGCAGTACATCTATCCAGGACCTTTTGGCTTTCATGGTTTTCATAGAGAAGTCAGGTGTAAGTCTGATAGGTTTACCTTTATAAGTAACTTGGCCTTTTTCCTTTGCGGCTCTTAATATTCTTTCTTTATTCTGTATATTTTGTGTTTTGATTATTATATGGCGAGAGGATGTTTTTTTTTGATCCAGCCTATTTGGTGTTCTGTATGCTTCTTGAACCTTCATAGGTACCTCTTTCTTCAGGTTGGGAAAGTTTTCTTCTATAATTTTATTAAGTATATTTTCTATACCGTTGAGCTGCTCTTCTTCTCCTTCTTCTACTCCAATTATTCTTAGGTTTGGTCTTTTTATTGTGTCCCAAATTTCCTGAATGTTTTGTGATGAGAATTTGTTGGTTTTGCTGTTTTCTTTGATCAGTGTGTTTATTTTTTCTATGGTATCTTCAGTGTCTGATATTCTTTCTTCTATCTCTTGTAATCTGTTGTTAGTACTTGTTTTTGTCATTCCTGTTCGTTTACCCAGATTTTCCATCTCCATTCTTCCCTCGGTTTGTGCTTTCTTCATTGCTTCCATTTCATTCTTCATGTCTTGAACCGCTTCCCTAACCTGTTTGATTGCTTTTTCTTGTTTCTCTTGGTTTTCTTGTGTGTCTTTGAGCGATTTATTCATTTCCTCTACCTTTTTGTTTGTAATCTCTAATTGTTTATGGCAGTTTTTCACCTCCTGTTTAAGGTCCTCTATTATTTTCATTTAGTTCACTTTTGAGTCGATTTCTTCTATTTCTTCAGGAGTAGGGTGTACAATTCTTCTTATTTCGGGATCCCTGGTTTCTGGTGGTGTCATGTTGCCTTTCAGATTGTTGGAGGAATTCTTGGATTGGTGCCTTCCCATCTCTTCCTTCAAATGGAGCCAGGAGAGGCCTGGTCTGTTGGTCCAGTCTTTGCTGTGATTGACTCTCAGGGTATATCTCTTCAGTGTAGAAGCAGGAACCGTTCCCGTCCTGATGGGATTCCTCAGCAACTAAACAGGGCCGCCGGTAGCCCAACGATCGAGGGCCAACAGGATGAATGGAGCAAGTGGGGGGGTGGTATCCCGGAGCGCGCAGGAAGCCTGGCGCTGGAGCTGAAGGTGCCCGGCTCCCTTACAGGGGACCCTGAGGCCTGCCCGGCTGGCAGGCACTCACTGCTCTGGGTGGGTCGCCTTAGTTTAGGAGCTTAAGACTGTAGTTGAGCACTGGTCCTAGCATACAGCAGGGCAGGGTTGGGGAGGGGTGCTGGGTCGTGCGAAAGAAAAGCTAAGGGTGTTTTTTATATGCTGTTTAAGGGTGTCAATCACTTTCATGAAGTCAGTTTTTTCTACTTCTTCTTGATTCAGGTGATCATGTCCTGCTGTTGTGAGGTCACTGGCTTCTGGTGGTTTCGCGTTGTTTTTCAGATTGTTGGGAGAATTCCTGCATTGGCGTCTGCCCATCTCTTCCTCCCAATACTCCCCTATGGATCTTCTTTTACTGGATCAGGTCTTCTTGCCCACTGATGTACCTTCCCAGTGATGTCACTCCCCAGAGATGTTTCTCCACATTGATGTTTCACTTGGTGCCCAGATCGAAACTCTGTGCTGCATGGTTAGCTTGCGAACAAAGGGCCCACCCTGCTTGCTCTAGGCAGGCTATGGGAACAAAGGAGCTACCTCCCACACCTTTGTCCTCCTAGTTTGGGTTCGGTCTCAGTGCCCCAGCAGGCTGAGCAGGGAGGCGCTATGCCGCCAAAGAAGGGAGGGAGGGAGAGTGGGAGAGAGGGGGTGGGGGGATCTGGATGTAAGCTAGATGGGATAGGAAGAGAGAGGAGGTATTGGGCAGTATAGCCCCTGTAGGATGCCCAGGAAGTGTGGGCGTGCTGAGGTATGTTCCCGGCTGCCTCAGCACTCACTCACCACAATGCTGTTTCACTCAGTGCCCAGATCGAAACTCCGAGCTGCTTGATTAACTCGGGAACAAAGGCTATCCCATGTATTTTTAACCCAGTTCAGCTTGTCTTGGTGATCTCCTAATAGATCAGCCCCACCGTCTCAGTGGGTGGGTGCCCCCTTTGCGAGCTTGACTTCCTTACTCATGTTCTCCCTCTTTCTGTTCCTCATTTGGACCTTGGGAGCTCAGTCCATTGCTTCAATGTGGGTCTCTGTCTCTATCTCCATCCATCGCCAGATGAAGGTTCTATGGTGATATGCAGGATATTCGTTAGTATGGCTATAGGATAGGGTCATTTCAGGCTCTCTCTCCTCAGCTGCCCAAGAGATACCATCTTACACCTGTCAGAATGGCTAAAATCAAAAACACCAATGATAGCCTTTTCTGGAGAGGATGTGGAGTAAGGGGCACACTCATCCATTGCTGGTGGGAATGCAAACTTCTGCAACCACTATGGAAACCAGTGTGGCAATTTCTCAGGAAATTTGGTATCAGCCTACCCTAGGACCCAGCAATAAAACTCTTGGGAATATATGGAATATACCCAAGAGATGCCCTATCATACTACAAAAGTATTTGTTCAACTATGTTCATAGCAGCATTATTTGTAATATGCAGAACCTGGAAACAACCTAGTTGCCCTTCCACGGAAGAGTGGATGAAGAAAGTGTGGAATATATACACATTAGAGTACCACTCAGCGGTAAAAAAGAATGACTCCTTGAATTTTGCATGAAAATGGATGCAAATAGAAAACGTTATCCTGAGTGAGGTAACTCAGACCCTAAAAGATGAACATTGGATGTACTCACTCATAATTGGTTTTTAGCCATAAAGATAGGACAGTGAGACTATAATTCATGATCCTAGAGATGCTAAATAAGAAGGTGAACCCAAAGAAAAACATATAGATATCCCACTAAATATTGGAAGTAGTCAAACTGTGGGCAAAAATTTGTGAACTGGGGGGTTGGGAGGGATGGGGGAATGGGGATATGGGAAGAGAAACATGAGAAGGGGAGGATAGGGAGAACTTGGAGGAATGGGATGGTTGGGATAATGGAAGGTTGGATATGGGAGCAGGGAAGGATGTATCTTAATTAAGGGAGCCATTTTAGGGTTGGCATGAGCCTTGACTCTAGAGGGGTTCCCAGGGGATCTTTGCCATTATTACAGTTGAAAGATGGACTCTCATCATCAAGCCAGCCACACCAAACTTTATTGAAGAGAATGTGGAAAGTACATTTGAACGCATTGGCACTGGAGACCATGTCCTAAATATAACCCAAGCAGCACAGACACTGAGAGAACAATTAATAAATGGGACCCCCTGAAACTGTATAACTTCTGTAAAGCAAAGCACTCTGGCAATAAGATAAAACAGCCTACAGAATGGAAAAAAAAAACTTCACTAACCCCACATCAGTCAGTGATCTGGTCTCCAATATATATATATATATTCAAGAAATTAGTCATCAAAAGTACAAATAATTCAAATCAAACTTTTACTGAGGTTTCTCAAATATGGGGAGGATTTGTAAACCATTTCTATCTCAGGAAATACCCTTTTTTCCAGCTCAATTGATATCAGTTATGCCCCTCCTCACTCTGCCTATTTAGCTTTATTTTTCTTTGTGTCAGGATTTGCAGTGCAATTTTTAGAGTTCATGTTTGTTATCTGACATTTTATGAGACATTCCCCCTATTTCAGATATCTGTTCATCTTTGCTTTCTGTGACTTTGCTGTGATTTAATATTGACCAAAATCTTATAGAGAGGAAGGCTTGTTTGGGATCATGAATTACAGCAAAGAAATGACAAGGTAGGCAGGCATATGGAGACTGCATCTAAATCACATAATCTGAAGGAACATAGCTTACTGGTTTTCTCTGAATTTTCACACAGCCCTGACTAGGGACATCACTGCCCACAGTGGGCAGGGTAGTCCTATATCAACTACCCATTAATAAAATGCTTAAATAATTTGACAGCATGCTAATTCAATGGAGAGAAATATTTTAGGAAAGATTCCTTCTAACTTATTAATGTACTTTGTGTCACTGTGATAAAAATTAAGTAGAAAAATCACTCTGTAAGCTCTATAGTGTTTGTTCATATCCAAAAAAAAACTTTATTCCTCCTAAATATCTAGGTATGGGAAGCTACTCAAATTTACATCACTTTGTTTCCATACATTTGTATGCCTGGTATCATACAATGTATTAAGCTTAATCTGATAACTCTTTTGGTGTATATAAAACTAGCTAATTGGTATATCAACATGATAATGAAATATATTTATAGAAGTAGGTAAAACTCCTGACACCAGCATGTATCTGATTTTTCCCAGATGCCGCCCTCTGTGTGCAGTGCTGATTGTGGTCCTGGATTCAGAAAGTTCTGGCAGGAGGGAATGGCCACCTGCTGTTTTGATTGCAGCCCCTGCCCACAAAATGAAGTTTCTAATGAGACCAGTGAGTGTTTGCTAATGAGATAAATCCTTCACTTCACATAGATCATCTTCTCTCAGTCATACTGAGTTGATCAAATGGACCAAAAGACAATTAAAGAAATAAAATATATTACTTTCCTAAGTTAAGTTTCATAGGTCTATGATGATTAACAATTCATTTTTAAAAACTCGTTATACCATTGTAGTGGTATTTCAATTTTATTTTAATAAATAAAAACTATCTGAAGATCTAAGAGTAAAACAGTCACACCGGTCAGCCTTACAGACCACATTATAGTGACATACACCTTTAATCCCAGTAGCTACAATGTGATGTGCACATTCAATCCCAGTCACTACCATAGCTGATATAGAAATAAGGGGGTACACACCTTTAATTCCAGTGCTATATGCCTTTAGTCTAAGCCCTAGAGAGGAAGATGGACAGTTCTCAGACATGGTCTGTTAGTTTTTCATATTTTACATTTGTTTTATTTTGTATATTGTATACAAATTTTGTATATTGATACCAATTCTGTATATGGATTCAAATTTGAGATTAATTTTGTTAAAACATACTGTACATGCATTTTGAATCTTGTTCATGGTATTGTACCTATACAGCTCATTTAACAATATAATGCTAATATCTAGTCCTGGAAAATTAGTATCATCAGCTGTTTAGGAAAATAGAGCAGACCAGTCTACTCCAGAGAAGATAATGGATATTGAAGAAACTCCATACGGAGTTTACTTTCTTTGTGGCAAAAGTAAGTCATTGATGGAAAGTAAATTAGCTATAAGCATTTGGAATCACCAAGATAAGCTACAGACTAAATATTTTTCTCAATATGTCAATGCAAATGGACTCCATATTTTGGATATATTTCTTCCCTGTATATATTATATACAGTTGTTTTTTATTGTATATAGTTTTTATATTAATTATAGCCTTCTTTTTATTATTTTTTGACAAAAAAGGGAAATGTAGAGGCATTTCAATGGTACTTTAATAAATAAAGACTTTGAATATCTGAGGGTAAAACTGTTTTACTTTTCAGCATTATAGAAGAGACTATGGTAAACAAAAAAACCACCTTTAATCCCAGTAGACACCCTGGTTAATATAGAAATCTGGTGTTGCTTGTTTTTATCCCAGTGTTGCATGCCTTTAATTCGAAACGTAGAGGGAAATATAAACTGGGGTGGGGAAACAGCTCTCAGACACAGTCTCTTTCTCAGATTCCAAGAGGCAAGATTGCCATTTCAGACTGAGGTCAAGGTAAGAGCCAGTGACTGGGTGCTTTTCTTTGCAATCTTCAGGTTGAGACCCAATTTCTGACCCAAAGTTTTTTACTAATTGTGCTTCATACCATGACATACATCTTTGACGCCTTGAAAGTCTGTATTTGCTGGACTTTCCTCAAAGAAACCATTTTGACAGTCATACAGCATTGTGACTGAATTCTACCCAAGTGTGGAGTGTTCTATAGGTGTCTGTTAAGTCCATTTGGTTAATTGCATCTGTTAGTTTTCTTATTTCTCTGTTAAGTTTCTATCTGGTTGTCCTGTGCACTGGTAAGCGAGGAGTGTTGAAATCTCCTGTTATTTGTGTGTGGGGTTTGATGTGTGAATTGAGTTCTAGTAATGTTTCTTTTACATATGTGGGTCCTTTTATATTAGGGACATAGATATTCAGAATTGAGACTTTATCTTGATGAATTTTTCCTGTTATGAGTATAAGGTGTCCTTCTCCATCTCTTCTAACTGATTTTAGTTTGAAATGAATTTTGTTAGATATTAGGATAGCCACACGCACTTGTTTCCTAGATCTGTTTGATTGGAAAATCTTTTCTCAACCCTTTACTCTGAGGTAGTGTCTCTCTTTGAGGTTGAGGTGTGTTTCTTGTAAACAGTAGAATGATGGTTCCTGTTTTCATTTCCATTCTCTTAACCTGTGCCTTTTTAAAGATGAAATGAATCCATTGCTATTAAACGATGTTAATGACCAATGGTTGTGAACTCTGGTTATTTTTTTGGTGGTAGTGTTTGTGTGTTTACCCTTTTTGAGTTGTGTTGGTGGAGGGTTGTCAGATGTCTGTGCTATTGTGGGTGTTTTTGACTTCTTTGAGTTGAGATTTTCCTTCTACTACCTTTTGTAAGGCTGGTTTTGTAGATACGTACTGTTTAAATCAGTTTTTGTCATGGAATATATTTTTTTCTCCATCGATGGTGAAAGAAAGCTTTACTGGGTATAGTATTATGGACTTGCATCCATGGTCTGTTAGGGTCTGCAGCACATCTATCCTAGATCTTCTGCCTTACATGGTTTTCTTTGAGAAGTCAGGTGTAATTCTGATAGGTTTACCTATTTATTTTACTTGACCTTCTTCCTTTGTAGCTCTTAATATTCTTTCTTTATTCAGTATGTTTTGTGTTTTGATTATTATATGGCAAGGGGAATTTTCTTGATCCAATCTATTTGGTGATCTCTAAGCTTCTTGTACCCTCATAGGGAATGCCGTTCACAGTGAGGTCATTTACTTTCCATTGTCTATGAATCAAAGATACAGACTACTCAGCTCCCTCTCCAGCACCATGTGTTTCTCCATGCCTGATGTCCCAGGAAGATAATAATGGACTTAGCCCCCAACTATAGGACATCCAATTAAATGTTATTGAAGTCTACTGAGCAAAAAAGTGTTGTATGATTGTCCAAATTAACCTGTTCAATCAAAATCAAATTATTTGTCCTATCAGGGGGTTCTGCTTTTTTTTAAAAAAATATTTATTTAGGGTTCCCTGCCCTGTGGTAAGTCCTAGGTCCTCCCCCCTCCGTCCATTTATAGGAAGGTGAACATCCAAACTGGCTAGGCTCCCACAAATCCAGCACATTACGTAGGTTCAAAACCCCGTGCCATTGTCCTTGGCTTCTCTTCAGCCCTCATTGTTCGCCATGCTCAGAGAGTCCAGTTTTATCCCATGCCTTTTCAGTCACAGTCCAGCTGGCCTTGGTGAGCTGCCTGACTGCTCTTTGGGCCGGAGAGTGAGGAGGAGAGGAGTGGGGGGAGGGGGAGAAGTGTGGGAGGAGGGGGAGACGGGTGGGAGGAGGGGGAGGGAAATGGGAGGCTGGGAGGAGGAGGAAATTTTTTTTTTCCTTTTCTCAATAAAAAAAATGTTAAAAAAATATTTATTTATTTATTTATTATGTATACAATGTTCTGTCTGTGTTTATGCCTGGAGGCCAGAAGAGGACACCAGACCTCATTACAGATGGTTGTGAGCCACCATGTGGCTGCTGGGAATTGAACTCAGGACCTCTGGAAGAACAGGCAATGCTCTTAACCGCTGAGCCATCTCTCCAGCACCAGGGGGTTCTGCTTTTACCTTTATAAACTACTATTTTCCTACAGGCCCCACCTGTCTCTTCTAAACAGAGGCAGTGCTATGTACTCCCTGATCAAAACCCGTTCCCTCCTCCCTTGTTGACTTACCCTTATTCATTTTCTATCTCTTGTCTTTGATTCTTTTTCCCTACCCATTGTCCTCTTGGACACATCAATCTCCTTTTGGTTGAGAACTTGATCTTAGTATGTTGTGTGCAGACTCCAAGGGTCCCTACAGATTCTGTTTCCTGTTTCTTATATGTCAGTGTGTTTTGGCTGGTAAATTCATACTAGAAAATGTATCACATAACTTGTCCTATAGAAGACATGATCTCCATCTATTTCAGGGAAACAATTCATAAAATATAAAGGCATCATAAATCTCTCTAACCACGAGATCTGAGATATTAAATACACTATGTGCAATACAGATCTTTTAATCTCTGTAAACTCACTAGTTTGAGTCAATTCATCATAGCATTCAGTAAGGACTGAAAATATCTGTGTTTTTTGATAATACAAAATGTTATCACCAAGACAAAGTTAAATAGACAACATATTATTTTATTTCATTTCCCACATTTATAATTGATGTTATGAAATAAAAGTATTGCTATGCAGCAGTATCTCTCAGCTACATCATCAGCAAAGGATTCAGATATCACAATGTTTACTCAAACACTGAATTTAAATATTCTGTCAATAAATGGCAGTAGTTGTAGTAATCATGTTTTTCTCTCTCCAGCAGATGTGGATAATTGTGTGAAGTGTCCAGAGGACCAGTATGCCAACAGAGAACAGAACCAGTGTATTCAAAAAGCTGTGATCTTTCTGAACTACAAAGATACCTTAGGGATGGTTCTTACCTTAATGGCCTTGTTATTCTCTGCATTCACAACTGTGGTTCTTGGGATATTCATGAAGCATCGCAACACTCCCATTGTGAAGGCCAACAACCAGAATCTCAGTTACATCTTGCTAATTTCACTCATCTTCTGTTTCCTGTGTCCCTTGCTTTTCATTGCACATCCCAACTCAGCTACCTGTGTTCTGCAACAAATCACATTTGGAGTTTTATTTACTCTGGCTGTTTCAACTGTGTTGGCCAAAACAGTGACTGTGATGCTTGCTTTCAAAGTCACAGCCCCTGGAACAAGGATGAGGTATTTTCTGGATTCTGGTGTTCCCAACTACATCATTGCCATCTGTACGCTCATCCAAATTATTCTCTGTACAATCTGGTTGCAATTTTCTCCTCCATTTATTGACAAAGATGTGCACTCTGAGCATGGCCAAATCATCATTGTGTGCAACAAGGGCTCAGTTACTGCATTCTATTGTGTCCTGGGATACCATGGCTCCCTTGCATTAGGGAGCTTCATTGTTGCTTTCTTGGCCAGGAATCTCCCTGACACATTCAATGAAGCCAAGTTGCTGACCTTCAGTATGCTGTTGTTTTGCAGTGTCTGGATAACCTTCCTCCCTGTCTACCACAGTACCAAGGGCAAGATAATGGTGGTTGTGGAGGTCTTGTCCATCTTGGCTTCCAGTGCAGGCCTACTGGGATGCATTTTCATCCCCAAGTGCTATATAATATTGTTAAGACCAGAGAGAAATTCTCTTCAAAAGTTAAGGGAGAAAACATCTTCCTGAACACACATTTCATAAATTGTAACTGACAATTACCGTATTGGTTCAGAACCACCTAATACAATACAATGTAAACTGTATGAATGGCTAATGATTCTCATCATTTCTTCTAATCATGAGGCGCAGCAGTGTCATGTATACTACTTTTCTGTACATTGTCATCTATAATCATCAACACAGCCAATTATTTTATAAGATTCAATTTTTTACAATTAGTGTACAAGAGATGTATTCCTTTATTCCTCAATTTCCTAGCAACATTAAAATTAATGCTAAGTAATTCTACTGATAAAGGAGTGAATGTGGAATTTTGAATGCAAATGAAAACAGAGAAATCATTTAGTAGAGTTAAATATTGTTATCAGATGGAAAAACTAATATGCTCATTTTTGGAGCAAGAAAAGTGAATACCATTGCATCCTAGGAGTCAGAAGAGTAGAGTTTAGGAGAGAGAGAAATGTCTGATAAATAGATATAATGGATATTGAGGAAGATGAAATGTTTCTCCACATTTAAATTCATGTGTGCTTTTTCTGAGGAAATGAGTTCACTATCCATTCCCCGCAACTTGCAGTCCCTATAACAATAGCTCTAATGAAAGAGTTGCACTCTTCTGACTTCCAAGAACATGTACATTCAGATGTGCACATAATAACACACTCAAAAAGCAAACATACTAATTGAAGTTAAAATAATTTTTAGAATTGAATTTATAAAACACTGAAATGGAACACTGGTTTATTTATTTCTTCATTAAAAATATTTTTCCCACATAATATGAAGGCGTAAGTCACAAACAATGCCACACCAATTCGGGGTTATGATTATTAGGGTGGTATTTATTTAAAGGGGAAAAAACTTACAGATCACTGTCCCAGGCAACAGCCCTCTACGCAACCAGGAAAGGAGTCTAGTCGCAGGCGGAGCAGGAAGTGAAGAGAGAGAGGAGAGGGAAGTGGCCGCTTTTTTAAAGGGAGAGAAACCACGCCCCAATGGGCTGGTACCTCAGCGGTGATAGGCTGGAGGAGTGGGAGGACCTCCCGCAACAATAATAGTCCCTGATTATGGCTTCTCCTGCCTTTATTCCTTTATTCTTCTATACTCCTTCCCATAACCCCTTTATGTTATGTTATTTTATCCACCACTTCTATCCCTCACTGCAAAATAGTTTTCTATGGGAAAGTAAAAAATTAATACTAAGATTAAGAAAAGCTAACGCATTATGTTAGGTCAAAATGAAGAAGCATGAGGAAACATCTAAAAAGAATCAATAAGAATAAGTCTAATGCATTTGCACACTCATGAATTCCATAAAATTTAACCTGAAACGTATAATAAATATTCAAAGTATCAGTAGGTTAAAAAGAGAGATATGTTATACATATGTACTACATATATATACATACACATATGTATAATGTATGTATTGGTTAATATGTATGTTATGACAAGCTAACAATTAGAGACAAGGGGGAAACTCTGACACAACACTGGGAGACAAGGACATCCAAGAATTAGGTTGAGTGAATTTTCTGCTCACATCTCTTTCTGGGCATTCAAATTCTTTATTGAGACTTTTAGGAGGAAAGGCAATTATCATTAGCCAGTGATTAGAGATTGGATTTTATTTAAGGATTAGGGATGAAGCCTGTGTTTACTTTTACTTTCAGGAATGTAACCGCCACTGAGAAACACACATGTAAGAACTGTGCCTGCTGCTCCAGGTTCTGTGATTTCTTCGTGTTTCAATCCTGTTTATATAGAAGGCCTTTTTTCTTTGCTGTCCTCCACATAGCCTGGCTTTAATATACTGTATATCATCTTCCATATTCTTTTCAGAACTGTGAAGGAAACAACTCTTTTAAATTTAGATTTCTTTTTCTCACCACTATGTCTGGTTGTTATTTCTATATTTTTTTCTTTCTGCTGCAGAAAGTTTCTCTGATGATCTCAAAACAAGGCCCTGATCTATAAGTGTAACATAATTCCATTGCAAGATATTTGTTCTTTTTTGTACATTAGGATTTGGTTTTACTGTAGATAACTAGACCATCTAGTCTCTGATTTTTCTTCACCCAAGTAGTTTCTGGTTGGATCAATTTTGTGGATCTGGTGGTATTCAATCTAACCTGATATTGATTACTTACTCTTAGAAATTTTGTGCAACCATTCTTTAATCTATCTTTTGGGCAGGATAGCTTTGTAGATCAAAAGGTTTTTGGGTGTGTTTTCATCTACAGTTTACGTTTGGTACAGTATAAAGTATATTTCAATACCAAAAACACTAGAATACTGGGTTAAAGCTCAATGAAAGCACCAGGTCAACTTCTGCATGTTCAATCTTTTGTGAATTTGGTGTTGTTTAGGTATTATTAAATAGATCTTGCCATCAATCTGTGGATTATCATCTATAATCTTGTCAGTAAATGGGGTGTTTGGTGACAGCCAGCATATCACTTTTAGGCAATAACTAAATTGGATGTAACCATATGATAAAAAGTCTGCCTCACTTATTCATTAGTAAATTCATTTAGATCTCCTTCAGGGATGTATATCATTTAGGAAGGTTCATCTGTATATGTTTTCTACAGGACAATCAAATTACCTTTGATTTAGCAGTCTTGACAGAAAGAACCAAACGGTGAATGTCTACACACATGATTGGACACCCCACTTTCAAGTTCCCCCATACCTGGGTGAAACTCTGGGTCCCTTCCCCTGTTGTGATGTAGTTGCCCTCATTCCCCTGACCCACAGCAGAACTTCCTAGTGGTCTGTAATTGACAAGGATGTTTGTGTTCTTTCTGGCCGGTTGTTTTCTATAGAAGCTTTGTAAAGGTATAAAAGGCTTTAGCTCTGGGAAAATAAAGATTGCTTTTCTTCCACCTGAAAAGAAGTCTTCTTGTCTCGATCGGGGCATCCCCCACCAGTCTAGGCCTCCAGGCTGCACTGGTGCAGCACCCCCTCACCTGAATCAGCTTCTGTAGCCAGCCATCAAGAAAAGTTCCTGCAGTTGGGTTGCTCAAATACCCCATCGCATCCATCAGAACCTGAAATCTACAAGTCCCACTCCACCCCAAAACTTCCTATTACCTCACCACAACCTCACTGGAAGTCTGAAACACAGCCTGCTACTAGACACAGAGGACCAAGAAAGGAACAATTAAGCACAACTTGTGATTGCACAGAGTGGACCAAGAGAACAGGTCCAAGAGAGAACGCCGTGGCTACCTGAGACTCAGAAAACAACAGTACAGAGCAGACTAAGAACAGTTTCAAAAGACACGAACAGCCACACCAAGGATTGGATTAACATACAAAGACACTGCTGGCACCAACTAGAGTAAGAGATGTGTGGGGGCCAATAGAAGAATTTATCTAAAAGCCTAAAAAGCCACATAGGATACCAGAACTCAGTGATACAGAAAGACTTTATCATGCCAACCCAAAATAAGAGAAAAAATATGATTTTAAATATAACTTTATGATGATGAAGGAGAACTTTAAAGAGGAGATAAAAAAAATTCCCTTAAAATGGTGGAAAAGACAAAAAAAATCAAGAAATCATTAAAAAAAAACAATAAAAAGCAAAAGGAGAAACACGCACCTCATAAGTTCAAGACTTGAAGACTGAAATGCAAGCAATAAAGGAAACACGAGCCAAAGACTTTCTGGATATGGGAAATCTGGGTAAATGAACAGAAACAGTAGAAGCAAGCATAACCAACAAAATACATGAGATGGAAAAGATAATCTCATGTTTTGAAGATACTATTGAGCAAATAGAATCACTGGTCAAATAAAACATTAAATCCAATAAATTCTTACCACAGAACAGCCAGGAAATATGGGACACTATGGAAAGACCAAACATAAGAGTAATAGAGATAAAAGACTGAGAGCTCCAGCTCAAAGGCACAGAAAATATATTCAACAAAATCATAGAAGAAAACTTTTTCAACCTAAAGAAGGATATCCCTATGAAGGTTCAAGAAATGTACAGAACAACAATAGACTTGACAAAAAAGTAGGCTTGCCATGTAATAATCA
Source organism: Microtus oregoni (assembly GCF_018167655.1). Lineage (NCBI taxonomy): Eukaryota > Metazoa > Chordata > Mammalia > Rodentia > Cricetidae > Microtus > Microtus oregoni. The sequence goes on from NW_024543065.1 coordinate 39,891,126, forward strand.
AAACACAAAACATACAAAACAAAGAAAGAATGTTCATAGCGTCAAAAGAAAAAGTTAAAGTAACATATAATGTCAGACCTGAAAGCCTGGACAGATGGAGTTCAGACAAGACACTAAGAGACCATGAATGAAAGCCCAGACTACTATACCCAGCAAATCTTTCAATCAACATCAATGGAGAAAATAGGATATTCCATGACAAAACCAGATTTAAACAATACCTTACACAAATCCAGCACTACAGGAAGTACTAGAAGGAAAACTCCAACCTACAGAAGGTAACAGCACACACAAATATAGAGGCAATAGATAACCTTACACCAGCAAAAACCAAGGAAGGGAAAAACACAAGCACTTCCACCAAAAAATATCAGAAATTAGCAATCACTGGTCATTATTACCTCTTAGTATCAATGGACTCAATTCAAATATAAAAAGAAGGGGATAAGAGAATAGAAATGAAAGAAAGGTCCATACTTCCGATGTATATAATAAACAGATCTCAACTTCAAAGCCAAACTTTACCTCAAAGTAAAAGGCTGGGGAAAAATGCAATTCAAATGAATGTAAGAAAAAGTAGGTGTAGCTATCCTAATATCATGTAAAACATATTTCAAATGGAAATCAATCAGATGAGATACAAAAAATGGAGTAAACCCCTGTTTCTTATCAGATAACCATTGTTTAGAGTCAGAATTTAACAACAACCTTAATGGATGAAAGCGTACAAGCTCATAGAAATTGAACAGTGCTCTAACGAATCACCCCTGGGTCAAAGAAGAAATAAAGAAATTAAAGACCTTTTAGAATTCGATAAAAATAAAGGCACAATGTATTCAAACTCTTGGAACACAATGAAAGTGGTGCTAAGTGGAAAGTCTTAGCTCTAAGTGCCTATATATAGAAAGTAGAGAAAACTCATACTAGTGACTTATTAGCACACCTAGCTCTAGAGCAAAAAGAAGCAGACTGACCCAGGAGAAGTAAATGACAGGAAATAATCAAATTGTTGTCTGAAATCAACAATGAAACAAAGAAAACAGTACAAAGCATCAAAGAAACAAAGAGCTGATTTTTTTTGAGAAAATCAACAAGATAGACAAATGTTTATTCACACTACTTAAAAGACAAAGTGAGAACACTAAAATGAACTAAATCAGAAATGAAAATGGTGATATAACAACAAACAATGAGAAAATGATGAAAATCTATGAAAACCTATATTCCATAACACTGGAAAGGATAAAAGAAATGTACTGTTTTCTGGATAGGAATCACAATCCAAAGTTAAATTAAAACCAGGTGAATAATGTAAATAGACCTATAACTTTCAAGGAAATAGAAGCAGTCATCACAAGCCTCCCAACCAAAAATAAGCCCAGTACAGAATGATTCAGTGCAGAATTCTATGAGCACTTCAAAGAAGAGTTAATACCAATACTTCTCAACGTGTTCCACAGAATAGAAACTCAAGAAACATTGCCAAACTCTTTTTTTTGAGACTACAGCTACTCTGATACCAAAACCACACAAACTCAACCAAGAAAGAGATGCATAGACAAAAATCACTAATAAACATAGATGCAAAACTAAGCAATAAAATACATGTGAACCAAACCCATGACACATCAACAAACATCCCCATGATCAATTTGGATTCACGCAAGAAATGCAGATATGGTTCAATATAGAAAAAGAATCTATAGTGTAATCTAAAATATAAACATAATAAATGAATAAAAACCAAGTAGTCATCTCATTAGATGCTGAAAAAGCATTTAGCAAAATTGAACATCCCTGAAGGAGAAAGGTCTTGGAGAGATCATGGATAAAAGGAGCATATATAAACATAAGAAAACAATATAGAGGAAGCCAAGAGTCAAAATCAATTCAAATGGAGAGAAACTCAAAGGAATTATACTAAAATCAAGAACAAGATAAGGCTGTCCACTCTCTCTATAGCTATTCAACATGGTACTTGAAGTTCTAGCAGGAACAATAGGACAAGAAAAGGAGATTAAAGAAATACAAATTGAAAGGATAAAGTCAAATTCTCACTATTTGAAAATGATATGGTATTATACATAGGCGACCCCAAAATCTCTACGAGAGAACTCGTACACTTGTTAAACACCTTCCATAATGTGCGAGGATACACAATTAACTCAAAAATTTAATAGCCCTTCTATATTCAAATGATAAAGGGGATAAAAGAGAAATGAGAAAAACATCATCATTGTTTTTTTATTGAGAAAAAGGAAAAAAAAAAGTTTTCCCCTCCTCCCACCCTCCCATTTCCCTCCCCATCCTCCCACCCTTCTCCCCTGCCATTACTCCTCTCCCCCTCCCTCTCCAGTCCAAAGAGCAGTCAGGGTTCCCTGCCCTGTGGAAAGTCCAAGATCCTAACACCCTCCGTCCATGTCTAGGAAGGTGAACATCCAAACTGGCTAGGCTCCCACACAGCCAGAACATGAAGTAGGATCAAAACCCAACGCCATTGTCCTTGGCTTCTTATCAGCCCTCATTGATCGCCATGTTCAGAGAGTCCGGTTTTATCCCATGCTTTTTCAGTCATAGTCCAGCTGGCCTTGGTGAGCTCCCAATAGATCAGCCCCACTGTCTCCGTCGGTGGGTGCACCCCTCATGGTCCTGACTTCCATGATCATCTTCTCCCTCCTTCCACTCCTCATTGGGACCTTGGGAGCTCAGACCAGTGCTCCAGTGTGGGTCTCTGTCTCTATCTCCATCCGTCACCAGATGAAGGTTCTATGATGATATGCAAGATATTTGTCGGTATTGCTAAAGGATAGGGTCGTTTCAGGTTCCCTATCCTCATCTGCCCAATGAAATAACTGGGGACATCGCCAAGGGCTCCTAGGAGCCACTCTAGGTTCAAGTCTCTTGCCAGCCCTACGGTGGCTCCCTTAACTAAGAATTGTGCTTCCATGCTCTCCTATCCAGCCTTCCTTTATCCCAATCATCCTGTTTCCCCAAGTTCCCCCCATCCTCCCCTTCTCACTTTTCTCTCCCCATCTCCCCTTACCCCCAACCCACCCCACTCCCAAGATCCCACTTTTCTCCCCGGCAATTTTGTCTACTTCCCATAGGTAAAAGAACAACTATATGTTTTCCTTGGGTTCACCTTCTTATTTAGCTTCTTTTGGTTCACCAATTGTAGCCTCCGTGACCCTTATTTATGGCTAGAAACCGATTATGAGTGAGTACATCCCATGTTCATCTTTTTGGGTCTGGGTTACCTCACTCAGGATAGTGTTTTCTATTTCCATCCATTTGTAAGCAAAATTTGAGAAGTCAGTGTTTTTTTCCCGCAGTGTAGTACTCTACTTTGTATATATTCCACACTTTCTTCATCCATTCTTCCATTGAAGGACATCTAGGTTGTTTCCAGGTTCTGGCTATTAAAAATAATACTGCTATGAACATAGTTGAACAAATGGTTTTGTCATATGATTGGGCATCGATTGGGTATATTCCCAAGAGTGGTATGGCTGGGTCCAGAAGAAGGTTGATCCCGAATTTCCTGAGAAACCGAAACACTGATTTCCAAAGTGGTTGGGGGTCGCTTATGTAGACTATCATATCATCTGCAAATAACGAAAGTATAACTTCTTCCATTCCAATTCGAATCCCCTTGATCCCATTATGTTGTCTTATTGCTATTGCTAGAACTTCAAGCACTATATTCAAGATGTATGGCGAGAGTGGACAGCCTTGTCGTGTTCCTGAGTTTAGTGGGATGGCTTTGAGTTTCTCTCCATTTAATTTGATGTTAGCTGTCTGCTTGCTGTATATAGCTTTTATCATATTTAGGTATGACCCTTTTATCCCTAATCTCTCCAAGACTTTTAACATAAATGGATGTTGAATTTTGTCAAATGCTTTTTCAGCGTCTAATGAAATGATAAAATGGTTTTTTTCTTTCAGTTTATTTATATGCTGGATTACATTGATAGACTTTCGTATGTTGACCCAGCCCTGCATCTCAGGAATGAAGCCTACTTGATCATAATGGATAATTTTTTGGATGTGTTCTTGGATTCGGTTTGCCAGTATTTTGTTGAGGATTTTTGCGTAGATATTCATGAGTGAGATTGGCCTGTAGTTCTCTTTCCTGGTTGAGTATTTGTGTGGTTTTGGTATCAGAGTAACTGTAGCTTCATCAAAGGAATTTGGTAATGACCCTTCTGATTCTATATTGTGGAATACATTAAGGAGTGTAGGTATTAGGTCTTCTTGGAAGTTCTGGTAGAATTCCGCATTGAAACCATCTGGTCCTGTGCTTTTTTTGGTAGGGAAGTTTTTGATAACAGCTTCTAATTCTTCGCGACTGACAGGTCTGCTTAGACTGTTCACCTGGTCCTGGTTTAATTTTGGTAAATGGTATTTATCTAAAAAAGTGTCCATTTCTTTTACATTTTCCAGTTTTGTGGCATACAGGCTTTTGTAGTAAGATCTAATGACTCTCTGAATTTCCTCTGTGTCTGTGGTTATGTCCCCCTTTTCAGTTCTGATCTTATTAATTTGTGTGTTCTCTCTCTGTCGTTTGATTAGTTTGGATAGGGGTTTATCAACCTTGTTGATTTTCTCCAGGAACCAGCTTTTGGTTTCATTGATTCGTTGGATTGTTTTGTGTGTTTCTATTTGGTTGATTTCAGCACTCATTTTGATTATTTCCAGTCTTCTACTCCTCCTAGGTGAGTCTGCTTCTTTTTTTTTTCTAGAGCTTTCAGGTGGGCTGTTAATTCTCCAATGTGAGCTTTCTCTGTTTTCTTAAGTGGGCACTTAGTGCTATGAACTTCCCTCTTAGGACTGCTTTCATAGTGTCCCATAAGTTTGAGTATGTTGTTTCTTTATTTTCATTGAATTCCAGGAAGATTTTAATTTCTTTCTTTATTTCTTCCTTAATCCAGGTGTGGTTCAGTAGTTGACTGTTCAGTTTCCATGAGTTTGTAGGCTTTCTGGGGATAGCATTGTTGTTGAATTCTAACTTTAATCCATGGTGATCTGATAAGACACAGGTGGTTACTAATATTTTTTTGTACCTGTAGTAGTATGGGGCGGCAGGGCTGCGTCCCCCACACCCGGCCGCCCACATGGCTAGCTTATGCTCCGAAATAACAACACACAAACTGTATTCTTTTAATCACTGCTTGGCCCATTCTCTTCTAGGCTAATTCTCACATATTAATTTAGCCCATTCCTAATCATCTGTGTGTAGCACCCCAAGGTGCGCTTACCGGGGAGATTCTAGCCTAGTCCATCCTGGGTCCGAGCTTCATCCCTGGAGCGGGGCATGGCGTCCCTCTCAGGCGTCTGCTCCCGAGAGAGCTGTCGAGTCTCTGAGCTCACTTCCTCTTGCTCCCAGTATCCTGTTCTGTTTTCTCCTCCCACCTATCTTCTAACCAATAAAATGGGCCAGGGCAGTTCCTTTATTAGCCAATGACCTTCCTCCATCATTTCCCCTTTTTCGGTTTAAACAAAAAAAAAAGGCTTTAACATAGCAAAATTACATATAACAAAACAGTTATCAAGTAAAAGTTACAATAATCTTTATCATAACAAAGGAAAACTATAACTATAACTAACTATTCTTAACTCCATCAAAGACTCCAGAAAGATATAATATTACCTAAGTAAACAAGAACTAAGAAACTTCAAACTCTAGAAATGACAAAGACATCTCGCTGCCTGGACAGTCACCCAAAGTTCTTTTGTACCGTTGGGGCATCCATCTTCAGCCTTCAGGCCCATGGTATCCAGCAGACATTTCCATAAAGCAGGAAAATTCAAAGGCAGTTCAGTCACTATCTGTTGTGTCCTGCAGAATGTCTTGCAGACTCTTTCATGAATCAGGAACCCTGAAAGATCATCTCACCTTAGGCAAGTTCAGTAGTCCCCTCTCTGCGGGTTCTCTGTGTCCAGTTTATGCAATAGTCCAGGCAAGAGCAGTTTCTTGCCCAAATGGCTATCAAACTCCATAAGGTGCCTCTTCGATGCCCTTCTTCCTCTTGAAGTAGATTGGTGCTGCCAGGAGTAGAGTGTCTCATTGTCATGAAAAGTCCTCAGTTATTAAAACATTAAATGTCCTATTCTGTAATATTTGAAAGACATGAAGAATATCTATCTAAAATATATCGCTATATATCTAGAAAATCTAACTAACATGACTACAAGCTTTACTATTATCGATGATTATCCATTAACAACCTATATTTCTTAATTATACAGTACATATTTAAATAAACTACACAATCACGATACCTTAATCAAAATCAGAAACACTTATATATATAACAAAATTGACCTTAAATCTCTATCAATAAAGCAAAATCTATACTAATGCAAATTATTCATACCTATATCATATCCCCCTTTAAATGTAAAAGAACATTTATAAACATTTTTTTGGGAATATGGGAGCAGTTATTTCTCTCCAAACTGCTTCCTGCTGAATGGGGGCGTCGTTAATTAGGTCTTTCATGGTATAACCTGTGTGCTAGTTTCATCTCAGTTGGCAGTTGAGCGAAGCAATTTTCTGAAGGTGTTCACACCAACCCTTCAGGAGGGCGTGGTCCATCATACCAAATCGGAATAGAAGAAATGAACAGTGTCTCATCCTCTGTGAAAACAAAATAAGAAACTCCTTTCCAAAGTATCATGTCCTTAGATCCAAATTTCAAAGCCAAGGCATCAAAACATCCATGTTGGATTAGCTCAGCAGCATCTACAAATAAATATCTTTTAGCAGCTGTTGGTCCTTCCTCAGCATTCAAACGATTCAAAGAGAGCATAATAGCATACAGTATCAAAATTCTCTGTATATTTTCCATCTTTGTGCATCTTTGTTTTAACCTCTATTTTGTTTATTTTTACTTTTAACTCTTTGCTTTTTGAGACAGGTTCTCTGTATCTTTGACCTGAAGTAACTCTATAGACCAGGCTGTCTTAGAACTCTCAGAGATCCGCCTGTCTCTGCCTCCCAGGCATTGGGATTAAAGGTGTAAGCTACTACACCTTGAACTCACAGAGATCTGTTTGTCTCTGCCTTCTAGGCACTGGGATTAAAGGTGTACACTATTACACCTTGAACTCACAGAGATCTGTTTGTCTGTGCCTTCTAGGCACTGGGATTAAAAGCCTGTGCTACCATACCTTGAAGTCACAGAGGTCAATCTCCCTCTGCCTTCCAAGTGTTGGGATTAAAGATGTGTACCACACACAACAACTCTCTTCCTTTTTTTTTTATTACTTTAAGAACTTTAAATTTTAGTCTGCATATATTTTTAACACACTTCAAACCATTCAGAAATTTTCTCTGTCTTTGAATCTCTCTTTACTGTATATCTCTCTTTTTCTGACCACACGAGTCTTTAATTTACCAAGCAATATCAGTAGGATTAAAGGCGTGGCTTTGCCGGCTGGATCCAGCCCATTCCTTAGTTTTCCAGCCTCATGGAGGATATACAGGCTGTAGCCATGTTTACTGCAACAACCGTATGGCATTTCAAGGTCCCTGCCAGCAAGTGAGCTACAACAGACAACACTCAAGTCCTCTCTGGGTAGCCGGCTCTCCTGCCTCAAACAGTCAGAGTTTGTCCTGGCAGGACAGCCCAGAAAGCCGGCATTTTTAAACGGCGCAGCTTTTTTCCTGCTATGGCTGAAAACCGAAAAGCATGCGTTCAGCTTTAACCGTTTAAGTGTTTCGTGGCAGGACCTCTTAATAAGCTGCAGGCTTTTGCAGCTAAAGCTGAGTCAGGAAGCCTCTCTTAGATGAGGTGCCTGCTTGCCTCTAGCAAGCAGAGCAGACCCGAGAACACAGCGAGTCTAGTTGCCATCAAAAAAAAGCACTTTACTCCAAATGCTCTATTCAAAAGCTCTGTCTCCCGCAGGAGCCAGACAGAGATCGCAATGGTGGCACAGCCCCAGGAAGTTGTGCTTTAAAATGACACAGTGGTTTTTCTGCTACTGTTGCCGAATCAGGAAATCTCTCTACAGCACGACACCAACAAACAGCAAAAATCTGTGTTAAACTCTCTCTCCCTTATTTTTAAGCCTTCTCAGGTTTTTTAAGTGGGTTTCGGCTGTCCACACGTCTGGGCGCCAACCTGTAGTAGTATGGGGCGGCAGGGCTGCGTCCCCCACACCCGGCCGCCCACATGGCTAGCTTATGCTCCGAAATAACAACACACAAACTGTATTCTTTTAATCACTGCTTGGCCCATTCTCTTCTAGGCTAATTCTCACATATTAATTTAGCCCATTCCTAATCATCTGTGTGTAGCACCCCAAGGTGCGCTTACTGGGGAGATTCTAGCCTAGTCCATCCTGGGTCCGAGCTTCATCCCTGGAGCGGGGCATGGCGTCCCTCTCAGGCGTCTGCTCCCGAGAGAGCTGTCGAGTCTCTGAGCTCACTTCCTCTTCCTCCCAGTATCCTGTTCTGTTTTCTCCTCCCACCTATCTTCTAACCAATAAAATGGGCCAGGGCAGTTCCTTTATTAGCCAATGACCTTCCTCCATCATGTAACTGTGTAAGTTAGCTTTGTTACCGAGTATGTGGTCAATTTTCGAGAAGGTTCCATGAGCTGCAGAGAAGAAGGTATGTTCTTTCCTCATTGGGTGGAATAATCTATAGATGTCTGTTAAGTCCATTTGCTTCATTACCTCCATTAATTCTCTAATTTCTCTGTTAGGTTTCTGTCTGATTGACCTGTCCATTGGTGAGAGAGGAGTGTTGAAGTCTCCTACTATTAGTGTGTGCGGTTTGATGGCTGCCTTGAGTTTTAGTAATGTTTCTTTTACGTATGTGGGTGCTTTTATATTAGGGGCATAGATATTCAGGATTGAGACTTCTTCCTGATGAATTGTTCCCGTTACGAGTATAAAATGCCCCTCTCCATCTCATCTTATTGATTTAAGTTTGAAGTGAACTTTGTTAGAAATTAGTATGGCCACACCTGCTTGTTTCTTAGATCCATTTGCTTGATAAGCCTTTTCCCAGCCCTTTACTCTGAGTACGTGCCTGTCTTTGTGGTTGAGGTGTGTTTCTTGTAGACAGCAGAATGTTGGATCCTGTTTTTGTATCCAATCTCTTAGCCTGTGCCTTTTTATAGGTGAGTTGAGCCCATTGACATTAAGTGATATTAACGACCTGTGGTTGTTAACTCCAGTCACTTTTTTAGTAGTAGGGTTTGTGTGTTTCCCTTCTTTGAGTTTTGCTGGTGAAGGGTCTCTAGATGTCTGAGTTATTGTGGTCATTGTTGGACTCCTTGGTTAGTGATTTTCCTTCTATTATTTTCTGTAAGGCTGGATTTGTGGCTCCGAATTGTTTAAATTTGTTTTTATCCTGGAAAATTTTGTTTTCTCCATTTATAGTGAATGAAAGCTTGGCTGGATATAGTAGTCTTGGCTTGCATCCATGGTCTCCTAGTTTTTGCAGTACATCTATCCAGGACCTTCTGGCTTTCATGGTTTCCATAGAGAAGTCAGGTGTAAGTCTGATAGGTTTACCTTTATAAGTAACTTGGCCTTTTTCCTTTGCAGCTCTTTATATTCTTTCTTTATTCTGTATATTTTGTGTTTTGATTATTATATGGCGAGGGGATTTTTTTTTTGATCCAGCCTATTTGGTGTTCTGTACGCTTCTTGAACCTTCATAGGTACACATTTCTTCAGGTTGGGAAAGTTTTCTTCTATAATTTTATTAAGTATATTTTCTGTACCGTTGAGCTGCACTTCTTCTCCTTCTTCTACTCCAATTATTCTTAGGTTTGGTCTTTTTATTGTGTCGCATGTTTCCGGAATGGTTTTTGATGAGATTTTGTTGGACTTGCTGTTTTCTTTGATCAGTGCATTTATTTTCTCTATGTTATCCTCAGAATCTGAGATTCTTTCTTCTATCTCTTGTATTCTGTTGGTTATGCTTGCTTCTGTAGTCTCTATTCATTTACCTAGATTTTCCATGTCCAGCCGGCCCTCTGTTTGTGCTTTCTTCTTTGCCTCCATTTCAGTTTTCAAGTCATGAACTGTTTCCATTATCTGTTTGATTGTTTTTCCTTGGTTTCCTAGGGTATCATTCACTGATTTACTCAATTCCTCGAACTTTCTGTTATATTTCTCATCCATTTCTATAAGGGCATTTTTTCTATGCTGTTTAAGGGTGTCAATCACTTTCATGAAGTCAGTATTTTCTACTTCTTCTTGATTAAGGTGTTCATGTCCTCCTGTTGTGAGGTAGCTGGCTTCTGGTGGTTTCGTGTTGTTTTTCAGATTGTTGGGTGAATTCTTGCATTGGCGTCTGCCCATCTCTTCCTCCCAATACTCCCCTATGGATCTTCTTTTATAGGATCAGGTCTTCTTGCCCACTGTTGAACCTTCCCAGTGATGTCACTCCCCAGCGATGTTTCTCCTGGTGTCCAGATCGGATCTCCTTGTTGCTTGGTTAGCTTGCAAACAAAGGGCCCACCCTGCTTGCTGCAGTCAGGCTATGTGGACAAAGGAGCTACCGCTCTTTCCTTTGCCTTGGCGATTCGGGTTCGGTGGGTCCCAGTGCCCGAGCAGGCTGAGCAGGGAGGCGCTATGCCACCAAAGAAGGGAGGGAGGGAGGGAGATAGGGGGTTGGGGGATCTTGATGTAAGCTGGATGGCATAGGAAGAGAGAGGAGGTATTGGGCAGTATAGCCCCTGTAGGATGACCAGGAAGTGTAGGCGGGCTGAGGTATGTTCGCGGATGCCGCAGCACTCACTCACCACAATGATGTTTCACTTGGTGCCCAGATCGAAACTCCATGCTGCTTGGTTAGCTCGCAAACAAAGGGCCCACCCTGCTCACTGCAGGCAGGCTATGTGGACAAAGGAGCTCGTCAGTTTCTTTATTAATAAAAAAAGTCACTCCGACATCAATTGTAGAACAGCAGGATTTAGAAAAATTTAAAATTGATTATTTGTTCTCAAGACAATGGAAGCACAGTATTTGGTTAGATATCCTGTTACTGTCAGTCCTGTAGTATAAGCCCCACTGTGCAAGCTGTGTGAAACTCAATTTCTCTAGCCATGGAACTGTTGTTCCCTGACAGGGATTTTGTGAAAAAATTCCCAGTGTGCAACTAGGAATTTTGACTGTGTCCTTCCTGTCTCAATGTGGTTCATCTAATGAAAGCCACTGACATCATAAAATAAAACATAACATAAAAATATTGTTCTGGCAGTCATGGCCCCAAATTTTTCTGAAATTGACATTTCCCATGGAGCCATAATTTCCACAAAATTAAATGATGTCATGAAACTACTTGAATTCTCCTCATATATTTCTGAGCTAAATTTGGATCACATGCATATCAGGTGCACAGACATAGGGGAAGAAAGTGTCCAAGATTCCCCAGAGGCAAGGAAATCAACTGGGAAATAAAGAAATCATGAATACACAAACAGCCTCTGCTTTGGCTGCAGAAATAAAAGCAGGTGGGGAAATATGGGTGCCCATATAATGCGCTGATCTGAAGAGCACTTCACCACACACACTGCCCAGGCTTCAAGGAGGACAAAGATGTTTGCTTTGATTTTTCTCTTCTTTTTCCTGAACATTCCACTTCTTGTGTCCAGGTTCACTCAACCCTGGTGCTTTTGGAGAATGAAGGAGAATAAAGACAAGGATGAAGATTTGTTGACAGGTTGCGTCTTCTTCCTTTAAACAGGGCAGCGGCCTGTGGAGAAAGACTTTTTCAACCACATTCTGAATATACAGTAAGTTTCTTTGAATTTTCTATGTAAATGTCACAATAAATATTTCATAGCATGTCAGAAATATATGTAAAACCACAGGCCTTTATTTCCATAGGAAAGTGTTCAGTGTCTCTTTAAAGTAAGAATTTTTTTTGTTGTATAAATGATATGTTTGCATTCTTTGAAATATGAGATGTCACTAATAGTGGTGTCTGCTTACTTTCTTTGCACTTGCCTGTTTGCAGCTGCAGCATGTGATACATTTCAACACTTGAGAATGGTATCTACTAGCTTCTTGCGATTATTTAAAAAGCACGGGTCTCTTCCATATAGATCTAAATTGGTTACTCACTGTCAACACTATTTAATTTATGTCTTATTTTTCTCTCAATAATTTTACTAATTATAGCTTTGTCTTTTACCAATTTGTGAACTATGCACTTTTGATTTTGTGCATTGTTGGTTGTTTTTTTCATAGCCTTTTGATCACTATGCCACCCCAGAGCTCAAATCATTGACAATTACTCATGTTTAGTCTGCAGGAGTTAATGTTTCACTTCCATAAGTTCTTATCTCAAGTTCCTGTTGAGTATTAACAAAACTTTTGATGCCATTTTCCATAAGGTAATAGCAAATATTTTAAGATTATTTTCATTTCAACGTGTAGAGGTAAATACTTATATTTATTTATAAAGATACCACAGCGGTAAGTAATCAAAATAGAAAATAGATTGTTTTTAAGTCTGAATGCATCATTCAGTATGTAAGCGAATGTTTGTGTTTGTTGTGTATTGTTCATATGATAGGTATTGTGTAAGAAGACATATTATTTATTATTATTATTAGTTAATATTACCTATGTAAGCATTATATACTTGGACAATATTGTGGTTTAGGCCCTTAGTCTCTATATTTATGAAATGAAGTAGGTGTATCATTATGCATTCAAGGTCAGTGGAAAATAAAAACCAGTTTACTGAAAATTTTTAAATCCATTCTCTTTTATTTTCTATATGAGTATTTCTCATGTCCATACACACAAATCAATTTATTTACCAAATGTAGTCTGATAATTAAATGCATTAAAAATTAAATATTTAAAGAACATTTTATATCTTTAATTGATAAACCAGAAAGATAAAAATACAAGATAGTGATGGTAGACATGAGGGAACATATTAACTATATTGTCCACTAAATATGATAGAATTATTAGTACAGCAACCAAACATTACCCCCAAGGACTACTGTGTACTCACCAGTAGTTCCATGAATGCCTCATCCAGTTAAGTTTGTTTCATAAAACTTACCTGAATCTTGGCTAATGCATTAGGTGTACTTTTAGTATTACTCAATTATTTCAAACTGAATATATGATCAGGTTTTCTGTATCACCAAAGCCTGTACCTTTTATTTATCCATTGTGCAAGCACTAAAAAACAAGGGATGAAGAGCCTTTTCTGTGAAAGTTGCAAATGGCTCAACTTATATATGGGAGATTTACTTTTAAAGATGAACTTTTAAAGTATTTTTTACCTCCCAGCAACTTATGTCATTCCAAACTCACAACACAGGACATTTTCTTCAATTATTGAGGGAGGTTGGGAATATTGTCCAGTGTGGGTTAATCCTTTCTTTTACTACAAATAATCCTATGTAGATCTCTGTTCATAATAAACACTGTTGCCTTTTATAGAACACAAACTGAAAACTGTCAGTTTTCTCTGTTTTTAAATTTTTGCATTGGTGATGTACCAAGAACCCTGATAATTTACCAAATATGTCACTAGTATTTCAATTACCAGCAATGATGGTGTAATAATGTGTTACAATTACACAGTCTCATTCTCTTTATCTGAACAAAATAAAGAAACTCCCCCTAATTATGTCTGTAAGGACAAGATCAGGTGCATTATGGATCTTAGAGGACCTTATTGAACCACATCTGTCATAATAGGATTCGTCACAGGTCTCTACAAATCTAAACAGAAGAGTATTTTTGGATGTTTGAAAGAAATCCTTGTCTTCATTTGTACTATTCCCAGATGCTAAGAAAAGTGTGAGGAAGATAATGGCCACACATGGATGTCAAAATGTGAGGTTATAGGCTACTATTCAGAGACTTGATGGGGCTTTTACATTTCCTTGTGTGTAACAGAGATGAGAAAAGATTAACAAGTGAGGGGATTTTCTAGAACACTTGGCAGAACAGTGTTTTTAAGTTCTTAGGAGTGCATGCTACTCTAGCTGCTCCCAGTGTTCATTCAGCTTACCCATGCACTGCAGGTCATTGATTCAGCTTTTCTACGCACCTGTCCATCCTATCCTAAGTGATTGTGTTCAGTTTCCCTCTCTGTATCAGTTGGCCCACAATGATGCATCTTTAGTTCTGGCCATGATTCCTTTCATGCATCACTTGAACTAGAATTGGGTTGGGGGCCCATCTCAGACAATGAAGATGGTGCTCAATTTCCCTCATAATTGAAAAAAAGTTATATTAAATATACAGTCTGTTTTGACTTTATAAATATGATCACAGTCAACATGCAATTATACTTGTCAAGACCTGAAAGATATGATAACCAAATTATGACATCATCCACAATTTATTTTTCATTTATGTTCACACAGACAGTTCTCTGACTCTGTGCTTTAGAATGTGAGAATCACTAGTTATACAAAGAATATGGGTCACTATCTCACAGTAGGTTGGATGTCTCTATAAGAGATAAAGACTTCACAATTGACTCATCCCTTGGGATGTTAACTGTTGCAAACCTACCTGCTGAGATTTATGCTTTTTAAATTTTGACCTTACTTGGACCAATCTTTAATATTCAGATGAATACCTGGCAAGACTAGGTAGATGAAGATTAGAAGTATCAGTTTCTATGTGGCAGAAACTAAAGAACTTCTCATTCAATGCCTCATTGGAATGACTAATAGTACAGACTTCTGACATGGCCTTGACTGAGAGCAGTTATGATGTATACAGTGCTGTGTATGCTGTGCCAATGCTGTGCATGCTGTGTCCCATGAAGTGCATGAGATTCTTCAATAAGATGAACAGTCACTGGACGATAGGAAAAAAAAATCTGATATTAAAGTCTTGAAGGTAGAGTTTCTTTTATTGGATTATATTTGGTGTCATCAATGTCACAGTGCTTAGAGGATCTCAGATGCCAAAATCTAGTATTTTAAGAAATATTCAACATATATAAAAATTTCTGAACAATTTTCTGCTGTGTAAATAAATCTAGACTTTGATATAAAATTCCAATACAGACAATGATGGGGAAGAAACTAATTATCAATGGAAATTAGTGATTGCTACAAAGTACATGAATATCATCCCATACTAATATTGAAAACATATCAGTCCTTTGTTATTAATGTTCTCCATGTTGATAAGATGAACACTCCTTTGTTAGTTGTTACATATGTGGTAAGCTACTGAATGTGATGTTTTCCCTAAGTTTCCTTAACTGACTCTTCCTCCCTGTAGACTCTAGGGTCCTCACATATAAATGTGAGAGTAATTACAGAAGAAACTGGTCTGTGATTCAATTTTGTGCATACATGCATATTCCTTTATGTGAATGGAGATTTATCACATTGCATGCATGTATGTTTGTGTGCTTCTTTGTATCTGGGTCTATATGTGTTGCTATATTATATATATCGGTGTATAAGCATGTGTGTGTGTGTGCATTTGGTGTATGCTTCAGTATAGATGCACCTCTATCTGTTTTTAGAAGTGAGCATAAATTTGCCTTATATCTCTGTGTTTCCATATGGGAGGTTATTATGTATATCTGCCTGTGAGTGTTTGTCAATACATGTGTTTTCATGTGCCTATGTGTATGTTCTTCATATTTCTTTATATGTGCTTGCAAATATGTATATCTGTGTTGCTATGTATGTTTGTGTGTCTGTTGTTATGTCTTTGTATATGTGCATAAATTTCTCTATATCATTATCTCATTGTATAGTTATTTGTATCCATGTATTTTTCCCTATGTGTATTTGTCTGAGAACATGCATGCATGTGTGTCTATGTATCTCTTTTACATATCCTCTTTCTGTGTTTCTTTGGTTTTTATATGTCTACATATTCCACTGTGTTTATCTCTGTGTCATTGCACAAATGAGTCAGTATGTATAAATGAGTATTTTGCTATAGTATGCATTTATTTCTCTATGGATGTGAGTATCTATGTGTGTAACAGTTTCTGTGTTTAATGTGTGTTCACTTTAGATTTATGCTAAAGCATTTCAATTGAAGAAGAAGCAGCTGTAATATGAGGGCCAGGGAAAGTTTGCAACCCATGGAAAGAGAGAACAAGCCACTAAAGTAGACAGGGAAATTTGAATAAGAGGAAACTGCTTCAAGATGTGAGGGAACGGGGCTGCCTTTAGGAAGAGCTGGTCAGTGATCAGACAGCAACTAGTGTTTTTTTTTTATTAAAAATTACTGCCTCCTCCTTTTCCCTCCCCCTCCCCCCACTCCTCAGGCCTCACTCCATTCCCCCTCCCTCTCCAGTCCAAAGAGCAGTCAGGGTTCCCTGTCCTGTGGGCAGTCCAAGGTCCTCTCCCCTCCATCCAGGTCTAGGAAGAGGAGCATCCAAACAGGCTAGGCTCCCACAAAGCCAGTACATGCAGTAGGATCAAAACCCAGTGCCATTGTCCTTGGCTTCTCAGCAGCCCTCATTGTCCACCATGTTCAGAGAGTCCGGTTTTATCCCACGCTTTTTCAGTCCCAGTCCAGCTGGCCTTGGTGAGCTCCCAATATATCAGTCCCACCATCTCAGTGGGGGGTGCCCCCCTCGCAGTCCTGACTTCCTTGCTCATGTTCTCCCTCCTTCTGCTCCTCATTTGGACCTTGGGAGCTCAGTCCAGTGCTCCAATGTGGGTCTCAATCTCTATCTCCCTCCATCACCAGATGAAGGTTCTATGGTGATATGCAAGATATTCATTGGTATGGCTATAGTATTGGGCCATTTCAGGCTCTCTCTCTTTAGATGCCCAAGGATCTGGTTGGGGGACATCTCTCTGGACACCTGGGAACTCCTCTAGAGTCAAGGCTCTTGCCAACCATAAAATGGCTCCCTTAATTAAGATATATACTTTTCTGCTCCCGTATCCATTATTACTTTATCCCAAACATCCCATTCCCCTAAGCTCTCCCCATCCTCCCCTTCTCACATTTTTCTCCCTATCTTGTCTTTCCCCCATCAAACCCAACCCACCAGTTTTCATTTTTTGCCCAACAATCTTGTCTTATTCCAATATCCAGTAGGATAACTATATGTTTTTCTTTGGATTCACCTTCTTATTTAGCTTCTTTTGGATTGTGAATTATAGGCTCAATGTCCTTTATTTATGGCTAAAAACCAATTATGAGTGAGTACATCCCATGTTTGTCTTTTTCAGTTTGGGTTACCTCATCAGGATAGTGTTTTCTATTTCCAACCATTTGCATGCAAAATTCAAGAAGTCATTATTTTTACCGCTGAGTGGTACTCTAATATGTATATAATCCACACTTTCTTATCCATTCTTCCATTGAAGGACCTCTAGTTTGTTTCCAGGTTCTGGCTATTGCAAATAATTACTATTAATAATGTTGTTCTCTTGCGATACTACAACTCCCAGCGTTCCCCTGGGGACACATTTCCCAGAAGCTTTTGCATTCCCCGTTAAAAAGCGGGGGCCGCCACGAGCCCCCCCCTCTTTCTCTCTCCTCCCCCCTTCTCTTCCCACCTTCCCTACTGTGTCTGCACGCCCCTCCCCACCTGTTTGTTGCCCCTCCTCCATTAAAGTGCACCCACGTGGGATCGCCACATGTCTGTGTCTTTTCCTCGCGTAACCGTCTCTGCCGTCTAACCCCTCAGAAATTAAGAACAACAGTGGTGCCGCGTCCTTCCACTCGGAGACCTCTCATCCCAGAGCCCGAGGCTTTTGCCTCTGGGTTTCACCGGCACAAGGTCTTAACGAACCGACCGCCTACATTCATTTCCACCTGTTTGCCACGGCCATTCTCCACCGCCTCATCCTGATCCGTGAGTTAACTTGAGTTGGCTTCCTTCCCCCCGGGGCGCTCAGAGACTGTCCGGCTGGCTTTTTTTGCGCAACCCTGGACTAGGTCGCCAACCCCCCCTCCCCCGGCTTTTTGCCCTTGGCCGAAGCCTGCCTTACTCCGCACGCCCGGGAGTTCAGTGCTCCGGGCTTCTTCCTCTTTTTTTCTAACCTTTCCTGTCTTCTTTCCGGCCCACTCGAGCGGTGCCTTTGGGCCATACGCAGGCCCTGAAAAGCTTAATTGTCTCCTCCCAGCCGGGGCTTTTTCTCCATAAGGTAGCTGGGTTCGGGCCAGTTAAGAGTTAGCACGCCCCAAAAACACTCAGACGCCTGTGTTTTCTGGCTTGCTGTGTTCGCGGTACTCTGGTGGTACCTTTTTTGCGGGTGGGCTGCGCTTCGACTATGGGCTTTAAGCATTCAAAACCAATCCCCCCATCTTCCCCTCTCAGCCAGCTTCTGAAAGCTACCCTCTGCTCCCGCCGCCACTATGGATCCCGCGGACAAACCTCAACCCCCCTGCCTCCACACACCCCCCCCACCGCGCCTCGAGGGGCCACTCGCTCTCGCTCCGCCCAGTTGAGCAACAGCGACGGCTCACCCATTACCGTTCCCTCTCTGAACCAGCCTCACCCCACTTCTCCCGCAACTAGTCGCGCGTGTCTTTGGATTCTTCCCTGTCTCCTCTCTGCCACAGGCCACACAGGCGGCTTAAAGCGTCTCCTCCCTGTCCTACACCTCCCCCTCAATCTTCCAAAGCCACTCTAGGCTCCCGCTGTCACTAACCACCATTCTCCCATTGTTACACCTAAGGATATCAGGCTCCTAAAAGCTACAGCAGCCTCCTGTCAGATCTGCCAAAAGTCACACTCTCCCGTTGTTATCAGGCGCCTAAAAGCTACAGCAGCCTCCTGTCAGATCTGCCAAAAGTCAGATCCCAGGACCAAATATTCACTTAACCGTTTATCTCCACAGCTCAAGATAATCCTTTATATACGGTAGCTCAAACTGGAGCCTGTTCTCTTAAGTTCCAAAGGACGCCGGATTCAGTTCCCCCTACTACAGTCTAAGGAAAACAATTTTCCCGATCCATTGCTGTGTTAACACACCCTCCCTTCTTTAAATTCATAAATAATGGTCTAGCTGTCGTTACAGGTACCCCCATCAAATACGGAGTCAAATGATAAGCAGATTCTCCTCTACAAAGCTCTTTAACATAACAGGCCAGCCGCTGACTGCAGCAGTGGCCCCTGAAATGTTAAGAACTGTATGGTTAGAATCTATTTCTTTTAAGACAGTTTCCTTAAGTTCCAGGATGCCAGCCCAACCCATCTAAATGACTCAAACACAAACGGAATAATGGAATAAGTATCACTTAAATTTTTTATCATTTTTAACCCTATGGTTAGAATCTATTTCTTTTAAGACAGTTTCCTTAAGCTCCAGGATGCCAGCCCAACCCATCTAAACGACTCAAACACAAACAGAATAATGGAATAAGTATCACTTAATTTTTTATCATTTTTAACCCCGGGCATCCTAAGACTCCCTCACCTGGATCTCCTCTCCCCCCTCACCCCAGCTTCCCCCCAAAAAAATTCCCCCCCCTTCTTTTAATTTTTTTCTTTTACTAATGCAACTTTTACCTTCCAGCATCTTAATGATGACCCAGCTACTCAGGAAAAGCCACACAGATTTCTTCAATCAGCCACCCCAGACGACAGCCAGGACTTCAAATGCCAGCTGTACAATCAACCAACTACACCAGCGACCGCAAACGCCAATGGGACATTGCCAAAATAATCGGACATTTCATGGACCCCTCAATGCCCAAAGCCAGCAGGAAGCAGCCATGAGAGACCGGACTATGCCCCCATTCCCTACCCTTTAAGGTCCCCCAATTTTTTTTAATCAAACCAAAAGGGTGAAATGTTGTTCTCTTGCGACACTACAACTCCCAGCGTTCCCCTGGGGACACATTTCCCAGAAGCTTTTGCATTCCCCGTTAAAAAGCAGGGACCTCCACGAGCCACCCCCTCTCTCTCTCTTTCTCTCTCTCTCCTTCCCCCTTCTCTTCCTGCCCTCCCTACTGTGTCTGCACCGCCTTCCTGTTTGTTGCCCCTCCTCCATTAAAGTGCACCCACGTGGGACCGCTGCGTGTCTGTGTCTTTTCCTCGCATAACTGTCTCTGCCATCTAACCCACAGAAATTAAGAACAACAAACAATAATACAAATATTATTAATAATATAATAAACAGAGTTGAACAATACTTTTGTAGTATGATAGGGCACCTCATGGGTATATTCCCAAGAGTAGTATTACTTAGTCTTGGGGTTGGTTGATGCCAAATTTCCTGAGAAACCGCCACACTGCTTTCCAAAGTGGTTGCACAAGTTGGCCTTCCCACCAGCAATGGATGAGTGTACCCCTTTCTCCACAACCTCTCAAGCAAAGGCTATCATTGGTGTTTTTGATTTTAGTCATTCTGACATGTGTAAGATGGTGTCTCAAAGTTGTTTTGATTTGCATTTCCCTGATTGCTAAGGAGGTTGATCATGACCTTAAGTGTCTTTTGGCCATTTGAACTTCTTCTGTTGAGAATTCTCTGTTCAGTGTTCCATTTTTTAATTGTTTTAATTAGCATTTTAAAGTCTAGTTTCTTGAGTTCTTCATATATTTTGGAGATCAGACCTTTGTCTGTTGCGGGGTTGGTGAAGATCTTCTCCCAGTCAGTGGGTTTCATTTTGTCTTAGTGACAGTGTCCTTTGCTTTACAGAAGCTTCTCAGTTTCACAAGGTTCCAGTTATTCAATGTTGCCCTGAAGGTCTGTGCTGATGGGTTTATGTGTAGGAAGTGATCTCCTGTGCCCATATGTTGTAGAGTACTTCCCACTTTCTCTTCTGTCAGGTTCAGTGTGTTCAGACTGATATTGATGCCTTTAATCCATTTGGTCTTGAGTTTTGTGGATGGTGATAGATATGGGTCTATTTTCATTCTTCTACAGGTTGACAACAAGTTCTGCCAGCACCATTTTTTGAAGATGCTTTCTTTCTTCCATTGTATACCTTTAGCTCCTTTATCAAAAATCAGATGTTCATAGGTTTGTGGGTTAAAATCCAGGTCTTCTATTCTATTCCATTGGTTGACTTCTCTGTTTTTATGCCAATACTAAGATGTTTTCAATACTGTAGCTCTGTAATAGTTTGAAGTCAGGAATGTTAATGCTTCCAGATGTTCCTTTATTATATAAGATTGTTTTGGCTATCCTGAGTTTTTTGTTTTTCCATATAAATTTGATTATTGTCCTCTCAAGTTCTGTGAAGAATTTTGATGGGATTTTGAATTTTGGGGATTGCATTAAATCTATAGTTTGCTTTTGGGAAAATTGCCATTTTTACTATGTTCATCCTCCAAATCCAAGAGCAAGGGAGATCCTTCCATTTTCTGGTATCCTCTTCAATTTCTTTCTTCAAAGACTTAAAGTTCTTGTCAAATAGATGTTTCCTTTCCTTGTTCAGAGTTACCCCAAGATATTTTATGCTATTTGTGGTTATTGTGAAAGTTGATGCTTCTCTGATTTCCCTCTCTGCATCCTTATACTTAGTGTACAACTGATTTTTTGGAGTTGATCTTGTATCCTGCCACATTATTAAATGTGTGTATCAGCTGTAGGAGTTATTTGTAGAGTTTTTGGGGTCGCTTATGTATACTATCATATCATCTGCAAATAATGGAAGTTTAACTTCTTCCTTTCCAGTTCAAATCCCCTTGATCCCCATATGTTGTCTTATTGCTATTGCTAGAACTTCAAGCAATATATTGAAGAGGTATGGCGAGAGTGGACAGCCTTGTCGTGTTTCTAATATTAGTGGGATAGCTTTGAGTTTCTCTCCATTTAATTTTATGTTAGCTGTTCACTTGCAGCATATACCTTTTATTATATTTAAGTATGACCCTTGTATACCTAATCTTTCCAAGACCTCTATCATAAAGGGATGTTGAATTTTGTCAAATGCTTTTTCAGCATCTAATAAAATGATCATATGGTTTTTGTTCTTTCAGTTTATTTATATGATTGATTACATTGATAAATTTGTGTATGTTTAGCCAGGCCTGCATCTCTGGGATGAAGCCTACTTGAACATAACGGATAATTTTTCTAATGAGTTCTTGGATTTGGATTGCCAATATTTTGCTGAGGATTTTTGCGTCGATGTTCATGAGTGAGATTGGCCTGTAATTCTCTTTCCTGGTTGAGTCTTTGTGTGGTTTTGGTATCAGGTTAACTGTAGCTTCATAAAAGGAATTTGGCAATGCCTCTTCTGTTTCTATATTGTGAAATACATTAAGGAGTATAGGTATTAGGTCTTCTTGGAAGTTCTGGTAGAATTCTGCATTGAAACCATCTGACCCCGGGTTTTTTTTGGAAGGCAGGTTTTTGATAACAGTTTCTACTTCTTCACGACTTACAGGTCTATTTAGATTGTTCACCTGGTCCTGGTTTAACTTTGGTATATGGTACTTATCTTAAAAAAATGTCCATTTCTTTTACATTTTCCAGTTTTCTGGCTATAGCCTTTGTAGTAAGATCTGATGATTCTCTGAATTTCCTCTGTGTCTGTTGTTATGTCCCCCTTTTCATTTCTGATCTTATTAATTTTCAAATTCTCTCTCTTTCATTGGATTAGCTTGGATAGGGGTTTATTGATCCTGTTGATTTTATCCAAGAACCAGCTTTTTGTTTCATTGATTCTTTGGATTGTTTTCTGTGTTTCTATTCTGCAGATTTCAGCCCTCAGTTTGATTATTTCCAATCTTCTACTTCTCCTGGGTGAGTTCGCTTTTTTTTCTAGAGCATTTAGGTGTGCTGTTAAGTCTCCAATGTGTGCTTTCTCTGTTTGCTTTATGTGAGCACTTAGTGCTATAAACTTTCCTCTTAGCACTGCTTTCATAGTGTCCCATAGGTTTGAGTATGTTGTCTCTTTATTTTCATTAAATTCAAGGAAGACTTTAATTTATTTCTTTATTTCTTCCTTGACCCCGGTGTTGTTCAGTAGTTGACTGTTCAGTTTTCATTAGTTTGTCGGCTTTCTGGGGGTAGCCTTTTGTTGAATTCTTACTTTAATCTATGGTGATCCGATAAGACACATGTTGCCACTAAATTTTTTTTGTATCTGTGGAGGTTTGCTTTGTTACCGAGGATGTGGTCAATTTTTGAGAAGGTTCTATTAGCTGCAGAGAAGAAGGTATATTCTTTCCTATTTGGGGGGAATGTTCTACAGATGTTTGTTAAGTCCATTTGATTCATTACCTCCATTAATTCTCTTATTTCTCTATTAGGTTTCTGTCTGATTGACCTGTCCATTGGTTGGAGAGGAGTGTTGAAGTCTCCTACTATTAGTGTGTGTTTTGATGCCTGCCTTGAGTTGTAGTAATGTTTCTTTTACATAAGTGGGTGGTTTTATATTAGGGCCATAGATATTCAGGACTGAGACTTCATCTTGATGAATTGTTCCTGTTATGAGTATAAAATGACCATCTCTATCTCTTCTGGTTGATTTTAGTTTGAAGTCATATTTGTTAGAAATTAGTATGGCCACACCTGCTTATTTTTATGGTCCATTTGCTTGTAAAACCTTTTCCCAACCCCTTACTCTGGGTATATGTCTGTCTTTGTGGTTGAGGTGTAATTCTTGTAAACAGCAGAATGTTGGATCCTGTTTCGCATCCAGTCTCTTAGCTTGTGCCTTTTTATAGGTGAATTGAGTCCATTGATATTATGTGATATTAATGACCAGTGGTTGTTGACTCGGTCGTTTTTTTTTTTTGTTTTTTGTTTTTTGTTTTTTTTGGTAGTAGGGTTTGTGTGTTTCCCTTCTTTGTGTTGTGCTGGTTAAGGGTCGCTATGTGTCTGAGTTATAGGCAGTGTTGGCAATTTTGGATTCCTTAGGTTTTGATTTTCCTTTTATTACTTTCTGTAAGCATGGATTTGTGGCTACATATTGTTTAAATTTGTTCTTATCCTGGAATATTTTGTTTTCTGCATTGATAGTGAATGATAGCTTGGCTGGTTATAGTAGTCTGGGTTTGCTTCCATGGTTGCTGCAGTACCTCTATCCAGGACCTTCTGCCTTTCATGGTTTATATAGAGAAGTCCGGCGTAAGTCTGATAGGTTTACCTTTATAAGTTACTTGACCTTTTTCTTTTGCAGCTCTTAATATGCTTTCTTTAATCTGTATATTTTGTCTTTTGATTATTATATGGTGAGAGGATTTTTAGTGTTCTGTATGCTTCTTGAATATTCATAGGAATATCTTTCTTTATGTTGGGAAAGTTTTCTTCCATAATTTTGTTAAATATATTTTCTGGGCCTTTGAGCTGTAATTCTTCTCCTTCTTCTATCTCTATTATTCTTAGATTTGGTCTTTTCATTGTGTCCTATATTTCCTGAATTTTTTGTGATGAGAATTGGTTGGATTTGCTGTTTTCTTTGATCAGTGTGTCTCTTTTCTCTATGGTGTCTTCAGCATCTGAGATTCTTTCTTCTACTCATGTATTCTATTAGTTATGCTTGTTTCTGTAGTCTCTGTTCGTTGACCTAGATTTTCCATATCCAGTTGTCTCTCGGTTTGTGTTTTCTTCCTTGCCTCCATTTCAGTTTTCAATTCTTGAATTGTTTCCATTACCTTTTTGATTCTTTTTCCTTGTTTTTTCAGGGTATCATTTACGTATTTATCCATTTCTTCAAACATTTTGTTAAAGTTCTCATCCATTTCTATAAAGGCATTTTTTACATGCTGTTTAAGGGACTCTATTGCTTTAATGATGTCATTTTTTTCCCTTTCTTCTGGATTAGGGTGTTCAAGATCTTCTGTTGTAAGATCACTGGGTTCTGGTGTTTTCATGTTGTTTTTCAGATTGGTGGAGGAATTTTTGCCTTTGCGCCTGCCCATCTCTTCCTTCAAATGCTAACCCATGGATCTTATGGAACAGGATCAGGTTTTCTTGCTGGCCATGGACCTCACTGACAAAAGGCCTACCTTGTTGCAGGCAGGCTATTGAAGCAAAGGAACTCCTGCCTGCCTGTTGCCCTCAGCACCCTGTCCCAGTGCCCAAACAAGCTAAACTGGTGGATCCTGTGTCCCTGCGGAAGAGAGGAAGAAGGGAGGAGGTTCCTGGGTGGAAACTGCGATGGTTTAGGGAGAGAGAGGCCCCTGCAGAGGGGAACAGCCCCTGCAGAATGACCGGGAAGTGAAGGGGGTTGGGGAATGTCTGTGCTCCGTTTCAGGGCTCCTGCCGTGGGTCTAGAACACACTCACCCCTCTGATGGGCTTCTGGAACAGGGTCAGGTTCCTTTCCTGGCCAGGGACCTTGCTGACAAAAGGCCTACCTTGTTGCAGGCAGGCTATTGAAGCAAAGCAACACACGCCCACCCCCTTGCCCTTAGCACCCTGTCCCAGTGCCCAAACAGGCTGAGCTGTCAGATCCCGTGGTTCCGCCCACAATATTATACTCTGAGTTGCTTTGACTGTCAACTTTAAGGCCTGTGGTCTTTGGTCTCTGAGAATAGGCAATAGCTAGGAACTCTTGTAAGAGGACTGAAAGCAAGGAAGGAAAAGCCAGCTGTGGAGGCAGTCACTAAAGTAGCTGCAAAGCCCAGGGTGACTGGCTAACTCTTGATTTTGTGCCCAGAGTTGAATACCAGATGATATTTTTAGCTAATTATTTTTTATCAATAAAAATTCAGAAGTCAACTATCAACCTAAGAGCCTGAACAATCAGAGTAATAGTGCAAAAGCAACAAATGCCCACATTTCTCTTCTCTCTTCATCCAAAAGAGTCAAATTCCTCTCTAGTGTCCCACTATTACTTCCTGTGAGTATCTGTCCTCTCTCTTGCAAAACTTCTGTGGTTATTTTTGGCCAGCTAGTAACTAGCTACACCCTCCAACTCAGCACAAACTGTATCATCACTCTTGGAAACATTGAATATAATATGATAGTTCAAACGTAATCAAAATGCAGATTCCTGGGACATACTGACAGCACAAACTCTGGCTATGGAGCATTTCAATGTTATTTTTTTGGTCCAGGTGTTTGTATACCTACTCGGAGTTGGACGGATAGTGCCTGAGACTATGCCTGTGGCTTGGCGCTTCATGCCTAGGCAGGTGGCATGATCAGGTCTACTAGGCTTGCACAGGTGGAAAAGCATGGCAGATTCCCACCACCATACACAGAGATGTTTCCAGGTTGCACAGTGCTCGGCATGGCAGGTTTGGCTGTTACTCAGATAAAAAGGGTTTATGTGCTGCACACTTGTTGTCAGGGTTGGAGTGCTGATCATGACTCCTGCCTGGTAGCCACAGAGGTAGCAGGGTTGGTGCTTCCATCATTTTAAAAGTGGAGAGAGGTAGAGCCAGCATCCAGAGCAGCTACAACCAAGCTGCTTACCATTTTAAAAGCTCTTCAAGACAGCAGAGAATTACAGATAATGAAATAAGGACAGATGCAGACAAAGAAGTACTCTAAATGGGTCACAATGTTGGATAAATATATATAGGCTTGGAAAAGAGAAAAAAACAGTATAGAGAGTTGAAAAAGAAGTTTAAAAAGTTTTTAAAGAGACAGAATACAGACAGTCATAGATTAAAAGGAGTAAAGAAAAATAAGCCACAAAAAGATGGGAAATTTACAGAGAATCAGGATTATGTATATTGTATTTTCTTTGAATTTTTTGACTGTGAAGGAGGTAAGTACAGAGAGACATTTCATTGTATGGGATGCTAAGGCAAACCAAAATGTATATAATAAAGGTATCATGACTTCCAAATTTTCATCTAAGGATATATTGCTTTAGAAAAGAGGTTCTTCTCTTGTTTCCACTGAGACTGAGAACCTATGGATTACTGCCAGACTGGTGTGGTATGATGGAACAAGACCCCCTGAAAGGTTGTTGTGAACACCACAAAGAAAATAGTTCACCCAATAAACAGCAGGAAGCACTTTAGTGAGAAATAAAAATTATAAACATTTTTTATAAATGTTTCTTTACATATAAGGGTGATATGATATAGAGATGAATAATTTGCATTGATATGGATCTTGGTTTATTGATATAAACATAAGGTCAATTTTGTTATATGTATATGTATTTCTGATCTTTATTAAGCTTTTCTATTTGTATAGCTCATTCAAAAATGTAATGTATAATTAAGAAATATAGATTAATAGATAACCATCCATAATAGTCAAAATTGTAGTCATGTTAGTTAGATATTCTAGATATATAGAGAATATTTCAGGTAGATAGGTATTCTGCAAATCTTTCAGAGACCTTCAGAATATGGCATTTAAAATGTTTTGAAAATTTAGGACTTTTCATGACAGCAAGACATATCTGCTCCTGGCAGCACCAATCTTCTTCAAGAGAAAAATGGCCATTTAAAAGGCTCCTTATGGAGATTGTTAGATAAAAGGAACATACAAGATCCCCAGAGAATTGACTGTTGAACTTGCCTAAATGTGAGATGATCCTTCAGGTTTCCTGCTTCATGTAAGAGTCCCAATATTGTCAGAACTCTCTTTGAAATTGCCTGTTTAATGGAAAAGTCTGATGGATACCCTGGGCCTGTAGGCTGAATATGGATGCCCCAGGAGTAAGAAGAACTTTGGATGACTGTCCAGGCAGTGAGAGTCTCTGTCAATTTTAGAGTTTTGAAAGTTGCTTACAGTGTACTTCCTGTTAACTTTGGTAATATATTTTTCTGGAGTCTTTGATGGGGTTGAAGAATAGATAGAAAATACATATAAAAATTGCAATTGTGATTCTTGCTTGATACCTGTTTTGTTATATGTAATTTTACTATGTTAAAATAAAAGCCTTCCTTTCTATTTAAACAGAAAAGGGGAGGTAATCTGGGAGTCTCCTCTGTATGATGTGATTCCCATTAATGAACAAAGAAACTGCTTTGGCCTGTTGATAGGTCAGAACTTAGGTAGGTGGGGAAAACAGAATAAAATGCTGGAAGGAAGAAGACAGAGTCAGAGGGACACCATGGATTCGCTACCAGCATAGACAGAGGCACTGACAATTTGCTGGTAAGCCACTGTCACATGGCAATACACAAATTAATGGAGATGGGTTAATTAATATGGAAGAGTTGGCCAATAAAAAGCTAGACTAATTGGCAAAGCAATGATTTAATTAACACAGTTTCTGTGTGGTTATTTCAATTCACGGTGCTTGATACAAAAAAGCATCTCCTTTTACATCCCATTGGCAGTGCAGGCTCTAAAGAGCAAACTAAATACATGATTAGAGAGATGGTATAAGAACATCAATTCTTAGTTTACTTTTGCTTAATAAATAATAAATAATAATAAAAATACTTCTTTGCAGCCACTACTAGATTGTAAAATGAGCAAAAAATGAATAAGAAAAATCAAAGATAAAACAGAAAATACCAATCAACAAAGGTTATTGATCTGTGAGGACAAAGGATTATGGAGGAATAAAATGTTTTCGATATCAAATATACAGCTTGTCTTCTCATTATTCATGATTGTTTGGGAAGAGGAAGAGTGATAGATCTTATGTAGTAAATGAAATGAATCACACAGGTCTGGTGTTCTCTCTGGATTTTGTTAAATATTTAAAAATCAACACTTACCATAAAAATGACCTGTGGTTCTATGATGGACTGGATAGTTTTGGAATAATAGAATTTATAAATTTTATGGATGTGGTTTGATTATTGGTTCTCAAGACAATGAAAGCACAAGATTTGGTTAAAGATTCTGTACCTGCCGCTCTGGCCCCGTGGCGCCAGCCCGGGAAGGGGAGTTCAGAGGTTCCTTGGTCCCCTATCCTTCTTGAGCTCTCGGCAGGGTCCCCACTTCCTGCATACCTCCTCTTTCTTCCTAGCACACCCAGCTTCCATCCAGAACCCTCCCCACTTTGCCCCACCGCCCTCTTTCTGCACATAACATCAACCAGCCCAGCCTGTCTGGGCACTGGGTCCGAATCCTCGGGGCACCCAAGCAGGCGGGAGTCTCTTTGTTTCTATGGCCTGCCTGCACCAAGCAGGGTAGGCGCTTTGTTTGCGACCTGCCCACCAGCACGGAGGCCTGATCTCTCGGCGCCAGGAGACCCAGCCTTGGGGAGACCCAGCATTGGGGAGAGACAACGTTGGGGAGATCCAGCATTGGGTAGGCAAGGAGACCTGATCCGGTAAAGAAGATCCATAAGGGAGCATTTGGAAGAAGACATGGGTAGACGCCAAGGCAAGAATTCGCCCAACAAGCTGAACAGCAACATGAAGCCACCAGAAACCAGCGACCTCACAACGGGAGGACATGAACACCTTAATAAAGAAAAAGTAGAAAAGATTGACTTCATGAAAGTGATTGACGCCCTTAAACAGCATGTAAAAAATGCCCTTATAGAAATGGATGAGAAATATAACAGAAAGTTTGAAGAACTGAATAAATCAGTGAATGATACCCTAGAAAACCAAGGAAAAACAATCAAATAGATAATGGAAACGGTGCAAGACTTAAAAACTGAAATGGAGGCAAAGAAGAAAACACAAACAGAGGGCCGGCTGGACATGGAAAATTTAAGTAAACAAACAGAGTCTACAGAAACAAGCATAACCAACAGAATACAAGAGAAAGAAGAAAGAATCTCAGATTCTGAAGATACCATAGAGAAAATAAACACTCTGATCAAAGAAAACAGCAAGTCCAACAAACTCTCATCACAAAATATTCAGGAAATATGGGACACAATAAAAAGACCAAACCTAAGAATAATAGGAGTAGAAGAAGGAGAAGAAGGGCAGCTCAATGGTCCAGAAAATATATTTAATAAAATTATAGAAGAAAACTTTCCCAACCTAAAGAAAGATATACCTATGAAGGTTCAAGAAGCACACAGAACACCAAATAGGCTGGATCAAAAAAGAACATCCCCTCACCATATAATTATCAAAACACAAAGCATACAGAATAAGGAAAGAATATTAAGAGCTGCAAGGGAAAAAGGCCAAATTACTTATAAAGGTAAACCTATCAGATTTACACCTGACTTCTCCATGGAAACCATGAAAGCCAGAAGGTCCTGGATAGATGTACTCCAAAAACTAAGAGACCATGGATGCAATCCCAGATTACTATACCCAGCCAAGCTTTCATTCACGATAAATGGAGAAAATAAAATTTTCCAGGATAAAAACAAATTTAAACAATACGTAGCCACAAATCCAGCCTTACAGAAAGTAATAGAAGGAAAATCACTAACCAAGGAGTCCAACAATGACCACAATAACTCAGACATCTAGAGACCCTTCACCAACACAAATCAAAGAAGGGAAACACACAAACTTTACGACTAAAAAAATGAAAGGAGTTAACATCCACTGGTCATTAATATCACTTAATGTCAATGGACTCAACTCACCTATTAAAAAGCACAGGCTAAGAGATTGGATACGAAAACAGGATCCAACATTCTGCTGTTTACAAGAAACACACCTCAACCACAAAGACAGGCACCTACTCAGAGTAAAGGGCTGGGAAAAGGCTTATCAAGCAAATGGACCTAAGAAACAAGCAGGTGTGGCCATACTAATCTCTAACAAAGTTCACTTCAAACTTAAATCAATCAGAAGAGATGGAGAGGGGCATTTTATACTCATAACAGGAACAATT
Organism: Microtus oregoni; assembly: GCF_018167655.1. Taxonomy (NCBI): domain Eukaryota; kingdom Metazoa; phylum Chordata; class Mammalia; order Rodentia; family Cricetidae; genus Microtus; species Microtus oregoni. The sequence continues at coordinate 39,921,655 of NW_024543065.1, forward strand.
CATCAGGATGAAGTCTCAATTCTGAACATCTATGCCCCTAATATAAAAGCACCCACGTACATAAAAGAAACATTGCTAAAACTCAAGGCAGCCATCAAACCGCACACAGTAATAGTAGGAGACTTCAACACTCCTCTCTCACCAATGGACAGGTCAATCAGACAGAAACCTAACAGAGAAATAAGAGAATTAATGGAGGAAATGAATCAAATGGACTTAACAGACATCTATAGAACATTCCACCCAAATAGGAAAGAATATAACTTCTTCTCTGCAGCTCATGGAACCTTCTCAAAAATCGACCACATAGTCAGTAACAAAGCAAACATCCACAGTTACAAAAAAAATATTAGTAACCACCTGTGTCTTATCAGATCACCATGGATTAAAGTTAGAATTCAACAACAATGCTACCCCCAAAAAGCCTACAAACTCATGGAAACTGAAGAGTCAACTACTGAACCATACCTGGATTAAGGAAGAAATTAAGAAAGAAATTAAAATCTTCCTGGAATTCAATGAAAATAAAGAAACAACATACTTAAACTTATGAGACACTATGAAAGCAGTCCTAAGAGGAAAGTTCATAGCACTAAGTGCCCACTTAAAGAAAACAGAGAAAGCTCACATTGGAGAATTAACAGCCCACCTGAAAGCTCTAGAAAAAAAAAGAAGCAGACTCACCTAGGAGGAGTAGAAGACTGGAAATAATCAAACTGAGGGCTGAAATCAACAAAATAGAAGCACAGAAAACAATCCAAAGAATCAATGAAACAAAAAGCTGGTTCCTGGAGAAAATCAACAAGATTGATAAACCCCTATCCAAACTAACCAAAGGCAGAGAGAGAATTTGCAAATTAATAAGATCAGAAATGAAAAGGGGGACATAACAACAGACACAGAGGAAATTCAGAGAAACATTAGATCTTACTACAAAAGCCTATATGCCACAAAACTGGAAAATGTAAAGGAAATGGACACCTTTTTAGATAAATACCATATACCAAAGTTAAACCAGGACCAGGTGAACAATCTAAATAGACCTGTTAGTCGCGAAGAATTAGAAGAGGTTATCAAAAACCTCCCTACCAAAAAAAGCCCAGGACCAGATGGTTTCAATGCAGAATTCTACCAGAACTTCCAAGAAGAGCTAATACCCATACTCCTTAATGTATTCCACAATATAGAAACAGAAGGGTCATTACCTAATTCCTTTTATGAAGCTACAATTACTCTGATACCAAAACCACACAAAGACTCAACCAGGAAAGAGAATTACAGGCCAATCTCACTCATGAACATCGACGCAAAAATCCTTAACAAAATACTGGCAAACCGAATCCAAGAACACATTAGGAAAATTATCCATTATGATCAAGTAGGCTTCATTCCTGAGATGCAGGGCTGGGTCAACATACGAAAATCTATCAATGTAATCCAGCATATAAATAAACTGAAGGAAAATAACCATATGATCATCTCATTAGATGCTGAAAAAGCATTTGACAAAATTCAACATCCATTTATGTTAAAAGTCTTGGAGAGATTAGGGATACAAGGGTCATACCTAAATATAATAAAAGCTATATACAGCAAGCCGACAGCTAACATCAAATTAAACGGAGAGAAACTCAAAGCCATCCCGCTTAACTCAGGAACACGACAAGGCTGTCCACTCTCTCCATACCTTTTCAATATAGTACTTGAAGTTCTAGCAATAGCAATAAGACAACATAATGGGATCAAGGGGATTCGAATTGGAAAGGAAGAAGTTAAACTTTCGTTATTCGCAGATGATATGATAGTGTACTTAAGCGACCCCCAAAACTCCACCAAAGAACTTTTACAGCTGATAAACAGCTTTAGTAATGTGGCAGGATACAAGATCAACTCCAAAAAATCAGTCGCCCTCTTATACACATAGGATAGGGAAGCAGAGAGGGAAATCAAAGAAGCTTCACCATTCACGATAGCCACAAACAGCATTAAATATCTTGGGGTAAATCTAACCAAGGAAGTGAAAGATCTATTTGACAAGAACTTTATGTCTTTGAAGAAAGAAATTGAGGAGGAAACCAAAAAATGGATGGATCTACCTTGCTCTTGGATTGGGAGGATCAACATAGTAAAAATGGCAATTCTACCTAAGGCAATTTATAGATTCAATGCAATCCCCATCAAGATCCCATCAAAATTCTTCACAGATCTGGAGAGGACAATAATCAACTTTATATGGAAAAACAAAAAACCCAGGATAGCCAAAACAATCCTATATAATAAAGGATCTTCTGGAGGCATTACCATCCCTGACTTCAAACTCTATTACAGAGCTACAGTAATGAAAACAGTGTGGTACTGGCATAAAAACAGAGAAGTTGACCAATGGAATCGTATAGAAGACCCGGATTTTAACCCACAAACCTATGAACACCTCTGTTAAGTTTCTTTTACGTATATGGGTTCTTTTATATTAGGGGCATAGATGTTCAGGATTGAGACTTCATCCTGATGAATTGTTCCTGTTATGAGTATAAAATGTCCCTCTCCATCTCTTCTGATTGATTTAAGTTTGAAGTCAACTTTGTTAGAGATTAGTATGGCCACACCTGCTTGTTTCTTAGGTCCATTTGCTTGATAAGCCTTTTCCCAGCCCTTTACTCTGAGTAGGTGCCTGTCTTTGTGGTTGAGGTGTGTTTCTTGTAAACAGCAGAATGTTGGATCCTGTTTTCATATCCAGTCTCTTAGCCTGTGCCTTTTTATAGGTGAGTTGAGCCCATTGACATTAAGTGATATTAATGACCAGTGGTTGTTTACTCCTGTCACTTTTTTAGTAGTAGAGTTTGTGTGTTTCCCTTCTTTGAGTTGTGCTGTGAAGGGTCTCTAGATGTCTGAGTTATTGTGGTCATTGTTGGACTCCTTGGATTGTGATTTTCCTTCTATTACTTTCTGTAAGGCTGAATTTGTGACTACATATTGTTTAAATTTGTTTTTATCCTGGAAAAATTTGTTTTCTCCATTTATCGTGAATGAAAGCTTGGCTGGGTATAGTAGTCTGGGCTTGCATCCATGGTCTCTTTGTTTTTGGAGTACATCTATCCAGGACCTTCTGGCTTTCATGGTTTCCATAGAGAAGTCAGGTGTAAGTCTGATACGTTTACCTTTATAAGTAACTTGATCTTTATTTTTTTTACAGCTCCTATAGTCTTTCTTTATTCTGTATATTTTGTGTTTTGATTATTATATGGCAAGGAGATGGTTTTTTTTTTTGGTCCAGTCTATTCGGTGTTTTGTATGCTTCTTGAACCTTCAAAGGAATATCTTTCTTTAGGTTGGGAAAGTTTTCTTCTATAATTTTATTAAATATAATTTCTGGACCGTTGAGGTCTACTTCTTCTCCTTCTTATATCCCAATTATTCTTAGGTTTGGTCTTTTTATTGTGTCCCAGATTTCCTGAATATTTTGTGATGAGAATTTGTTGGACTTGCTGTTTTCATTGATCAGTGTGTCTATTTTCTCTATGGTATCTTCAGATTCTGACATTCTTTCTTCTATCTCTTGTAATCTGTTGGTAGTACTTGTCTCTGTATTTCCTGTTCATTTACCCAGATTTTCCATCTCCATCCTTCCCTCTGTTTTTGTTTTCTTCATTACTTCCATTTCATTCTTCAAGTCGTGAACCGCTTCCCTTACCTGTTTGTATGCTTTTTCTTGTTTCTCTTGGTTTTCTTGGGTATCTATGAGCGATTTATTCATTTCTTCTACCTTTTTGTTTGTAATCTCTAATTGTTTATGGCAGTTTTTCTCCTCCTGTTTAAGGTCTTCTATTATTTTCATATAGTTCACTTTTGAGTCGATTTCTTCTAATTCTTCTGGAGTAGGGTGTACAATTCTTCTTATTTCGGGATTCCTGGATTCATGTCAGGGATGTCATGTTGCCTTTCAGGTTGTTGGAGGAATTCTTGCCTTGGCGCCTTCCCATCTCTTCCTTCAAACGGAGCAGGAGAGGCCTGGTGTCTTGGTCCAGTCTTTGCTGTGACTGACTCTCTGGGTGTATCTCTTCAGTGTAGAAGCAGGAACTGTTCCCGTCCAATTCGAACTCCTCAGCGTAAACATGGACACCTGATAGTCCAATGACCCGAGGACAAAAGGGGGAACTTGGAGGGTAGGGTGGGGACGAGTAGAACACAGGACACCCTCCTGCAAAAGCTGAAGGTGCGCGTGTTCCCTTTCCAGGGGTCCTTGAGGCCTGCCCCGTAGGTAGGCGCTCACCGCTCTGGGTGGGTAGCCTTAGTGTAGGAGCAGAAAACTGTTCCTGAGCAAAGGACCTTGCAGAAAACTCAGACTTGTTGGAGGGGGTCATGTGTAAGAAATACAGCCCTGCAGAAGGAACTGGGGGAGGGTGGTTTGTGCTCTCTTCCGGGACAATCTGCCCCTGGATAGCACACACTCACCCGTCCAGATGGAATTCCTCAGCACCTAAACAGGGCTGCTTGGTAGCCCAATGATCCGGGGACAAAAGGATGAAAGGAGCAGGCAGGGCGGTATCCAGAAGAGCACAGGCGACCCTGACACACAAGCTGAAGGTGTGCAAGTACCATTTGTTGAAGATGCTTTCAAAGAATATGCAAAAGTCTGAATTTTAAAAATAAAACTATTTATGCTCAATAAATTAAAATAATTATTAATTACACACCAATAGACCTAGATACCATCCTGAATCTGGACCACTGGAGTTTTTATTTGCACTCTCAGAGAAAAGTGAATTTGCTCTGTCTTCCTATGAAAGAATCTGCCTTTCACTTTCCTCTATATCCACATTGCGGACCCTCAGGATAGCTCATCACCGAACCAGAGTCATGCACCTTCTAGCCGTTTATTTTTTAATGTACAATAATATCTATGGAAGAATAGTAGTCCTGTTTACCTTACCACAAATACTAAATAAAACATAACACGACCCACAGATAAAACTTGACCCATAATTTCCTACATTCTCTGAATGCATATCCACTGAAAGAAGCTCATCAGCCCACACAAAAACACCCTCCCACTGGCAGTGCAGGCTCTAGAGAGCAAACTAAATACATGACTAGAAAAAATGGTATAAGAATGTCACTTCCTAGTTTCCATTTGTTTCTAAGATAATCAACAAAAGAATTTTTAGAGCAACTACTAGACTGTAAAATGAACAAAAATAAATAAAAAGAAAATCAAAGATAAAGCAAAAAAAGCCAATGAACAATGGTTATTGATCTGTAAGAACAGGGGATCATGGAGGAATATGATGTTATAGATATTAAATATTCAATTTACCTTCTCAGTGTTCATGATCTTTTGGGAGGAGAAAGAGGGATAGGTCTTACATAGTAGATAAATTACACAAGTCTGGTGTTCTCTCCAGATTTTATTGAATATTTAATAATCAACAATTAACATGTAAATCACGTGTGGTTCTATGATGAGCTGGATAGTTTTGGAATACTAGAATTTAGAAATTTTCTGGATTTGGTTTGATTATCAGTTTTCAAGACAATGGAAGCACAAGATTTGGTTAAATATTCTGTACCTGCCATAGATGAAGCATAGGTTCAACTGTCATGCTGTTTGGAATTGAATTGCTTCACATATGAAGCTGGTTTCCTGGCATGAACTATGGAGTCTTGTTGGCAGTTTGCCCCTTCTCACTTGCAACAGTGTATTCACCTGTGAGAAAAAAAGCATTTCAACAAGATTCTGAATATACAGTAAATTCCTTTGTATGTTGTATGAAGTGTCATCATGAATATTTCATAAGGACTAGAGGATGATCATCAGAACAATGGTATGAATTTTCTGCCCTGTTTTCAAAACCTACATATCAATAAGCCACCCCAATATTTTTAAAGAATCAATGCTATTTTTCTACTTTTAATTTGTTCAAGAAGTGTTCTGTTTTAATGAGAGTTATCCTCCAATTTACAAGACCGATGCTGACTGAATAAAGGACTCTCTATAGTGATCCATCATGTATAGCCATCCAATTCACTGTTTCTATAGCACTGTCGCAGGAGATGACTTATTAAATAAAACCCCATTCTATTTCAATTAGTATCATCCTATGTGGGCCCAAGTAAATGATCATAGATTAAAATCAACTGATGGACATTCATCAGTGTGTAGGTCCTAAAGAATGTGCTAGGGCAACTAATATTTGTGACACACCTAACTGTGAAGAATTTTCACATAGATATACAGTTATTCACTTGAATGATCTGCATGTGGTCCCATGATCCTGAAACTGCATCAAGAATGGAAGAGGTGCGTCCATTGTGAACATGATATGTGTCATTGTTTCACTATCATTTATTACATATATGGAAAATCGCTGCCCTTTAATTTCGAAGTCCACTTCTTCACTCAATGTTTGCTAAAAAATGGATTATGGACTGTAAATGATATGTTTGCATTCTTTGAAAAGTACAATTTTCACTTCCCTTTTCACTTACATGAGTGACAGCCCTGGTGTGTGATAACTAGCAACACTTTAGAATGGGAATAGAACAGTTACGTATTAGCTCATCTTTGCCATTATTTTAAAAACCAATGTCTACCCTTTTTTATCTAAATTGTTTTTTATCTGACACTTATTTCACATGTACCTCTTATATTTGCTTTCACTAATTTTGCTAATTATTACTGCGTATTTTACCAATGTGGCACTATACACATTAGAGTTTTTGTAGATTGTTAATAGCTGTTATCAAACACAGAAATTTACTCCACTGGGACACTCTAACTGCTCTACGGATTCATGTTTCTTAATGTTTGGCAGTAAGGAATTCACGTTTGAGCTTCACAAGATCTACTCTCAAATTCCTGTTGTGTATTATTAAAATTTTCAATGACACATTTTTTTTGTGTGGCAAGAAAATATTCAAAAATTATTTTTATTTTGAAAATGTATTGGTAAATACATAAAGACATCACAGTAGTACAATATCTAAGTGGGAAACAGATTTATTTTACTCTGAGTGAATCATTTCGAATGAAGAAGTATGACGGATGTTTATTGGTCAGATGATATGAAATGTCTAGGAAGAGAGAAAGAAGTTACTGTTCTTTTCAAACATATAACATCAATTGGTGTTATTAACTCCCAACTTACTTGTTATCCATTTTTATGACAGAAAAGCCTCATAAACATTTTCCTCACATTTTATACTTTATCTTCTTCTATTTCACATAGATGTTAAAGTGGCAAATGCAAATTTATGTAAGATATTATTGTTATTGTACCTGGAAAGGTAGTCAAAGAAGTTTTGTAGTGTAAAAAATATATTGATCAGGTATATCCTGTGTGAATATATGACATTCTGTGTAAACATAAATTAATCTCTGCACCAATAACCTAGAGCTGTACATTTGAGGCCTGTCTTATCTGTAGATTTTTTTTTCAAAACCTGGAATCCATTCTCTATATATTACCTGATAAGCATTAATTATGTCCATATATGTTGGCAAACACATACAGAGAGCTTTACAAAATACATCTCTGGTATTTGAATTCATTTAAATATAAATCTTAAAAAGAGATTTTATACCTCCATTAGATAATCTAGAAAGGAAAGAACAACACAAAGATCAAGGCTGTATATTCATTATAATGCCCACAGATTATAAAGAGTTGAAAGCTCAAGAGCCAAACGTTGCACAGATATTTGTGCACTCACGAGGTATTATTTGACAGTCTTATCATATTTGGTTGATTTTATTAGGAAATACAATAAACTCACTCAAATGTCACTTGAATTTTTCACATTGCTCAAATATTTAAAAATGAATACATGAATAGGTTTATCATTTGGTTAAAGCCTCTGCTATTGTCTTTATCTTTAGAATAAGCACTCAAAAACCAGAAATTGAAAGCACACTCTTTAAAAAGATGCTGATGGCTAATATTATTTATGGAAGATGGGTTCTAATAAATTTTAAAAGCTTTTACAAGCTTCCAGCTGGGTATATTATTCCAATCTCACAGCATAGGCCATAGGTATCAGTATTGGCAGTGGTTGGGAATACTGTACTGCTCAGAATGGTCCATCTATTGACTGCACAGAATCATCTGTAGATCTCTGACTATATTAATCACCATATGTTTTTACAGAACATCAACTGAAAACATCAAGTTAGCACTGGCCTTAGCTTTTTCCATGGATAAAGTCAACAGGAACCCTGATCTTTTACCAAATACATCATTAGTATTTGATATCTCAGAAGGGAGTTGTGCAATTGGGTCCAAATTCTATAGTAAGTTCCAGTTTCAGGAAGAACATCGTAATTTTCCCCCTAATTATATCTGTAATAAAAAGATTACGTGTGTAGTGGTGTTTACAGGACCAAATTTGGCAATATCTGTGATAGCTACAATCTCGCTCAACCTCTTCATACCTGAACAGGTGAGATTTTGTGTTGTGACTTCGCATGAAATTCTGATTCTGCTGTTATAAGTCCGAGATGTTAATAAGATTGTGAGGAGGATACTACATTCACATTTATGTTAAAGAGAGTAGGTCAAGGTTATTATTCATTCTTGATGGAGCTTCATTTCCTTTTTTGAAACTGAGATGAAGGAAGAACTAATAGATAAGGAGTTTTTAAGGAACTTCTGGCTGAAAGTATGTTTACAAGTTCTTATGACTGTGTGCCACCTAATGCTGCTCCCTATGTTGTAGGTCCTTCATATTACCTATGGACCTTTCCATCCTATCCTCAGCAATCGTGAACAGTTTCCCTCTCTGTATCGGATGGCTGCCAAGGACACATCTTTAGCCCTCGCTATGATCTCTTTGAGGATTTACTTCAACTGGAACTGGATTGGACTGGCTATCTCTGACAATGATCAGGGTACTCAATTTCTCACACATTTGAGAGAAAAGATGGAAAAAAATACAGTCTGCTTTGGCTTTGTGAGTATGATCCCAGTCGAGATGGATTTATTCTTGACAAGAGCTGATGTGTATTATAACCAAATAGTGACAACATCCACAAATGTAGTTATCATTTATGGTGACCCAGACAGTACTCTAGTTGTGGCATTTAGAATGTGGGAATCTCTAGGTTTATAGAGAATATGGGTTACCACCTCACAGTGGGACAGGATTACAAATACGAATGACTTCCCACTTAATTCATTCAATGGGAAAATAACTTTTGCACACCACCATTCTGAGATTTCTAGTTTTAAAACTTTTGTCCAGACATTGAACCCTCTCAAATACACAGACAAATCTTTGGCCAGGATGGAATGGATGAAACTGAACTGCAATGTCCTGGCTTCTATGTGTAAGACCCTGAAGTATTGCTTATCCAATGCCTCATTGCAGTGGCTAAAGGCACAGACCGTTGACATGGCCTTTAGTGATGAGAGTTATAACATATATAATGCTGTGTATACAATGTCCCATGCCCTCCATGAAATGCTTGTTAAGCAAGTATATAATCAACCAACGGATAATGGAAAAGGACACTATGCTCAATACTTGAAGGTAGTGTTTCTTCTTTTGGATGAAATTTAATATCATCAATGTCTTTAAGTGTCTTTCAAATGACCCAATGTACTTGATTAGGGAACTTTTAATAAAACAGAAAGATTTCTGGAAATTTTTCTCTGTAGTGATATAAATCTGGAAGCTGGAATAAATTTTATTGTAACAGCAGTGGTGTGGAAGATACAATTTGTAAAGGAAGATTTTGTTGCAGAGTACCTGAATATCACCACAACTCTTATAATACTGTAAGCCTAAGTCCTTCCTCCTTAATTCTCTTCTTTACAAGAGGATGAATCCTTGTATATTTCTTGTCAAATATGTAATAACCAGTTTATGGGATGATTTTCAAAAGTGTTCTAAACTGATTCTGCTCACACTGTAGGCTCTGGCGACCTCATTTCACATCCTGAGTGAAACAATGACACAGTAAACACTGTCATTCTTCAATTAAGGACATGCATTTGTATCCATAAGTGTGAAAGCATGTTTCTACCTGGGTATTGTTGTATGTTATTGTGTTTCTGGGCATATCTGTTTGTATCTGTGTTGCTGTGTAGCATGTGTTTCTGTATCAATCTGTATGTGGAACTGAACATAAATTAGTCTTGTGTCAATGTCTTTCTGTATGGGAGTTTGTTTGTATGAATATCTTTCTGTGTGATTTCTTTCAGTGCTTCTCTTTATATGCGTCGTTCCAACTGTTGTATATTTCTTGCACATAGATATATCTTTGTATCTGTGTGTTCCACTCTCAATCTGTCTTTGCATGTGAGCATAAGTCCGTCATATCAATATCTCTCTGTGTAGGTGTTTTTATCTGAGAGTGTTTCCCTGTGCATGTTTGTAAATTAAAGTGTGCATGTATTTGTTGGCCTGTGTATGAGTTTTGCAGCTTTCAGTTTTGTGTGTCTGTTTTCCTGCATATGTCTCACTGTGTATAGCTTTGTTTTCATGTGTGTGTTTTGGCATTTATGTGTATATCTGTATAAAATGTCCGTAGATGCATTATGTATGTCTGTATGGATGTGACTCTCTGTCTCTCTCTCTATCTCTCTCTCATGCTGTGTGTTTGTCTGTGTGTTTCATATTGATATTTGGTATCTGCATGTATGTCTGTGTTTCTGTTTGGTAGGTTTTACTGAAAGAACTTAAATTCTAGGAACATTATGATAATTTTATTAGTCCACTTGATTTATTGTTATTTCTCTCTTGAACACCTTCAATAATACTACCTTTAAGATGAAATGAATGCATTTATGGATTCAAGAAAGGGCACACACATTTTAGCATGTTGTGTTTCTTTCAGCTGCGCTCAATTCTGAGGAAAACATCCTTCACTAATCCAGTGGGAGACAGAGTGAATATGAACCAGAAAGAAAAACAACAGGAAGAGTATGACATTTTCCAGATTGGGAATTTCCCATATGGCCTTGGACTAAAGGTGAAAATAGGAGAGTTTAGCTCATATTTTCCATATGGTCAACAGCTGCATTTATATGAAGACGTGATAGAGCATGCAACAGGAAGTAGACAGGTGGGTCTGACTTAACTGTATTCTTTGGCGTTACACAGCAGTAACACGGACAATGGTTTCAATATGTGCTGTTTTGTAACATAATGGAAATAAATAGTCACAATACAAAGCATTTTCTGAACTCCTATTTTATGTTTCTACATTTCCCTTTGGGATGTGACATTTTATTAATTCTTTGAGGATTTCAGATATGCATACAATAAATTTTTATCATTCCAGAATATTTTTCTAGTTTTTAATATATGTTGAATAATGACTATTATTACTGTGCTATCTTGTTTCCAGTAAGAGAGCCACTTTCTCCTGGAACTATTCTGATAGATACAGAGTGACTGTCTTACTTTTGGTGGAACATTTGACACAGGTATGAAACACTGAGGGTATCTCTAAGGGAAGAGAAAATTAAACACATACAAATCATTGGTTTTTATTAGATATTTTTTATTAAGTCTCTTTACCAACAGGTCCTAAATTGCCAACATCTTGAACAATATATTAAGGTAATATTTTCAAAACCCCATGAATTATAACTTTATTCATTTTTCTTTCTTTTTGGTTTTAAGTAGATATGGGTACTTTGTATATATGTCTATGCAACACTATGTGTGGTGACAATGGATGCATATTTAAAGAAATTGTTAACTAGAGGAACATTGCTTGGTCCTGTAAATTTTTTCATATTTTACTCAAAGCAAAGAGTGTATGTCTAGTTACCTTATCTGTGTGAGGAGGGAATAGTGATAATAAAAGAAATGGCTTTTGGACATTTATAAATGATGAATTCCATTATCGTCTAAAGTATGTTGTAAGTGTGGATTCTGATGTGAATGGTTTTAAGATATCCAATTCTAACTTCTCCAATATTATGTGGCTTGAAATTTAAAGTTGTTAATTTCAGGAAACTCATCAAGCTATATCTGAAGTTGTATTAGATATCCCAGGTAGTACAAAATCTACAAAATAATATTCTTTCTCACCGTGATGAGCAGAGTTATTATCAGTGAAAAAAACATCTGAACTGAAGGTATAGCCACAGACTGACATATCCATTCAGAGAGTAACAATAATTTTTCAAGGATGCTCTTTTAAATCCAAATTGAGCATTGCAAAAAATCCACTGGAGAATACAAAAGATTATGAACCCTGAAACCAGTGCTAATCTCCCATATAGACAAATTTCATGCAATAACAAATGAACAAAAATTTGAGTCTTCAAGACAACAAAACTAGAAATACAGGCAAAAATGAGAGTATGTTTAATAATATGCTAGAAAAATTCAAAGAATGATAATAACAAAATTCCAGGACATCAAACAAGACACAAATCACTTTTAGAAGAAGGCAATGAAAACATAAAATCTTGCTTACCATAAAGAACTTAGTGAGCATGTGACAGATACTTTCCTAATGGTAAAAAATGATAAGAAAAAATATTCAAACTAAAATATTTAAAAGAAACAAAAAGCAAATCAATAAATGTCTCAAAAATTCTCATAAGGAAAAACTTCAAGTTGAATACAAGATGGCAAGGCTCAAAGACAAGCAGAAGAGTTAAAACACTAAAACTATGACACCTAAAAAAAGGACACTTGAAATATATATGAGACGAAGAGGGTGTGATTAAATAATCAAAGTTACGAAAACTGGACAAAAGAGAAGAACAAATGAAGACATCAACAATATGTTCAATAAAATGCAATAACAATTTCCCAAAATGCAATAATATATGTGGCCATCTGGAGACAGAGACATTTATAAAAACATAATATCAGAAAAAAACCTGCCTATAATGTATTTTACTTTAAATTTGTATTATAATTGTAAAGAATGGAAATTGAGGATGCAGGATATAAATTCTTTTCATAGAAAGACCCATTATAAAGAACAGAAGATTCCTTCATGAATTCTCTTAAAAGGGCAGAGTATCAGCGATGCAATTCAATGAGTTAGAGATATGTTTGCAAAATCATGTTACTATATGCAACAAAGTTATCCTTTATATTCAAAAGAGGTTGTGAAGGCTCTTCAAAAATGTAAATTTGATTCCATCTAGAATTTAGTAAAACCCCAAAATTGGAGAGCACAGTTGTGAGTTATTTTTGCCTAATTTGAAGTAAGAAGATACACTTGAGACCCAGATCTTTGAGATAGAATGATATGCCTTACATCAAGTAGCGGTAATACATGACTTTAATCCCAGAACCCTGCGGGCAAACGTAGGTGGAACTCTTCATTTGAGGGAACCTCTTCTACGTAGCAAGTTGCAAGACAGCCAGGGCTAGAAAGAGAAATATGTATCTAAAGTAAAACTAAAAAAATGAAAGAAAGAAAGAGAGAGAGAGAGAGAAAGAAAGAAAGAAAGTCATGCCTTTAAATCACACCTTCTAATCTAATCTGGGAAAGAAGTATTATTTATCTGAATCTTAAATTGGGAAGACAAATTTTAATCATTTATTTCATTTGATCTGGAAATCTTCCTATAATCTGTGCTACACCTTCTGCTGGAAGTACATTTAGATAATTTGAGATTGAAAATCCCCTACAAAATTTGCTACACACTTTGCTAGAAGCCTATACAAGAGCAAAGAGAAAGGAAACTTGTACTCTGTCTACTGGCTCTCACCTTGCTAGAAAGTCCATTCCTTCATTGGCATTATTATGAGCCATCATGTTTGGGACTCAAGTGTTTACTGAAGATCAGCTGAGATATTCAGCATCACAGACTGAGTAGCTTCTGTATTCTTAGAGCCCATTCTTACCTAGTAGTTGTTGGATTAGCTAAACCACAAAGTAAATGACTACATATATATATATATATATATATATATATATATATATATATGAGAGAAAGAGAGAGAGAGAGAGAGAGAGAGATTCAGAGAAACACAGAGAGAGACAGAATAATACTGTATATTCTATTACTCTAGAAAACCATAACTAATACAGAAATAGATGAATATTCATTAATACATATAATTTATAGAAATTTATGACCACAATCGAAGACCACTTGAAGAACTCCTAAACACTGTTAACTAAAATAGATATGTGGTCAGGCAAGACAATCAGAGATAGCACACAAGACAAAAAATCAACTATCATATATAGCAATAAATATTGAAAAAGAATAAGCAAATTATACTCAAAACCAAATATCAATTTTCACATTCTCCTATCATAATACACAAACAACAAGATTTTGGCTTGTATTACATAATTCATATGTGCTTCCAAAAACAAACCTCAATTACAAACAGAAAGAGATCCATTCTATAAATATGTAGGGAAAGAATTATGGAAATGAAATATAATAAAGAACATTAGACACTCCATAATTTCATAGATTTGAATGGAAAATTCTCAACTAAACACTGAGTAGTATAAGTCAAAACCACAATGGAAAGAAGTGTTCCTGTGACAAACATGACTTTATTCCAAGGTTACAAGGATTGTTCAACATATGTAAATCAATTAAGTAAATGTAGGCCAGAAATAGACCAAAGCACAGGCCTACATGATTATTCAAATATGTGCAGAAATGGCTCTTAACAAAGTTCAGCATCTATTGAGACTTAAAATTTAAATCAAGCAAAACATTTATACAATAGAAGGAACCCATCTGGAAGGTCTACTTTTCCATTAATTACTCAATGTTTTCCAGCCTGATCATATTAAAAACTTTTTCTATGAGAATCATATTGACAACATTGTACTACGGGTAAAGAAACTCAAAGAATTTCCAATGAAATCCTAACTGAAACCAGGTGTATGTGTTGGTGTGTATGCTTAATCAAAACTCTTGGGTGACCAAAGTAGAAAAATACCCTATCTGTTTATGTCCAGCCTGGCCTGCTTAGAATGTCCAAGTGAACGAGGTTTGCGTAAACAGACACTGGCTCGAATAAACAAACAGATATTGTAAAAGTATTGGCAGTTTCCCCATGCTTCCTGAACATAGTCCTAAATATTTTAGCAAATATAAAAAAGAAATAGTAAAAATTAAATAAAGAAGAGAAAAAATGTGCACACTAGTAGCAAACATGTTTAATCTCAGTATTCAGAAGGCAGGAGAGGCAGATTTCTGTGCGACCTAAGATAATGTTCTCTATATAAAGACTTGATGTCTATTATACTACAGTCCTACAATATGTGACTCTGTTTCAAGTAAACCACAAGAAAAAAGGGAAGATTTGTAGTTAATCATCCTGTGGAGAACGTGAAAGAACCAATGCAGAGAAGACACTGTGGTGCTGACACATAACTCCGTTCTGAACAGAGGACGCAGAGTGAGCACACAACAATCAGCAGATTCTAAAACTGTGTATTGATCCAAATTCAGAGCTTTTTGTTTATACAAGGCTCTTTTATTTTAAATTTTAAGAAATACTTCATTATTTCTTTTACAAAATCAAACTTTTTATATTTTTCATTATATTTTATGTGAATTCATATATTTTTTACTTTTATTGATTTTTATTGAGCTCTACATTTTTTCTCTGCTTCCCCCAATGCCTTCCCCCTTGCATTAAACCTGCCCCCAAGATCCTCATGATATTTACCCAGGAG
This sequence comes from Microtus oregoni, assembly GCF_018167655.1. Lineage (NCBI taxonomy): Eukaryota > Metazoa > Chordata > Mammalia > Rodentia > Cricetidae > Microtus > Microtus oregoni. The sequence goes on from NW_024543065.1 coordinate 39,937,283, forward strand.
ATCTTGTCTTTTTCTAATTCTCATGTAGATTAGATCTATGCATGTCTCCCTTAGTGTCCTCTTTGTTATCTAAGTTCTTTGTGATTGTGGTATGTAGGCTGGCTTTCTTGGCTTTATGTTTAAAACCACCTATGAGTTAGTACATGTGATAATTGTCTTTCTGTGTCTGCGTTACCTCATTCAAATTAATGTTTTCTAGCTCCATCCATTTTCCTGCAAAATTCAAGATATGGTATTTTTTTCAATGTTCATGAGTGAGATTGGTCTGTAATTCTCTTTCTTGGTTGAGTCTTTGTGTGGTTTTGGTATCAGGGTAACTGCAGCTTCATAAAAAGAGGTTGGCAATGATTCTTCTGTTTCTATTATGTGAAACACATTAAGGAGTATAGGTATTAGCTCTTCTTGGATGTTCTGGTAGAATTCAGCATTAAAGCCATCTGGTCCTGGGCTTTTTTTGTTTGAGAGGTTTTCGATTACAGCTTCTATATCCTCATGACTTATAGGTCTATTTAAATTGTTCATCTCATCTTGATTTAATTTTGGTATATGGTACTTATCTTAAAAAATGTCCATTTATTTTACTTTTTCCAATTTTGTGGTATACAGGCTTTTATAGAGAGACCTAATGATTTTCTGAATTTCCTCAGTGTCTGTGGTTATGTCCACCTTTTCATTACCGATCCTGTTAATTTGTGTGTTCTCTTTCTGCCCTTTGATTAGTTTAGATAGGGGTTTGTCAATCTTGTTGATTTTCTCCAAGAACCAGGTCTTTGTTTCATTGATTCTTTGTTTTGTTTTATTTGTTTTTATTTTGTTGATTTCAGCTCTCAATTTGATTATTTTTTTGCTGTCTAGTTCTCTTAGGTGATTTGTTTCTTTTTGTTCTAAAGTTTTTAAATGTTCTGTTAATTCACTAGTGTGAGTTTTTTTTTTTTTCCAGTTTACACCTCTGAATAGATCTCAGTACAGGAGCAGGGTCATGTGGAACAAATAATCTGCTGCAGCAGGAGCTGGAGGGACCTGTACTCGGTCCCTGGACCATCCAACAGGCAGGAACACATTTACCCATCTGGATTGATCACCTCTGTTTAGGAGCAGGAAGTTTTTCTGGGCCAAGAACCTCGCAGACATTAGGGCTCATCTTAGCTTTTTGTGATGTTGCTGTGATTAAATACTGACCAAAATCATGTCGAGGAAGGATTTGATTGGGATCGTAAATTATAGCAAAGAAATGACAAGGCAGGCAGGCATATGGAGACTGTAACTAAATTGTAGACCCTGAAGGAACATAGCTTACTGGCTTTCTCTGAATTTACACACAACACGCCGGAAAACACAGCCCTGACTAGGGACAGGACTGCCCACAGTGAGCAGGGCAGTCCTACATCAATTACCCATTAATAAAATGCTTAAATAATTTGACAGCAGGCTATTTCCATGGAAAGAAATATTTTAGTTAAGGTTCTCTCTAGCTTATTAGTGTACTTTGTGTCACTGTGATGAAAATTAAGTAAAAAACTACTTTGCAAGATCTATAGTATTTGCCCATATCAAACAACCCATTCTTCCTTCTTAATTTCTAGGTATAAGAAGCTACTCAAATTTACATCAGTTTGTTTTCATGCATATGTATGCCTGGTATTATAATATATATTAAATTTAATATGGTTACTCCTTTTGTGTATATAAAATTGGGCTTATTGGCATATCAACATGATAATAAAATATAGTTATAGGAGTAGGTAAATCTCCTGACACCAGCATGTGTCTGTTTTTTCCCAGATGCCGCCCTCTGTGTGCAGTGCTGATTGTGGTCCTGGATTCAAAAAATTCTGGCAGGAGGGAATGGCAGCCTGCTGTTTTGATTGCAGTCCCTGCCCACAAAATGAAGTTTCTAATGAGACGAGTGAGTGTTTGCTATTGAGGTAATTCCTTCACATCACATAGATTATCTTCTCTCAGTCATACTGAGGTGATCAAAAAAACACTGAAGAAATAAGATATCTCATTTTCCTAAATTAATTTTTATAGGACTATGATTATTAACAAGGTCACTTTAAGGAACTTGTTATACCATTGTACTGGCATTTCAATTGTATTTTAATAAATAAAGACTGCCTGAAGATCTGAGAGTAAAACAGTCCCACTGGTCAACAATACAGACCACATTACAGTAACATGCACCTTTGATCCCAGTAACCACAATGACATGTGCACATTTAATCCCAGTCACTATCCTAAAAAGAAATTGGCGAATGCATACCTTTAATTCCATTGAAACATGCCTTTAGTCTCAGCCCTAAAGAGGAATATAAGACAGCTCTCAGACTATCTCTTTTTGAGATTCTGAGTGGAAGGATAATCATTTTGTACTGAGGTTGATGTAAGAGCCAGTATCTGACTGCTTTGCTTTTCAGATCTTCAGGTTGAACCTCAATTTCGGATCCCTGATTTTTTGTTAATCATGTTTCATTTGGCACCCAACTTTTTGGTATACCAATTCATGAAGATGATGTTTGCTTAGGGTTTTTATTACCAGCCCAGGCCACAGATGGGTTTGGAATTCAAGTTTTAGGAGCTGGATCCAAATCTAGCCACCTAGGAGAAAAACTAGAGCTCCCAGCTCCAATCTGCCCTGCTTTAGCTTCCATGTAAAGATCCAAAATATACAGAGAATCTGGATAGTGTATGCTATTGTGATGTCTGAATTGCTTGATTTCTGAGGAAGGAGCAACATCTACTAGAAGACATTGGATTATTGATGCCGCTGGATTGATCCAACCTTCAAAATTTAAGTCAAAAGATACGTTACTTTGTAGAAGAGGTTTTACTTTTGTTTCCAAAGGAAGTGAGAACCTGTGGGTTTATTTTATTAAAACATATTGTACATGCATTTTGAATCTTATTCAAGGTATTGTACCTATACAGTTCATTTAACAATGTAATGCAAATTTCTAGTCCTTGAAAATTAGTATTATCAACTGTTTAGGATGATAGAGCAGACCAATCTACTTCAGAGAAACTAATGGTCATTGAAGAAACGCTTCCACATGGAGTTTACTTTCTTTGGGTCAAAAGTAAGTCATTGATAGAAAGTATATTACGGCCTTTGGACTCACCAAGACAGGCTGTATATAAAATATTTTCCTCAATATGTCAAATGCAAATGGATTCAATATTGTAGATATATTTCTTCCCTGTATAAATTGTACATAGTCATTGTACTTATTGTTTATAGTTTTCTTATATTAATTATGGGCTTTTATTATTGTTTTTAGGAAAAAGGGGAAATGTAGAGGCATTTTAATTGTACTTTAATAAGTAAGGACTGCCTGAAGATCTCAGAGAACAACAGTTTCACTTGTCAGCCTTATAGTCAAGATTATGGTAAAAAAAAAAAAAAAACAAAAAAACTTTAATCACAATGGCCAGAGTAGTTGATATAGAAATCAGGTGGTGCTTGCCTTTATCCCAGTGGTGCATGCCTTTAATCCCAAACCTAGAGGGGAATATAAAAATTTGGGGGGGAGGGGCAGGAGACAGCTCTCAGACACCATCACTTTCTGATATTCCAGGAGGTAACATTGCCATTTCAGAGTGAGGTTGAAATAAGAGCGAGTGGCTGGCTGTTTTGCATTCCAGATCTTAAGGTTGAATCCCAGTTTCTGAAGCTGAGCATTTTTTAATTGAGCTTCATACCATAACATACATCTTTGATTCATTAAAGCCTATCTTAGCTGGCCTTTCCTCAGAAACAGTTTTAACAGTCATATAACATTGTGAACAAATTCTACACAAGGTCTTCATTAGTGATCAATATAGATTTTATTCCAGTCATGAATCTTTACTAAATTTTATTTTCTTTCAATTTTCATGTCTGTATATGTCACTGTATTTTTTTTAATTTTTTTATTGCGAAAAGAAGAAAAAAAACATAAACAAAAAACAAGTTTCCACCTCCTCCCAGCCTCCCATTTCCCTTCCCCTCCTCCCACCCTTCTCCCCCTCCTCCCACCCTTCTCCCCCTCCTCCCACCCTTCTCCCCCTCCCCCCACCCCTCCCCCCCCTCTCCAGTCCACAGAGCAGTCCTGGTTCCCTGCCCTGTGGTAAGTCCTAGGTCCTCCCCCACTCCGTCCATATCTAGGAAGGTGAACATCCAAACTGGCTAGGCTCCCACAAAGCCAGCACATTAAGTAGGATCAGAACCCCCTGCCATTGTCCTTGGTGCCTCATCAGCCCTCATTGTTCGCCATGTTCAGAGAGTCCGGTTTTATCCCATGCTTTTTCGGTCACAGTCCAGCTGGCCTTGGTGAGCTCCCAGTAGATCAGCTCCACTGTCTCAGTGGGTGGATGCACGCCTCGTGGTCCCGAATTCTTTGCTCATGTTCTCCCTCCTTCTGCTCCTCCTTGGGACCTTGGGAGCTCAGTCCAGTGCTCCTGGTGGGTCTCTGTCTCTATCTCTATCCATCACCAGATGAAGATTCTATGATGATATGCAAGATATTCGTCAGTATTGCTCTAGGATAGGGTCATTTCAGGTTGCCATCCTCAGCTGCCCAAGGAACTAACTGGGAACCTCATCTTGGGCACTAGGGAGCCCCTCTAGGGTCAAGTCTCTTGCCCACCCTAAACTGGCTCCTTTAACTAAGAATTGTGGTTCCGTGCTCCCCTATCCACCTTTCCTTTATACCAATTCTCCTGTTTCCCAGGTCCCCCCTCCTTCCCTTCTACCTTTTCTCTCCCCATCTCCCTTTACCCCCATCCCACCCCATCCCCAAGATCCCATTTTCTCCCCGGAAATTTGGTCTACTTCCCTTAGCCAAGAGGACAACTATATGTTTTTCCTTGGGTTCACCTTCTTACTTAGCTTCTTTAGGTTCACCTCTTGTAGACTCCGTGGTCCTTATTTATGGCTAGAAACCAATTATGAGTGAGTACATCCCATATTCATCTTTTTGGGTCTGGGACACCTCACTCAGGATAGTGTTTTCTATTTCCATCCATTTGCATGCAAAATTCGAGAAGTCATTGATTTTTACCGCAGCATAGTACTCTAGCGTGTATATATTCCATACTTTCTTCATCCATTCTTCCATTGAAGGGCATCTAGGTTGTTTCCAGGTTCTGGCTACTACAAATAATACCGCTATGAACATAGTTGAACAAATGCTTTTGTCATTTGATAGAGCATCTCTTGGGTATATTCCCAAGAGTGGTATTGCTGGGTCCAGGGGTAAGTTGATCCCGAATTTCCTCAGAAACCGAAACACTGACTTCCACAGTGGTTGCACAAGATTGCATTCCCACCAGCAATGGATGAGGGTACCCGTTCTTCCACAGCCTCTCCAGCAAAGGTTATCCTTGGTGTTTTTGACTTTAGCCATTCTGACAGGTGTAAGATGATATCTCAAAGTTCTTTTGATTTGCATTTCCCTGATTGCTAAGGAAGTTGAACACGACCTTAAGTGTCTTTTGGCCATTTGAACTTCTTCTGTTGAGAATTCTCTGTTCAGTTCAGTGCCCCATTTTGTAATTGGGTTAATTAGCATTTTAAAGTCTAGTTTCTTGAGTTCTCTATATATTTTGGAGATCAGACCTTTGTCTGTTGTGGGGTTGGTGAAAATCTTCTCCCTGTCAGTAGGTTGGCTTTGTGTCTTAGTGACCATGTCCTTTGCTTTACAGAAGCTTCTCAGTTTAAGTAGGTCCCATTTATTCAATGTTGCCCTTAATGTCTGTGCTTCTGAGGTTATACATAGGAAGCGATCTCCTGTGCCCATCTGTTGTAGGGTATTTCCCACTTTCTCTTCTATCAGGTTCAGTGTGTTCGGGCTGATATTGAGGTCTTTAATCCATTTGGACTTGAGTTTTGTGCACGGTGAGAGATATGGGTCTATTTTCATTCTTCTACAGGTTGACATCCAGTTGTGCCAGCGCCATTTGTTGAAGATGCTTTCTTTCTTCCATTGTACACTTTTACCTCCTTTATCGAAAATGAGGTGTTCATAGGTTTGTGGGATTAAATCCGGGTCTTCTATATGATTCCATTGGTCGACTTCTCTGTTTTTATGCCAGTACCACACTGTTTTCATTACTGTAGCTCTGTAATAGAGTTTGAAGTCAGGGATGGTAATGCCTCCAGAAGATCCTTTATTGTATAGGATTGTTTTGGCTATCCTTGGTTTTTTGTTTTTCCATATAAAGTTGATTATTGTCTTCTCCAGATCTGTGAAGAATTTTGATGGGATCTTGATGGGGATTGCATTGAATCTATAAATTGCCCTAGGTAGAATTGCCATTTTTACTATGTTGATCCTCCCAATCCAAGAGCAAGGGAGGTCCATCCATTTTTTGGTATCCTCTTCAATTTCTTTCTTCAATGCCTTAAAGTTCTTGTCAAATAGATCTTTCACTTCCTTGGTTAGATTTACCCCTAGATATTTTATGCTGTTTGTGGCTATCGTGAATGGTGAAGCTTCTCTGATTTCCCTCTCTGCTTCCATATCCTTTGTGTATAAGAGGGCGACTGATTTTTTGGAGTTGATCTTGTATCCTGCCACATTACTAAAGCTGTTTATCAGCTATATAAGTTCTTTGGTGGAGTTTTGGGGGTCGCTTATGTACACTATCATATTATCTGCAAATAACGAAAGTTTAACTTCTTCCTTTCCAATTCGAATCCCCTTGATCCCATTATGTTGTCTTATTGCTATTGCTAGAACTTCAAGCACTATATTGAAGAGGTATGGCGAGAGTGGACAGCCTTGTCGTGTTCCTGAGTTAACTGGGATGGCTTTGAGTTTCTCTCCGTTTAATTTGATGTTAGGTGTCGGCTTGCTGTATATAGCTTTTATTATATTTAGGTATGACCCTTGTATCCCTAATCTCTCCAAGACTTTTAACATAAATGGATGTTGAATTTTGTCAAATGCTTTTTCAGCATCTAATGAAATGATCATATGGTTTTTTTCTTTCAGTTTATTTATATGCTGGATTACATTGATAGATTTTCATATGTTGAACCAGCCCTGCATCTGAGGAATGAAGCCTACTTGATCATAATGGATAATTTTTCGGATGTGTTCTTGGATTCGATTTGCCAGTATTTTGTTGAGGATTTTTGCGTAGAAATTCATGAGTGAGATTGGCCTGTAGTTCTCTTTCCTGGTTGAGTCTTTGAGTGGTTTTGGTATCAGAGTAATTGTGGCTTCATAAAAGGAATTTGGTAATGACCCTTCTGTTTCTATATTGTGGAATACATTAAGGAGTATAGGTATTAGGTCTTCTTGGAAGTTCTGGTAGAATTCTGCATTGAAACCATCTGGTCCTGGGCTTTTTTTGGTAGGGAGGTTTTTGATAACAGCTTCTAATTCTTCGCGACTTACAGGTCTGTTTAGATTGTTCACCTGGTCCTGGTTTAGTTTTGGTAAATGGTATTTATCTAAAAAAGCGTCCATTTCTTTTACATTTTCCAGTTTTGTGGCATACAGGCTTTTGTAGTAAGATCTAATGACTCTCTGAATTTCCTCTGTGTCTGTGGTTATGTCCCCCTTTTCATTTCTGATCTTATTAATTTGCGTGTTCTCTCTCTGTCATTTGATTAGATTGGATAGGGGTTTATCAATCTTGTTGGTTTTCTCCAGGATCCAGCTTTTTGTTTCATTGATTCTTTGGATTGTTTTCTGTGTTTCTATTTTGTTGATTTCAGCCCTCAATTTGATTATTTCCAGTCTTCTACTCCTCCTAGGTGAGTCTGCTTCTTTTTTTTCTAGAGCTTTCAAGTGGGCTGTTAAGTCTCCAGTATGTGCTTTCTCTGTTTTCTTTAGGTGGGCACTTAGTGCTATGAACTTTCCTCTCAGGACTGCTTTCATAGTGTCCCATAAGTTCGAGTATGTTGTTTCTTTATTTTCATTGAATTCACGGAAGACTTTAATTTCTTTCTTTATTTCTTCCTTAATCCAGGTATGGTTCAGTAGTTGACTGTTCAGTTTCCATGAGTTTGTAGGCTTTCTGGGGGTAGCATTGTTGTTGAATTCTAACTTTAATCCATGGTGATCTGATAAGATACAGGTGGTTACTAATATTTTTTTGTAACTGTGTAAGTTAGCTTTGTTACCAAGTATATGGTCAATTTTTGAGAAGGTTCCATGAGCTGCAGAGAAGAAGGTATGTTCTTTCCTCTTTGGGTGGAATAATCTATAGATGTCTGTTAAGTCCATTTGCTTCATTACCTCCATTAATTCTCTAATTTCTCTGTTAGGTTTCTGTCTGATTGACCTGTCCATTGGTGAGAGAGGAGTGTTGAAGTCTCCTACTATTAGTGTGTGCGGTTTGATGTCTGCCTTGAGTTTTAGTAATGTTTCTTTTACGTACGTGGGTGCTTTTATATTAGGGGCATAGATATTCAGGATTGAGACTTCTTCCTGATGAATTGTTCCTGTTATGAGTATAAAATGTCCCTCTCCATCTCTTCTGATTGATTTAAGTTTGAAGTCAACTTTGTTAGAAATTAGTATGGCCACACCTGCTTGTTTCTTAGGTCCATTTGCTTGAAAAGCCTTTTCCCAGCCCTTTACTCTGAGTAGGTGCCTGTCTTTGTGGTTGAGGTGTGTTTCTTGTAGACAGCAGAATGTTGGATCCTGTTTTCTTATCCAATCTCTTAGCCTGTGCCTTTTTATAGGTGAGTTGAGCCCATTGATATTAAATGATATTAATGACCAGTGGTTGTTAACTCCGGTCACTTTTTTAGTAGTATTGTTTGTGTGTTTTCCTTCTTTGATTTGCGCTGGTGAAGAGTCTCTAGATGTCTGAGTTATTGTGGTCATTGTTGGACTCCTTGGTTAGTGATTTTCCTTCTATTATTTTCTGTAAGGCTGGGTTTGTGGCTACGTATTGTTTAAATTTGTTTTTATCCTGGAAAATTTTGTTTTCTCCATTTATAGTGAATGAAAGTTTGGCTGGATATAGTAGTCTGGGCTTGCATCCATGGTCTCTTAGTTTTTGGAGTACATCTATCCAGGACCTTCTGGCTTTCATGGTTTCCATAGAGAAGTCAGGTGTAAGTCTGATAGGTTTACCTTTATAAGTAACTTGGCCTTTTTCCTTTGTGGCTCTTAATATTCTTTCTTTATTCTGTATATTTTGTGTTTTGATTATTATATGGCGAGGGGATGTTTTCTTTTGATCCAGCCTATTTGGTGTTCTGTATGCTTCTTGAACCTTCATAGGTACATCTGTCTTCAGTTTGGGAAAGTTTTCTTCTATAATTTTATTAAGTATATTTTCTGTACCGTTGAGCTGCACTTCTTCTCCTTCTTCTACTCCAATTATTCTTAGGTTTGGTCTTTTTATTGTGTCCCATATTTCCTGAATGTTTTGTGATGAGAGTTTGTTGGACTTGCTGTTTTCTTTGATCAGAGTGTTTATTTTCTCTATGTTATCCTCAGAATCTGAGATTCTTTCTTCTATCTCTTGTATTCTGCTGGTTATACTTGATTCTGTAGTCTCTATTCATTTACCTAGATTTTCCATGTCCAGCTGGCCCTCTGTTTGTGTTTTCTTCTTTGCCTCCATTTCAGTTTTCAAGTCATGAACTGTTTCCTTTATCTGCTTGATTGTTTTTCCTTGGTTTCCTAGGGTATCATTCACTGATTTACTCAATTCCTCGAACTTTCTATTATACTTCTCATCCATTTCCATAAGGGCGTTTTTTATATGCTGTTTAAGGGTGTCAATCACTTTCATGAGGTCAGTTTTTTCTACTTCTTCTTGATTAAGGTGTTCATGTCCTCCTGTTGTGGGGTCACTGGCTTCTGGTGGTTTCGTGTTGTTTTTCAGATTGTTGGGAGAATTCCTGCATTGGAGTCTGCCCATCTCTCCCTCCCAATACTCCCCTTTGGATCTTCTTTTACAGGATCAGGTCTTCTTGCCCACTGATGTACCTTCCCAGTGATGTCACTCCCCAGAGATGTTTCTCCACAATGATGTTTCCCTAGGTGCCCAGATCGAAACTCTGCGCTGCCTGGTTAGCTCGCGAACAAAGGGCCCACCCCGCTCGCTGCTGGCAGGCTATGGGAACAAAGGAGCTACCGGCCACCCCTTTGTCCTCCTGGTTCGGATTCGGTCCCAGCGTCCTAGCAGGCTGGGCAGGGAGGTGCTATGCCCCAAAGGAGGGAGAGAGGGAGGGAGACAGGGGGTGTGGGGATCTGGATGTAAGCTGAATGGGATAGAAATAGAGAGGCATTTTGGGCAGTATAGCCCCTGTAGGATGGCCTGGAAGTGTGGGCGGGCTGAGGTATGTTCCCAGCTGCCGCAGCACTCACTCACCACAATGATGTTTCACTTGGTGCCCAGATCGAAACTCCGCGCTGCCTGGTTAGCTCGTGAACAAAGCATGTCACTGTATTTTTACAGCCACGTATATTTGCAGAATTCAATGGAGAAAAGACTAGGACATCAGAGTCATTAAACTCTATTTTGTGGATCTTGGGAACCAAACTCAAGTACTCTATAAGATTAATGAGGGGAGGAAATCATTCCACGTAAATTTTTCAGTGACTGTGTTTACTAGACAGAAGATTTCGAGCAATAACCAAAGACACTTTTTTCAAAGATCAATGTGATTAGCAATCTATAGAAGTGAAATAAGTATTAGCACATGATGTAGAATATAGAGAGTCTTATAATCGTCATTTTTACATACAGCACACATTAGTAATATCAAAGTGTAGAGGATTTCAATCATTTCCTGTGAAAGCAAGTAGCCACAATTACTCAAATGGTGCTATCTGCTACACAGCTCATATCAGTTAAAAGATGGTTTAGAGCTGTTTACATAAAAATGACAGATAGATAGTTTTCTTTCCTATTGCCTGTCATTCTATATAATGAAAGTTGATAAAGGGTATTTATGTGTGGAAAGATGACTCAGAAGTTAAATCTCTTGCTAAAAAAGCTGAAGATAAACTCATCTCTGGACCCATGTGGTAGGAAGTGGTTGCCAACTCATTGAGATTGTGTTCAGATCTCTATTCACCTGCTAATAGAGCATACTTCAAATTAATTAAACAAACTGTAAATAAATTGTCTTTTCTTTCTTTTTTTTATTGAGAAAAAATGTTTCCGCCTCCTCCCAGCCTCCCATTTCCCTCCCCCTCTTCACACACTTCTCCCCCTCCCACCTCTCCTCTCCCCCTCCCTCTCCAGTCCAAAGAGCAGTCACAGTTCCCTGCCCTGTGGAAAGTCCAAGGTCCTCCCCCCTACATCCATATCTAGGAAGGTGAACATCCAAACTGACTAGGCTCCCACAAAGCCAGAACATTAAGTAGGATCAAAACCCCGTGCCATTGTCCTTGGCTTCTCATCAGCCCTCATTGTTCGCCATGTTCAGAGAGTCCAGTTTTATCCCATGCTTTTTCAGTCACAGTCCAGCTGGCCTTGGTGAGCTCCCAATAGATCAGCCCCACTTTCTCAGTGGGTGGGTGCACCCCTCGTGGTCCCGACTTCCTTGCTCATGTTCTCCATCCTTCTGCTCCTCATTGGGACCTTGGGAGCTAAGTTCAGTGCTCCATTGTGGGTCTCTGTCTCTATCTCCATCCATCACAAGATGAAGGTTCTATGCAAGATATTCGTCAGTATTGCTATAGGATAGGGTCATTTCAGGTTCCCTATCCTCAGCTGCCCAAGGAACTAACTGGGGACATCGCCTTGGGCTTCTGGGAGCCACTCTAGGTTCAAGTCTCTTGCCAACCCTAAGGTGGCTCCCTTAACTAAGAATTGTGCTTCAGAGATCCCCTATCCAACCTTCCTATATCCCAATCATCCTGTTTCCCCAAGTTCCCCCCAATCTCCCTGTGGGAACTGTAGCCCCGAGTTGATATCCCTGCCCCCATTTGAGGTGCTTATCTGCAAGGAAAACATAATAAATTTCCTCTGCTTCTCGAGCAGGGAAGGAAGGAATTTTAAGTGCATGATGACCAGTCTTTGATCCCTGCTAGGGTCAGGTTACAGTCCCTTCGCAGCCCCCTCCTCACTTGGTGCCATGGTATAAAACCAGCCCAGCAGACAATTAAAAAAAGAAGCTGTTCCACCTCAAGCTCGTGCTCTGTGTATTCATTCAACCTGGACACCCTCCGCCGAGACTCTTGGTTCCAGCCCGCGCTGGCGCGGCATCTGGAGGTCCCACCGAGATCGGAAAGTGAGGTAAGTGGACTGGGTCGTCCTGTAAGCCGGCCAGGACACATTGGGGGAATTATATAGAATTAATTAATTAATTAATTAATTAATTAAAAAATATGGGAAATATTACGAGTAAATCAGAGTTAAAGTTTCAGTTAAAGAGATTATTAAAAGAGCAGGGAACAGCTGTAAAAACTAAGACTTTAGAAGATTTTCTTAAAACTATAGAGACGTGGAGTCCCTGGTTCGTCACCAGTGGAGCCCTCAATATTTCTGAGTGGGAACAGGTGCGCGGGGATCTTCAGAAAACGTTGAGAGAGGAGGGGCCTGAGGTCCTGCCAATGGCCACGTTCTCCCTTTGGAGACTGATCAGGGATGCTTTGCTTACAGAGAAAGTCCGGGTTAAGCAGGCTTTGGAAGCAACAAAAGAGGTGTTATCTGAGATTCAAGATAGTGAGACTAAGGCTTCCCTTTGTTCTGATATTGCCTCTGAAGCGGAGGCCGAACCACTTTCTCAGCCTGCTAAGGGGCAGCCCGGTAAGGTAGAGGAGAGAAAGGTTAAAAGAAAGCGAAAACCCCCAGACAAGGGGGAGGGAAATGAATCCCGGGACGGAGTTTCCTCTGAGAGCTTAGGGGCTTGTCCCAAGCAGAATTCTTCGGCACAAACACGCCTCTACCCTTCTTTGTCTGATTTGGAAGAGAGCTTGGGAGAATCAACAGGTTCAGAAGAAGAAGTTTTGGAGGGAGAAATCACAGCGCTACAGCGAGAATTACGCAGGGCCCGTTTAAAAGAAAAGACAAAGGGGACCTCTGGAGAGCAGGACAAGCCCCCTCTCTATCCTCTTTCTGACCAGTTCAGGACCTCTCCAGCCTCTCCCACTTGGTTGGGCTCTGAGGAGGTTCTGCTAGGAGGAGGCTCCCTGTGGAGGCGTTAAGTGCTGCCCAGTGATTGCCCCTGTTGTAAAAATTCCTGACCCTAACAATCCAGGACAGGGCTGCCAGTCCTTCAATTTGTTAAATGTATGTTGCAGCCTGTTTGGATCCACGTAGGCATAAGTTTTCCTCCTTCCATAGTGTCCTTTATTTGGGTGATATACTTCTGGCAGCACCAACAAAAGAGGAAAGTTTATTAATGTTTGCAGAGTTACAGACCCTTCTAGAGGAACATGGGTTCATTTTGGCCCCAGAGAAGGTGCAGATACAGCCCCCCTATTCCTATCTGGGCTTTCAAATCCAATCCATTGGGCTTCAGCCTCAGAGGTTGCAGCTGGATTGCTCCCATTTACAGACCCTCCATGACTGGCAAAAATTATTGGGAGATGTTCAGTGGATCCGTTCCTCCCTTTCCATTCCTATGGGAACTCTTTTTTTTTTTAATAATTTTTTTATTAAGAAAAGAAGAAAAAAAACATAAACAAAAAACAAGTTTCCACCTCCTCCCAGCCTCCCATTTCCCTCCCCCTCCTCCCACCCTTCTCCCCCTCCTCCCACCCTTCTACCCCTCCCCCCACTCCTCTCCCCCTCCCTCTCCAGTCCACAGAGCAGTCCAGGTTCCCTGCCCTGTGGTAAGTCCTAGGTCCTCCCCCCTCCGTCCATATCTAGGAAGGTGAACATCCAAACTGGCTAGGCTCCCACAAAGCCAGCACATTAAGTAGGATCAAAACCCCGTGCCATTGTCCTTGCGTCTCATCAGCCCTCATTGTTCGCCATGTTCAGAGAGTCCGGTTTTATCCCATGCTTTTTCGGTCACAGTCCAGCTGGCCTTGGTGAGCTCCCAGTAGATCAGCTCCACTGTCTCAGTGGGTGGGTGCACGCCTCGTGGTCCCGACTTCTTTGCTCATGTTCTCCCTCCTTCTGCTCCTCATTGGGACCTTGGGAGCTCAGTCCAGTGCTCCAGTGTGGGTCTCTGTCTCTGTCTCCATCCATCACCAGATGAAGGTTCTATGATGATATGCAAGATATTCGTCAGTATTGCTCTCGGATAGGGTCATTTCAGGTTCCCAATCCTCAGCTACCCAAGGAACTAACTGGGAACCTCATGTTGGGCACTTGGGAGCCCCTCTAGGGTCAAATCTCTTGCTCACCCTAAAGTGGTTCCCTTAACTAAGAATTGTGGTTCCGTGCTCCCCTATCCACCTTTCCTTTATCCCAATTCTCCTGATTCCCCAAATCCCCCCTCCTTCCCTTCTACCTTTTCTCTCCCCATCTCCCCTTACCCCCATCCCACCCCACCCCCAAGATCCTAATTTTCTCCCCGGCAATTGGGTCTACTTCCTACGGGAACTCTTAAGCCCCTGTATGACATGCTACCCGGGGACCCTTCCCCTGCCTCCCCCAGAATCATGACTCCAGCGGCAAAAGAAGCCCTATATGCCTTGCTTAATGCTCTTGAGCGAGCACATCTCCGCCGCCTTGATTATGCCCACCCTTTTTATTTCATGGTCTTTTCTTCACAATTTTCTCCTACTGGAGTTTTTTGGCAAGGGGGACCCATTTACTGGCTGCATTTACCTGCTTCCCCTAAGAAGGTGGTGACTCCATATTATGAAATGGTGCTACAGCTCCTATGGAAGGCATTTGATTTTAGTTTACAAGTTTTTGGTAGGATCCCAAATAAATTTCTAATCCCTTATCAAAAAGAGGAAATAACAAGGCTACAGAGGGTTCAAGATGGATGGACCTTGTTCATCGCCACCACTGGAGCCATTTTTGATAACCATTATCCTGATTCCCGTTTAATTTCCTTTTTTAAGAATCATCCTGTTATTTTTCCAAAAATTATTAAAACTTCCCCCCGTAAGGGAGTGTGCTCAGTGTTCACTGATGGTTCTTCCAAGGGCTATGCAGTGGTAGTCTCTGATTCAATTAAAGAAAAGCAGCCCCTAGGTCCAATTTCTGCCCAAGCTGCAGAACTCACGGCCTGCCTTATGGCCTTTTCTCTTTTCAAGGATCAACCCTTCAACTTGTATACTGATAGTATATATGTGGCAAGGATTGTTGGGCCATTGGAAACCTCACCATACATATTACCTACCTCTCAGGTTTTCCACCTTTTGGTTCAGCTACAAAGTCTTATATCCCAAAGAGTGTTTCCTGCCTTTGTTGGCCACATTCGGGCCCATACTGATCTGCCAGGGCCCTTGGCAGAGGGAAATAAGCTTGCTGATTCCCTCACTCGCCCAATGGCATTGTTCCTTTCTGAGGAACAACGAGCCCGTCATCTTCATGAAAAGTATCATTTAAATGCCTCTTCTCTAAAGTTTCACTCTGGCTGTTCTCAAGCCATGGCTACTCAAATCACGTCCCAATGTCCAGCTTGTGCTCCATTTCATAATGCCCCCAACGAAGGTGTTAATCCTCGAGGCCTCCATCCTAACCACCTTTGGCAGATGGATGTTACCCATTTGTCCCAAGCTGGCAGACTTAAATTTTTACATGTCTCTGTAGATACTTATTCCAAGGTAATTTATGCCTCCCTACATTCAGGGGAAAAGATTAAGGATGTTATTGCCCATTGCCTACAGGCTTTTGCCTATATGGGCATCCCAGACTTTCTCAAAACAGACAATGGACCAGCTTATACGAGCCAACGGTCTGCAAAATTTTGCCAAGAACAACAAATTACACATACCTTTGGAATTCCACATAATCCTACAGGACAGGCTATAGTGGAGCGCACACATGCTACCCTTAAACAGTTCTTTTGTAAAATAAAGAAGGGGGAGTATATCACCTCCCCAAATACCCAATTATCTACAATTTTATACATTTTAAATGTATATCACCTCCCCAAATACCCAATTATCTACAATTTTATACATTTTAAATTTCTTAACAGTAGATAAACAAGGTCTATCAGCAATGGAAAGACATTGACAGAAACCCTCCCAATCTCTGGGCTGGGTTATATGGAAGGATAGTATCACGGGACAATGGCAATCACCCACACCTATGCTGGCTAGGGTGAGAGGAGCCATTTGTGTCTTCCCTCCAGGAACCAAAAAACCCATCTGGGTGCCGGAGCAGAATGTTCGGCCGGTGGAGTCAGGCCCTACTGGCCCTGATAATATGGGTTCAAGTGAAGAACATCGAGGGAGGCCTGAGATGGGCACTGGTGAGGAATCCACCCATACTGATGCCGGTAAGTAAAATAAGCTCTGTTTTTCCATCCTTTTACTCTACCAATTATACCTTGGGAGTTCCTGCAGCAAATACAGCATTAGAAAGATCCTCATTGGTAATTTAACGTTTGATATATCCCATGCCCTCTGCTTCCGGAGGATTAACAATATTTCAGCGATGCCTAGTGCCTCCCTTTCTGGACCATGTGTGGTCCTTAGTAATTATTCTCTGGGAGACTTCTCTTCTAATTCTTCTGGGCATCCCTGTTTTGGATTGAGAGATATCTTTTACCCAATACATTTTAAAAGAAATGTTTCTGGACTCCTTACCCCTCCGAGACCAGCTCCTTTATGTTGGAAGATGCCACAGCCCTTCAAATTATATTTACCATTGCCTTAGGGAAATTGTGCTCCTAAGGAACCATGGAAATTGGAGGGAGATAAATATTTATGGTGGTTTGGTCACCGACCTACCTTTAAAAACTCCTTGGGAGGGGCCTTTGATTATTCCTATAGAAATCCAAATATGGCAGGAGTTTCACCTATGTTCGCAGGCATGTTTCTCTGTGGTCCTCGTGCATGTACAGATATTAGACCTTTAGCCCTTCAAAGGGGCTTGGCCTTCAATGCCACAGCCCGATGGAATACATCGGACATCTTTGAAACCTCCCTCCAGATTAATTATGCAGCAGGAATGAATTTCTCTATTGTCAGCCTAGCTTGTGTTCTACCTCCTTTTATGTTTGTTTCCTTTAATGGGTCGGTCGGGGAGGATGGTGTCCTTAATTGTTCTTCCAGCTCCTGCTTTTTGAGCAACTGCTGGTCCCCGACGGATGAGTCCGTGCTGATGGTGAGAATTCCTGCCCTGGTTCCCCTGGTGGTAGAAGACCCACATGATGGACGAGAACTTATCTTGTATAGAGAAAGGAGAGACTTTGGGATCACCGCCGCAGTCATCGCAGCTATTGCCATATCAGCCACAGCCGCCACCGTTGCAGGAATCACCGTGTCCCAGAGTGCAGCTACTGCAGAGACTGTTAATACTCTTGCTGCCCGTGTTACCCAGGCCTTAGAAACTCAAAATACCATTAACTCACATATTCAGCTGGGGATGTTAAATTTAAACCAGCAAACGGCCTTATTACAGGAACAGATTAATGTATTGTGGATGGTGCAACAAGCCTCTTGTTCTCATTTTTATCATTCTGCCTGTGTGACCCTTATGGAAGTGAAAAATATGTCCTTTGAGGTGCAACGGCCTTAATGCTTACCTTAGGGGGCCTTGGAATGATTCCTTTGTAAACTTTACCCACTCTTTGGTACATCAAATTATTGCAATTAATGAAACTCGTGTTGAACCTGTATCTGCTGAGGGATCGTGGAATACCATGGCCCAGATTGGGGGTTGGGCACAGCGATGGGGAGGTGCCTTATCCCTGGGGATCTTGGGACTAGTAGGGGTGGCAGTAGGCCCGCTCCTCTTAAAACGAGTCTTAAATATCTTCACCCTGACTGAGCTTGTCCACCGTCAGGTGTTACTCAGTCTGGCGCATGACTCTTCTGGAAATCATGAAGTGTGGCTACAGATGCTGAAAAAATGAGGGTCTCCAAGGACGGGCAACCTGTGGGGAGACCCCCCACCTAAGACAGGGAATGGGGGGCCCTATGACGGGTAAGGGAAGGTACTTCACTCGCAGGACCTAAGACAGGACCCCTCATTATAAAATAAAATAGGGGGAATTGTGGGAACTGTAGCCCCGAGTTGATATCCCTGCCCCCATTTGAGGTGCTTATCTGCAAGGAAAACATAATAAATTTCCTCTGCTTCTCGAGCAGGGAAGGAAGGAATTTTAAGTGCATGATGACCAGTCTTTGATCCCTGCTAGGGTCAGGTTACAGTCCCTTCGCAGCCCCCTCCTCACTTGGTGCCATGGTATAAAACCAGCCCAGCAGACAATTAAAAAAAGAAGCTGTTCCACCTCAAGCTCGTGCTCTGTGTATTCATTCAACCTGGACACCCTCCGCCGAGACTCTTGGTTCCAGCCCGTGCTGGCGCGGCATCTCCCCTTCTCACTTTTCTCTCCCCATCTCCCCCTTCCCCCATCCCACCCCACCCCCAAGATCCCAATTTTTCCCCCGGCAATTTTGTCTACTTCCCATAGCCTAGAGGATAACTATATGTTTTTCCTTGGGTTCACCTTCTTATTTAGCTTCTTTAGGTTCACCAATTGTAGACTCCGTGACCCTTATTTAGGGCTAGAAACCAATTATGAGTGAGTATATCCCATGTTCATCTTTTTGGGTCTGGGATACCTCACTCAGGATAGTGTTTTCCATTTCCATCAATTTGCATGCAAAAATCGAGAAGTCAATGTTTTTTACCGCAGCATAGTACTCTAATGTGTATATATTCCACACTTTCGTCATCCATTCTTCCATTGAAGGGCAATTAGGTTGTTTCCAGGTTCTGGTTATTACAAATGATACTGCTATGAACATAGTTGAACAAATGCTCTTGTCATATGATAGGGCATCTCTTGGGTATATTCCCAAGAGTGGTATTGCTGGATCAGGGGTAGGCTGATCCCGAATTTCCTGAGAAACCGAAACACTGATTTCCAAAGTGGGTGCACAAGTTTGCATTCCCACCAGCAATGGATGAGGGTACCCCTTCCTCCACAGCCTCTCCAGCAAAGGCTATCATTGGTGTTTTTGATTTTAGCCAATCTGACAGGAGTAAGATGATATCTCAAATTTGTTTTGATTTGCATTTCCCTGATCGCTAAGGAAGTTGAGCATGACCTTAAGTGTCTTTTGGCCATTTGAACTTCTGTTGAGAATTCTCTGTTCAGTTCAGTGCCCATTTTTCAATTAGGTTAATTAGAATTTAAAAGTCTAGTTTCTTGAGTTCTCTATATATTTTGGAGAACAGACCTTTATCTATTGCGGGATTGGTGAAGATTTTCTCCCAGTCCGTATATTGCCTTTTTGTCTTAGTGACAGTGTCCTTTGCTTTACAGAAGCTTCTCAGTTTTAGTAGGTCCCATTTATTCAATGATGCCATTAATGTCAGTGATGCTGGGGTTATACATAGGAAGCGATCTCCTGTGCCCATCTCTTGTAGGGTACTTTCCACTTTCTCTTCTATCAGGTTCAGTGTGTTCGGACTGATATTGATGTCTTTAATGCATTTGGATTTGAGTTTTGTGCATGGTGATAGATATGGGTCTATTTTGATTCTTCTAAAGGTTGACATCCAGTTATGCCAGCACCATTTGTTGAAGACGCTTTCTTTCTTCCTTTGTATAATTTTAGCTCCTTTATCGAAAATGAGGTGATCATAGGTTAATGGGTTAAAATTCGGGTCTCCTATATGATTCCATTGGTCGACTTCTCTGTTTGTATGCCAATACCAAGCTGTTTTCAATACTGTAGCTCTGTAATAGAGTTTGAAGTCAGGGATGGTAATGCCTCCAGAAGATCCTTTATTGTATAGGATTGTTTTGGCTATCCTGGGTTTTTTGTTTTTCCATATAAAGTTGATTATTATCCTCTCAAGATCTGTGAAGAATTTTGATGGGACCTTGATGGGGATTGCATTAAATCTATAAATTGCTTTTGGTAGAATTGCCATTTTTACTATGTTGATCCTCCCAATCCAAGAGCAAGGGAGGTCCTTCCATTTTCTGGTATCCTCCTCAATTTCTTTCTTCAAAGACATAAAGTTCTTGTCAAATAGATCTTTCACTTCCTTCGTTAGAGTTACCCTAAGATATTTTATGCTGTTTGTGGCTATCGTGAAAGGTGAAGCTTCTCTGATTTCCCTCTCTGCTTCCATATCCTTTGTGTATAAGAGGGCAACTGATTTTTTGGAGTTGATCTTGTATCCTGCCACATTACTAAAGGTTTTTACCAGCTGTAAGAGTTCTTTGGTGGAGTTTTTGGGGTCGCTTATGTATACTATCATATCATCTGCAAATAACGAAAGTTTCATTTCTTCCTTTCCAATTCAAATCCCCTTGATCCCCTTATGTTGTCTTATTGCTATTGCTGGAACTTCAAGCACTATGTTGAAGAAGTATGGCGAGAGTGGACAGCCTTGTCGAGTTCCTGAGTTGAGTGGATGGCTTTGAGTTTCTCTCCTTTAATTTGATGTTAGCTGTCGGCTTGCTGAATATAGCTTTTATTATATTTAGGTATGACCCTTGTAACCCTAATCACTCTAATACATTTATCATAAAGGGATGTCGAATTTTGTCAAAATTAAAGTCTTCCTTGAATTTAATGAAAATAAAGGGACAACATGCTCAAACCTATGGGACACTATGAAAGCAGTGCTAAGAGGAAAGTTCATAGCACTAAGTGCCCACTTAAAGAAAACCGAGAAAGCATACATCGGAGACTTAACAGCACACCTGAAAGCTTTAGAAAAAAAAAAGAAGCAGACGCGCCCAGGAGGAGTGGAAGACTGGAAATAATCAAACGGAGTGCAGAAATCAACAAAATAGAAACACAGAAAACAGTCCAAAGAATCAATGAAACAAAAAGTTGGTTCTTGGAGAAAATCAACAAGATCGACAAAGCCCTATCCAAACTAATTAAACGACAGAGAGAGAACACGCAAATAAATAAGATCAGAAATGAAAAGGGGGACATAACCACAGACACTGAGGAAATTCAGAGACTCATTAGCTCTTACTACAAAAGCCTGTATGCCACAAAACTAGAAAATGCAAAGGAAATGGACATTTTTTTAGATAAATACCACATACCAAAGCTAAACCAAGACCAGGTGAACGATCTAAATAGACCTGTTAATCGCGAAGAACTAGAAACCATTATCAAAAATCTCCCTTCCAAAAAAAGCCCAGGACCAGATGGTTTAATGCAGAATTCTACCAGAACTTCTAAGAAGAGCTAATACCTATACTCCTTAATGTATTTCACAATATAGAAACAGAAGGGTCATTGCCAAATTCCTTTTATGAAGCTACAGTTACCCTGATACCAAAACCACACAATGACCCAACCAAGAAAGAGAATTACAGACCTATCTCACTCATGAATATCGACGCAAAAATTCTCAATATAATACTGGCTAACCGAATCCAAGAACACATTAGAAAAATTATCCATCATGATCAAGTAGGCTTCATCCCAGAGATGCAGGGCTGGTTCAACATATGAAAATCTATCAATGTAATCCAGCATATAAATAAACTGAAAGAAAAAAACCATATGATCATCTCATTAGATGATGAAAAAGCATTTGACAAAATTCAACATCCATTTATGATAAAAGTCTTGGAGAGATTAGGGATACAAGGGTCATACCTAAATATAATAAAAGCTATTTACAGCAAGCCGACAGCTAACATAAATTTAAAGGAGAAAAACTCAAAGCCATCCCACTAAACTCAGGAACACGACAAGTCTGTCCACTCTCTCCATACCTCTTCAATACAGTGCTTGAAGTTCTAGCAATACCAATAAAACAACATAAGGGAATCAAGGGGATTCGTATCGGAAAAGAAGAAGTTAAGCTCTCGTTATTTGCAGATGATATGATAGTATACATAAGCGACCCCAAAAACTCTACCAAAGAACTCCTACAGCTGATAAACACCTTTAGTAATGTGGCAGGATACAAGATCAACTCCAAAAAATCAGTTGCCTTCCTATACACTAAGGATAAGGAAACAGAGACGGAAATTAGAGAAGCATCACCTATCATGATAGCCACAAATAGCATAAAATATCTTGGGGTAACTCTGATCAAGGATGTGAAAGATCTATTTGACAAGAACTTTAAGTCTTTGAAGAAAGAAGCTGAAGAGAACACCAGAAAATGGAAGGATCTCCCTTGATCCTGGATTGGGAGGATCAACATAGTAAAAATGGCAATTCTACCAAAAGCAATATATATATTCAATGCAATCCCCATCAAAATCCCATCAAAATTCTTCACAGATCTGGAGAAGAAAATAATCAACTTTATATAGAAAAACAAAAAACTCTGGATAGCCAAAACAATCTTATACAACAAAGGATCGTCTGGAGGCATTACCATCCCTGACTTCAAACTCCATTACAGAGCTACAGTATTGAAAACAGCTTGGTATTGGCATAAAAACAGAGAAGTCGACCAATGGAATCGAATAGAAGTCCTTGACTTTAACCCACAAACCTATGAACACCTCATTTTTGATAAAGGAGCTAAAAGTATACAATGGAAGAAAGAGAGCATTTTCAACAAATTGTGCTGGCAAAACTGGATGTCAACCTGTAAAGAATGAAAATAGATCCATATCTATCACCATGCACAAAACTCAAGTCCAAATGGATTAAAGATCTCAATATCAGTCCGAACACACTGAACCTGATAGAAGAGAAAGTGGGAAGTACTCTACAACACATGGGCACAGGAGACCATTTCCTACGTATAACCCCAGCAGCACATACATTAAGGACCTCATTGAATAAATGAGACCTCCTGAGACTGAGAAGCTTCTGTAAAGCAAAGGACACTGTCACTAAGATACAAAGGCAACCCACTGACTGGGAGAAGATCTTCACCAACCCCACAACTGACGAAGGTCTGATCTCCAAAATATATAAAGAGCTCAAGAAACTAGACCGTAAAAGGCTAATCAACCCAATTATAAAATGGGGCATTGAGATGAACAGAGAATTCTCAACAGAAGAAGTTCAAATGGCCAAAAGACACTTAAGGTCATGCTCAACTTTCTTAGCGATCAGGGAAATGCAAATCAAGACAACTTTAAGATAGCATCTTACACCTGTCAGAATGGCTAAAATAAAAAACACCAATTGTGTTTGGAGACAACGCCTTTGTTGGAGAGGTTGTGGAGAAAGGGGTACACTCATCCATTGCTGGTGGGAATGCAAACTTGTGCAACCACTTTGGAAAGCAGTGTGGCGGTTTCTCAGGAAATTCGGGATCAACTTACCCCTGGATCCAGCAATACCACTCTTGGGAATATACCCAAGAGAGGCCTTATCATACAACAAAAGTATATGCTCTACGATGTTCATAGCAGCATTGTTTGTGATAGCCAGAACCTGGAAACAACCTAGATGCCCTTCAATGAAAGAATAGATGAAGAAAGTATGGAATATATACATATTAGAGTACTACTCAGCAGTAAAAAACAAGGACTTCTTGAATTTTGCATGCAAATGGATGGAAATAGAAAACACTATCCTGAGTGAGGTAAGCCAGACCCAAAAAACAAACATGGGATGTACTCACTCATATTTGGTTTCTAGCCGTAAACCAAGGACATTGAGCCTATAATTAGTGATCCTAGAGAAGCTAAATAAGGAGAACCCAAAGAAAAACATATAGGCATCCTCCTGAATATTAACCTTCAGCAGGAGATGAAAGGAGACAGAGACAGAGACCCACATTTGAGCACCGGACATAAATCTCAAGGTCCAAATCAGGAGGAGGAGAGAGAGCATGAGCAAGGAACTCAGGACCGCAAGGGGTGCACCCACACATTGAGACAAAGGGGATGTTCTACTGGGAACTCACCAAGGCCAGCTGGCCTGGGTCTGGAAAAGCCTGGGATAAAACTGGACTCTCTGAACATAGCGGACAATGAGGACTACTGAGAACTCAAGAACCTAGATGGAGGTGGGGGTTCCTTGGACTTCCCACAGGTCAGCGAACCCTGATTGCATCCTCCTGAATATTAACCTTCAGCAAGCGATGAAAGGAGACAGAGACCCACATTGGAGCACAGGACTGAATTCTCAAGGTCCAAATCAGGAGCAGAAGGAGAGAGAGCACGAGCAAGGAACTCAGGACCATGAGGGGTGCACCCACACACTGAGACAATGGGGATGTTCTACTGGGAACTCACCAAGACCAGCTGGCCTGGGTCTGGAAAAGCATGGGATAAAACCGGACTCTCTGAACATAACGGACAATGAGGACTACTGAGAACTCAAGAACAATGGCACTGGGTTTCTGATCCTACTGCACGTACTGGCTTTGTGGGAGCCTAGGCAGTTTGGATGCTCAACTTACTAGACCTGGATGGAGGTTGGGGGTTCCTTGGGCTTCCCACAGGACAGGGAACCCTGATTGCTTTTCGGGCTGAGGGGGGGTCTTAATTAGGGGAGGGGGAGGGAAATGGGAGGCGGTGGCTGGGAAGAGACAGAAATCTTTAATAAATAAATAAAAAAAATAAAAAAAAAACAAATAAAAAAAACTGGAAAAAAAAGAAAAGAAAATGAATAGACAAGGTGAAGTTCCTGGGCTACACCCATAATTCAACATTCTGTTGATAGAACAAAACAAGTCATGCTCACACCTTAGATCAAAACATCCTTTAGGCAAACTACTTCCTGAGTGTAATCCAATGTTACCTCCTTAAAAGAAATGGAACCTTAGTTGAACCCTTACACTTTTGTTTGCAGTAGAAACATGTCTATCTCTATTCCTGAAATTCAAAGTCTGGCTATTAGCCACACCTGTTGACAATAACCTTGAAGAAAGCAGAACTCTTTGACCTAAATCTAGGTGATACGTTTGTTTTAGATAGAAACACAGTAACCCTGAAGGAATAGAGGTGTGCTCCAACTCTCTGACTTTTGGTCAATGTGGACATAAGTTCATATGTTTGGGTCTCCATGGCCTATTTTTGTTCTGCTTTTACTGCAGTCCATATCCATCCACTGAAAGAGACTCATAAGCTCACACTCATCAATGCACCCTTACAGTGGCAATGCAGGTTCTAGAAGGCAAGCAAAAAGACATGAGTTGGAAAATGGTATAGGAAGAAGTAATGAATAACTAACCTGGAATGTTTTCAGATGTTGGTCTTGAGCAAATTTCATCTTGGTCAATATGTAAATTTTAATAAAAGCTTGCTTAAATTCAGCCAAAAAAAGAAAAAAAATTATGCGTTGAGCCCGTGGTAACTTCACGGTATTTATTGCTTTTGAGGATTCTCAACAAAACATATTCACAATGACTACAAGAATCTAAAACGAGTAAAACACTGTAGGAAATCACAGATAAGGCAGAAGAATTTGATCATAGGACTAATTGTTCTATGAGAACTTAGGCTCATGGAGGGAGATCATTTTTAGACAAAAAATATTTGCCTTGTAATCTATTTTATATTTGTGTTTGGAGAAGGAGTGACAGATATTATTGAGAGTTTGAAATGTAGGACATATAATATGAAGGGATCTTGTTGAATATTCATAAAATTTTGTAATGCTATAAATGGAATTGATTCTGTGGTGATTTGTACAATGGTAGAACAGCAGGATTCAAAAAAAATAGAATTGAGGCTGATTATTGTTCTCAAGACAATGGGAGCACAGTATTTGGTTAGATAATATATTACTGTCGGTCATGTAGTATAAGCCCCATGTGCAAGTTGTGTGAAACTCAATTTCTCTAACTATGGAACTGTTGTTCCCTGACAGAGACTTGTGAAAGAATTCCCAGTGTGCAACTAGGAATTTTGACTTTGTTTGTCCTCCATGTTGATCATCTAACAAAGTACACTGACATCATTTCTGAAGGCATTAACATAAAAAGATAATTCTGGCTGTCCTAGAATCAAATTTTTCTCAAAATACACATCACCCAAGGAGCCTTAATTTCCACAAAAACAAATGATGTCATAAAACTACCTGAATTATCCCCATATATATTTCTGAACCAAATTGTGATCACATGCATATCAGGTGCACAGCCTCAGGGGAAGAAAGTGTCCAAGATTCTTCCAGAGCTGAGGAATCAACTGGGAAATAAAGGAACCATGAATACACAAATAGCCTCTCCTTTGGCTGCAGAAATAAAAGCAATTGGGAATATATGGGTGCCCATATAATGTGCTGATCTGAAGAGCACTTCACAACACACACTGACCAGGCTTCAAGGAGGACAAAGATGTTTCCTTTGATTTTCCTCTTCTTTATCCTGAACATTCCATTTCTTGTGTCCAGGTTCACTCAACCCAGGTGCTTTTGGAGAATGAGGCAGAATAAAGACAAGGGCGAAGACTTGACGACAGGTTATGTCTTCTTCCTTAAAATAGTGCAGCAGCCTGTGGAGAAAGATTATTTCAACAACATTCTGAATATGCAGTAAGTTTCTTTGAATTTTCAATGTAAATGTCAACATAAATATTTCATAGGGGGTCAGAAAATGAGAATCAGAACAATGTTTAAAATCTTTTGTCCTGTAATTTCAATTTTCACACCTAAACACCTAAAAAAATAACCCATGTTCTTTGAGACCCATTGCTTTTTTTTTTTTTTTTTTTTTTTTACTTTTAGTTTGTCAAGCTGGTGTAATATTGTTTTCCTAGTTACCCTCCCATTTATAAGACTGGAAACTGTGGGAAAAAGGGACTGTATAACTTTGTTCATCAAGTGTATCTGTCCTTTTGACTGTTTCCACAACTGAGTAGCCAGTAATATCTTATCGAAAGAAACCCATACTAGTCAATAAATATCATAATAAATGGGTGCAACTAAACTGATGTTGATTAGATACTGTGACGACCATGCAGCTTCAAATGCATGTCCCAGAGCAACTAATATGCGTGGCACCCTTGGATCCAAAGACTTTTTACATAGATATTCAGTAATCTCTCAAATGCTCTGCATGTGGACACACTGTGCCTTCTAATGCTGCATAAAGAATAAAAACAGGAGACTTGCCCACTGTTAAATTCTTATATGATTCTGTTTCTCCATACTTCACTTACGTATAACCATAGGCCTTTGTTGCCACAGTACAGTTCTTCACTGTCTCTTTAAACTATAGAAAGAATATTTGTAGTATAAATGATATATTTGCACTCTTTGTAATAGGAATTGTCACTAATAGTGGTGACTGCTTACTTTCCTAGCACTTGCCTAACTGGCAGCTGCAGCATATGATACTTGGAAACACTTGAGAATAGTGATCTACCAGCTCTTTGCTATTATCTAAGAAGGACATGTCTCTTCTCTATGAGTCCAAACTGTTTACTCACTGTCAATTATATCTCATTTACACCTTATTTTTCTCTTAAATGATTTTACTAGTTATAGCTTTGTCTTTTACCAATTTAGGCATATGCACTTTTGATTTTTTGTATTATTGATAGCTCTTTTCAAATACAGCACTTTAGGTCACTATGCATTGATGTATTTTTATACCAAATTAGTTATTCATTCTGAATTAAACAACGAAAGATTTTATTAAATGATATTTTTAAATGACATTAAGGTGCATGGATGAACATTCTTTTAGCAAAATATACAAAATGAAAAATAGCTCTGTGATTTAGAGTGAGGCAAACAGAAATCTCCTATCTTTTCCTATTGAAGGAATGTGAGGAAGCAATAAAACATTTTCTTTGCTTCTGAATCTTCGTGTTATTTTTTTCGTTTTCTTTCACTCATGTTGAAGATGACTTTATCTTGGATATTTCTTAACAGATTTGAGTAATCTAGTAGATGACCCAAAATGCTCATTACTTATAGACCTATAACAACAATATCACAGTTTAGCTGTGCATTTCCTTACACAATTTATAGAGGAAATAAAAACTACTCTAAGGTACAAGTTCAATTACATTGTATCGAATGCTCTAATTCAAAAGTATCCTTTTTAGCTAGTGATGGATTTTTCAGGAGTGCATTGACCTATTTTGTTGTTCGGTGTGCAGAAGTTAGTGTTTCACTTCCATAAGTTCTTATCTCAAATGTAGACAAGAAAATGTATGTTGTTCAGCTATACCTGGTATCATTACCATTAATCTCTGCATTTGTAAATGGTGTAGGTGCATCATTGCACACTCGAGGCCAGTGACAACTAAGACAGATATTAATGAAAACAATGAATTCCATTCTTTTTTTATGGTCTGTATGAGTATTTCTCATGTCCATACACACCGATGATCTATTTACCCACTGTATTCTGGTTCTTAAATTTATTAAAAATTAAGTATTTAAAGAATTTTTTGCCAATAATCAATAAAGAAGAAAAATACAAGATGGTGATGATAGACATGAGGGAATATGTTAACTATATTGTCCACTAAATATGAAGGAATTATTAGTACAGAAGCCAAATGTTGCCCCAGAAGACTAATGTGTCATCATTCCTTGAATGCCTTTACCCAGTTCAGTTTGTTTTACAAAAATTACGAGAATTTTGGCTAATGCATCACGTGTACATTTAATCTCGCTCAATAATTTCAAACTGAATATATGATCAGGTTTTCTGTTTAATCAAAGCCTGTAACCTTTATTTATCTTCTATACAAGCACTAAAAACCAGAGAAGGGCAGCCCTTTCTCTGAAAGCTCCAAATGGCTCATCTTATTTATGGGAGATTTACTTTCATGAACTTTTAAAGCTTTTGCAAACTTCCAGCAACTAATGTCATTCCAACCTCACAACAGAGGGCATTTATTGCAATTAATGAGGGATGTTGGGAATACTGTCCAGTATTTTCCAATCCTTATTTTTACTACAAATATCATATGTAGATCCCTGTCTATAATAAACACTGTTGCCTTTTATAGAACACAACATGAAAACTGTCAGTTTGCTCTGATCTTGACTGTTTGCATTGGTGATGTCAGCAAGAAACCTGATCTTTTACCAAATATGTCACAAGTATTTCAATTACCAGCAAGGATGGTGTAATAATGTGCCACAATTACGCAGTCTCATTCATTTTCTCAGAACAAAATAAAGAAACTCCCCTAATTATGTCTGCAATGACAAGTTCATGTATACTATGGAGTTTAGAGGACCTTATTGAACATCTGTCATAATAGGACTAGTCACATACCTCTCTATATCTCAGCAAGTGAGTATTTTTGGATATTTGAAAGAAATCCTTGTCTTTATTTGTACCATCCCAGAGGCTAAGAAAAGTGTGAGGAAGATGAAGGCCACATATGTACGTCAAAATGTGTAGTTAAAGGCTACTATTCAGAAACATGATGAGGCTTTTGCATTTCCTTGTGAAAAACAGAGATGAGAACAGTTTAAAAAGTGAGGTGGCTTTCTAGAACTCTTGGCAGAACTGTATTTTTACGTTCTCGGGAGTGCAAGCTACTTCATGCAGTTCCCTGTGTCCATTCAGCTTACTTATGCACCTTGCATGATTCATTCAGCTTATCTATGCACCTGCCCATCCTATCCTAAGTGATCAGATGGCCAACAAAGATACATCTCTAGCTCAGGCCATGATTTCTTTTGTGCTTCTCTTAAACTGAAACTGGGCTGGGCTGCACATCTCAAACAATGAAGACGGTGCTCAATTACTTTTGAAATTGAGAAAAGACATGGAAAATATACAGCCTGCTATGACTTGTGAATATGATCACAGTCAACTTTACTTGTCAAGACCTGAAGTATATTATAACCAAATAATTACATCACCCACAATTTATTTTTCATTTATGGTGACACAGACAATACTCACACTGTGTGCTTTAGAATGTGGGAATCACTAGGTACATAAAGAACATGGGTCACCCCCTCACAATAGGTTGAATGTATCTATAATAAATAGAAACTTCACACTTGACTCATACCATTGGGATGTGAACTTTTACAAATCTGCCTGTTGAGATTTATGCTTTTTAAATTTTGACCTTACTTTGGACCAATTCCTAAAATTCAGATGAAAACGTGACAAGACTAGGTGGATGAGGTGTAGATGTATCAGCTTCTAGTGTAGACACTGAAAAATTTCTCATTCAATGCCTCATTGGAATGGCTAATGGTACAGACTTTTGACATAGCCTTTAGTAAGAGCACTTATGGTGTATACAGTGCTGTGCATGCTGTGTCCCAAGCAGTGCATGAGATTCTTCAATAAGATGAACAGTCACTGGATGATAGGAAAAAAATCTGATATTACATGCTTGAAGGGAGAGCTTCTTTTATTGGATTATATTTGGTGTCATCAATGCCATAATGCTTAGAGAATCTCAGATGCTCAAATCTAGTATTTTAAGAAATATTCACCAGATACAAAGATTTCTGAACATTTTTCTGCTGTGGAAATAAATCTAGACTGATATAAATTTCTAATACAGACTATGAAGGGGAAGAAACTAATTATCAATGAAAATCAGTGACTGCTACAAAGCACATGAATATCATCATCTCATCCTAATACTGAAAACATATCAGTCTTTAGTTATTAATGCTCTCCATGTTGATAAGATGAACCCTCCTTTGCTATTTGTCACATATGTGTTAATTACTGAGGGTTATGTTTTCTGTAAGGTTTCTTAACTGATTCTGCCCCCTTTTACACTTTTCTTAACTGATTCTGCCCCCTTTTACACTCTGGGGACCTCAAATATAACTCTGAGAGTAATTACAGAAGTAATTGTGTTGTGATTCACTTCAATGGGTGCATGCATATTCATTTATGTGAATGGAGATTTCTCACTTTGTATGCATGTATGTTTGTGTATGTCTTTATATCTGTGTTTATATTTGTGTTGATATAATATGTGTGTGTGTTTGATGTATGCTTCTCTATAGCTGCATCTCTGTTTTTAGAAATGAGCATATATTTTCTTATGTCAATTTCTTTCCGTTGGGGCTTTTTATGTATAACTTCCTGTCTTTATTTGTAAATACATGTCTCTTCATGTGCCTATGTGTATGTTCTTCATATTTCTTTGTATGTGCTTGCAAATATGTATATCTGTGTTGCTGTGTGTGTTGTTATGTCTTTGTTTATGTGCATAAATTTGTCTATATCATTGTCTCATTGTGTGGATATATATATATATATATATATATATATATATATATATCTGTGTATTTCTCCCTGTGTGTATTTGTCTGAGAATATGCATGTATATGTGTTTATATCTCTTTTGCATAATTTCTTTCTGTGTTTCTTTGGGTTTTATATGTCTCTCTGACTACATATGCCACTGTGCTTATCTGTGTGTCATTGCACAAATGAATGAGTATGTATAAATGAGTATGTGGCTGTAATATGCATTTATTTCTCTATAGATGTGAGTATCTCTGTGTGTAGCAGTTTCTCTGTTATGTGTGTGTGTGCAGTTCATATCTATGCTGAAGCAGCTCAACCGAAGTAGAAGCAACTGGAATATGGGGTCCGAGGAAAGCCTGCAAACCATGGAAATAGAGAAAAAGCCACTAAAGTAGACATGGAAATGTGCAAAAGAGGAAACTGTTTCAAAATGTGAGGAAATGGGACTGCCTGTAGGAAGAGCTTGTCTGTTATCAGCCAGCAACTATAGTTAGATTAGGACTTCCTTTGCCTGTGAACTTTAAGGCCTGTGGAGTTTGGGATCAGGGAATGCACAACAGCTAGGGACTCTTGTAAGAGACTGAAAAAGAAAGATGACAGACTTATTTTGAGGACTGGCAGAAGGGAAGAAAAGCCAGCATTGGTGGCAGTCACTACAGTAGCTGCAGAGCCCAGGGTAACTGGCTAACTCTTGATTTTCAGCCCGGAGTTGAATGCCAGATGATGGTTTTATCTACTTATTTTTTTAATAATAAAAAATCAGGAGTCAGCTATCAGTGTAAGAGCCTGAATAGTCCGAGTAGTAGTGGAGAAGCAACAAGTTCCCACTATCTCTTTTTTCCCCATCCAAAAGAGTCAAGTCCCTCTCTAGAGGCCCACTATTACTTTCTGTTAATTTTCGTCAACGAGTAGCTAGGTACAACAACCAAGTCAACACAAACTTTATTATCACCCTTGGGAACATTGAATGTAATATGATAGTTAAAAAGGTAATCTAAATATACAATATAAAAATCTTTCACTTACTTTGTAGAGCAACATAGAGATATTTTACATCATTTCTGGTTATCATGAGGGGTGTTGTTTATTTTTTTGTAGTCTCATTGTCATTATTAAATAGAAGAGCTACATTTTTTTTACTTTCTATTGTATCCCACCACTTTAGGAATGATTCAGTTGTAGGGATTCTGTGCTAGAATTTTCTGAATCACTTATATATGCTGTCATATATTCTGCGAATACCTATATTTAAAATCTTACTTTTCAATTTGTAGACTTTTGATGTTCTTTTACAGTTTTACTGCTCTTACTAAAAGTTCAAGTACTGTGTTGAATAGACATCTAGAGCATAGACAACCTTGATTGGTCCTGATTTTAATAGAAATCTTTTTCAGTTTTTTTCATTTATAGTTATATTGGGCATAGGAGAGCTGTAATAGCTTTATATGTTTGGGTATGTTCTCTAAATTCATATGTTCCTAAAGACTATTTTCATGAAAATCTGTTAGAATTTGTCAAAGGAATTTTAGCATCAAATGGGATTATAATGTCGTATTTTTCTTCAATTTGCTTATATGGTGAATTATATTGACTGATTTTCGTATGCTGGACCATCCTCCAAACTCTGGGATAAAGCCTGGAGTTTCATAATCTTTGTGATGTATTCTTGGATTCCATTTGCAAGTATTTTATTGAGTATTTTATACTGATATTCAAAAGGGAAATCATTGGAATTTTTGTTCACATTTGAATTATTTGTATATTCTGTATCAGGTGACTGTGGTCTCATAAAGTGAAGCTGGCAATTTAGCTTCTTTTTTATTTTGTGGAATAACTTGAAGAAACCTGGTGTTTGCTCTTACTGAAATGTCAAGTAATCTTCTGTGGTAAAATTATCTTTTTTGGGGCCTTATTTAGTGGTGAGACCCTTAATAATGTTTTATATTTACTGAGGAATTGCTGGAGTATTTCTATTGCTTCTCTGTTCTTGAATGAATCTGATAGTTCTACTGAGAAACTATCCTTTTTTTTAGATTTTCAGATTTTGTTATTGTAAGTTTTTTAAGTGAGACCTAGTGATTATCTAGATTTCCTTGATGTATATTTTTATTTCTCCCCTTTTGTTTATGATTTTGTTATTTTAGATAGTCAATCTTTAAGTTAGTTTGGAAACCTATTAAGCTTTCTTGTTGGTTTTCTCAAAGAA
The DNA here is from genome assembly GCF_018167655.1 of Microtus oregoni. Classification (NCBI taxonomy): domain Eukaryota; kingdom Metazoa; phylum Chordata; class Mammalia; order Rodentia; family Cricetidae; genus Microtus; species Microtus oregoni. The sequence continues at coordinate 39,970,587 of NW_024543065.1, forward strand.
TCAATTCTTAGTATCATTCCCTTTTATTGCTCTCTTTTATCTAATTTATTCAATACATAATTCAGTTTGGTTATGTCCTGTGTCTATTCCTCTTGCATGCTCATATTTCTTTTTGTTCTACAGCATTTAGGTGTTTAAATTGATAGTATATACGATATATTGAGTATACCATTTCACCTATTTTTTTGTCAAATGCTAGATGAAAGACATTTTCTTTTATTTAATATTTGGTTTTTTATTTTTTATTGATTTATAAATAATACCATTCAAAATTTCCATTTCCTCCCCTTCACCCATTTCCCTTTCACCCCCCACTTACCCTCTACCCTCCTCCTCCAGTACTAAGAAAGGGCAGGGTACCCTGCCCTATGCGAAGTCCAAGGCCCTCCCCAACTATATCCATGCTTAAAAAGGTATGCATCCAAATATACTAGGATCCCAAAAAGCCAGTACATGCAGTAGACACAAATCCCAGTACCATTATCATTGGCTTGTCACTCTGCCACAATTGTCAGCCACATACAGAGTGTCCAGTTTGATTCCATGCTCGTTCAGTCCCAGTCTAGCTGGATTTGGGGAGCTCCCATTAGTTCAGGCACACTGTCTCAGTGGGTGGACCAATCCCTCACAGTCCTGATCTCCTTACTCATATTCTCCCTCCTTCTGCCCTTCAGCTGGACCTTGGGAGCACAGTCCAGTGCTCCGATGTGGGTCTCTGTCTCTGTCTCCATCTGTCTCCAGACGAAGGTTCTATGGTGATATTCAAGATAGTCATCAGTCTGAATAAGGAAAGTTCAGGCACCCTCTCCTCCACTGCCAGGTTCCTTCTGGGGACAACCTTATGTTCACCTGAGAAACCCTCTAAACCCAAGCCTCCTTTCAACCCCAAAATGGCTCCCTTAATTAAGATACCTTCTTCCCAGCTCCCATATTCGTCCTTCCTCCATCTCAACAATCCCACTCCCTCAAGCAGTCCCGAACCCTCCCCTTCTCCCTTCTCTCTCCCCCTCTCCTCTTCCCTCACTCCATCCTCACGCCCACGCTCCTAACTTTTGCCTGACAAAATTGTCTACTTCCAATTTCCAGGAGGATCTATATATGTTTTTTTTAGATAAACCTAATTACTTAGCTTCTCTAGCATCACGAATTATTGGCTCAATGGCCTTTGTTTATGTCTAGAATCCACTAATGAGTGAGTACATACCATATTTGCACTTTTGGGCCTGGGTTATCTCACTCAAGTTAGTGTTTTCTATTTCCATCCATAGGCATGCAAAATTCAAGATGTCATTTTTTTCTTACCACTGCGTAATACTCTAATGTGTAGATGTGCCAAAATTTCTTTATCCATTCTTTCATTGAGGAACACCTAGGTTGTTTCCAGGTTCTGGCTATTACAAATAGTGCTGCTATGAACAGAATTGAAAAAAATGCTTTTGTAGTATAATTTGGCATCTCTTGGGTATATTCCCAAGAGTGGAATCACTGGATCCTGAGGGAGGCTGACTCTCAATTTTCTGAGAAACTGCCACACTGATTTCCAAAGTGGTTGAACAAGTTCACATTCCCACCAGCAATGGATAAGTGTTCCCCTTATTCCACATCCTCTCTAGCATAGGTTATTATTGGTATTTTTGATCTTAGCCATTCTGAAAGGTGTAGGATGGTATCTCAAGGTTGTTTTGATTTGCATTTCACTGATAGCTAAGGAAGTTGAACATTTGCTTAAGTGTCTTTTGGCCATCTAAAATTCTTCTGTTAAGAATTCTCTGTTCAGTTCAGTATCCCATTTTTGAATTGTGTTCTTTAGAATTTTAATGTCTAGTTTCTTAAGTTCTTTATATAGTTTGGAGATCAGACCTTTGTCTGATGTGGCATTGGTGAAGATCTTCTACCATTCAGTAGGTTACCTTTTTGTCTTGATGACTGTGTCCTTTGCTTTACAGAAGCTTCTCAGTTTCATGGGATCCCATTTATTCATGGTTGCTACTGAAGTTATACATAGAAAGTGGTCTCCTGTGTCCATGTATTACAGGATACTTCCCACTTTTTCTACTATCAGGTTAAGTGTGGTTGGATTTATATTGAGGTCTTTAATCCATTTGGACTTGATTTTTGTGCATGGTGATAGATATGAATCTATTTTCATTCTTCTACAATTTGTTAAAGATGCTTTCTTTCTCCCATTGTATAGTTTTAAATTCTTTGTCAAAAATCAGGTGGTCATAGTTTTGTGGATTAATATTAGGGTCTTCGATTCGATTCCATTGGTCAACATCTCTGTTTTTATGCCAATACCAAGCTGCTTTCTTTACTGTAAGTCTATAATAGAGTTTGATGTCAGGGATGTTAAAGCCGCCGGAATTTTCTTTATTATATAGGTTTGTTTTGACTATTGTGGGTTTTTTGTTTTTCCATATGAAGTTGATTATTGTTCTTTCAAGGTCTGTGAAGAATTTTGTTGGGATTTTGATGATAATTGCATTGAATATATATATATTTGGTAGAATTGCCATTTTTATTATGTTGATCCTAACAATCCAAGACCATTGAAGATTCTTCCATTTTCTGGTAGCCTCTTCAATTTCTTTCTTCAAAGTCTTAATGTTCTTATCAAATAGATCTTTCACTTCCTTGGTTATTGTTATCCCAAGATATTTTACGTTATTTGTGGCTATTGTGTAAGTCGATGTTTTTTTCTGATTTCCCTCTCTGCTTCTTTATCCTTTGTGTGTAGGAGAGCTACTGATTTTTTTTTGAGTTGATCTTGTGTCCTGCCACATTACTGAAGGTAGGAGTTCTTTGGTAGAGTTTTTGTGGTCACTTATGTGCACTATCATACCAGCTGCAAATAACAAAACTTTGACTTCTTCCTTACCAAGTCGAATCCCCTTGACCTCTTTATGATGACTTACTGCTATTGCTAGAACTTGAACACTAAATGGAAGAGATATAGAGAGAGTGGACAGCCTTTTATTGTTCCTGATTTTAGTGGAATGGCTTAGAGTTTCTCTCCATTTAATTTTATGTTAATTTAATTTCTAGCTGTTGGCCTGCTGTATATTGCTTTTAATATATTTATGTATGATTCTTGTATCACTAATCTCTCCAAGACATTTATCCTAAAGGGGTGTTGAATTTGTCAAAAGCTTTTTCAGCATCTAATAATATGATCATGTGCTTTTTTCCTGTTTATTTATATGATAGATTACATTGATAGATTTTTCATATGTTGAACAAGCCCTGCATCTCTGGGATGAAACCTACTTGATTGTAATGGATGTTTTTTATGTGCTCTTAGATTCAGTTTGCCAGTATTTTATTAAGAATTTTTGCATCCATGTTCATGAGTGAGATTGGTCTGAAATTCCCTTTCTTGGTTAAATCTTTGTGTGGTTTTGGTATCAGGGTAAATATAGCTTCATAAAAAGAGTTTGGCAATGACACTTTTGTTTCTATTATGTGGAATACTTTAAGGAGTATAGGTATTAGGTCTTCTTGGAAGTTCTGATAGAATTCCACATTGAAGTCATCTGGTCCTGGTCTTTTTTTTGGGGGGGGGGGAGTTTTTTGATGACAACTTCTATTTCCTCACAACTTAAAGGTCTATTTATATTGTTAACCTGGTCTTGTGTTAATTTTGGTATAAGTTATTTATCTTTAAAATTGCCCATTTCTTTTACATTTTACAATTTTGTGGCATACACACTTTTGTAGTAAGACCTAATGATTGTCTGAATTTTCTCAGTGTCTGTTGTTATATTCCACTTTTCATTTCTGATCTTGTTAATTTGTGCGTTCTCTCTCTGCCTTTTGATTAGTTTGGATAGGGGTTTGTCAATCTTGTTGATTTTCTCAAAGAACCAACTCTTTGTTTTATTGATACTTTGGATTGTTTTCTGTGTTTCTATTTTGTTGATTTTAGCCCTCAGTTTGATTATTTCTAGTCTTCTACTCCTCCTGGTTGAGTCTGTTTCTTTTTTTTTTCTAGAGCTTTCAGTTGTGCTGATAGTCTCTAATGTGAGCTTCTCTGTTCAGTTTTTTTTTTTTTTAATGTGGGCACTTAGTGCTATGAACTTTGCTCTTCGCACTACTTTTATAGTGCCCCATAGGTTTGGCTATGTTGTGTCTTCAATTTTGTTTAATTCAAGGAAGACTTTAGTTTCTTTCTTCCTTGACCTAGGGGTGGTTCAGTAGTTGACTGTTCAGTTTCCATGAGTTTGTAGGCTTTCTGAGGTAGAATTGTTGATAAATTCTAACTTAACTCCATGTTGATCCAATAAGACACAGATGGTTACTCCATTTTTTTTTTATTTTTGGCTGTTTGTTTTGTTACCGAGTATGTAAAGAATTTTAGAGAAGGTTCCATGAGATACTGAGAAGAAAGTATATTCTTTTTTTGTTTAGGTGTAATGTTTCATAGATGTCTGTTAAGTCCATTTGCTTCATTACATCTGTTAGTTCTCTTATTTCTCTGTTAAGTTTCTGTCTGGTTGTGTTGTCCGTTGGTGAGGGGGGGTGATTAAACCTCCTATTATTAGTGTGTGGGGTTTGGTGTGTGATTTGAGTTCTAGTAATATTTGTTTTACATATGTGGGTGCTTTTATATTAAGGTCATAGATATTCAGGATTGAGACTCCTTCTTGATGAATTGTTCCTGTTATGAGTATAAAGGATCCTTCTCCATCTCTTCTGATTGATTTTAGTTTGAAATCAATTTTGAAAGGTATTAGGATAGCCACACCAGCTTGTTTCTTAGGGCTGTTTGATTGGAAAATCTTTTCCTCACACTTTACTCTGAGATAGTGTCTGTCTTTGGGGTTGTCGTGTGTTTCTTGTAAACAGAAGAATGTTGGATCCTGTTTTCATATCCATTTTCTTAACCTGTGCCTTTTTAATAGGTGAATTTGTCCAAAGATATTGAGCAATCATAATGACAAGTAGTTGTTAACTCTGGTTATTTTCTTTGTGGTAGTGCTTGTGTGTTTCACTTCTTTGAGTTGTGTTGATGGTGGGTTGTCAGATGTCTGTGCTATTGTGGGTGTTGTTGGCTTCCTTGGGTTGAAGTGTTCCTTCTAGTACTTTCTGTAAGGCTGGATTTCTGTATACGTATTGTTTAAATCTGTTTTTGTCATAGAATATCTTATTTTGTCCATTGATGGTGAAAGAAAGCTTTGCTGGGTATAGGAGTCTGGGCTTGCATCCGTGGTCTCCTAGTATCTGCAGAACATCTATCCAAGACTTTCTGGCTTTCATTGTTTCCATTGAGAAGTCAGGTGTAATTCTGGTAGGTTTACCTTTATATGTTACTTGACCATTTTCTTTTGCAGCTCTAAATATTGTTTCTTTATTCTGAATGTTTCTTGTTTTGATTATTATATGGCAAGGGGATTTTTTTGATCCAGTTTATTTGGTGTTTTGGGAGCTTCTTGTACCTTCATAAGAATATCCTTTTTTAGGTTGGGAAAATTTTCGTCTATAATTTTGTTGAATATATTTTCTGGGCCTTTGAGCTGTAATTCTTCTCCTTCTTCTACCCTTATTATTCTTGGTCTTTCCATAGTGTCCCAGATTTCCTGGATGTTTTGTGTTTAGAAGTTGTTGGATTTGTTGTTTTCTTTAATCAATAAGTCTATTTTCTCTATAGTATCTTCAGTGCCTGAGATTCTTTCTTCTATCTCTTCTGTTCTGTTGGTTATACTTGTCTCTGTAGTTCCTGTTCATTTACCCAGATTTTCCATATCCAGACATCCCTCACTGTGTGTTTTCTTTATTACATCCATTTCAGTCTTCAAGTCTTGAACTGCTTCCTTTACCTGTTTGATTGCTTTTTCTTGGGTTTCTTGGGTATCTTTGAGGGATTTATTAATATTTTCTAACTTTTTGTTTGTCTTCTTTTCTATTTTTTGAGAGAGTTTTTTACTTCCTCTTTAAGGGTCTCCATCATTTTCATGTGGTTACTTTTAAAGTTGACTTCTTTTACTTCTTCTGGGTTAGGATGTTCAAGTCTTCCTGTTGTGTCAGTCAGCTGTGTTCTGGTGGTAACATGTTGCTTTTTAGGATGTTGGAGGAATTCTTGATTGATGCCTACACATCTCATCGCTTCCTCTCCAGATTCCCCAGCATGGGAGCAGGGCCTCTTGATGGGCTCCAAGCACCTTACAGACAAAAGGGCAGGCTCTCCATATCCCCCCCACCATGGTAACAGGTTTTCTTACTGGGTTCCAAGGACCTAGAAGACAAAAAGGAGGGTTCTTTGAATTACCCTCAACATGGGAGCAGGGCCGCTTGCCTGGCTCCAAGGACCTCTCCAGATCCCCCCAGCACAGAAGCAGGTTTTCTTGCCTTAATGACATTTTCTTTCACCACTGCTCTCACTTTTTCAATATGTTTGGTTATATGTAGTATTCATATTTAATTAGGTCTAAGAAATCTTTAATTTCATTATTGTTATCTTGATTCTCTCATCATTCATTTGAAAGTTGTTTGTTTTCAGTGTGAAAGTTTTCTGTTTTTCTCTTAAAGCTGATATTCAAGTTTAATCTCTGTTTATTTGATGGGGGCAGAGGGTTATTTTACTTTTCTTGCATCATTTGAAATTTGCTTTATGACCAAGTATGTGGTCAATTTTGGGGAAAATTCCATGAGATACTGAAAAGATGAAATACTAGTTTGTGTTTGTATCCAGCATTCTGCAGATATTTGAGAGGTTCTTTTGTTATATTATCTGTTACTAGGAGTATTTTTTTGTCTTGCTTTGTTTGGATGACCTGTTTTTTGGAGAAAGTAGGATGGTGAAATATCTGAAAGACAGTGTGTCATGTAAGCTTTAGTTATATTTCTTTTACAAATATGAGTCCAGATGCATTAAACTATAGAAATTAAGAAGTAAAATGTAATCTTTGGGTTGTATACTATAATAAAAATGAAGTACCTGTACTATTAGAAGCAGCAAGCCACTTCCCGCTGCCTGGCTCCTTGCCTTCCAGCTAGCTTATATCCCGAAATAACAACACACAAATTGTATTCATTTAAACACTGCCTGGCCCATTAGTTCTAACCCCTTATTGGCTAACTCTCACACATTTGTTTAACCCATTTCTAATAATCTGTATTGCCTCTTGACTATGTCTTACCAGCATGAGTCTAACAAGCAGAACAGACATCATCAAGATGGATGCAGTCTAGATATAGCCTATGGCCAACATGAAAATTTAGTAGTGCTATTTACTTTACAACTAGTAAGTTTTACTTCTTTTTTTAATTATTAAAGACAATGTGAGTGTGAAAATACATGCAAATATTTTAGCTCTAATAATGGAAACTTTTTGTTAAGAGAGGATTCCCACATCGTAATATGGGAGTCCCCTCTGTATGCTGTGATTACCATTAATGAATAAAAAAAAACTGCCTTGGCTGTTGATAGGTCAGAACTTAGGTAGGTGAGGAAAACTAAACAAAATGCTGGGAGGAAGAATGGAGAGTTGGAGAGACAATGTGGATCCACTGCCACCAGAAACAGAGGTGCCCAGTACAAACAAGTGTCTCCTCCCAAATCCCATTTTCAGTGCAGGATTATGAGAGCAAACTAAATACATGAATAGAGAAATGGTATAAGAATGTCACTTCCTAATTTCCATTTGCTTCTAATATAATCAACAAAAGACTTCTTTGCAACCACTACTAGATTGTAAAGTGAGCAAAAAAATGAATAAAAAGAAAATGAAAGATAAAGCAGAAAAAAATCAGTCAACAGATGTTATTGATCTGTGAGAATAGAGGGTCATGGAGGGATATATTGCTAGATATTAAATATTCAGTTTGCCTTCTCATTATTCATGATTGTTTAAGAGGAAGAGTGTTAGGTCTTATGTAGTGGATGAAAGGAATCACACAGGTCTGCTGTTCTCTCTGGATTTTGTTGAATATTTAAAAATCAGCATTTAACAAGCAAATGACCTGTGGTTCTTTGATGAGCTGGATAGTTTTGGAATATTAGAATATAGAAATTTTCAGGATATAGTTTGATTATTAGTTCTCAAAACAATGGAAGGACAAGATTTTGGTTAAAATGGCTTTAATGCCTTCAAGGAAGAGAAACGTCATTAAACCACCTGAATTTGTCTCATATGCATTCATCACATGAACTACAGACTTCAGATGCAGTACCTCTAAAAAGTTTGTTGAAGATCTCTACATTTTCCGAAATATATGTCCATCCAGTTCACAGTTTCTATAGCATTGTAGCAAGAGATGACTTATTAAATAATTCCCCATTCTATTTCAATTAGTATCATCCTATTTGTGCCAAAGTAAATGGTCATAGAATATAATCAACTGATGGAATTCATCAATGTATATGTCCTAAAGCATGTGCTAGCATGTCCTAAAGCCTAACTGGCTGTCAACCTGTAGAAGAATGAAAATATATTCATAGCTATCACCATGCAAGTCCAAATGGATAAAAGACCTCAATATAAATCTGACCATACTAAACCTGATAGAAGAGAAAGTGGGAAGTAGCCACTTTGAAAATCAGTGTGGTGATTTCTCAGAAAACTAAGAAACACCCTACCTCAGGACCCAGCAATACCACTCTTGGGAATACACCCAAGAGATGCCCAATCATACAACAAAAGCTTTTGTTCAACTACGTTCATAGCAGCATTATTTGTAATAGTAAGAACCTGGAGAAAACCTAGATGCCCTCAATGGAAGAATGCATAAAGAATGCGTAGCACAACTATACATTAGAGTACTCCTCATTGGTAAAAAAAAAAAAGCAATGAAACTTGAATTTTGCATGCAAATGGATGGAAGTGGAAAGCACTATCCTGAGTGAGATAACATAGCCCACAAATATGAATATGGTATGTACTCACTCATAAGTACATTATAGCCATAAATAAAAAACATTGAGCCTATAGTTCATGATCCTAGAAAAGCTAAATTGTAAGGAGAACCAAAAGAAAATCATGTATAGATCAACATGGAAATTGGAAACAGACAAGATTGCCAGGCAAATTTGGAACATGGAGGAAAAGGAGTAGAGGGAAAAGAGTGAGAGAGAGGGAAGAAGGAGAGGTTTGGGGAGAGATAGTGTTAGTGGGATGGTTGAGATGGAGAAAGGATGGATACGGGAGGGGAAGGAGATATCTTATTTGAGGGAGCCATTTTTGGGTTGGCAAAAGGCTTGGCTCTGGAGTGATTTTCAGGAGTCCATAGGGATGACCTCAGCTAGGACCCTGGGCAGTGGAGAAGAGGGTCCCTGAACTGGCCTTGTCCCATAGACTGATGAGTATCTTGAATGTCACCATAGAAACTTCATCTGGCAACAAATGGAGACAGAGACAGAGGCCCGCATTAGAGCACTGGACTGAGTTCCCAAGGTCCAGTTGAAGAGTAGGAGGAGGGAGAATATAAGCAAGGAAGTCAGGACTATGAGGGCTTCACCCACTGAGACTGTGTGCCTGAGTTAATGGGAGCGCACCAACTACAGTTGGACTAGGAATTAGTGAGCATGGGATCAAACTGTTCCCTCTGAATGTAGTTGACAGTTGGGGCAGACTGGGGTGCCAATGACAATGGCATTGGATTTGTATCTATTGCATGTACTGGCTTTTTAAGATCCTACTCTATTTAGATGCATACCTTGCTCAGCCTAGATATAGTGGTGAAGGCCTTGGACTTCCCATAGGGCAAGGTGCCTTGCCCTCTTTTTGGACTGGAGAGGGTGGGAGGAGAAGGTGGGAAGTAGGAAGAGGGAAGGAAGTGGGAATTTTTATTTGTATTATTTTTAAAGTTAAAAAAATAAAAACAAACAAACAAAAATGTTGTTATCAAATATAGAAATTTAGTCCACTGGGACACCCTAACTGCTCAAGGGATTTAGGTTTCTTAATGACTGGGGGAAAGAAATTCGTGTTTTGGCTTCACAAGATCTAGTCTCAGATTCCTGTTGTGGTTACTCAATTTTCAATGACACTTTTTCTGTGTGATAATAAAAATATTCAAAATTTATTTTTAACTTGAAAATGTATAGGTAAATACATAAAGATATCATAGCAGTACAATATCTAAGTGGGAAATAGATTCATTTTACTCTGAGTGAATTATTTAGAATGAAGAGGTATTATAAGAGGACATTGGGTGCCATTCTGTAACATGAGGGGCTTCTTGTTGGGGTTTCTGTCCTGCCAGGTCCCCACAGCCAGTAAGCCCCAAAGAAAATCACACAGAGAGTCTACATTAGATATAAACTTATTGGCCCATTAGCTCAGGCTTCTTCTTAGCTTTTATAACTTATATTAACCCATTATTCTTATCTATATTAACCACATGGCTTGGTACCTTTTTCAGTGGGGTAGGTCACATCCCGCTTCTTCGGTGATCTGGGATGGACTGCAGAAATAGCTTCCTTCTTCCTAGAATACTCCTGTTCTCTCTGATCCTCCTCGACTTCCTGTCTGGTTTTCCTGCCTGGCTATCTGCCAATCAGTGTTTATTTAGAACATGATTGACAGAATACAGACAATTCTCCCACACCAAGGAATAATTGATGTTTATCAGTCAGATGATATGAAATGACTAGGAAAAGACAGAAGTTAAAGCTCTTCCCAAAAATATAAACACAAATTGGTATTATTCACTTCCAACATAGTTGTTACCCAATTTTATTACCAAAAAAAGCCTCATAAACATTTTCCTCACATTTTATACTTTATCGTGTTCTGTTTTACAAATATGTTAACTGGCATATACAAATTTATGTAGGATACTATTGTTGTGTTACTGTAACTGGAAAGGTAGTAAAAGCAGTTTGTTAGTATAAAAAATACATTGGTCAGATATATGCAGTGTGAATATATGACATTCATTGTAAACATAAAACAGGTGAAGGGTACTTAGAAGGTAGCACATGGCCTTAATCTCTGCACCAAGAACCTGTAGCTGGCATGCTGGCATATCTCTGTACATTTGAGGACAGTCTCATCTGTAGAAATTATGATAAACTTATTGGTTCACATGTCTCTTTAATTTTTCACATTGCTCTGTGATTTAAAAATAAATACATGCCGGGCGGTGGTGGCGCACGCCTTTAATCCCAGCACTCGGGAGGCAGAGGCAGGCGGATCTCTGTGAGTTCGAGACCAGCCTGGTCTACAGAGCTAGTTCCAGGACAGGCTCCAAAGCCACAGCGAAACCCTGTCTCGAAAAACCAAAAAAAAAAAAAAATAAAAAAAATAAAAATAAATACATGAATAAGTATATTGATTGGTTAAAACCATTGCCATTGTCTTTTTTTTAGAGTAAGCACTCAAAAACCAGAAGTTGAAATCAAACTCTTTGAAAGATGCTGATGGCTCATCTTTTTTTATAGAAGATGAACTCTGATTAACTTTTAAAACTTATTACAAGCTTCCAGCTACTTATATTATTCCAATCTCAAAGCATAGGCCATTGTTTCAGTATTGTCAGAGGTTGGGAATACTGTACAACTCAGAATAGTACATCTATTGACTATACAGGATCATCTGTAGATCTTTCTACATATTAATAACCATATTTTTTTACAGAACTACTAAAAACATCCAGTTTGCACTGGCCTTAGCTTTTGCCATGGATGAAGTCAACAGGAACCCTGATCTTTTACCAAATTCATCATTTGTATTTGAATGCCCAGAACGTGATTGTGCATTTGGGATTAAATTTTATACTGACATGAAATTTTCTGAAGAAGTTTATCAGTTACCCCCTAATTATATCTGCTATAAATCGACTATGTGTGAAATGGTGCTTACAGGACCAAATTTGGCAATATCTGTGACGGTTGGGACCATGTTTAACCTCTTCATACCTCAACAGGTGAGATTTTTGTGATGTGAGTTTGCCACAAATTCTCATTCTCCCGTTATAAATCCTAGATGCTAAGTAGATTGTGAAGAGGATACTACCTTCAAATTTGTGTTAGACAGTGTAGTTCAAGGTTATTATTCAGGCTTGATGGGGCTTCGTTTCCTTTTTTGAAATTGAGATGAGGGAAGAAGTAACATATAAGTAGTGTTTAAGGAAGTCTTGACCAAAAGTGTGTTTACAAGTTCTTATGAGTGTGTGCCACCTCATGCTTCTCCCTGTGTTGTAGTTCCTTCAGATTACCTACGGACCTTTCCATCCCATCCTGAGCAATCATGAACAGTTTCCCTCTCTGTATCAGATGGCTGCCAAGGACACATCTTTAGCTCTGGCCATGATCTCTTTGATGCTTTACTTCAACTGGAACTGGATTGGACTGGCCATCTCAGACAATGATCAGGGTACTCAATTTCTCACACAATTAAGACGAGAGATGGAAAAAATTACAGTCTGCTTTGCCTTTGTGAGTGTGATCCCAGTCAAGATGGATTTATTCTTGCAAAGAGCTGAAGTGTATTATAACCAAATAGTGACATCATCCACAAATGTTGTTGTCATTTATGGTGACCCAGACAGTATTCTAGCTGTGGGCTTTAAAAGATGGGAATCTCTATGTTTACAGAGAATATGGGTCACCACCTCACAGTGGGATGGCACTACAAGTAAGCATGACTGCCCACTTAATTCATTCAATTGGAAAATAACTTTTGCACAGAAGCATTCGGAGATTTCTAGCTTTAAAACTTTTGTACAGACACTGAACCCTCTCAAATACACTGATGAATTCCTGGCTAAGCTGGAGTGGATGAGCATGAACTGCAAAGTCTCAGTTTCTATGTTTAAGAAGACCCTAAAAAATTGCTTATCAAATGCCTCATTGCAATTGCTAAAGGCACAGACATTTGGCATGGCCTTTAGTGATGAGAGTTATGACATATATAATGTAGTGTATACTGTGGCCCATGCCTTCCATGAAATGCTTCTTCAGCATGAATATAATCAACCAATGTATAATGGAAAAAGATACTACAATCACTGCTTCAAGGTAGTGTTTCATCTTTTAGATCAAATTTGATATAATCAATATCAAAGTCTTTAAGTGTCTGTCAAATATCCCAATTTACTAAATTAGGGAATATTTCATAAATTAGAAAGATTTCTGGAATTTTTTTCAGAAGCAATGTAAATCTGGAAGCTGGTATAAATCTTAATGCAAAAGCAATGGTGTGGAAGATACAATTTGTAAAGGAAAATCACTGATTTTGTTACAGAGGACCTGAATATCACCACACCTATTCTAAAACTGCAAGGCTAAGTCCTTTCTCCTTAATTCTCTTGTTCATGAGAAAATTAATCCTTGTGAATTTATTGTCAAATATGTGATAATCAGCTTATGAGATCATGTTCGACAAGTGTTCAAAACTGATTCTGCTCACACTGTAGGCTCTAGGGACATTATTTCACATCCTGAGTGAAAGCAATTACACAGTAAACAGTGTCATTTTTCAGTTAAGGAGATAGATTTGCATCCATATGTGTGAATGCATGGTTCTTCTTGTATATGGTTGTATGATTGTGTGTTTCTTGTTAACTATGTTTGTATCTGTATTAATGTGTGTATATATATATATATATTTGTTTCTGTATATCTACATATCAATCTGTATGTGGAACTGAACATGAATTTGTCTTGTGTCAATGTCTTTCTGTATAGGAGTTTGTTTCTGTAAATATTTTTCTGTGTATTTTTTCCATGCATGTCTTTATATGTTTTGATCTCACTGTTGTATACTGCTTGCACATATGTATATTTTTATTTCTGTGTGCCTGTCTGTCTGCTTGCCTCTCAGAATCTTTCTTTGTATTTGAGCATAAATCTAACTATATCAATATCTCTCTGTGTAGGTGTTTTTGTCTGTGACTGTTTCCATGTGTGTAATGTAAATTAATGTGTGCATGTATTTGTGGGCCTGTTTATGTGTTTTGCAATTTTCTGTTTTTGTGTGTCTGTTTTGGTACATACATCTCACTGTGTTTAGCTTTGTTTTCATGTGTGAGTGTTGGCATTTATGAGTATATCTGTATAAAATATAAGTAGCTGCATTATGTATGTCTGAATGGAATTGAACTCCTGTCGCTTTCTCAGTCTGTCTCTGTTTCCCCTTCATGCTGTGTGTGTGTATGTGTGTGTATATGTGTTTTCATGTTAGTGTTTGGTATTTGCATGTAAGTCTGTGTTTCTGTTTGGGAGTTTTTTCTGAAAGAACTTAAATTCTAGAAACATTATGATAGTATTAATAGTCCACTGGATTCATGGTTAATGCACCCCTGGACACCTTCAATAATACTGCCGTTAAGATGAAATAAAATGCATTTTATGAATTCAAGGAAGGGCACACACACTATAGAATGGTGTGTCTCTTTCAGCTGCACTCCTTTCTGAGGAAAACATGCTTCACTAATCCACTTGGAGACAGAGTGATTATGAACCAGAAAGACAAACTTCAGGAAGAGTATAGCATTTTTCAGATTTGGAATTTCCCATACGGTCTTGGACTAAAGGTGAAAATAGGAGAGTTTAGCTCATATTTTCCATATGGTCAACAGCTGCATTTATATGAAGACATGATAGAGCATGCAACAGGAAGTAGACAGGTGGGTCTGATTTAACTGTATTCTTTTGCAATACACAGCAGTAACATGGACAATGGGATAGATTTGTGCTGTCTTGTAACAAACTACAAATAAATAATTACATTACAGAGAATTTTCTCACCTCCAATTTTATGTTTCTACATTCCACTTTTTGAGACATTTTATTAATTCTTTGAAAAGTTCATAAATGCATACAATGAATTTTTATCATTCCAGAATTTCTTCCTTGTTTTTAATATACAATGTATAATGTATACATTGTTCTACTGTGCTATACTGTGTCCAGTAAGAGAGCCACTTATCTTGATACCATTCTGATAGCTAGACTGTTATTGTCCTCGTTTTTGCAGAACATTGGACACGGGTGTGAAAGATTGAGGCTAACGCTAATGGAAGAGAAAAGTAAATACATACAAATCATTAATTTTTATTAGATAATATTTATTAAATCTCTTTACCAACAGTTCCTAAATTGCTGACATCTTGAAAAATACATTAAGGCAATATATTCATAATCCTATGAATTATAATTTTATTCATTTTTCTTTCTTTTTGGTTTAAGTTGACATGGGTGCTTTGTATATATGTCTCTGCAACACTGCAATGTGTGGTGACAATGGATGCATAGCTGTTAGAGTAATTGCTATCTAGAAGAACATTGCTTGATCCTGTAAATATTTTCACATTTCACTCAAACCAAAGACTGTGTGGACATTTATAAATGATCAATTACATTATGGGTCTAAAGTAAGCTATAAGTGTGAATTCTGCTGTGAATGGTTTTAATATATCCAATTCAAACTTCTTCAGTATTATGTGGCTAGAAATTTAAAGGAGTAATTTCAGGAAACTTGTCAAGCTAATTTTGAAGTTATATTAGATATACCAACAGTATAAAATGTTCAAAATAATATTCTTTCTTACAGTGATGAGGAGAGTCACTATCAGGGGAAAAAACATACAAACTGAGGTATAGCCACTGACCAATATATCCATTCAGGGAGCAGCAATGATTTTTCAAGTATGCTCTTTCCAAGCCAAATTGAGCATTGCAAAAATATCCACTGGAGAATACAGAAGATTATGAACCCTGCAAACAGTGCTCATCTCCCATATAGGCAAATTTCATGCAAAAACAAATGAACAAACTATGAGTCTTCAAGCCAACACAACTACAAATATTATAGTCATAGGATAAAAAAGAGTATGTTCAAAGACATAGTAGAAAAATTCAAAGAATGTTAACACCAAAATTCCAGGACAGCAAACAGGACACAAATCACTTTTAGCAGAAGGCAATGAAACCGTAAAATCTTGCTTACCGTAAAGAACTGAGTGAGCATGTGACAGATACTTTCAAATGGCATAAAATGATAAAAAAAATATTCAAACTAAAATATGTAAAGGAAACAAAAAAGCAATTCTATAAATATCTCAAAAAAATTCTCATAAGGGAAAACTTCAAGTTGATTACAGGATGGCAATGCTCAAAGACAAGCAGAAGAATTAGAAAACTGAAACTATGACAGTTATAAGTAAGGACAATTGAAATATATATCAGACAAAGGGGATGTGATTAAATAATCAAAGTTACAAAAACTGGACAGAGGAGAAGAAGAAAAAGAACTGATGAAGGCTTCAGCAATATGTTCAATAAAATGTAGTAGTAATTTCCACAAATGCATTGAGATATGTGGTTATCTGGAGACAGGAAGCATTTAAATACAAAACACATAAATATTAGAGAGAAAAACTTCCTATGAAGTATTTTACTTTAAATTTGTATTGTATTGGTAAAAAAAAATGAAAATTGAAGGCAGCATGTGAGAAAACCTATTCGTAGAAAGACCCCTTATATACAGAAGGTTCCTTCATGATTTCATTTAAAAGGGCAGAGTACCAGTGATGCAATTAAAGAAGTTGGGGATATATGTGCACAATCTTGTTACTTTACCCAACAAATATATCCTTTAAAAACAAAAGAGGCTGTGAGGGCACTTCAAGATTATAATTTTGATGACATCTGGAATTTATTAGAACCCAAAAATGGAGAGCACACTTGTGAGTTATTTTTGCTTAACTTGAAGTAAGAAGATACACGTGAGACCCAGATCTTTGAGATAGAAAGATATGCCTTACATCAGGTTGTGGTAATATATGTCTTTAATCCCAGAATTCAGAGAGCAGAGGAAGGCGGATTTCTTGGTTAGAGGGAACCTCTTCTACATAGCAAGTTCTAAGACAACCAGGGATATAAAGAGAAATTTGTCTCTAAAATAAAACCAAAAAATTAAAGAGAGTGAGAGAGAGAGAGAGAGAGAGAGAGAGAGAGAGAGAGAGAGGTTACAGGAGGTCCTCCCACTCCTCCAGCCTATCGCCGCTGAGATACCAGCCCATTGGGGTGTGGTCTCTCTCCCTTTAAAAAAGCGGCTGCTTCCCTCTCCTCTCTCTCTTCACTTCCTGCTCCGCCTAGACTCACTTCCTGGTTGCGCAGAGGGCTGACAGTGATCTGTAGGTTTTTCCCCTTTAAATAAATACCACCCTATTAATCATAATTCCAAACTGGTGTGGCATTGTTTATGACTTACGCCTTCAGTTGGCACCCAACGTTTGATTTTAGAACCTCTCCTTTCCCCGCTCGGCTGCCGGCCGCGAGTTCGGCTTGGCGGGAACCCTCCCTTCCTCAGCCGCCGCTGGCGGCCTTGGCCTCCCCACGTGGATTTAAACTCCACAGGCCTGCATAGTCTCTGCCGCGTGGTTTGCTCTTTTCTGAGTCGTTTTTAAATCTCCCTTGCAAGCACAGCTCTTAAGTGGCACGAACCAGAGCACGCGGTTGCTGAAAGCTGCAACCCCTCAGGGTGACTCTGTCACGTGGAGGCATAAGCGGCTTCCAGGTTGCTCTTCTCTCTACGCCTGGATTCTGGGTTTCTGGTTCCGTCTCTGGAATTGATTTAATTACATTTACTTTGTTGAGCAACTTACATTTTCCAGTTTTTAACAAATACTAGGCGGACTCTGAAACAGGACTCTGTTTTCGTCGCGACTTGGCAACAGCGCCACCTGCTGGATAATAGGTAATATGGCAGTTTTCATTTCCAACGCGAATTTTACTGTTCTGGTTGCCAATACAATGGGTTATATCATGCAAGGTTTATATGACTATGGGGATAACTTAGTTTACTGTTTA
The DNA here is from genome assembly GCF_018167655.1 of Microtus oregoni. Taxonomy (NCBI): domain Eukaryota; kingdom Metazoa; phylum Chordata; class Mammalia; order Rodentia; family Cricetidae; genus Microtus; species Microtus oregoni. Next base: position 39,988,342 of record NW_024543065.1, read on the forward strand.
CTAGGCTTCAGTATTCTTTTGAATATTCTATCATTTAGGAAGATCATGGCACTCCTAAGAACCATACAATCTTTACTAGAAACTCATGCAGGTCAGGAGATTCAGGATTCAAAAGAGACAATAATAAACACAATAATAAAAAGACTTGAAATGATTGAAGAAATGATTGGAGCTGGTGAACAGAGTAATAAGGCACAAGGACAGGATACAATGCCAACACCAGCCATTAGAACTGGCTTACCAAAGGTTTTAGCGGCATACCCTATACTTAATTCTGACAAAGCGTCAACTTCTAAAGGCTCAAAGGGAGTCAGAGAAGCTAGATGGACGCCAATAGCAATGAATGATCTAAAAGAAATTAAGCAAGCTATTGTTAATTTTGGCTTGCACTCTGCATATGTAAAGGAAATGATAAGGACTTGGGTTCTAATGTTAGAGCTACCGCCCATGATTTCCATCAGTTAGTGTCTGCACTTTTAGATAATGGACCTTCCTTGATGTTTGGAATTTATTTCAGAGAAGAATCCAAACATATGGAACAGCAAGGAAGAGCAAAAGGTGTCGAGGTTTCCCAAGATCAAATTCTTGTTGCAGGAAAATATGCTGATCCACAGGTCCAAGCTCTTTATGATGATGAAGTACTGTGTCTATGTCACCAAGCAGCTTTAAATGCTTGGAATAGGATACAAGATCCAGCAAAAAGGGTTGAATCATATAGTAGAAGTAGGCAGGGACCGAGAGAACCCTTTATTGACTTTTTGCAAAGATTAATTAAGGCTCTAGACATAGGGGTAACAGACCCAGAAGCTAGATGAATACTTCTTGAATCTCTAGCTTTTGAGAATGCAAACATAAAATGCAAAAAGATAATTGGGCCTTTAAAGTCTAGATTAGCACCTATGGATGAATGGATTCAGCATACGATGAATGTTGAGACATTTAGTTATAACAATGAACCTTGGGTAGGAGAAGCGATTCCCACAGCAATGAGGAGACATCAAACTGCCAGGTGTTTTAATTGTGGTAAATTAGGACATCTGAAAAGGGATTGCAGGCACAGAATTTCTAGGAATATTATCTCCTCTGGGAATGACAAAAATAGGAGACCTAGGCCTTCAGGTATATGTAGGAGATGCGGTAAGGCCGACATTGGTCCAATGAATGCAGGTCAACAACAGACAAACAAGGCAACCCGATACCATCGGGAAACTCCTTGAGGGGCCTCTCGCAGGCCCCCAAGCCAACAGTGGCCCAGTCATTCCCAGTCACAGTGGAGAACGTGCCTCACGAAGAAAATTAAAAGCTCCAATTTCTGCTGTAAAAAGTAATACTGGTCTAAATGATGAATTATGTGTGGAGGATGAGTCAAAAAACCCAGTAGGACAGAGTAATCGTATATTTTGGCAGACTTCTATTAATGATCAAAGACCAAAGCTAAGAGTTTGTATAAATGGCACTTTTATTGAAAGCTTATTAGACACAGGTGCGGATGTAAGTATCATTATTCCAGAATCTTGGCATCCGAATTGGCCTCTTCAAGAGGGAGATGTTCAGTTCCTGGGAATTGGAACCCTATCTCGTGTAAAACAAAGCACAAGATGGGTTGAATGCATAGGTCCCGAAGGGCAAATAGGAAGACTAAGGCCATATATAGCCAATATTGCCATAAATTTATGGGGCCGTGACCTGCTACAGCAATGGAATACCCAGGTTAACATTCCTGTAGTTCCAGGAACTCATAATTCTGGGAAGGATATGATGAGGTATTATGGAAAAAGGTCACCAGCCATTCAGGCTGTACAAGAACATACAGCAAATACCAAACCTTTAGAGGTACCAACAGCCCTACCTTTAAAATGGCTAACTGAGAAGCCAATATGGATCAAACAGTGGCCTCTAGCTGAAGATAAACTACAAGCATTGGAACAGCTGGTGCAAGAGCAACTAGATGCTCACCATATTGAAGAATCAACCAGCCCTTGGAATTCTCCTGTGTTTGTTGTAGAAAAGAAATCTGGTAAATGGACAATGGTGACAGATCTAAGAGCTGTCAACAAAGTAATTCAACCTATGGGCCCACTACAATCTGGAATTCCTTTGCCTTCTCTGTTACCAAAAGGATGGCCTCTTATAGTTATTGATTTGAAAGATTGTTTTTTCACTATACTGTTACAAGAAAAGGATAGAGAAAAATTTTCCTTCACAGTGCCTACTTATAATAATTCTCAGCCTAATAGGAGATATCAATGGACTGTCCTCCCACAGGGTATGCTCAATAGTCCTACACTGTGCCAATATTTTGTAAGTAAGCCATTGGAAATAATTCGTAAACAATTCCCCAAGTCCATCATTTATCATTACATGGATGACATCTTGTTATCTGATTCAAATAAAGATACTTTAGAAAGGATGTTTGAAGAAGTAAAGAAAGTCTTGCCTAGGTGTGGATTACAAATTGCCCCTGAAAAGATTCAAAGAGGAACTTCTATTAATTACCTAGGTTACAGAATAGGGTTAGAGAAAATTAAAACGCAAAAGGCACAAATTAGGAGAGACCGCTTAAAGACTCGTAATGACTTCCAAAGATTGTTAGGAGACATTTCCAGTCTACGACCAGCTGTTGGGATAACACCTGATCTAATAGTTCATTTAAACAAAACCTTAGATGGTGATAAAGATTTGAATAGTCCAAGAAAACTGACAGCTGAAGCAGAAAAGGAACTGACAATGATTGAGGAAAAATTACAGGAGGCACATGTGGATAGGGTGAACCCAAATCTTAGCTGCATCCTAGTCATATTGCCTTCCAGAATTTCTCCTACAGGGATTCTAATGCAGAGGGAAGATATTATTTTAGAGTGGGTATTTATACCTAATAAACCAAGTAAAAAATTAAAAACTTATGTGGAAAAAGTCTCTGAATTAATTATAAAATGTAAGCTGAGACTTCGTCAACTAGCACGTATAGACCCAGCAGAAATTATAGTGCCTTTTACTACTGAAGAAATAAAAAAGTTATGGGAAGATAATGAACCGTGGCAAAGAGCTTGTGCTAATTTTTTGGGAGAAATTAATAGCAACTATCCCAAAAGTGGTAGACTTAACCTCATAAAAAGAACTTCTTGGATTCTTCCTAGAATTGTATGTGATGCTCCAATAACTGGAGCCCGTACATTCTATACTGATGCAAATAAATCAGGGAAAGCAGGTTACAAGTCAGATGAATTGAGTAAGGTGGAACAAAGCCCTTATAATTCTGTCCAGAAGGCAGAATTATATGCCATTCTTATGGTGCTAAGGGATTTTAAAGAACCTCTTAATATAGTTACAGATTCACAATATGCAGAAAGAGTTATCTTGCATATTGAAACCGCTGAATTTATACCAGATGACACAGAGTTGACTTCATTGTTTATCCAGGTACAACACATAATCAGGAACAGGCTTTGTCCAATGTACATAACACACATCCGGTCCCATACAGGTCTGCCTGGTCCTCTAGCCCAAGGCAACGCTGAGATTGATCAATTATTGATTGGAAGTGTGTTGCAGGCCTCAGAATTTCATAAGAAGCATCATGTCAATAGTAAAGGCCTAAAGAAAGAATTTTCCATTACTTGGCAACAAGCTAAGGACATTATAAAGAGATGTCCTACTTGTTCTTTCTATAATCAAACACCATTGCCTGCAGGGAGTAACCCAAAGGGTACTAAGAGAAATGAAATCTGGCAGATGGATGTGTTCCACTTTATGGAATTTGGTAAATTAAAATATGTACACCACACCATAGACACGTATTCAGGTTTTCAATGGGCTACTGCCCTGAGCTCAGAAAAGGCTGATTCAGTAATCACACATTTATTGGAAGTTATGGCCATCATGGGAATACCTGAGCAAATAAAGACAGATAATGGTCCAGCATATGTATCTAAGAAAATGAAACGCTTTTTTGATTATTATAATATAAAACACATTACAGGTATATCAAATAATCCTACAGGTCAGGCAGTTATAGAAAGATCAAATCGTACTATAAAGGATATGCTGAACAAACAGAAAGGGACAGAAAATACCCCCAGGAATAGATTACATAATGCTTTATTAACCTTGAATTTTCTTAACGCTAATGAGAAAGGAACAACAGCCGCAGAGAGACATTGGATAATGGAAAAGTCTGCTGAACTAAATCAACTGATTTATTTCAAAGATGTGCTGACCTCTCAATGGAAGCCAGGAGATGTGCTACGTTGGGGAAGGGGTTTTGCTCTTGTTTCCACAGGAGAAGAAAAAATGTGGATACCATCAAAATTAATAAAGTTTCGATTTGAAGAGGAGAAACCTCTTGGAAAGGAGAAATGACAACTCATCCACAATGATGATATTCATACAGGTGGTAAGAAAAACATATAGAATGGGGGCAGGGTTCTGTTCTTATCTCCACAGGAAAACACTCATCTTTGAAAAATTCAAGGGACCCTGGATATTTGGATACTGACAGATGGAAAAATACCTGCCCAATAGAAAATATCAAGAAAACTGAATGGGTTGTGTAAGTAAAATTAAACCATATTTCTAAATTTATAAAGCTGGTTTTGAAGTTGGACTCTGGCTCAGTCCCTCTCCAATTCCAAGCCTGTTAGTAAGAGAAAAACCCAGAGTTTCTGGAGTTTCTGTCTCATGTCAAGAGCCATGATGTGGGACAGAAAGAAATATGAGTTTAGAAAACATCTTTGCTTTTCTTCATATCTATCATACTTTTCATTGAATATATCTATCATGTCTATATGATTAATGTTTAAGTTTTTCATAATGAACAATGAGTTTTTCCTGAAGTGACATTTGAAGTTTCCAGGAAGAAGATGGGGCCCCATAACAACAACTCCACCTGGTTGATATGACGTCATGATACTGATAGCGCTACTACAGGACCTGCTTTGGATACCAGCTGCACAAGACAGTTCCAACTTGGTTAGCTGAAATGGTGCACATCTTATACAACATTTTGGCCAGACCTGCACAAAATACTCAGAGACTATTGGCAATTTTAAAAGACATTGATCTTGAAATTTAACCATCATTTTACTTTCACAGGATCCCCCAGAAAGAACGTCGCCCCCATGACAGCTGGAAGTAATTCTAGAGGACGACGTCCCCTCTCCCAGTAAAGTTTGCCCTTGGGTTTAGGGACATCATTTAGGGGTTGATTATAATTAGTATACGATTAAGGGTTGGGGGAGGAATTTTATAAGCTCAGGGATCATTTTGGAAAAAAAAAGAGGGATGATGGGATAATAGATTTGTAATTGTGAGTTACTGTTTTTAGACAAATATATTGGTATAGATTCTTGTATATTGACACAAAGTTAAATTATATTGACTATTGTAAGCATGCATGTTTCTACCTCTGCTTAAAACATTTTTTATGTATTGACATATATTGTATTGATGTATATATTGTATATATTTACCATATTGCAGTGTACATTTCTACCTCTGATTAAGATACTTATATAATATTTGTGTATTGATATATATTTACCTACTGCAATGTATATTTGTACATTGTTTATATTTGGAGGCCATTGTCCTCATTTGTTTCACAGTCGTTTATTGTCTTAGTCTTTAAGTTAGATAGATATTGAGAATTATATAGACTAATAGTCATCTAAGTTTGTCATTTATAATTAGACTAATCAGGTTCTTTAGGTATATAGAGATTATACTCAGTATAGATAGATAATCTTCAACTTCTTCAAAGAGCTGTAGAAAATGGCCTTTAATCTAACTCAGAGTTTTGCGGTAGTGAGACACAATTGCTCCTGCCAACACCACTCTATTCCCGAGAGAATGTTGAGCACCAAAGACACTCCACCTGGAGCCTTCTTTTTGGCAGAACTGGCCTTAGGGCAAAGAAATGCCCATACCCCAACCACTGACAAAGATACAGAGCATGCATCAATGGATAAAACAGGGCTGTCATATCCTGCCAAGACAGGGTAAGATAGTTTTGAAAAGTTGCTTGCCTTTGAAAAATGGTATGTCAGTTATGTTAGGCCTTAGCCAATGTTGGTTGCTTCAACGCTGCTAATGTGACTTTGGGTGATTGCCCAAAGAGAAAGAGAAATTTGTCTCTAAAATAAAAGCAAAAAATTAAAGAGAGTGAAAGAGAGAGAGAGAGAGAGAGAGAGAGAGAGAGAGAGAGAGGAAGTCATGCCTTTACATCGCATCTTCTAATCTAATTTGGGAAAAAGCATTATTTATCTTAATCTTAAATTGGGAAGACAAACCTTAAGCATTTAGTTCATTTGATTTGGAAAATCTTCCTACAATCTGTGCTACACCCTGTGCTGGACGGGCATTTAGACAATTTGATCTTGAAAATCCCCTACAGTATGTGCTAAACACTTTGCTGGATACCTATACAAAAGCAAAGAGAAAGAAACTTGTACTCTGTCTGCTGGCTCTCACCTTGCTAGAAAGTCTATTCCTTCATTGGAATTATAATGAACCAACATGCTTGGGATTCAAGTGTTTACTGAAGATTGAGACACTAAGCATCATGAACTAAGTAGCTTCTGTATTCTTAGCCAATTTTTACCTAGCAATTGTTGGATTAGCTAGACCACAAACTAAATGACATCATATATATAAAGAGAAAGAGTCAGAGAAACATAGAGAGAGAGGCAGGATAATACTTGAAATTTTACTTCTTTAGAAAACCATAACTGATACAGAAATGGATGAATATTCATTGATGCATATAATTTATTGTAATTTATGAACACAATAGACGACACTTGAAGAACTCCTACAAACTGAAAACCAAGATGAATATGTGGTCCAGCAAGACATTGACAGCATTGAACATGAGACAGAACAACAACCATTAGAAAAGTATTATATATAGCTATAAAAATTTAACAAAAATTAGAAAATTATTCTCAAAACTATATATTAATTTTTATATTCTCCTATCATTATACACAAACAAAAATTTTGGTTTGTAAAACCTACATATATTTGTGCTTCCAAAAACAAACCTCAGTTACCAACATAAAAAGATCCTTTCTATAAATATGGAGGAAAAGAATCTTATGGAAATGAGGCATAATAAAGAACATCAGACACTACACATTTTCATGGACTTGAATGGAAAATTCTCAACTAAACATTGAGTACTATATGCAAACAACACAACAGAAGGATCTGTCCCTGTGACAGACATGGCTTTATTCCAAGGTTACAAAGAATGGTCAACATATGCAAATCAGTTAAGTAAATGTAGCCCAGAAATAGACCCAAGCAGAGGCCTACATGATTGTTCAAATATGTGCAGAAATGGCTCTTAATAAAATTTAGCATTCATTGAGAGTTAAAATTTAAATCAAACACAATTCTTTTTTGTTTGTTTTTGTTTTATTTTTATTTATTTATTTATTAAAAATTTCCACCTCTTCCCATCCTCGCATGTCCCTCCTACTCCCCCCAATCCCCCTCCCCCTTCCTCTCCAGTGCTAAGAGAAGTCAGTGTGCCCTGCCCTATGGGAAGTCCACATAATCAAAGGAACCCATCTTGACTTAAAAAGAGTTAAAACATTAATTACTCAATGTTTTAGAGTCTGATCATATTAAAAAGTTTTCTATGACAATCATATTGACAACATTGTACTACAGGAAAAGAAACTCAAAGAATTTCCAATGAAATCCTAAGTGAGGTCATTTGTATGTGTTGGTGAGTATGCTTAATCAAAACTCTTGGATGGCAGAGGATGAAAAAACCCCTACTGTTTATGGCCAGTCTGGACTGCTTAGCATGTCCTAGTGACTAGGGTTGTATAAACAGACTCTGGCTCAAATAAACAGAGATTGGACAAGGATGAGTATTTTCTCCACTCTTCTTGAAAATAGTCCTTAATATCTTAGCAAATACAAAAAAAGAAATAGTAAAAAATAAAGAAAGAAAAGAAGAGAAGAAATAAAAGCACAGATAGCTTACATAATTAATCCCAGTGTTCAGAAGGCAGGAGACGGAGGTTTCTCTGCGATCTAAGTAAACATACTCTAGATACTACAATTTGAGACTCTGATTTAAGAAAACCACAAGAAAAAAAATGGTTTGTATTTAATCATCTTGTGGAGAACATGAAAAAAAACAATGTAGAGGAGACACTGTGGTGATGACACATAACTCAGTTCTGAACAGAGGATGCAGAGTAAGCACACAATAGCAGATGTCTAAAAGAGTGTATAGAAACCAATCAAGAGGTTTTTCTTTATACAAAGTTGCTTTAATTTAAATTTTAAGAAACACTTCAGTGTAAGTTTTACAAAATCAAACTTTTATATTTTATTATATTTTATGTGAATAGATGTGGTTTTTATATTTATTGATTTTTATTTTTCTCTACTTCACTCCCTGCTTTTCCCCTCCCTTTCAATCCTCCCCCAAGCATTATTTCCGAATTTACTCAGGAGATTTTGTCTTTTTCTACTTACCATGTAGATTAGATCTATGTATGTCTTTTTTAGTGTCCTCTGTGTTGTCCAAATTTACTCAGGATATGTCTCTCTTAGTGTCCTCTTTGTTGTCTAAGTTCTCTGGGATTGTGATTTGCAAGCCGGTTTTCTTTGATTTATGTTTTAAAACCACTTATGTGAGAGTACATGTGATAATTGTTTTTCTGTGTCTGGGTTACCTCACTCAAAATTATGTTTTCTAGCTCCATCCATTTTCCTGCAAAATTCAAGATGTCATCATTTTTTTCTGCTGTGTAGTATTACATTGTGTAAATGTACCATATTTTCCTTATCCATTCTTCAGCTGAGGGGCATTTCGGTGTTCTCCAGGTTCTGGTATTACAAACAATGCTGCTATGAACATGGTTGAGCACATGTCCTTGTGGCACAATTGAGTATCCTTTGGATATATATCCAAAAGTGATATTACTGGGTTTTGAGAAATGTTGTTTCCTAACTCTCTGAGAAATCACCACACTGTCATCCACAGTGTCTGTACCAGCTTGCATTCCCCCAAGCAACGCAGACGTGTTCCCTTTACCCCACAACCTTTACAGCATACATGGATCAAAGACCTCAACATAAAGCTAGCCACAGCGAAACTTATAGAAGAGAAAGTAGACGTAAATTTCAATGCATTGGCACAGGGGACCACTTCCTAAATATAACCCTAACAGCACAGAAACTGAGAGAAACAATTAATAAATGGGAGCTCTTGAAACTGTAAAACTTCTGTTAAGCAAATGACAAGGTCAACAAGACAAAATGACAGCCTACAGAATGGGAAAAGATCTTCACTAATCCCACATCATACAGAGTTCTGATCTCCAAAATATACTAAAAACTCATGAAATTTGTCTTCAAAAGAACAAATAATCCAAATCAAACTTTTATTCAGATTCCCCAAATATTTGCAGGCTTTGTAAAGCATTTCTACCTCTGGAAACACCATTTCTACGAGCTACATACATATCAATTATGCCCTTACTCTGCCTATTTATCTGTTTTTTCTTTATAATATGTCATTCTTTCTAATGATGTTTTTGTAGTTCCTGTGTGTTATCTGACATTTAAAGAGATATTCCACCTATTTCAGATGTACATTCATCTTAGCCTTCTGTGATGTTGCTGTGATTAAATACTGACCAAATTCATATGGAGGAGGAGTTTTGATTGGGATCATAAATTACAGCAAAGAAATAACAAGGCAGGCAGGCATATGGAGACTCCAATTCATCGTAGATTTTGAAGGAACATAGCTTACTGGCTTTCTCTGAGTTCTCACACAGCCCTGACTAGGAACAGCATTGCCCAAAGTGGGCAGGGCAGTCCTACATCAATTACCCATTCATAAAATGATTAAATGATTTGACATTAGGCTAATTCGATGGAGAGAAATATTTTAGTTATGGTTACCTCTAACTTATTATGTACTTTATGTCAAGGTGATGAAAATTAAATAGAAAAACCACTTTGTAAGCTCTATAGTATTTGTCCATATCAAAGAACCCATTCTTCCTCCTAAATTTCTAGATTTGAGAAGCTACTCAAATTTACATCAGTTTGTGTCCATACATTTGTATGCCTGGTATTATAAAATATATTAAGTTTAATCTGATCACTCCTTTGGTGTTTATAAAATTGACTTATTGGTATATCAACATAATAATAAAATATAGTTACAGGAGTAGCCAAAACTCCTGACACCAGCTTGTGTCTGATTTTTCACAGATGCCGCCCTCTGTGTGCAGTTCTGATTGTGGTCCTGGATTCAGAAAGTTCTCACGGGAGGGAATGGCAGCCTGCTGTTTTGATTGCAGCCCCTGCCAACAAAATGAAGTTTCTAACGAGACAAGTAAGTTTTGCTATTGAGATAAATCCTTCACACCACATAGATCATCTTCTCTCAGGTACACTGGGATGATCTAATGGTCCAAAAGTCAACTGAAGAAATGAAATATATTACTTTCCTAACTTAGTTTTTATAGGACTATGATTATTAACAAGGTCACTTTAAGTAAATTGTCATACCATTGAAGTGGCATTTCAATTGTATTTTAATACATAAAAACTGCCTGCATATCTTAGAGTAAAACAGTCCCACTGGTCAGCCTTACAGACTTCAATATGATAGCATACACCTTTAAACCCAGTAGCCACAATGCCATGCACATTTAATCCCAGGTATTACCCTAGGCTGATATAGAATTCGGTTGGTGCATACCTTTAATCCCAGTGGTACATGCCTTTAGTTCCAGCCCTAGAGAGGAATATGTGACAGCTCTCAGACATAGTCTCTTTTTGAGATTCTGAGAGGCAGGATAGCCATTTCAAACTGAGGATAAGTAAGAGTTTGTGGCTCTTTTGCTTTTTAGATCATCAGGTTGAACCCTAGTTGCTGACCCTGAATATTTATTAATCATGCTTCATTTGGTACCCAGCATTTTGTGATACAAATTCAAGAAAATGACATTTGTTTGAGGCTTTTTATCCACCAGCCCAAGCCACAGATGGGATTGGAATTCTATCTAGTTCTAGGGGCTGGAACAAAAACTAGCCTCCTGGTTTCGGAGATAAACTAAAGCTCCCAGCTCCCATCTTCCCTGTCTTAGCTTCCATGTAAAGATTCAAAATACACAGAGAATCTGGATAATGTATGCTAATGTGGTGTCTTTGAATTGTTTGACTTCTGGGAAAGAAACAACAGCTGCTAAAAGATATTTGTTTATTAGTGCTGCTGGATTGATCTAAACTATGTATTTTGAAAATGCCTTTACTTCAAAATTTAAATCAAAAGATATGTTGCTTTGGAGAAGAGATTTTACTTTTGTTTCCAAAGGAAGTAAGAGGCTGTGGATTCTGGGTCAAGAAAGATAAGGTTTCATTGGCGAAGGCTCCCTGAAAAATCTCCAGTCAGAATGGATGACCCAGAAGATCCAATAATTCAGAGTACATTTGTTGCAGTTTCTTCTGAGTTCTGCATTCAGAACAGCTTTAAGACTACTGACTGAAATGATCCAGCCTCAAACAATACTCCAATAAGGACTTGACTATAATTATAAATTTTCTTTTTGTCACCAAAACATTATCAGCACCCACAATCAGCAGGATATAGCCTAGATAACTCTGCACAAATCCCCCCTCAATGAATTATGGATATGTTTTGCTTGAAATGTTCATTACAAGTTGTTATGGCTAATATTCAGGAAAAAAGCTAAGCAAAGAAATTAGATGCAAGATTCTTGTTTTGAAAAGAAGTCATGCTGTGGTGATGCATACTTTTAATCACAGCACTTGGGAGGCAGAAGCAGGTAGACTCTGTGAGTTCAAGGTCAGCCTGGACTGCAGACTGAGTTGCAGGACAGGCTCCATATCTACTAAAAAATCCTGTCTCAAAAGAAAGAAAGAAAGAAAGAAAGAAAGAAAGGAGAAAAGAGAGAAAGAAGTAAGAAAGTGAGATAAGGAAATAAGAAATGGAAAGAAAAAGGGATATAAATAGTATAAAATAGAAATGTAGATTATTGAATCTACTCTGAAAAGAAAAAAGGAGGATACAGATATGACAAGGTAAAAAAGTAGATTTTTGAATTGACTTTTTCAAAGCAAATATAAGTTTTAAATATTTTACATTGGTTTTACTTTTGTATATTGTAAACAAATTTTGTATATTCATACAAACTTGATATTAATTTTCTTAAAACAGATTGTACAAATATTTTGAATATTATTCAAGGTATAGTATCTATACAGCTCATTTAACAATGTAATGCAAATTTCTAGTCCTTGAAAACTAGCATATCAACTGTGTAAAATAGAGCAGACCAATCTAGTTCAGAGAAGATAAGGGACACTGAAGAATCTCTTCATAAAGTTTACTTTGTGGAAAAAGTCAAGGACAGGAACTAAATTAAGTATAAGCCTTTGGGCTCAACAAGATAACATATATATAAAATATTTTCTCTGAATTTGTCAAATGCAAATTGACTAAATAATGTGGGTATATTTCTTCCCTGTATGTATTATATATAGTCATTAGACTTATTATATATAGTTTTCTTATATTAATATAGCTTTCTTTTTATTATTTTTTGACAAAAAGGAGAAATCTAGAGGCATTTTAATTGTATTTAATAAATAAAGACTACTTGAAGTTCTGAGAGTAAAGCAATTTCATTGGTCATCCTTATAGAGAAGATTTTGGAAAAAAAAACTTTAATCCCAGTAGCCACCATAATTAATATAGAAATTGGGCAGTGCATGCCTTTATCCCAGTAATGCATGCCTTTAATCCCAGCACTAAAGGGGAATAAAAAATGGGGGGATACAGCTCTCAGACAAAGTCTCTTTCTGTGATTCCAGGAGCCAGGATAGCCATTTCAGACGGAGGTTGAGTTAAAAGGCAGTGGCTGGCTGTTTTGATTTTTAGATCTTCAGGTTGAACCCCAATTTCTAATCCTGAGTTGTTCTTAATAGTGCTTCACATCATGACATACCTCTTTGATTCATTGAAAGTCTATATTAGATGGCCTTTTCTCAAAGAAACAGTTTTCACAGTAACACAACAGTGTGACCAAGTTCTACATAAGGTTTTTATTAGTGATTAATATCTTCTGTAACTACATATAGATTGTATTCCAGTCATGAAACTTCACTAATATTTACTTTCTTTCAATTTTCATATCTCTATATTTCACTATATTTTTATAGCCACCATATATTTGCAAAATCAATGCTGAATAGAAGTCAGAGTAATTAAATTCTATTTTGTATATCTTGGGAACCAAATTCAAGTACACTATAAGATGAATGAAGAGGTAAAATCATTACTTGTAAATTTTTCAACTACTGTTCTTTATTAAACAGAAGACTTCAAGCAATAACCAAAGATCCTTTTTTCAAAGATCAATGTGATTGGCAATCTAGGGAAGTTAATAAGTTTGAGCACATGATGTAGAAAATGTGGAGTCTTATAATCGCCATTTTTACATAAAGCACACAGATAGTAATGTCAAGGAGTAGAGGATTAAAATCATTTTCTGTGAAAGCAACTAGCCACAATTACCCAAATGGTGCTATCTCCTACACAGCTCCTATTAGTTAAATGGTTGTTTAGAGTTGCTTACATAAAATGGCAAATAGATAGTTTTCTCCCCTATTGTCTGACATTCTAGAAAATTAAGGTTTATAAAGAATATTTATGAGTGGTAAGATGACTCACAAGATAAATCTTTTGCCACTAAATCTGATGGTGATCTCATCCCTGGCCCCATGTGGTAGGAAGTGGTTGCCAACTCATTGAGATTGTGCTCAGATCTCTATGGACCTGCACATAGAGCATACTCCAAATTAATCAAACTGCAATGAAATTGTCTTATAAATAAAAATATATAAGAATAAAGGGTATTTACAACAAAAGATGAACAAAAAATTATTAACTCTGTTTTTTATTATTTATTTTTTAAATTTATTTATTTATTAAGGATTTCTGCCTCGTCCCCACAACCGCTTCCCATTTCCCTCCCCCTCCCCCGATCAAGTCCCCCCCCTCATCTGCTCGAAGAGCAATCAGGGTTCCCTGACCTGTGGGAAGCCCAAGGACTGCCCACCTCTATCCAGGTCTCGTAAGGTGAGCATTCAAACTGCCTAGGCTCCCACAAAGCCAGTACGTGCAGTAGGATCAAAAACCCACTGCAATTGTTCTTGAATTCTCAGTATTCCTCATTGTCCGCTATGTTCTTTAAATAAGTGTATATATGTGAGATGGGTGATTATGCATACACAATTGCACGTGCATGCGAGAGGCATCCAATGCCCCTGTAGTTAGAATTACAAACAATTGTGAGACAGATAACATGGAGGCTGTGGATTAAACTCAGGTATTGTGCAAGGATAGTATATTCTCTTGATAACTGGAATAAATTTCCAGCACTTAAACAAATAAAATAATTACATGTGTTCATAAATTCATCTTTCTAAATAAAAAGTGCTTAAAACTTGGGACACATCATTACTCTTTGCAATTATCCAATAGATAAAAACATTTGAATCACATTTCCTTAATTTTCCAGGTAGGAAATTACATCTTATGAATACAGTACTATTCTTCAAAGGAAACCTTTTGTACATGCCTGAATAACCTCTCTTCATAATCATGGTGTTTTATCAATATCTACTTAATACCAGACTACATTTACAGAGTCTTGGTCTTGAATAAAATGTTATAAGGCATTAAGTTATTTGTTCCCAAAAGTGATAGAATAAATATGGAGGGCTTTTTAATGCTTAGTATGCACAGAGGTATCTACCTTTAGAATAGCATCCCTACTGCCTGATGAGGACATACATGAGCACATTATTTTCTTTAAATATATTTTCCTTTGAAAATAAAAAAATATATTTATAAACCTTTCTTCTCTTTTGCTCACTTTCCTATATACCCCATGTAAATTAATAACTCTGATATTCAAGCTCTATTGTTACTTTTACATGTGTACAAACATGTAGATATACAAACACGTATAACTTACTGATTCCCTAAAGGGACTTTTGCCAACCTGAGAATAGAAAGCATGACTCTGGAAAGTCTTTTCCTTCTCCCCATTCCCTTCACTTTGGTTACAACATTATATTAGAGTAATAGTGAACAGTGATAGTAATTGGCCATTTCGGAGATGTTGCCTTCTTGGAATAGATGTTGTCATTTGGTGGAAACTTGTCATAGAAGAGGGAGATTTTTAGGTTTCATATGCTTAGATAATTACCAGTTAGATCATTTACTTCCTTTTGCCTATGGATCAAAGACATAGAATACTCAGCTCCTCTTCAAGCACCATGTCTGCCTTCATACCAACATGTCCCAGGATGATAATAATGGATTTGGCCTCCAAACTTCATGACACCCAAGTAAATGTTTTTCTTTGTAAGAGTAACTATGGTCTTGTTTTCTCTTCACATCCTCAGAAACACTAACATGACTAGTATATTCCTAAAATAGGCCACAAGCTCTCACTATCAAGGTCCAGCTATCAAAGTATTTAACTCCAACTAGCAAAAAGTGTTTTTTTGTTATTTTTATATTTATTTCTGTTATTTTTTATTTATTTATTTTCTTTTTTATTTATTCTTCCATTTAAAAATTTCCACTTCCCCCCTCCTCCCATTCCCTTCCCACTCCCCTAATCTACATCCTGCCTCCCCCTCCACCTTAACAGAGGGCAAGGTACCCTGCCCTGTGGGAAGTCCAAGGTCCTTCCATCTTCATCCAAGCCTAGGAAGCTGTGCATCCAAATAGACTAGGGTCAGAAAAGGCCAGTACAAGTTTCAACTACTTGTTTCTACAGCAGAAAGTGTTTTATGGCTGTCCTAATTGGCCTATCCAATCAAAACTAAATTATTTGTCCTATCAGGGGGTTCCCCTTCTACCTTTATAAACTGCTATTTTCCTGCCCGCCATGGCTGTCTCCTCTAACCAGAGGCAGAACAATGTTCTCCTTTACCAAAACCCATTCTCTCCTCTTATTGAATACTCTTATCCATTCTCTGTCTCCTGTCTTTGACTCTCACTCCTTATCCATTGTCCTCTTGGACAAACCAATCTCTTTTTAGTTGAGAACTTGATCTTAGTCTGTTGTATGCAGACTCCAAAGGTCTCTACAGATTCTGCTTTCTGTTTCTTCTATGTCAATGTGTTTGGGCTGGTGAATTCATACTAAAAAAATGTATCACATAACTTGTTCCAATAAAAGATACATCTATTTCAGGAAAAGCATTCATAAAACAGACAGAAAGAAATTAGGCATTTCTGTAACCATGATATAGGAGATATTAAAATACACTCTGTGCAATACTTTGATTATTTATTTTAATCTCTAAACTTTTAGTTTCAGTCAATTCATTATAGCATTCAGAAAGCACTGAAAATATCTGTATTTTCTGATAATATAAAAAATGGTATCATTAACACAAATACTTAAATAGACAACATATTGTTTTATTTAATTGCCCATAATGATAATGAATTAGTATTATGAAATGAAAGTATTGCTATGTAGCATGGTCTCTCAACTACATCATCAACAAAGAATGCAAATATGGCAATGTTTATTCAACATACTTAATTGAAATATTCTGTCAATAAATTGCAGAAGTTGTACTAATCATGTTTTCTGTCTCCATCAGATGTGGATAAATGTGTGAAGTGTCCAGAGGACCAGTATGCCAACAGAGAGCAGAACCAGTGTTTTCAAAAAGCTGTGATCTTTCTGAACTACAAAGATACCTTAGGGATGATTCTTACCTTAATGGCCTTATTCTTCTCTGTATTCACAACTGTGGTTCTTGGGATATTTGTGAAGCATCATAACACTCCCATTGTGAAGGCTAATAACCAGAATCTCAGCTACATGTTGCTAATTTCACTCATCTTTTGTTTTCTCTGTCCCTTGCTTTTCATTGGGCATCCCAGCTCAGCTACCTGCATTCTGCAACAAATCACATTTGGAGTTGTATTCACTCTGGCTGTTTCCACTGTATTGGCCAAAACAGTGACTGTGCTGCTTGCTTTTAAAGTCACAGCCCCTGGAACAAGGATGAGGTATTTTCTGGTTTCTGGTGTGCCCAACTACATCATTGTCATCTGTACACTCATCCAAATAATTCTCTGTTCAATATGGCTGCAATTTTCTCCTCCTTTTGTTGACAAAGATGTGCATTCTGAGCATGGCCAAATCCTCATTGTATGCAACAAGGGCTCAGTTACTGCATTCTATTGTGTCCTGGGATATCATGGCTCCCTTGCATTAGCAAACTTCATTGTTGCATTCTTGGCCAGGAATCTCCCTGACACATTTAATGAAGCTAAGTTGCTGACCTTCAGCATGCTGTTGTTTTGCAGTGTCTGGATCACCTTTCTCCCTGTCTACCACAGCACCAAGGGCAAGATAATGGTGGTTGTGGAGGTCTTGTCCATCTTGGCTTCCAGTGCAGGCCTACTGGGATGCATTTTTATCCCCAAGTGCTACATAATTTTGTTAAGACCAGAGAGAAATTCTCTTCAAAAGTTAAGGGAGAAAACATCTTGCTGAACACACATTTCATAAATTTATCTGACAACTACAGTATTGGTACAGAATCACCTAATACAATACAGTGCAAACAGTATGAATGGCTAATGATTCTCATCATTTCTTCTAATGAGGAAGTACAGCAATGTCATATATATTACTTTTCTGTACACTGTGATGTATAATCATCCACAAAGCCACATACTTTATAAGATCATGTTCTTGAACATTAGCTCATAGGGGACATTTTCCTTTCTTTCACAATTGCACAGTAAGATTTGACATAAACTCTATGTAATTCTATTGATGTCTGAGTAAAGATTAGACTTTGAATGCAAATGAAAACAGAGATAAGTCTTTTAGTAGGATGAAATAATGCTTTCAGATTGTAAAACAAATTTGCCCTCCTTTATGGAAAGAAAAGAGAATCCTATTGCATCCTGGGAGCAACAAGAGTAGAATTTAGAAGAGAGAGAGAGAGAAATGTTTTGATAAATAGATATAAAGGATATTGAGAAAGATGGAAAGGTGTCTCAGCATTTAAAGTCATGTGTGTTTTTTTCCTAGTTGATGGGTTTACTATCCATTCCCCACAACTTGCACTTCACACCTTCCTATAACAAAGCTACAATGAATTAGTTCCCTCTTCTGGCTTCCAAGAACACCCACATTCGGACACACATGTAATAACATACTCAAAAGACACACATACACCAAATTGAAAAGATGGCATTGAGTTTATTTTCTGTTGGCCATCTACTATTGGGCATGTATCCTACCCTTAAAAGTAGTTGGTTTCTCCAGTAAGACTCCTTTGGAGGAAATTAAATTTTCATTAACAGCTGGTTATAAAATAGAGATTGCTTCTGGCTTAAGGATGAAATATATGTCCACTTCTCCTTTCAGCAATAGTACCCTGAACTACATATTTTTTTATTTTTTTAAACAATCTTTTTTATTTTACACACCAATACCAGTTGCCTCTCCCTCCCCTCCTCCTGCTCCCCATACCTTCCTTTCATCCCACCCCAATTCACTCCTCAGGGAAGGTGAGTTCTACCATGGGGAGTCAGCAAAGTCTTTCATAACACTTGAGGCAAGATCAAGGACCCCCATATCTAGGCTGAGCAAGGTATACCTCCATAGGGAATGGAACCTTCATTCAGTAATTGGTAGGAAACAGATGTAGAGATCCACTGCTAAGCTCTGGGCCGAGATCATGGAGTCTAGTTGTAGATAGGGAGGAGTGATTAATATGAGCAAAGGAGTCAAGACCATGATGGAGAAACCCACAGGAGCAGCTGACCTGAGCTAGTAGAAGTTCATTGACTCTGAACTGACAGCTGGGAAACATCAATAGGAAGGAACTAGGTCCCCTGAATGTGGGTAACAATTGTGTGGCTTGTGCTTATAGGGCCACTGTCAGTGGCACCAGTATTGATCCCTAGTGCATGAAGTAGCTTCTTGGAGTACTGCATGGGTTTATGTCAACGTGACACA
Source organism: Microtus oregoni (assembly GCF_018167655.1). Taxonomy (NCBI): domain Eukaryota; kingdom Metazoa; phylum Chordata; class Mammalia; order Rodentia; family Cricetidae; genus Microtus; species Microtus oregoni. The sequence goes on from NW_024543065.1 coordinate 40,007,421, forward strand.
AGATATTCATCTGAGAGGAAGGAACCCCAATGAAGAAAATGCCTCCAAGCCAGCAATGGGGTCACACACCTTTAATCCCAGCCCTCAGGAGGCATGGGCAGGCAAATCTCTATGAATCCATGGCCAGCCTGGGCTACAGACCTAGTTCCAGGATAGCAAAGGGTGCATAAATAAACCATATTTCAACCCCCTCAGAAAGAAAATGCCTCAATAAGATCTAGCTATAAGGCATTTTCTTAATTAGTGATTGATTGGGAGGGCCCAGTCCATTGTCAGTGGTTCCATTCCTAGGCTGGTGGTCCTAAGTTCTATAAGAAAGCAGGCTGAGTAATCCACTATGCAACACCTCTTCATGGCCTCTGCCTCAGCTCCTACCTCCTACCTATTTGAGTTTCTGTCCTGACTTCCTTCAAGGATGGACTAAAATGTGGAAGTGTGAGCAAGATAAACCCTTTCTTCCCCAACTTGGTCTTAGGTCATGGTGATTTATTGCAGCAACAGAAACTCTAACTAAGACAAGTTGGTGCAATGAGTGGGGTATTGCTGTAACACACCTGACATTGTTTTTGTTGTAGGATGATTGTAGAGGGACTTTGGAACTTTGTACAAGAAAAGCCTTTGAGTGTTTAATACTTGATGAGCTGTTCTGTAGGAGCTCAGATTATAAGAATGTTGAGGGCAATGCAGAGAATTGAAGTTTGGCTTGTGAAGTTTCAGAGTGAAGTTTGAAGACTCTATTTGGGCCATTTGTTATTTTGACTTAAGATTCTGTGATTCTGATTAACTGGGACTGAATAATCAGCCATGATTAACAAGATACCAGAACTACTATAGTAAGTCAAACCTTTGTTTTACTGGGATAATCAATGCTTGTCAGCTGGAGCTGAGAAAGTAGAGTTGATTAAGAAGAACCCAGCATTGTTGAGGTGAAATCTTCTGAGAATTGTTTCCTGAGAGCACAGAGAAGCTGTGCTCTGGAGGCAAACAAGATTGTACCTCATGCTGACAGTCAAACTTGGTAAGAGTGAGAACCCTAAGAGAGACATACATGGATCTAATCTACATGGGAAGTAGAAAAAGACAAGATCTCCTGAGTAAATTGGGAGCATAGGGACCTTGGAGGAGGATTGAAGAGGAGGGGAGAGGCAAGGAGAGGAGCAGAGAAAAATGTAGAGCTCAATAAAAAATGATATGGGTCAATTGTGCTGGATCATTTTCTAACAACTTGACACGAGCTAAAATCATCTGAGAGAAGGGACATCAATGAAAAGAATGCCTTGAGCTCTTGTGACCATAGGGCCAGCCATTCCACCTTCCCCAGGTATTTCTGGGCCAGGGAGAGGGGGAAGAGGGAAGCTCTCCCCTGTCCATGCCACCTGCCACCAAACATATAGAAACTAGGGTGAACAGGCTCTGCACCTTGCCAGAACAGCACAATAGAGTCAACCTCGTTAGCACAGGTGTGCGTAAGTCATCCACAAAGCTGTGAGCATGGGAAGCATTCCCCACTTCTCCTGTCTTGTGGTGGCATGGGCAGTGAATGATGACCTCCTGCCCACCGATCAATGTCTGAAGCTTGTGGGATAGCTAGTCTTGTGGTCATATGAGTTGGAAATTTATCCCTGACTCCCACCAGCTGCAACACTAAGGAGTGCAGGCCATGTACCTCCCCACCGCAACACAATCGAGCCAACCCTATTAGTTCAGACATGGGTGAGCCCGTCACATTTGAAACAGAATTGGTGGCCAGAAGCTGAGAACTGCCACCACTGCTTTCAGCAGAGTCCTCACTGGCTAGAATGATGGGAGTGGGGTCAACTATAATAAATAAGTTTGCCAGGATCTTCTGCTGATTCTTTCTAGAGTCCTGGGTACGGAGAAGCCTCCACCTCAGTGGCTGCAAGTGTTTTCCTAGAACGAAGGTCTTTCCCAGTCCTGGTGTGAGTTGGAGAAATATGCACCAATTTAGCAAAAGGTATTGTGAAGAAGGGACAAGGTAAAGGCTGCTTGCATGTTTAGAGTAAAGCAGAGAAGTGAGTACAGAGTCAGTGCAGGTAGTTCCATCTGGGCATTTGACACTGGCCACCATGATTTAAAGAACGGCTCCAGATGTTGACTACAAATTGGTTGTTCTGGCTGACATTTGGTATTGGGTTATAAAATGAGGTCCGGTATTTGCAACAACTTAATATGTAGCTGATTATTCGGTGACCTGGCATAGTATATTCTTTATGAAAAGTTACACCAGATTGGAAAGGATTGGATTTCTTCAGTATATAGAAAAATATGAAAGCAAAGCAGAAGGCCATATCTGGATTCAGGGTACAGTGAGACTAGCACTCAGCATATCCTTTCACCAGAAGGAGTTCTGTAGCTATGGTCCAACAGCCAACAAGAATCAACATGTCACCAGGTGGTGGTAGCACACACATTTAATCCCAGAACTCTGGAGGCAGAGACAGGCACATTTCTGAGTTTGAGGCCAGACTGGTCTACAGAGCTGCTTCCAGGATATCCAGGGCTACATACACAGAGAATCCCTGTTAAAAAAAAAAAAAGGAAAAGAAAAAAATTAAAAGTAGACATTCTTATAAATTGAATGTAAATATTTGTAACAGGAAGCATGAAATCATGGACAAGAGCAATCCAGGGAACAAAATGCACCTGAGTTAAAATGACTTTTATCCTAGAGCCTTGCTCACAGTTCCCCAAGACATTGTTCACCCATGCTTTTGACTGTGTTGAAACATCTTCCCCGTTTTTTTCCTTTTGGGAAGGAATTGCTGGATTTAGATTAATTGTTGATTCTCCATACAATAGGAGCGCCGGCCCTATATGAGCACTCTGTATCTTTGACAAATGACATACTGTTCATTTTTGTTGGGTTGCCACTGTTCTGTTTCTGAGACTGTCTCTCCTTGAACTGGACTTGGATATAGAATTCCCAGTGTTTCTTTATGAGCCTTGTCTACATGTGTCCTTCCACAGCTTTCACTTCAAGCTGCATTGTTGATCTTCTGACACAGTCCACTGACCTCATATCTAGTGATATTCCCCAAACAGTTTGGTGTCACTAAAAATTTGTCCAACATAACTTCCTATCAGGGGACTTAATGCCTGAGTGGGTTACATCATGGTATCTGAGCATGAGGCATTCTCCAATTTATCTTCCACCTTGTATTTATAGCTAGCATTGAGGACTACAGATGTACAACACCAGAGAAGTGTATCCCATATTCCTCCAAGGGAGTAGAACCACCTGGAAAGAAAGGAATCATTGCTGCAAGTGTGTTATCTATAGTGGACAACTGTCGTAAAAGCAGGCATGTATATGTTGGTGCCTATTGGATGTTTTTCTGTATAGCACATCACAAGCCACACTGCTCAGGCTTAGAATTTTCCAGGAATTGCAAATATGTCGATTTTTACTTTCTTTTGCTGGCTCCAACATACACCCCATTCTCTTGGGCCATTTCACTCAGCCCAGGTGTTTTTGGAAAATGTAGCAGAATGTGAAAACAAAAGAAAAACCTCTTTTCCAAAGCATCATATCCTTAGACCCAAATTCTGAAGTCATGATACCTTTAAAACATATATGCCGGTTTAGCTTAGCAGACTACACAATGAAATATCTCTCTATATTTAGCTCCTTCACAGTCAAAAAAATTAAAGAAAACACAATAAACATAATCCAGAATCTCTGTGAATTTTCCATTTTTATGTAGCTTATTTTTCTTCATTTTTTAATCTATGGCTATCCATACTCTGTCTCTTTATAGACTTTACCCTTTTTTTTAAAGCATTAGCTTTATTTTATGACTTTCTATACTCTTTTTCGTCTCTATCCCAAGCCTGCGTAATGTGTACTAACACTGTGACCCATTTAGAGGTCTTTTATATCTGAATCTGTCCTATTGCATCATCTTTAATTCTGTACTGTCTTGAAGAGCATTTAAAATGTTAAGCAGCTTGGTTGCAGCTGCTCTGGATGTTGGCTCCACCTCTCTCCAATTTCAAAATAGTGCTAGTTCTGGGGCCGCCAGGTAGGAGCCACTCAGCAATTTAACTCTGAGAATGAGTGTGTAGCACATAAACTCTTTTTATCTGAGTTATAGACAAATCTGCCACGCAGAGCACTGCAAAGCCTGGAACCATCTCTTTGTGTGGCGGCGGAAATCCGCCATGTTCTCCTGCTTGTGCACCCCTAGTAAACCTGATCCCACTGCCTGCCCAGGCAGGGAGCACTGAATAACAGGCATGATCTCAGAGTACTTTCTTCCCGATCCCGAGCGGGCACACATACATCCGGGCCCACAAATGCTCCATAGCTGGAGTTTGCAGCAGTAGCCGGGCCCAGGAAGCCTTGTTTTAAAATGGCGTGGCTTTTTTTCTGCTGCTATTGCTGAGTCGGGAAATCTCTCTGCGGCACGCCCCAGCAAACAGCAAAAATCTGTGTGAAACGCTCTCTCTCTCTCTCTCTCTCTCTCTCTCTCTCTCTCTCTCTCTCTCTCTCGTTTTTAAGCCCTCTCAGATATCTCACCCACTGTATGGCCATTGTTGGGTAGTTATGTAACATTAGCAAACAGATGTTATTGATGGAGCTGAAGTGATGTCTTTGTGGTTTAAGACCCAATATGACTTTCTTTCAGAGAACCTGAGTTTGGATCACACCATCCATGTGGAGTGACTCACAATATTTCTAAATGATAATAATGACTTTTTATAAACCAGTAGCTACTGCTTGATCTTCTCTAGTTCACATTTTGAAATTTAAAATGCTTGTATTATTTATGCTAATAACAAAAAACTCATAGAAAACATTATCCACAATGATGAAGTAGGCTTCATCCCAGAAATACAGGGATGAATATATGAAATTCAGGATTGAATATATAAAAATCTGTCAATGTAATCTATCATATAAACAAACTGAAAGAAAAAACTCACATGACCATCTCAACAAATGCCAAAATAGCCTTTGACAAAAAACCAACATGCATTCATGGTAAAAGCATTGAAGAGATTATGGATACAAAAGACTACCTAAATATAATAAAGGTCATTTTATAGCAAGGCTATAACCAACAACAAATGATATGAAGAGAACCTCAAAGCAATTCCACTAAAACAAAATATAAGACAAGGCTTTCCATTCTTTATATATTTATTAAATATTATACTTGAAGTTTTAGCTAGAGCAATAAGACAACTGATGTAGAACAAGGGGATAAAAAATTGGAATGGAAGAATTCAAAGTATCATTATTTTTACATGATATGAAAGCATACATAAGCAACACTAAAAATTCTACTAAGGAACTCCTACAGCTGATAAACACCTTTAGTAAAGTGATTAGAAACAACAATAACTCAAAATCTCAGTAGGCCTCTAATATATATAATGACAAATGGACTGAGAAAGAAATAAGAGGGAAAATGCCTTTCACAATAGCCATAAACAATATAAAATACTTTGGGGTAACTCTAACCAAGCAAGTGAAAGGCTTATATGATCAACTTCCTTAGTGATCAGGGAAATGCAAATCAAGACAACTTTAAGATACCATCTTACACCTGTCAGAATGGCTAAAATAAAAAACACCAATGATAGCCTTTGCTGGAGAGGTTGTGGAGAAAGGGGTACACTCACCCATTGCTAGTGGGAATGCAAACTTGTGCAACCACTCTGGAAAGCAGTGTGGTGGTTTCTCAGGAAATTCGGGATCAACCTACCCCTGGATCCAGCAATACCACTCTTGGGAATACACCCAAGAGAGGCCCTATCATGCAACAAAAGTATATGCTCAACTATGTTCATAGCAGCATTGTTTGTAATAGCCAGAACCTGGAAACAACCTAGATGCCCTTCAACGGAAGAATGGATGAAGAAAGTATGGAATATATACATATTAGAGTATTACTCAGCAGTAAAAAACAAGGACTTCTTGAATTTTGCATGCAAATGGATGGAAATAGAAAACACTATCCTGAGTGAGGTAAGCCAGACCCAAAAAGAGGAACGTGGGATGTACTCACTCATATTTGGTTTCTAGCCATAAATAAAGGACATTGAGCTTATAATTCATGTTCCTAGAGAAGCTAAATAAGAAGGTGAATCCAAAGACAAACACATAGGCATCCTCCTGAATATTAACCTTCATCAGGTGATGAAAGGAGACAAAGACAGAGACCCACATTGGAGCACTGGACAGAAATCTCAAGGTCTAAATCAGAAACAGAAGGAGAGGGAGCACGAGCAAGGAACTCAGGACCGCGAGGGGTGCACCCACACACTGAGACAATGGGGATGTTCTATCGGGAACTCACCAAGGCCAGCTGGCCTAGGTCTGAAAAAGCATGGGATAAATCCAGACTAGCTGAACATAGCGGACAATGAGGAATACTGAGAACTCAAGAACAATGGCAGTGGATTTTTGATCCTACTGCACGTACTGGCTTTGGGGGAGCCTAGGCAGTTTGGATGCTCACCTTACTAGACCTGGATAGAGGTGGGCGGTCCTTGGACTTCCCACAGGTCAGGGAACCCTGATTGCTCTTCGAGCAGATGAGGGAGGGGGACTTGATCGGGGGAGGGGGAGGGAAATGGGAGGTGGTGGCGGGGAGGAGGCAGAAATCCTCAATAAATAAATAAATTAAAAAAAATTCAAGTCTTTGAAGAAAGAAATTGAAGATGATATCAAAAGATAGAAAACTCTCCCATGCCCATAAATCAGTAGATTAACAGAGAAAAATGGCCATCTACAAAAGCAATCTACAGATTCAGTGCAGTCCTCATCAGGATTACAACACAATTCTTTACAGATCTTAAAATGACAATTCTCTGCTTCATACAGAAAAACAAAAAGCCCAGAATGGCCAAAACAATCTTGAGCTATAAAAGAAGCCTGAAACTAAAACAATAAAAGATCTGGAGGTACCACCACCTTTGATCTCAATATGTACTGCACAGCTGTAACAACAGAAGCTCCACGGTATTGGCATAAAAATTGAATTGAAGACCCAGACAAAAAATTCATACTCCTGTAGATGCCTGATATTTTATAAACAAGCCAGAAATACACACTGGAAGACAGAAAGTATCTTTAACAGATGGTGATGGTCTAACTAAATGTTTGCATATTGAAGAATACAAATAGATTCCTATTTTCACCATGCACAAAACTCAAGTTCAAGTGAATTAAAGACCCCAACAGAAAACCAGACACACTAAACTTATAGACGAAAAAGTAAGGAATAGCCTTGAAAGCATTGGCACAGGAGACATCTTTCTGCACAGGCACTAATATCAATAATCAATAAATTGGGCCTCGTGAAACTGAGAAACTTCTGTAAAGCAAAGATAATTGTCAAGAGGGCAAAACGGCAGCGAACAGAATGAGATTTTCACCAACGCCACACCTGACAGAGTGAAAATATCCAAAATATATAAAGAACATAAAAAACTAGATACCAAGAAAACAAATAACCCCCATTTAAACATGGGACACAGAGCTAAACAAAGAATAATCAATAGAGGAACCTCAAATGGCTGAGAAACACTCGAAGAAATGCTCCACATCCTTAGCCATGCACAAAATGCAAATTAAAACTACTTTGAGATTCTCTCTTACATGTGTAAGAATGGCTAAGATCAATAACACAGATGACAGTTTATTATGGTGAGAATGTGAAGCACCATTATACCACAAGGACACTTGTTCAACTATATTCATTGTGCCTTTACTTATAATAGCCAGAAACTGAAAACAACCTAGATGTCCCTAAACTGAAGAGTATATAAAGAAAATGTGGTGCATTTACACAATGGAATATTATTGGGCTGTTTAAAAAATAATAACATCATGAAACTTGTAGCAAATAAAAGCAAATCCTGACTGAGGTAGCAGAGAGCCATTGCTCCACACTGCCTGGAAAGCCAGGCAATGGAAACTGGATAGCCCAGAGACCTAGAGTGAAACTAAACGTTGCTGGGGAAAAAATGATTCCTTATGATATTCTGCTATGCTCATAGATCAATATCTTGTCCAGTTTCCTTCAGAGAGACTTCCTATGGCTGTTGATGGAGCTGCGGGCTGCGTTTCTGCCACCCGGCTCCTGGCCACCTGGCTAGCTTATGCCCCGAAATAATTACACAGAAACTGTATTCTTTTAAACACTGCTTGGCCCATTAGCTCTAGCCTCTTACTGGCTAACTCTCACATCTTGATTAACCAGTTTCTATTAATGTGTGTCTTACCGGGAAAGATTCAGCATATAAGGCCTGGCGGCTAGCTCCATCACATCTTTGGCTGTTTCTGCCAAAGGATAAGGATGACTATGAATTTTCTGTTGATATAATTTCTATAAAATCAGAGGATAATAATTAATTTTAATGCCAGAAGTATTTAGTATCATTATAGAATTCTTAACTAACTGCATGTGCTATAAAACAGTAGGGAAAGACAAATAAAAGAATGAAACTGGCAACATTATTAGTTCACCCCAGAGATGCATGGAGTATATCATGATTCTCTATGGCCATGAAGTGCTGTAGTCAACCTACCAAGATAGCATAAAGAATTAAAAGAAATATTTGGGTATAACAGTGTATCCAAAAGAAATCATACTGACTCAGAGACAAAAGCACGAAACTTGACTAAGAAACAGAATGATTAAAAGTAATATTTCCCAGATGTCAGTATCAATTTAAATAATACACTAATATTAAAAACACTCAAAGCCAGATGGTAGTGGTGCACACTTTTAATCTCAGCACTCGAGAAGCAGAGGCAGCAGATCTCTGTAAGTTGGAGGCCAGCCTCGTCTACAAGAGCTAGTTCCACAATAGGCTGCAAATCTCAGGATGATTTTTATAATATTTCAAAATCAAATGAATTCACTAAATTTGAAGAACATTTTTACATGACAGACATATAAATTTATAAAATTATTAAAAGCATATAATACAAGAATGAATTTTAAAACATGCAAGTATTATCACTGCAGTTATTTATGGAACAATTCTATGAATAGTCAGAATATTTATATGCATCAAGTCAAGAAATGTTTCAAACTGTGTGTGAAGGAAATAATAATCTGCAGATACAAAATTGATCAGTAAGGACATTTCTGGAAGTTTCCTTGACTTTGGACTGAAGTCAAAGAAAGGCTGTTATTCTTTCGGTCCCTGCCCTAGCCACGCCCACTCCTTTTAACCTCTGACCTCCGCCCTCCATCACTCTCTCTCCCTTTTCTCTCCCAGTGTACACACGGGGCTTTGCCTCTCTCCTCCTCTCTCTCCCTCCTTCTCTCCCTCTCTTTTCTCTTTCTCTCTCTCTCTCTCTCTTTCTCCCTTTTTCTCTTTCCCTCTTTCTTAATAAATGTTTATGGCTATTTCCTGTGTTTATATGTCTGTTACCGCCGCCACCGCCAGTGCGGCTCATGGCGACTCCGCCAGCCCACCCCGGGGACCAACAACCGTCTCTTCAGGGCTAGCAGCTGCTTTTATGGCTCCATGGGTCTGCTCACATGCACCCACTGCATTGGGGGTTCCGCCGCGTGGCTTCCCGCTGCCGCTGGGAACCCCCCTATATATTTTTTAAGAATAATAAAGGCTTTTCCAAAAAGTGACAGTCAATTGCAGGGAACTGTTGTGGTTTATTATATATTATAGCGTAAATATGTAGCTCTGTTTCTCCTTCCTCAACCACGTAATTGTAATATGCCAATTTCAAACAACACAAAACAAAGAGTGGGTAGCTTTGTACAAGCATTTGATCTGTATAAATTCATTTACTGTACCCAGACCACACAAATATCTGTCATGTGATTTATCTGTTGGAATTGTTAATACTTCCTTCCTAACTATAATAAAAAAACACTAATAGAATGCAATAAAAAATAGTAACATCCAAAAGTTCATGTGAAAATAATATATGGGCTAGGCAGTCTTGGTGCATGTCTTTAATCCCAGCACTAGGGAGGCAGTGCCAGGCAGATCTCTGTAAATTTGAGGCCAGCCTAATATACAAGAGCTATTTCTAGTAGAGGCTCCAAAACTACAAAGAAACCCTTTCTCAAAAAACAACAGAAAAGAAAGAAAGAGAGAGAGAATATTGGTAATATTAGAGGACATTGTGCTTGTGGAGTATAGGAACATAAAATCTGATTATGTGTTAGTGGTATCTTAGTTAAGGTTTTTTATTGCTGTGAAAAGATACCATGACCGTGGTATCTCAGTTTTTAACTTACTTTTTATTTAGTCTTTGTGACATTTACATCATGCATCTCAATCCCATTCTTCTTTCATCCCTATGTACCTGCCCTCCAAGCTTCTCAATGTGGTTTTTTTTTGAGACAGGGTTTCTCTGTAGTTTTGGAGCCTGATGGTGTGGGCCCATATTTCGCCATGGCACAAAAGCCATTAGCCCGGTTTGAGCGGATCATGTAACTGCAGACAAGCTGTCTCTGCCTTTAACAAAAGCCAGGATGTGCTGCTCCTAGCTTTCTTTTGTTAAAGTGTGGATTACCTGAGAAGAGATGTTTGACTGAAGCTGATGACTTATGAGTTTAGAGGTTTGGTGCTTCCTTCTTTTGTAATTTGGAGAATGTCTTATAGAGATGCTAATTCGTGGCCTACCTGACTGCTAGATGCAGACATGACTTGAGCCGAGGCACCTGGTTGCCTAGGTGATGGCGTAATGTGTGGGTATATAAGATGTTTGGAGAATAAAGGGTGATAAAGGGTGAGCTGGCTTTTTCCATGATGACGGTGTAAGCTGTGCCAGTTTTATTCCTCGCGACTCCGTTCCAGCCGGGTTAGGGAATTTGTGTTGGACCCTCACCAGCTCCGACAGATGGTGGTGGCACAAGACTTTAATCCCAGCTCTCTGGAGAAGAGGCAGGTAAATCTCTGTGCGTTCAAGGCCAGCCTGGTCTACATAGTGAGTTTCAGGACAGGCTCCAAAGCTCCCGAGAAAACCTGTCTCAAAAAAAAAAAAAAAAAAAAAAAAAACCTTGGAGGCAGGAGCTGAAGAAAAGGCCAAGAAAGAGCGCTGCTTACTGGCTTGCTCTTCATGGCTTGCTCATCCTGGATTCTTATAGAACCCAGAACCATCAGCCAAGAAAGGGGTGGGCCCTCCTACAGTGTGCTAGCCCTTCCTATAGCAGTCACTAAATAAGAAAATGCTTTATGGGCTTCTCTGCAGCCCAACCTTAAGGAGGCATTTTCTCATTTGAGACTTCCTCTTCCCCAATGACTCTAACTTGTGTCAAGTTCACATAAAATAAGCCAATGCAACTGTACTGGATAATTCCACTTTTGCCTGGAATCCTAGTACTTGTCAGGAAGTAGAGGCATGAGTTTCAAGGTCCACCCTCAGCTAAACAGTAACTAAATTCTAGGCTACCCAAAATTTTGTCTCACAAAAAAGTACAGTCTATATTTCTGGAAAGAAAAAAGGATGTGATGAAGGCTATATATCTTTTATGAGGCCCAGACATTCTGAATATATAGGCCATTTATTACAAATTACCTTTGGCATTTGTACTGGATGAATTGTCATATGAAAACATCTTAACCTGGTGATCCATTCATCCTTAATCAACATAGGACCAATAAACAACCTTGACATGAAAAATGCGAGAAACTACAACCATATTCTTTCTGGGTGAAGATAGAGGTTATTATGTGCAATTCTGGAGGTAGCTAGATTTTGAAGGTAATTCACCCCCAAGTTGATGAAGAGGAGAGAATTGTATGCATCCCAAATTAGCTTCCCACAGACAGAAAAAAAGTCTCCATTCTGTGTCTCCAGTGATTATGTCTACAGGCACTGAAAGGGCCTCTGCTTCAAGAAATACAGAGTTGCTCTTCTTATGAGTTACAGAGATTCTTCTGGGTTTGATTTCAAGCAGATTTCATCATTTTCATTTCTTCCCCTTTGTTTAATTTTAGTGTGAATAGTGCTAATTCAGTTTGGCTAGCATAGGTCAAGCTGAATGTCTCCACTCCCCTCATCCTGAGCCGATATCTAATTTCACAGAACAGGTTTAAACACAAACCTGGTTAATTCAATGCCACCAGAGCCTTTCAGTCCTTCTGTGTCTTCATCATTTTACGTATCTGACCCATCACACCCAAACCTGCTCCTTGACTGTGAGCATGTACGTTCAGAGTTAAACAGATTCTTCATTCTGGGAAATGCCCTTCAGTGGTTCCCATGCCTGTAATGAAGCTTCTCTTGAACAATCCTTATCATGCCCCACCTCCCAGGAAAAAGAAAATAATTGTCACTGAGAAATTCCCCATCATCCACTAGGAGTTTGAGATCAGAAGCTCTGCACTAAGTGGCAACAATATGCAAATATGTTTATAGAAAATTCCGAAAAGATGGAAAAAGAGGTGGATGTGGTGTAAATGTCAAAGAATGAAAACAGCAGAGTCACACATCTTCAGTCAGGTCAAAAGTGACCAAGTTTGCAAACCATCGATCTCTACTGTGTAATGTAGGCGGCTACAGCAGAAAGCACAGTTACCCTCTGTGAAATGCTGGCATCTGTGACAGGAAGCACCTGCCAATTTCTGTGGAATGTTGGAATTAGTACATCATTATTGTTATCATTATAATATTACTTTGATATTATTTTGTTATTGTTGCTGACTGGAGACGCCACTCATTTGCCCCCAGTTCCTTTCTTTCCAGGTGACTACAACACTAAAAAAATCTGGGACATTATCTGCCTCATGGCTCTACTTTCAGGTTCAAAATCTCAGGGATAAGGTCATCTCAGCCTCAGGTGTAATGACGTTACTCATATCCCCAAACATTAAGGCTCCTGAGAGGAAACCATGTTGGACATATTTGGTCCAGGACTCTATCAAAAAACTATTTGTCTGAATACCATTGGAAATGCTATCAGGGGTGTGTCGCAGAAGATCCACAGTTAGGTGTAAAGCTAAGATTCTAGAAGGACCCATGACAGTCCGAACTTCATGTGTATGCTCTGGGTGTTCCATTCCAAAGTCCAAGGCAGGGGAGAGCAGCTTCATTTGCACAGCAGCCATTAACCATGAAGAAGGCACAGTGAGACCCATGCTGTAACATTCAAAATTACAGAATACTCAACAAGAGCCTGTGCCCTACACAGAATAGAGAACCAATGATCACAATGATCAGGCAAAGTCCAGAAATTCCCTGACTCATGCTGAATCCACTAAGACCCAGTTCATCATTTACCATAACAAACTATTATTTGAGTTATAAAATATGATCTCCTTCCCTGACCCTTATTTTTCACAGATCAGTGCCCTCCAATGACCTACATCATTGTTTTCTTCCTTTGTTGATGCTCTCATCTTAGCAGCCATTAGTTGCTGGGAAGCAGCCCTGTGTTTAACATTTAGAACAAAATAGTAGCTGAAAATATCCTTTATTTGATGTGTGAACTCTCACTATATTTCCTGGTAAGATTTTTTTGTCAAATTTCATTATAGTTAATTTGTGTGTAAATCTTAAGCATGCATTCACATCTCCTGTGAGCTCATGTGCACAATGGTTCAGTTTAGAGCTAATAGATGATGATTCTCTGCAGATGCCCACTATCTCTGTGATAGCCTCTCTAAAAACTGGTGTTGGTAAAAGTGAACAGACCAGCCAGGTGTGGTAGCTTGTACCTTTAGTTCCAAAACTCAGGATCCCCATGAATTTGAGACCATTCTGACGTACCAAGGAGTTCCAGGGCAGATAGGGCTGAGCAGAGAGATCTTGTCTCAAAGAAGGGGTTGGGAGCTAGAGAGATGTTCAAATATTAAGAGCATTTGTTGATCTTGAAGAAGACCAAAGTTTGATTTTCAGCACCCACATAGTGGCTCACAGTCATCCATAACTCCAATTCCAGAGGTTTTGACTCCTCTTCTCTCTTTTATAGGCACCAATGGCATGGTACGTATACATGTATACAAACAAGGCACTCATACACCAAAAATAAAACTAAAAATAATTAGAGTTATATGTATAAGAATGAAATTAGATGTTTATCAACTTTGAAGCTATCAAAAACTTTCAATGAAGAACTGACAATCTTAACCTGCTAAAAGAGGAGGCCAGGGAAATGACTCAGGGGTTGAGAGCACTTTTGTTCTAATGAACTGGATTCAGTTCCCAGAAACCACATGGTGGCTAACAGCAACCTATAAATTCAACCCCAGGAAAATTTATTCTCTCTTCTAAACTCATGCTCATCAGGCATGCATGTAATGCACATAAGATATTCAGACAACACATTCATAAAGAATAAATATGGAAAAACAATTTAATATAGGCACAGGGGAAGATTTTCTCAGCAGGACTCCAGTTGTTCCAGAAATAAGGCCAACAACTGTCAATTAAGAATTCATGAAATTAAAAGGCTCCTGCATAGCAAACAAACAAAAACCAATTGTGTCAATAAGCACCCCACAAAGTGAAAGAATATTTTTGCACACAACCTATCTGACAGAGTACTAATGCCTAGAATATATAAAGAACTCAAAAGACTAAGCAAACATCAGACAATCCAGTTACTAAGTGAGCTAATGAACTAACAGTTCTGAGAAGATGAAATGTCAATACACACGGAAAATACATCCAAGTCCACTAAGCTTGGAAAACTTAGAAACTAACATTGGAAAATGATAGTCTGTGGGTGTGTATCTCCACACACACACACTTGAGGATGCCGGGAGGGTGGGTTGATAAGATTAGGGAATGGTATTATGTTAGGGATCCTTGTGGAGGAATGGGTGAGAATCGGGATGCCTCAAAGGTGTAAATTAGAAGAGGTGCTTTAGGTCTGATTTCACCCAGGAATGTGTGAGGGTCAAGTTCCAGCGGCCATTGGTCTGCAAGGGGGTTCATACCTGAGGCTCCTAGGTGGCTTTCAGCGAGTGGGATGGGAGAGAATGCAACATGAAAGGAAAGTGCTCACTATGGAAGTTTTATTCCCACACCACTCTCCACCCAGCAATGAATCAAGAGCACTTGCGGTGCACTATATCGGGACCTTGTTCCTCGTACTGCTCACGCTGGATCCAGCGGGACTGGAAGGCACACAGTGAGGCTAGAATGGATCCCCCAGTCCAGACTGAGAGGTTCCTATTGGGTTGGGCAGCCACAACCACATAGGCGTCTGGACTAAGACGCTGCAGCAGCTCAGCCTTGAAGCGACTTTCGAAGCCAGAGAAGAGAGAGGAGCCTCCACACAGCAGCACATTTTGTTCCATTTCGGCCTGCAGATCCTGCGGCACCGTGCAGAGGCTCTGTTCCACCATCCTGGGGAGGCCCAAAGATGAAGGTCCCGAGGTCTCCGGGGGATGGAATAGTAGTTCAGGACACTGGAAGAGCTCCTTCCCCACTGTGATCATCTGTCCATCTGGCAGCTTCAGGCACCGCCGCAATTTGTCATCAGGGCGCCCTTGCTCCTTCTGGAAATCTGAGGCCACATAGCAGTATTGATGCTTGATACTCTCCATTGTGTCCATGTCTTCCTTCTTCAGTGGCAAGCTAGATCTCAAGATTTTCTCTGCCAGGAAGGTAGTCAAGTAGTGGCCAGCCAGGTCAAGGCGCTGGATGCCACTGGGTAGGTTGTAGCCTTGGAAGACTGGCACTGTGTAGCTGACCCCGTGGCCAGTGTCTACCACCAGCCCATTAACGCGCCCATTGGCATAGACTGACAGCACGGATTGGGAGGCCACATATATGGCAGGGGAGTGCAGAGACTCGAAGGCTACTTCCACCAGCTTCTCGCGGTTGCTTGCAGGGTTGAAGGGCGGGTCCGTGAACAGCAGAGGATGGTCCTGGGTAGCAACTCGGAGGTCGTTCTCCAGGATGTGGCGCCAGATGATCTCAGCTGCTTCCCAGTTCACCACAATACCATTACGAACAGGTTGCATCAGGGTTAACTCCTGGCTAGCCTGGGCTGCCTCACCAATAAAAGTGTCCACCTTGGGCTGCCCCATTGTGATTTGTTTCTTGGGCTGGTAGCCCACGACACTGGCCACGATGTAGCTGGGCAGAGTCTGTCCTGCGAAGCCCATCTTACATGTGCCAGAACCCATGTCGATGACCACAGAGCTCATCTTTGTTGGCAGCTTGTTACCAACCACACCGCAGGGTTCTTGTAGCAGATTCTTGTGTACTGGGGTTGAGCGAGGGTTCAGGTCAAGCGGCCTGTGGGGTTCCATGCGCTTGGGACCATTTACATCCATCTTGCAAGTAGATTCGGTGAGGATGATTGACAAAGTTGACAACTTTACTCCGGGGTGCAGGAAAAAGAGGTCCAGCCAGGACTAGCATGAGCAGAATGAGAGAGGTGCCCCCTTGATATCTATGAGATCACTCAACCTGCCTTGGCTTCACAATGCAAGGACAGGGTGTGGTCAGAAGGGGTACAACCCTGCCTCCAGGTTCAGAGTTGACTAAGGCCACAAAGCCAAATATGGAGAGGTAAGTCTGGCCTCTGTCCAAGTCTTTGATTCTGCATCATCTCCCCCAAAATTAGTATCTATCACCCATCATAAACAGCCATGTGCCAATAGGAATCTGAAGGTGACAAACCAACTTGAGTTTCAGATTTTTTATCTCATATGCATATGTGGTCATAGTGTGCATTCATATGTGTATGCAGGTTCACCTGTGTATGGGTGTGTTTGGGGGGCAGGTGATCCATGTGTACTTATCTCCCTGTGTGGATGGGAGCCCAATATTGTTTGTTTTTATTATTCAATTTTTGGCATAGGCTCTGTCTTGGTTACTTTTTATTACTGTGAGAATATACCCTGACAAAGTTAAGTATAAGGAAAAGCATTCAATTTGGGGACTCAAGGTTCCACAGGGTTAGAGTCCATGACCATCATTTTAGGGAACATGCCAGCAGGCAGGCAAGCATGGTGCTATTGTTAGAGCTGTAGCTAAGAGCTTACATCTGATCCATTGGCACAAGGCAGAGAGAGCTAACAGGGAACTGTGTGGGCTTTTGAAACTTCAAAGCCCACCCTCAGTGACACGTGCCAAACAAGGCCACACCTCCTAATACTTCCAAGACAGTTCCTAATACTGGGACCCAAACATTCAATTATATGTGTAAGTATTGCAGCTCAGATGGAAAGGTATCCTGGCAGTCAGGAGCCAAAATTACCACAAAGTTACTGTAAACATAGCAGCTTACAGTTCTGCTCCAGGGAAAGGTTTCCCCAAAGCAAGTGTAACAACTATAGGATTTCCCCAACAAAGTTATTACAGCTCTGCTCAGGCCAGATGAAATGTTACAGCTCTGCTCTGCTAGTGGAAAGTTTTCCTGGTAAAAGTGTTACAGCTTGTTCCACTCCAGAAAAAAATGTCACACCACACTCAAGAGATTTATTGGGAAGAAAGAATCCAGCAGTGTGGCTGCCCCTAGGGTAACAGGGCACAGAGCTACAAATAGGGGTTCTTGGGAAACAGTTCTTTCTAGGGTGACTTGAGATTGGTGAATTTGTGTAGCCTGATTTGGGGACAAGCCCAGGGATTGGTGGGATTTCAAGCCCTGGTCCTGGGGTCAGGTCAGAGTCAGGGTGCTTTTTCCTTGACCTTTTTCACCCCATAGTATTAACCTCCGAGGACTCCGCATTCTCCATTCCAAACAACACAGGGTCTTTAAATCAAAACAGAACTTACTGAGGCAGGTAGTCTTGCAATTCTATTTGCTCTAGGATTTTCTTTCTCTGAATTCCCAGGTTTAATTACAGGTAGGCTGCTATGCCTACATGGACTGTTGGATCCTTATTCCAGATCCCCTTGAGCTTCTTAACCATGAAGCCATCTCTTTGACCCTGGCTTTCTGATTTTTGAAAGGAATAAAGAGCCAGCATTGTAAAAAAAAAAGGGGGGGGGGGATAAGTAACTGTCTCAAATTCCTTGTCCTTTCTGTTACTACACTTGCCTCAATCATTCTCATAATTCCCTTTAAAAAACACTACATATATGGGTGTTTTGTCTGTCTGTATGTCTGTGCCATGTATGCCCCTAGAGACTGGAAGAGAGCATTAGATCCATGGAACTGGAGTTACAGGATGGTGGGAACCACTATGTAGGTGCTTGGATTTGAACCCAAGTTATTAAGAAGTGCAAAAAGTGTTCTTGACCACCAAGATATCTCTCCCAACTCCTAAACTCTAGACCCCATCCCCTTCTAGCAGAACAGGAATTTGCCTCTTCAAATCTCATCTCAATACCTTCCTCCTGGAAATGGTCCCCATTTCCACTCTGTATATTCTTAGAGAGGGGAGGGTCGTCTGCCTTCTCTTTGTGTACTCTGCTTTCTCCTGGTTACAGTGAGCCTCTTGGGATACACAAGCTGGTGCTTCCACAGTAAATACTAGTGGCATTTGGGAACAAAGAGTTCAATAATTGTTAGCAGGACTAGTGAGATAGCTGGGTCTTAAAGCACTTGGCTAGTATGGTGAAGCTCTAGGGTTGACCCACAGCACTTTAGAACAAGCCATTAGTAACATCTAAAACCAACGTAGTAGACAGCATCTATCTTAGGCTACTCACTCTAAAACCAATGCTTCATTGGACTGATCTCAGGAATTATCTGTTAAAACCAGAAAAATAAAATACATTTGCTTTTTTCTTTTTCGATGTGATGCAAGGAGTGACAGCCTTACCACAGACTGGTACACTGGGCTTCTTAAAAGAGATTTATTTATTTTTATTTTATGTGTATGGTTGTTTTGTCTGCATGTATGTCTGTGGGCCATCTGCATGCAGTGCTCACAGAAGCCAGAAGAGGGCAACAGATCCCCTGGGCTGGAGTTAAGGTGATTATGAACCGTCATGGGAATACTGGATATAAAACCTGCATTCTTTGGAAGAACAGCCAGTACATTAACCACTGAGCCATCTCTCCCGCTCCCAGACATTATTTTTTTCTGAAACAAGTCTAATTAACTAGCCTTAAATGGACTGAGATTTTTCTATATAGTCTTGGCTGGTATTGTTTCAACGAGATCCACCTGCCTCTCTCTCTCTCTCTCTCCCTCTCTCTCTCTCTCTCTCACTCTCTCTCTAGAATACTGGGATTAAAGACATGCCCCACCACTCCTGGCACTCACTGAACATTCTTAAATGTACAAAAATGTAATCAAAATGTACTGTTTATTTCAGAATTCTATTTCAAAAAAAAAAAAGGCAAAGAAGCTTCTTGATAAAACTTGAAATTTGTCCATGGTCAATTGTTCTTGAGGTGAAATGTTCAATAAAGGTTTCATGTCGGTGCTCAAAACTATGTTCTGGTAGTAACTGCATTGTTTTAACCCAGCCACTATCATAAGTATGTGAGGTGAGCTGTGACCATTTAAGCACTAACCTCCTTCCTTTATGGAAGAAGTCCTCGAGCGACCCCTGCTAGGTGTGTTTGCATGTTGAGCTTGACACCATTATGCTCCCTTCCACAAAAGTAAAATTTTTGCCTGGCCATTTTCTTGAGATGCTCAGATCCATTTCTAACACTAAGAGAGATTAATTTTTTTTTTTAGTTTTAATGTCTTCATTTTTATGTCTCAGTGTCTTCCTTTGCCTAAGAATAGTGTTTATGGAGCATGTGTATTGATTGATTTATTAACTTTTGCTATATGTTGTTTAATTCATACCTTGGAAATGTTCATACACTATTGAGTTTCATTAGCTCACATTCACAGTAATCATTTCACACATGTACTTTGTTCTCACTCCTCTTGCTATGACAGTGAACTCCCCATTCCCAAGGCAACTGCTGGTCCCATCCCTGCCCCTCTTTCCTTTCCATTTCCATGTTTCAAGTGTTCTATTACCCACGCTCTTCTTCCCTAACTCTAAATGTCCCTCACTCCTCTTCCTAGACCCTTCTCTCTTACACACACACACACACACACACACACACACACACACTAATTCTGCATATTTGAAAAAAGTAGGCAACATTGTTTTTGAACCAGGTTTATTTCCTGGACACTATAATCTCCAGTTAAGTCCATGTTCCTGCAATAGTCATGATTTTATTCTTACTAATAAATTCATAAAATTCATTATGTACTTGTATCAATTATTTTGTTTCATTTTATCAAAATTTTGTTGTTCCACAGCCACTCACCTGATAGGACTGTTTTCTAGAATGTACAAGGGCAGAGGTAGTTCTGTACAGTAGAAAGATACTGATTGGCAGGATGCAAAGCTAAGCCAGCGTGGTTTTACCAGTGAGCAGACATCATTTCATTTACTGCCCTCAATACGTGGCCTTAATTTCTGGATGGGAATAATAATACCTGCCTGGACTATTTTAGAGTACTTTGAAGCAAATTTGTGAAAGTATTTCCAAATTGCCATGCAAATGTAATCAATTTTTTTCTTTCAGTACTGAATATTGAAGAGGAATTCTGCATATAAAAATAAAAACATATTTTCAGGCTGGTGAAATGACTCAACGGGAAAAAGTGTTTGCTTTGTAAGCCTGGGAACTTGAGTTTCATCGCCAGTGGAATGAAAGAACCAGCCCCAAGTTCTCCTCTCATCTTTACATGCATACTGTGGCCACACACATAAATACGCATCAATAATAATAAATAAAATACTCATATTAAAATTTTAAGCCGGGCAGTGGTGGCGCACGCCTTTAATCCCAGCACTCGGGAGGCAGAGGCAGGCAGATCTCTGTGAGTTCGAGACCAGCCTGGTCTACAGAGCTAGTTCCAGGACAGGCTCAAAAACCACAGAGAACCCCTGTCTCGAAAGAAAAAATTTAAAAACATACATTAAACTTCTGTTATGTTGTGATAGCTTCATTACAAATATATAATTTTTATGAAGAGTGGATAGGAGTTTGAATAGGGAGAAGGTGGTGAGAATGGGCGTGGGAAGAGTGGAGGGATGGGGAACTGTGATTGGTATGTAAAATGAAAAACAAGTTCTTTAATTTTTTTTTAAAAAAAGGAAATGTCCTGTAGTCAGACTGATGATTATCTTAAATGTCACCATAGAACCTTCATCCAACAGCAGATGGGAACAGAGGCAGAGACCCACAAGGGAGCACTGGACTGAACTCCCAAGGTCCAGTTGAGGAGTGGAAGTAGGGAGAGTATGAGCAAGGAGGTCAAGACCATGAGGGGTTCATCCACTGAGACAGTTTGCCTGAGCTAATGGGAGCTCACCAACTCCAACCTGTCTGGGAGTAAATAAGCATGGGATCAAACTAGTCCCTCTGAATGTGGTTGACAATTGTGGCAGACTGAGGGACCACTGACAGTGGCACTGGGATTTGTCTCTACTGCATGTACTGGCTTTTGGGAATCCAATTCTCTTTGGATGTATGCCTGGCTCAGCCTAGATGTAGTAGGGAGGGCCTTGAACTTTCCACAGGGCAGGGTGCCTTGTCCTCTCTTAGGATTGGAGGGGGTTGGGGGAAGTGGGAAAAGGGAAGGGAGTGGGGATTTGGATTGGTATTTTTTAAAGTAATATAATAATAATAATAATTAATAATAATAATAATAATGGAAACGTGCTGTTAAAAACAAAAAAGAAAACAGTTCTATAAACCACAGAAAACAGTCACTGCTTTCCACAATGATCTATCTCTTCAAGGTCTAAGTACTTCCATAAAAACAACTACTTCATTCTGATGTTTACTCTAGATACAGTTACTTGACTAGAGAGATATCCTACTACACAGGTTTGGTCTCAGCACCCACAGGGTGACTCACGGCTGTCTGTAACTCCAGTTACAGGGAATTCAATGCTCTGCTCTCTGCAGCGCTGTGAGCATATGGTACATTCTCCTATACCCAGCCAAAACACTCAAAACATATAAAATAAAAATACTTTAAAACTTCTTTGCCGCCTTATGAAAAAGTGAAAACCTGGTATTTTACATTTAAAGGGTGACTCAATTCTTAAGATATACCTTTATTAACAATAAAAATCTAAACGGCTTTTTGTTATGCAAACTTAAGATTTTAGGATAAGCTTGTTTCCAGAGAGATCCTTTTTCATAATTAGGACTTGATCTTATTAAAATATACCTAGATCGTTAATGGGACAGTGGGCTAATTTCATTGTGATTTAAACTGTTCTGACAAACTATTTGAGGCAGCAGTATCTTCATTTTTTTGTTGTTGTTGTTTGTGTATTGGTTGCTTGGTTGAGTTTTGCTGTTGTTGTTTGTTTGTTTGTTTTTTGGTTTTGGAGACAGGGTTTTCTGTGTATCAGTTCTAGCTATCCAGGAACTCACTCTGTAGACCAGACTGGCCTCGAACTCATAGAAATCCACCTGCCTCTGCCTCCTTAGTGCTGGGATCAAAGGCGGGCGCCACCACCCTCCAGCTCTTCATTTCTTTTAAAAAAAAACTATTCCTTTTACTTTTTATGATTATACTATAACTAAATCATTTCCCCCTTTCCTTTCCTTCCTCCAAACCTTTCCATATACTCCTTCTTGCTCTCTTTCAAATTCATGGCCTCTCTTTTCATTAAGTGCTGTTCCACAAACATAAGCATTAGTCACCGGTAATGCATCAGTGTGAAGGAAAGAAATAAAATTATTTTCCTACTGGAGTCATTTAACTAAGAGAGACTCCAGATTTTACTCTCTACTTCATGCCTGTTGTGTCTTCTGTCCTTGGTTGACTACCTTGTCTAGCTATCAAGTTTTTAATTCCAGCAACCGAAATCTCCCTTTACCTAATCTAATTAATTTGCCCAATCAAAACACACCACTGCATCCCAGTCCTTTCTAACACAGACCTCCACCTTTTTTCTCTTTAAAAAAAATCACACCTTCAAGGTCATTTCCTGCTGTTTTACCGTCTGAGTCAGAAATCAGTCACTTTAATTCGCGCCCCCCTCCACCCACTCCCCGCTTAATAAAGGATCTCTCTGTGAAGAGGTGAAGAAGATAGGTGTTTGGGTGTGGTTCTAATCTGGGGTCAGGGAGGAAGCACCCCCCTTTTTGTGGGCGTGGTCCCTTCAGTTTTAATATTATATTTTGGGAATGGAACAAAAAGCAATTAGAATTTACGATGTTTGTTGTCTTTCGTCGTGCGGTTTTTTGTTTGTTTGTTTTTTAAGACCAAAAGGCT
This sequence comes from Microtus oregoni, assembly GCF_018167655.1. Classification (NCBI taxonomy): domain Eukaryota; kingdom Metazoa; phylum Chordata; class Mammalia; order Rodentia; family Cricetidae; genus Microtus; species Microtus oregoni. Next base: position 40,030,545 of record NW_024543065.1, read on the forward strand.
GATATTCTAAGATGAGAAATTACCCAGTGTGGGGCCAGATGCCGCAGTGCAGCATCCTCCTAGATCCAGTTCTGCTCTAGGCTGGCAGCAAGCATGTGGGGAGGCTGTGCAGAGCGGGTCCGGGGCAGCCTGACCTCCTGAGCTGTGTGGAAGGCGGCCTGAGGCGGAGTGAGTGGGGCAGGTATCGGCGGGGCGGCCCCCAAGAGCGGTGAAGAGGAATAGGAAAAAAAGCTGAGTGCGCCTGGAAAACTAAGAAATGGGAAAACGCCTGGCGTGGGCGGGTTTAGAAGAGCCAGGGTGACCAGATCCGGGTTGTAGTGGGCGGAGCCAGGGTTGCGCTCTAAGGTTCCAGGATAGAGTGACAGAAAAACGCACCATTCGCTGTGGGAACTCGGGGAGCCGCGTAGCCCAGAATCCGGGGCGGAGGACAGTGGCTTCTCTAGAAGGACGTGAAAACTCCCGGTAACCATAGGTGACACGTTCGGTGGCCTGGGAAAGTCAGCAGTGAGCCGTGCAGTGGCGGGAACAGCAGCCCAGCGGCCCTGGAACCTCCCAGGTCAGAGGAGCTGCGGGGCTGGGACCCAGGAGGGTAGGGACCAGGGGTGTGCTCGCTGAGGCTGCTCAGAAAGACACATTTTTTTAAAAAAAAAATTCCCTTGTGAATATTGTTCCGTTGTCAGTAAGTTTGAGATCCTATGAGGTGGGACTTATGCTTGCCAGAATATTTTCACAAAATAACCTGGTAAAGCGTTTGTATTATATGCTGTCTGCAAAGACGGTTCTCTTTACTATCTATCATTGTAGCAGTTACAAAGCCCCTGGAATTTAAATACATCCATGCTTTCTTTTTTTTTTTTTTTTTTTTTTTTTTTTTTTTTTTTTATATTTATTTATTATGTATACAATATTCTGTCTGTATGCCTGAAGGCCAGAAGAGGGCGCCAGACCTCATTCCAGATGGTTGTGAGCCACCATGTGGTTTCTGGGAATTGAACTCAGGACCTTTGGAAGAGCAGGCAATGCTCTTAACCACTGAGCCATCTCTCCAGCCCCCATCCATGCTTTCTTAATTCCCCTGTTCTTCCACGTTCCTATTCAAGAGAATGGCCTTTGCCACTGGGACTAGGTAACCAGAGAGCTTAGTAGATATTAGTCACATGAGGAACTCGTGCAGGTTTAACTGAATCAGAAAATACACTGTGACAGGACAAGACCATGCAGAGGTTCCTCCATCTTGTATTCTTGCTGAGACCGTTCCCAGGGTTAATTAGAAACTGATTTCCTTCATGGAGAATCTACGGAAGACTACCCAGATCTATTCTAGAAAGCAAATTCTATTCTATCTAAACTTTCTTAACCTTTTTAAAAACTGTTTGTTTGTGGAGAACCTCCTCCAGCTGCACACACATCCTAGCTGCCTGTGTGTGCAGAAACCCTTCTCAAGGTTTCTAACATCCTATCTTAGCTCCTGTTAAAAACTGCTTGCTTCACACTGCTGACACTGCAGAACTTCCCCTGCGGTGCCAAGCAAGACGCCTGGACTGAGGCCTCTGACCTTAAAAACTCTGTGTTCGGGATACTTGAAGCCTTGCCTAGGTGTGATAAAGCTAAAGCTAGCTGGGATAAAGACTTGAGCTGGCTGTAAACTGTTTGAGTGCTAATCTCTGGTGTCAAGTACCACAGCTTTGGTTGAGAACATTAACTTTTACTAAGCAAACTTTTAATCCCCATTAATTTTTCATCTGAGATTTATGTGTTCTATGATGTGAATGCAGCATTCAGAAATATATCTTTATATGCTAGGTTTTTAATGTAACCTCTTGGGTCCAGGCAAGTGCAGTGTGTATGTTGTGAGGATATCAGGCCACACTATTTTTATAGTTAGAAAACTCATTATAGATGAAAACAAAATTAGAAAGCACTGTTTGAATAAAATGATCACTCACCTAAATCAGAAAATTGGTCTCCTTGGTTGAAGAAAGGCACTTTTCCCATACACTCGTGGCCAGTCTGTTGTTTTCTTACTTCAGGGTCTGTTGACATTCAGTGCTGTGACTGTGGACTTTTGCAGGAGTGGGAATGTCTAGACCCTGCTCAAAGGGCTTTTTTGCAGAGATCTCCTGTTGGAGAACTGCAGCAGTGTGGATCCTGAGGGTGAGAATATCTTCCTGCAGTCTCTCTTGCTCTGCATGTCTGGGAGCTGTGTGTGAATGAGTCTCACATCTTGGAGAGTCAAGTGAAATCCTTAGGGAAAGAGACATTTGTCTTGATATTTTCTCTCTCCTTCATGTTTATCCTTTCGTCGGGTGTTAGCAACTTTCATTTTTGTTCCATGAAAAGTTCCAGGTGCTTTCTGAAGAATCTCTTTGTCCTGTGCAGGTCTCACATTGCTCAGTTGGACCTGCTCACCTGTGCAGCCGAACAAACCCCCTGGCTGGAGAAGAGAGAGGAGACGGCAGCAAAGGATCCAGGTATGATAGAGGATTGAGGAAAGGGTAGGAAGGTGCTGGGTGTTTTGTGTTATTCAGGTCGGTCGAAGAAAGGTTACGCCAAGATGAATTTTAGGCCCTTCTTTATTATTACACAACATTTGTTTTTTTGAGAAAAAAAAAGTTTCTCATATCATAGCCCTGATCTAATCTGTAAGTTTTCTAAAGGAAAATATCACACTCCTGCCTCTTTAGTGGTTACAGTACACAATAATTCAAGCTATCCGGGTGTGCCCAGATAGTCTTTGACCAAAGCCATGCAAAAGCTGAAAAGCTGCTTCAGAAAAACAACTCTATACATCACAGAAAACAGTATTTTCCACAGTGGTTTCTTCAGTGTCAACGTACATCTAGAAAACAACTATTCATCCTAATGTTTACCCTAGGTACAGTGGCTATTAGAGTCCCACAACAGGGAGGGGCTCAAGTGACAGTAGAAACAGGATATAAAAATGCTTTTGCCACATTCTGGTTCATTAGAACTGATTCTTTAAAAGTCTGCTGAGAATAATCTCAGGATTGTCCTATTATATTTATTAGAAGACTCTCTGTAAGAATTAATACTGAGCCGGATGGTGGGGGCACACACCTTTAATCCCAGCACTTGTCAGGCAGAGGCAGACAGATCTCAGTGAGATGGAGGCCAACCTGGTCTACAGAGGGAGTTCCAGGACAGCTAGAACTATACAGAGAAACCCTGTTTGAGCCCCCCAAAAAAGGAATTAATACTCAGAGGCAAATATAATTTTATCTGATTGTGATCCTGTCTCTCCTTCATCTCACTGGTTGTATCTTCATACGAATATTAAATAGTTTTCCTTATTTTAATTTTGATATAGTTTTTAGGTAGAACAATTCCTTCAGGTTCTGTATCTTTTAAGGTTAATTTCTCCACTTCTAAGGTAATACCAGTAGTATTTTGATAAAATTTGGTTAATATCTCTCTTAATATCTTAAAACTCTTAGTAACAGAGTAGTAAACTCCATCTGTCTTTTTGTCTTCCCATTGGTATCCTCTGTCGTCTGTGTTCATGTCCTCATGCATTGTTACAATTTTCATATATTTTGAAATCACTTCTGGGTTTGATGCTGTTTCATAATTTTTTTAACTCTTTGTGGTTTCTCAAAATTTTTATAAATTTCAGGGAAATTTTCTCTATATTAAAAAAATGACTGTACAATCTTGGTACAAATGACGTAGAATCTTTACAGAACACAAACATCCTTTTGTATTTCCTCACATGCTTGAATGAGAACATGTCAGCAGTGAGTCAGTGTTCCCATGTCTTCCATGGATTCTTCTGTTTTCTAGCTACTGTTGATGTCAGCCTTCTAGATTCTTGCAGGAGACACTTTATTTTGGTTTTTGGTATTTTGTTTGTTTGTTTTTCAAGACAGGACTTTTCTGTGTAGTCCTGGGTCTCCTGGAACTCACTCTGGACCATGCTGGCCTTGATCTCAGAAATTGATGTGCCTCTACCTCCCAAGTGCTGAGATTAAAAGTGTGTACCACCACCACCCAAAGGAGATACTTTTCAAACCTTGATCTTTACTAGGTTTGAAGATTTGTTCTAAGACATATCCACCCTGGAGCAAGCAGATTGAAGTTAGAGAAGACTGAGTGTCTTCTGCTCTTGTGTGCATGATTCTCTGGAGTCCTGCTAGGCGTTATTGGTTTTCTGTGCTGTTCATGGTCTTTCTCACAAATGTTCTGCCGTGATTTCCAACATCACTGACCGAAGCTTCCCTGCATCACTGTCTAGTTGCTTCCTACTGAAGTGATTGCTTCATGTATTTGAAAACTTTTGTGAAATGTATTCATGTTGATCACGGCGCTTTCTGGCAAATGGACCACTTGATCATTTGTTTATACTCTTTCTTTTGTATGTTGATAGATTTGGTTTTTCCTCTTACCTACCATAATTATGACCAACCCTCGTCACAGCATATTTTATTAAAAAAACTTCCTTCACTCTTAGCATTTTGTATCCTTATATTTGAAGTAAAAATAAATATTTTCATAGAATATATGTGTGTGTATATGTATATGAGCATATATACATATATATTGATTTCACGTTGTTTTGGGTTTTCTGAGGCTGTATCCTGTTTTCATGTTTGGTTTTGGGAATAATGTCCACATACATTTTAAGAAATTACTGAAGGAAAAATTAAACTCATCATCATTTTGTTAACTATTCTCTGTCTGTTATGTGTCTTTTTCTTTCTGAGTTCCTTTCTACGTTGTTGATATTCTTCAGCATATGTCATTCTTTATAAACCTGAGGAGTATCTGTTTTGGGTTTTCTCTTTTTGTTTGTTTGGTTGTTCAAGAAGCTGCACACTGTCTTGCCTGATGGCTGCAATGGGTTGGATTTCCAATGATACTATATCTGTTCTTCCTCTTGCATTGGCTCCAGTGTTTGCTATTGTTTAGGACTTTGAGTGTAGACCCTGACTGGGCAGAAAGATCTCAGTGTACATTAGATGAACATTTTCTTCATGACTAAACATGTGGGGCATGTGCCATTTACATTTTGACTCTTTCAGCTGCTTTTGAGCAGTGTTTTCTTTTTCCTACTAATTTTTCTTTCTTTTTGCTTATGTATTTATTAGAACATTATTTACTTACTTTATGGATTTTTTTAAAAAATATATCCATTGTATAAGCTGTTTCTTCGTACTTTCAGTTATTACCATGTCCATGCAAGTTTTTAATCGCACATAATCCTGTTTGCTGCTTCTTATTCTTGTGTTCTGTCGTTCAGAAACTAGGTCCCTATGTTTATATGTGGACTATTTCCCATGTGTTACTCTGCAGGTTTCACAATTCATCGAATTGGACCCAGTTTCTTTCTTTCATGAATAGATACTTTACTTTCCCCCACACTATCATTTGACGAGGCTACCCATCCTATATCATACATTTTTGGAATTGTGGTGAAATTCAATAGCTTCGCCTGGTTCTATATCTGCTCCTCTTACTGCTTTCGGTGTCTTCTCTTCTGTCACCTTATTGGTGTTCATGTTCCTGTGGTTCTGCACTGTCATTTGAAGTCACAGCTGGGATGACTGAAGCCCTGTTCTGTGTGCCTGGAGTTGCTCTGATAGCTCAGACTCTTTGTGCTTCCATGTGGATTTCTAGGGTTCTCTTTACTATACCTGTGAAGTCAATCATGAGAAAATTGATCGTCGTGAATTCTGAGTTAATTGTATAAATCTTTTAACACTGATATTTTTACAATATCTCCTATTCCATGTACATGCAGGGTTTTCCCATCTTTTTCTGTCATTCTCGGTTCCTTTTGGCAAATTCATGTTTTTATTTCAGAAATCTCTTCTGCTTGGTTAGTTCTTTTCCTTTGTTTTCTTCCTTTAAAAAAAAAAAGAAAAACTAGTCAGAGCTACAGAGATGGATCAGTGGTTAAGATCACTGGTTGCTTTTCCAGAGAATCCAGGTTCAATTTCCAGCCCCTACATGGCGGCTCACGATTGACTGTAACTACAGTTCAAAGGATCCTAACACCCTCTTCTGAGCTTCATGGATGCCAGGAACATAACTCACAGATACTCATGCAAGCAAAATACTCATATACATAAAATAAAATTAATTTAAAAATACTATTAAAATTGTCACTAAATAAACAGAAGCAATAACAGATAGTATAAAGCTTTTCTAATTGGTTGGTTAAATAGATGATAAAAAAAAAGTTTTGCCTACAAATAGGTAGTGATGTCTTCTCTTAAATTCTGTTGACTTACATTTTATTTTTTTTCTAGTTTTATTTTATTTAAAAAAAGATATCTCTTTTCTATTTTACATGCCAATCCTAGTTCCCATTTCCTCCCCCTCCTCCCATTCTCTCCAATCTTCCTCCCCATCCACTCCGTAGAGAGGATAAGACACATTGCTTTGAGGCCTTCTCTACAGTATCTAAACTGCCCCAGACATACAACTGTCACCCACATTCTGGGAGCCTAGTTTGGTCCTATGCTGGTTTCTTTCCTGTCCAGTCAAAGTTGGTGAGCTCCCATTAGCTCAGGTAAGTTGTTTCAGTGGGTGTACTTGTCATGGTCTTGACCTCTTTGCTCATATTCTCACTATTCCCAATCTTCGACTGGACTTTGGGAGCTCAGTCCAGTGCTCCAATGCAGGTCTCTGCCTCTGCTTCCATCAGTTGCTGGACGAAAGTTCTATGGTAATATTTAAGATGGTCATGAATCTGACTATAGGGCAAGGCCAATTTGAACACCCTCTCCCCTATTGCTTAGGGTCTTAGCTGAGGTCATCCTTCTGGATTCCTGGGAATTTCTCTAGTGCCAGGTTTCTCTTTCCTTGCTCTCCATCTCTGTCATTACCACATCTTGACTATCTCATTCCCTCAAGTTCTCCTCACCCCTCCCCTTCTCCTCCCCTCTTCCCCTTCTGTGCTCCCTACTCTCCCCATCCCCATGCTCCCAATTTTCTCAGGAAATCTTGTCTATTTTCTCTTTCCAGGGGGATCTTTATATATTACTCTTAGGATTATCTTTGTTACTTAGCTTCTCTGTGGTCATTGACTGTAAGCTCTTCATCCTTTGCTTTACAGCTAGTACCCACTTATGGAAGAGTACATACCATGCTCATCTTTCTGGGCCTGGGTTATCTCACTTGGGATAGTTTTTTTCTAATTCCATCTATTTGCATGCAAATTTCATGATATCATTGTTTTTTACCGCTGATTAGTTACTCCACTGTATAAATGTACCACATTTTCTTTATCTATTCCTAAGTTGCGGAGCATCTAGGTTGTTTCCAGGTTCTGGCTATTACAAATAATGCTGCTATGAACATAGTTGAACAAATGTCCTTGGATTATGATTGAGCATCCTTTAGGTGTATGCCCAAGAGTGGTATTCCTGGGTCATGAGGTAGATTGATTCCCAATTTTCTGAGAAACTGCCATACTGACTTCCAGAATGGTTCTACAACTGTGCATTTCCTCCAGCAATGGATGAGTGTTCCCCTTACTCTGCAACCTTCCACCATAAACTATCATTGATGTTTTTGATCTTAGGCATTCTGATAGGTTTAAGGTAGTATCTCACAGTTGTTTTGATTTGTATTTCCCTGATGACTAAGGATGTTGGACATTTCCTTAAGTAACTTTTGGCGATTTGAGATTCTTCTGTTGAGAATTCTCTATAACATCTGTACCCCATTTTTAATTGAATTGCTTGGTATTTTGTTGTCTAATTTCTTGAGTTTTTTATATATTTTGGAGATCAGTCCTTTGTCTGATATGGCATTGGTGAAGATCTTTTCCCATTCAGTAGGCTGCCTTTTTGTTTTATTGACTGTGCCCTTTGCTTTACAGAAGCTTCTCAGTTTCAGGGGGTCTCATTATATTCATTGTTGCTTTCAGTGTCTGTGCTGCTGGTATTATATTTAAAAAGTGGTCTCCTGTGCCCATGCATTGAAGGCTACTTCCTACTTTTTCTTCTATCAGGTTTAATGTGGTTGGATTTATACTGAGGTCTTAATCCATTTGGACTTGAGTTTTGTGCATGGTGATAAATATGGATCTATTTTCATTCTTTTACATGTTGACACCCAGTTATACCAGCACCATTTTTTGAAGATGCTTTCTTTTTTCCATGGTGTAATTTTAGCTTCTTTGTAAAAAATCAGGTCTTTGATTTATTATATCCAGGTCTTTGATTCGATTCGGTTGGCCATCCTCTCTGTTTTTATGCCATTACCAGTCTGTTTTCATTGTTGTAGCTCTATAATAGAGCTTGATGTCAGGGATGGTGATGCTTCCAGAAGTTCCTTTATTTTACAGGATTGTTTTGGCTATCCTGGACTTTGTTTTTCCATATGAAGTTGCGTATTGTTTTTTTTTTTTTTTGAGGTCTGAGAAGAATTGTATTGGAATTTTATGGGGTTGAATCTGTAGATTGCTTTTGGTAGGATTGCCATTTTTTATTATGTTGATCCTACTTATCCAAGAGCAGGGGAGATCATTCCATTTTCTCTTATCTTCATCAGTTTCTTTCTTAGAAGACTTAAAGTTCTTGTCAAACAGGTCTTTCACCTCTTTGGTTAGTTATTTGTGGCTATTGTGAAGGGTGATGTTTCTCTGATTTCTTTCTCAGCTTCTTTATCTTTTGTATATAGGAGAGCTACTGATTTTTTTGAGTTGATATTGTATCATACCACATTACTGAAGGTATTTATCAGCTGTAGGATTTCCCTGGTTGAGTTTTTGGGGTCACATGTATACTGTCATATCATCTGCAAATAGTAAAAGTTGAATTGCTTCCCTTCCAATTTGTATCCCCTTGATCTCCTTTTCTTGTCTTATTGTTCTAGCTAGAACTTAAAAATTATGTTGAATAGATATGGAGAGAGTGGACAGCCTTGTCTTGTTCCTAATTTTAGTGAAATCACTTGGGGTTTCTCTTCATTTAACTTGATATTGGCTGTTGGCTTACTGTATATTGCATTCATTATGTTTAGATATGTTCCCTGTATCCCTGATCTCTCCAAGACCTTTATCATGAAGGGTTGTTGGGTTTTGTCGAATGCTTTTTCAGCATCTAATGAGATAATCATATGGGATTTTTTTTTAGTTTATTTATATGGTGGATTACAGTGAAAAACTTTCATGTTGAATCATCCCTGCATCTCTGAAATGAAGTCGATTTTATCATGTTGAATGATTTTTTTTAATGTGTTGGATCTAGTTTGCCAGTATTTTATTGAGTATTTTCACATCTATATTCATGAGGGAGATGGGTCTGTAATTCTCTTTCTTGGTTTAGTGTTTCTGTGTTTTCAGTGTCAAGGTATCTGTAGCATCGTAAAAAGAGTTTGGTAATGCTCCTTCTGTTTCTCTTATGTGGGATACTTTGAAGAGTATAGCTGTCAGCTCTTCTTTAAAGTTCTGTTAGAATTCTGCACTGAAACTATTCAGCCCTGGGTTTATTTTGGTTGGGAGACTTTTGATGACTGCTTCTGTTTCCTTGCAGGTTATAGGTCTATTTAAATTTATCACCTGGTCTTCATTTAATTTTGGTATGTCATACCTATCCAGAAAATTATCCATTTCTTTTACATTTTTCAATTTTGTGAAGTACAGGTTTTGGTAGTATGAGCAAATGATTCTCTTAATTTTCCTTGGTGTCTGTTATGATGTTCCTATTTTCACTGATGATTTTATTTGGATGTTCTCTCTCTGCCTTTTGATTGGTATGGATAAGGGTTTATCTATCTTGTAAATCTCAGAGAACTAGCTCTCTGTTTCATTAATTCTTTGAATTGTTTTCTTTGTTTCTATTTTAATGATTTCAACCCTCTGATTATTTCCTGTCATCTGCTTCTCCTGGATGAGTGTGCTTCTTATTGTTCTATGTCTTTCAGATGTGCTGTTAAGTTGCTAGTGTGAAATTTCTCCACTTTCTTTATGTAGGCACTTAGTGCTATGACCTTTCCTCTTAACTCTGCTTTCATAGTGTCCCATAGGTTTGGTTATGTTGTGACTTCTTTTTCATTGATTTCTAGGAAGTCTTTAATGTCTTTGTTTATTTCTTTCTTGACCGGGGAGTGATTCACTTGAGCACTGTTCAATTTCCATGAGTTTATAGGCTTTCTGCAATTAGTGTGGTTGTTAAATTCTAACTTTAAGTCATGGTTATCCGATAAGATACAGGGGGTTATTCCAGTTTTTTTGTTTCTGTTGAGGTTTGCTTTGTTAATTTTAGAGAAGAGTCCATGAGGTGCTGAGAAGAAGGTATAGTCTTTTTTTGTTTGAATGGAATGTTCTATAGATGTCTGTTAATTCCATTTGAGTCATGACATCTGTTAGCTCTCTTTTTCTCTCTGTGTTAAGTTTCTGCCTGGTTCACCTGTCCAGTGGTAAGAATAGGGTGTTGAAGTGCCCCATTATTAGTGTGTGGGGTTAGCAATGTAAAATGATAAAAGATGGTATTCAACAATGCTTAATAAAAAATTAGTGCTGAAATAACAAAAAGAAAGCAACAGTAGACAATCTGGAGGCATTGCATACAGATTCAGATAACAACAGAACAAAGAACTTGGAGGTATCACTGCTGGTGTGAGAGTATGGATCCTGCATATGTGATGCCATAGCCGACACCTCATGTCAGCATTAGAAGAGTTGGGATGATCCTTAGAGGGGAGTAGTTGTTTGTGCCCATGGAGCCCGAGCTGGAGAGCATCCTGCGCCCATTGTAATGTAGCAAAAGAAGGTATATCACATTGATGTTATAGTTAGGAACACAGCAGTAACTTTTGAGAGGATCCTCTCTAATCATGGAAGAATTTACAATTCAGTAAAATGCTGTGCCCCAGCTTCTGATCTGTAGAGAAGTCTGCTATGGAAGGATGGTGAATTATTTCAAGCAGCACAGTTGTTTTTTATTCAGTGGTGTAATGACAGGCTCCAGATCTCAAAATCACCTCACTGATGAGTCATGTATGATGTGGAGAGGATATGTTCCTACTCTAAATAGTTCATGACACCAAACAGGACTCAGAATTAAGAGCTGCATGTTCATATGTCCTAAGTCATACACAACAAACTCTTCCATGCTGTTCATAAGTGAAAACCACTGAAAACAAACACAAAGTGACATTCTCACTGCCACACTAACTTCAGTGCTGCGGTTTGCCCTTGAGCTTCTAAGGTCCTGAGGATCATCCATATTCCTCCCTGAGGAGCGTTGGCTGCATGCGCTGCTCCTCACTGCGGCTTTAATCTTGCTGCTTTTTACGTTCCTCTGTCCACTGCTGTTGAATTCCATGTTGCTGCTGTGCCTTCCACTATCCCCTAGAACCAGCTTCTGTTGAGAGGACACATCCCATTTCTATTGCTGCTCATCAGATCCTTCCCTCTTTGTTAGTTTAAAGATACTGAATTCTCCATGTGTCCTCTGGTTTCTCCTAGGTAGGATTAGTGGAGATAGTGAGCGGTGCCTCTTTCCCCAAAGTTGAAGATTTCTCACCTATTTTCTCATGTTGTAGCATTCAGAGCTACAGTCTGTCATCTTTGTATTGCTTAACTTTCCTTTTATTCTGTGAATTTTCTGACTTCATTTACTTGGTGTTCTTCTTGCTTAGCTCATTGAATATCCTTCAAATTCCTCAAGGAATTCATTAATATCTGCTTTTTATTTCTAGAGATTTAGTTGTTCTTTTATTTATATTGATCTTTGAACACTCCCTTGACTATTGTTTGCAAGTCGTTCACTCGCAAAATTTGACCATATTATGGAAAACAGTAGAGCGGTTCCTTTGAAATTATAGGAAAGAAACATACAGTGTATCTGCTCCATGACCAGGTATGATCAGTTGGGAATTAGTTAGTGGTAAGTGTCATTGGCTGTTCCATACTTGCTCTAAAGTTCTTTAATAAGAAATCAAGGAATTGTTCATTAATTATAAAGCACCATAATTATGTAAACTAAAAGCATTATCCAGACATGCAGAATTAAGGCCTACTTTGTGACACAGGAGTAACATAAAATATAACATAGTTACATAAGCTAGGCGTCTAGACTAGTCAGTCAGTTCCAGTTTCACATGGAACTATAAAATTGATTTTTCCAAAGCCTTACCCACTCTGAGCAGTGGATGGGGAGAGGAGGTTGGGAAGGCAGGAGGAGGGGAGGGAGTAGGAATGGGGATAGCTATAGAAAATGAAAAAAAAAACCTGTATTAAAACAAACAATTAAAAAGACACAAAAAATTAATTTCCACAGGGGAGATTGATAGCAGCCAGAGACTGAAGGATCTCAGAGTTGTACCAGTATATGTCAGTTGTCAACTTGAGTGAATTAAGAGCTGCCTGAACACTGGAGAAAAGGCTCAGAGTTTGAGTGCGGTAGGTAATAAACCACAAGAGACAAGAAGGAAAACTCGGTTCAGCCCAAGTTAGTTGGTGTTGGCTCAAACCTCTACGGAGTCTAACATCAGGTGTTTTATTCTAAGCCTATTTAAATATAATACAGTTTAGAAAAAATATTTCTACAATTACAAAATGTAATACATTCTGTGTTGCAGAACGAGGCATAATTACATCAAAACTCAACTCAAAGTACATGTCATTTTTTTCAAGGATAGGCTACATATATTAGTTTAAGGGACTAGAGAGGAGTCTGGCGTGTTGTTGATCATCCAGATCATATAGACAGTCTAGAGGTCAATAGCACAGTTTATAAAGTACATGTGACAGACATCGCCTGTAAGGATGGCTTCTATTGGCTAAGAAACAAAGCTAAAGAGAAAGATCTAGGGAAGGAAAGTCTGGAATGAACATTCTGGAGTCAGTGGGTGAGATCTGGCTCTATGGATAACAGAGGTCACCAGGTCATTAACAACATATGGCCAGCCTTCTGAGTCGAAAACAAATGTCCATTTCCTTCCTTAAAGAGACAACCTCGTGTGGTTAATATTCCTGGTTTCCCTACTGACCTGGTACTCCCAAGAGCTCCTCCCTTCTAAGTTTTTTAAAGAAAAGATACTGTAATCGATGCCAAGGTTGAATACATTGCCTCTATGGCTAGTCTAATTACTTTAGGCAAGAACATTGGGATCTAGGGTGCCATTCGTCCACCACATTGGATTAGTTATCTAAGGGATGTTGAGACCAGATTGGCTTGCAAAAGCTAATAAATTTGGCGCCCTACAGGTTGGGAGCCAAAAGGAGAGGTTGGAAGTTTTCTAAGAGGCACCCCAGGAAGGGGGCAGAAGATATGGATGACATCATTCCAATGGGTGAGGAAGAGAGGAAGGTCCTAAGACTAAAGTCTAGGGTGTCAGGGAGGACTAAATGAAGAATACACAAGGCATTTAGTGGACATAGGGGTCAGGGCTAACAGCCCAGTGAGACTTGGCACGTGGGTTAAAACCTAGCCTAAAAATAAAGCCTAACACAAGGGAAAGGGTCTAGAGTTGGGTAGGTACCTCTACCTACAAGAGTACCAGAGATTCAGGGAAGCATTTACGTTAACTGAGAGGAATCACGTACCAATTGCCCGTGATGGATGGGGGGGCAAAGCAATTGGTGGGCCAGAAGGTGGGTCTGCTAAGGGTGGACTGGAGATAAGAAATAGGGTCCCAGGAAAGCTCAGATCCCTGAAGGGTAACGTCTGCACCGGGTTATCCTATCGGAATCACACAACACCAGTGTTAGAGTTTTGAGGCAATCGAAGAACCAATGAATGCCAAAAAGATAACAACATGCAGCCGACCTCACACAAGAGATTTATTTGGGGGCGGGGCGCATGAACGGCTGCTTCTGAGTGGGGATGAGGGAGAGAACTGGCCGTGATGGTGCAGACTTTATGGGGGTGGGAGATAATAGAGCATTCATATATATGACCACGGCGACAGTGGAAACGTCGCCTTTAGTGGTGGTGTGGAGCCGGCACTGAATCATTCAAGGTAGGAATCTGGTTCTGGAATGTGGGCAGTCCCTAGCAGTATCCGTTTCTTCTATCACATCTTGAGCTCCTGAGATTCTCTTTTCTGTCTCTTGTATTCTGTTCTCGAAGCTTGCCTCTAAAGTTCCTTTTTGAATTACTAATTTTACCATTTCCAGAATTCCCTAAGTTTGTGCTTTGTTTATTGATTCCGTTTCCATTTTCAGGTCTTAAACAGTTTTATTCATTTCCATACACTATGCTTTCCTGAATGTTTTTAAGAGATTTATTAATTTCCTCTTGAAGGACCTCTAGCATATTCATACAGTTGATTTTAAGGTCTTTCCCTGTGCTTCAGCCATGCTGGAATATTCAGGGCCTTCTGTAGTAGCTAGGATAGCTGGGCTCTGGCACAGACATCTTGCCCTGGCTCTTGTTGTGTTTTTAGGTTGCCGTCTCCTTATCTGGGATTGGGTTGATTATCGGCCTATGTGTTGACTTCTAGAATTGTCTTTGTTGGGTAGGTGTTTTGTTCCTTGGTTTCTATTTGCTCTGTCAAGTTTTGGAGAGTGTGATGATTATATGTTGCCTGGTAGGGAATTTTCTTTAGACCTGATAGTTGTGGTTACTGGAGTTTCAGGTAAAATGTGTTTCTGGTCTTGGGAGATGACACTTAGCAATGTGGTTAGGTATGGACCTGAGGGCTTCCACAAGAGAGAGTAGAACAGTGTTCAACAAGGATAGTCTTACTTCATCTGCTGAGAACGGAGGGAGTCAGTGAAGCATGGTCACCACAAAGGGTCTGCTGGAGCTCTGGGGATGAGAGTCTCAGGTTAGATCTAGGGGAACGGAAGGAAAGAGGGAGATCTACAGGCAGCCCACCTGCTTTCTTGGCAGGAATGGCTGGTGGGTTAGTGCGCAGTGTCTGCTGGAGTTGCGGCTAGAATAAAGCAGTAAGTCTGAAGGGGAGTTTAGGCAGAGAAGGTCAGTGGGATCCATAGGAGGAGTGGGCAGAGGGGGAAGGAAGGCTGTAGCAGCTGTTCTGTTGTGGAGCTGGGGAAGAGACAGGGGCACTGGATCTGGGAAGCAGGGGAAAGAGAGGGTCTACTGGCAGTCTACCTGAATTTCTGGCAGGACTGGCCTGTGGGTTAGCAGAGGGTGCCTGCTCGTTTGGGGGTTTGAAGTAAAGCAGTAAGTCGGGGGGGGGGTGAGGTTCGAAGGGTAAGATCTGTGGGATGCACAGGAGATGGGAAAGGAGAGCAGGGAAGGCTGCCACAGGTATTCTTTTCCTTTTAGTTTTAAGGCAAAGAAACTCAGCTGAAGTAGTGCACTACACCAGTGTTTTCCATTTTTGTCTCCAGGCTACTCATGTCCCAGCTGTTCTGACTTCCTGTTTCCTGCTCCATCCTTGAAGACCTCATCCCAAACGTTTCATTATACCCTTTCTGCGTCCACAATCCCTCTGCAGCAGAGAGATTTCTAGTCTCGGTGCTTCTCTACGCTCCATGTGCTACTGTATGTATGAGATCAGTTGACGTCAGCCTCAGTCTGCCTTCAGGGTACCCATTTGGGGTGAGGACGTGCAGAATGAAGTTTTAAATCTACCCAACATAACTGGATGACGCCGATTCTTTCTTAGTCCACCCAAGCAACTGTCATTCAAATTTAAGTAAACAGTGGAATCGATTAGAATATTTAGTGGGTGGGAAACATCTAATAAGATTTGATGGAATGTAACAAGTCCAGACTGTTGAGCTGTGCAAGTGGGATGGTTACAATATTGCTTGGAGCATTTAGAATTTTATATAAAATGTGTTCTTTGTTCTTTTGAAGAGCCATCTGTAAAAGCATTAAAAGTAATCTCTATAGAATTTTTTTATGTAATTTTAGGCAATACCCATAGGGCATCTCAAAAACAAATATTGAAAGGATCTTTTGGATAGTGATTTTCTATTGAGCCCAAGTAAAATGCTAATGCAACCTGTCAGTTATTGCCAGTGTGGAACAAACCATCAACCTGCATTTTATTTAGTGTCATAATGATTTCTCTGGGCTCTTTACTAATAAATCCTTTAACATTTGTCCTTTCCATCAATATTAAGTTTATAATTTCATATAAATAAAGAGTTATAGATTATTGCTTACAATTATGACATGAATAAATTGCTACAATACCTTGTTGTTGTATAATTCCAGCAGGAGATGAAGATAAAGGAAGGGTAAGTGATTGATAAGGAAGTAAGGGATTAATTCTGAGTTACTGCTTTAGCAGCAGCATTATTTAATAACCTTGCAATCCACGCTGCTTCAGGTGGTACATTTCTTATAGAATTTAACCAGAAGTCTCCAGCAGGCAACTTTAGGAGCAGAGCTAAATCCTCAGTAGTGATAGACAGATAAGAGTGTACCCAATTGACATGACCCAAAATTTTAAATATTGCTCTTTTAGTTTATTTATCATGAAACTTAAGCATGCACTTAAATGTTGATTAGACAAACAAGAGAAAAGAATGTCATACATATAATTGGTCACCAATACCTCAGGAAATTTAATCAGCATTGCTTTAACATTCTAGTTACAGTTGTTCCTGTACTAGAGGTTCTCCCTATTTTAATTTCTCCCCACGAAGGGACCAGTGATCAATCTATAATGAGTTTTTTTCCAATGTTAGAGAAAAAAAACAAACAAAATAACTAAGCTCTGGGGCAGCCAGGCTAGCTCATGATGGAACAGCAGAGCCCTGCTCACCATTCCTTGCAATTGATGTGTTGCATCAGATGCCATTCTGTGCTGCGCTAAGCCAAACCCAGACCCTGGAAAAGGCAATGGGGCTGGAGAACTGTGAGTTTCAGTTTGCTTGTCTGAGAGGACAAACCCCAAATACATGTGGCTCGCCTGGAGGCCGAGTGACTGTGGTACCCATTTGGCCAGCCCAGCCAAGATGTGTCCTGCAGAAAATGTTTTTTCATGCTCATTTATTTATTTTTTTAATAATTGACAGAGATTTTTCCCTCCCCCTTTCAGGGACTCTCTTTACTTTGGTTCCTATGCTTACAAAGTTGCAGAGCTGTAGTTCTGAATATATTGTTTTTCTGGATTTTAACAAACATTTCAATAACTTTACAAAATGCTTTGTTGCAAAGGAATGAGAAGAACCTATGTTAATTCCACTCTCTCACTTATGGTTGTTAATCCTTGGGCAAGAGGCTGAGTTTCCCAAAAAGCTAATTTCTCTTAAAGAAAGCATTTCTTCTCTTCTCTAAGAACTGCGCTCCTTTCATTGATATTTGTGGTTTTGCCGTGACCGTGTGACTGTTTTTATATTGGCTTCTGTGGAAACTGTCAGTATTTTGCTGATGAGACTTGCATCGATTCTGCTGGTTGCTGTTAGTAACATAATCACTTACACCTTGTCATTTGTCGATCAGTGTGTGTGGCAGTCCATTGCCTTGTGTACTTTTCCTTTTTCATTGCTGAGTGCCTTAAAAATTTCCTCATAGAAGTAAAGTCATTATTTTGGCTTATTCCTAGACCTTCCTGAAGCAACTTGAATGGGTCAAATTGTCATTATAGACTTGGAGGAAAACTAGTCATTTTGTGTATTAGTTTTTAATTTTTTGATAATAGCTAAAACACTTGTCAAATCTAAGAGTTTCCCATGGCATCTGTGGGGAGTTGTGTGTGTGTGTGTCTGTATCGTCACTACAGTGGGATTAGGTTCCTTTCTTTCCTACATGTATTTCCTTTTTATCTATGGACTTACTCAGACTTTTCTAGCTCACTCATATGTCCCTGCAGTAAATGAGCTTGGAGAATGCCTGCATCTTTCTCCTCTTTACAGTTTTTCTGCTAATGCTGTTTATTTTTCTGCTGTACTGTACTGTTGATCGACGTGTGACACACACACCCTTACTGTTTTGAACTGTCTTCCATTTCTTCCTAGCTCCTTTAGGAGTTCATCACAAACTCATTGAACATTCAATGTTGTAGACATTTCGATTTCTAATGAGATTTTCATGTCACAGAGATTTTATTCCTTATATGATTTGTTTGTTTGTGTTTTTGAGACAGGATTTCTCTGTGTTGCTTTGAAGCCTGTCCTGTAACTCACTTTGTAGACTCGACTGGCCTTAAACTTTCAAATATCCACCTGCCTCATCCTCCTGAGTGCTGGAATTAAAGGTGTGCACCACCACTGCCCTAACCCTTATATGATTTTTTAAAAATATTCCATTGGCAAAATTACTGGTAGCATTTTCCTCCCTCCTGTTAGAAATAGTGGTTCGCATGAGTTGGGCATGGTGGTTACTCCCAGCTCTCCCTCTTTTGATCTATTCTTTATGTAAAATATCTTTATTTCCTGTTTTCTCATGGATCATTTCTCTCAGATTTTTTATGTATAGTTTACTTCCAATTATGATCTTTAGTGTTGCTTGAGTGAATGGCATGTGTTATTCCATAACGTCCTTCAAATGCACTTCCTTCTTCATGAATTTTCAGAGTCTACATTTCTGGGTGCACTGATAATGTCCATAGCTATTTTCTTTTATCACTCTAAATATATCTTCCCGTGCTCTCTTGTCTATAGAAACGTCGACAATATTGCTGCTATTATTTTTGTTTGGAGGTTTTGTTATATGGTTTAGCATTATCTGTAGCAGGGCTATATTAATTTTAGCTTTTTTTTTTTTGAGATCTTGATGTAAAATGTCAAGAAGAGTTCCAGTCTTTGGTCTTAAGACAGAAACTCAGAGAAGAGCAACAGGGCAAATGGCTGCTTCTCCAATAAATGCTCCACAGGTCAGTATCATGTCCACATTACTTTAATAAAAAATATTATCTAAACCATGCAAGTCTTTAATTCCCTACCTCTAGTAAAGCAATCTAAAGTGTTTGTTTTCTATCATGTTTTTCTTTTTCTTCTCTGATAAGTAAGATTAAACCTTTAAATTTTGTCACCACATTGCTCAGCTCTGTTCCTTTGTGTCCTCCCTTGATTATTCCTGTGAAGACATATATTTTCCATGCACTTAAAAGCTACAATTCTGAAAGATTTGTTATGAATGATGATCAGAGAAATATATTGATGCCAAGTTCCTACAGAGGATGGACTTGGGTCCTTTAGTGAGGAATGAAGGTCTCATGTGCCACGGGATTTGCATTGCAGGGATAATAAGATTTCTAGAACCATCTTATGAAAGTAGCCCTAGAAATACATGGACCTTTTGGCTTACATCTCTGAGCTATTAAGGAAAAAGTAGAAATAAAGAGACTCAGAGTATTGAGTCCTAGTAGTAATTGTTGCACCACTGTAGAGAGTGGAGATGATGGAAACAATATATGGCTTGTTCTTGCTGGAACACTGACGCGTCTGAGAGGGGATACGGATTGCAGTATAGTAGATTTTTCTTCTTTGCTATTTGCTATCACACAGTGATGATGGGTGTGGTGACACCTGAAATTTTTCTTGTCTCAGGAGAGGTGCTGCTCAGTGTGAAGTTCTCAATAGACAGATCGGTGTTTTGTCTTTTAGTTTTCAGGCAAGGTGTAAGCAGTCCTGCTCCCACCTCTATATTGCATCATGGGGAATATATTAATAAGAATTTTCCAGAGTTATTGACTGGGTGCTGGTCACAAGCCATCAATTTTCAAACATTAACAAATGTCCTTCTTAATGACTTTGCTCTCTTCTTTGGGCAAAGGAAGGCTCTTCCCCTCCCCTTTTACGTTTCCATTCCCTGAAGCTATGTATTACATAGGCAGAGATTCTGTAAAGAGGTTTCAATGGACAGGTTTCCACTTCTTACATTTAAAAAAAAAAAGAAAGAAAAGAAAAATAGTTGAATTTACAAGATTCAAATTTTCAATTGAGACAATGTCATGAGCAATAATATTTTTCAAAACTGATGAAGAGTTAGCATCATTCTCACACAACTTAAAGTAATCATGTTGATCACAGAAAATCTACTTCATCTGAATGCATTGTCACATTGTACATGAATTTACACATTTTTTTCAAACTATTGTGTAGTGTACCCTTGTATGGAATTTATGAAATTATAATTCATCAGTATTAGTTTTATTGACTTTTAGAAAATGTAGTTAATAATGTTAATGCTAATTTTTCTATTTACATAATGGTTATGAAGATGTTCTAATTACAATAACTGCACAAAGTATTTGAGTCAATGTGTTGTTTAGAATGTTGGATGTCTACACTAATGCTACCCTTTTTACTGTTTAAAGAAAACACTCTGACTTTTAATCCATCCATGTATTCAGCATTCCATATTCTGCCTCTTTGCTCTAACAAGGATGCAGCATTGTATCTAGACTTCAGGATTTCAACTGAGCATGTTAGAAGAGAGTCAGGTGAAGCCCATCTGCAGACAGGATTGATACAGTGTCGATATTTGAACAAAATCGGCGGTTGTAGAATTTGGAAGCAGTTTTGCTCATATGTTTTCATATATAATGCAGCAATGTGATCCTTTTTGATATCCATATAACATTCATAAAGGTACATCCTGCACTTAGACCTCAAAGGTGCATTTTACAATGCCTCACAGTTTGCTGATTGTGAGTCTATTATGCTATCCAGTTCTCATAAAGACAGAAAATACAATATAAATTATGAATAGTCTATTAAAATTAACCTTCACTTTTATTTTATATATGTGGATATATTTACCAGAATATTTACATGCACAGTATTTGTTTTCTCTCCTGTAGAGTTCAGAGGACATTATTGGATCTGTTTGAATTAGAGTTATAATCTATTAAATAGTGCTTTGTGTGTGCTGGGAACCAAACCTGGGTTCTCCAGATAAGCCACTTCTGAACCATCTCTGTGGCATTGTTAGAAAACTTTTGTTTTTGAATAATATTTTTCTTCATCTATATCATGGAGGTATCTCTAATTCCCTGTATCTAATTTACTTAGGAAAACATTTTTCCCACAAGCACATGGTAATTGGGTAACTTCCCGTTACAGGATCTGTTGACATTCAGAAATGTGGCTGTGGACTTCTCTCAGGAGGAATGGGATTGTCTAGATTCTTCTCAGAGGGCTCTCTACATGGATGTAATGCGGGAGAATTATAGCAATCTAGTTTTTGTAGGTAAGAATACTTTTCTTGTAGAATTTCTGACTTTTCCTTTGTATTTATCTACATTGTAGGTATGTAAACTCTCTATCTAGAGAGTGGCAGAAATAAGGGAAATTCTGATAATAATAGCCATAACATTATGTTTTCAGTGTTCCCTACTAGAGCACCCAATGCTATATACTGTGCAATCTCACTAACCCCCTTATTTAGTTTTTAATCCTAACTTAAGGATTGAATATTGGAATTTCAAAGAATTTCAAAGAAATTTGGCATTCAAAGTAAGGACATGCATTTATTTTTACTGTTGGATTAAGCTATTTACCTATTTCTAATTTTTAAAAGATGAAGTGACTTTAAAATAGAGAAAGAAATGTTAGTAGTGTGCATATTGTTGTTATTTTTTTACTTTTTCTGAGATATGGTCTCTAGTCCCTGCACAGCATGATTTTAATCCTGTCACTAGGGAGGTGAGTTCCAGACCAGCCTGTGTTACACGGTGAGTTCCCGGCTAATGAAGGCTACACGGTGTGACTCTCTCAAAAATATAAGCAAGGAAAAAAGAGAAGCACTCTCCATATGATCATTAAGAGTGCCTTTCTCAAAGTACATTATTGCTCCATTGCCTATTTGTTCAACCTTCTGCAAAGTATGAAGATTAGATACAAATGTGGTCCTTGTGGTTTGGTTGGAGATGAGAGTAATGATCCTTCTGAGCCTCGAGTAAGAGTTCTGTTCCTAAGATTTGCTAATTTATTTGTCTTAAAGAACTTAAGGATGCATCAGTTACTGGATCTGTTTAACCAAGCATAAGTCCTTATTATCCCTAATTGTGCTAATTTTCCAGAGAACCATTGTATATGTGGTAAATATGAGAATGTCTTGGATCAAGACCCAAAGCATGTTGTTCATCAGCATATGTATATACAAGAGAAGTCTCACAAATGGTATGAGCCTGGCAAAATGGTTCATAAATCCTCCCAATGTAAAACTTCTGACACAAGTGATACTATACAAAGCTGCAAGAATTATGAAAATGGTAGCCACAGGGATACTTCTACTGAGTTATCAAACCTAAAGAGACATGAAAGTGGAAGCACCGTAAAAGAGCAATACAAATATAAAGATTACGGGAAGTGTTTAAGCTTGTGTTCCACAATCAGTCAATATCAACGGATCCACACTAGAAAGAAAGAACACAAAAATACAGAATGTGATGAATTTCTTGACTCTAAACATGAACACACAATTGAACAAATCCATAATGGAGAGAAAGCATATCAATGCAGGAAATGTGGAAAGTGCTTCCGGACCTATTTGAGACTCAGTAAACATCAGAGAACTCATCCTGGAGAGAAACCCTATAAATTTATAGAATGTGATAAGTCCTTTCTGAATTTGTCACACCACAAGGTACATTACAATATCTATCATGGAGGAAAACCCCGCAAATGTACAGAGTGTGGCAAGTGCTTTTATAATTCATCAGGCTTTAAAAGACGTTGCAGAATCCACACTGAAGAGGAGACTTACAAATGTAAAAATTGTAGAAAATCCTTTATCTGTTGCTCTGGTCTTAGAAAACATCAGAAAATTCGTGGAAGAGAGAGGCCTTATAAATGTAAACAATGTGGTAAGTCCTTCTATACTTTGTCACACCTTGAATACCATTGCAGAACCCATAGTGGAGAGAAACTTTACAGATGCAATGAATGTGGCAAATCCCTTTCTACCTCCTCAGGTCTTAGAAAACATCAGAGAATTCATACAGGAGAGAAAATTTACAAATGCAATGAATGTGGCAAATCCTTTACCTTCCGCACATCTCTTAGACTACATCAAAGAATTCATACAGGAGAGAAACCTTACAAATGCAATGAATGCGACAAATGCTTTATCCAGAAAGTCAACCTTAGAACACATCAGGTAATTCATACAGGAAAGAAACCTTTCAAATGTAGTGAATGTGAGAAATCCTTTACCGTTGGCTCTGGTCTTAGAAGACATCAAACAGTTCATACTGGAGAGAAACCTTATAAGTGTAATGAATGTGGGAAATCCTTCACAATTGTCTCAGATCTTAGAAATCATCAGAAAATTCATACTGGAGAGAAACCTCACAAATGCAGTGAATGTGGGAAATCCTTTATCTGGAAAGCTGATCTTAGAACTCATCAGAAAGTCCATACAGGAGAGAAACCTTACAAATGTGAATGTGGAAAATCCTTTACCACTGGCTCAGGTCTTAGAAGGCATCAGAGAATTCATACAGGAGAGAGACCTTACAAGTGCAATGAATGTGACAAATATTTTGTCCAGAAAACCAACCTTAGAAGACATCAGAGAATTCATACAGGAGAGAAACCTTACCATTGTAGTGAATGTGGGAAGTCCTTTAACACTGACTCATATCTTAGAATACATCAGAAAATTCATACTGGAGAGAAACCTTACAAATGTAACGAATGTGACAAATACTTTATCCAGAAAGCCAAACTTAGAATACATCAGAAAATTCATACAGGAGAGAAACCTTACAACTGCAGTGAATGTGACAAGAGCTTCAACCAGAAAGGCAATCTTATAACTCATCAAAGAATTCATACAGGAGAGAAACCTTACAAATGTAGTAAATGTGAGAAATCCTTTGCCATTGGCTCAGTTCTTAGAAAACATGAGAAAATTCATACTAGAAGAAACCTTACCAGTGCATTGAATGTGACTAATCCTTTATCCAGGAAGCCAGGCTTAGAACTCATCAAGGAAGTCATACAAGAGAGAACCTTATAAGTGCAGTGTATATAGCAAAGTCTTTACCCACCCTTAAGAAAACATAAGAAAATTCAAACTGGAATCCAATGTTTCCATATTAAATAATATGGCTTATAATTTATTCAAGCTCTGTCCTTATGGACCAATGCAGGGTCCACAAAAGAGAATCAGTATGAACATGAGAAACTTGTGGAAGCTTTTAAGTCATGTTCAAAATCTTAGAAAAAAAATCAAGACTTTATATTGAGGAAAAATTCTGAATATGTCACATTATAGGAAACTTTTTTTAAAAACATTTTACTTTTTCAACCACAAATGCTTCATACTGAAGACAAAATGGGGAAGTCTGTAGAATGTGCTGTTGTATCTGGAGACTGAAGCATTCCATCCAGAGGAAATAAACCATTCATAATTGATTCAAGAAGTTTCTGAAACTGACAAGGTTCACTATGCTTAATTCCATTGAAGAAACTTGTATCAGTCTTGCTGCTTCGAAGAGGGTTTGATGAGTTGAGCCAGTAAGATACGGTGCCCTTTAACATGTAGATATGCATGTAGTTGTGTAGTATGCTGTGGGTATCCAGCTTTCAAAAGCTGTATTTCATGCTGCCTTGGAGTTTTGTGATGGCAACTATCTTTGAGTAAACTTCACTCTTGTAACCAACTCCAGTTCTGTATTTATATAAGTAAATAACCCAATAAAATCCATTGGTTTAACAAGATGGATTTCAGTTGAAAGCACACTTGGTTCTGTGGTCAGTTCCCATTTTGACTTATTGGGTGCATATGAATTTGTCTCTCCTCAGGAAAAGTCTCTCATACAACATTTGCTGAATGTATTAATTGTTCCTCCAAACTTGTACACCAGAAAATTAATGTTAAAGAGAAAGTATTTGAGTCTACTGAAGAAGGAAAGCTTACTACTCAAGTAGTAAGCTTCAGGCTTACTACTATGATAGTACATGGTTCCATTGAAAGGGCTCAACACAGACAGAATGTAGATTAGGGAGGCTAAGAAAGAAGGCCATTCTCCCTTGCATTCATGGAAGAGAGTGAGAGATCAGCAGTGGGACACATGAAAATATATGTACAAACCTGTGTTATTGACAGACATCATCCAAACAGGGCTGTGTCTGTGCATGACTCTGAAATCATGCTTAGATTCCATGATTCTGTCAAGCTCCAGTGACCCTCAGAGCACTGCTGTCCGTGGGTAAATAATGAACACCATTGTGCTAGCCTTGTGTCCTGTTGTACCTTAGAAATACTACTCTACAAGCCTAAACAAATGAATCAAATTCCTTTTCTTAAATTCTTTACATGATGCTAATATTGTAGACATATCAGAAAATTCAGCATTAAATAAAACTCAAGAAAATACTTGAATAAAAACATATTCAGCCAGGCAGTGATGGCATATACTCTTCTTTAATCCAGCACTTGGGAGGCAGAGGCAGGCAGATCTCTATGAGTTCAAGGTCAGCCTTGTCTACAAAGCAAGTTTCATGAAATCTAGGACTTACTTAAACAAAGAAACCCTGTCTCGAAAGATAGTAAGACATATTAAGCTTAATTTTATGTATAAATCCATCCATACAAATATTAAGAGTCTACAGAGCTTCAAAAAGATGACCTATGAGCAAGAGAAAGTGTGCATGCTCATATTCAGCTTAGAAATCCCCAAGGGTGTGCCCTTGATTAATTGTGTTTGTACAGCTCATTTTAAAATATACTTTATAATTAAGAAATACAGGTTGGTAGATAGTCATCTATAATAGTCAAGTGTTTAATCAAGTTAAGTTTTATAGGTGCACAGAGATATATTTAAGGTGGATAGGTATTCTTCAAACCTTTCAAAGATGTACAGAATATGGAATTTACAATGTTTTAAGAACGTATGACTTTATATGACAATGAGACACATCTGCTTCTGGCATCTCTAATCTACTTCAAGAGGATGATGGACATCAAAGAGGCTCCTTATGGAGTTTTTTAGCCATTTGGACAAGAAAATGTTCTTGCCTGGACTGCTTGATGGTATGCTATGTGAACTGGACATGCAGGATACACAGAAAAATGACTATTGAACTTGCCTAAAGATGAGACAATCCTTCAAGATTCTTCTACATGAAAGGCCTACCAAACATTTTGCAGGACACAGAAAAAAGCATCTAATGAACTTTGTCATAACAGGGCAAAACATCTTCAAATTTTCTGTTTCATGGAAAATTTAGCCAGATATTATGGCCTGAAGTCTGAAGATGGATGCCCCCAAATTACAGAAGAACTTTGGGTGACTGTACAGGCAGCAAGATGTCTGTCAATTCTAAAGCTTTGGAAGTTGGTTATAATGCACTTCGTCTCTACTTAGGTAATATATCCTTCTGAAGTCTTTGATGGAGTTGAAGACAAAAGTCATAGTATTCCTTAGTTATGATAAAAATAAATGAATTTAAATTCACAAAGATAGGATAGAAAATATTTTCCTTGATTTCCCAAATGTAAAAGGACAGAATATTGTGGCCATAATTCTTGCTTGAGCTGTTTTTATATGTAATTTTCATAAGCTAAAGTTAAAACATTCCTTTTTATTTAGACAGAAAAGGAGAAATGATGTGGGATTCCCATCTGTATGCTGTGAATATGTATAATTACCATTGGTTAATAAAGAAACTGCTTTGGCTTGTAGAGGGGCAGAATATACGCAGGATGAGAGAGATAGAGAGAGAAAGTAGGCAGAGTCAGGGAGATGCCATGTAGCTGCCAAAGGAGACAGATGCAAGATCCTTAACAGTAAGCCACAACCATATGCCAATATATATGTTAATAAACATGGGTTAGTTTACAATATAAAAGTTAGCTAGTAATATGCCTGAATCATTGGCCAAGTAGTGTGGTAATTAATATAGTTTCTGTGTGATTATTTTGGGTCTGGGCAGCTGGGATATGAATAGGCATCCTCCTACTACATGGAGTCAATTCACATATCAAAAGACACAGGCAAAAAGAAAAAAAGTAAAGAAAAGAAAGAAACACATAAACAGAAGGACCTTTTACACCATTGTTTGTCATAGCCAGAACCTGAAAACAACCTAAATGCCCCTCAACCGAAGAATGGATAAGGAAAATGTGGTATATTTACACAATGGAGTATTACACAGCAGGAAAAATAATGACTTCTTGAATTTTGGAGGAAAATAGATGGTTTAGAAAACATTATTTTGAGTGAGGTAACCCAGACAGAGAAAAACAATTATCACATGTACTCACTGAGAGGTATTTTTAAACCTAAAGCAAAGAAAGCCATCCTACCAACCACAATCACAGAGAAAGTAGACAACAATGTGGACACTAAGAGAGACTTACACAGATCTAATCTACATTGGAAGTAGAAAAAGACAAGATCTCATGAGTAAATTAGGAGCATGGGGACCTTGGGTGAGGGTTGAAGGGGGTACAGGAGAGACAGGGAGGGGAGCAGAGAAAAATGTGGAGCTCAGTAAAAATCAATAAAAATGATAAAAAAAATTTTAAAAAGACACAGGCTACCTGTTTAGTTGCTGAGGAATCCCATCTGAACGGGTGAGTGTGTGCTATCCAGGGGCGGACTGTCCCAGAAGAGAGCACAAACGCCCCTCCCCCAGCTCCTTCTGCAGGGCTGTCTTTCTTTCGCACGACCGACACCCCAGCACTCCTCCCCAACACTGCCCGGCTGTATGCTAGGACCAGCGCTCAAGAACAGTTTTAAGCTCCTACACTAAGGCTACCCACGCAGAGCGGTGAAGCCGGGCACCTTCAGCTCCAGCGCCAGGCTTCCTGTGCGAACCTGGATACCGCCCCCCCCCTTCCCCATTCATCCTTTTGGCCCTGGAGCATTGGGCTACCAGCGGCCCTGTTTAGTTGCTGAGGAATCCCATCTGGACGGGAACGGTTCCTGCTTCTACACTGAAGAGATATACCCAGAGAGTCAATCACAGCAAAGACTGGACCAAGACACCAGGCCTCTCCAGGCTCCATTTGAAGGAAGACATGGGAAGGCGCCAATGCAAGAATTCCTCCAACAACCTGAAAGGCAACATGACACCACCAGAATCCAGGGATCCCGAAATAAGAAGAATTGTACACCCAACTCCAGAAGAAATAGAAGAAATCGACTCAAAAGTGAGCTATATGAAAATAATAGAGGACCTTAAACAGGAGGTGAAAAACTGCCATAAACAATTAGAGATTACAAACAAAAAGGTAGAGGAAATGAATAAATCGCTCAAAGACACACAAGAAAACCAAGAGAAACAAGAAAAAGCAATCAAACAGGTTAGGGAAGCGGTTCAAGACTTAAAGAATGAAATGGAAGCAATGAAGAAAGCACAAACCGAGGGAAGAATGGAGATGGAAAATCTGGGTAAACGAACAGGAACCACAGAGACAAGTACTAACAACAAAATACAAGATATAGAAGAAACAATGTCAGACACTGAAGATACCATAGAGAAAATAAACACACTGATCAAAGAAATCAGCAAAACCAACAAATTCTCATCACAAAACATTCAGGAAATCTGGGACACAATAAAGAGACAAAACCTAAGAATAATTGGAGTAGAAGAAGGAGAAGAAGGGCAGCTCAACGGTCCAGAATATATACTTAATAAAATTATAGAAGAAAACTTTCCCAACCTGAAGAAAGATGTACCTATGAAGGTTCAAGAAGCATACAGAACACCAAATAGGCTGGATCAAAAAAAGAACATCCCCTCGACATATAATAATCAAAACACAAAATATACAGAATAAAGAAAGAATATTAAGAGCCGCAAAGGAAAAAGACCAAGTTACTTATAAAGGTAAACCTATCAGACTTACACCTGACTTCTCTATGGAAACAATGAAAGCCAGAAGGTCCTGGATAGACGTACTGCAAAAACTAAGATATCATAGATGCAAGCCCAGACTACTGTATCCAGCCAGGCTTTCATTCACTATAAATGGAAAAAACAAAATTTTCCAGGATAAAAACAAATTTAAATAATACATAGCCACAAATCCAGCCTTACAGAAAATAATAGAAGGAAAATCACTAACCAAGGAGTCCAGCAATGCCCACAATAACTCAGTCATCTAGAGATCCTTCACCAGCGCAACAAAAAGAAGGGAAACACACAAACCATACAACTAAAAAAGTGACCGGAGTTAACAACCACTGGTCATTAATATCACTTAATGTCAATGGACTCAACTCACCTATAAAAAGGCACAGGCTAAGAGATTGGATACGAAAACAGGATCCAACATTCTTCTGTTTACAAGAAACACACCTCAACCACAAAGACAGGCACCTACTCAGAGTAAAGGGCTGGGAAAAGGCTTATCAAGCAAATGGACCTAAGAAACAAGCAGGTGTGGCCATACTAATTTCTAACAAAGTTGACTTCAAACTTAAATCAATCAGAAGAGATGGAGAGGGACATTTTATACTCATAACAGGAACAATTCATCAGGATGAAGTCTCAATCCTGCATATCTACACCCCTAATATAAAAGTGCCCATGTATGTAAAAGAAACATTACTAAAACTCAAGGCAGTCATCGAACCACACACACTAATAGTAGGAGACTTCAACACTCCTCTCTCACCAATGGACAGGTCAATCAAACAGAAACCTAACAGAGAAATTAGAGAATTAATGGAGGTAATGAAGCAAATGGACTTAACAGACATCTATAGATTATTCCACCCAAATAGGAGAGAATATACCTTCTTCTCTGCAGCTCATGGAACCTTCTTGAAAATTGACCACATACTCGGTAGCAAAGCAAACATACACAGTTACAAAAAAATATTAGTAACCAAAGTGTCTTATCAGATCACCATGGATTAAAGTTAGAATTCAACAACAATGCTACCCCCAGAAAGCCTACAAACTCATGGAAACTGAACAGTCAACTACTGAACCATACCTGGATTAAGGAAGAAATTAAGAAATTAAAGTCTTCCATGAATTCAATGAAAATAAAGAAACAACATACTAGAACTTATGGGACACTATGAAAGCAGTCCTGAGAGGAAAGTTCATCGCACTAAGTGCCCACTTAAAGAAAACAGAGAAAGCACATATTGGAGACTTAACAGCCCACCTGAAAGCTCTAGAAAAAAAGAAGCAGACTCACCTAGGAGGAGTAGAAGACTGGAAATAATCAAACTGAGGGCTGAAATCAACAAAATAGAAACACAGAAAACAATCCAAAGAATCAATGAAACAAAAAGCTAGTTCCTGGAGAAAATCAACAAGATTGATAAACCCCTATGCAAACAAATCAAACAGCAGAGAGAGAATACGCAAATTAATAAGATCAGAAATGAAAAGGGGGACATAACCACAGACACAGAGGAAATTCAGAGAATCATTAGATCTTATTACAAAAGCCTGTATAACACAAAACTAGAAAATGTAAAAGAAATGCACACTTTTTTAGATAAATACCATATACCAAAGTTACACCAGGACCAGGTGAACAATCTAAACAGACCTGTAGGTCGCGAAGAATTAGAAGCTGTTATCAAAAACCTCCCTACCAAAAAAAGCCCAGGACCAGATGGTTTCAATGCGGAATTCTACCAGAACTTCCAAGAAGAACTAATACCTATACTCCTTAATGTATTATACAATAAAGAAACAGAAGGGGCATTACCTAATTCCTTT
Source organism: Microtus oregoni (assembly GCF_018167655.1). Classification (NCBI taxonomy): domain Eukaryota; kingdom Metazoa; phylum Chordata; class Mammalia; order Rodentia; family Cricetidae; genus Microtus; species Microtus oregoni. The sequence goes on from NW_024543065.1 coordinate 40,061,041, forward strand.
TATGAAGCTACAGTTACTCTGATACCAAAACCACACAAAGACTCAACCAGGAAAGAGAATTACAGGCCAATATCACTCATGAACATCGACGCAAAAATCCTCAACAAAATACTGGCAAACCGAATACAAGAAAACATCCGAAAAATTATCCATTATGATCAAGTAGGCTTCATTCCTGAGATGCAGGGCTGGTTCCACATACGAAAATCTATCAATGTAATCCAGCATATAAATAAACTGAAAGAAAAAAAAAACATACGATCATTTCATTAGATGCTGAAAAAGCATTTGACAAATTTCAACATCCATTTATGTTAAAAATCTTGGAGAGATTAGGGATACAAGGGTCATACCTAAATATAATAAAAGCTATATACAGCAAGCCGACAGCTAACATCAAATTAAATGGAGAGAAACTCAAAGCCATCCCGCTTAACTCAGGAACACGACAAGGCTGTCCACTCTCTCCGTACCTCTTCAATATAGTGCTTGAAGTTCTAGCAATAGCAATAAGACAACATAATGGGATCAAGGGGATTCGAATTGGAAAGGAAGAAGTTAAACTTTCGTTATTTGCAGATGATATGATAGTGTACTTAAGCGACCCACAAAACTCCACCAAAGAACTTTTACAGCTGATAAACAGCTTTAGTAATGTGGCAGGATACAAGATCAACTCCAAAAAAATCAGTCGCCCTCTTATACACAAAGGATATGGAAGCAGAGAGGGAAATCAGAGAAGCTTCACCATTCACGATAGCCACAAACAGCATAAAATATCTTGGGGTAAATCTAACCAAGGAAGTGAAAGATCTATTTGACAAGAACTTTAAGGCATTGAAGAAAGAAAATGAAGAGGATACTAAAAAATGGATGGACCTCCCTTGCTCTTGCATTGGGAGGATCAACATAGTAAAAATGGCAATTCTACCAAAGGCAATTTATAGATTCAATGCAATCCCCATCAAGGTCCCATCAAAATTCTTCACAGATCTGGAGAGGACATTAATCAACTTTATATGGAAAAACAAAAAACCCAGGATAGCCAAAACAATCCTATACAATAAAGGATCTTCTGGAGGCATTACCATCCCTGACTTCAAACTCTATTACAGAGCTACAGTAATGAAAACAGTGTGGTACTGGCATAAAAACAGAGAAGTCGACCAATGGAATCGTATAGAAGACCCAGATTTTACCCACAAACCTATGAACACCTCATTTTTGATAAAGGAGCTAAAAGTATACAATGGAAGATAGAAAGCATCTTCAACAAATGGTGCTGGCACAACTGGATGTCAACTTGTAGAAGAATGAAAATAGACCCATATCTATCACCGTGCACAAAACTCAAATCCAAATGGATTAAAGACCTCAATATCAGCCCAAACATACTGAAAATGATAGAAGAGAAAGTGGGAAATACCCTACAACAGATGGGCACAGGAGATCGCTTCCTATGTATAACCCCAGAAGCACAGACATTAAGGGCAACATTGAATAAATGGGACCTACTAAAACTGAGAAGCTTCTGTAAAGCAAAGGACACTGTCACTAAGACACAAAGGCAACCAACTGACTGGGAGAAGATCTTCACCAACCCCGCAACAGACAAAGGTCTGATCTCCAAAATATATAGAGAACTCAAGAAACTAGACTTTAAAATGCTAATTAACCCAATTAAAAAATGGGGCACTGAACTGAACAGAGAATTCTCAACAGAAGAAGTTCAAATGGCCAAAAGACACTTAAGGTCATGCTCAACTTCCTTAAAAATCAGGGAAATGCAAATCAAAACAACTTTGAGATATCATCTTACACCTGTCAGAATGGCTAAAGTCAAATACACCAAGGATAACCTTTGCTGGAGAGGCTGTGGAGGAACGGGTACCCTCATACATTGTTGGTGGGAATGCAATCTTGTGCAACCTCTGTGGAAGTCAGTGTTTCGGTTTCTCAGGAAATTCGGGATCAACCTACCCCTGGACTCAGCAATACCACTCCTGGGAATATACCCAAGAGATGCTCTATCATATGACAAAAGCATTTGTTCAACTATGTTCATAGCAGTATTATTTGTAATAGCCAGAACCTGGAAACAACCTAGATGCCCTTCAATGGAAGAATGGATGAAGAAAGTATGGAATATATACACACTAGAGTACTACGCTGCGGTAAAAAACAATAACTTCTCGAATTTTGCATGCAAATGGATGGAAATAGAAAACACTATCCTCAGTGAGGTATCCCAGACCCAAAAAGATGAACTTGGGATGTACTCACTCATAATTGGTTTCTAGCCATAAATAAGGGTCATGGAGTCTACAATAGGTGAATCTAAAGAGGCTAAGTAAGAAGGGGAACCCAAGGAAAAACATATAGTTATCCTCTTGGCTAAGAGAAGTAGACAAAATTGCCAGGGAGAAAATTGGGATCTTGGGGGTGGGGTGGGATGGGGGTAAGGGGAGATGGGGAGAGAAAAGGTAGAAGGGAAGGAGGGGGGGCCTTGGGGAACCAGGAGGATTGGGATAAAGGAAGGTTTGACAGGGGAGCACGGAACCACAATTCTTAGTTAACGGAACCACTTTAGGGTTGGCAAGAGACCTGACCCTAGAGGGGCTCCCAGGTGCCCAAGCCAAGGTCCCCAGTTAGTTCCTTGGGTAGCTGAGGATAGGGAACCTGAAATGACCCTATCCTAGAGCAATAATGACGAATATCTTGCATATCATCATAGAACCTTCATCTGGTGATGGATGGAGATAGAGACAGAGACCCACACTGGAGCACTGGACTGAGCTCCCAAGGTCCCAATGAGGAGCAGAAGGAGGGAGAACATGAGCAAAGAAGTCGGGACCACGAGGGTTGTACCCACCCACTGAGACAGTGGAGCTGATCTACGGGGAGCTCACCAAGGCCAGCTGGACTGTGACTGAAAAAGCATGGGATAAAACTGGACTCTCTGAACATGGCGAACAATGAGGGCTGATGAGACGCAAAGAAAAATGGCACGGGGTTTTGATCCTGCTTAATGTGCTGGCTTTGTGGGAGCATAGCCAGTTTGGATGTTCACCTTCCTAGATATGGACGGAGGGGGGAGGTCCTAGGACTTACCACAGGGCAGAAAACCCTGAGGGCTCTTTGGACTGGAGAGGGAGGGGGAAAGGAGTGGGGGGAGGGGGAGAAGGTTGGAAGGAGGGGAACAAGTGTGGGAGCAGCGGGAGGGAAATGGGAGGCTGGGAGGAGGTGGAAACTTGTTTTTTTTTCTTTTTCTCCTTTTCTCAATAAAAAAAAAAATACACAGGCTAACAGAATGGAAATAAAAGCAGGATCCATCCTGCTGTATACAACAAAAAAAAACCCTCAACCTCAATTGCAGACTTTATCTCAGAGTAAAGGTTTGAAGAAAGATTTTCCAATCAAATGAACCTAAAAAACAAGTGGTGTAGCTCTTCTAATATGTCACAAAATAGATCAAACTAAGAGCAAGAAGAAGAGATGGAGAAGGACACTTTTTACTCATTAGAGGAAAAATCCATCAAGGTGAAGTCTCAATCCTGAACATCTATGTCCCACAAAAAAATAGCACCCACATATGTAAAAGAAATATTGCTAAAGCATAAATTGCACTTCAAACACCACACACTAATAGTGGGAGACTTCAATACTCCACTCTTCCCAATGGTAGGTCTGCCACACTTAAAATAGAAATGAAAGAATTAACAGATGTCATGACTCAAATGGACTTAATGGACATCTGTAGAACATTTTATCCCAAAATGAAAGAATATACCTTCTCAGCACCTCATAGAACCTTCTCTAAAATTGACTACGTACTCAGTAGCAAAGCAAAGCTCAACAAAAACAAAACAAATTGAAATAATCACCTCTATCTTATTGAATAACCATGGTTTAATGTTAGAATTCAACAACAATACTAATTGCAGAAAGCCTACAAACTCATGGAAATTGAACAGTGCTCAATTGAATCACTCCTCAGTCAAGGAAGAAATAAAGAAAGACTTCCTAGAAATCAATGAAAATGAAGACGCAATTTACCCAAACCTATGGGACACTATGAAAGCAGTGCTAAGAGGAAAGTTCTTTGCCTACTTAAAGTAAGTGGAGAAATCTCACACTAGTGACTTAACAGCACACCTTGAATGCTCTAGAACAAAAGAAGCAGACTCAGGAGTAGATGACAGAAAGTAATCAAACTGAGGGCCTAAATCAATAAATAGAAAAGAAAACTATACAAAGCTTCAGTGAAACAAAGAGCTGATTCTCTGAGAAAATCAACAAGATAGACAAACCCTTATCCAATCTAATCAAAAGGCAGACAGAGAAAGAACATCCAAATTAACAAAATCAGAAATGAAAAGGGGCATGTAACAACAGACACCAAGGGAAACCAGAGAATGATTAGGTCATACTACAAAAATCTGTATTCCACAAAATTGGAAAACGTAAAAAGGACAGTTTTCTGGATAGGTACCGCATACAATAATTAAATCAAGACCAGGTGAACAATATAAATAGACCCATAACCTGAAAGGAAATAGAAACTGTCATCTAAAGCCTCCCAATCAAAAAAAAAAGCCCTGGACCAAATGGTTTCTGTGCAGAATACTACCAGAACTTCAAACAAGAGATAATATTTATACTTCTCAAATTGTTTCGCATAGTAAAAACACAGGGAACATTGCCAAACCCTTTTTATAAGACCAGTTACTGAAAACACACAGACTCAAGAAAGAGAATTCCAGACCAACCTCTCTCATGAACATTTATGTAAAAATAATCAATAAAATGATGGCAAACCAAATCCAAGAACAAATCAAAAAAACTCATCACCCATAATCAAGTACAGTTCATCCCAGAGATGCAGGGATGGTTCAACATACAAAAATCTATCAATGTTACCCACTATATAAATAAACTGAAAGAATAAAACCTCATTCAGTTTTATTCTCATTACATGATGTAAAAGCATTCAACAAAATCCAACACGTTAGAAGCTCAGGGACACAAGGAATGTATCTAAACAAAATAAAAGCAATACACAAGCTGACAGCCACCATGAAATTAAATGGAGAGAAATTCCAAGTGATTCCACTAAAATCAAGGAAAAGAGAAGGCTATCCACTCTCTCTGTATATATTCAACATAGTTTGTAAGTTTTAGGTAGAGCAATAAGACAAGAAATAGATCAAAGGGATACAAATTGGAAGGTAAGAAGTTAAACTTTCACTATCTGCAGGTGATATGACATTATAGTAACACCAAAACTCTACCAGGGAAATCCTACCCACTAATAAATACCTTCAGTAATGTGGTAGGATACAATATCAACACAAAAAAATTCAGTAGCCTTCTCATATATAAATGATAAACTTTGAAAGAAATCAGAGAAACATCACCTTTCACAATAGCCACAAATAACATAGAATATCTTGAGGTAACACTAACCAAAGATGTGCAAGACCTGTTCTACTGGAACGTTAAGTCTTTGAAGAAAGAAGTTGATAAAGATACCAGAAAATGTAAAGATCTACCAAGCTCTTGGATAAGAAGGGTCAACATAATAAAAATGGCAATCCTACGCAAAGCAATCTACAGATTCAATAAAATCCCCATCAAAATCCCAACGTAATTCTTCACAGATCTCAAATAAATAATACTCAACTTCGTATAGAAAAACAAAAAAAAAGGAGCCAAAAGTATACAATGGAAGAAAGAAAGCATTTTTAACAAATGGTGCTGGCATAACTGGATGTCAACCTGTAGAAGAATGAAAATAGACCCATATCTATCACCATGCACAAAACTCAAGTCCAAATGGATTAAAGACCTCAATATCAGCCCGAACACACTGAACCTGATAGAAGAGAAAGTAGGAAGTACCCTACAGGAGATGGGCACAGGAGATCGCTTCCTATGTGTAACCCCAACAGCACAGACTTTAAGGGCAACATTGAATAAATGGGACCTACTAAAACTGAGAAGCTTCTGTAAAGCAAAGGACACTGTCACCAAGACAAATAGGCAACCTACTGACTGGGAGAAGATCTTCACCAACCCCGCAACAGACAAAGGTCTATCTCCAAAATATATAGAGAACTCAAGAAGGTGAACCCAAGGAAAAACATATAGTTGTCCTCTTGGCTAAGGGAAGTAGACCAAATTTCCGGGGAGAAAATGGGATCTTGGGGATGGGGTGGGATGGGGGTAAAGGGAGATGGGGAGAGAAAAGGTAGAAGGGAAGGAGGGGGGACTTGGGAAACAGGAGAATTGGGATAAAGGAAAGGTGGATAGGGGAGCACGGAACCACATTTCTTCGTTAAGGGAGCCACTTTAGGGTGGGCAAGAGACTTGACCCTAGAGGTGCTCCCTAGTGCCCAAGATGAGGTTCCCAGTTAGTTCCTTGGGCAGCTGAGGATTGGGAACCTGAAATGACCCTATCCTAGAGCAATAATGACGAATATCTTGCATATCATCATAGAATCTTCATCTGGTGATGGATAGAGATAGAGACAGAGACCCACACAGGAGTACTGGACTGAGCTCCCAAGGTCCCAAGGAGGAGCAGAAGGAGGGAGAACATGAGCAAAGAATTCGGGACCACGAGCCGTGCATCCACCCACTGAGACAGTGGAGCTGATCTACGGGGAGCTCACGAAGGCCAGCTGGACTGTGACCGAAAAAGCATGGGATAAAACCGGACTCTCTGAACATGGCGAACAATGAGGGCTGATGAGACACCAAGGACAATGGCAGGGGGTTTTGATCCTACTTAATGTGCTGGCTTTGTGGGAGCCTAGCCAGTTTGGATGTTCACCTTCCTAGATATGGATGGAGGGGGGAGGACCTAGGACTTACCACAGGGCAGGGAACCCGGACTGTTCTGTGGACTGGAGAGGGGGGGGGAGGAGTGGGGGGAGGGGGAGAAGGGTGGGAGGAGGGGGAGAAGGGTGGGAGGAGGGGAAGGGAAATGGGAGGCTGGGAGGAGGTGGAAACTTGTTTTTTTGTTTATGTTTTTTTTTCTTCTTTTCGCAATAAAAAAAAAGAAATTTATTTATTTTATACTACGTGAGTTTTTGGGGTTTCTTATTATGTGACCATCTGAGTTTCTTGGAAGCCAGAAAAGGGCATCTAATTCATTTAGTTATTGTTATTAGCTGGTGTAAATTTCAAGATATGTGGATTGGAAAGTGAACTTATCTTTTCTGAGATATTCATTCATGATTTTAAATGCTGAGATATCTCTCCATCTTACTCAGTAGTCTTTCTATTCCTCTCTCTTTCTCTCTCTCTCTCCTAAATTCTACTTTTCTCACTCCCCAGATGTACCAGGATTCTCTTTTCTGCCCCCAGAGAGGGAAATTAGTTTGATCATCTGCAAACATTCACTCACTTAACTACAAGCTTTCTCTTTTCTCTTACATTTGAAGTCAAACATTCTTTATGATACCAAAAGAATTGCTGGGACTTTATTTCAACTGTTATTGTACATTAGAGAAAGTAAGGAACACATCCCCTTTGTACTAATGTCCATGCATAAGGTCTTATAGTCTGAGTAGAATATTATAGGTCACAATGTATAGAAAAGAGGTATATGTGATACTTCTGGGCATCTTCATAAGAAGAAACAATGAGAATCACTAGCTAATGTATATAGCTTGCATTTTATTGTAATATGTAGATCTGCATCAACACTACAGCTGTCAGTTAGAATTTATGAAATGTGTATTCGGGAAAAAATGTTTTCTCCCTTAATTTTTGAAGAGAATTTCTCTCTGGTCTTAACAAAATTATGTAGCACTTGGGAACAAAGATGCATCCCAGTAGGCCTGCACTGGAAATCAGAATGGATAAGACCTCCACAACCACCATGACCTTGCCCTTGGTGCTGTGGTAGACTGGGATAAATGTGACCCAGACACTGCAGAACAACAGCATGCTGAAGGTCAGCAACTTGGCTTCATTGAATGTATCAGGGAGATTCCTGGCCAAGAAAGCCACAATGAAGCTTGCTAAGGCAAGGGAGCCATGGTATCCCAAGACACAGTAGAATGCAGTCTCTGAGCCCTTGTTGCACACAATGATGATTTGGCCATGCTCAGAGTTTGCATCATTATCAATAAAGGGAGGAGAAAGTTGCAGCCAGATTGCACAGAGAATAATTTGGATGAAAGTACAGATGGCAATGATGTAGTTGGGTGCCCCTCGAAGCAGGAAGGATCTTATCCTTTTTTCAGGGGCTGTGACTTTGAAAGCAAGCAGCACAGTCACTGTTTTGGCCAACACGGTAGAAACTGCCACAGTGAATACAACTCCAAATGTGACTTGCTGTAGGATACAGGTAGCTGAGTTGGGATGCCCAATGAAGAGCAAGGGACACAGGAAACTAAAGATGAGTGAGATAAGCAAGATGTAGGTGAGATTTCGGTTGTTGGCCTTCACAATGGGAGTGTCACGATGCTTCACAAAGACCCTAAGAACCACAGCTGTGAATGCAGAGAGAAATAAGGCCATTAAGGCAAGAGCCATCCCCATGGGGTCTTTGTAGTTCAGAAAGACCACAGCTTTTGGAATGCACTGGTTCTGTTCTCTGTTGGCATACTGGTCCTCTGGACACCTCAGACATTTATCCACATCTGATGGAGAAAGGATAGTATGATTAGTGCAACTGTAACCATTTATTGACAAGGTATTTCAGTTAAGTGTGTTGAAGAAACATTGCAATATCTGTATTTCTTGCTGATGATATAGTTGAAGGACACTGCTAAATAGCAATGTTTCCATTTCATAATATGCATTATCATTTTGGGGAGTGATATCAAGCAATACCTATGTTTTCTATTTAACTAATTGTTGATGATGCCATTTGTTAAGTTATCAGAAAACACTGCTGTAGGGTAATGCTCTTGTACTGTGTAAAGATTTGTTCTTTCTATGGATTTAATGAAACATTGATTGATCAGTAGCCAGGCAGAAAGTATAGGTAGGCAACCTACCTATACTTGAGGAAAGACTCATTCTGCAGTCACCAGCCAGACACAGATGAAGCAAGATGAGAATGCTTTCCTGAATAAGATACCAAACCTAATGGTTAAACATAGATAATGGCCAGATGATGGTGACATATGCCTTTAATCCTAGCAATGGGGAGGCAGAGGCAGGTGGATCTCTGTGAGTTTGAGGCCCACCACATCTACAAAAGCTAGTTCCAGATCATACTCCAAAGCTACACAGAAAAACCCTGTCTTTAAAAACAAGACAAAACAAGCATAGACTAAAATTATAGGTTAATTTAAGTTGTAAAAGCTAGCTAATAATAAGCCTGAGCTAATAGGCCAACCAGTTTATAATTAATATAAGCCTCTGTGTGTTTTATTGGGAATGAATGGCTACGTGACCAGGTAGTACAGAAACTTCCATCTACAAATCACAAATATTTTCAGTACATTATTAGCATGAAAGAATAGTCTGAATTCTGTCAATTATATTTTAAATAAATGCTGTTTGGCCAGTAGCCATGCAGGAAGTATGGGCAGGACAACTAGAGAGAAAGTAGAGGTAGGTCAAGGAATTCTGGGAAGAAGGAAGCCCATTCCTCTGTAGTCCTTTCCCTGACCAGAGAAAAAGAAAGATGTGACTGCCTCACTGAAAAAGGTACTGAGCCTTGTGACTAATATAGACAAGAATAATAGGCTAATACAAGTTATAAGATTTAATAAGAAGCCTGCGCTAATGAGTTAATAAGTATATAACTAATGTAGACCTCTGTGTGAACTACCTTGGGACTTAATGACTGTGAGAAACCAGCAGGACAGAAACCCTGACAACACATTTTGAATGCTATGATGAAATGACTTAAACTGGTTAATAGACAGAGGTTAAAAAATTAACCATTGTATGGCATAGAGAGTATTTGAATGAATACTCTGCCTGAAATAGATGGAGACTGTGTCTTCTCTTGGGACAAGTCATGTGATATGTTTTCTAGTTTGAATTCACCAGCCCAAACACATTGACATAGAAACAACACTAAACAGACTCTGTAAGGACCCTTGGAGTTAGCACATAACACACCAATACCAAGTACTCAACCAAAAGGAGAATGATTTGCCCCAGGGGACCGTAGGTAGGGCATGAGAGAAAACAAACAGAAAATGGAAAATGGAGAAGGGGAAAGCAACAAGAGAGAGTCTATTTTTATTATGTAGGATGAGAGGCAATAGGAAAGAAAAATTATCTAACTTCATTTTTATTTTAATTTTTTGAGACAGGGTTTCTAAGTAGCTATGAAGCCAGTTCTGGAGTTCACTGTGGAGACAAGGCTGAGCTTGAACTCATACAGATCTGCCTGCCTCTGCCTCCTGAGTGCTTAAATTAAAGACTTGTACCACTACGGGTCAGCTCTACCTGCCATTTTTATGTAGCCAACTCTAAACAAATAATCATTTGACTAATATGGGCTGTGTAGAAGACAACACAAATTTGGGTAAATATGGCTAATTGCTTTCATAGGAAACCATTTTAATCTTCTAATTCTAACACTATTAACTGTGTGATAAATATAAAAATATTGATTTAAAGGACTGTGTATATTCTAGATCATGTGCCACATGTATCCACACTTCCCTCGATCTCAAATCACTTTGATTCTTTGAAAACAGTGTCTCTGGATATTGCTTTAAGGCTTCTGTTTACTAGGTAACAGTGTCTGATAATTTTACAAGTAATGGTTTCCCCTCCTCATTAATCTTACAGAGGACTTGGATGTGAATCCTACCATATACATAACTGAATTTAATGGATCTGATGCCATATTCTGCTCCAAATTGATTCCTGCTTGTACATGATGCCTATAAACTCACACATACAATGACACATACAGTACAGATATATAAATAGAAAAAAATTATTGAAGATTCACAACAGGAATCAAATCTACATGTTGTTTCAGAGGAGATTAATCACTATTAAAGACAATGTCTAGAATTCCCTCACACTGTAGTTTGATAATCAAAACTGTTTCTTTGAGAAACAACCATCTACCATGAATTTTCACTGAGTCAAAAATTATGTACTAGTATAACGTGGTTACCAAAAGTGACATTGGTTATGGTCATAGTCCTATATAAACTAATTTGGACAAGTGGTATATTTTATTTCTGCAGTGACCTTTTAGAACCTTTGGTTATTCTAGTGTGTTTGGGAGAGAATGATCTATGTGAAGGATTTATCTCAATAGCAAACACTTACTTGTCTCATTAGAAACTTCATTTTGTGGGCAAGAGCTACAATCAAAACAGCAGGCTTCCATTCCCTCCTGCCGGAATTTTCTGAATCCAGAGCCACAATCAGTACTGCACACAGAGGGTGGCATCTGAGGAAAACAGGCACATGCTGGTATCAGGAATTTTATCTACTCCTATAACTATATTATACTATCATGTTGAAATATTGATGATTATTTTATAAGCACCAAATGAGTAACCACATTAATGAGATTTAAAACACCAGGCATGTGAATGCATACAAACAAACTGATGTAAAGTTAAGTAGCTTCTCAATCTTAGAAATTTAGGAAGAAGAATGGGTGGTTATTTGCTGTGGGCAAACACCATGGAGCTTGCAAACTGGTTTTTCAACTTATTTTTTATCACCTTTAATAAAAGTACATTATAAAGTTAAAGTGAACCTTAACTGAAATATTTCTCTCCATTAGTCTAGCCTGCTGTCAAATTATTTAAGCATTTTATTAATGGGTAATTGATGTAGGACTGCCTGGCCCACTGCAGGCAGTGCTGTCCTAGACAGGGCTGGATGAGAATTCAAGCACAGAAAGCCAGTAAGCAATGTATCGTCACACTCTATCCTTTACTTGCAGACTCCAAGTTCCTGCCTTGTCATCCCTTTACTGTAACCTGTGAGCTAAATCAAATCTGCTCCTCACTTTGACTATGGTTAGTGTTTAATCACAGCAACAGCACTGAAAGTTAGGATGAATGGAGACCTGAAGCAGGGTCGCTAGCTCTTCAAATCTCAGATAGCACACATGAACTCAAAAAGTAGCACAACAAAGCATGACAGAGTGTAAAGAGAAACAGAGCCTCATAGGAAGAGCATTGTGCATGTGTGGTGAGGACGTGCTGAACTCATGTGTATTGAGCTGGAAGGTGGAGTGTTTCCTGATGTGAAACTGCTTTACAAAGACTGCAAATACTCGGGCCATCTGAGTAAAGGTTAGATTATTTTAAAGTTAATTGGGGGATTTCTTAAATATTAAAATAGAAACCTTTGTATAATCAAAAGCCTGGTGATAGAGATCTATATACTGCTTTAGATAGCTGCCAATGGTTGGGGACTCACTTTGCATACTTTGTTCAATATTAAGTTCTGTTTGAAAATCACATTGTCTCCTATGTGTGGGCTCCTTCATGGTCTCCATAGTATGATTAACTACAAATCCTACTTTTTCTTGAAACTGGGTCTCAATTTGTAGTGTTAGTAGACCTCAACTCCCTATATAGTATATTTTAACTTTGCACACAGAGATCTTCCTCTCCTCCCTTCTGAATGCAGGGAATGAAGGGTCATGCTACCAGTGGGCACATTTCTTCCCTTCTTTACTTTTTTTTAGTATAATAATGGGTTCTTTATCTAGCGGTAGACTAGATAACTGCACAAGCAGGGAATAGAAACTGAAACCATCATCTGAGAGGGGGGGACTGCACAGGCTTTATGTCTACACTTATAGTACAAGAGTACCAAGTGGGCTGGTATCTTAAAGGCTACTGGCTGAAGGAGTTTCCACAGTGTCTTATAACTGAGTAGAATTACAAGATGCTATAATTGGAACATATGGAAATCGCCAGAATAAATGCAGGAAGGCTGCCCAGTTTCTGTTTGTTTGTTCACTTCTTCAGACAGCTGATGCTTACAGATACCACATTGCACCAAAGTATGTATGTGCAGGGTTTCTCTGCAGAAAGAGATGTTTTCTCAAGTACAGGGGTAATAGAAGATATTGGATTTTATGAGTAAGTGAAGTCACAGAAATTATTTCCTTCTTGCATCAGAAAGAGAATAACTGCCATGGACCAGCTCAGGGGAGCCACTCAGACTGTGGGAGAAGCAGGGTCTTGGTAATCAGGAAGGCATGAGGTCAGTGAATGACAGACAGACAAAACACAAGAGTGGTTGGAATCTGCTGCGATTTTACTGAATTCATGTTTTCATTATATAGTATTCAAACAAAGAACAAATCAGAAGGTCATATACCATCATTTGGCACAAAGAAAGCTTTTTTTAGTCACATCGGTGATTTTTAAGAAAAGCATATTATCAGGAACAGATGTTAGACAAAAAACATCCTTTGAAGAGGAACTCTTGTCCCTGGGAACGTAAACCTCAGACAAGTGGTTTAATCTTATCTAACAATAGAAAGTTATTGTCTCATTATTGCTATCATGGCCCTTCATCTTTCTAACCCTTCCTTTATCTCATCTAGTGAACAAATATGCCTAATCAGCTCTCTGCACCTGCTGAAATATACTTTTTGGTACCTTCTTATGCAGCAGACACCATGGGGGTTGAGATCTAGCAAACTTGTACATAAAGTTCAAAATATAATATAACACTCTTTGTCCATCAAAATTAACCCATATATTCCCTTGTTCATCATACACCCTGTGTATGAAAAGGGTTCTGCTGTAGTCTCATACATTCCCATACTGTAGTTCCCTATCCCAGAGCTGTTCCTGAAGAGATAATCCTCGTTTTGTAGATATATAGAATATCATTATTAAAAGAGATTGTGCAAAGCCTATATCCTGCATAGCCAGCTAATCAAAAAACCCATCTATGCCTCAGCGGTGGCTAATACCTGGCCATCTGCCATTGACCTCCAGGAAGCCTAGTCCCATAGGACACATAGCTCCCATCCAGCATAATGACGTATGTCATATCACACAGATGACACTGGAGATGGTGTGGCAAATAACCTTTTTTATTATTATTATTTTATTAATTAAAAAAATACTTATCCAATTTCCCACTTCCTCTCCTCCTCCCATACCCTCAAACACAATCTCCCTGCCACCCCTCTTCATCTTAGGAGAGGGCAAGGCACCCTGCCCTGTAGGAAGTCCAAGGCCCTCCCCACTAGATCCAGGCTGAGCAAGGCATACATCCAAATAGAGTAGAATCACAAAAAGCCAGTACATGCAGTAGAAATAATTCCAGTGCCTTTGTCATTGGCCCCTCAGTCTGCCCCAACTGTCAACCACATTCAGAGGGACTAGTTTGAACACATGCTCATTCATTCACAGTCCAATTGGAGTTAGTAGGTTCCCATTACCTCAGACACAATGTCTCAGTGGGTGAACCACTTATGGTCTTGACTTCCTTGCTCATACTCTCATTCCTTCCAATATTCAACTGGATCTTGGGAGCTCAGTTCAATGCTCCAATGTGGGACTTTGTCTTTGTTTCCATCTGTTATTAGATGAAGGTACTATGATGATATTTAGGATAATCATCAGTCTGACTACAGGGCAAGACCAGTTCAGACATCCTCTCTATTGCTTAGTGTCTTAGCTGGGGTCATCCTTGTAGATTCCTGGGCATTTTTACAGGTTTATTGCTAACCCCAAAAAGGCTCCCTCAATCAAGATATCTCTTTCCTTTCTCTCACTATCCTTCCTCCATTTTGTCTATCCCATTCCCCCAAGTTTTCCCCAGCCCTCCTCCGCTTGCTTCTACCACCTTCCCCCCTGCCCCCAAATTTTGTCAGGCAATGCTTCCAATTTCCAGGTGGATCTATATATGTTTCACTTTTGATTCACCTTATTACTTAGCTTCTCTAGGATCATGAACTATAGGCTCAATGTCCATTGTTTACGGCTAGTATCTACTAATGAGTGAGTAACATACCATATTCATTTTGGGGGTATGGGTTATCTCACTCAAGATAGTGTTTTCTAATTCTGTCCATTTGCATGCAAAATTTAAGATGTCATTGTTTTTGCCACTGAGTAGTACTCTAATATGCCATACTTTCTTTATCCATTCTTCAGTTGAGGGGCATCCAGGTTGTTTCCAGGTTCTGGCTATTACAAATAATGCTGCTATGAACATAGTTGAACAAATGCATATGTAGTATGATTGAGCATCTTTTGGATATATTCCCAAGAGTGGTATTACTGGATCCTGAGGTAGTTTGACTTCCAATTTTCTGAGAAACTGCCAAATTGATTTCCAAGTGGTTGGACAGGTTTGCATTCCCACAAGCAATGGATGAGTGTTCCCCTTATTCCACATCCTCTCCAGCATAAGCTATCATTGCTGTTTTTGATCTTACCCATTCTGATAGTTGTAAAATGATATCTCAGAGTATTTTTCTGATAGCTAAGGAAGTTGAACATTAAGGATCTTTTGACCAATTGAAATTCCTCTGTTGAGAATTCTCTGTTTAATTCAGTACCCCATTTTTAATTAATGTCTAATTTCTTGAGTTCTTTATATATTTTGGAGAACACTCCTTCGTCTGATGTGGGAGGTGAAGATCTTCTCCCATTCAGTAGGTTGTCTTTTTGTCTTATTGACTGTGTCCTTTGCTTTTTGGAAGCTTCTCAGTTTCAGGAGGTCCCATTTATTCATCATTACTCTTATTGTATGTGCTACAGGGTTATACTTGGGAAGTTGTCTCCTGTGCCCATGCATTGCAGGCTACTTTCCCACGTTCTCTTCTATCAGGTTCAGTGTGGTCAGATTTATATTGAGGTCTTTAATCCATTTGGATGTGAGTTTTGTGCATAGTGATAGATAAGGATCTATTTTCATTCTTCTACAGGTTGACATCCAGTTATGCCAGCACCATTTGTTGAAGATGCTTTCTTTTTTCCATTGTATAATTTTAGCTCCTTTGTCAAAAATTAGGTGTTCATAGATGTCTGGAGTAATATCTGGGTCTTCAATTCAATTTCATTGGTCAACAGCTCTGCTTTTATGCCAATACCAAACTGTTTTCATTACTGCAGCTCTGTAATAGAGTTTGATGTCTACGATTGTAATGCCTCTGGAAGTTCCTTTATTGTATAGGATTGTTTTGGCTATCCTAGGGTTTTTTGTTTTTCCATATGAAGTTAACTATATCTCTCAAAATCTGTGAAGAAATTTGTTGGGATTTTGATAGGGATTGCATTGAATGTATAGATTGCTTTTGGTAGGATTGCCATTTTTACTATGTTGATCCTTATGGGAGATCATTCCATTTTCTGGTATCTTCTTCAATTTCTTTCTTCAAAGACTTAAAGTTCTTGTCAAATAGGTCTTTCACTTCTTTTTTTTTAATTGAGAAAATTTGGTTAGTGTTACACTAAGACACTTTATGTGATTTGTGGCTATTGTGAAAGATGAGGTTTCTGATTTCCCTCTCCACTTCTTATCCCTCTCGACTTCTTTATTCTTTGTATATAAGAGGGCTACTGATTTTTTGGAGTTGATCTTGTATCCTGCCACACCACTGAATGTATTTATCAGCTCTGGAGTTCTCTTGTAGGGTTTTTGGTGTCACTTATGTACACTATCATATCATCTGCAAATAACAAAAGTTTGACTTCTTCCTTTACAGTTTGAATACCCTTAATCTCCTTATGTTGTCTTGTTGCTATTAATCAAACTTCAAGCACTATGTTAAAGGAATACACAGACAGTGGACAGCCTTGTCTTGTTCCTGATTTTTGTGGAATTGCTATGATATTTCTCTCCATTAAATTTTATGTTATCTGTTGGCTTGTTGTGTATTGCTTTTATTATATTTAGATATGATCCTTTTATCCCTAATCTCTCCAAGACCTTTATCATGAAGGGATGGGTTGAATTTTGTCAAATGCTTTTTTGGCATCTAATGAAATGATCATATATTTTTTCTTTCAGTTTATTTATATGATGGATTACATTGATAGATTTTCATATGTTGAACTAGCCCTGCATCTCTGGGATAAAGCCTACTTGATTATAATGGATAACTTTTTGATGTATAGTTGGATTCAGTTTGTCAGTATTTTATTGAGAATTTTTGCATCAATGTTCATGAGTGAGATTGTCCTTGGTTTAGTCTTTGTGTGGTTTTGGTATCAGGGTAACAGTAGCTTCATAAAAAGAGTTTGGCAATGATTCTTCTGTTTCTGTTATGTGGAACACATTGAGCAGTATAGTTATTAGCTCTTCTTGGAAGTTCTGGTAGAATTCTGTCCTAAACTATCCAGCCCTGCACTTTTTTTTGGTTGGGAAGTTTTTGAGGACATCTACTTCCTTGTGACTACAGCTTCTCTTACTTTGCTCATCTGTTCTTGATTTAATTTTGGCATATGGTATCTTTTTTTTTTAAAAAAAAGTCCACTTCTTTTACATTTTTCAGTTTTGTGGAGAACAGGCTTTTCTATTAAGACCTCATGTTTGTCTGACTTTCATCAGTGTCTGTTGTTATGTCTTCATTTTCATTTCTAATTTTGTTAATTTGGATGTTCTCTCCTTGCCTTTTTATTACTTTGGATAAAGGTTTGTCAATCTTGTCGATTTTCTCAATTTTTCATTGATTGTTTGTATTCTGTGTTTCTATTTTGGTGATTTCAGTGTTCAGTTTTATTATTTCCAGTCCTCTACTGCTCCTGAGTGAGTCTCCTTTCTTTGCCTAGAACTTTCAGATGTGCTGTTAATTTGCTAATGTGAGCTTTTTACATTTTCTTTATGTGGGCACATAGTTCTATGAACTTTCCTATTAACACAGTTTTCATAGTGTCCCATAGGTTTGGATATGTTGTGTGTGCATTTTCATTAAATTCAAGGAAGACATTAATTTCTTCCCTTATTTGTTTATTTCTTCCTTGGCCCGGGGAGAGGGGGTTCAGTTTCCATGAGTTTATAGGCTTTCTGGGAGTAGTATTGTTGTTAAATTCTAACATTACTCCATGGTGATCTGATAAGACACAGGTGACTACTCAAAATTTTTGTATCTGTGGAGGCTTGCTTTGTTACCGAGTATGTGATCAATTTTAGAGAAGGTTACATGAGGTGCAAAGAAAAAGGTATATACTTTCCTATTTGGGTGGAATGTTCTATGGATGTCTGTTAAATCCATTTGAATCATTACATCTGTTAGTTCTCTTATTTTTGTGTTAAGTTTCTGTCTGTTTGTCCTGTTCATTGGTGACAGAGGAGTGTTGAAATCTCCTACTATTAGTTTGTGGGGTTTGATGTATGATTTAAGTTTTAGTAATGTTTCTTTTACATATATGAGTACTCTTGTATTAGGGGCAGAGATAGTCAGGATTGAGCCTTTATCTTTATGAATTGTTCCTCTTATGAGTATAAAGTGTCCGTCTCCATTTCTTCTGGTTGATTTTAGATTGAAATCAATTTTGTTAGGTATTAGAATAGCCACACCCACTTGTTTCTTAGGTTCATTTGATAGGCAAAGATTTTCCCAACCCTTTACTCTGAGGTAGTGTCTTTGAGATTGAGGTGAGTTTCTTGTAAACAGCAGAATGCTGGATCCTGTTTATGTATCCATTCTTTTAACCTGTGCCTTTTTATATGTGAATTGAGTCCATTGATATTAAGTGATATTAAAACCAGTGGTTGTTAACTCCAGTTATCTTTCAGTAGTAGTGTGTGTGTTTCCCTTCTAGGGTTGTGTTGGTGGAGGGTTACCAGATTTTTGTGTTATTGTGGGTGCTGTTAGCTTCCTTGGGTTGAAGTTTTCCTTCTAGTACTTTCTGTAAGGGTGGGTTTGTGGATACATACTGTTTAAATCTGTTTTTGTTATGGAATATCTTCTTTTCTCCATCAAGGGTAAATGAAAGCTTTGCTGGGTATAGTAGTCTGTGCTTGCATCTATGGTCTCTTAGTGTCTGCAACACATCTATCCAAGACCTTCTGGCTTTCATGGTTTCCATTGAGAAGTCGGGTGTAATTTTGATAGGTTTACCTTTCTATGTTACTTGACCTTTTTCCTTTGTAACTCTTAAAATTCTTTCTTTATTCTGTATGTTTTGTGTTTTGATTATGATATGATGAGGGGAATTTTTTGATCCAGCCTATTTGGTGTTCTGTAATCTTCTTGTACCTTCAGAGGGATATCCTTCATAAGGTTAGGAAAGTTTTCTTCTATAATATTGTTGAATATATTTTCTATGCCTTTGAGTTGAAGCTGTTTTCCTTCTTCTACCCCTATAATTCTTAAATTTGGTCTTTTCATGGTATCTCAGATTTGCAGAATGTTTGTTGGATTTAATGTTTTCTTTGACCAGTGAGTCTATTTCTTCTACAGTATCTTCAGTGCCTGAGTTTCTTTCTTCTGTCTCTTGTATTCTGTTGGTTATTCTTGTCTCTGCAGTTCCTGTTTGTTTACCCAGATTTTCCATATCCAGCTTTCCTTCAGTTTGTGTTTCTTTATTACATCTATTTTGGTCTTCAAGTGTTGAACTGTTTCCTTCACCTGTTTGATTGCTTTTTCTTGCTTTTCTTGGGTATCTTTGAGGGATTTATTAATTTCTTCTAACTTTTTGCTTATCTTCTCTTCCATTTCTTTAAGGGAGTTTTTCATTTTCTCTTTAAAAATCTCCATCATTTTCACAAAGTTACTTTTAAAGTTGTTTTCTTCTACTTCTTCTGGGTTAGGATGATCAAGTCCTCTTGTTGAGTGTCCACTGGATTCTGGTGTTATCATATTGTTTTTTAGAATGTTTGAGAAATTCTTGCATTGACACCCACCCATCTCTTCCTTCAAATGAGGCCAGCAGGCAGTGTTGCAGGATTCCAAGAACCTTTCAGGCAAAAAGGCAGGCTTGGGGGCAGGGTGGTTTGGGGAAATCCCACCAGCAGGAGCATTCCTTGCTGGCAGGCCAGAAAAACCAGGGAATTTGGGAGGAGCCCCTGGGTTCTGCCCAACTGGTAATGTCCTAGAGAGTGGGGCTTCCAGCTGTCTGGCTTTGTGGCTGCTTATTCACCTCTCTGGACCCTTAGCATTGGAGCAGGCTGTGTTGCAGGGTTCCAAGGACCTTGTGGGCAAAAAGGCTGGCTTGGGAGCAGGGTGCGTTAGGGTTTTTAAAAAAAGCCCAACAGCAGGAACACAGCCTGCTGGATGGCCAGAAAAGCTTAAGGAGTTGGGGATAAAAATTTTAGGAACAGGGAATTGAAGGGGATGTATCTGACATTTTTAAGGTGGATCTTTCAATTTGGCTCCCTGGAACTCACAAAAGTTCTTTAGGCTTGTGAAAACAGAACTTTTTAGACATATACATTGTATAAACAGTAGCATGTTTATGTCAGAATGACTATGGCAGTTATTTTTGCACAATGAAAAGTATTTTTAAGACTATGGAAGGCAGCATGAGAGAGAAATTTGATAACTTATATTTGTGATTTGCTGAAATTTGTTCTTTTAAACTTACAAAACTTCTCAGCTTTCAAACTACATTGGAGATCTTTGAGAAGGATAAAATTTTGCTTAAGTTATTGATTTAAAAACAGAGAACTTGCCAACCCTAAAGTGGCTTTAAAAAAAACAGAGAACTTACTTGGTTGGCACCTAGAGCTACCCTTCAGGGTCCTCTGTGGTTTCTGAGGGTCATATTTACCTTTTGCTGTTTATCACAGGACCTACCAGGCTCCAGAAGATCCTGTGGACTAAGAAATCTGTAGGAAGACAAGCCTACCTTTACCTAAGCAGCTAGGCTGTCGATTCCAGCGATTCTCTTGATGTCAGGTGATTTTCAGTTTATATGAAAGGCAGTATTGCCCAGTGGTTGTTGCAGTAAATTGCGGATGGACGTTGTTGTGTGCCCATTTGTCTTCTGTCTTCTTTGGAGGAAACAGAGTGCTTCTAGGAGCCAAACTGTCTCTTTTTGTTACAAAAAGTTTTTTAATAGTCAAATATTTAAATACCATCTTCTCCAAATCTCTGAGCAGTATAATTACAGTATAGAATCTGCCTGGAGGGCTGGGTCTGAGCTTGACTGTACTGGCTCTCAACTTAACAGGTTAGATTGACACTCATAAAAAGACAGAAAGAAGAAAAAGCTGCTTACAATAGAAGGTTAATGGCAGAACTGACAATAGTAGAGAACAGCTTAATATATTTTAAATGAGGGTTGGATTAAATATAAAGTATTTTTGTAAGAGACTTAAAAGTACATGCCAGTTTAAAACATGAGACATTGTTTTTGTAGTCTAAAATGAGATGCAACAAACAATTATAACATTAAGCATAGGTGAATGTAAGTTACATGTATGAACATACACAGAGAGTAAACAGGAATTGGGCAAAGTGGATACTTTTGGTTGGCCCTACCAAAGGCATGCCACTGCACAAAACACACATATAACAGAGCCAGCATGAGGAATTCAGAGACAAAAACATATGTAAACTGGAGGACAAGGTAGGGTATACCTCAGTAAAGATGGCAGGACTTGGTCACCTGAACTGGCTCTCAGTTAAGATTGTGGTAGGGTCACCCATGTAACAGCGTTAACACTGGGAAACCAGGCAGGGAATTCCTCAGTAAAGATGACAGAACTTAATTACCTGACCTGGCTCTTTGCCAAGATGGCAACAAAGTCACCTGATCCCAGTCAAAATGACAACAGTCACATGTTGTATGGAAAAGCCACTCAGTTATAATGGTGGTGAAGTCATCTGACGTTAGTCAAAATGGAAGTAGTCACATGTTATATGGAAAAGCCACTCAGTTATAATGGTGGTGAAGTCATCTGACCTTAGGCAAAATGGAAGTAGCCACATGTTGTATGGAAAAGCCACAATTTTTGAGCTGTAAAAATTTTAAGCTTAATAAGAGAGACCTAGAGGCATGACCTGCCCTGTGGCTGACCCACCATGCCACAAGCTGCAGAGGGGAACAAAAGGCTGGAATTGAAAAAGCTGCCTCATTGATTCAACCATTGATAGTTGGCAGCACTAGCAGTGGCAGGGACAGTCTGAGGAAACTCTTTTCATTTGCCTGTGTGCTAACAGTAGTTAGAATGCTCCCGCTGACTGTAGTTAGAAAGCTCCCATAAAAGTGGAGCTGGTGGAACACCAGCAAGTGAGGGTAAGAGATGAAGAAGTAGGACATTAAGGCTTGTTGTTTAAGGGCCTCTAAAAGGCATCTATACAAGGGGAGGTGGACATGGATGACTTGCTACTCACAGCTGAAACCATGAAAACCCACAAAACAGCAACACCACAAGACCTATAATGGGACATCTCCCCCTATATGTGGGGAGTAAATCAGCGCAAACACTGCAGGAACCATGGGAGGGCATCCCCTGACCCTGGAGTGGGGTACAATTGCCTAACTGGATCCGGTCAGGGTGACTCAGAAGCCAGGGAAGCCAGAGGCCACTCTGAGCAGCCTTTTATGGTGAGGGAAAAAAAGGAAAAAAAGAAAAAGGAAAAATATTAAAAAACTAAGGGACCCTGGACCTTGAGTTGAATGCACCACACAGAGTGTGCAGTGCTAGCATGGGAGGACTGACCCCGGGTCAGTGCAGTCAGGATTTTAGCTGAGGAAAGCTCCAGAGATGCATATAAGTGAAGGGCACAATCACAGCCTTGAAGATCATGGTATAAGGCAGTCCCCATTTCTAGGAACACGAGAGGATTGGAGGAGCTCAATGGTCAATTCCTTGGGTTCAGAGAAATAGTTAAGCTGACCACAATGGGGGAAAATCACCAATTAAAGCTGGCTGTGTGAGTAGAAGTCACACTGTAGAAATCACGCTCAGGCATATGGAACACGTGGTTCTTGTGGAAAAAAAATATCTGGTTCAGGACCCTGACCCGAGGAGAGGAACTTATGGTGGGAGAGCCTGAGTCATGGCACCAACTGTAATAGAAAAAATTAAAAATGCTGCAGATCCCCAAGCAGTTGCAGCGGGTCATGTGGCGGCAGGCAATGGGCCCTGAGAGCAGCCAGTCCCAGGCAGGGATGGCTGCAGGTCCCCAAGTGGTGGCTAGTCCACAGCAGGGAGACACCATGCAGTGGTGGGCAAGAGAAAGAGACATGGATAGGCACACCATGCAGAGTGAAGTTGTATATTTACTAAGTGGGTGGTGGAAAGGAAGGGGGAGAAGGAGAAGAGCAGAGAGAGAAGGAGAGAGGGAGAAATGGGAAAGAAGAAGGAGACAGAAGTGGGGAGGGAAGAAGTGGGTAGAAGCAGAAACTGCCTCTTTGAGAGGGAGATAGAAAAGAGAGAGAGTCAGGCTGTGGGATGAAGATCTCAGAAGACAGAGGAGGGAGTGGGTGTGGCTTGTTTCTAAAAAAAAAAACAGAACAGATTATTACACTAGAAATGGCCTAGGTTACCATTTAAATTGTGGCAGTTCAGGCACACACATTATAGCCAGCTAAGACTGACCCTCCCTCTGCAATGGAGCCACAAAGGGCAGGAGACAAATAAGTTAAAGGGCTATACCTCCCAAGCCAGCACCCAGAGCCATTCAATAGAAATGCCTGAAGTTATTTGGCCTATGAGTCAAGGAACTTATAATGGAGAAATTTCTGCCTTTCAACAGAGGATAATGAAGCCTATGCTCAAGAACAACTTTTCGCTCCTACACTAAGGCTAATGACCCAGAGCGGTGAGTGCCTGCCTACCTGGCAGGCCTCAAGATCCCCACCCCAACAAGGGAGCCTAGGCACCTTCAGCCTGTGCTGCAGGGTCTCCAGTGCTCTACTGGACCCCGCCCTGCCCGCCACGTTCTCCCTTTTGTCCCTGGCTCATTGGGCTACTAGCTGTGCCTGTTTAGGTGCTGAGGAGTTCCATCTGGATGGGAACAGTTTCTGCTTCTACACTGAGGAGATACACCGAGAGAGTCAGTCACAGCAAAGTCTGGACCAAGACACCAGGCCTCTCCTGGCTCCATTTGAGGGAAAAGATGGGAAGGTGCCAATGCAAGAATTCCTCCAACAACCTGAAAGGCAACATGACATCACCAGAATCCAGGGATCCCGAACTAAGAAGAATTGTACACCCTACTCCAGAAGAATTAGAAGAAATCGATTCAAACGTGAATTATATGAAAATAATAGAGGACCTTAAACAGGAGGTGAAAAACTGTCATAAACAATTAGAGATTACAAACAAAAAGGTAGAGGAAATGAATAAATTGCTCAAAGATACCCAAGAAAACCAAGAGAAACAAGAAAAAGCAATCAAACAGGTTAGGGAAGCTGTTCAAGACTTGAAGAATGAAATGGAAGTAATGAAGAAAACACAAACCGAAGGAAGGATGGAGATGGAAAATCTGGGTAAACGAACAGGAACTGCAGGACAAGTACTACCAATAGATTACAAGAGATAGAAGAAAAAATGTCAGACACTGAAGATACCATAGAGAAAATAAACACACTGATAAAAAAAACAGCAAAACCAATAAACTCTGATCACAAAATGATGGAGGAAGGTCATTGGCTAATAAAAAAACTGCCTTAGCCCATCTGATAGGGCAGAATTTAGATAGGTGGAGTAAACAGAACAGAATGCTGGGAGGAAGAGGAAGTGAGCTCAGAAATCATGCAGCTCCTATCAGAGCCAGACGCAATGAAGCAAGCCTCCAGGTCAGACATACTGAATCTTTCTCGGTAAGCGCAACTAGTGGTGCTACACAGATTATTAGAAATCGGCTAGTCCAGGTGCGAGAGTTAGCTGAGAAGAGGCTAGATATAATGGGCCAAACAGTGTTGAATACAGTTTGTGTGTTGTTATTTCGGGTAAAGATAGCCAGTGGTGGGAGCTGGGTGGTGGAATGCAACCCACAGCTCCTACTACAACAAAACATTCAGGAAATCTGAAACACAATAAAAGACCAAACCTAAAAATTATAGGGGTAGAAGAAGGAGAAGTACAGCTCAACGGTCCAGAAAATATATTTAATAAAATTATAGAAGAAAACTTTCCCAACCTAAAGAAAGATATTCCTTTGAAGGTTCAAGAAGCATACAGAACACCGAATAGACTGGACCAAAAAAACCATCTCATCGACATATAATAATCAAAACACAAAACATACAGAATAAAGAAAGAATATTAAGAGCTGCAAAGGAAAAGGGCCAAGTTACTTATAAAGGTAAACCTATCAGACTTACACCTGACTTCTCTATGGAAACCATGAAAGCCAGAAAGTCCTGGGTAGATGTACTGCAGAAACTAAGAGACCGTGGATGCAAGCCCAGAATACTATACCCAGCCAAGCTTTCGTTCACTATAAATGGAGAAAACAAAATTTTCCAGGATAAAAAAAAATTTAAACAATACGTAGCCACAAATCCAGCCTTACAGAAAGTAATAAAAAGAAATCACAACCCAAGGAGTCCAACAGTGCCCACAATAACTCAGACATCTAATGACCCTTCACCAGCACAACTCAAAGAAGGGAAACACACAAACACTACTACCAAAAAAGAAAAAGAAAAATGACCAGAGTGAACAACCACTGGTCATTAATATCACTTAATAGCAATGGACTCAACTCACCTATAAAGAGGCACAGGCTAAGAGATTGGATACAAAAACAGGATCCAACATTCTGCTCTTTACAAGAAACACACCTCAACCAAAAACACAGACATGAACCCAGAGTAAAGGGCTGGGAAAAGGTTGATGAAGCAAATGGACCTAAGAAACAAGCAGGTGTGGCCATACTAATTTCTAACAAACTTGACTTGAAACTAAACTCAATCAGAAGAGATGGAGAGGAACATTTTTAACTCATAACAGGAACAATTTATCAGGAAGAAGTCTCAATCCTGAATAACTATGGCCCTAATATAAAAGCACCCACGTACGTAAAAGAAACATTACTAAAACTCAAGGCAATCATCAAACCGCACACACTAATAGTAGGAGACTTCAACACTCCTCTCTCACCAAAGGACAGGTCAATCAACAGAAACCTAACAGAGATATAAGAGGATAAGGAGAAGTAATGAATTAAATGGACTTAACAGATACCTGTAGATCATTCCACCCAAATAGGAAAGAATATACCTTCTTCTCTGCAGCTCATGGAACCTTCTCGAAAATTGACCACATACTCAGTAACAAAGCAAACTTACCCAGTTACAAAAAAAAAATATTAGTAACCACCTGTGTCTTATCAGATCACCATGGATTAAAGTTAGAATTCAACAACAATGCTACCCCTAGAAACCTTACGAAATCATGGAAACTGGACAGTCAACTACTGAACCACACCTGGATCAAGGAAGAAATAAAGAAAAAAATTAAAGTCTTCCTCAAATTCAATGAAAATAAAGAAACAACCTACTCAAACCTACGGGACACCATGAAAG
Source organism: Microtus oregoni (assembly GCF_018167655.1). Classification (NCBI taxonomy): domain Eukaryota; kingdom Metazoa; phylum Chordata; class Mammalia; order Rodentia; family Cricetidae; genus Microtus; species Microtus oregoni. The sequence goes on from NW_024543065.1 coordinate 40,087,407, forward strand.
CAGTGCGAAGAGGAAAGTTCATAGCACTAAGTGCCCACTTAAAGAAAACAGAGAAAGCACACATTGGAGACTTAACAGCCCACCTGAAAGCTCTAGAAAAAAAAACAGACTCACCCAGGAGGAGTAGAAGACTGGAAATTATCAAACTGAGGGCTGAAATCAACAAATTGGAAACACAGAAAATAATCCAAAGAATCAATGAAACAAAAAGCTGGTTCTTGGAGTAAATCAACAAGATTGATAAAACCCGATCCAAACTAATCAAATGGCAGAGAGAGAATACACAAATTAACAAGATCAGAAATGAAAAGGGAGACATAACCACAGACACAGAGGAAATTCAGAGAATCATTGGATCTTACTACAAAACCCTATATCCCACACAATTGGAAAATGTTAAAGGAATGGACACTTTTTTAGATAAATACAATATACCAAAGTTAGACCAGGACCAGTTGAACAATATAAATAGACCTGTTAGTCGCGAAGAATTAGAAGCTGTTATAAAAAACCTTCCTACCAAAAATAGCCCAGGTCCAGATGGTTTCAATGCAGAATTCTACCAGAACTTCCAAGAAGAGCTAAAACCTATACTCCTTAACGTATTTCACAACATAGAAACAGAAAAGTCATTGCCAAATTCCTTTTATGAAGCTACAGTTACTCTGATACCAAAACCACACAAAGACTCAACCAAGAAAGAGAATTACTGGCCAATCTCACTCATGAACATCTAAGTGAAAATCCTCAATAAAATACTGGCCAACTAAATCCAAGAACACATTAGAAAAATTATCCATTATGATCAAGTAGGCTTCATCCCAGAGATGCAGGGCTAGTTCAACATATAAAAATACATCAATGTAATCCATCATATAAATAAACTGAAAGAAAAAAAACACATGATCATTTCATTAGATGCTGAAAAAGGACTCGACAAAATACAACATCCCTTTATGATAAAGGTCTTGGAGAGATTAGGGATACAAGATTCATACGTAAAAATAATAAAAGCTATTTACAGCAAGCCAACAGCTAACATCAAATTAAACAGAGAGAAACTCAAAGCCATCCCACTAAAATCAGGAACACTACAAGGCTGTCCACTCTCACCATACCTCTTCAATATAGTGCTTGAAGTTCTAGCAATAACAATAAGATAACATAAGGGGATGAAGGGGATTCGAATTGGAAAGGAAGAAGTTAAACTTTTGTTATTTGCAGATGATATGATAGTGTACATGAGCGACCCCTAAAACACTACCAAAGAACTCCTACAGGTGATAAACACCTTTAGTAGCATGGCAGGATACAAGAACAATTCCAAAAAATCAGTTGCCCTTTTATACACAAAGGATAAGGAAGCAGAGAGGGAAATCAGAGAAGCATCACCTTTCACGATAGCCACAAATAGCATAAAATATCTTGGAGTTACTCTAACCAAGGATGTGAGGGATCTATTTGACAAGAACTTTAAGTCCTTGAAGAAAGAAATTGAGGAGGATACCAGAAAATGGAAGGCTCTCCCTTGCTCTTGGATTGGGAGGATCAACATAGTAAAAATGGCAATTCTACCAAGGGCAATTTATAGATTCAATGCAATCCACATTAAAATCCCATCGAAATTCTTCACAGATCTTGAGAGGACAATAATCAACTTTATATGGAAAAACAAAAAACCCAGGATAGCCAAAACAATCTTATACAATAAAGGAACTTCTGGAGGCATTACCATCCCTGACTTCAAACTCTATTACAGAGCTTCAGTATTAAAAACAGCTTGGTATTGACATAAAAATAGAGACGTCGATCAATGGAATAGAGTAGAAGACCCAGATTTTAACCCACAATATATGACTACCTGATATTTGATAAAGGAGCTAAAAGTATACAATGGAAGAAAGAAAGCATCTTCAACAAATGGTGCTGGCACAACTGGTTGTCAACCTGTAGAAGAATGAAAATAGATCCATATCTATCGCCATGCACAAAACTCAAGTCCAAACGGATTAAAGACCTCAATATCAGTCTGAACACACTGAACCTGATAGAAGAGAAGTGGGAAGTACTCTACAACATATGGGCACAGGAGATCACTTCCTACGTATATCCCCAGCAGCATAGACATTAAGGACAACATTGAATAAATGGGACCTCCTGAAACTGAGAAGCTTCTGTAAAGCAAAGGACACTGTCACTAAGACAAAACGGCAACCCACTGACTTGGAGAAGATCTTCACCAACCCTGCGACAGACAAATGTCTGAACTCCAAAATATATAAAGAACTCAGGAAACTAGACTTTAAAATGCTAATTTGTAGTAATTAGGGCAGCGGGGCTGCATCCCCAGCACCCCAGCCTCCTGCACGGCTAGCTTATGCCCGAAATAACAACACACAAACTGTATTCATTTAAACACTGCTTGGCCCATTCTCTTCTAGGCTAATTCTCACATGTTAATTGAGCCCATTTCTAATCATCTGTGTGTAGCACCCCAAGGTGCGCTTACCGGGAAGATTCTAGCCTATGTCCATCCTGGGTCAGAGCTTCATCCCGGGAGCAGGGCATGGCATCTCTCTCAGGCGTCTGCTCCCGAGTGGAGAGCTGTCGAGACTGAGCTCACTTCCTCTTCCTCCCAGCGTTCTGTTCTGTTTACTCCACCTACCTATGTCCTAACCAATAAAATGGGCCAAGGCAGTTCCTTTATTAGCCAATGACCTTCCTCCATCACTAACTAACCCAATTAAAAAATGGGGCACTGAACTGAACAGAGAATTCTCAACAGAAGAAATTCAAATGGCCAAAAGACACTTAAGGTCATGCTCATCCTCCTTGGTGATCAGGGAAATGCAAATTAAAACAACAATGCGATACCATCTTTTGGCCTAAATCAAAAACACTAATGATAGCCTTTGCTGGAGAGGTTGTGGAGTAAGGGGCACACTCATCCATTGCTGGTGGGAATGCAAACTTGTGCAACCACTTTGCAAATCAGTGTGGCGATTTCTCAGGAAATTCGAGATCAACCTACCCCAAGATCCAGTAATACCACTCTTGGGAATATACCCAAGAGATGCCCTATCATATGACAAAAGCATTTGTTCAACTATGTTCATAGCAGCATTATTTGTAATAACCAGAACCTGGAAACAACCTAGATGCCCTTCAATGGAAGAATGGATGAAGAAAGTGTGGAATATATACATATTAGAGTACTACTCAGCGGTAAAAACAATGACTTCGTGAATTTTGCATGCAAATGGATGGAAATAGAAAACACTATCCTGAGTGAGGTATCCCAGACCCAAAAAAGATGAACTTGGGATGTACTCACTCATAATTGGTTTCTAGCCATAAATAAAGGACATTGAGCATATAATTTGTGATCCTAGAGAACCTAAATAAGAAGTGAACACAAAGAAAAACATATTGTCATCCGCCTGGATATGGGAAGTAGACAAGATTGCTCTGCCAAAACTGGGAACTTGGGGGTGAGGTGGCATGGGGCTAAAAGGAAATGGGGTAAGAAACGTGAGAAGGGGAGAATGGGGGGAGTTTGGGAGAATGGGATGGTTGGGATAAAGGAAGGGTGGACTCGTGAGCAGAGAAATATATATCCTAATTAAGGGAGCCATCTTAGGGTTGGCAAGAGACTTGACCCTAGAGGGGTTCGCAGGTGTCCAGGGAGATGTCCCCAGCTAGTACCTTGAGGAACTGAGGAGAGGGAACCTGAAATGACCCTATCCTATAGCCATACTGATGAATATCTTGCATATCACCATAGAACCTTCATCTGGCGATGGATCGAGATAGAGACAGAGACCCAAATTGGAGCATCGGACTGAGCTCTTAAGATCCAAATGAGGAGAAGAAGGAGGGAGAACATGAGCAAGGAAGTCAAGACCACGAGGGGTGCACCCACCCACTGTGACAGTGGAACTGATCTATTGGGAGCTCACCAAGGTCAGCTGGACTGGGACTGAATAAGCATGGGATGAAACCGGACTTTCTGAACGTGGCAGACAATGAAGGCTGATGAGAAGCCAAGGACAATGGCACTAGGTTTCGATCCTAATACATGAACTGGCTTTGTGGGAGCCTACCCTGTTTGGATGCTCACCTTCCTGGTCCTGGATAGAAGTAGGAGGACATTGGACTTCCTGCAGGGCAGGGAATCTGGACTGCTCTTCATTCCCGAGAGGGAGGGGGAATGGAGTGGAATGGAGGGGGAGAGGGGTAGGGAAGTGGAGGGGGCTTTGTGTGCTAGGAGGGGGAGGGAAATGGGAAATGGGGAGGAGGCGGTAATTTTTTTTTCAACAACTAAAAAAATAAACAAAAAAAGAAAAAATCTTATTATAACAGGATTAACATTGAAGTATAGAAATATAAAATTGGGGTCTGAAGAGGTTGCTTAGTGGTGAAGACCGTACATTGCTCTTCCAGAGGACCTATGGTCGATCCCCAGCAGCCTCATCAGGTGGCTCCCAGCCACCTTTAACTGACAGTCCATGGCTTCTGTAGACAAAATGTCCCCAGTGTGCATACTTGTTCCCACACTGCCTACATATACATTACTAAAAATAATAGGATATCTAAAACAAAATAGTGATAAAATAGCCTTGTAAAATTTTGCAAGTCTCCTTCAAGTCTGTATTTAGAGTATAGCTTCATCTCCATATCTCCTTATGTGTCCAGTCTGTTTCTAGGTTATATACCACATGTTCCTGAATGTTCCATAATTCTCAAGAAAATAAGAAGAAAGATGCAGTTGGCATCTTACTATTATTATCAAAGTAGTTTTGTCTCGCAGACATCACAGATGGAATTCAGGGACTTAATGACTATTGAAGAGCCATAACTCTACAGAATACATCTATCTTCTACTGATTTGGAGTGGATATAATTGCTTGGGCATTTGTGGCTGGACTGGAACCATTGTTCTAATGTATTTCCATATATAATATTGATTAATTCTGTTCTTAACTCTATTAACTCATTTTTATTTATGAAAATAAAATCTATCTATCTGTAAACAAAAGAGGATAATGAAAAGTTTCTGCACCCCAATAAACTTCTCGGCTAATGCAATGATCCAAATAAGACAAATCAATGATTTGCATGTGTTTACGTTGCTCCTCACTTAAAATTAGCCTCAGTCTTTCAGGAACTGTGTCAAAGGCTCAACAGCAAAGAGGAAAAACACTGTGCAGTTAACAGAAAAGCACCAAGAGAATATGGCTCACTTTACTGGAAGTAATATGGAACTTGGAAAGTTTTTTTTATATTAAAAATCAGCAATCTGTCCTTGAATGATAAAAATTTGCTGTATGCTTATCTGAAACCCTCAAAAGCTGATAAAATGTCATATCAATAAATGAAAATAGAAACAAAGTAGGAAGCTAGAAAATTGTTTCTAATTTTACAATCTGTGCACTAGGTTACAAGGCAGCACAAAAGGACCCCCTTGACTATGTTACTGCTGTGCAATGGAAATGAGCACAGTTAAGTCAGACCCACCTGTCTACTTCCTGTTGCATGCTCTATCATGTCTTCATATAAATGCAGCTGTTGACCTTGTGGAAAATGTGGGCTAAACTCTCCTATCTTCACCTTAAGTCCGAGACCATAAGGGAAATTCCAAATCTGGAAAATGTCATACTCTTCCTGCAGATTTTCTTTCTGATTCATATTCACTCTGTCACCAACAGGATTAGTGAACTGAGTCTTCCTCAGAAAGGAGTGCAGCTGAAAGAGACACACCATTATATCATGTCTGTGCCCTTTCGTGAAGACAGAAAATGTATTCTGATTTCATCTCAAAGGCAATATTATTAAAGGTGTCCGGGGAAGAAATAGCAATAAATCTAGTAGGTTAATAAAATGATCATAATGTTACTAGAATTTAAGATCTTTAGGAGGAAACTACCAAACAGAAACACAGACATATATACAGACATAGAGAGTGAGATAGACACAGAGAGATAGAGAGACTCACATCCATATAAACATACATTATACAGTTATATATATTTTATACAGACATACACATGCATACCAAGACATACACATAAAAATAAAGTCACACATAGACAGACCTATGCACCCAAATAGACACACAGAAACAGAATTCTGCAAAACACATATACAGTCCCCCACACACATGCACACATTCATGGACAAACACACACAGGGAGACATGAACAGATAGAAACAACCACACTGGGAGACATTGACATAGACAGATTTATGCTCACATCCAAAGACAGATTGACAGAGAGACAGACAAACATAAACAGACACAGAAACAAAGATATATGTGTGTGCAAGCAATATACAACAACACACAGACAGACACAGGAAAACACATGCACAGAAAAACATACACAGGAAGATATTCACAGAAAAAGCACCTGTACAGAAAGACATTGGCACAAGACAAATGTATCCTCAGTTTTATAGACAGATATGTAGATAGACAGGAACACATATATAAAGAGCATCACAGACATACACAGAGACACATAGAAATACAGTCACACACCCATACACAGTAATGACTATCTATTCACAGACATGGATACACTTGTATGTCCTTAACTGAAGAATAATACTGTTTAGTGTGTAATTACTCTATGTATGTGAAATGAGGTCCCCAGAGCATACAGAGTGAGCAGAATAAGTTGTAAAAATCGTTTCATACACAGATTATCACATATTTGACAATAAATGATCAAGGATTCATCTTCTCATCATGGAGAGGATTAATGAAGAAGGACTGTTATGTTTACAGTATTAGAATATGTGTGGTAATATTCAGGTGCTCTGTAACAAAATCAGTGATAATCTTGATAAAATATGTCTTCAACTTTAATTCTTTTGCATTAAGACTTATTCCAACTTCTATATTTACATTCTTACCAGGAAAAATTTCCAGATCCCTCTATTTTATTAAATATTTCTTAATCCAGTACATTGGGGCACTTCAAAGACTATGACATTGATGACAGCAAACATCATCAAAAAGAAGAAACACTACCTTTAAGCACTGAGGATAGTCTCCTTTCCCATTATCCACTGGTTGATTATAGACTCCTTGAAGAATCATCTCATGGAGGGCATGAGCCATAGCATACACAGCATTATATATGTCATAACTGTCATCACTAAAGGCCATGTCAAAAGTCTGTAACTCTAACCATTGCAATGAGGCATTGGATATGCAATTCTTCAGGGTCTTACACTTAGAATCTGAGAGTTCGCAGTTCAAGTTCATCCATTCCAGTTTTGCCAGGTATTCATCTGAGTAATTGAGAGGGTTCAATGTCTGGACAAATGTTTTAAAACTAGAAATCTCAGTGTGGTGGTGTGCAAAAGCTAGTGTCCCATGGAATGACTTAAGTGTGAAGTCGCTCTTCCATGTAATGACATCCCACTGTGAGGTGGTGACCCATATTCTCTGTATACCTCGAGAATCCCACATTCTAAATGCCATAGCTAGAGTACTGTCTGTGTCACCATAAATGACAACTACTTTTGTGGATGATGTCATGATTTGGTTATAATACACTTCAGCCCTTGACAAGTATGAAGGCATCATGACTGGGATAATATTCACAAAAGCAAAGCAGACTGTGTTTTTTTCCATCTCTCTTCTCAAATATGAGAGAAATCGAATACCCTGATCATTGTCTGAGATGGCCAGTCCAATCCAGTTCCAGCTGAAGTGAAGCATCAAAGAGACCATGGCCAGGGCTAGATATATGTCCTGGGCAGCCATCTGATAAAGAGAAGGAAACTGTTCACGATCACTCAGGATGGGATTGAAAGGTCCATAGGTAAGCTGAAAAACCTAGGACACAAGGAACAGCATTAGGTAGACTTCAATCATAAAAACTTGTAAACACACTTTCAGCAAAGAGTTCCTTAAAACTCCTTTCCTGTTGCTTCTTCCCTCATCTCAATTTCAAACAAGAAAATTACTCCACATTAACTCTCTTAATAGTAACTTTCAATCACAATTCCTAGCATCAAGGAATTGTAAAAACTGAGTAACAACTTCTTGCAAAACAAAACACAAAAAATCTCACCGTCTGAAACATGAAGAGGTTTAGGAATGTCCCAACCATCTCAGATATCGCCCAGTTTGGTCCTGAAAGTATCAATACACACTCACTCTCTTTTCCACAGTTATAATTGGGAAGAGCATCATGGTTCTCTTTAGAAAAATGCAACAAGCTGTATAATTTTGGCACAGTCTTACAACCACCTTCTGGGAAATGAAATTCTAATGATAAATTTGGTAAAAGATCAGGGTTCCTGTTGACTTCATCCATGGAAAAAGCTAAGGCCAAAGAAAACTGGTTGCGTTCAGTTGGTGTTCTGTAAAAGGATATGGTGGTTAGTGTGGACCGAGATCTACAGATTATCCTGTGTAGTCAATAGATGGACTATTCTGAGCCGGACAGTACTCCCAACCAATACTCATACAAATGGCCTATGCTGTGAGATTGGCATGACATAAGCTGGAAGCTTGCAAAAGCTTTAAAAGTTCATCAGAGTGCATCTCCCATGAATAAGACGAGCCTTGAGCATCTTCCAAAGAGTGTGTCATCAATTTTTGGTTTTTGAGTGCTTACTCTAAAGATAAAGACAGCAGCAGGGGCTTTAACTAAACAGTAAATATATTCATGTATTCCTTTTGAAGTCATTAAGCAATGTGAAAAGTTCGTGTGACATATGAGCCAGTGAGTTTATGGTATTTTCTTATGAAGTTAACTGAGTTGGCTAAGGCAGTGAAATAATACCTGATGCGTGCACAATGGTCTGGGCAACGATTGGCTCTTATGCTTTCAATTATTTATAATCAGCGAGCACTACAGTTAACATATACCATCATATCGGTCTTTGTGTTGCTCCTTTTTTCCTTCTGGTTTATCCAGGAGTAAAACCTGCTTTTAAATGTTTATTTTTAATTGAATTCAAATGAAAGAGATGTATTTTGTAAAACTGTATGTGTTCACCATGTGTATAAACAGTATTAATGTTTATGTGGGCCATAAAAAGAAAATGGATTCCAAGGTTTTGACTTTTGTTTTGTTTTTGGTTTTTGAGACAGGGTTTCTCTGTAGCCTTTGGAGCCTGTCCTGGAACTTGCTTTTGTAGAGCATGTTGGCCTTGAACTCACAGAGATCTGCCTACCTCTGCCTCCCAAGTCCTAGGATTAAAGGCATGTGCCACCAACCCCCGGCTGATTCCAAGGTTTTGAACAATACTTTGCTATAGACTAGACTGTTCTCAAATATACAGTGAAAGTCCAGCTCCAGGTCCTTAGTACAGAGATTAAGACCATGTACTACCCCCTAAGTACCATTCACCTAATTCACAGACTGCCACATATTCACACTGGGTATATCTCACCAACACAATTTTTACTCTAGAAAACAGCTTTGGACTACCTTTCCAGTTATAGCAGCACAACAATAGCATTCTACAAAAATTTGTATATGCCAGTCTAACATCTTTGTAAAATAAAATACTATAAAATATAAAATGTAAGGAAAATGTTTATTAGGGTATTTTTGTAATAAAAATGGATAACAACTCATTGGGAGTGAATAATACCAATTTTTATGTTTTCGGGAAGAACAATAACTTCTGTCTCTTCCTAGTCAATTCATATCATCTGACAAATAAACATCAAACATACCTCCTCATTCTGATTGATTCACTCAGAGTAAAATTCAATCTGTTGCACCACTGTGATCTCTTTATATATTTACCTACACATTTTTAAAATAAAATTAATTTTAGAATAATTTTATTACCACACAGAAAAAATATCATTGAAAATTTTAGTAACACATAGTAGGAATTTGAGACTAGATCTTGTGATGTTCAAACACTAATTTCTTCCCCCACAAACATTAAGAAATATGAATCCCTTAAGCTGGTAGATTAGTCCCACGAACTAAATTGCTGTGTTTGATAACAGATATAAACAACTCATAAAATCAAAATTTGTATAATGCAAATATTGGCAAAATATACAGTTATTATTAGCAAAATTACTGAAAGTAAATATAAGAGGTAAATGGGACATAAGTGTTGGATAATAAACAATTTAGATACAAAGAAAGAAGACACATGTTTTTTTAAATAATGGTGAAGATGAGCTAACACGTAACTCCTCTATTCCTGTTCGCATGTGTTGCTAATATTGCATACCAAGGCTGTCTGTCACTCAGGTAAGTGACAAGGGAAATGACAGTTTCACTTTTGAAAGAAAGTTTTTTTCTTTCTTTCATTTTTTCATTGGATTATTTGTTCTTTGATGACCCATTTCTTGAGTTCTTTGTATATTTTGGAAATCAAACCTCTCTCCAATGTGGGGTTGGTGGTGAACTTTTTTCATTTTATAGATAGCTGTTTTGTCTTGCTGACAATGTCATTTGCTTTACAGAAGCTTCTCAGTTTTAAAAGGTCCCATTTATTAATTGCTTCTCTCAGTGTCTGTGCTACTGGGGTGTTGAAGGAGTGGCGGGCCTGCTTTTTGTCCCGCCCAGCCCCTGCTTGGTTAGCTTTACACCCGAAATAACAACACACAAATTGTATTCATTTAAACACTGCCTGGCCCATTAGTTTCAGCCTCTTCTTGGCTAACTCTCACATCTTGTCTAATCCATTTTTAATAACCTGTGTAGCACCACGAAGTGGTGGCTTACCAGAAAGGATTCTAGTGTACAACCATCTTGGGCTAGAGCTTCATCGCGTCTGACCAGAGAGGAGAGGCATGGTGTCTGCCTCACTTCCCTTCTTCCCAGCATTCTGTTCTGTCTACTCCACCCACCTAAGGGCTGGCCTATCAAATGGGCCAAGGCAGTTCCTTTATTAACCAATGAAAGTAACTCCTCCATCACTGGGGTTATATTTAAGAAGTAGTCTCCTATGCCAAGGTGTTCAAGTGTACTTCCCACTTGCTCTTCTATGAGATGCAGTGTGATTGGTTTTATGTTGAGGTCTTTGAAACATTTGGACTTGAGTTTTGTACATGGTGATGGATATGAATCTATTTCATTCTTCTACATCCAGCTATGCCAGCACCATTTGTTGAATATGCTTTCTTATTTCCATTTGATAATTTTTATTATTTGTCAAAAATCAGGTGTTTGTAGTTGTATGGATTGATATCTGGGTCTTGGATTTGGTTCCATTGGTCTTACTGACTGTTTTTATGCTAGTACCAGGCTGTTTTCAGTAGAGTTTGATTTCAGGGATTGTGATGCCTTCAGAAGTTCTTTTATTGTACACAACTGTTTTGGCTATCCTGGTTTTTGTCTTTCCATATGAAGTTGAATACTGTTCTTTTGAGGTCTGTGAAGAATTTTTCTGGGATTTTGATGGGCATTAGGTTGAATCTGTAGATTGCTTTGGGTATGATTGCCATTTTTACTATGCTAATTCTGCCTACCCAAAAATATGGGAGATCTTTCAATTTTCTGGTATCTTCTTCAACTTCTTTCTTCAAAGATTTAAAGTTTTGTCAATCAGGTCTTCCACTTGTTTGGGTAGAGTTACTCTGAAATATGTTATTCTATTAGTGGCTATTGTGAGGGGTAATGTTTTTCTACCTCAGGTCTGCTCCAGCAGAAGTCACTGGCTCAGGCCTGTTCCTGTAGATGTCCCTGGCTTGGGCCTGATACCATGGAAGTTTCTTGGTTGACTCAGTCCCACAGAGGTCTCTGACTTGGGCCTGTCCCTTTAAGATCCCTGACTCATACCCAGTCTCACTGAGGTCTCTGGTTAAAGCCTGTTCCACCAGGAGTCACTTCCTTATCAGAAGTGACATTCTTATACCATTTTTCGAGTCTTGGATTTAGTTTGCTCCCTAGACCCTGCACTGCCAGTGCACTAGTGTTCTTATGAGTGTGGGTTAATGAACTTCTTTTAGTGGATATGAACTGTGGAGAATATAGGAAATTATGAGGCAAGTCTTTGCTGTGGGTACTGACATGCCTTATTTAGTAATTGTGATCAGGGAAACAGAGCCAATGCTCTCCAGAGATCTTATTTGTATATTTAAAAATAAACATGGTGCCAGCAGGAAAGTTTCCTGCAGGTAGTCTTCCCTAATACCCCGCCCCAATCCTCCAGAAGACATAAGCTTCTAGCCCCATCCTGCCCCCAAACTTGCCTATCACCCTGCACCTTCAGTGGAATTCTGAAACACAGTTTGATACAATACTGAAGGGACCAAGAGGTGAGTGACCAGACACATAGCAGGACACCCCACTCTCTAGGACCTCCAAAATAGGGCAAAGCCCCGGGCTCCTCCCCCACCTGCCTCAGCTTATCTAACCAGCCAGCAGAATTTCCTGCTGAAAAGACCAAAAGAGGAACTGTAAAGCACAAGCTGTGACTGCACAGAGTGAACCAAGAGAGAGAACCAGGAGACAAGATCAAGAGAGCAGGTTAAGAGAGACCTCAGTGGCTCCCTGAGACACAGACATTGACAGTACAGAACAGACCAAGAACAATACCCAAAGAATCAGACGGCCACTGCAATGATTGGACTAAGATGAAAAGACACTGCCGGCATCAACTGAAGGAAGAAATGGGTATGCACCAATGCAAGAATTCACCCAACTACCTAAATAGCTGCATGGTAATACAAGAACCCAGTGGTCACACAACAGGAAGACGTGATCATACTAACCCAGGAAAAGCAGAAGAAAACTATTTTTAAATGGAACATTCTGAAAATCATGGAGAACCTTAAAGAGGAAATGAAAAACTCTCTTAAAGAAATGAAGGAAAAGAGAAACAAAAGTTGGAAGAAATTAGTAAATCTGTCAAAGAAACCCAAGAAAACTGAGAAAAAGCAATCACACAGAGGACACAAACAGTTCAAGATTGGCCCTTTTGTCGGCGAGGGCCCTGGCCAGCAAATGATCATGATCCTGTACCAGAAGATCCATCAGAGAGGTGAATGTGTTCCTGACCAGCAGGAAGACACCACCGGGAAGGGAGCACAGACACCCTTCAACCCTCTAAACTTTCTGGTCATCCTTCAGGGACTTTTCTCCCTGGCTACTACCTCTCTCTTCCTATCCCATCCCAGTTTGCTCCCAGGCACCCCTTCCCTTCTGTGGGGTCATAAGATCCCCCAACTCAGCCTGTTTTAGGGCTGAGGCTCTGTGAACAAAGTAGTGTGTGAAACCCGGCAGGAGTTCTTTTGTCTCACTGAGCCTGTAAACAGCAAGCTTGCCCTTTAGTTCGCAACGGCCCTGGCCAGCAAGTGGTCCCAATCCTGTACCAGAAGATCCATTGGAGAGCCTGCACACAGCAAGCTAGTTCTTTTGTCTGAGAGGTCCCTCACCAGCAAGTGGCCCTGATCCTGTACCAGAAGATCCATCAGAGAGCATTTGAAGGAAGAGGCAAGCAGGTGCCAATGCAAGAATTCCTCCAACAATCTGAAAAACAACATGATTAACACCAGAACCCAGCGAACATACAACATGAAGACTTGAATACCACAATCCAAAAGAAGTAGAAAAAAATAGACATTATGAAAGTGATAGAGTCCCTTAAAGAGGATGTGAAAAACTCCCTTAAAGTTTGAAGAAGTGAATAAATCCCTAAAAGATACCCTAGGAAACCAAGAAAAAACAAGCAAACAGATAATGGAAACAGTTCAAGACTTGAAAACTGAAATGGAGGTAATGAAGAAAACACAAACTGAGGGATGATGGCTGGATAGGGAAAATCAAGGCAAATGAAGAGGAACTACAAAGACAAGCATAACCAACAGAATACAAGAGATAGAAGAAAGAATCTCACATGCTGAAGACACTCTAGAGAAAATAAACACACTGATCAAAGAAAACAGCAAATCCAACAAATTCTCATCACAAAACTTCCAGAAAATCTGGGACACCATAAAAAGATCAAACCTAACAATAATAGGGGTAGAAGAACTCTTTTTCAAAAGCCCAGAAAATATATTCAACAAATTATAGAAAAAAACTTTCCCAACCTAAAGAAAGATATTCTTATGAGAGTACAAGAAGCATATAGAATACTGAATAGACTGGATCAAAAAAAAAATCCCCTCACCGTATAATAATCAAAACACAAAACATACAGAATAAAGAAAGAGATGCAAAGGGAAAAGGTCAAGTAAACTTATCAGACTTACACCTGACTTCTCTATGGAAACCATGAAAGCCAGAAGGTCCTGGATAGATGTACTCCAAAAACTAAGAGACCATGGATGCAAGCCCAGACTACTATACCCAGCCAAAATTTCATTCACCATCAATGGAGCAAACAAAATATCCCAAAATAAAAACAATACGTACCCACACAGAAAGTAATAGAAGGCATATCACTACACGAGGAATCCAACAATGCCCACAATAACTCAGACATCTAACAACCCTTCACCAGCACAACTCAAAGAAGGGAAACACACAAATTCTACCACCAAAAATAAATAAATAAATAACCAGAGTTAACAACCACTGGTCATTAATATCACTTAACATCAATGGACTCAATTCACCTATAAAAAGGCACAAGCTAAGAGATTGGATATGAAAACAGAATCCAAAATTCTGCTGTTTAGAAGAAACACACCTCAACCACAAAGACAGACATCTACTCAGAGTAAAGGGTTGGGAAAAGGTTTTTCGATCAAACGGTTCTAAGAAACAAGAGGGTGTGGCTATACTAATATCTAACAAAATTGACTTCAAACTAAAATCAATCAGAAGAGATAGAGATAGAAACTTTAGACTCATAACAGGAACAATTCATTAGGATAAAGTCTCAGTTGTGAATATCTCTGACCCTAATATGAAAGCACCAACTTATATAAAAGAAACATTACTAGTACTCAAAGCAGACATCAAACCCCACACACAAAGATTAGGAGACTTCAACACTCCTCTCTCAGCAATGGACAGATCAATCAGACAGAAACCTAACAGAGAAATAAGAGAATTAATGGAGGTAATGAACCAAATGGGCTTAACAGACATCTATAGAACATTCGCACCAAATAGGAAAGAATATACCTTCTTCTCAGCATCTCATGGGACCTTCTTGAAAATTGACCACATACTCGGTAAAAAAGCAAACTTCCACAGATACAAAAAATATTAGTAACCACCTGTGTCTTATCGGATCACCATGGAATAAAGTTAGAATTTAACAATAATTCTACCCCCAGAGAGCCTACAAACTCATGAAAGCTGAAGAGTCAACTACCGAACCACCCTTGGGTCAGGGAAGAAATAAAGAAAGAAATTAAAGTCTTCCTTGAATTCAATGAAAATAAAGACACAACATACCCAAACCTATGGAACACTATGAAAGCAGTGCTAAGAGGAAAGTTCAGAGCTCTAAGTGCCCAAATTAAAAAACGGAGAAAGTTCACATTAGAGACTTAATAGCACAGCTGAAAGCTCTAGAAAAAAAAAGAAGCAGACTCATCCAGGAGGAGTAGAAGACTGAAAATAATCAAAGAGAAAGACAGAAAACAATCCAAAGAAACAATGAAACAAAGAGCTGGTTCTTTGAGAAAGACAGCAAAATTGACAAACCTTTATCCAAACTAATCAAAAGGCAGAGAGAGAAGTAGCAAATTAACAAGATCAGAAATGAAAAGGGGAACATAACAACAGACACTGAGGAAATTCAGAGAATCTTTAGGTCTTACTATAAAAGGTTGTATTCCACAAAGTTGGAAAATGTAAGAGAAATGGAGTTGTTTTTAGATAAGTACCATTTACCAAAATTAAATTGACCAGGTGAACCACTGAAATAGACCTATAGGTCGTAAGGAAATAGAAGCTGTCATAAAAAACCTCGCTACCAAAAAGGCCCAGAAGTAGATGGTTATGATGCAGAATTTTATAAGAACTTCCAAGAAGAGCTGATACCTATACTCTTTAATGTGTTTTGCATAATAGAAACAGAAGGATCTTTGCCAAACACTTCTTATAAAGCTACAGTCACCTTGATTCCCAACACCACACAAAGACCCCACCAAGAGAGAGAATTACAGACCAATCTCACTCATGGACATCGATGCAAAAATTCTCAATAAAATTCTGGCAAGCAGAATCCAAGAACACATCAAAAAAATTATCCATTATGATCAAGTAGGCTTCATCCCAGAGATGCAGGGCTAGTTCAACATATGCAAATCTATCAATGAAATCCATCATATAAATAAACTGAAAGAAAAAAACCATATGATCATTTCATTAGATGCTGAAAAAACATTTGACAAAATTTAACACCCCTTTATGATAAATGTTTTGGAGAGATTAGGGATACAAGAATCATACCTAAATATAATAAAAGGAACATATAGCAAGCCGACAGCTAATATCAAAATAAGTGGAGAGAAACTCAAAAACATTTCCACTAAAATCAGGAACAAGACAAGGCTGTCCACTATCATCATATCTCTTCAACATAGTGCTTGAACTTCTAGCATTAGCAATAAGACAACATAAGGAGATCAAGGGAATTCAAACTGGAAAGGAAGAAGTCAAACTTTCGTTATTTGCAGATGATATGATAGTATACATAAGCAACCCCCAAAATCTCTACCAAAGAACTCCTACAGCTGATAAATACCTTCAGTGATGTGACAGGTTACAAGATCAACTCAACAAAATCAGTAGCCCTCCTATACAGAAAGGATAGCGAAGCAGAGTGGAAAACCAGAGAAACTTCACCTTCTACGATAGTCACAAATAGCATAAAGTACCTTGGGGTAACTCTAACCAAGGAAGTGAAAGATCTATTTGACAAGAACTTTAAGGCATTGAAGAAAGAAACTGAGGAGTATACCAGAAAATGGAAGGATATCCCATGCTCTTGGATGGGTAGGATCAACATAGTAAAAATGGCAATTCTCCCAAAGGCAATCTATAAATTCAACACAATCCCCATCAAAATCCCAACAAAATTCTTCACAGATCTTGAGAGAACAATAATCAACTTTATACGGAAAAACAAAAACCCAGGATAGCCAAAACAATCCTATACAATAAAGGAACTTCTAGGGACATTACGATCCCTGACTTCAAACCCTATTACAGAGCTACAGTAATGAAAACAGCATGGCTGGCATAAAAACAGAGAAATCGACCAGTAGAATCAAATAGAAGACCTGGATATTAACCCACAAACATATGAACACCTGATTTTCAACAAAGGAGCTAAAAGTATACAATGGAAGAAAGAAAGCATCTTCAACAAATGGTGCTGGCATAACTGGATGTCAACCTGTAGAAGAATAAAAATAGATCCATGCACAAAACTCAAGTCCAAATGGATTAAAGACCTCAATATAAATCTGACCACACTAAACCTGATAGAAGAGAAAGTGGGAAGTACTCTACAACACATGAGCACAGGCGATCGCTTCCTATGTATAACCCCAGCAGCACAGACATTAAGGAAAACATTGAATAAATGGGACCTCCTAAAACTGAGAAGCTTCTGTAAAGCAAAGGATACTGTCATTAAGACAAAAAGGCATCCTACTGAATGTGAGATCTTCACCAACCCTGAATCATACAAAGGTCTGATCTCCAAAATATATAAAGAACTCAAGAAACTAGACTTTAAAATGTTAATTAACCCAATTAAAAAATGGGGCACTGAACTGAACAGAGAATTCTCAACAGAAGAAATTTAAATGGCCAAAAGACACTTAAGGTCATGCTCAACCTCCTTGGCCATCAGGGAAATGCAAACCTTACTAGACCTGGATGGAGGTAGGTGGTCCTTGGACTTCCCACAGGTCAGGGAACCCTGATTGCTCTTCGGGCTGATGAGGGAGGGGGACTTGATCGGGGGAGGGGGAGGGAAATGGCAGGCGGTGGGGGGAGGAAGCAGAAATATTTAATAAATGAATAAATAAATAAATAAATAAATAAATAAATAAATAAAAGAAAACACAAACTTAAGGAAGTATGGATATGAAAAATCTGGGTAAATGAACAGGAACTACAGAGGCTAGTATAATGAGCAGAATACAATAGATAGCAGAGAGAATCTCAGGTGCTAAAGATACTATAGAGGAAAATGATTCATTGGTCAAAGAAAACATTAAATCCAACAACTTCTTAAAACAAAAATATTCAGGAAATCTCGGACACAATTAAAAGACCAAACCTAAGAATAGTAGGAGTAGAAGAATGAGAAGAGTAATTGTGGCTTCATAAAAGGAATTTGGTAATGACCCTTCTGTTTCTATATTGTGGAATACATTAAGGAGTATAGGTATTAGGTCTTCTTGGAAGTTCTGGTAGAATTCTGCATTGAAACCATCTGGACCTGGGCTATTTTTGGTAGGAAGGTTTTTTATAACAGCTTCTAATTCTTCGCGACTGACAGGTCTGTTTAGATTGTTCACCTGGTCCTGGTTTAGTTTTGGTAAATGGTATTTATCTAAAAAAGCGTCCATTTCTTTTACATTTTCCAGTTTTGTGGCATACAGGCTTTTGTAGTAAGATCTAATGACTCCGTGCATCCACCCACTGAGACAGTGGAGCTGATCTACGCGGAGCTCACCAAGGCCAGCTGGACTGTGACCGAAAAAGCATGGGATAAAACCGGACTCTCTGAACATGGCGAACAATGAGGGCTGATGAGACACCAAAGACAATGGCACGGGGTTTTGATCCTACTTAATGTGCTGGCTTTGTGGGAGCCTAGCCAGTTTGGATGTTCACCTTCCTAGATATGGACGGAGGGGGGAGGACCTAGGACTTACCACAGTCAGGGAACCCGGACTGCTCTGTGAACTGGAGAGGGAGGGGGAGAGGAGTGGGGGGAGGGGGAGAAGGGTGGGAGGAGGGAGAGAAGGGTGGGAGGAGGGGGAGGGAAATGGGAGGCTGGGAGGAGGTGGAAACTTGTTTTTTTTTGTTTATGTTTTTTTTCTTCTTTTCTCAATAAAAAAAAGCAAAAAAAAAAAAACAAAACAAAAAACAAAACAAAAAAAAAGAATGAGAAGAACTCCAGCTAAAAGGCACGAAAAATAAATTCAACAAAAATCACAAAAGAAAACTTTTCCATCCTAATATATATATATTATATATATGAATATATATGAAAGTACAAGAAGCTTTCAGAATAGCAAATAGACAGGATCAAAAAATAATAATCAAAACGCAACAAAATACAAAATAAACAAAGAATATTTCTGCAAAGATAAAGGTCAAGTGACATATAAATGTAGGCCTATCATAATTACGCCCAATGTCTCAATGGAAACTATGAAAGCTAGAAGATCCTAAGCAGATGTGCTGCAGACATGACAAGACCAGGGATGCAAGCCCAGACTACTATACCACCAAAGCTTTCAATCACCATCAATGGAGGCAGAAAGATATTTCATGACACAACCAAATTTAAAGAATACATATTCACAAACCCAGCCCTATAGAAAGTACTAGAACAAAACCCCAACCAAAGGAAGACGACTGCATCTATGAAACACAGGCAACAGATATCCTCTCACCAGCAAAACCTAAAGAAGGGAAACACACAAACACTACTACCAAAAAAATAACAGGAATTAACAACCACTGGTCATTAATATCTCTTAATATCAATGGACTCAATTCATCTATAAAAAGACACAGGCTAAGAGAATGGATACAAAAACAGGATCCAGCCTTCTGCTGTATACAAGAAACACACCTCAATCTCAAAGACAGACATTACATCAGAGGAAAGGGTTAAGAAAAGGTTTTCTAATCATATGGACCTAAGAAGCAAAAGGGTACAGCTATCCTAATATCTAACAAAAGAGATTTCAAACTAAGCTCAATCAGAAGACATGGAGAAGGACACTTTGTACTCATAAAAGGAACAATCAATCTAGATGAGGTCTCAATCCTGAACATCTATACCCCTAATACAAGAGAAACCACATATGTAAAAGAAATATTGCTAAATCTCATATCAAACCATACAAACTAAGAGTAGGAGACTTCAACACTCCACTCTTTCCAATGGACAGGTCAAAAAATAAAAAGCCTAAGCTGGGCGATTGTGGCGCACGCCTTTAATCCCAGCACTCGGGAGGCAGAGGCAGGTGGATCTCTGTGAGTTCGAGACCAGCCTGGTCTACAGAGTTAGTTCCAGGACAGGCTCCAAAGCCACAGAGAAACCCTGTCTCGAAAAACAAAACAAAAAAAAAGCCTACAAACTCATGGAAATTGAACAATGCTCAATTGAAATACCTCTGAGTCAAGAAAGAAATTAAAGACTTCCTAGAATTCAATGAAAATGAAAGAACAATGTATCCAAACCTATGGGACACAATGAAATCAGTGCTTTTGGGTAAGTTGATAGCACAAACTGCCCACAAAAAGAAAGTGGAGCAAGCTCACACCGGTGACTTAACAACACACTTGAATGCTCTAGAACAAAATGAAGGAGATGCACCCAGGAGGAGTCGAAGACAAGAAATAATCAAATTGAGGGCTGAAATCAAAAAAATAGAAACAAAGAAAACAATACAAAGAATCAATGAGACAAAGAGCTTGTTCTTTTAGAAAATCAACAAGATTGACAAACCCTTATCCAAACTAATCAAAAGTCAGAGAGAGAACATCCAAATTAACAAAATCAGAAATGAAAAGGGGACATAACAACAGACACTGAGACACATTAGAGAATCATTAGGTCATACTACAAAAACCTGTACGCCACAAAATTTGAAAATGTAAAAGAAATGGACAATTTCCTATATAGAATCTATACACCAAAATTAAATCAGGACCAGTTGAACAATTTAATAGACCAATAAACTGCAAGGAAATAGAAGCTGTCATCAAAAACCTCCCAACTAAAAAAAGCCCAGGGCCAGGTGGTTTCGGTGCTGAATTCTATCAGAACTTCCAAGAAGAGCTAATACCTAAACTCCTCAAATTGTTCCAAATAATACAAGCATTAGGAAGCTTACCACACTCTTTTTATGAGGCTGTAGTTACCCTGATACTAAAACCACACAAAGGCTCACCCAAGAAAGAGAATTACAGACCAATCTCACTCATGAACATCGATGTAAAAATACTCAATAAAATACTGGCAAACCAAAGTCAAGAACACATCAAAAACAAATCATCCTTCATAATCAAGTCAGCTTCATACCAGAGATGCAGAATTGGTTCAACATACAAATATCTATCAATATAATCCATCACATAAATAAACTGAAAGATAAAACCATATGACTATCTCATTAGATGCTGAAAAAGCATTAAACAAAACCAACACCCCTTCATGACAAAGGTGTTCCATGTTCTTGGATATGTAGGATCAACATAATAAAAATGCCAATCCTACCAAATGCAATCTATATATTCAGTGCAATCCCCATCAAAATCTCAACACAATTCTTCAAAGATCTTTAAGAATGATAATCAAATTTATATGGAAAAAAACTAGGATTTCTAAAATAATCCTATACAATAAAGGAATTTCCAGAGGCATCACTATCCCTGGCATCAAGCTCTATTACAGAGCTACAGTAATGAAAACAGCTTGGTATTGGCATAAAAACAGAGAGGTTGACAAATGAAATTGAATCAAAGACCCGAATACTAATCTGCACACCTATAAACACCTGATTTTTGACAGAGAATCTAAAAATTTTGCATGGAAATGGATGAAACTAGAGAACACTATCCTGAGTTAGGTAACCCAGACACAAAAAGTAGATACTAGCTGTAAAGCAAAGGATAACAAGCCTATAGTCCGTGATCCTAGAAAAGCTCAGTAACATAGTGAACCCTAAGAAAAACAAACATAAATTCACCTGAAAGGGGAAATAGACAAGATAGCCTAACAAAATTGGAAGCATAGGGTGGGGTGAGAAGGGAAGTTGGAAAGGTGAGGAGGAGTGTCGAAGGAGAGAGGCTATGAGAACTTGAGGGAACGGGTTGGTCGATATGGAGGAACGACAGAGATAGGAGCAAGAAAAGAGATATCTTGATTGGGGATACCATTATGGAATTAGCAAGAAGCATGGCTCTAGAGAAATTCCTAGGAATCCACAAGAATGATCTCAGCTAAGACATTGAACAATAGTGGAGGTGGGACCTGAACTGGTCTTGCCCTGTAGTCAGACTGATAAATATCTTCAATATCACCATAGAATATTCATCTAGCAACTGATGGAAACAGAGGCAGAGACCCATATTGCAGCACAGGACTCCCAATGTCCAGTTGAATAGTAGGAGGAATGAGATTATGAGCAAAGAGGTCAAGACTGTGATGGGTACACCCACTGAAGCAGTCTCTCTGAATTAATAGGAGCTCATCAACACTAGCCAGACTGGAAAGGAACAAGAATAGGACCAAACTAGTCCCTCTGAATGTGGTTGACAGTTGCATGGCTGGGGCAGACTGAGGGGCCACTAGCAGTGGCACCAGGATTTATCCCTACAGCTTACACTGGTTCTTTGGTGTTGTGATCTAGCTGCCCTCACTACTCTCCCCTGACTGACAGCGGAACTTCTTTGTGGTCTGTAATTGACAAGGATGTTTGTGTTCTTTCTGGCCTGTGGGTCTCCACAGAAGGAGTAGAGGTAGAAATGGTTGTTGAGCAAAATAAAGGTTGCTGTTCTTCCACCTGAAAAGAAGCCTCTGTGTCTCAATCCTGGCACAAACACACACACACACACACACACACACACACACACACACACACACACACCGCCAGTCTTGGCTATCCAGGCTGTGCTGGCCACAGCACTTTGGTACCATTCTCTTTGGATGGATACCTTGCTCAACCTGGATGTAGTAGGGGGAGCCTTGGTCCTTCCCGAAGCAATGTGCCTTTCCCTCTTTGATGAGTGTATGGGAATAGGGTGGGAGTGTATGTGGAAGGAATGGGAGGAGGGGAGGAAATAGGAGCTTGGTTTGGTATGTATAAAGAAAAAAGATAGTTTGTTTTCTTTTAGAAAAATAAATAAACAAATGGAACAAGAGGAAAATCAAAATAAACATGTAAAAAGTGCATGACTTCTGGTTCTGTGATGAGCTATCCTGTGGGCCCACAATGTGGTTATAGAGGAATGTGAGAAGGAGATTCTTTCATAGGAAGACAGCAAATCCACCTTTCTTAGAGAGTGCAAATAAAAACTCCAGTGGTCCAGATTCAGAATGGTATCCACTTTTGTTTTGTGTGTAGTAATTATTTTTTAATTATCTCTGCATAAATTGTGTTATTATATCAGTTCACACATGTGTTGCTCATCCTTCATTGGGATATAACTCTCTCTTGCCCACAAATGATTATCTAACTACTAATTCCATGTCTTAATTCTAACAGCTTTGTTTTCACCTTATGAAATCAGTGAGCCTTTCATCTGTATTCCAATATGACTAAGAGAATTCTCTACCTAGTAATCTTAACTAATTTTGCTGCTGTGTTCAATTATTTATGAATTATATACAAATTATTTATTCAATCTTCTTTAATTCTATTTATATGGATTAACTAAAAATCACTATGGCTAGAAAGTGGTGGTACATGGATTTAATCTCTGCACTTAGGAAGCAGGTTTGATGTCAGCCTTTTCTACATAATGAGATCCTGGACATCCAGGACAGCTACAAAAAGAAACGATCTCTAAAAATTAAATGAAAAAAGATATATAGACATTGATATGTATATGGTAATTAGTGAAATGAATCTTTCAAAATTCTAAGAATGGACTGTAAATAGCAATAATGAATCTTTTTATGAAAATAAAATCACAAAATTTTATAAGAAATATTTCCATCTCCTCTTCTGTTGAGACACATCAAAGTTGATTTCATGTCTTTACTATTTCTATAATGATTAAATAAATATGGGAAGACGAGTGTCTATGTGTTGTGCCAAATTATATACTTTAAAGAGATCTATAGAGGGTATAGATTAGTCATAAGATATTCCTATATTTAATGACTGAATTAGTTGTATGTATTTACCACAGTGGAATTTTTAATTCTTATTCACACAAGAAACATTGATGGCAATTCACACAACTCATACATGCTCATTAATATTTGCTCATATTTAGTTTTTCATACCCATGGTGATGTGGGAATTCTGCCTTAACCAAAGGTTTCCATTATTCGAGCTAAAATATTTCAGTGTACTTTCATACTTACATTGTCTTAAATAACTAAAAAGGGGAAGTAAAAAATACTGGTTGCGAGGTTGAAGAGATGGGTCAGAAGTTAAGATTACTGGCTGCTCTTCCAGAGGTCCTGAGTTCAATTCCCAGCAACCATATGGTGGCTCACAGTCATCTATGATGGGATCTGGTGCCGTCTTCTGGAGTTCAGGCAAAACAGCGCATACATAATAAATCTTAAAAATAATACTGGTACTTTTTGCCTGTGAGGTCCTTGTAAGCCTGCAACACAGCCTGCTCCAGTGCTGAGGGGACCAGAGAGCTAGCAGGAGTGTTCCTGCGGCTGTGCTTTCTTTCCCACAAGTCACTCTGTTCCCAAGCCCACCCTGTCGCCTATGAGGTCCTTGGAACCCTGCAACACAGCCTGCTCTAATGCAAAGAGGACCTGAGAAGTGAGTCAGTGGGGCCAGAAGCGCCACTCTCTGGGCACTTTACAGTTGGACAGAATCCAGGGCCCCTTCAGAACTCCCTAACCTTTTCTAGCCAGCTAGCAGTGAGTGTTCCTGGGGCTAGACTTTCTTTCCCACAACCCAACCGGCCCCCAATAACACCAATTCACCTGCAAAGTCCTTGGAACTCTGCAACATAGCCTGCTCCAGTGCTGAGAGGACCAGAGAGAACCCTACAACAGAGCTTGCTCCAATACTGAGGGGACCAAAGAGAGGGCAGACCAAGAAAAACTCCCAAGTACCCACACAGCCACAACAAAAGATCGTCTTCATTGTCTGAGATGGGCATCCCAACCCAGTTCCAGTTTAAGTGAAACATGAAAGAAATCATGGCCAGAGCTAGGAATGTATCTTTGTGGGCCACTTAATACAGATATGAAAACTGACCACGATCACTCAGGATAGGATGAGAGGGTCCATAGGAGAGCTGAACGACTTAGGGCACGGGGAGCAGCATGAAGTAACATGCACTCTTAAGAACTTATAAACACTGCTTTACCAAGTGTTCTAGAAAAGCCCCTCACTTGTTACTTCTTTCCTTATCTGTTTTGAACAACAAAATGCAAAAGCCCCATCAAGTCTCTGAATAGTAGCCTTTAACTACACAGTTTGACATAGGTGTGTGACCATTATTTTTTCACACTTTTCTTAGCATCTGGGAATGGTAGAAACAGAGGCAAGAATTTTTTGCAAACACCCAATAATACTCATCTGCTGACATTATTAGAGGTCCGAGACTAACCCTATTGTGACTGATGTTGCCCAATAAGGTCCTCTAAACACCACATTACACCTGATCTACTTATTACAGACTTAATTGGGGGGAGTCTTTTTATTTTTGTTCAGAAAAAAATGAATGATACTGTGTAATTATGAGACGGGACTACACCACCTCTGCTAGGAATTCATACAATGACATTTGGAAAAAGACCAGGGCTCCTGCTGAAATCACCAATGCAAACTGGCAGTTTTCAGTTAGTGCTCTGTAAAAGGGAACAGTGTACTGGACAGTAGTCCCAACCTCCCTTAATGATTGAAACAAACATCCTGGGTTGTGAGTTGGGATGACAGAAGTTTCTGGAAACTTGAAATATCTTCAAAAATTCATGAGAGTAAATCTCACATAAATAAGATGAGCCCTTTGCAACTTTCTTAGAAAGAGCTGTCCATCTCTGGTTTTTGAGTGCATGCACAGAACATAAATACAAGGGTACAGGCTTTCATAAAAATAAAAAATATGATCAAATTATCAGTTGGAAATCATTAAGCAATATAAAACATACATGTGATGCATTAGCCTAGATTCTGGTAATTTTTATGAAACAACCTGAACTGAATATGGCATTCAAGGAATGACTGGTGAGTGCACAGTAGTCTGTCTGGGGCAATGTTTGGCTCCTGTTCTAATAATTCATTTTAAATAAAATATAGTTAATATATTCCCTCATGTCTATCATCATCATCTTTGTTTTCTTTTCTTCTTTCTAGTTTATTTATTGAAGGCACAAAATGCTTTTTAGAAGCTTTATTTTTAAATATACTTAAATACCAGTGTACATTTGGTAAATATTTGTATGCATAAGTGTGTAGGACGTGAGAGATACTCACATAGGGCATGAAGGGGGATCGGAATTTATGGTTTTGAGTAACACTTGGCTTTAGTTGCAGCTGGCCTCAAATAAATGCACAGTAATGCACCTGCTCCATTTCATGAATGCAGAAATTAAAAGCATGTACCCCGATATTGCCAACCTCTTTAATATTTAAACAGGTATGTTCAATGTAATAGTACCTTGTATATCTGAACAACATATAATTTCTTGTACAGAGCACCTTTTATCTACATTTCCAGTTACAAATTCATAACACTGGCACGCAATTGAGAACTAGGTGCATCTGGAAATGATGATTCGTTTGTGCCAGTATTATATGTCTGTAAAGTAAAATAATATAAAGTATGCAATATATGGAAAATATTTATGAATTTTTATACTATAGTCACAAAGATACTAGAAATAGAACAATACCATGTTATGTGTATGTTTAAGGTTAGAATAATAACTCCTATGTCTTCTTACACATTATGTATTACCTGAAGAATAAACATCAAACTCAAACATATGCTTTCATGCTGAATGATGTACTCAGGGTTAAATACAATCTATTTCCTAATTAGATTTCTTACCACTGTTGTATATTTATGTACAAATATAGATATTTATTTATACATTTTGAAATAAAAAGATCTTAAAATATTCTTTATTACCATATGGAAAATGTCACTGAAATTTTCACCAACACTACATAGGAATATGAGATTACAACTTATGGAAACACCAACTCCTGCATGCTAAACATTAAGAAACATCAATTACTTGAACTCTTAGGGTGGCCTAGTAATCTAAAGTGCTATATTTGAAATCAACAATACACAAAGTCAAATGTGCATAGTGCCCAAATCGGTAAAGAAAAAAGAGCTATAATTAGTAAAATTATTGCAAGAGGAATGTAAGAGATAAAGGAGATATAATTGGCAGAGAATAAACAGATTAAACACAAAGAGAAGAGGCACATGATTCTTAAATAATTGTAAAGATGAGCTAGTGGGTAACTGTTCTCAAGTGTTGCCAAGTATCACAAGCCACAGCTATCATGAAGGCAAGTGGCAAGGAAAGTAAGCAGTTACACCATTAGTGACAACTCGCCTTTCAAAGATGCAAACATATCTTTTCTACTCCATGAATTTTTTCTCAACTCTAAAGAGACAGTGAGGAACTGTACAGTAGAAATAAAGGCCTGTGGTTGTATAAAAGTGAAGAATGGAAAAGCAGAATCACATAAAAAGTTTACAGTGGGCAGGTGTCCTACTTTCATTCTTTATGCAGTTTTAGAAGGCACAGTGTGACCACATGCAGAGCATCTCAGAGAGTAACTGAATATCCATGAACAAACTCTCTGGAGCCAGGAGTGTGACATATATTAGTTTCCCTGGAACATGCATTTGAAGCTGTTATGGTGATCAAACGGTCATCACAGACTCTAATCAATAACAATTGAGTTGCACCCATTTAGGCTGATATTCATTGACTAGTATGGGGTTTCTTTCAGTAAGACATCACTGGCTACTCTGTTGTGGAAACAGTCAAAAGGAGGGATATATATGATGGACCAAGTTACAGAGTCCCCATTTCCCTCAGCTTCCAGCCTTATAAGTAGGAGGGTAACTGGGAGAATAACAGAACACTCCCTGGACAAATTAAAAGTAGAAAAATAACATTGGGTCTCTAAAAGAATTTGGGTTGTGTCTTGGTGTGCAGATTAGAATAAGAGAACAACAGATTCAAAGCATTGCTGATTCTCATCCTCTGGGCCCCTGTGAAATATTCATGATGAAATTTACATAGAAAATTCGAAGGTTCTTACTGTATATTCAGAATGTGGTTGAAATAATCTTTCTCCACAGGCTGCTGCACTGTTAAAAAAAAAAGACACAACCTGTCACCAAGTCTCCATCATTTTCTTTGTTCTGCTTCATTCTCCAAAAGCACCTGGGATGAGTAAACCTGAACACAAGAAGTGGAATGTTCAGAAAAAAGATGAGGAAAATCAAAGTGAACATCTTTGTCTTACTCAAAGCCTGGGCAGTGTGTGCTGTGAAGTGCTTTTCAGATCAGCACATTATATGGGCACCCATATATTCCCACCTACTTGTATTTCTGTAGCCAAAGGAGAGGCTTTTGTGTATTCCTGATTCCTTTATTTTCCAGTTCCTTGCCTCTGGAGAAATCTTGGACACCTTATTCCCCTGTGGGCTGTGCACCTGATATCCATGAGATCAAGTTTGTTTGAGAAATATATGTGAGGAGAATTCAAGTAGTTCCATGACATCATTTAATTTTGTAGAAATTAAGGCTCCTTAGAGGATGCTATTTTGACAAATTTGGTCCCAGGATTGCCGGAATAATCTTTTTATGTTGACACCTGTGGAAATGTTGTCAGTGTATTTTGTTTGCTGATCCATATTGAGACATGTGGCCATGTTTCAGAAAGGACACACAAAGTCAAATTCCCTAGCTGCACACTGGGAATTTTTTCACAAAGTCCTTGTCAGGGAAAAAAAGGGCTATGGTTAGAAAAATTGAGTTCCACACAGCTTGCAAAGTGGGACCTATATTATATGACTGACAGTAACAGAATATCTAACCAAATCTTGTGCTTCCATAGTCTTGAGAATCAATAATCAGCACTAAATAATTTTTTTCTTTTTTATTACTTTATAAATAATACCAATCAAAATTTCCACTTCCTCCCCTCTTCTCACTTCCCTACCTCTAGCACACACACCCTCCATCCCTCCTCCTCCAGTCCTAAGAGAAGTCAGGGTACCCTGCCCTGTGGGAAGTCCAAGACCCTCCTCCCTCCATCTAGGCTTAGGAAGGTTTGCATCCAAATAGAACAGGATCCCAAAATGGCAGTACATGCAGTAGAGACAAATCCCAGTGCCATTATCTCAGTCTGCCCCAATTGTCAACCACATTCAGAGGGTCCATTTGATCCCATGCTCTTTCAGTCCCAGTCCAGCTGGATTTGGTGAGCTCGCATTAGCTCAAGCACACTGTCTCAAAAAGTGGACTAACCTCTCATGGTCCTAACTTCCTTGCTCATGTTCTCCCTTCCTCTGCTCTTCAACTGGACCTTGGGAGCTCAGTCCAGTGATCCAATGTGGGTCTCTGTCTCTATCTCCATCCATCGCAGGAGGAAGGTTCTAAGGTGATAGTCAGGATAAAAATCAGTCTAAGGGACAAGGCCAGTTCAGGCACCCTCTCCTCCACTGCCCAGGGTCCTAGCTGGGGTCATTCCCATGGACTCTGGGAACCCCTCTAGAACCAAGCTTCTTGCTAACCCCAAAATGGCCCCACCAAATAAGATATCTCCTTCCCTGCTCCCATATCTGTCCTTCCTCCATCTCAACCATCAAATTCCCCCAAACTCTCCCCAATTCTTCCTTTAGCCCTTCTCTCTCCCCCTCTCTCCTTCCCCCACCCCACACCCACACCCATTCTCCAAACTTTTGCCTGGTGATTTTGTCTGCTTCCAATTTCCAGGAAAATCTAATATGATTTTCTTTGGGTTAACCTTACTACATAGATTTTCTAGGAATCGCGAACTATAGGCTCAATGTCCGTTGTTTATTGCTAGAATCCACTAATGAGTGACTACATACCATATTCATATTTTTGGGTCTGGGTTATCTCACTCAGGATAGTATTTTCTATTTCCATCTATTTGCATACAAAATTCAAGATGTCATTGTTTTTTACCGCTGAGTAGTACTCTAATGCTTATATATTCCACATTTTCTTTATCCATTCTTCTATTGAGGGGCATCTAGGTTGTTTCCAGGTTCTGGCTATTACAAATAATGCTGCCATGAACATAGTGGAACAAAGGCTTTTGTAGAATAATTGCGCATCTCTTGGTTATATTCCCAAGACCGATATTGCTAGACCCTGAGGTAGGTTGACCACCAATTTTCTGAAAAATTACCGCACTGATTTCCAAAGTGGTTGCACAAGTTTGGATTCCCACCAGCAATGGATGAGTGTTCCCTTTACTCCACATCCTCTCCAGAATAAGTTATCATTGGTGTTTTTTATTTCAGCCATTCTGAAAGGTGTAAGATGGTATCGCAAAGTTATTTTAAATTGCATGTCCCTGATCTCTAAAAAAGTTGAACATGTCCTTAAGTATCTTTTGGCAATTTAAATTTCTTCTGTTGAGAATTCTCTGTTTAGTTCAGTACCCCATTTTTAATTGGGTTATTTGGAGTTTTAAAGTCTAGTTTCTTGGGTTCTTTATATATTTCAGAGGTCAGACCTTCATCTGAAGTGAGGTTGGTGAAAATCTTCTCCCATTCAGTAAGTTGCCTTTATGTTTTAAAGACTGTGTCCTTTGCCTTACAGAAGCTTCTCAGTTTCAGGAGGTCCCATTTATTCGTTGTTGCTCTTATTGTCTGTGCTACTGGGGTTATACATAAGAAGTGGTCTCCTGTGCACATGTATTGCAGGCTACCTTCCACTTTCTCTTCTATCAGGTTCAGTGTGGTAAGATTGATATTGAGGTATTTACTCCATTTGGACTTGAGTTTTTGTGCATGGTGATAGATATGGATATATTTTCATTATTCTACAGGTTGACATCCAGTTATGCCAGTGCCATTCATTAAAGATGCTTTCTTTCTTCCATTGTAGCCCAAGATACTTTATGCTATTTGTGGCTATTGTGAAAGGTGATGTTTCTCTGATTTCCTTTCTGCTTCTTTATCCTTTGTATATAGGAGGGCTATGGATTCTTTTGTGTTGATCTTGTATCCTGCAACATCACTGAAGGTATTCATCAGCTGTAAGAGTTATTTGGTAGAGTTTGGGGAGGGGCACTAATGTACACTATCATATCATCTGCAAAAAAGGAAAGTTTGACTTCTTTCTTTGCAATTCTTATCCCCTTGATCGCCTTATGTTGTCTTATAACTATCGCTAAAACATCAAGAACTATGTTGAAGAGATATGGGGAAAGTGAACAGCCTGTCTTGTTCCTGATTTTAGTGGAATGGCTTTGAGTTTCTCTCCATTTAATTTGATGTTAGCTGTCAGCTTGCTGCATATTACTTTTATTATATTAGGTATGATCCTTATATACCTAATCTCTCCAAGACCTTTATCATAAAGGGGTGTTGAATTTTGTCAAATGCTTATTTGGAGGGAAATGAAATGATCATATTGTTTTTTCATTCAGATTATTTATGTGATGGATTACATTGATTTTTGTATGTTGAACTAGCCCTGCATCTCCGGGATAAAGCCTACTTGATCATAATGGATGATTTTTTGATGTGCTCTTGTATTTGGTTTGCCAGTATTTTATTGAGGATTTTTGCATCAGTGTTCAAAAGTGAGATTGGTCAATAATTCTCTTTCTTGGTTGAGTCTTTGTGCAGTTTTTGTATCAGAGTAACTGTAGCTTCATAAAAAGAGTTTGACAATGACTCTTCTGTTTCTATTATATGAAACACATTAAGGACTATAGGTATTAGATATTCTTGGAAGTTCTGGGAGAATTCTAGACTACAACCTGGACTTTTTATGGTTCAAGGGTTTTGATGACAGCTTCTATTTCCTTGCAGTTTATAGGTTTATTTAAATTGTTCACCTGGTCTTGATTTAATTTTGGTAGATGGTATCTATCTAAAAACTTGTCCATTTCTTTTACATTTTCCAATTTTACAGAGTATGGGTTTTTGTAGTATGACCTAATGATTCTCTGAATTTCCTCAGTGTCTCTTGTTATGTCCTCCTTTTCATATCTGATCTTGTTAATTTGAGTGTTTTCTCTCTTCCTTTTGATTAGTTTGAATAGAGGTTTGTCATTCCTATTGATTTTCTCAAAGAACCAGCTCTTTGTTTCATTGATTCTTTGAATTGTTAGCTGTGTTTCTATTTTGTTGATTTCAGCTGTCAGTTTGATTCTTTCCAGTCTTCTACTCCTCCTCATGAGTCTGCTTCTTTTTTTTCTAGAGCTTTCATGTATGTTGTTAAGTGCTATGAACTTTCCTCTTGGCACTGCCTCATAGTGTCCCATTTTGGGGGTATATTGTGTCTTCATTATTTTTGAATTAAAGGAAGACTTTCATTTCATTCTGTATTTCTTCCTTGTCCCAGGTGTGGTTCAGTAGTTGACTGTTCAGTTTCCATGCATTTGTAGGCTTTCTGGGGGTGGTATTGTTGCTAAATTCTAACTTTTCTCCATGGTGCTAGATAAGACACAGGGGGTTAAATGGAGAGAAACTCAAAGCCATTCCACTAAAATCAGGAACAAAACAAGGCTGTCCACTATCATCATATCTCTTCAACATAGTGCTTGAAGTTCTAGCATTAGCAATAAGACAACATAAGGAGATCAAAGGAATTCAAACTGGAAAGGAAGAAGTCAAACTTTCGTTATTTGCAGATGATATGATAGTGTACATTAGTGATCCCAAAAACTCTCCCAAAGAACTCCTACAGCTGATAAATACCTTCAGTGATGTGACAGGTTACAAGATCAACACAAAGGATAGAGAAGAAGAGAGGGAAATCAAAGAAACTTCACATTTTATGATAGCCAAAAATAGCACAAAGTATCTTGGGGTAACTCTAAACAAGGAAGTGAAAGATCTATTTGACAAGAACTTTAAATCTTTGAAGGAAGAAATTGGAGAGAATACCAGAAAATGGAAGGATCTCCCTTGCTCTTGGATTGGGAGGATCAACATAGTAAAAATGGCAATTCTCCCAAAGGCAATCTATAAATTCAACACAATCCCCATCAAAATCCCAACAAAATTCTTCACAGATCTTGAGAGAACAATAATCAACTTTATATGGAAAAACGAAAACCAAGGATAGCCAAAACAATCCTATACAATAAAGGAACTTCTGGAGGCATTACCATCCCTGGCTTCAAACTCTATTACAGAGCTACAATAATGGAAACAGCTTGGTATTGGCATAAAAACAGAGATGTCGACCAATGGAATCAAATAGAAGACCTAGATATTAACCCACAAACCTATGAACAACTGATTTTTTATAAAGGAGCTAAAAGTATACAATGGAAGAAAGAAAGCATCTTCAACAAATGGTGCTGGCAAAACTGGATGTCAACCTGTAGAAGAATGAAAAGAGATCCATATCTATCACCATGCACAAAACTCAAGTCCAAATAAATTAAAGACCTCAATATAAATCCAACTACATGGAACCTGATAGAAGAGAAAATGGAAAGAAGACTGCAACACATGGGCACAGGAGATCACTTCCTACATATAACCCCAGGAGCATAGGCAATAAGGGCAACATTGAATAAATGGGACCTCCTAAAACTGAGAAGCTTCTGTAAAGCAAAGGACATTGTCATTAAGACAAAAAGGCATCCTACTGAATGTGAGATCTTCACCAACCCCGCATCGGACAAAGGTCTGATCTGCGAAATATATAAAGAACTCAAGAAACTAGAATGTAAAATGCTAATCAACCAAATTATAAAATGGGGCACTGAGCTGAACAGAGAATTCTCAACAGAAGAACTTCAAATGGCCAAAAGACACTTAAGGTCATGCTCAACTTCCTTAGCAATCAGGGAAATGCAAATCAAGACAACTTTAAGATACCATCTTACACCTGTCAGAATGGCTAAAATCAGAAACACCAATGATAGCCTTTGCTGGAGAGGTTGTGGAGAAAGGGGTACACTCACCCATTGCTGGTGGGAATGCAAACTTGTGCAACCACTTTGGAAAGCAGTGTGGCGGTTTCTCAGGAAATTTAGGATCAACCTACCCCTAGACCCAGCAATGCCACTCTTGAGAATATACCCAAAAGATTCCCTATCATACAACAAAAGTATATTCTCAACTATGTTCATAGCAGCATTGTTTGTAATAGCCAGAACCTGGAAACAACCTAGATGCCCTTCAACGGAAGAATGGATGAAGAAAGTATGGAATATATACATATTAGAGTACTACTCAGCAGTAAAAAACAATGACTTCTTGAATTTTGCATGCAAATGGATGGAAAAAGAAAACACTATCCTGAGTGAGGTAAGCCAGACCCAAAAAGAGAAACATGGGATGTACTCACTCATATTTGGTTTCTAGCCATTAATAAAGGACATTGAGCATTTAAAAAAAAACAAAACTACACAAAGACTCAACCTAGAAAATGAATTACAGACCAATCTCACTCATGAACATGGATGCAAAAATACTCAAAAAAATACTGGCAAACTGTATCCAAGAACACATCAGGTAAATCATCCATCATGATCAACTTGACATCATCCCAGAGATGCAGGGCTTGTTCAATGCAATGTATTCCATCATATATTATCAATGTAATCCATCATAAAAATAAACTGAAAGAAAAAAAATATGATCATTTCATTAGATGCTAAAAAAGCATTTGACGCAATCCAACACAACTTCATGATAATTACTCTGGGAGAGATCGGGGATAAAAAAAATATCTAAATATAATAAAGGCAATATGCAGCAAGCTGACAGTAAAAATCAAATTAAATGGAGAGAAACTCAAAGAGATTCCACTAAAATCAGGAACAAAGCTGTCCACTCTCTCCATGCCTCTTCAGCATAGTTCTTGAACTTTTAGCAATAGCAATAACACAACAATAAGGAATCAAGAGGATTCAAATTGGAAGAAGTCAAACTTTCATTAGTTGCATATGATATGATAGTGTACATAAGTGACCCCAGAAACTCTACCAGAGAACTCCTACAGCTGATAAATACATTCAGTGATGTGGCAGGTTACAAAATCAACTCAAAAAAAAAATCAGTAACCCTCCTATACACAAAGGATAAAGAAGCTGAGAGGGAAATCAGAGAAATATCACCTTTCACAATATCCAAAAGTAGCATAAAGTATCTTGGGGTAACACTAACCAAAGAAGTAAAAGACCTATTTGACAAGAACTTTAAGTATTTGAAGAAAGAAACTGAAGAAGATACCAGAAAATGGAAAGATATCCCATGCTCTTGGATAGGAAGGATCAACATTGTAAAAATGGCAATCCTACCAAAAGCAATATATAGATTAAATGCAATCCCCATCAAAAATCCCAGCACAATTCTTCACAAACCTTAAAGGAATAATAATCAACAACATAAGGAAAAACAAAAAACCCAGGATAGCAAAACATCCTGTAAAATAAAGCAACTACTGGCAGCAATATCATCCCTGACATAAAATTCTATTACAGAGCTACAGTAATGAAAACAGCTTTGCATTGGCATAAAAAGAGAGATGTTGACCAATGGAATTGAATTGAAGACCCAGATATTAATCCACACACCTGTGAATACCTGATTTTTGAAAAAGAAGCTAAAATTATACAATTAAAAAAGGAAAGCATCTTCAAAAATTGTGAAACATCATAACTGCATGTAAACCTGTAGAGGAAGGAAAATAGGTCCATATCTATGCCCATGCACAAAATTCAAGTCCAAATGGATTAAAGACCTCAGTATAAATCAACCACACTAAACCTGTAGAAGAGAAGGTGAGAAGTAGTCTGCAATGCATGGGCATAGATGACCACTTCATAAATAGAACCCCAGTAGCACAGACAATAAGATCAACAATGAAAAAATGGAACCTCCTGAAACCGAGAATCTTCTGTAGAGCAAAAGACACAGTCAATAAGAGAAAAAGGCAGACTACAAAATGGGAAAAAAATCTTCACCAACCCCACATCAGACAAAGGACTGATCTCCAAAATATATAAATAACTCAAGAAATTACACATTAAAATTCTAAATAACCCAATTAAAAAGTGGTATACTGAGCTAAAAAAATATTTCTCAACAGAAGAATTTCATATGTCCAAAAGACACTTAAGGAAATGTTCAACTTCGTTAGCCATCAGGAAAATACAAATCAAAACAACTCTGAGATACTATCTTACACCTGTCAGAATGGATAAGATCAAAAACACAAATAATAGCTTGTGTTGACTAGGATGTGGAGTAAGGGGAACACTCATTCATTGCTTATGAAAATGCAAACTTTTACAACTACTTTAGATATCAGTATGGCAGTTTCTCAGAAAGTTGGGAATCAACCTACCTCAGGATCCAGCAATACCACTCTTGGGAATATACCCAAAAGATGCCCAATCACACTACAAAAGCATTTGTTCAAATATGTTTATAACAGCATTTTTGTAATAGCCAGAACCTGGAAACAACCTAGATGCCTTTCAACTGATGAATGGATGAAGAAAATTTGACATGTTTATACATTAGAGTACTACCCAGTGGTAGAAAATAATGACAACTTGAATTTTGCATGCAAATGGCTGGAATTAGAAAACACTATCCTGAGTGATGTAGCCCAGACCCAAAAAGATGAATACGGTATGTACTCAGTCATTAGTGGATACTCTCTATAAAAAAAGGATATTGAGCCTATAGTTCATATTACCAGAGAAGCTAAGTAATAAGGTGAACCCAAAGAAATACATATATAGACTCACCTGGAAATTGGAAACAGACAAGATCACTTGACAAAACTGGGAGTATGAGACAGGGGGAGAAGGAAGGATAAAGGGAGAAGATGAGGGGAGAAGGGGGGTTGAGGAAAACTTGAAGGAATGGGTTAGTCATGATGGAGGAAGGACAGATATGAGAGCAAGGAAAGAGATATCTTGATTGAGGGAGCCATTATGGCATTAGCAAGAAACCTGACTCTAGAAGAATTTCAAGGAAACCACAGGGATGACCCCAGCTAAGACCCTAAGCAATAGAGGAGAGGGTGCCTGAACTGGCCTTCCCCTATAATCAGACTGATGATTATCTTAAATATCGCCATAGAACCTTCATCCAACAACAGATGGAAACAGAGACAGAGACCCACATTGGAGTACTGGACTGTGCTCTCAAGGTCCAGTTGAAGAGTGGAAGGAATGAGAATATGAGCAAAATGGTAAAGAGCATGAAGGGTTCATCCACTGAAACAGCTTACCTGAGTTAATGGGAGCTCACCAACTTCAGCTGGACTGGGGAGAAACAAGAATAGGAACAAATTAGTGCCTCTGAATGTGGTTGACAGTTGTATGGCTTGGGCAGACTGAAAGGCTGCATTGGCAGTGGCACTAAGATTTATCTCTACTGCATGCACTGGCTTTCTGGAATCCTATTCTCTTTGGATGTATACCTTGCTCAGTCTAGATGTAGTAGGAAGGGCCTTGGACCTTCCACAAAGCAAAGTATCTTACCCTATTTTAGGATTAGATTTGGGTGGGTGGAAGCACCGGTGTGTGAAGGGAATGGGAGGAGAGGAGGGATTGGGAATTTGGATTGGTATTTTTTTAATCTAATAAATTATAAAACAAGAAATTACCAAATATCTATATGGATAGATATAGATATTACATATTACATCTCCTTTATAGATAGATAGATGATAGATAGATAGATAGATAGATAGATAGATAGATAGATAGATAGATAGCAGATCTAAATGAATTCACCAACTATTAAGGGAGACAGATCCCCAGATGAACATTTTATTACCAAATGAAGGTTTACTTACATGCAATCCCAGACATAGATGGGAACAGAAAATTCAATCAACCTCAATTTTTGTGGTACTTGTCTCATAATTTTTTGGCAGAGTTCAGCCCCTTGATTCCAAACTTTTAGGTTTGTCATATTATATATTTTATATAATACATATATACTTATGTACATACACATATTATATAAATATATATAATGATTCTCACTTTTTGACTTTTGGTTCTTAGCATATAGACTATGCATGCCAGGTTAAAATTTTAAGTGATTTTTGAGTGTTTAAGCATATGGTTATGTTTATCATGCCTTCCCTTCTGCTCTATTCCTTATGTTTCCCCATTTTTACTAATTCCAGTGTGTTAGTTTTTCTTTATTTTAATATATTTTTATTATTATCCTATAGAAACCTAAATGGGATGAATTCTGATAGGAGAGATAGAGAAATGGAGCTGGAAGGAATAGAGAGAAGGCAAACAATAATCTGGGGATATCATATAGGAAAACCCTATTTTCAATGAAAAAAGCCAATGTTTGACTGTAGTGCATTCTAAAATTCAATATAAGAAACTCATTTAATTTCAATTGTAGTATGTGAGCTTGTGGAGTTTGTTATTATGTGAACATCTGAGTTCCTTGGAATCCAGAAGAGGGTATCTGATTGACTGAGCTATTGTTATAAGTGATTGTAAATATCAAGATGTGTGAATTGCAAAGTGAACTTATCTCCTCTGAAAAAGTCATTCATGATTTTAAATGCTGAGACATCTCCCAATCTTTCTCAGTATTCTTTCTATTTCTCTCTCTCTCTCTCTCTCTCTCTCTCTCTCCTCTCTTCTCTTCTCTTCTCTCTCTCTCTCCTAAATTATACTCCTCTAACTTTCTGGATGCACCAGGATTTTACTTTCTTACCTCAGAGGGGGTAATTAGTCCCATCATCTGCAAACATTCATTCACTCAACTACAAGCTTTCTCTGTTTTCTTTTACATTTGAAGTCAAATATCCTTTTTGATACCAAAAGAATTACTGGGAGTTTATTTCAATATTTATTGTGCATTAGAGAAAGTAAGGAACACATCCCCATGCACTAATGTCCAAGCATTAGGTCTTATAGTCTGAGTACAAGATTATAGGTCACAATGTATAGAAAAGAGGTATATGTGACACTCCTGGACGTCTTCATAAGAAGAAACAATGAGGGCTGGAGAGATGGCTCAGAGGTTAAGAGCACTGACTGCTCTTCCAGAGGTCCTGAGTTCAATTCCCAGCAACCACATGGTGGCTCACAACCATCTGTAATGAGATCTGGTGCCCTCTTCTGGTCTGCAGCATATATGTAGGGAAAACTCTATATACATAATAAATAAATCTTTAAAAAAAAGAAGAAACAATGAGAATCACTAGTTAATTTATATCTTGAATTTTATTATAATATGTAGATCTGCATCAACACTACAGCTGTCAGTTACAATTTGTGAAATATGTGTTCAGAAAGATGTTTTCTCCCTTAATTTTTGAAGAGAATTTCTCTCTGGTCTTAACAAAATTATGTAACACTTGGGGACAAAGATGCATCCCAGTAGACCTGCACTGGAAATCAGAATGGATAAGACCTCCACAACCACCATGGCCTTGCCCTTAGTGCCGTGGTAGACTGGGATAAATGTGACCCAGACACTGCAGAACAACAGCATGCTGAAGGTCAGCAACTTGGCTTCATTGAATGTATCAGGGAGATTCCTGGCCAAGAAAGCCACAATGAAGCTCGCTAAGGTGAGGGAGCCATGGTATCCCAAGACACAGTAAAATGCAGTCTCTGAGCCTTTGTTGCACACAATGATGATTTGGCCATGCTCAGAGTATGCATCATTATCAATAAAAGGAGGAGAAAATTGCAGCCAGGTTGCACAGAGAATAATTTGGATGAAAGTACAGATGACAATGATGTAGTTGGGTGCCCCTCGAAGCAGGAAGGACCTTATCCTTTTTCCAGGGGCTGTGACTTTGAAAGCAAGCAGCACAGTCACTGTTTTGGCCAACACGGTAGAAACTGCCACAGTGAATACAACTCCAAATGTGACTTGCTGTAGGATACAGGTAGCTGAGTTGGGATGCCCAATGAAGAGCAAGGGACACAGGAAACTAAAGATGAGTGAGATGAGCAAGATGTAGGTGAGATTTCGGTTGTTGGCCTTCACAATGGGAGTGTCACGATGCTTCACAAAGACCCCAAGAACCACAGCTGTGAATGCAGAGAGGAATAAGGCCATTAAGGCAAGAGCCATCCCCATGGGGTCTTTGTAGTTCAGAAAGACCACAGCTTTTGGAATGCACTGGTTCTGTTCTCTGTTGGTATACTGGTCTTCTCGACACCTCAGACATTTATCCACATCTGATGGAGAAAGGATAGTATGATTAGTGCAACTGTAACCATGTATTGACAAGGTATTTCAGTTAAGTGTGTTGAAGAAACATTGCAATATCTGCATTTGTTGCTGTCGATGTAGTTGAAGGACACTGCTATACACCAATGTTTCCATTTCATAATATTCATTATCATTTTGGGGAGTGATATCTAACAATACCTATGTTTTCTATTTAACTATTTGTTGATGATGCCATTTGCTAAGTTATCAGAAAACACTGCTGTAGCATAATGCCCTTGTATGCTGTAAAGATTTATTCTTTATTGTAGGATAATGTTCTTGTACTCTGTAAATATTTATTCTTTGTATGTGTTTAATGAAATATTGATTGGCCAGTATCCAGGCAAAAAGAATAGGCAGACAACCAGACTAGGAAAATTCTGGAAAGAGGAAAGACTCATTCTGCAGTCACCAGCCAGATGCAGGTGAAGCAAGATGAGAATGCCTCACTGAGTAAGATACCAAGCCTCGTGGCTAAACATAGATAATGAGCCACGTGATGGCGACATATGTCTTTAATCCTAGCAACAGGGAGGCAGAGGCAGGTGGATCTCCGTGAGTTTGAGGCCCGCCTCATCTACAAAATTTAGTTCCAGGCCAAGCTCCAAAGCTACACAGAAAAACCCTGTCTTGAAAAATAAAACAATACAAGCATAGATAAATAATTATTGAATAATTTAAGTTGTAAGAGCTAACTAATAATAATCCTGAGCTAAAAGGCTAACCAGTTTATAATTAATATAATCCTCTGTGTGTTTTGTTGAGACTGAGTGGCTATGGAATCAGGTAGTGCAAAAATTTTCAACTACAAAGCACAAATATTTTCAGTACATTATGAATGCTATGATGACATGACCTAACTTGGTGAACTGACAGAGGTTTAAAAATTGACCATTTTATGGCAAAGAGTGCATTTAAAAGTCTCAGAACCCATGGTTTTAGTACCTCCTGACAAAGTTCTGTATGTTAAATGAATTCTCTTCCTGAAATAGATGGAAATTGTGTCTTACTGGGACAGGTCATGTAATATGTTTTCTAGTTTGAATTCACCAGCCTAAACACCAATGTAACAGTAAACAGATGCTTTAGGGACCCTTGGAGTTAGCACATAATGCACCAATACCAAGGTCTCAACCAAAAGGAGAATGATTTGCCCCAGGGGACCATAGGAAGGGAATAAGAGAAAACAAACAGAAAATAAGAAATGGAGGAGAAGGGAAAAGCAACAGGAGAGAGTTTATATTCATTATGTGGGATGAGAGGCAATAGGAAAGAAAAACTATCTACCTGCCTTTCTATTTCCATTTTTTGAGATAGGGTTTCTATGTAGCTATGAAACCAGTTCTGGAACTCACTCTGTAGACAAGGCTGGGCTTGAACTCATAGAGATCTGCCTGCCTCTGTCTTCTGAATGCTAGAATTAAAGACTTGTACCACCACCTCCCAGATCTACCTGCCATGTTTATGTAGTCAACTCTAAACAAATATGGGTCGTGTAGAAGATAACAAAATTTAGATAAATGTGACTAATTGCTTTCTTAGGAAACCATTTTAATCTTCTAATTTTGACATGATTAACTATGTGGTGCATAAAACTAGTGATTAAAGGACTCTATATATTCTAGGTCATGTGTCAACATGTATTCACAATTCCCTAGATTTCAAATCACTTTGATCCTTTGAAAATAGTATCTCTGGATATTGCTTGAAGGCTTCTGTCTAATAGGCAACAGTGTCTGACAATTTTACAAGTAATGATTTCCTCTTCTCAGTAATATTATAGAGGACTTTGATTTGGTTCCTACCATATATATAACTGAATTCAATGGATCTGATGCCATATTCTACTCCAAATTGATTCCTGCTTGTACGTGGTGCTGATAAACTTTTACAGTGACATATACAGAACAAATATGCAAATAGAAAAAATATTATTGAAGATTCATGACAGGAAACGTATCTACATATAGTTTCAGAGGAGATTAATCACTATTAAAGACAATGTCTAGAATTCCCTCACACAGAAGTCTGATAATCAAAACGACTTGAGAAACAAACATCTACCATGAATTTTCAGTGAGTCAAAAACGTATGTTCTGGTATATAGTGGTTACTAAAAGTGACAATGATGATGGTCATAATCCTATATAAACTAATTTGGGAAAGAGGTATATTTTGTTTCTGTAGAGACCATTTAGAACCTTTGGTTATTCTAGTGAGTTTGAGATTGGATGATTTATGTGAAGGATTTATCTCAATAGCAAACACTTACTTGTCTCATTAGAGACTTCATGTTGTGGGCAAGGGCTGCAATCAAAACAGCAGGCTGCCATTCCCTTCTGCCAGAATTTTCTGAATCCAGGACCACAATCAACACTGCACACAGAGGGTGGCATCTGAGGGAAATCATACACATGCTGGTATCAGGAGTTTT
Organism: Microtus oregoni; assembly: GCF_018167655.1. NCBI lineage: Eukaryota > Metazoa > Chordata > Mammalia > Rodentia > Cricetidae > Microtus > Microtus oregoni. The sequence continues at coordinate 40,130,070 of NW_024543065.1, forward strand.
ACTTACTCCTTCTATAACTATATTATATTATCATGGTGAAATATTGATAAGTTTATTTTATAAGTACCAAATGAGTAACCACTTAAACATAATGAGTTTTAAAACACCAAGCATATATGCCATACGTGCTGCACCCATTTGAGGGACATAGGAGGTGAGTAGGCAGCAGCCCTATGACCCCAAACCCACAACTCCCTAAGACCTACACATGGGAAAACTCAGGAGCCCCTTCCCAGGTCCCTTGGCATTTCTAGCTGCGAGCAGGGAGCTTGCAGGCTAGCCCTCAATCCATCACACCCCCAACTCAGCTTTCCCAAAGAGCTCCATGGAACACTGCCATACATCCTGCCCCCAAATTTGAGGGACATAGGAGCTGCCAGCAGGGAGCTTCCCTGCTAGCCCTCATTCCACCCTTCTCCCAACCTTCCTTTTCATGCAAGCTCCATGGAACCACGCGAAACACAGCCTGCTCCAATACTGAGTGGACCTAAGAGACAGCCACAGCAAGGATTGGACACAAAAGCCAAGACAATGCTGACCTCATTTGAAGGAAGAGATGGGTAGGCACCACTGCAAGAATTCCTCCAACATCCTAAAAAACAACATGGTCACACCAGAACCCAGCCGACACACAACATGAAGACTTGATAACCCTAAGCCAGAAGATGTAGAAGAAAATTACTTTAAATGTAACTTTATGAAAATGATGGAGTCCTTTAAAGAGGAAGTGGAAAACTCCCTTAAAGAAATAGAGAAAAAGGCAAACAGAAAGCTGGAAGAAATTAATAAATCGCTCAAAAAGCAAAACCCAAGAAAACCAAGAAAAAGCAATCAAACAGGTGAAGAAAACGGTTAAAGACTTGAAGACTGAAATAGAGGTAATGAATAAAACACAATCTGAAGGAATTCAGAAAATGGAAAATCTGGGTAAATGAACAGGAACTACAGAGACAAGTATAAACAACAGAAAACAAGAGATAGAAGAAAGAATCTCAGGCACTGGAGATACTATTGAGGAAATAAACTCATTAGTCAAAGAAAACACTAAAACATATTTGTAATACAAAAAGTCCAGGAAATGAAATTCATACCATGGAAAGACCAAACCCAAGAATAATAGGGGTAGAATAAGAAGAACTCCAGCTCAAGGGCACAGAAAATATATTCAGCTATATTATGGGAGAAAACTTTCCCAACCTACAGAAGGATACCCAATGAAGGTAAAAGAAGCCTACAGAACAACAATGGGGCAGGATCAAAACAAAATCCTCTCGTCATGTAATAATCAAAACACAAAACATACAAAACAAAGAAAGAATATTAGAGCTGCAAAGAAAAAAGGTCAAGTAACATATAAAGGTAAACCTATCAGAATTGCACCTGACTTCTCAATGGAAAACATGAAAGCAAGAAGGTCCTGGATAGATGTGTTGATGTCACTAAGAGACAATGTATACAAACCCAGACTACTATACCCAGCAAAGCTTTCATTCACCATTGATGGAAAAAACAAGATATTCAATGACAAAAACAGATTTAAACAATATGCATCCACAAGCCCAGCCTTACAGAAAGTACTAGAGGAAAACCTCACCCCAAGGAAGTTAACTGCATCCACAATAACACACACATCTGATAAACCCCCCACCAGAATAACCCAAAGAAGGGAAATACACAAACACTACTACCGTGAGATAACCGGAACTAACAATCACTGGTCATTAATATCTTTTAATATCAATGGGCTCAATTCACCTATAAAAAGACACAGGGTAAGAGAGTGGATATGAAAACAGGATCCAGAATTCTCCTGATTAAAAGAAACACACATCAACCTCAAAGACAGACACCACCACAGAGGAAAGGGTTGGGAAAAGGTTATCCAATCAAATGGACATAAGAAACAAGTGGAGGGCCGGGCGGTTGTGGCGCACGCCTTTAATCCCAGCACTCGGGAGGCAGAGACAGGCGGATCTCTGTGAGTTCGAGGCCAGCCTGGTCTACAAGAGCTAGTTCCAGGACAGGAACCAAAAGCTACGGAGAAACCCTGTCTCGAAAAATCAAAAAAAAAAAAAGAAACAAGTGGAGGTAGCTATCATGATATATAACAAAATTGATTTCAAATTAAAAGCAAGCAGAAGAGATGGAGAAGGACACTTTATACACAGGAACAATTCATCAAGATGAAGTCTCAATCCTGAATATCTATGCCCCTAATAGAAGAGCACCCACATATGTAAAAGAAACATTATTAAAACTTAAATCGCACATCAAACCCCACACACTAATAGTACAAGATTTCAACACTCCTCACTCAACAATGGACAGGTCAGACAGAAACTTAAAAGGGAAATAAGAGAACCACCAGATAAAATGGATCAAATGTACTTAACAGACATCTATAGAACATTCCACCCAAACAAAAAAGAATAAACCTTCTTCTCAGCACCTCATGGAACTTTCTCTAAACTTGATCACATTCTCGGTAACAAAGCAAACATCCACAGATACAAAAAAATGGAGTAACCCCCTGTGTCTTATCAGATCACTATGGAATAAAGTTAGAATTCAACAACAATACTACTCCCGGGAAGCATACAAACTCATGGAAACTGAACAGATAACTACTGAAACAACCCTATGCCAAGGACGAAATAAAGAAAGAAATTAAAACCTTCCTTGAATTCAATTAAGAGGAAGGCACAACATATCCAAACCTATGGGACACTATGGAAGCAGTGCTAAGAGGAAAGTTCATAGCACTAAGTGCCCACATAAACAAAACAGAGATCTTGTCAAATAGATCTTTCACTTCCTTGGATAGAGTTACCCCAAGATACTTTATGCTATTTGTGGCTATCATGAAAGGTGATGTTTCTCTGATTTCCCTCTCTGCTTCTTTGTTCTCTGTGTATAGGAGGGCAACTGATTTTTTTGGAGTTGATCTTGTATCCTGCCATGTTACGAAAGGTGTTTATCAGCTGTATGAGTTCTTTGGTAGAGTTTTGGGAGTTGCTTAGGTACACTATCATATCATCTGCAAATAACAAAAGTTTGACTTCTTCCTTTCCAATTCAAATCCCCTTGATCTCCTTATGTTGTCTTATTGCTATTGCTAGAACTTCAAATGCAAATCAAAACAACTTTGAGATATCATCTGACACCTGTCAGAATGGCTAAAATCAAAAACACCAATGATGTCCTGTGCTGGAGAGGATGTGGAGTAAGGGGAACACTCATCCATTGTTGGTGGGAATGCAAATTTGTGCAACCACTTTGGAAATCAGTGTAGTGGTTTCTCAGAAAACTGGGAGTCAACCTACCTCAGAATCCAGCAATACCACTCTTGGGAATATACCCAAGAGATGCCCAATCATACTACAAAAGCATTTGTTCAACTATGTTCATAGCAGAACTATTTGTAATAGCCAGAACCTGGACACAACCTAGGTGCCCCTCAATAGAAGAATAGATAAAGAAGGTGTGGCACATATACATTTAGAGTTCTACTCAGCGGTTAAAAAAAAAACAATGACATCTTGAATTTTGCATGCAAATGGATGGAAATAGAAAACACTTTACTGAGTGAGGTATCCCAGACTCAAAAAGATGAATATGGTATGTACTCACTCATAAGTGGATTCTAGCCATCAACAAGGAACATTGAGCCTATAATTCGTGATCCTAGAGAAGCTAAATAAAAAGGTGAACCCAAAGGAAAACATATAGTTATCCTAATGGATATTGGAAGTAGACAAGATCGATGGCCAAAGTTGGGAGCATGGGGGTGGGGATGAAGTGGGGAATGGAAAATGGGAAGAGAGAAGGGAGAAGGGGAGGAGTGGGGAGAGCTTGGGAAAATGGGATGGTTGAGATTGAGAAAGGGTAGATATGGGAGCAGGGGAGAAGATATCTTAATTAAGGGAGCCATTTTAGGGTTGGCAAGAGAATTGGCTCTAGAGGGGTTCCCAGGTGTTTAAGGAGATGACCCCAGCTAGGTCCTTGGGCAACAGAAGAGAGGGTGCCTGAACTAGTCTTCTCCTATAGCCACACTGATAAATATCTTGCATATCCCAATAGAACCTTCATCCAGTGAAGGATGGAGAAAGAGTCAGACCTACACTGGAGCACTGGACAGAGCTCCCAAGGTTCACATAGAGAGCAGAAGGAGGAAGAACATGAGCAAGGAAGTCAGGATCACAAGGGGTGTGCCCACCCACGGAGGTGGTGGGACTGATCTAAAGGAAGCTCACCAAGGCCAGGTGGACTGGGACTGAATAAACATTTGATGAAACCGGACTCTCTGAATGTGGCTGACAATGAGGGCTGCTGAGAAGCCAATGATAATGGCACTGGCTTTTGATTCTACTGCATATGCAGTTAACAGAAGAGCACCAAGAGAATATGGCTCACTTTACTGGAAGTAATATGGAAGTTGGAAACAGTCTTCTCTTTAATATTAAAAATCAGTAATCTGTTCTTGAATGATAAAAATTCCCAGTATGCATGTCTGAATCCCTCAAAAATTAATATCACGTTATATCAAACAATGAAAGTGGAAACATAAAGTAGTAGGCTAGAAAATGGTTTCTAATTTCACAATCTGTGCACTAGGGTACAAGTGAGCACAAACAGACCCCCTTGACTATGTTGCTACTGTATAATGGAAATGAGCACAGTTAAGTCAGACCCACCTGTCTACTTCCTGTTGCCTGCGCTATCATGTCTTCATATAAATGCAGCTGTTGACCTTGTGGAAAATGTGGGCTAAACTCTCCTATCTTCACCTTAAGTCCAAGACCATGAGGGAAATTCCAAATCTGGAAAATGTCATACTCTTCCCGCAGATTTTCTTTCTGGTTCATATTCACTCTGCCCCCAACAGGATTGGTGAACTGGGTCTTCCGCAGAAAGGAATGCAGCTGAAAGAGACACACCATTATATCTTGTCTGTGCCCTTTCATGAAGACAGAAAATGTATTCTGATTTCATCTCAAAGGCAATATTATTGAAAGTGTCCAGGGAAGAAATAGCAATAATTAAAGTAGGTTAATAAAATTATCATAATATTCCTAGAATTTAAGATCTTGAGGCTAAATTACCAAACAGAAACACAGACATATATGCAGACATAGAGAGTGAGATCGAGACAGAGAGATAGAGAGAATCAAATCCATATAAACATATATTATACAGTTACATATATTTTATACAGACATACATGCATGCCAAGACACACACATAAAAGTAAAGTCAAACATAGACAGACGTATGCACCCAAATAGACAAACAGAAACAGAATCCTACAAAACACATATGTAATCCCAAACACACATGCACACATTCATGAACAAACACACACAGGGAGACATGAACAGAGAGAAACAACCATACTGGGAGACATTGACATAGACAGATTTATGCTCACATCCAAAGACAGATTGACGGAGAAACAGACAAACATAAACAGACACAGAAACAAAGATATATGTGTGTGCAAGCAATATACAACAACACACAGATAGACACAGGAAAACACATGCACAGAAAAACATACACAGGAAGATATTCACAGAAAAAGCACCTGTACAGAAAGACATTGGCACGAGACAAATATATCCTAGTTTTATAGACAGATATGTAGATAGACAGAAACAGATATATAAAGAGCAACACAAACATACTTTTAGGCTGACATAAATATAGTCATACACCCAAACACACTGAGAAACATCTATTAACACTCATGGATACACAGGTATGTCCTTAACTGAAGAACAATACTGTTTAATGTATAATTACTCTATGTATGTGAAATGAGGTCCACAGAGCATAAAGAGTGAGCAGAATAAGTTGAGAAAACTTGTGAAAACCATTTCATATACTAATTACTGCATATTTGACAATAAATGAAGCTAACAACACCCACAATAACACAGACATTTGATAACCCACACCCACCAGCATAACTCAAAGAAGAGAAACAAACAAACACTACTACCGAAAGATAACCAGAGTTAACAACCACTGGTCATTAATATTGCTTAATATCAATGATCTCAATTCACCTATAAAAAGACACAGGCTAAGAAAATGGATACATAAACAGGATCAGCATTATGCTGTTTACAAGAAACACACCTCAACCTCAAACACAGACACTACCTCAGTAAAGTGTTGGACAAAGCCCTCTTTCCACCTTGCCCCCAACTCGCCATTCCCTGCAAGCTCCATTGAATCACACTACACAGCCTGCACCAATTCTGGGTGGACCTAACAACCTGCACCAATACTGAGTGTACCTAAGAGCCTGCTCCAATACTGAATGTACCTAAGAGACAGCCACAGCAAGGAAAAGACCAAGAAGCCAAGACACCACCAGCCTCATTTGAATGAAGAGATGGGAAGGCACTAATGCATGAAGTCCTCCAACATTATAAAAATCAAAATGCTAATACCAGAACCCAGTGGACACACAAAAGGAACACTTGATCATCCTAACACAAGAAGATGTAGAAGAAAACAACTTTAAAAGTAACTTTGAGAAAAACATATAGTCATCCACATGGATATGAACCCTCATCTGGCGATGGATGGAGACAGAGACAGAGACCCACACTGGAGCACTGGTCTGAGCTCCCAAGGTCCCAATGAGGAGCGGAAGGAGGGAGAAAATGAGCAAGGAAGTCAGGACCACGAGGGGTGCACCCACCCACTGAGAAAGTGGGGCTGATCTATTGGGAGCTCACCAAGGCCAGCTGGACTATGACTAAAAAAGCATGGGATAAAACCGTACTCTCTGAGCATGGCGAACAATGAGGGCTGATGAGAAGCCAAGGACAATGGCACTAGGTTTCGATCCTACTGCATTTGACTTCCTACAGGGCAGAAAATCTGGACTGCTCTTCAGACTCGAGAGGGAGGGGGAATAGAGTGTGGGAGGGGGAGAGGAGTGGGGAGGGGGGGAGAGAAAGGGGAGGGGAGAGGAGTAGGGGGAAGGGAGAGGAGTAGGGGGAAGGGAGAGGAGTGGGAGGAGGGGGAGAGGAGTGGGAGGTGGGGAGGAGGCAGAAATTTTTTCAACAAAAAAAAATAAATAAATAAAAAGTAACTTTGAGAAAACGATGGAGACTTTTAAAGAGGAAGCGAAAAACTTTCTAAAAGAAATAGAAGAGAAGACAAACAGAAAGCTGGAAGAAATTAATAAATCCCTCAAAGAAAACCAAGAAAAAGCAAACAAACAGACTTGAAGACTAAAATAAAGGTAATAAAGAAAACATGAACTCGGGAAATGGAAAATCTGGGTAAACAAACAGGAACTACACAGACAAGTATAACCAACAGAATGCAAGAAATAGAAGAATCTCAGGTGTTGAAGATACTATTGAGGAAATAGACTCATTAGTCAAAGAAAACACTAAATCCAACAAATTCATAACACAAAACATTCAGGAAATCTGAGAGAGGGTGTTTGAACTGGTCTTACCCTGTAGTTAGATTGATTACTATTTTAAATATTATCATAGAACCTTCATCCAACAACAGATGGGAAAAGAGGCAATGACCCACATCAGAGTACTGGACTGAGTTTGCAAGAAAGGAATGAGAATATGAGCAAGGCATTCAAGACCATGAGAGGGTAATCCACTGAGACAGTTTGCTAGAGCTAATGGGAGCTCACCAACACCAACTGGGCTGGGAATAAACAAGCATGGGAACAACCAAGCCCCTCTGAAGGGGGTTGACAGCTGGGGAAGACTGAGAGGCCACTAATAGTGACACTGGGATGTGTCTCTACTTGCATATAGTGGCATCATAGGATCCTATTCTCTTTGAATGTAAACAATGCTCAACCTAGATGTAGTAGGGAGGGCTTTGGACTTTCCACAGGGCAAGGTGCATGGCACTCCCTTAGGGTTGGAGGGATAGGAGGAGGGTCTATGGAAAGAGAGGGAGCGGACAGGGAAGAAACAAGGGACTGGAAATTTGGATTGTTTTTTTATTTTATTTTATTTTTTTATTTTTAATTTTTTATTGAGAAAAAAAAAGTTTCTACCTCCTCCCAGCCTCCCATTTCCCGCCCCCTCCTTCCTCCCCTATCCCCCTCACCGCACTCCTCTCCCCTTCCCTGTCCAGTACAAAGATCAGTCAGGGTTCCCTGCCCTGTGGAAAGTCCAAGGTCCTCGCCCTTCCGTCCTGGTCTAAGAAGGTGAGCATCCAAACTGGCTAGGCTCCCACAAAGCCAGAACATGTAGTAGGATCAAAACCCAGTGCCATTGTCCTTGGCTTCTCAGCAGCCCTCATTGTTCACCATATTCAGAGAGTCCGGTTTTATCCCCTGCTTTTTCAGTCACAGTCCAGCTGGCCTTGGTGAGCTCCCAATAGATCAGTCCCACTGTCTCAGTGGGTGGGTGCACCCCTCGTGGTCCTGACTTCCTTGATAATGTTCTCCCTCCTTCTGCTCCTCATTTGGATGTTGGGAGCTCAGTCCGGTGCTCTAGTGTGGGTCTCTGTCTCTATCTCCATCCCTAGCCAGATGAAGGTTCTATGGTGATATGCAAAATATTCATCAGTATGGCTATAGGATAGGGTCATTTCAGGTTCCCTATCCTCAGTTGCCCCAGGAACTAACTGGAGACATCGCCTTGGGCACCTGGGAGCCACTTTAGGTTCAAGTATCGTGCCAACCCTAAGGTGGCTCCCTTAACTAAGATATGTGCTTCCCTGCTCCCCTATTCAAACTTCCTTTATCCCAATCATCCTGTTTCCCCAAGTTCCTCCAATCCTCCCCTTCTCACTTTTCTCTCCCCATCTCCCCTTACACCCCTCAGACCCCACCCCCAATATCCCAATATTTTGCCCGGCAATTTTGTCTATTTCCCATAGCCAGGAAAATAACTATATGTTTTTCTTTGGGTTCACCTTCTTATTGAGCTTCTTTAGGATCACAAATTATATACTCCGTGACTTTTATTTATGGTGAAATCAATGATGAGTGAGTACATCCCATGTTCATCTTTTTGGGTCTGGGTTACCTCACTCAGGATAGTATTTTCTATTTCCATTCATTTGCATGCAAAATTTGAGAAGTCATTGTTTTTTACCGCAGCATAGTACTCTAATGTGTATATATTCCACAATTTCTTCGTCCATTCTTCCATTGAAGGACATCTAGGTTGTTTCCAGGTTCTGGCTATTACAAATAATGCTGCTATGAACATCGTTGAACAAATGCTTTTGTCTTATGATAGGGCATCTCTTGGGTATATTCCCAGGAGTGGTATTGCTGGGTCCAGGGGTAGGTAGATTCAAAATTTCCTGAGAAAACACCACACTGATTTCCAAAGTGGTTGCACAAGTTTGCATTCCCACCAAGAATGGATGAGGGAACCCCTTATTCCACAACCACTCCAGCAAAGACTATCATTGGTGTTTTTGATTTTAGCCAATCTGACAGGTGTAAGATGATATCTCAAAGTTGTTTTGATTTGTATTTCCCTGATCGCTAAGGAAGTTGAGCATGACCTTAAGTGTCTTTTGGCCATTTGAACTTCTTCTGTTGAGAATTCTCTGTTCAGCTCAGTGCCCCATTTTTTAATTGGGTTAATTAGCATTTTAAAGTCTAGTTTCTTGAGTTCTCTATATATTTTGGAGATCACACATTTGTCTGTTGCGGGGTTGGTGAAGATCTTCTCCTAGTCAGTAGGTTACCTTTTTGTCTTAGTGACAGTGTCTTTGATTTACAGAAGCTTCTCCATTTCAGGAGTTCCCATTTATTCAATGTTGCCCTTCATGTCTGTGCTGCTGGGGTTATACACAGGAAGCGATCTCCTGTGCCCACCTGTTGTACGGTACTTCCTACTTTTTCTTCTGTCAGGTTCAGTGTGTTCAGATTGATATTGAGGTCTTTGATCCATTTGGACTTAAATTTTGTGCATGGTGATAGATATGGGTCTATTTTCATTTTTCTACAGGTTGACATCCAGTTGTGCCAGCACCATTTGTTGAAGATGCTTTCTTTCTTCCATTGTATACTTTTAGCTCCTTTATCGAAAATCAGGTGTTCATAGGTTTGTGGGTTAAAAACCAGGTCTTCTATAAGATTCCATTGGTTGACGTCTCTGTTTTTATGCCAGTACCACACTGTTTTCATTACTGTAGCTCTGTAATAGAGTTTGAAGTCAGGGATGGTAATGCCTCCAGAAGATCCTTTATAATATAAGATTGTTTAGGCTATCCTGGGTTTTTTGTTTTTCCATATTAAGTTGATTATTGTTCTCTCAAGATCTGTGAAGAATTTTGATGGACCTTGATGGGGATTGCACTGAATCTATAAATTGCCTTTGGTAGAATTTCCATTTTTACTATGTTGATCCTTCCAATCCAAGAGCAAGGGAGAGCCTTCCATTTTCTGGTATCCTCTTCAATTTCTTTCTTCAATGCCTTAAAGGTCTTGTCAAACACATCTTTCACTTCCTTGGTTAGAGTTACCCCAAGATAATTTATGCTGTTTGTGGCTATCGTGAAAGGTGATGCTTCTCTGATTTCCCACTCTGCTTCCATATCCTTTGTGTGTAAGAGGGAAACTGATTTTTTGGAGTTGATCTTGTATCCTGCCACATTACTAAAGGTATTTATCAGCTGTAGAAGTTCTTGGGTGGAGTTTTTGGGTTCGCTTATGTACACAATCATATCATCTGCAAATAACAAAAGTTTAAATTCTTCCTTTCCAATTTGAATCCCCTTGATCCCATTATGTTGTCTTATTGCTATTGCTAGAACTTCAAGCACTATATTGAAGAGATATGGAGAGAGTAGCCAGCCTTGAAGTGTTCCTGATTTTAATGGGATGGATTTGAGTTTCTCTCCATTTAATTTGATGTTAGCTGTCAGCATGCTGTATATAGCTTTTATTATATTTAGGTATGACCCTTGTATCCCTAATCTCTCCAAGACTTTTATCATAAAGGGATACTGAATTTTGTCAAATGCTTTTTCAGCATCTAATGAAATGATCATATGGTTTTTTTCTTTCAGTTTATTTATACATTGATAGATTTTTGTATGTTGAACCAACCCTGCATCTCTGGGATGAAGCCTACTTGATCATAATGGATAATTTTTTGGATGTGTTCTTGGATTCGGTTTGCCAGTATTTTATTGAGAATTTTCACTTCGATGTTCATGAGTGAGATTGGCCTGTAATTCTCTTTCTTGGTTGAGTCTTTGTGTGGTTTTGGTATCAGAGTTACTGTAGCTTCATAAAAGGAATTTGGCAATGACTCTTCTGTTTCTATATTGTGAAATACATTAAGGAGTATAGGTATTAGGTCTTCATGGAAGTTCTGGCAGAATTCTGCATTGAAACCATCTGGTCCTGGGCTTTTTTTGGTAGGGAGGTTTTTGATAACAGCTTTTAATTCTTTGCGACTAACAGGTCTATTTAGGTTGTTCACCTGGTCCTGGTTTAACTTTGGCACATGGTATTTATCTAAAAACCTGACCATTTCTTTTACATTTTCCAGTTTTGTGGCACACAGGCTTTTGTAGTAAGATCTAATGATTCTTTGAATTTCCTCTGTTTCTGTGGTTATGTCCCCCTTTTCATTTCTGATCTTATTAATTTGCATGTTCTCTCTCTGCCGTTTGATTACTTTGGATAGGGGTTTATCAATCTTGTTGATTTTCTCCAGGAACCAGCTTTTTGTTTCATTGATTCTTTGGATTATTTTCTGTGTTTCTATCTTGTTGATTTCAGCCCTCAGTTTGATTATTTCCAGTCTTCTACTTTTACTAGGTGAGTCTGCTCTTTTTTTCTAGAGCTTTTAGGTGGGCTGTTAAGTCCCCAATCTATGTATTCTCCGTTTTCTTTAAGTGTGCACTTTGTGCTATGAACTTTCCTCTTAGTACTGCATTTATAGTGTCCCATAAGTTTGATTGTGTTGTTTCTTTATTTTCATTGATTTCAAGGAAGACTTTAATTTCTTTCTTTATTTCTTCCTTAATCCAGGTATGATTCCGTAGTTGACTGTTCAGTTTCCATGAGTTTGTAGACTTTCTAAGGGTAGCATTGTTGCTGAATTCTAACTTTAATCCATGGTGATCTGATAAGACACAGGTCGTTACTAATTTTTTTTGTAACTGTTTAAGTTTGCTTTTTTATTGAGTATGTGGTCAATTTTCGAGAAGGTTTCATGAGCTGCAGAGAAGAAGGTATATATTTTCCTATTTGAGTGGAATATTCTATTGATGTCTGTTAAGTCCATTTGATTCATTACCTCCATTAATTCTCTAATTTCTCTGTTAGGTTTCTGTCTGATTGACCTGTCCATTGGTGAGAGAGGAGTGTTGAAGTCTCCTACTATTAGTGTGTGTGGTTTGATGGCTGCCTTGAGTTTTAGTAATGTTTCTTTTACGTACGTGGGCGCTTTTATATTAGGGGCATAGATATTCAGGCCTGAGACTTCATCTTGATGAATTGTTCCTGTTATGAGTATAAAATGTCCCTCTCCATCTCTTTGAATTGATTTAAGTTTGAAGTCAACTTTGGTAGAAATTAATATGGCCACACCTGCTTGTTTCTTAGGTCCATTTGCTTGACAAGACTTTTTCCATCCCTTTACTCTGAGTAGGTGCCTGTCTTTGTGGTTGAGGTGTGTTTCTTGTAAACAGCAGAATGTTGGATCCTGTTTTCTTATCCAATCTCTTAGCCTGTGCCTTTTTATAGGCGAGTTGAGCCCATTGACATTAAGTGATATTAATGACCAGTTGTTGTTAACTGTGGTCACTTTTTTAGTAATAGGGTTTGTGTGTTTCCCTTCTTTGAGTTGTGCTGGTGAAGGGTCTCTAGATGTCTGAGTTATTGTGGTCATTGATGGACTCCTTGGTTAGTGATTTTTACTTCTATTACTTTCTGTAAGGCTGGATTTGTGGCTACGTATTGTTTAAATTTGTTTTTATCCTGGAAAATTTTGTTTTCTCCATTTATAGTGAACGAAAGCTTGGCTGGGTAGAGTAGTCTGGGCTTGCATCCATGGTCTCTTAGTTTTTGCAGTACATCTACCCAGGACCTTCTGGCTTTCATGGTTTCTATAGAGAAGTCAGGTGTAAGTCTGATAGGTTTACCTTTATAAGTAATTTGGCCTTTTTCCTTTGCAGCTCTTAATATTCTTTCTTTATTCTGTATGCTTTGTGTTTTGATTATTATATGGTGAGGGGATTTTTTTTTATCCAGCCTATTTGGTGTTCTGTATGCTTCTTGAACCTTCATAGGTATATCTTTCTTTAGGTTGGGAAAGTTTTCTTCTACAGTTTTATTAAATATATTTTCTGGACCATTGAGCTGCACTTTGTCTTCTTCTTCTACTCCTATCATTCTTGGGTTTGGTCTTTTTATTGTGTCCCAGATTTCCTGAACGTTTTGTGATGAGAGTTTGTTGGACTTGCTGTTTTCTTTGATCAGTGCGTTTATTTTCTCTATGGTATCTTCAGAGTCTGAGATTCTTTCTTCTATCTCTTGCATGCTGTTGGTTATGCTTGTTTCTGTAATCTCTATTCATTTACCTAGATTTTCCATGTCCAGCCGGCCCTCTGTTTGTGTTGTCTTCTTTGCCTCCATTTCGGTTTTCAAGTCTTGAACTGTTTCCATTATCTGTTTGATTGTTTTTCCTTGGTTTCCCAGGGTATCATTTACTGATTTCTTCAATTCTTCAAACTTTCTGTTATACTTCTCATCCATTTCTATAAGGTCATTTTTTACATGCTGTTTAAGAGTGTCAATCACTTTCATAAAGTCAATTTTTTCTACTTCTACTTGATTAAGGTGTTCATGCCCTCCTGTTGTGAGGTCGCTGAGTTCTGGTAGTTTCATGTTGTTTTTCAGATTGTTGGGTGAATTCTTGCATTGGTGCCTGCCCATCTCTTTCTGTGAATGCTTCCCTCTGGATCTTCTTTTACAGGATCAGGTCTCCTTGCCTACTGATGTACCTTCCCAGTGATGGCATTCCCCAGTGATGGCTCTCCTGGTGCTCCAGTGATATCTCTCCTGGTGCCAAGATCAGATCTTCGTGTTGGTTGGGTAGCCCAATGATGGCTCTCCTGGTGCCGAGATCAGATCTCCGTGCTGGTTGGGTAGCTCGTAAACAAACCACCTCTGAATTGGTTTTTTAAATAATAAAAAAAATAAATGTGTAAATAGCAAAAAAAAGAAAGAAAGAAAGAAAATAATGGAAACAATTAAAGCAGAAGTGAAAAACTTCTTTAAAGAAATGGAAGAGAAGACAAACAAAAAGTTGGAAGAAATTAATAAATCCTTCAAAGAAGCCCAGGAAAAAACAATCAAACAGGTAAAGCAAACATTTCAAATCCTGAAGGCCGAAATAGAGGTAATAAAAAAAAACACAAATCAAGCAAATTCTGGATATAAAAAATCTGGATAAATGAAAAGGAATTACAGAGACAAGTATAATCAACAGAATACAAGAGATAGAAAAATGAATCTCAGACTCTGAACATACTATAGAGGAAATAGACTCACTGGTTAAAGAAAACATTAAATTCAACAAATTCTTAACCCCAAAAATTCAGGAATCCTGGGACACCATGAAAAGACCAAAGCTAAGAATAATAGGGGTAGTAAAAGAAGAATAACTCCAGCTCAAATGCACAGAAAATATATTCAACAAAATTACAGAAGAAAACTTTCCCAAACTAAAGAAAAATATCCCTAAAAGGTACAAGAAGCTTACAGAACACCAAAAAGAATTGATAAAAAAAATCCCATCACATATAATAATCAAAACACAAAACATACAGACCAAAGAAAGAATAATAAGAACTGCAATGGAAAAAGGACAAAACCCACACACTGATAGTAGATTTCAATACTCCTTTCTCAACAATGGGCAGGTCAAACAGACAGAAACTTAAAGAGAAATAAGATAACTAACAGATGTAATGAATCAAATGGACTTAACAGATATCTATAGAACATTTCACCCAAACAAAAAAGAATATACCTTCTCAGCACCTCATCGAACATTCTCTAAAATTGATCACCTCCTCAAAAACAAAGCAAACATCCACAGATGAAGAAAAAAATGGAGTAATACCCTGTGTCTTATCGGATCACCACGGATTAAAGTTAGAACTCAACAACAATACTACACCGAGAAAGCCTACAAACTCATAGAAACTGAACAGTCAGTTACTGAAACACCCCTGAGTCAACGAAAAATAAAGAAATTAAAACCTTCCTTGAATTCAATGAAAATGAAGGCACAACATATCCAAACGTATGGGACATGATGAAAGCAGTGCTAAGAGGAAAATTTATGGCACTAAAGTGCCCACATAAAGAAAATTAAAAAAGCTCAAATCAGCAACCTTACAGGATGCCCAAAAGCTCTAAAAAAAAAAAAAAAAAAAAAAAGCAGAGTCACCCAGGAGGAGTAGATGACAGGAAAAAAATCAGATTGAGGGCTGAAATCAACAAAATAGAAACACAGAAAGAATCAAAAGAAACAATGAAACAAAAATCTGGTTCTTTGAGAAAATCAACAAGATTGACAAACCCTTATCCAAACTATTCAGAAGGAAGTGAGAATATCCAAATTAACAAAATCAGAAATGAAAAGGGGGACATAACAATGAACATTGGGGAAATTTAGAAAACCATTAGATCTTACTAAAAATCCTGTACTCCACATAATTGGAAAATGTAATAAAAAAGGACAATTTTTTAGATAGATACCATCTACCAAAATTAAATCAAGACCAGGTAATATTAAGGCAACTTAAATAGACCTATAAGCCACAAGGAGAGAGGGAAAAAAACTCATAAACAAAAAGAGCCCAGAGCAAGATGGCTTTAGTATAGAACTCTACCAGAACCTTCAAGAAGAGGTAATTCCTATACTCCTCAAAGTGTTCCACATAATAGAAACAGAAGGGTCATTGCCAACTCTTTTTATGAGGCTATAGTTACCCTAATACCAAAACTGCACAAATGCTCAAACAAGAAGGAATATTACAGACCAGTCTCACTCATGAACATGGATGAAAAAATTCTCAATAAAATACTGGCAAACAGAATCCAAGAACACATAAAAAATTCATTCATCATGACCAAGTTGGCTTCATGCCAGAGATACAGGGCTGGTTCAACATATGAAAATCTATCTATGTAATCAATCCTATAAATAAACTGAAAGAAAAAACGATATGATCATTTCATTAGATACTGAAAATGCATTTGCCAAAATTCAACACCCCTTCATGATAAAGGTATTGGAGAAATTGGAGATACAAGGATCATATCTAAATTTAATGAATGCAATATACAACAAGCCAATGGGTAACATCAAATTAAATGGAGAAAACTCAAAGGGATTCCATGAAAATCAAGAAGACAAGGCTATCCACTCTCTCCATATCTCTTCAGCATAGTTCTTGAAGTTTTATCAATAGCAATAAGACAACATAAGGAGATCAAGGGGATTCAAATTGGAAAGAAAGAAGTTCAACTTTCCTTATTTGCAGATGTTATGATAGTGTACATAAGTAACCACAAAAACTCTACCAGAGAACTCCTACAGCTGATAAATACATTCAGTGAAGTGGCAGGATACAAGATGAACTCAAAAAAATCAGTTGTCCTTCTATGCACAGGGGATAAAGAAAATGAGAGGGAAATCAGAGAAACATCACCATTCACAATAGCCACAAATTACATAAAATATCATGGGGTAACACTAACCAAGAAAATGAAAGACAGAGTTGCTGAGGAATTCCTTCTGGACGGGTGAGTGTGTGCTATCCAGGGGCGGATTGTCCCGGAAGAGAACACAAACCCCCCCTCCCCAAGCTCCTTCTGCAGAGCTGTCTTTCTTTTGCACGACCCAGCCCCCCAGCACCCCTGCCCAACCCTGCCCTGCTGTATGCTAGGACCAGTGCTCAAGAACAGTTTTAAGCTCCTACACTAAGGCTACCCACCCAGAGCAGTGAGTGCCTGCCTACCGGGCAGGCCTCGGGGTCCCCTGTAAGGGAGCCCGGGCACCTTCAGCTCGTGCATGCACCAGGCTCTCCTGTGCTCTTCTGGGTACCGCCCCCCCACTGCTCTGTTCATCCTTTTGTCCCCGGATCATTGGGCTACCGGACGGCCCTGTTTAGTTGCTGAGGAATCACATCTGGACGGGTGAGTGTGTGCTATCCAGGGGCGGATTGTCCCAGAAGAGAGCACAAACCCCCCTCCCCCAGCTCATTCTGCAGGGCTGTCTTTCTTACACACGAGCCCCCCCCCCCCAAGTCTACATTTTCTGCAAGGTCCTTTGCTCAGGAACAGTTTTCTGCTCCTACACGAAGGCTACCCACCCAGAGAGGTGAGAGCCTACCTAAGGGGCAGGCCTCAAGGACCCCCGGTAAGGGAGCACATGCACCTTCAGCCTGTGCGGCAGGGTGTCCTGTGTTCTACTCATCCCCACCCTGCCCCCCAAGCTCCCCCTTTTGTCCTCGGGTCATTGGACTACCAGGCGTCCATGTTTTGGTGCTGAGGAGTTCATCTGGATGGGAACGGTTCCTGCTTCTACACTGAAGAGATACACCCAGAGAGTCAATCACAGCAAAGACTAGACCAAGACACCAGGCCTCTCCTAGCTCCATTTGAAGTAAGAGATGGGAAGGCGCCAATGCAAGAATTCCTCCAACAACCTGAAAGGCAACATGACACCACCAGAATCCAGGGATCCCGAAATAAGAAGAATTGTACACCCTACTCCAGAAGAATTAGAAGAAATCGACTCAAAAGTGAACTATATGAAAAAAATAGAGGACCTTAAACAGGAGGTGAAAAACTGCCATAAACAATTAAAGATTACAAACAAAAAGGTAGAGGAAATGAATAAATCACTCAAAGACACGCAAGAAAACCAAGAGAAACAAGAAAAAGCAATCAAACAGATTAGGGAAGCGGTTCAAGAAGAATGAAATGGAAGCAATGAAGAAAACACAAACACGGGGAAGGACGGAGATGGAAAATCTGGGTAAACGAACAGGAACTACAGAGACAAGTACTAACTACAGATTACAAGAGATAGAAGAAAGAATGTCAGACACTGAAGATACCATAGAGAAAATAAACACACTGATCAAAGAAAACAGCTAGTCCAACAAACTCTCATCACAAAACATTCAGGAAATCTGTGACACAATAAAAAGACCAAACCTAAGAATAATAGGGGTAGAAGAAGGAGAAAGAGTACAGCTCAATGGTCAAGAAAATATATTTAATAAAACTATAGAAGAAAACTTTCCCAGCCTAAAGAAAGATATTCTTTTGAAGGTTCAAGAAGCATACAGAACACCGAATAGACTGAACAAAAAAAAAATCCCCTCGCCATATAATAATCAAAACACAAAACATACAGAATAAAGAAAGAATATTAAGAACTGCAAAGGAAAAGGGTCAAGTTACTTATAAGGGTAAACCTATCAGACTTACACCTGACTTCTCTATGGAAACCATGAAAGCCAGAAGGTCCTGGATAGTGGTACTTCAGAAAGTAAGAGACCATGGATGCAAGCCCAGACTACTATACCCAGCCAAGCTTTCGTTCACTATAAATGGAGAAAACAAAATCTTCCAGGATAAAAACAAATTTAAACAATACGTAGCCACAAATCCAGCCTTACAGAAAGTAATAGAAGGAAAATCACAAACCAAGGAGTCCAACAATGACCACAATAACTCAAACATCTAGAAACCCTTCACCAGCACAACTCGAAGAAGGGAAACACACAAACTTTACTACTAAAAAAGTGACCGGAGTTAACAACCACTGGTCATTAATATCACTTAATGTCAATGGACTCAACTCACCTATAAAAAGGCAAAGGCTAAAAGATTGGATAAGAAAACAGGATCCAACATTCTGCTGTTTACAAGAAACACACCTCAACCACAAAGACAGGCATCTACTCAGAGTAAAGGGCTGGGAAAAGGCTTATCAAGCAAATGGACCTAAGAAACAAGCAGGTGTGGCCATATTAATTTCTAAAAAAGTTGACTTCAAACTTAAATCAGTCAGAAAGGAAAGAGAGGGACATTTTATACTCATAACAGGAACAATTCATCAGGATGAAGTCTCAATCCTGAATATCTATGCCCCTAATATAAAAGCACCCACGTACGTAAAAGAAACATTACTAAAACTCAAGGCTGCCATCAAACGGCACACACTAATAGCAGGAGACTTCAACACTCCTCTCTCACCAATGGACAGGTCAATCAACAGAAACCTAACAGAGAAATTAGAGAATTAATGGAGGTAATGAAGCAAGTGGACTTAACAGACATCTATAGAACATTCCACCCAAATAGGAAAGAATGTACGTTCTTCTCTGCAGCTCATGGAACCTTCTCGAAAATTGACCACATATTCGGTAACAAAGCAAGCTTCCACAGTTACATAAAAAATATTCGTAACCTCCTGCATCTTATCAGATCACCATGGATTAAAGTTAGAATTCAACAGCAATGCTACCCCCAGAAAGCCTACAAACTCATGGAAACTGAACAGTCAACTTCTGAACCACACCTGGATCAAGGAAGAAATAAAGAAAGAAATCAAAGTCTTCCTCAAATTCAATGAAAATAAAGAAACGACCTACTCAAACTTATAAGACACTATGAAAGCAGTCCGGAGAGGAAAGTTCATAGCACTAAGTGCCCACTTAAAGAAAACAGAGAAAGCACACATTGGAGACTTAACAGCCCACCTGAAAGCTCTAGAAAAAAAAAGAAGCAGACACACCTAGGAGGAGTAGAAGACTGGAAATAATCAAACTGAGGGCTGAAATCAACAAAATAGAAACACAGAAAACAATCCAAAGAATCAATGAAACAAAAAGCTGGTTCCTAGAGAAAATCAACAAAATTGATAAACCCCTATCCAAACTAATCAAACGGCAGAGAGAGAATATGCAAATTAATAAGATCAGAAATGAAAAGGGGGACGTAACCACAGAAACAGAGGAAATTCAAAGAATCATTAGATCTTACTACAAAAGCCTGTGTGCCACAAAACTGGAAAATGTAAAAGAAATGGTCAGGTTTTTAGATAAATACCATGTGCCAAAGTTAAACCAGGACCAGGTGAACAACCTAAATAGACCTGTTAGTCGCAAAGAATTAGAAGATGTTATCAAAAACCTCCTTACCTTAAGTGTCTTTTGGCCATTTGAACTTCCTCGGCTGAAATTCTCTGTTCAGTTCAGTGCCCCATTTTTTAATTGGGTTAATTAGCATTTTAAAGTCTAGTTCCTGAGTTCTCTATATATTTTGGAGATCAGACCTTTGTCTGTTGTGGGGTTGGTGAAGATCTTCTCCCAGTCAGTAGGTTGCCTTTTTGTCTTGGTGACAGTGTCCTTTGCTTTACAGAAACTTCTCGGTTTTAGTAGGTCCCATTTATTCAATGTTGCCCTTAATGTCTGAGCTGTTGGGGTTACACATAGGAAGCGTTCTCCTGTGCCCATCTGATGTAGGGTACTTCCCACTTTCTCTTCTATCAGGTTCAATGTGTTCTGACTGATAGTGCGGTCTTTAATCCATTTGGACTTGAGTTTTGTGTATGGTGATAGATATGGGTCTATTTTCATTCTTCTACAGGTTGACATCCAGTTATGCCAGCACCATGTGTTGAAGATGCTTTCTTTCTTCCATTGTATACTTTTGGTTCCTTTATCAAAAATGAGGTGTTCATAGGTTTGTGGGTTAAAATTCGGGTCTTCTATACGATTCCATTGGTCGACTTCTCTGTTTTTATGCCATGGTCAACCTCCTTAGCGATCAGGGAAATGCAAATCAAAACAACTTTGAGATATCATCTTACACCTGTCAGAATGGCTAAAATAAAAAAATCCAATGATAGCCTTTGCTGGAGAGGCTGTGGAGGAAGGGGTTCCCTCATCCATTGCTGGTGGGAATGCAATCTTGTGCAACCACTTTGGAAATCAGTGTTTCGGTTTCTCAGGAAATTCGGGATCAACCTACCCCTGGACCCGACAATACCACTCTTGGGAATATACCCAAGAGATGCCCTATCATATGACAAAAGCATTTGTTCAACTATGTTCATAGCAGTATTATTTATAATAGCCAGAACCTGGAAACAACCTAGATGCCCTTCAATGGAAGAATGGATGAAGAAAGTGTGGAATATCTACACATTAGAGTACTATGCTGCGGTAAAAAACAATGACTTCTCGAATTTTGCATGCAAATGGATGGAAATAGAAAACACTATCCTGAGTGAGGTAACCCAGACCCAAAAAGATGAATATGGGATGTACTCACTCATAATTGGTTTCTAGCCTTAAATAAGGGACACGGAGCCTACGATTGGTGATCCTAAAGAAGCTAAGTAAGAAGGTGAACCAAAGGAAAAACATATAGTTATCCTCTTGGCAATGGGAAGTAGACAAAGTTGCCAGGGAGAAAATTGAGATCTTGGGGGTGGGGTGGGATGGGGGTAAGGGGAGATGGGGAGAGAAAAGGGAGAAGGGGAGGAAGGGGGAACTTGGGGAAAAAATGAGGATTGGGATAAAGGAAGGTTGGATAGGGGAGCATGGAAGCACAATTCTTAGTTACAGGAACCACCTTAGGGTTGGCAAGAGACTTGAACCTAGAGTGGCTCCCAGGTGCCCAAGCCAAGGCCCCCAGTTAATTCCTTGGGCAGCTGGAGATAGGAAACCTGAAATGACCCTATCCTATAGCCATACTGACGAATATCTTGCATATCATCATAGAACCTTCATCTGGTGATGGATGGAGATAGAGACAGAGATCCACACTGGAGCACTGGACTGAGCTCCCAAGGTCCTAATGAGGAGCAGAAGGAGGGAGAGCATGAGCAAAGAAGTCGGGACCACGAGGGGTGCACCCACCCACTGAGACAGTGGAGCTGATCTATTGGGAGCTCACCAAGGCGAGCTGGACTGTGACTGAAAAAGCATGGGATAAAACTGGACTCTCTGAACATGGCGAACAATGAGAGCTGATGAGACGCCAAGGACAATGGCAAGGGGTTTCGATCCTATGCAATGTGCTGGCTTTGTGGGAGCCTAGCCAGTTTGGATATTCACCTTCCTAGATATGGACGGAGGGGGGAGGACCTAGGACTTACCACAGGGCAGGGAACCCTGACTGCTCTTTGGTCTGGAGAGGGAGGGGGAAAGGAGTGGGGGAAGGGGAGAAGGGTGGGAGGAGGGGGAGAAGGGTGGGAGGAGGGGGAGGGAAATTGGAGGCTGGGAGGAGGTGGAAACTTGTTTTTTTTTCTCATTTTCTCAATAAAAAAAATTAAAAAAAAACATAACCATAACATTATCAGTGTATTTATAAATAAATTTCAACAAAATTACCAACCAACCAAAAAAAAAAACCTCCCTACCGAAAAAAGCCCAGGACCAGATGGTTTCAATGCGGAATTCTACCAGAACTTCCAAGAAGAGCTAATACCTGTACTTCTTAATGTGTTTCACAATATAGAAACAGAAGAGTCATTGCCAAATTCCTTTTATGAAGCTACAGTCACTCTGAAACCAAAACCACACAAACACTCAACCAAGAAAGAGAATTACAGGCCAATTTCACTCATGAACATCGACGCAAAAATACTCAACAAAATACTGGCAAACCGTATCCAAAAACACATTAGAAAAATTATCCATTATGATCAAGTAGGCTTCATCCCAGAGATGCAGGGCTGGTTCAACATACAAAAATCTATCAATGTAATCCATCATATAAATAAACTGAAAGAAAAAAATCATATGATCATTTCATTAGATGCTGAAAAAGCTTTTGACAAAATTCAGTATCCCTTTATGATAAAAGTCTTGGAGAGA
This sequence comes from Microtus oregoni, assembly GCF_018167655.1. NCBI lineage: Eukaryota > Metazoa > Chordata > Mammalia > Rodentia > Cricetidae > Microtus > Microtus oregoni. Next base: position 40,152,966 of record NW_024543065.1, read on the forward strand.
TTAGAGATACAAGGGTCATACCTAAATATAATAAAAGCTATATACAGCAAGCCGACAGCTAACATCAAATTAAATGGAGAGAAACTCAAAGCCATCCCGCTTAACTCAGGAACACGACAAGGCTGTCCACTCTCTCCATACCTCTTCAATATAGTGCTTGAAGTTTTAGCTATAGCAATAAGACAACATAAGGGGATCAAGGGGATTCGAATTGGGAAGGAAGAAGTTAAACTTTCATTATTTGCAGATGATATGATAGTGTACATAAGTGACCCCCAAAACTCTACCAAAGAACTCCTACAGCTGATAAACACCTTTAGTAATGTGACAGGATACAAGATCAACTCTAAAAAATCAGTCGCCCTCCTATACACAAAGGATATGGAAGCAGAGAGGGAAATCAGAGAAGCATCACCTTTCACAATAGCCACAAATAGCATAAAATATCTTGGGGTAACTCTAACCAAGGAAGTGAAAGACCTATTTGACAAGAACTTTAAGGAATTGAAGAAAGAAATTGAAGAGGATACCAGAAAGTGGAAAGATCGCCCTTGCTCTTGGATTGGGAGGATCAACATAGTAAAAATGGCAATTCTACCAAAGGTAATTTATAGATTCAATGCAATCCCCATCAAGGTCCCATCAAAATTCTTCACAGATCTTGAGAGAACAATAATCAACTTTATATGGAAAAACAAAAAACCCAGGATAGCCAAAACAGTCTTATATAATAAAGGAACTTCTGGAGGCATTACCATCCCTGACTTCAAACTCTAATACAGAGCTACAGTATTGAAAACAGCTTGGTATTGGTATAAAAACAGAGAAGTCAACCAATGGAATCGTATAGAAGACCCAGATTGTAACCCACAAACCAATGAACACCTGATTTTTGATAAAGGAGCTAAAAGTATACAATGGAAGAAAGAAAGCTTCTTCACCAAGTGGTGCTGGCACAACTGGATGTCAACCTGTAGAAGAATGAAAATTGACCCATATCTATCACCATGCACAAAACTCAAGTCCAAATGGATAAAAGACCTCAATATCAGTCCGAGCACACTGAACCTGATAGAAGAGAAATTCTGAGGTACCCTCCAACAAATGGGCACAGGAGATCGCTTCCTATGTATAACCCCAGCAGCACAGACATTAAGGGCAACGTTGAATAAATGGGACCTACTAAAACTGAGAAGCTTCTGTAAAGCAAAGGACACTGTCACTAAGACAAAAAGGCAACCCGCTCACTGGGAGAAAATCTTCACCAACCCCGCAACAGACAAAGGTCTGATCTCCAAAATATATAGAGAACTCAAGAAACTAGACTTTAAAATGCTAATTAACCCAATTAAAAAATGGGCCACTGATCTAAACAGAGAATTCTCAACAGAAGAAGTTCAAATGGCCAAAAGACACTTAAGGTCATGCTCAACTTCCTTAGCGATCAGGGAAATGCAAATCAAAACAACTTTGAGATATCATCTAACACCTGTCAGATTGGCTAAAATCAAAAACACCAATGATAGCCTTTGCTGGAGAGGTTGTGAAGGAAGGGGTTCCCTCATCCATTGCTGGTGGGAATGCAAACTTGTGCAACCACTTTGGAAAACAGTGTTTCGGTTTCTCAGGAAATTCGGGATCAACCTACCCCTGGACCCAGCAATACCACTCTTGGGAATATACCCAAGAGATGCCCGATCATATGACAAAAGCATTTGTTCAACTATGTTCATAGCAGTATTATTTGTAATAGCCAGAACCTGGAAACAACCTAGATGTCCTTCAATGGAAGAATGGATGAAGAAAGTGTGGAATATATACACATTAGAGTACTACGCTGTGGTAAAAAACAATGACTTCTCAAATTTTGCATTCAAATGGATGGAAATAGAAAATACTATCTTGAGTGAGGTAACCCAGACCCAAAAAGATGAACATGGGATGTACTCACTCATAATTGGTTTCTAGCTATAAATAAAGAACAATGAGTCTATAATTTGATATCCTAAAGAAGCTAAATAAGAAGGTGAACCCAAAGAAAAACATGTAGCTATCCTCCTGGGTAAGGAAAGTAGACAAGATTGCCAGGCAAAAAATCAGGATCTTAAGGGTGGTGTGGGAGGGGGATAAGGGGAGATGGGGAGAGAAAAGTGAGAAGGGTAGGATGGGGAGACTTGGGGCAACGGGATGATTGGGATAACGGAAGGTTGGATAGGGGAGCAGGGAAGCACATATCTTAATGAAGGGAGCCATCTTAGGGTTGGGAAGAGACTTGGACCTAGAGGGGCTTCCAGGTGCCCAAGGCGAGGTCCCCAGATAGTTCCTGGGGCAGCTGAAGATAGGGAACCTGAAATGACCCTATCCTATAGCCATACTGATGAATATTTTGCATATCACCATAGAACCTTCATCTGGCTAGGGATGGAGATAGAGACAGAGACCCACACTAGAGCACCGGACTGAGCTCCCAACGTCCAAATGAGGAGCAGAAGGAGGGAGAACATTATCAAGGAAGTCAGGACCACGAGGGGTGCACCCACCCACTGAGACAGTGGGACTGATCTATTGGGAGCTCACCAAGGCCGCTAGACTGTGATTGAAAAAGCAGGGGATAAAACCGGACTCTCTGAATATGGTGGACAATGAGGGCTGCTGAGAAGCCAAGGACAATGGCACTGGGTTTTGATCCTACTACATGTTCTGGCTTTGTGGGAGCCTAGCCAGTTTGGATGTTCACCTTCCTAGACCAGGATGGAGGGGGGAGGACTTTGGACTTTCCACAGGGCAGGGAACCCTGACTGCTCTTCAGACTTGAAAGGGAGGGGGAGAGAAGTGGGGGGAGGAGGAGAGGAGTGGGGGGAGAGGAAGAGGAGTGGGGCGAGGGGGGAGGAGTGGGAGGCTGGGAGGAGGCGGAAATTTTTTTTTCTCAATAAAAAAAAGAAAGAAAATGAAAGACATATTTAAGAAGAACTTTAAATCTTTGAGGAAAGAAATTGAAGAAGATACCAGAAAATGGAAAGCTATCCCATGTTCTTGAATAGGACGGATCAACATAGTAAAAATGGCAATGCTGCCAAGAGCAATCTATAGATTAAATGCAATCACCTTCAAAATCCCAACACAATTCTCCGAACTTGAAAGAACGATGATCAACTTCGTATGGAAAAAAAAAAAACAGGATAGACAAAACAATCCTGTACAATAAAGGAATGGCCAGAGGCATTACTATCACTGAATCAAGCTCTATTACAGAGCTAGAGTAATGAAAACAGCTTGTTATTGGAATAAAAACAGAAACATTGACCAATAGAATTGAATTGAAAACCTAGATATTAATCCACACACCTATGAACACCTGATTTTTTACAAAGAAGCTAAAACTATACAATGGAAAAAAGAAAGCATGGTTCTGGCATAACTGGATGTCAACTTGTAGAAGAATGAAAATAGATCCATATCTCACCATGCACAAAACTCAAATCCAAATGGATTAAGGATTAAAGACCTCAATATGAACCGAACCACACTGAACCTGATAGAGGAGATAGTGGGAAGTAACCTTCAATGCAGGGACACAGGAGACCACCTCCTAAATATAACCCCAGTAGCACAGACAATAAGAGCAACAATAATTAAATTGGACTTCCTGAAAATGAGAAGCTTCTGTAAAGCAAAAGACACAGTCAATAAAACCAAAAGGCAGCCTACTAAATGGGAAAAAAAATCTTCACCAACCCCACATCAGACAAAGGACTGATCTCCAAAATATATAAATAACTCAAGAAATTACACATTAAAATTCTAAATAACCCAATTAAAAAGTGGTGTACTGAACTAAACAGATAATTCTAAACAGAAGAATTTCAAACTGCCAAAAGATACTTAAGGACATGTTCAACTTCATTAGATAACAAGGAAATGCAAATACAAACAACTCTGGGATAACATCTTACACGAGTCAAAATGGCTAAGATCAAAAACACCAATGATAGCTTACACTGGAGAGGATGTGGAGCAAGGGTAACACTCATCCATTGCTGGTGGGAATGCAAACTTGTGCAACCACTTTGGAAAACAGTTGGGTGGTTTCTCAGAAAATTGGGAGTCAACCTACTTCAGGATACAGCAATACCACTCTTGAGAATATGCCAAAAAAAATGCTCAATAATACTACAAAAGCATTTGTTCAACTATGTTCATAGCAGCATTATTTGTAATAGCCAGGATCTGTAAACAACCTAGATATCCCTCAACTGAAGAACGGATAAGAAAGTGTGGCACATCTACACATTAGAGTACTACTCAGCACAAAAAAAAAAATTGACATCTTGAATTTTGCATGCAAATGGATGGAATTAAAAAACACCATCCTGAGTGAGGTAACCCAGACCCAAAAAGATGATTATTGTATGTACTCACTCATAAGTGGATACTAGCTATAAAACAAAGGACATTGAACCTATAGATGGTGTCTGAACTGGTGTTGCCCTATAATAAGACTGATGATTATATTAAATATCACCATAGAACTTTGTCAAACAATAACAGATAGTAACAAAGGCAGAGACCAACATTGGAGCACTGGACTGAGCTCCCAGGGTCCACTTGAAGAGTGGAAGGAGTGAGAATATGATCAATGAGATGAAGATCATGAGGGGTTCACACAATGAGACAGTTTGCATGAGCTAATGGGAGCTCACCAACTCCAACTGGACTGGGAGTGAATTAGCATGGGAACAAACAAGACCCTCTGAAGGGGGTTGAGAGTTGGGGCAGACTGAGGGGGCACTGATAGTGACACTGGGATTTGTCTCTACTACATGTACTGGCTTCTTGGGATCCTATTCTCTTTGATATCTTGCTCAATCTAGAAATTGCAGGGAGGGCGCGGTGCATTGCCCTCTCTTAGGATTGGAGGGTGGTTGGGTGGGTGGGTCTGTAGAAGGAATGCGAGGGGAGTGGGAGGGTAGGATGGAGTGGGAATTTGGATTGATATTTTTTAAGAAATAATAAAAAAAGTTATACAATAAACAATTGGACAACAAAAAAGACTTATTCCAACACAGAATTGTTTTGATTTGCATTTCTCTAATGACTAAGGATGTTGGCCATTTTCTTAAGTGTCCTTCAGCCATTTTAGAGTACTCTATTGAGAGTTCTCTGTTTAGGTCTGTACTCCATTTTTTATTGGATTATTTGTACTTTTTTTTTAATTTTTTTTTTATTGAGAAAAGAAGAAAAAAAACATAAACAAAAAACAAGTTTCCACCTCCTCCCAGCCTCCCATTTCCCTTCCCCTCCTCCCACCCTTCTCCCCCTCCTCCCACCCTTCTCTCCCTCCCCCCACTCCTTCCCCTCCCCCTCCCTCTCCAGTCCACAGAGCAGTCCGGGTTCCCTGCCCTGTGGTAAGTCCTAGGTCTTCCCCCCTCCGTCCATATCTAGAAAGGTGAACATCCAAACTGGCTAGGCTCCCACAAAGCCAGCACATTAAGTAGGATCAAAACCCCCTGCCATTGTCCTTGGTGTCTCATCAGCCCTCATTGTTCGCTATGTTCAGAGAGTCCGGTTTTATCCCATGCTTTTTCGGTCACAGTCCAGCTGGCCTTGGTGAGCTCCCCGTAGATCAGCTCCACTGTCTCAGTGGGTGGATGCACGCCTCGTGGTCCCGACTTCTTTGCTCATGTTCTCCCTCCTTCTGCTCCTCCTTGGGACCTTGGGAGCTCAGTCCAGTGCTCATGTGTGGGTCTCTGTCTCTATCTCTATCCATCACCAGATGAAGATTCTATGATGATATGCAAGATATTCGTCAGTATTGCTCTAGGATAGGGTCATTTCAGGTTCCCAATCCTCAGCTGCCCAAGGAACTAACTGGGAACCTCATCTTGGGCACTAGGGAGCCCCTCTAGGGTCAAGTCTCTTGCCCACCCTAAACTGGCTCCCTTAACTAAGAATTGTGGTTCCGTGCTCCCCTATCCACCTTTCCTTTATCCCAATTCTCCTGTTTCCCAGGTCCCCCCTCCTTCCCTTCTACCTTTTCTCTCCCCATCTCCCGTTACCCCCATCCCACCCCATCCCCAAGATCCCATTTTCTCCCCGGAAATTTGGTCTACTTCCCTTAGCCAAGAGGACAACTATATGTTTTTCCTTGGGTTCACCTTCTTACTTAGCTTCTTTAGGTTCACCTCTTGTAGACTCCGTGGTCCTTATTTATGGCTAGAAACCAATTATGAGTGAGTACATCCCATGTTCATCTTTTTGGGTCTGGGACACCTCACTCAGGATAGTGTTTTCTATTTCCATCCATTTGCATGCAAAATTCGAGAAGTCATTGTTTTTTACCGCAGCGTAGTACTCTAGCGTGTATATATTCCATACTTTCTTCATCCATTCTTCCATTGAAGGGCATCTAGGTTGTTTCCAGGTTCTGGCTATTACAAATAATACTGCTATGAACATAGTTGAACAAATGCTTTTGTCATTTGATAAAGCATCTCTTGGGTATATTCCCAAGAGTGGTATTGCTGGGTCCAGGGGTAAGTTGATCCCGAATTTCCTGAGAAACCGAAACACTGACTTCCACAGTGGTTGCACAAGATTGCATTCCCACCAGCAATGGATGAGGGTACTCGTTCCTCCACAGCCTCTCCAGCAAAGGTTATCCTTGGTGTTTTTGACTTTAGCCATTCTGACAGGTGTAAGATGATATCTCAAAGTTGTTTTGATTTGCATTTCCCTGATTGCTAAGGAAGCAAAAAACAGAGAAGTCGACCAATGGAATCGTATAGAAGACCCGGATTTTATCCCACAAACCTATGAACACCTCAATTTCGATAAAGGAGCTAAAAGTATACAATGGAAGAAAGAAAGCATCTTCAACAAATGGTGCTGGCACAACTGGATGTCAACCTGTAGAAGAATGAAAATAGACCCATATCTCTCACCGTGCACAAAACTCAAGTCCAAATGGATTAAAGACCTCAATATCAGCCTGAACACACTGAACCTGATAGAAGAGAAAGTGGGAAATACCCTACAACAGATGGGCACAGGAGATCGCTTCCTATGTATAACCCCAGAAGCACAGACATTAAGGGCAACATTGAATAAATGGGACCTACTTAAACTGAGAAGCTTCTGTAAAGCAAAGGACATGGTCACTAAGACACAAAGGCAACCTACTGACTGGGAGAAGATTTTCACCAACCCCACAACAGACAAAGGTTTGATCTCCAAAATATATAGAGAACTCAAGAAACTAGACTTTAAAATGCTAATTAACCCAATTAAAAAATGGGGCACTGAACTGAACAGAGAATTCTCAACAGAAGAAGTTCAAATGGCCAAAAGACACTTAAGGTCGTGTTCAACTTCCTTAGCAATCAGGGATTATTTGTACTTTTGATGACCAATTTCTTGAGTTCTTTATATATTTTGGAGATCAGACCTCTGTCTGATGTGGGGTTAGTAAAGATCTTTTCCCATTCTGTATGCTGTCATTTTGTCTTTTTGATCATGTCTTTTGCTTTACAGAAGCTTTTTAGTTTCAGGAGGCCCCATTTTTTAATTGTTTCTCTCAGTGTCTCTGCTGCTGGGGTTATATTTAGGAAGTGGTTTCCTGTGCGAATGCATTCAAGTATATTTACCACTTTCTATTCTATAAAGTTCAGTGTAGCTGGCTTTATGTTGAGGTCTTTGACCCATTTGGACTTAAGTTTTGTGCATGGTAATAGATCTATTTTAATTCTTTTACATGTTGACATCCAGTTATGCCAGCACCATTTGTCAAATATGCTTTCTTTTTTTACTTTATATTTTTTACTTCTTTGTCAAAACTCAGGTGTTCTAAGGTGTGTGGATAAATATCCTGGTCTTTTTATTTGGTTCCATTGGTCCTCCTGTTTGTTATTATGCCAATACCAGGTTATTTTCAATACTGTAGCACTGTAATAGAGTTTGAAGTCAGGGATTGTGATGCCTCCAGAAGTTCTTTTATTGTACAGGATTGTTTTGGCTCTCCTGGGATTTTTGCTTTTCCTTATGAAGTTGAATACCATTCTTTCGAGCTCTGTGAAGAATTTTGCTGGGATTTTGATGGGCATTGCATTGAATCTGTAGATTGCTGTTGGTATGATTGCCACTTTTTTTTTTATTGAGAAAAAGAGAAAAAAAAAGTTTCCACCTCCTCCCATTCTGCCTACCCAAAAGCATGGGAGATATTTCCACTTTCTGTTTCCTTCTTCAATTTCTTTCTTCAAAGATTTAAAGTTCTTATCATACAGGTCTTCCACCTGTTTGGATAGAGTTACTCTGAGATATTTTATGCTGTTTGTGGCTATTGTGAAGGGTGTTGTTTCTCTGATATCCTTCCCAGGGGTTTTATCATCTGTGTACAAGAGGGCTACTAATTCTATATTTATATCCTTACAGGGAAAAAATTCCAGAAATACCTAATTTATGCAATATTTCTTAATCCAGAACATTGGGGCAATTCATGGATTATGACATTGATGACAGCAAACTTCATTAAAAAGAAAAAAACATACCTTTAAGCAGTGAGCATAATGCCCTTCCCCATTATCCACTGGTTGATTATGGACTTCTTGAAGAATCATCTCATGGAGTGCATGAGCCACAGTATACACAGCATTATATAAGTCATAACTGTCATCACTAAAAGTCATGTCAAAAGTCTGTACCTTTAGCCATTGCAATGAAGCATTGGATATGCAATTATTTAGGGTCTTACATTTAGAATCTGAGAGTTCACACTTCAAGTTCATCCACTCCAGCTTTGCCAGGTATTCATCTGAGTATTTGAGAGGGTTCAATGTCTGGACAAATGTTTTAAAACTAGAAATCTCAGTGTGGTGGTGTGCAAAAGCTAGTGTCCCATGGAATGACTTAAGTGTGAAGTCGCTCTTCCATGTAATGACATCCCACTGTGAGGTGGTGACCCATATTCTCTGTATACCTCGAGAATCCCACATTCTAAATGCCATAGCTAGAGTACTGTCTGTGTCACCATAAATGACAACTACTTTTGTGGATGATGTCATGATTTGGTTATAATACACTTCAGCCCTTGACAAGTATGAAGGCATCATGACTGGGATAATATTCACAAAAGCAAAGCAGACTGTGTTTTTTTCCATCTCTCTTCTCAAATATGAGAGAAATCGAATACCCTGATCATTGTCTGAGATGGCCAGTCCAATCCAGTTCCAGTTGAAGTGAAGCATCAAAGAGACCATGGCCAGGGCTAGATATATGTCCTGGGCAGCCATCTGATAAAGAGAAGGAAACTGTTCACGATCACTCAGGATGGGATTGAAAGGTCCATAGGTGAGCTGAAAAACCTAGGATACAAGGAACAGCATTAGGTAGCCTTCAATCATAAGAACTTGTAAACACACTTTCAGCAAAGAGTTCCTTAAAACTCCTTTCCTGTTGCTTCTTCCCTCATCTCAATTTCAAAGAAGAAAATGATCCCACCTCAACTCTCTGAATAGTAACTTTGAATCACAATTCCTAGCATCAAAGAATTGTAACAACAGAGTAAGAATTTCTTGCAAACCCACAACACAAAATCTCACCGTTTGAAACGTAAAGAGTTTTAGGAATGTCCCAACAATCTCAGATATTGCCCAGTTTGGTCCTGAAAGTGCCAGAATACACATACTCTCTTCATCACAGTTATAATTGGGATGAGTATCATGGGTTTCTTCAGAAAAATGCAACAAGCTGTATAATTGTGGCACAGTCTTACAACCATCTCCTGGGAAATCAAAAACTAATGATGTATTTGGTAAAAGATCAGGGTTCCTGTTGACTTCATCCATGGAAAAAGCTAAGGCCAGTGAAAACTGGTTGTTTCCAGTTGATGTTCTGTAAAAGGATATGGTGGTTAGTGTGGACGGAAATCTACATATGATCCTGTATAGTCAATAGATGGACTATTCTGAGCTGGACAGTATTCCCAACTACTGCCAATACTCATAGAAATAGCCCATGCTGTGAGATCGGAATAACATAAGTAGCTGGAAGCTTGCAAAAGCTTTAAAAGTTCATCAGATTGCATCTCCCATAAATAGGATGAGCAGTCAGCATCTTCCAAAGAGTATGTTGTCATTTTGGGTTTTGAGTGCTTACTCTAAAGATAAAGACAGCATCAGGGGCTTTAACTAAACAGTAAATATATTCATGTATTTTTTTAAATTATTGAGCAATGTGAAAAATTCATGTGATGTATGAGCCAGTGAGTTTATGGTATTTTCTTATGAAGTTAACTGAGTTGGCTAAGGCAGTGAAATAATACCTGATGCGTGCACAATGGTCTGGGCAACGATTGGCTCTTATGCTTTCAATTATTATAATCAGTGAGCACTACAGTTAACATATACCATCATATCAGTCTTTGTGTTGCTCCTTTTTTCTTTCTGGTTTGTATAAGGCAGGTGTAAAATCTTCTTTTAAATGTTTGTTTTTAAATGAATTCAAATGCCAGAGATGTGTTTTGTAAAACTGTATGTGTTCACCATGTGTATGAACAGTATTAATGTTTATGGATTCCAAGGTTTGGGGGTTTTGTTTCTTTTTTTTTTACATTTTGTTTTTGTTTTTTGAGACATGGTTTTCTCTGTAGCCTTTGGAGCCTGTCCTGGAACTTGCTTTTGTAGAGCATGTTGGCCTTGAACTCACAGAGATCTCCCTGCCAAGTCTTAGGATTAAAGGCATGTGCCATCACCACCCAGCTGATTCCAAGGTTTTGAACAAGATTTTACTATAGACTAGACTGGTCTCAAATGTACAGTGAAACTCCAGCTCCAGGTCTTTAGTACAGAAATTAAGGCCATGCACTAAGTACTTTTCACCTACTTTATGTTTACACACAATGTCATATACTCACACTGGGTATTTCTGAGCTACATAATTTTTACTCTAGAAAACACCATTTTACTACCTTTCCAGTTACAATAACACAACAACTGCATCCTACATAAATTTGTAGATGCTAGTACAACATCTTTGTAAAATAGAAAACTGTAAAATATAAAATGTAAGGAAAATGTTTTGGGGGGTATTTTGTAATAAAAATGGGCAACAAGTGAGTTGGGAGTGAATAATACCAATTTTTATGTTTTCGGGAAGAACAATAACTTCTGTCTCTTCCTAGTCATTTTGTATCATCTGACCAATAAACATCAAACATATTTCCTCATTCTGATTGATTCACTCAGAGTAAAATTCAATCTGTTTTCCACTTACACATTGCACCACTGTGATATCTTTATATATTTAACTACACATTTTTAAAATAAAATTAATTTTGGAATAATTTTATTACCACACAGAAAAAATATCATTGAAAATTTTAGTAACACATAGTAGGAATTTGAGACTAGATCTTGTGATGTTCAAACACTAATTTCTTCCCCCACAAACATTAAGAAATATAAATCCCTTAAGCTGGTAGATTGGCCCAGTGGACTAAATTGCTGTGTTTGATAACAGATATAAACAACATATAAAATGAAAATGTGGATAGTGCCCATATTGGTAAAATATGTGGTTATAATTAGCAAAATTACTGAAAGCAAATATAAGAGGTAAATGAAAACTATGTGTCAGATAATAAACAATTTAGATACAAAGAGAAAAGTTGCATGTTTTTTAAATAATGGCAAAGATGGGCTAATAGGTAACTTCTCTATTCCTGTTCGCATGTGTTGCTAATATTACACACCAAGGCTGTCTGTCACTCAGGTAAGTGACAAGTGAAATGACAGTCTCACTTGAAAGAATGCAAGCATATCACTTACAGTTTGTAATTCCTAGTTTACTAAAAATAGTTGAATAAATGAACTTTGAAATTAAAGGGCAGTGGTTGTACTTGTCTATAAGTGAATTATGGAAAAATAGGAACACATATGATGGTCACAATGGACACGTCTCCTACTTCCATTCTCCATACACTTTCAAAAGAAATAATGGGACCACATGCAGAGCATTCAAGAGAGTAGATCTATGTGAAAACTCTCCACACATGGGTGTGGTACAAATATTAGTTGCCCTAGCATGTGCATTCAGACCTACACATTGACTAATGCCCATCAGTTGACTGTAATCTATAGCCATTTACTTGGGATGTCTTAGGATGATACTATTTAAAATAGAATGGGGTTTCATTTGATAAGTCATCTCCTGCAACTGTGCTATAGAATATATGAAGTGGATGGCTATATAGGATAGAACAATGTAGAGAGCCCTTTCTTATTTATTTATAAAAAATAAATATATTTATTTATTATGTATACAATATTCTGTCTGTGTGTATGTCTGCAGGCCAGAAGAGGGCACCAGACCTCATTACAGATGGTTGTGAGCCACCATGTGGTTGCTGGGAATTAAACTCAGAACCTTTAGAAGAGCAGTCAATGCTCTTAACCACCGACCCATCTCTCAAGCCCCCTAAAGAGCCCTTTCTTCAGTCAGCTTCAGCCTTGTAAATTGAAGGGTAACTGGTATTAAAACAGAGCATTCTCAGTACAAATTAAAGTAGAAAAATAACATTAATTCTCTAAAAGAGAGAATTGGGGTGCTTATTGATGTGCAAATTGGGAAAACAGGGCAGAAATTTCAAACCATTGTTCTTATCTTCATTTTCTAGCCCTCATGAAATATCTATGATGATATTTTCATACAACATAAAAAGGAACTTACTACGTATTCAAAATGGTGATGAAAAACTCTATCCATGGGCCAATGCACTGCTGCAAGCGAGAAGACACGAGCCACCACCGAGACTCCATTCTTGTCTTCATTCTGCTTTCTTCTCCCAAAGCACGTGGAATGAATGAAACTGACCAAACAGAAGTAGAATGTTTTGGAGCAAAAAGAAGAAAATAATACATGTCCAGCTTTATATCTGGACAATGTGGGCTGCCATACATATAAGCAAATCAAATGGGCATCCATGTATCCCCATATGCTTTTATGTCTATAGAAAAAGATAGATACTTGCATAATCCTGGTTCCTTCTCTATTGAAGGTCTTTTCTCACACATTGAAAAATCTTTAAAACTATTCTCTGGGGCTCAGCATCTGATATTTGCACTCCATATGATAAACATATATGAGGCAAGTTCAGGTAGTTTTATGACATCAATCATCTTTGTGAAAATTAAGGCCCATGAGAGGATGCCATTTGGGGAAATTTTGGTTCCTTGACATTTGCATTGGCCTTTTTATGTTAATGTCTTTAGAAATGTTGTCAGGGACTTTATCAGGTGATCTGAAGTGAGATATGTATTACAGGTTCAAGAGGATTCACAAATTTAGAATTCATTACTACACACTGGGCATAGTATCACAAAGTTCATTTCAGGGAAATCAACTTCATATTTGGAGCAATTGAATCCACACAGCATATACAGTGGGGACTAGGCAAAGACAGATATGACCTCAGAGGAAAGGGTTGGGAAAAGGTTTTCTAATCAAATGGACCTAAGAAACAAGCAGGTGTAGCAATCCTAATATCTAACAAAAGAGATTTCAAACTAAGCTCAATCAGTAGACATGGAAAAGGACACTTTGTACTCATAACAGGAACAATCAATCTAGATGAGGTCTCAATCCTGAACATCTATACCCCTAATACAAGAGCACCCGCATATGTAAAAAAAAATATTACTAAAGCTTAAATCTCTCATCAAACCACACAAACTAATAGTAGGAGACTTCAACACTCCATTCTTGCCAATGGACAGGTCAACCAGAAAGAAACTTAACAAAGAAATAAGAGAACTAACAGATGTCATGACTCAAATGAACTTAACAGACACCTATAGAACCAAAACACAAAAGAATATATCTTCTTCTCAGCACCTCATGGAACCTTCTCTAAGATAGACCACATACTCAGTAACAAAGCAAAATTCCACAGATACAAAAAAAAAAAAACTGGAATAACCCCGTGTATCTAATCAGATCACTATGGTTTAAAGTTAAAATTTAGCAACAACACTAACTGCAGAAAGCCTACAAACTCATGGAAACTGAACCACCCCTTGGTCAAGAAACAAAGGAAGAAAGAAATTATAGACTTCCTAGAATTCAATGAAAATGAAAGCACAATGTACCCAAACCTATAGGACACTATAAAAGCAGTGCTAAGGGGAAAGTTTATAGCACTAAGTGCCCACATAAAGAAAGAGGAGCCAACTCTTACCAGTAACTTAACAACACACTTGCAAGCTCTAGAACAAAAAGAAGCAGACTCACCCAAGGGAAGTAGAAGACAGAAAATAATCTAATTGAGGGCTGAAATCAAGAAAATAGAAACAAAGAAAGCAATACAAAGAATCAATGAGACAAAGATTGAGTTCTTTTAGTAATCAACAACATAAACAAACCCTTATCCAAACTAATCAAAAAGCAGAGAGAGGACATCCAAATTAATAAAATCAGAAATGAAAAGGGAGAAATAAGAAAGACACTGAGGAAATTCAGAGAATCATTAGATCATACTACAAAAACCTGTACTAAGAAAAACTAGAAATGTAAAAAAATATGGACAGTTTTTTAGATAGATACCATCTACCAAAATTAAATCAAGACTAGGTGAGCGATTTAAATAGACTAAGCCACAAGTAACTAGAAGCTGTCATCAAAAAAACTCCCAAACAAAAAAAGCCCTAAGCCAGATGGTTTTACGGCAGAATTCTACCAGAACTTCAAAGAAGAGCTAATACCTATATTCTTCAAAGTGTTCCACATAATAGAAACAGAAGGGCCATTGCCAAACTCTTTATGAGGTTACAGTTACAGTGATATTGAAACCACGCAAAGACTCAACAAAGAAAGAGAATTACAGACCAATTTCACTCATGAATATGGATGAAAAAGTTCTCAAAAATACTGGCAAACCAAATCTAAGAACACATCAAAAAAAATCATCCATCATAATCAAGTATGCTTCATATCAGAGATGCAGGGATGGTTCAACATACAAAAATCATTCAACATAGATATTGTAGTTAGGGCCTTGGACGTTCCACAGGATGGGGTGCATTGCTCTCTCTTAGGATTGGAGGGGGTGGGATGGGATTGTCTGTGGAGGGAGTGGAAGGGGAGTGGGAGGAGGGAAGGGAGTAGGAATTTGGATTGGTATTTTTAAGTAATAATAAAAAATAAAAAAGTAAATAAATAACTAAATAAAATTTCTGATACATAAAGAGCCCAGGACCATATGGTTCCAGCACAGGATACTACAAGATTTTCAAATAAGTATTATACCAATACTCCTTAAATTGTACCACACATTAGAAACAGAAAGAACATTGTCTAACACTTTTTATGAGGCTATAATTACCCTGATACCCAAACCACCTAAAGAAATTACAATGAAAGAGAATTATAAACCTATCTCACTTATGAACATTTATACAAAAACACTTAATAAAATACAGGCAGACCAAATCAGAACCATCTTGATCATAATCAAGTAGGCTTCATTCCAAGGATGCAGGGATAGTTCTACATATGAAAATCTGTCGGGGACTCCCTTTGTTTCTATCGCCTGCCTGCACCAAGCAGGGTAGGCGCTTTGTTTGCGACCTGCCCACCAGCACGGAGGCCTGATCTCTCGGCACCAGGAGAGACAGCGTTGGGGTGAGTTTCTGGCCCCGGGGCGCCAGCCTCCGAAGGGGTGCTCAGAGGTTCCTTGGTCCCCTATCCTTCTTGGGCTCTCTGCAGGGCCTCCACTCCCTGCATACCTCCTCTTTCTTCCTAGCCCACCCAGCTCCCATCCAGAACCCGCCCCACTTCAGCCCCACTGTCCTCTTTCTGCAAATAACATCACCCAGCCCAGCCTGTCTGGGCACTGGGTCCAACTTCTTGGGGCACTCAAGCGGGCAGGACTCCCTTTGTTTCTATCGCCTGCCTGCACCAAGCAGGGTAGGCGATTTGTTTGCGACCTGCCCACCAGCACGGAGGCCTGATCTCTCGGCACCAGGAAAGACAGCGTTGGGGGTAGGCACTTTGTTTGCAACCTGCCCAACCAGCACGGAAACCTGATCTCTTGGCGCCAGGAGAGCCAACGTTGGGGAGAGCCAGCGTTGGGTAGGCAAGGAGACCTGATCCGGTAAAAGAAGATTCATAAGGGAGCATTTGGAAGAAGAGATGGGCAGACGCCAAGGCAAGAATTCGCCCACAAGCTGAAAAGCAACATGAAGCCACCAGAAACCAGCGACCTCACAACGGGAGGACATGAACACCTTAATCAAGAAGAAGTAGAAAAGATTGACTTCATGAAAGTGATTGATGCCCTTAAACAGCATGTAAAAAACGCCCTTATAGAAATGGATGAGAAATATAACGGAAAGTTTGAAGAATTGAATAAATCAGTGAATGATACCCTAGAAAACCAAGGAAAAACAATCAAACAAATAATGGAAACAGTTCAAGACTTGAAAACTGAACTGGAGGCAAATAAGAAAACACAAACAGAGGGCCGGCTGTACATGGAAAATTTAAATAAACAAACAGAGTCTACAGAAACAAGCATAACCAACAGAATACAAGAGTTAGAAGAAAGAATCTCAGATTCTGAAGATACCATAGAGAAAATAAACACACTGATCAAAGAAAACAAAAGTCCAACAAACTCTCATCATAAAATATTCAGGAAATATGGGATACAATAAAAAGACCAAACCTAAGAATAATAGGAGTAGAAGAAGGAGAAGAAGTGCAGCTCAATGGTCCAGAAAATATATTTAATAAAATTATAGAATAAAACTTTCCCAACCTAAAAAAATATATACCTATGAAGGTTCAAGAAGCATACAGAACACCGAATAGGCTGGATCAAAAAAAAACATCCCCTTGCCATATAATAATCAAAACACAAAGCATACAGAATAAGGAAAGAATATTAAGAGCTGCAAAGGAAAAAGGCCAAATTACTTATAAAGGTAAACCTATCAGACTTACACCTGACTTCTCCATGGAAACCATGAAAGCCAGAAGGTCCTGGATAGATGTACTACAGAAACTAAGAGACCATGGATGCAAGCCCAGATTACTATACCCAGCCAAGCTTTCATTCACTATAAATGGAGAAAATAAAATTTTCCACGATAAAAACAAATTTAAACAATATGCAGCCACAAATACAGCCTTACAGAAAGTAATAGAAGGAAAATCACTAACCAAGGAGTCCAACAATGACCACAATAACTCAGACATCTAGAGACCCTTCACAAACACAAATCAAAGAAGGGAAACACACAAACTCTACTACTAAAAAAATGACCGGCGTTAACAACCACTGGTCATTAATATCACTTAATGTCAATGGACTTAACTCACCTATTAAAAGGCACAGGCTAAGAGATTGGATACGAAAACAGGATCCAACATTCTGCTGTTTACAAGAAACACACATCAACCACAAAGACAGGCACCTACCCAGAGTAAAGGGCTGGGAAAAGGCTTATCAAGCAAATAGACCTAAGAAACAAGCAGGTGTGGCCATACTAATTTCTAACAAAGTTGACTTCAAACTTAAATCAATCAGAAGAGATGGAGAGGGGCATTTTATACTCATAATAGGAACAGTTCAGCAGGATGAAGTCTCAATCCTGAACATCTATGCCCCTAATATAAAAGCACCCACGTACATAAAAGAAACATTGCTAAAACTCAAGGCAGCCATCAAACCACACACACTAATAGTAGGAGACTTCAACACTCCTCTCTCACCAATGGACAGGTCAATCAGACAGAAACCTAACAGAGAAATAAGAGAATTAATGGAGGTAATGAATCAAATGGACTTAACAGACATCTAGAGAACTTTTCACCCAAATAGGAAAGAATATACCTTCTTCTCTGCAGCTCATGGAACCTTCTCAAAAATCGACCACATAGTCGGTAACAAAGCAAACATCCACAGTTACAAAAAATTATTAGTAACCACCTGTGTCTTATCAGATCACCATGGATTAAAGTTAGAATTCAACAAATATGCTAACCCCAGAAGGCCTACAATCTCATGGAAACTGAACAGTCAACTACTGAACCATACCTGGATTAAGGAAGAAATTAAGAAAGAAATTAAAGTCTTCCTGGAATTCAATGAAAATAAAGAAACAACACAATCAAATTTATGGGACACTATGAAAGCAGTCCTAAGAGGAAAGTTCATAGCACTAAGTGCCCACTTAAAGAAAACAGAGAAAGCTCACATTGGAGACTTAACAGCCCACCTGAAAGCTCTAGAAAAAAAAGAAGCAGACTCAGCTAGGAGGAGTAGAAGACTGGAAATAATCAAACTGAGTGCTGCAATCAACGAAATAGAAACACAGAAAACAATCCAAAGAATCAATGAAACAAAAAGCTGGTTCCTGGAGAAAATCAACAAGGTTGATAAACCCCTATCCAAACTAATCAAACGACAGAGAGAGAATTTGCAAATTAATAAGATCAGAAATGAAAAGGGGGACATAACCACAGACACAGAGGAAATTCAGAGAATCATTAGATCTTACTACAAAAACCTATATGCCACAAAACTGGAAAATGTAAAGGAAATGGACACTTTTTTAGATAAATACCATATACCAAAGTTAAACCAGGACCAGGTGAACAATCTAAATAGACCTGTTAGTCACGAAGAACTGGAAGAGGTTATCAAAAACCTCCCTACCAAAAAAAGCCCAGGACCAGATGGTTTCAATGCGGAATTCTACCAGAACTTCCAAGAAGAACTAATACCTATACTCCTTAATGTATTTCACAATATAGAAACAGAAGAGTCATTGCCAAATTCCTTTTATGAAGCTACAGTCACTCTGATACCAAAACCACACAAACACTCAACCAAGAAAGAGAATTACAGGCCAATCTCACTCATGAACATCGACGCAAAAATCCTCAACAAAATACTGGCAAACCGTATCCAAGAACACATTAGAAAAATTATCCATTATGATCAAGTAGGCTTCATCCCAGGGATGCAGGGCTGGTTCAACATACGAAAGTCTATCAATGTAATCCAGCATATAAATAAACTGAAAGAAAAAAACCATATGATCATTTCATTAGATGCTGAAAAAGCTTTTGACAAAATTCAACATCGATTTATGATAAAAGTATTGGAGAGATTAGGGATACAAGGGTCATACCTAAATATAATAAAAGCTATATACAGCAAGCCGACAGCTAACATCAAATTAAATGGAGAGAAACTTAAAGCCATCCCACTAAACTCAGGAACACGACAAGGCTGTCCACTCTCGCCATACCTCTTCAATATAGTGCTTGAAGTTCTAGCAATAGCAGTAAGACAACATAAGGGGATCAAGGGGATTCGAATTGGAAAGGAAGAAGTTAAACTTTCGTTATTTGCAGATGATATGATAGTGTACATAAGCGACCCCCAAAACTCCACCAAAGAACTTTTACAGCTGATAAACACATTTAGTAATGTGGCAGGATACAAGATCAACTCCAAAAAATCAGTCGCCCTCTTATACACAAAGGATACGGAAGCAGAGAGGGAAATCAGAGAAGCATCACCTTTCACAATAGCCACAAATAGCGTAAAATATCTTGGAGTAACTCTGACCAAGGAAGTGAAAGATCTATTTGACAAGAACTATAAGTCTTTGAAGAAAGAAATTGAAGAAGACAACAGAAAATGGAAAGACCTCCCTTGCTCTTGGATTGGGAGGATCAACATAGTAAAAATGGCAATTCTACCAAAAGCAATCTATAGATTCAATGCAATCCCCATCAAAATCCCATCAAAATTCTTCACAGATCTGGAGAAGACAATAATCAACTTTATATGGAAAAACAAAAAACCCAGGATAGCCAAAACAATCTTATACAATGAAGGATTGTCTGGAGGCATTACCATCCCTGACTTCAAACTCTATTACAGAGCTACAGTATTGAAAACAGCTTGGTATTGGCATAAAAACAGAGAAGTCGACCAATGGAATCGAATAGAAGACCCTGACTTTAACTCACAAACCTACGAACACCTGATTTTTGTTAAAGGAGCTAAAAGTATACAATGGAAAAAAAGAAAGCATCCTCAACAAATTGGGCTGGCAAAACTGGATGTCAATCTGTAGAAGAATGAAAATAGATCCATATCTATCACCATGCACAAAACTCAAGTCCATATGGATTAAAGACCTCAATATCAGTCAGAACACACTGAACCTGATAGAAGAGAAAGTGGGAAGTACTCTACAGCACATGGGCACAGGAGACCACTTCCTATGTATAAACCCAGCAGCACAGACACTAAGGGCATCATTGAATAAATGGGACCTCCTGAGGCTGAGAAGCTTCTGTAAAGCAAAGGACACTGTCACTAAGACTAAAAGGCAACCAACTAACTGGGAGAAGATCTTCACCAACCCCGCAACTGACAAAGGTCTGATCTCCAAAATATATAAAGAACTCAAGAAACTAGACCGCAAAAGGCTAATCAACCCAATTATAAAATGGGGCACTGAGCTGAACAGAGAATTCTCAACAGAAGAACTTCAAATGGCCAAAAGACACTTAAGGTCATGATCAACTTCCTTAGCGATCAGGGAAATGCACATCAAGACAACTTTAAGATACCACCTTACACCTGTCAGAATGGCTAAAATAAAAAACACCAATGATAGCCATTGCTGGAGAGGTTGTGGAGAAAGGGGTACACTCACCCATTGCTGGTGGGAATGCAAACTTGTGCAACCACTCTGGAAAGCAGTGTTTCGGTTTCTCAGGAAATTCGGGATCAACCTACCCCTGGATCCAGCAATACCACTCTTGGGAATATACCGAAGAGAGGCCCTATCATACAACAAAAGTATATGCTCAACTATGTTCATAGCAGCATTGTTTGTAATAGCCAGAACCTGGAAACAACCTAGATGCCCTTCAACAGAAGAATGGATGAAGAAAGTATGGAATATATACATATTAAAGTATTACTCAGCAGTAAAAAACAAGGACTTCTTGAATTTTGCATACAAATGGATGGAAATAGAAAACACTATCCTGAGTGAGGTATCCCAGACCCAAAAAGAGGAACATGGGATGTACTCACTCATATTTGGTTTCTAGCCATAAATGAAGGACATTGAACTTATAATTCATGTTCCTAGAGAAGCTAAATAAGAAGGTGAATCCAAAGACAAACACATAGGCATCCTCATGAATATTAACCTTCATCAGGCGATGAAAGGAGACAGAGACAGAGACCCACATGGGAGCACCGGACAGAAATCTCAAGGTCCAAATCAGGAGCAGAAGGAGACGGAGCACGAGCAAGGAACTCAAGACCACGAGGGGTGCACCCACACACTAAGACAATGGGGATGTTCTATTGGGAACTCACCAATGCCAGCTGGCCTAGGTCTGAAAAAGCATGGGATAAATCTGGACTAGCTGAACATAGTGGACAATGAGGAATACTGAGAATTCAAGAACAATCGCAGTGGGTTTTTTATCCTACTGCACGTACTGGCTTTGTGGGAGCCTAGGCAGTTTGGATGCTCACCTTATGAGACCAGGATAGAGGTGGGCAGTCCTTGGGCTTCCCACAGGTCAGGGAACCCTGATGCTCTTCGAGCAGATGAGGGAGTGGGATTTGATCGGGGGAGGGGGAGGGAAATGGAAAGCAGTTGCGGGGACGAGGCAGAAATCCTTAATAAATAAATAAATTTAAAAAAAAAGAGTTGATAAGACGCCTGAGCTAATGGGCCAATCAGTTTATCATTAACAAAGAAAAACTCTATTACAGAGCTACAGTGATGAAAACAGTGTGGTACTGGCATAAAAACAGAGAAGTCGACCAATGGAATCGTATAGAAGACCCGGATTTTAACCCACAAACCTATGAATACCTCATTTTTGATAAAGGAACCAAAAGTATACAATGGAAGAAAGAAAGCATCTTCAACAAATGGTGCTGGCATAACTGGATGTCAACCTGTAGAAGAATGAAAATAGACCCATATCTATCACCATGCACAAAACTCAAGTCCAAATGGATTAAAGACCTTACTATCAGTCAGAACACATTGAACCTGATAGAAGAGAAAGTGGGAAGTACCCTACATCAGATGGGCACAGGAGATCGCTTCCTATGTGTAACCCCAACAGCACAGACATTAAGGGCAACATTGAATAAATGGGACCTACTAAAACTGAGAAGCTTCTGTAAAGCAAAGGACACTGTCACCAAGAAAAAAAGGCAACCTACTGACTGGGAGAAGATCTTCACCAACCCCGCAACAGACAAAGGTCTGATCTCCAAAATATATAGAGAACTCAGGAAACTAGATTTTAAAATGCTAATTAACCCAATTAAAAAATGGGGCACTGAACTGAACAGAGAATTTTCAGCAGAGGAAGTTTAAATGGCCAAGAGACACTTAAGGTCATGCTCAACCTCTTTAGCGATCAGGGAAATGCAAATCAAAACAACTTTGAGATATCATCTTACACCTGTCAGAATGGCTAAAATAAAAAACTCCAATGATAGCCTTTGCTGGAGAGGCTGTGGAGGAAGGGGTACCCTTATGCATTGCTGGTGGGAATGCAATCTTGTGCAACCACTTTGGAAATCGGTGTTTCGGTTTCTCAGGAAATTCGGGATCAACCTACCCCTGGACCCAGCAATACCACTCCTGGGAATATACCCAAGAGATGCCCGATCATATGACAAGAGCATTTGTTCAACTATGTTCATAGCAGTATTATTTGTAATAACCAGAACCTGGAAACAACCTAGATGCCCTTCAATGGAAGAATGGATGAAGAAAGTGTGGAACATCTACACATTAGAGTACTACGCTGCGGTAAAAAACAATGACTTCTCAAATTTTGCATGCAAATGGATGGAAATAGAAAACACTATCCTGAGTGAGGTAACCCAGACCCAAAAAGATGAATATGGGATGTACTCACTCATAATTGGTTTCTAGCCATAAACAAGGGTCACGGAGTCTACAATTGGTGATCCCAAAGAAGCTAAGTAAGAAGGTGAACCAAAGGAAAAACATATAGTTGTCCTCTTGGCTATGGGAAGTAGACAAAATGGCCGGGGAGAAAATTGAGATCTTGGGGGTGGGGTGGGATGGGGTAACGGGAGATGGGGAGAGAAAAGGGAGAAGGGGAGAATGGGGAACTTGGGGAAAAAGGAGGATTGGGATAAAGGAGGGTTGGATAGGTGAGCACGGAAGCACAATTCTTAGTTAAGGGAGCCACCTTAGAGTTGGCAAGAGACTTGAACCTAGAGTGGCTCCCAGATACCCAAGCCAAGGTCCCCAGTTAGTTCCTTGGGCAGCTGAGGATAGGGAACCTGAAATGACCCTATCTTATAGCAATACTGACGAATATCTGCATATCATCATAGAACCTTCATCTGGTGATGGATGGAGGTAGAGACAGAGACCCACACTGGCGCACTGGACTGAGCTCCCAAGGTCCCAATGAGGAGCAGAAGGAGGGAGAACATGAGCAAAGAAGTCGGGACCACGAGGGTTGCACCCACCCACTGAGACAGTGGAGCTGATCTATTGGGAGCTCACCAAGGCCAGCTGGACTGTGACTGAAAAAGCATGGGATAAAACTGGACTCTCTGAGCATGGCGAACAATGAAGGCTGATGAGAAGCCAAGGACAATGGCACGGGGTTTTGAACCTACGTAATGTGCTGGCTTTGTGGGAGCCTAGCCAGTTTGGATGTTCACCTTCCTAGAAATGGACGGAGAGGGGAGGACCTAGGACTTACCACAGGGCAGGGAACCCTGACTGCTCTTTGGACTGGAGAGGGAGAGGGAGAGGAGTGGGGGGTGGGGGAGAAGGGTGGGAGGAGGGGGAGAAGGGTGGGAGGAGGGGGAGGGAAATGGGAGGCTGGGAGGAGGTGGAAACTTGTTTTTTTTTCTCCTTTTCTCAATAAAATAATGGAAAAAAAAGAGTAAAAATATTGAAAAAAAAAGAAAGAAAATCTGTCAATGTAATCCACCATATGAACAAAATGGGGGGGGGACATGATCATCTCAATAGATGTCAAAAGAATTTTGACAAAATACAACATCCCTTCTTGTTAAAGGTCTTGGAGAGAGCAGAGATACAAGGAACATACATAAACATAATAAAGGGAATATACTGCAAACCAACAACCAACATCAAAATAAATGGAGAGAAACACAAAGCAATCCCACTGAAATCAGGAACAAGG
The DNA here is from genome assembly GCF_018167655.1 of Microtus oregoni. Lineage (NCBI taxonomy): Eukaryota > Metazoa > Chordata > Mammalia > Rodentia > Cricetidae > Microtus > Microtus oregoni. The sequence continues at coordinate 40,177,224 of NW_024543065.1, forward strand.
TGAGGTTGTCTACTCTCTCCATATCTATGCAATATAATTCTAGAGCTTCTAGCTAGAGCAATAAGACAACAAAAGGAGACCAAAGATATACACACCAGGAAAGCAGAATTCAAACTCTCACTATTTGCTGATAACATGATAGTTTACAAAAGTGGCCCTAAAAAGTCTACCAAGCAACTTCTACTACACATAAACACACTTTCAGAAATGTAACAGGATACAAGATTAACTCAAAAAAAAATCAGTAACCCTGCTTTACACACATGATAAATGGGCTGAGAAAGAAATCGTAGGAACATCACCCTTCACAATAGCCACAAATAACATAAAATATCTCAGAGTAACTCTAACCAAACAGTGCAAGACCTGCATGACAAGAACATTAAATCTTTGAAGAAAGAAATTGAAAAAGACACTACAAATCGAAAAGATCTCCCATGCTCTTAGTAGGTAGAATTAACATAGTAAAAATGGCAATCTTACCTAAAGCAATCTACAGATTCAATACAATGCCCAGCAAAATTCCAGCAAAATTCTTCAAATACTGTAAAAGAACAGTGCTCAGCTTCAGATGAAAAAGCAAAATACCCAGGATAGTCAAGGAACTCTGGAGGCATCACAATCCCTGACTTCAAACTCTGCTACAGAACTACAGTACTTAAAACAGCCTGGTATTGACAGAAAAACAGACAGGAAGACAAATAGAACTAAATTAAAGACCCAGATAGCAATCTACACACCTACAAACATATGATTTTTGACAAAGAAACAAAAAAAATAAAATGGAAAAAAAAGCATATTCAACCAAGGGTGCTAGCGTAAGTGGCTATCAACGTGTACAAGAATGAAAATAGAACCATATCTATGGCCAAACACAAAACTCAAGTTCAAATGGATCAAAGACCTCAACATAAAGCCAGCCACACTGAACCTCATAGAAAAGAAAGTGGGAAGTATACTTGAATGTATTGACACAGGAGATCATTTCCTAAATATAACCCCAGTAGCACAGACATTGAGAGAAACAATTAATAAATAGGACATCTGTAAACAAAGGACATAATCAACAAGACAAGATGACAGCGTACAGAATGGCAAAATTTTTTTTCATCAAACACACATCGAACAGAGGGCTGATCTCCAAAATATTAAAAGAACTCAAGAAATTGGTCATCAAATGAACAAATTATCCAATAAAAAAATTGAGTACAGACATAAACAAAAAACTCTCAACTAAAAAATCTAAAATGGCCGAAAGACACTTAAGGAAATGCTCAACATCCTTAACCACCAGAGTAATGCAAATGAAAACAATTGAGATTCTATCTTACACCTACAAGAATGGAAAAGATCAAAAACACTGACGACAACTTCTGCTGGAGAGCTTGTAGGATAAAGGGAACACTCCTTTATTGCTGGTGGGAATGCAAACTGATACTGCCCCTTTTGAATGTCAATGTGGCAATTTATCAAAAAATTAGAAAACAATCTACCTCAAGACTCAGCAATACCATGCTTGGATACATACCCAAAGATGCTCAATCATTCCACAAGAACATGTGTTCAACTACATTCATAGCAGCGTTGTTTCTCATGGCCAAAACATGGAACAACATAAATTCCCCAAAGAGAGGATAAGAAACATGTGCTACATTTACCCAATGGAATACACACAGTGGAAAAAAATAATGACATCTAGACATTTGCAGGGCAAATGGATGGATCTAGAAAACATCATATTGAGTGAAGTAACCCAAACCGAGAAAGACTTATGTACTAACTCATAAATGGCTTTTAGACATAAAGCAAAGAAAAACCAACCTGCAATTTACTATCCCAGAGAATTTCAGCAGCAATGAGGACCCTAAGATCCATACATGGATTTAATCTACATGGGAAGTAGAAAAACAAAAGATCTCTGGGCTGGAGAGATGACTCGGATGTTAAGAGCACTGACTTCTCTTCCAGAGGTCCTGAGTTCAGTTCCCATGAGATCTGGTGCCCTCTTCTGGCATGCAAGCATACATGGAAGGAATATTGTATACATAATAAATAAATAAATTTAAAAAAAAGAAAAAGAAAAGATTTCTTGAGTAAATTTGGAGCATGGGGACCATGGGAGAAGATAGAAGGGAAGAGGAGAGAAAGGAAGCGGTGCATAGAAAAGTATATAGCTAAATTTTTAGAAATTAAAAAATAAATAAAAAGAGAAAAATGTTCAGAAATCTTTCTATTTGGTGAATATTTCTTAAAATACTACATGTGGGCATCTGAGAGCCTCTAAGCACTATGACATTGATGACACCAAATGTCATCCAATAGAAGAAACATTATCTCTTCAAGCAGTAAATATAAGATTTTTTCCTATTGTCCAGTGACTGATTATAATCTCATTGAAGAATCCTCTCATACACAGAATGGGCCACAGCATACACAGCATTGTAAACATCATAACTGCTCTCACTAAAGGCCATGTCAAAAGTCTACCATTAGCTATTCCAATGAGGCAATGAATGAGAAGTTTTCAGTGTCTGCATTAAGAAGCCGGGACTACTAAATTTCATTCACCTGGACTTGCCAGGTAATCATCTGAGTATATGAGATGGATCAATGTATCGTCAAAATTGAAAACTAGAAATCTTACCAGGTTGGTGTGCAAAAGCTAGCATCCCAAGGGATAAGACAGTTGTGAAGTCCCTATTTCTTGTAGAGAAATCCCACTGTGAGGTGGTGAGCCCTATTCCTTCTATACCTAGTGATCTCCACATTCAAAAGGACACTGTTAGAGTACTGTCTGTGTCACCATAAATGAAAAGAACATTTGTGTATGACGTCATGATTTGGTTATAATATACTTCAGGTCTTGACAAATATAAATGCAGGTTGACTCAGATTATATTCACAAAATCAAAGCAGACTATATTTTTCCATCTTTTTTTTCTAAATTATGGAAGAGATTGAGCACCATCTTCATTGTCTGAAATGGGCAGCCCAATCCAGTTCCAATTTAAGTGAAACATGAAAGAAATCATGGCCAAAGCTAGAAATGTCTCTTTGACAACCACCTGATACAGAGAGGGAAATTGACCACGATCACTCAGGATAGGATGAGAGGGTCCATAGGTGAACTGAATGACCTAGGGCACAGGAAGCAGCATGAAGTAACATGCACTCTTAAGAACTTATAAACACTGCTCTACCAAGTGTTCTAGAAAAGCCTCTCACTTGTTACTTCTTTCCTTATCTGTTTTGAACAACAAAATGCAAAAGACCCATCAAGTCTCTGTAGCCTCTAACTACAAAGTTGGACATAGGTGTGTGACCATTATCTTTTCACACTTTTCTTAGCATCTGGGAATGGTAGAAACAGAGGCAAGGATTTCTTGCAAACACCCAATAATACTCATCTGCTGACATTTTTAGAGGTCCGAGGCTAACCCTATTATGACTGATGTTGCCCAATAAGGTCCTCTAAGCACCACAGTACACCTGATCTTGAAATTATAGACTTAATTAGGGGAGTTTCTTTATTTTGTTCAGAAAAAAATGAATGATACTGTGTAATTGTGACACGGGACTACACCACCTCTGCTGGGAATTCATATAGAGACATATTTGGTAAAAGACCAGGGTTCCTGCTGAAATCACCAATGCAAACTGGCAGTTTTCAGTTAGTGCTCTATAAAAGTGAACAGCATACTGGACAGTAGTCCCAACCTCCCTTAATAATTGAAACAAACATCCTGGGTTGGGATGTTGGGATGACAGAAGTTTCTGGAAGTTTGAAAAGGCTTCAAAAATTCATGAGGGTAAATCTCACACAAGTAAGATGAGCCCTTTGCAACTTTCTTAGAAAGAGCTGTCCATCTCTGGTTTTTGAGTGCATGCACAGAACATAAATACAAGGGTACAGGCTTTCATAAATATAAAAAATATGATCAAATTATCAGTTGGAAATCATTAAGCAATATAAAACATACATGTGATGCATTAGCCTAGATTCTGGTAATTTTTATGAAACAACCTGAACTGAATATGGCATTCAAGGAAATGCTAATTACCCAATTAAAAAATGGGGCACTGAACTGAACAGAGAATTCTCAGCAGAGGAAGTTCAAATGGCCAAAAGACACTTAAAGTCATGCTCAACTTCCTTAGCAATCAGGGAAATGCAAATCAAAACAACTTTGAGATATCATCTTACACCTGTCAGAATGGCTAAAGTCAAAAACACCAAGGATAACCTTTGCTGGAGAGGCTGTGGAGGAACGGGTACCCTCATCCATTGCTGGTGGGAATGCAATCTTGTGCAACCACTGTGGAAGTCAGTGTTTCGGTTTCTCAGGAAATTCGGGATCAACTTACCCCTGGACCCAGCAATACCACTCCTGGGAATATACCCAAGAGATGCTCTATCATATGACAAAAGCATTTGTTCAACTATGTTCATAGCAGTATTATTTGTAATAGCCAGAACCTGGAAACAACCTAGATGCCCTTCAATGGAAGAATGGATGAAGAAAGTATGGAATATATACACGCTAGAGTACTACGCTGCGGTAAAAAACAATGACTTCTCGAATTTTGCATGAAAATGGATGGAAATAGAAAACACTATCCTGAGTGAGGTGTCCCAGACCCAAAAAGATGAACATGGGATGTACTCGCTCATAATTGGTTTCTAGCCATAAATAAGGGCCACGGAGTCTACAATAGGTGAACCTAAAGAAGCTAAGTAAGAAGGTGAACCCAAGGAAAAACATATAGTTATCCTCTTGGCTAAGGGAAGTAGACCAAATTGCCGGGGAGAAAATTAGGATCTTGGGGGTGGGGTGGGATGGGGGTAAGGGGAGATGGGGAGAGAAAAGGTAGAAGGGAAGGAGGGGGGACTTGGGGAATCAGGAGAATTGGGATAAAGGAAAGGTGGATAGGGGAGCACGGAACCACAATTCTTAGTTAAGGGAGCCACTTTAGGGTGGGCAAGAGATTTGACCCTAGAGGGGCTCCCAAGTGCCCAAGATGAGGTTCCCAGTTAGTTCCTTGGGCAGCTGAGGATTGGGAATCTGAAATGACCCTATCCTAGAGCAATACTGACGAATATCTTGCATATCATCATAGAACCTTCATCTGGTGATGGATAGAGATAGAGACAGAGACCCACACATGAGCACTGGACTGAACTCCCAAGGTCCCAATGAGAAGCAGAAGGAGGGAGAACGTGAGCAAAGAAGTCGGGACCACGAGGCATGCACCCACCCACTGAGACAGTGGAGCTGATCTACTGGGAGCTCACCAAGGCCAGCTGGACTGTGACCGAAAAAGCATGGGATAAAACCGGACTCTCTGAACATGGCGAACAATGAGGGCTGATGAGACGCCAAGGACAATGGCACGGGGTTTTGATCCTACTTAATGAGCTGGCTTTGTGGAAGCCTAGCCAGTTTGGATGTTCACCTTCCTAGATATGGACGGAGGGGGGAGGACCTAGGACTTACCACAGGTCAGGGAACCCGGACTGCTCTGTGGACTGGAGAGGGAGGGGGAGAGGAGTGGGGGGAGGGGGAGAAGGGTGGGAGGATGGGGAGGGAAATGGGAGGCTGGGAGGAGGTGGAAACTTGTTTTTTGTTTATGTTTTTTTTTCTTCTTTTCTTAATAAAAAAAATAAAATAGCTAAAAAAAAGAATAACAACAGTTATTTCATATTAAAGAACTCATTATCAGGAATTGCAGTGTTTCTTACCTCATTTTATCTGGCTTTGTCAAATGATCCACAAAACTTTCATTTCGTAAAATATTGATGAAAAGGCCATCAATAGAGACTCAGAATTCCCATTCATACAAGAAGTTAATGAGACAGCAAACTGTTCAGAATTTACTGTGAAATCACCTATCCACTATTTCTATTGTATTAATTATTTTTAATGGAATGTTGCTTAATGCTTTTTATTACTGGATTTTCAGAAAAAACACAAATTTTTGAAGAAGACAGAATAACAAGAACATGCTAAACAATGCTTTGAGCACAACAGATTGTTGCAAAAGGAAGATATTTAGAACATAGTGTTATTTATATGAAATTGAATATAAGAAGAAATCCTATGTTTAATAAACATCTTTAAATTTAAAAAAAAAAGAAAGAGCTGTCCATCTCCGGTTTTTGGGTGCGTGCACAGAATGTAAATACAAGGGTACAGGCATTGATGAAACAGGAAACATGATCATATTTTCATTTTGAAATTATTCAGCTATATAAAACACATATGTGATGCATTAGCCAAGATTCTGGTAATTTTTATGAAACAAACTGAACTGGGTAAGGAATTCAAAAAAATGACTGGCCAACGTTTGGCTCCTGTTCTAATAATTCATCTTATTTAGTAGAAAATATAGTTAACAAATTCCCTCATGTCTATCATCTTCATCTTTTTTCTTTTCTTCTTTCTAGTTTATTTATTGAAGGTCCAAAATGCTTTATAAATGCTTTATTTTTAAATATACTTAAATACCAGTGTACATTTGGTAAATATTTGTATGAATCAGTGTGTATGGACATGAGAGATACTCACATAGGACATAAAAAAGGATTTTTTTATGGTTTTAAATAGCACTTGGCTTTAGTTGCCTTAGCCTCAAATGCACAGTGATACACCTGCTCCATTTCAATGCAGAGATTAAGCGCATGTACCCCGATATTGTCAACCTATTTAATATTCAAACAGGTATGTTCAATGTAATAGTACCTGGTATATCTGAACAACATATATTTTCTTATACAGGGCACCTTTTGTCTACATTTCCAATTACAAATTCATAACGCTGGCATGAATTTGAGAACTATGTATATCTGGAAATTGCAATGAGATTCATTTGTGACAGTATTACATGTTTGTGAAGTAAAATAATATAAATTATACAATGTATGGAAAATATTTATGAATTTCTATACTATAGTCACTGAGATACTAGGAATAGAACAATACCATGTTATGTGTATGTTTAAGGTTAGAATAATAACTCCTATGTCTTCTTACACATTATGTATTACCTGAAGAATAAACATCAAACTCAAACATATGCTTTCATGCTGAATGATGCACTCAGGGTTAAATACAATCTATTTCCCAATTAGATTTCTTACCACTGTTGTATATTTATGTACAAATATAGATACTTATTTATACATTTTGAAATAAAAAGATCTTAAAATATTCTTTATTACCATATGGAAAATGTCACTGAAATTTTCACCAACACTATATAGGAATAAGAGATTACATCTTATGGAACTGAAACACTAACTCCTGCATGATAAACATTAAGAAATATCAATTACTTGAACTCTTAGGGTGGCCTAGTAATCTAAAGTGTTATATTTGAAATCAACAATCAACAGTACCCAAATTCAAATGTGCAAAATGCCCAAATCAATAAAAAAGAACTATAATTAGTAAAATTATTACAAGAGGAATGTAAGAGATAAAGGAGATATAATTGACAGTAAATAAACAGATTAAACACAAAGAGAAGAGGCACATGATTCTTAAATAATTGTAAAGATGAGCTAGTGGGTAACTGTTCTCAAGTGTTGCCAAGTATCACATGCCACAGCTATCATGAAGGCAAGTTGTAAGGAAAGTAAGCAGTTACACCATTAGTGACAACTCACCTTTCGAAGATGCAAACATATCTTTTCTACTCCATGTATTTCTTTCTTTATTCTAAAGAGACAGTAGGAACTGTACTGTGGAAATAAAGGCCAGTTGTTGTACATGTATAAAAGTGAAGTATGGAGAAACAGAATCACATAAGAAGTTTACAGTGGGCAGGACTTTTACTTTCTTGCTTTATGCAGCTTTAGAAGGCACAGTGTGACCACATGCAGAGCATCTGAGAGAGTAATTGAATATCCATGAAAAAACTCTGGAGCAAGGAGTGCCACACATATTAATTGCATTGGCACATGCATTTGAAGCTGCATGGTGATCAAAGGGCCATCATGGACTCTAATCAATAACAATTGAGTTGCACCTATTTAGGCTGATATTCATTGACTAGTATGGGGTTTCTTTCAGTAAGACATCACTGGCTACTCTGTTGTGGAAACGGTCAAAAAGAGGGATATATATGATGGACCAAGTTATAGAGTCCCCATTTCACTGAGCTTCCAGCCTTATAAGTAGGAGGGTAACTGGGAGGATAACAGAACATTCCCTGGACAAATTAAAAGTAGAAAAATAGCATTGGGTCTCTAAAAGAATTTGAGTTGTTTTTTGGTGTGCAGATTGGAACAACAGATTCAAAGCACTGCTGATTCTCATCCTCTGGGCCCCTGTGAAATATTCATGATGAAATTTACATAGAAAATTCGAAGGTTCTTACCGTATATTCAGAATGTGGTTGAAATAATCTTTCTCCACAGGCCACTGCACTGTTGAAAGAAAGAAGACACAACCTGTCACCAAGTCTCCATCATTTTCTTTATTCGGCTTCATTCTCCAAAAGCACCTGGAATGAGTAAACCTGGGCACAAGAAGTGGAATGTACAGGAAAAAAATGAGGAAAATCAAATTGAACATCTTTGTCTTACTCGAAGCCTGGGCAGTGTGTGTTGTGAAGTGCTATTCAGATCAGCACATTATATGAACACCCATATATTCCCCCGGCTTTTATTTCTGCAGCCTAAACAGAGGCTTTTGCGTATTCATGATTCCTTTATTTGTCAGTTGATTCCTCACCTCTAGAGAAATCTTGGACACTTTCCTCCCCTGTGTCTGTGCACCTGCTATCCAGGTGATCAAATTTGGTTGAGAAATATATATGAGGATAATTCAGGTAGTTTCATGACATCATTTAATTTTGTAGACATTAAGGCTCCGTAGAGGATGCTATTTTGAGAAAATTTGGTCCCAGGACTGCCGGAACAAGCATTTTATGTTGATGCCTGTGGAAATGATGTCAGTGTATTTTGTTAGCTGATCCACATTGAAACATGCAGCCATGTTTCAGAAAGGACACACAAAGTCAAATTCCCTAGCTGCACACTGGGAATTCCTTCACAAAGTCCTTGTTAGGGAAAAAAAGGTCTATGGTTAGAAAAACTGAGTTCCACACAGCTTGCACAATGGCACCTATATTATATGACTGACAGTAACAGAATATCTAACCAAATCTTGTGCTTCCCTAGTCTTGAGAACCATTAATCAGTCCTAAGTAAAATTATTTTTCTCTATTTTTATTACTTTATAAAAAATACCTATTAAATTTTCCACTTCCTCCCCTCCTCCCACTTCCCTGCAGCTCCCCCACACACCATCCCACCCCTTTAAATCCAGTCCTAAGGGTACCCTGCCCTCTCTTAGGAAGTCCAAAGCCCTCCCCCCTCCATCCAGGCCTAGGAAAATTTGCATCCAAAAAGAATAGGATCCCAAAATCCCAGTACATGCAGGAGAGATAAATCCCAGTGCCATTATCATTCACTTCTCAGTCAGTCCCCATTGTCAGCCACATTGTCAGAGGGTCCAGGTTGAACCCATGCTCATTCAGTCCCAGTCCAGCTGGATTTATTAAGTTCCCATTAGATCAGGCACACTGTCTCAGTGCGTGAACCAACCCCTCATGGTCCTGACTTCCTTGCTCATATTCTCCCTTCTTCTGCTCTTCAACTGGACCTTGGGAGCTCAGTCCAGTGTTCTGATGTGGGTCTCTGTCTCTATCTCCCTCCATCACCTGAGGAAGCTTCTATGGTGATATTCAAGATAGAAATCAGTCTGACTATGGGACAAGACCAGTTTCAGCACCTTTCCTCCACTGCCCAGGGTCCTAGCTGGGGTCATCCCCATAGAATCCAGGGGACCCCTCTAGAGCCAAACTTCTTGATAACCCCAAAATGCCTCCCTCAATTAAGATATCGCGTTCCCTGCTCCCATATCAGTCCTTCCTCCATCTCAACTATCCCAGTCCCCCAAGCTTACCCTAACCCTCTTTTTTTCCTTCTCTCTTGCCTTCTCCCCTTCCCCCTACTGAACCCCCACCCTCATGCTCCCAACTTTTGCCTGGTAAACTTGTCTGCTTCCAATTTCCAGAAGGATCTAATATGTTTTTCTTTGGGTTGACATTCTTGTTAGCTTCTCTAAAATCACGAACTATAGGCCTTTGTTTATGGCTAGAATCCACTAATGAGTGAGTACACAGCATATTCATCTTTTTGGATCTGGGTTATCTCACTCAGGATAGTGTTTTCTATTTCCATCCATTTGCATGCAAAATTCAAGATGTTATTATTTCTTACCACTGAGTAGTACTCTGATGTGTAGAAGTGCCACATTTTCTTCATCCATTCTTCAAATGAGGGGCATCTATGTTGTTTCCAGCTTCTGGCTATTACAAATAGTACTTCTATGAATGTAGTTGAACCAATACTTTTTGTAGTATGATTTGGCATGTCTTGGAATATTCCCAAGAGTGGTATTGCTGGATCCTGAGGTAGATTGACTCTCAATTTCTGAGAAACCAACACACTGATTTCCAAAGTGGTTGCACAAGTTTGCATTCCCACCAACAATGGATGAGTGTATCCCTTACTCCTCAACCTCTCTAGCATAGGCTATCATTGGTGTTTTTGATTTTACCATTCTGACAGGTGCAAGATGATATCTCAAAGTTGTTTTGATTTGCATTTCCCTGATCACGAAGGAGGTTGAGCATGTCCTTAAATATCTTTTGGCCTTTTGAAATTTTTTTGTTGAGAATTCTGTGTTCAGTTCAGTACACCATTTTTAATTGGGTTATTTAGAATTTTAATGTCTAGTTTCTTGAGTTCTTTATATATTTTGGAGATAGGTTCTTTTTCTTATGTGGGGTTGATGAAGATCTTCTCCCATTAAGTAGGTTGCCTTTTGGTCTTAATGACTGTGTCCTTTGCTTTACAGAAGCTTCTCAGTTTCAGGAGGTCCCATTAATTCATTGTTGCTCTTATTTCTGTGCTACTAGGGTTATACATAGGAAGTGGTCTATGCCCATGTATTGCATGTGACTTCCCAATTTCTCTTCTATCAGATTCAGTGTGGTCAGATTTATATTGAGATCTTTAGTCCATTTGGACTTAAGTTTTGTGCATGGTGATAGATATTATTTTTATTCTTCTACAGGTTGACATCCAGTTATGCCAGCACCATTTGTTAAGGTGCTTTGTTTCTTCCATTCTATACTTTTAGCTTTTTTGTCAAAAATCAGGTGGGCGTACGTTTGTGGATTAATATCCGGGTCTTTGATTCAATCCCATTGGTCAATGCCTCTGTTTTTATGCCAGTGCCAAGTTGTTTTCATTACTGTAGCTCTGTAATAGAGTTTGATGTCAGGGATGGTAATGCCTCTGAAAGTTCCTTATTGTATAGGATTGTTTTGGCTATCCTGAATTTTTTATCTTTCATATAAAGTTGATTATTGTTCTCTCAACATCTGTGAAGGATTTTGTTGGGATTTTCATGGGGATTGCATTGGAACTATAGATTGCCTTTGGTAGAATTGCCATTTTTCCTGTTGATCCTCCCAATCCAAGAGCATGGGAGATCCTTCCATTTTCGGGTATCCTTTTCAATTTCTATCTTCAAAGGCTTAATGTTCCTGTCAAATAGATCTTTTACTTCCTTGGTTAGTGTTACCCCAAGATACTTTAAGCTAATGTGGCTATCATGAAAGGTGAAGTTTCTCTGATTTCCCTCTCTGCTTCTTTATCTTTTGTGTATGGGTGGGGGGCAACTGATTTTTTTTTAGTTGATCTTGTATCCTGCCACATTACTGAGCTTTAGGAGCTCTCTGGTAAAGTTTTTGGGGTCACTTATTGTAGACTCTCATATCTTTTCTAATTCAACTCCCCTTGATCTCCTTATATTGTCTTATTGCTTTTGCTATAACTTCAAGTACTATGTTGAAGAGATATGGTGAGAGTGGAAACCTTGTCTTGTTCCTGATTTAAGTGGAATGTCTTTGAGTTTCTCTCCATTTATCTTGATATTAGTGTCGGCTTGCTGTATATTGCTTTTATTATATTTAGGTATGATTCTTGTATTCCTAATCTCTCCAAGACCTTTATCATAAAGGGGTGTTGAATTTTGTCAAATGCTTTTTCGGCATCTAATGAGATGATCATATGGTTTTTTTCTTTCAGTTTATTTATATGATGGACTAAATTGATAGATTTTTTCTTTTTTTATTTATTTATTTAGTTAGTTATTAAGGATTTCTGCCTCCTCCCCGCCACCGCCTCCCATTTCCCTCCTCCTTCCCGATCAAGTCCTCCTCCCTCATCAGCCCAAAGAGCAATCAGGGTTCCCTGCCCTGTGGGAAGTCCAAGGACCACCCACCTCCATCCAGGTCTAGTAAGGTGAGCATCCAAACTGCCTAGGCTCCCACAAAGCCAGTACGTGCAGTAGGATCAAAACCCATTGCCATTGTTCTTGAGTTCTCAGTAGTCCTCATTGTCCGCTATGTTCAGCGAGTCCGGTTTTATCCCATGATTTTTCAGACCCGGGCCAGATGGCCTTGGTGAGTTCCCGACAGAACATCCCCATTGTCTTAGTGTGTGGGTGCACCCCTCGCGGTCCTGAGTTCCTTGCTCGTGCTCTCTCTCCATCTGCTCCTGATTTGGACCTTGAGATTACATTGATAGATTCTTGTATGTTGAACCACCTCTGCATCTCTGGGATGAAACCTACTAGATTATAATGGATGATTTTTTGATGTGTTCTTGGATTCGGTTTGCCAGTATTTTATTGATGATTTTTGCATTGATGTTCATGAGTGACACTGGTCTGTAATTCTCTTTCTTGGTTGACTGTTTGTGTGGTTTTGGTATCAGAGTAGCTATAGATTCATAAAAAGAGTTTGGCAATGACTCTTCTGCTTCTATTATGTGGAACACATCAAGGAGTATAGGTATTAGATCTTCTTGGAACTTCCTGTAGAATTCTGCACTAAAACCATCTAGCCTTGGGCTTTTTTTGGTTGGGAGGTTTTGATGACAGCTTCTATTTCTTTGAAATTTATAGGTCTATTAAAAACTGCTCACCTGGTCTTGAATTAATTTTGGTAGATGGTATCTAGCTAAAAACTTGTCCATTGTTTTTTACCTATGAGTAGAACTCTAATGTGTATATTGCCACACCTTCTTTATCCATTCTTCTATTGAGGGGCACCTAGGTTGTCTCCAGGTTCTGGCTATTACAAATAGTGCTGCTATAAACATAGTTGAACAAATGTTTTTATAGTATGATTGGGCATCTCTTGGGTATATTCCCAAGAGTGGAATTGCTGGGTCCTGAGGTAGGTTGACTCACAGTTTCCTGAGAAACTGCCACACTGATTTCCAAAGTGGTTGCACAAGTTTGCATTCCCACCAACAATGGATGAGTGTTCCTTTTATTCCACATCCTCTCTAGAATAGGCTATCATTGGTGTTTTTGACTTTAGCCATTCTGAAAGGTATAAGATGGTATCTCATAGTTGTTTTGATTTGCATTTCCCTCATTTCCAAGGAGGATGAGCATAACCTTAAGTGTCTTTTGGCCTTTTGAACTTTTTCTGTTGAGAATTCTCTGTTCAGTTCAGTACCCTATTTTTTAAATGGGTTAATTAGAGTTTTAATGTCTAGTTTCTTGAGTTCTTTATATATTTTGAAGATCAGATCTTTGTCTGATGCAGGGTTGGTGAAGATTTTCTCCCATAAATAAAGGACATTGGGCCTATAATTTGTGGTCCTGGAGAAGCTAAGTAAGAAGGTGAACCCAAAGAAAAACGTATAGTTATCTTCCTGGATATTGGAAGTAGACGAAATTGCTTGGCAGGGGTTGTGAGCACTGGTGTGGGGTTGGGGCATTGATAAGGGGAGATGGGGGAGAGAAGGGAAAAAGGGATGATGGGAAGAGCTTGAGGGAATGGGATGGTTGGGATGGAGGAGGGATGGATGTCGGAGCAGGGAAGTAGATATCTTAATTAAGGGAACCATTTTATGGTTGGCAAGAGACTTGACTCTAGAGGGGTTCCCAGGTGCCCGAGGAGATGTCCCCAGCTTGTTCCTTTGGCAGCAGAGGAAAGGGTACCTGAACTGGCCTTGACCTATAGCCACACTGATGAATATCTTGCATATTACCCTAGACCCTTCATCTGGTAATGGCTGGAGATAGAGACAGAGACCCACATTGGAACACTGGACTGAGTTCCTAAGGTCCTAATGAGGAGCAGAAGGAGGGAGAACATGAGCAAGGAAGTCAGGACCGCGAGGGGTGTGTCCATCCACTGAGACAGTGGGACAGATCTAATGGGAGATCACCAAGTCCAGGTGGAATGGGACTGATGGAACATATGATCAAACCGGACTCTCTGAATGTGGCTGATGGTGGAGGCTGACTGAGAAGCCAAAGACAATGACACTGGGCTTTGATTCTACTTCGTGGACAGGCTTTGTGGGAGCATAGTCTGTTTGGATGCTCACCTTCCTGGACATGGGGGGAGTAGGGAGGACCTTGGACTTCCCATAGGGTTGGGAACACTGACTGCTCTTTGGCCTGGAGAGATATGGGGAGGAGGAATGGAGGGAGGGGAGGGACGTGGGAGGAGGGGAGGAGGATGAAATTTGGAAATTTTAATAAAATAAAATAAATAAATAAAAACTTGACCATTTGTTTTACATTTTCCAATTTTGTAGAGTACAGGTTTTTGTAGTATGACCTAATGATTCTCTGAATTTCTTCAGTGGCTGTTGTCATGTTCCCCTTTTCATTTCTAATCTTGTTAATTTGAGTGTTCTCTCTCTGACTTTTGATTATTTAGGATTGGATAGGGGTTTGTCAATCTTGTTGATTTTCTCAAAGAACTAGTTCTTCATTTCATTGATTCTTTGGATTGTTTTCTATGTTTCTATTTTGTTGATTTCAGCCCTCAGTTTGATTATTTCCAGTCTTCTTCCCCTCCTGGGTGAGTCTGCTTCTTTTTTTCTAGAGCCTTTAGGTTGCTGTTAAATCTCTAATGTGTGCTTTCTCAGATTTCTTTATGTGGGCACTTAGTGCTATGAACTACCTTCTTAGCACTGCTTTCATACTGTCCCATAGGTTTGGGTATGTGTGTCTTCATTAACGCTAAATTCAAGGAAGACTTTCTTTTTTATGTCTTCCTTGACCCAGGGGTGGTTTAGTAGTTGACTGTTCAGCTTTCATGAGTTTGTAGGCTTTCTGGGGGTGGAATTGTCATTAAATTCTAACATTACTGCGTGATGATCTGATAAGACACAGGTGGTTCTCCAATTTTTTTTTGTATCTGTCGATGTTTGCTTTGTTATCCAGTATGTGATCAATTTTTGAGAAGGTTCCAATAGGTGCTGAGAAGAAGGTAGATTCTTTCCTGTTTGAGTGGAATGTTCTATAAATGTCTGTTAAGTCCATTTGATTAATTACATCTGGTAGTTTTCTTATTTCTCTGTTAGGTTTCTGTCTGGTTGACCTGTCCATTGGTGAGAGCGGAGTGTTGAAGTCTCCTACTATTAGTGTGTGAGGTTTGATGTGTTCTTTGAATTCTAGTAATGTTTCTTTTACATATGTGGGTGCTTTTATATTAGGGGCATAGATATTCAGGATTGAGACTTCATGCTGATGAATTGTTCCTGTTATGAGTATAAAGTGTCCATCTCCATCTCTTCTCATTGATTTTAGTTTGAAGTCAAATTTGTTAGATATTAGTATAGCCACACCCACTTGTTTCTTAGGTACGTTTGATTGAAAAACCATTTCCCAACCCTTTACTCTGAGTAAATGTCTGTCTTTGTGGTTGACGTGTGTTTCTTGTAAGCAGCAGAATGTTGGATCCTGCTTTCGCATCCATTCTCTTAACCTGTGCCTTTTTATAGGTGAATTGAGTCCATTGATATTAAGTGATATTAATGACCAGTGGTTCTTAACTCTGGTTATTTTTTTGGTGGTAGAGATTGTGTGTTTCTCTTCTTTGATTGTGCTTGTGGAGGGTTGTTAGATGTCTAAGTTATTGTGGGTGTTGTTGGGTTCCTTGGGTTGTGATTTTCCTTCTATTACTTTTTGTAAGGCTGGGTTTGTGGCTACGTATTGTTTAAGTTTGTTTTTATCCTGGAATACCTTGTTTTCTCCATTGATGGTGAAAGAAAGCTTGGCTGAATATAGTAGTCTGGACTTGAATCCATCTTCTCTTCGTTTCTGCAGCACATCTATTCAAGACCTTCTGGCTTTCATGGTTTCCATTGAGAAATCAGGTCTAATTCTGATAGGTTTCCCTTTATATGTTACTTAACCTTTTTCCTTTGCAGCTCTTAATATTCTTTATTCTGTATGTTTTGTGTTTTGATTAGTATATAGTGAGGGGATTTTTTTTTATCCAGTCTATTTGGTGTTCTGTATGCTTCTTGTACCTTCATTGGAATATCCTTCTTTAGATTGGGAAAGTTTTCTTCTATAATTTTGTTGAATATATTTTCTGGGCCTTTGAGCTGTAATCTTCTCCTTCTTCTATCCCTGTTATTCTTAGGTTTGGTCTTTTCATGGTGTCCCAGATTTCCTGAATATTTTGTGTTAAGTATTTGTTGTAGTTGCTGTTTTCTTTGATCAATGGGTTTATTTCCTCTATAGTATCTTCAGTGACTGAGATTCTTTCTTCTATGTTTTGTATTCTGTTGGTTATACTTGTCTCTGTAGTTTGTTTGTTTGTTTGTTTACCCAGATTTTCCATATCCAGCCATCCCTGGATTTGTGTTTTCTTCATTACCTCCATTTCAGTCTTCAAGTTGTGAACTGTTTCCATTACCTGTTTGATTGTTTTTTTCTTGGTTTCCTAGGGTATCTTTGAGGGATTTATTCATTTCTCAAAACCTTTTGTTATTCTTCTCATCCATTTCTTTAAGGGAGTTTTTCACATCCTGTTTAAGGGACTTTATCACTTTCATAATGTTACATTTAAAGTCTATTTCTTCTACTTTTTCTGGATTAGGGTGTTCAAGTCTTCCTGTTGTATGTTCACTGTATTCTGGTGTTATTGTGTTGTTTTTCAGATTGCTGGAGGAATTCTTGCTTTGGTACCTGTCCATCTCTTCCTTCAAATGCTATTAGGAGAGTCATGGCAGCTTGGTCCGCTCTTTACTGTGGCTACCTGTGTACTAGGGGGTTTTTTCTTGGTCTGCCCTCTCTTAGGTCCCCTCAGCACTGGAGTCTCTCAGATCCTCTCTACCCTGGAGTAGGCTGTGGTGGTGGATCTAAGGACCCTGCAGATGGAAAGAAGTGCTTGGGGGCAAGCTGGGATGGGGTAAGTTGAGAAAGGCAGTGGCCAAGGAGAAGCCCCACTGAATGGTAAGAAAGTTTAGGGGATTGGAGGGTGCATGTGCTCTGTTCCCAGGGTGTCCGACCAGCCGGTCCGGCCCTCAATTACCCCTCCTGAGGAATGAAACTTCGAGTACAGGATCAGGCCACTTGCTGGCCAGGGACCTTGCAGACAAAAGAGCAGGTTTTCTAGGTGCAGGCTCATTGGAACAAAGAAACTCCTGTAGCAGTTGCACTCACTACTTTGTCACCAGACCCTTAGCCCTGAAGCAGGCTGAGTTGGGGGATCCTAATGACCCTGCAGATGGAAAGAGGTGCTTGGGGACAAGCTGGGATGGGGTTAATAGAGAAAGGCAGTAGCCAGGGAGAAGCCCTGCTGAATGGCCAGAAAGTTTAGGGGATTGGAGGGTGCCTATGCTCTGTTTCCAGGGTGGCCAGCCAGCAGGGTGGGCACATACTTACCCCTCCGGATGGATCTTCTGTTACTGGATCAGGGCCACTTGCTGGCCAGGGACCTCACAGACAAAAGGGCACTTGGTGTAATTTTGGGTGGGCTAAATGGCTGTGGGACTTGGTGGGACAGAAACCTCAGAAAACAAATGGTCCCTATGTGGACAACTGCATCCACATAAAGCCTGAGAGAGCTTGGGAAGTAATTCTAGACAAAAAGAAAAGATTTAAGCATGGCTTATTGATAGCAGCATTTTCTCAGGTGAGTTCTGCTTGCTAGAGGTAAACTCTCTCATTTAAGAGAGGCTTCCTGACTCAGCTTTTGCAGCTTTTGCAGCTCTTTTAAGAGGTGCTGCCACAAAACACGTAAATGATGTTGATGATAAGCTACTGCATGCTTTTTGATTTTCAGCAATACCAGGAAAAAAGCCATGCCATTTTAAAATGCTGGCTTTCTGAGCTGTCTTGCCAGTGCAAACTCTGACTCTTTCAGGCAGGTGGTACAGCTACAGAGCATTTGGGTGTGGTTTGTGAGTAGACTGCTACAGCTTGCTTGCTGGTAGGGACCTTGAAATGCCATAGAGTTGTAGCAATAAGCATGGTTCTAGCCGTTACCTCCGCCATGAGGTTGGAATCTCAGAAAGCTAAGAAATGGGCTAGATCCAGCCATCAAAGCCACAGCTTTAATCCTCTTCATATTGCTTAACAAATTAAAAACTCACGTGATCAGAAAAAGAGAGATATACAGTAAAGATAGATTCAAAGATGAAAAAAAAAACCTCTAAATGATTTACTGTGTGTTTAAAAATATATGTAGGCTTGGGAAAAAACGAGTAGTTGGGTATGGTGGCATACTCCTTTAATCCCAAAACTTGGAAGACAGAGGCTTGAAGACCTCTGTGAGTTCAAGGTGGTGGGGGCACAGGTCTTTAATCCCAGCACTTGGGAGGGAAAGCAGGCAGATCTCTGTGAGTTCAAGGACAGCCTGGTCTACAGAGGGAGTTCCAAAACAGTCAAAGATAGACAGAGAACCTGTCTCAAAAAGTCAAAAATTAAAAGTAAAATTAAAAGAAATAGAGGTTAAAATAAAGTCACAAAAAGATGAAAAATACACAGTCTGGATACTGTATGTTATTATGGTCTTTTTAAATTGTTTGAATGCTGAGGAAGGAGCAAGAGCTGCTAAAAGAGATTTGCTTATAAATGCTGCTGAATTAATCCAAGATAGGTATTTTGAAAATACTTTGACTTCAAAATTGAAGTGAAAAGGTATGTTACTTTGGAGAATGGGATTTGCTTGTTTCCACAGGAAATGAGAGGCTGTGGATTTGTTCTGAGTTATGAAAATCAGGTTTGATCAAGGAAAACCACCTGAGAAATCTCTGGTAGGAACAGATGGCCCAGATGTCTGAGTTCTATATCCAATAGAGATTCGAGACTGCTACCTGAGATGATCAAGCCTCACAGGATACTCTAGTCAGGACTTGACCATAATTCTAAATTTTCTGTAGGTCCCTATAAGATTATCAGCACCCCCAACCAGCAAGAAGTAGCCTGGAAAACTACATCCATATTCCCAAAAAAATGGACAATGGATATTTTCCTTCGTTTAGAATGTTGGTTACAAGTTGTTATGGCTAATGGTCAGGAGTAAAACTAAACAAAGAATATTAGATTCAGAGTTCTTTTTTTTTAAAAAAAAAGGGGGGGGGAGTGGTGTGGGACAATGGTCTGTATTCTGTCAATTATATTTTAAATAAATGCTGATTGGCTAGTAGCCAGGCAGGAAGTATAGGTGGGATGACTGTGCAGGAAATAGAGTGGGGTAATGAGACCAGGAAAGTTCTGGGAGGAAGGAAGTTCCTTCTGCAATCTGTGACCCAGCCACAGAAGAAGCAAGATGTGACTGAATAAGGTACTAAGTCATATGGCTAGCATAAACAAGAATAATGGGCTAATATAATAATATAAGTTATAAGAGTTAATAAGAAGCCTGAGCTAATGTGCCAATAAGTTGATAACTAAAAAAAATGACTTTTAAAAGTTCAAAAAGATTTAGAGAACATAAGCTCTGTGTGCCTCATCTCAAATAATAAATAACATCTCTCACCTTCCACAACAAATAATTGCCCTACGCTTACACTGCTTGCTCTGTAGTGCATATCACCTAAAGGAGTCCTTAAGCCCACACTCATTAGTGGACTCTCCCATTGACAATGCATGTTCTAGGATGCAGCCAAAAATTTATGAGCAGGATAATGGAATAAGAACAACTTACACTTTGAACATGGGTTTTGTTCCCACTAATGGTTTCTAAGCTACGAAATACAGTGCTGCTTCAGAGTCATTACTGGGTTCTAAGATAAGAATCAGTGATTAAATAATGAAGGATAAATTTGAAATGGAGCATCAGAAGAAACTGACTTCCGAAAAGGAGTTCATGCCAAAGAAAAACATATAGTCATTAGCCTGGATATGGGAAGTAGACAAGATTGCCGGGCAACAACTGGGAACTTAGGGGTGAGGTGGCATGGGGTTAAGGGGAATTGGGGTGAGAAACGTGAGAAGGGGAGGATTGAGGGAGCTTGAGGGAATGGGATGGTTGGGATAAAGGAAGGGTGGACACGGGAGCAGAGAAATATATAGCCTAATTAAGGGAGCCACCTTAGGGTTGGCAAGAGACTTGACTCTAGAGGGGCTCACAGGTGTCCAGGGAGATGTCCCCAGATAAAACCTTGGGCAACTGAGGAGAGGGAACCTGAAATGACCCTATCCTATAGCCATACTGATGAATATCTTGCATATCATCTTAGAACCTTCATCTGGCGATGGATCGAGATAGAGACAGAGACCCAAATAGGAGCACTGGACTGAGCTCTTAAGATCCAAATGAGGAGCAGAAGGAGGGAGAACATGAGCAAGAAAGTCAGGACCACCCACTGTGACAGTGGAAGTGATCTATTGGGAGCTCACCAAGGCCAGCGGGACTGGGACTGAATAAGCATGGAATGAAACCGAACTTTCTGAACATGGCGGACAATGAAGTCTGATGAGAAGCCAAGGACAATGGCACTAGGTTTCGATCCTAATACATGAACTGGCTTTGTGGGAGCCTAGCCTGTTTGGATGCTCACCCTCCTGGACCTGGATAAAAGTGGGAGGACCTTGGACTTCCTGCAGGGCAGGGAATCTGGACTGCTCTTCTCGAGAGGGAGGGGGAATGGAATGGGGGGAGGGGGAAGGAAATGGGAAATGGGGAGGAGGAGGAATTTTTTTTCAACAACTAAAAAAATAAGCAAAATAAAATTTAAAAAAAAGAAAAGAAAAGGAGTTCATGCTTCATAACTCAAATACTCAGTATGGACCTCAAATGCAGAGCACAAAGTCAGAGATTGCTTGACATTTCTTCTGGGTAGTGGAGCCAGCTGTAGAGCAAAGAATCCCAGCCACACAGATGACCTTTCCAGCAGGCAGCAGACATAAAAAGCAGGTGTGTATACATGTCTATCCATTTGATAAACTGATCTACATTCAGAGTCCACACTACCAACTTAGAGTTTGGAGGCAGGACCTGATGCTCACTTTGAGTTTCTTTTTCTGGCTCCTGAACATCTCTTCTCATGTCCAGTTTCACTCACCCCAAATGCTTTTGGAGAATTAAGCAGAATGAAGATAAGCATGGAGATGTGGTGACAGGTTGTGTCTTTTTCCTTTCTGCAGTGCCGAGCACAGTGGAGAAAGAGCATTTCAGCTTTGCTCTGGATGTGAAGTAAGTGCATTTGCACTTTCATGTGCATGTCATGAGAGGTGTGTGGATGAGCCAAGTGATGCAATGAGCCTTCTGTCCTTTTCTTCCAACCTCATGACCAAGAATCAACCCAAAAAATATTTTGGATTTTAGTAATCATGGTTTTTCCACTATCAAACAGTGAGACTTTTACATTTTTCTTCCAATGAGCCTCCATTTACAAGGCTGAAAGCCAAGTGGAAAGAGCATTCTTTACCTTGATCCATCATAGATAGCCTTCCTTACCACAGGTGCCATTGTAAGTTATCCAGTGGTGTCCTACAAAAAGAAGCCCCAGACTACTGCAGTGAGTTCAGTAGTCACAAGTCTCTTCCAGAGTCTGCTGATGTCACTTCCATCAGTGTGTGACTCCTAGTGCAGATGCAAGGTCAATAAGGTTTGTGCTACTCTTCACTGGGAGAGAATCCATGTAACCATTAATTAAGCTTTCAGATACTCTGCTTGTAATCACTCCACACTTCAGAAGGTGCAATGACTTAGACATATAAGATCTGTCTACTGTGAGGTACTTGGGTGTCCCATTTGCCTTTCCTTCACTTGACCACATGCACAGACACAAGCTTTTAGGGACTTCAAAGGCCAGGCCTTTATCTTCAATGTGAAGAAGGAATGTCTAGACTTCATGGGGTATGTTTTTGTCCTGAGAAATCTAGGACATCACTTATTGTGGTGACTGCTTGCTCCCCTTCTCACTGGCTAGAGTGGCAGGTACTGCCTGTAGTAGCTGACAGTATTTGAGAACTAGGATGCAGGGTAGCATACTGAGTCACCTCTGGCAAAGATCTGTAAAAGATGTATGTGCTTGCTGTTTTTAAGCTTTAGTCTTTATTCGTTGATACTTACATTTATCTCTGCATCTCTTTCAGGAATTTCACTAAACATGGCTGCGTAATTTACCAAGGTGGACACTAAACACATTTCATTCTGAGAACATGCTGACAGTTGTTTCTCAAACACATCACCTTAGACCACTAGGCCATCCCATCAGCTCAAGTAACCATTGTTTTCTAAAGTTGTATGTGTGCAAATTTCATTTCTAAGTTGAACAATTATGAGCCACTGAGGTAAAAACTTGTGTGTGCCAGCATGGTGCTGCATTTGTTGTTCATTGTCTCTCTGGAATTAGGTATGGTGGTATGTATAGCATTATTCTTTTTTTAATTTATTAGATTTTTTTTAAAAAAATCAAAAATCCAAGAACCCACTCCCTCCCCTCCTCCAATTCCCTCTACACACCCTCCCTCCCCACCCCCATCTAATCCTCAAAGCGCATAAGGCACATTGCCTTGTGAAAGTCCAAGGCCATCCCTACTATATCTAGGCTGAGCAAGGTATACAACCAAAGAAAATAAGATGAAAAAAAGCCAATACATGCAATGGAGATAAATCCTAAGGCCACTGCCAGGAACCCCTCAGTCTTCCCAAGCCATGCAACTGTCAATCACATTCAGAGGAACTAGCTTGGTCTTAGGCTTCCTCTTTCCCAGTTCAGCTGGAGTTGGTGAGCTCCCATTAGCTAAGGCAAACTGTTTCAGTCTTGACTTCCTTATTCATATTCTCATTCCTTCTACTCTTCAACTGAACTTTGGGAGCTTAGTCCAGTGCTCCAATGTGGGTTTCTGCTTCTGCCTCCATCAGTTGCTGGATGAAGGCTCTATGGTGATATTTAAGATAATCATCAGTCTGACTACAGGGCAAGTCAAGATCGGGCCCCCTCTCCTCTATTGCCAAGGGTCATAGGTGGGGTTGTCCTTTTGGATTCCTGTGAATTTCTCTAGAGTCAGGTTTCTGCTAACCCTTATAATGGCTTCCTCAATCAAGATAACTCTCTCCTTGCTCTCATTTCTGCCCTTCCTCCATTTTGACCATCACATTCCTTCAAATTCTCCTCTACCCTCCCTCTCTCCCCTCATCTTCTCCTCCTAATCTCCTCCTCTTCCCCCACCACCATGCTCCCAGCCTTGCCAGTCAATCCTGTCCATTTTCAATTTCAAGGTGTGAGGGCGTAAGTCACAAACAATGCCATACCAGTTTGGAGTTATGATTAATAGGGTGGTATTTATTTAAAGGGGAAAAAACTAACAGATCACCGTCCAACAACCCTCTACGCAACCAGGAAGGGAGTCTAGTCGCCGGTGGAGCAGGAAGTGAAGAGAGAGAGGAAAGGGAAGTGGCCGCTTTTTTAAAGGGAGAGAGACCACGCCCCAATGGGCTGGTATCTCAGCGGCTATAGGCTGGAGGAGTGGGAGGACCTCCCGCAACAAAAGTGGGTCTATATATTTTTTCTTTGGGCTCACCTTATTACTTAGCTTCTCTAGTATTACAAACTATAGGCTCAATGTCCTCTGTATATACCTAGTATCCACTCTACTGCTTAGGGTCTTTGCTGGTGTCATCCTTGTGGATTCCTGGGAATTTTTATAGAGCCAGGTTCTTGCTAACCCCATAATGGCTCCCTTAATCAAGATCTCTCTCTCATTGCTCTAATCTCTGTCGTTCTTCCATCTCAACTATCCCATTCCCTCAAGCTCTCCCCAACCCTCTCCTTCTACCCTTCTCTTCCTCTTCTTCCCTTCCTTCTACTCCCTCCCCCATGTTCCAAAATCTTGTCAGATGATTTTGTCTGCTACCCATTTCCAGGAAGATCTATATATGTTTTTCTTTGGGTTTACCTTATTACTTATATTTTCTAGGATCATAAACTATAGGTCCAATGTCCTTTGTTTATGACTAGTATCCACAAATGAGTGACTATATACCATATTCATATTTTGGGGTCTGGGTTATCTCACTCAGGATAGTGTTTTCTATTTTCATCCATTTGCATGCAAAATTCAAGATGTCAATGTTTTTTTTCCTCTGAGTGTGTAGATGTGTAGATGTGCCCCACTTTCTTTATCCATTCTTCCATTGAGGGGCATCTAGGTTGTTTTCAGGCTCTGGCTATTAAAATACTGCTGTTATGAACATAGTTGAACAAATGTTTTTGTAGTATGATAGAGCATCTCTTGGGTATATTCCCAAGAGTGGTATTGCTGGATCCTAGGGTAGGTTGACTCCCAATTTTCTGAGAAACCAGTGTAGTCAGATTTACATTCAGGTCTTTAATGATTTTGGAAGTGAGTTTGGTTCATGGCAATAGATATGGATCTATTTTCATTCTTCTACATATTGACATGCAGTTATGACAGCACCATTTGCTAAAGATACTTTCTTTTTTCCGTTGTATAATTTTAGCTTCCTTTTCGAAAATCAGGTGTTCATAAGTGTGTTGATTAACATCCATTGGTCAACCTCTCTGTTATAATGCCAATACCAAACTGTTATCATTACTGTTGCTCTGTCATAGAGTTTGATATCAGGAAGGGAGATGCCTCCAGAAGTTCCTTTATTGTACAGGATAGTTTTGACTATCCTGGGTTTTTTGTTTTTCCATATGAAGTTGATTATTGTTCTTTCATGGTCTGAGAAGAATTGTGCTTGGATTTTTAAGGGGACTGCATGGAATCTATAGATTGCTTTTGGTAGGATTGCCATTTTTACTATGTTGCTCCTACCTATCCAAGAGCATAGGAGATCTTTCCATTTTCTGGTATCTTCAATTTTTTCTTCAAAGGCTTAGTTCTTGTCAAATAGGTCTTTCACTTCTTCAGTTATTGTTACTCCAAAATACTTTGTGTTATTTGTGGCTATTGTGAAATATGATGTTTTTTTCCCTCTCAGCTTCTTTATCCTTTGTGTATAAAAGGGCTACTGATTTTTTGAGTTGAACTTGCATCCTTCCACATCATTGAAGTTATTTATCAGCTATAGGAGGTCTCTGATAGAGTTTTGGGGGTTACTTATATACACTATCATATTATCTGCAAATAACAAATTTTGACTTCTTCTTTTCTGATTTGAATCCCCTTGGTCTTCTTATGTTGTCTTACTGCTATCAATAAAACTTCAAGAATTATGTTGAGAGATATAAAGAGAGTGAACAGCCTTGTCTTGTTCCTGATTTTAGTGGAATTGCTTTAAGTTTCTCTCCATTTAATTTGATGTTGGCTGTCGACTTGCTGTATGTTGGTTTTATTATATTTAGA
Organism: Microtus oregoni; assembly: GCF_018167655.1. NCBI lineage: Eukaryota > Metazoa > Chordata > Mammalia > Rodentia > Cricetidae > Microtus > Microtus oregoni. The sequence goes on from NW_024543065.1 coordinate 40,202,897, forward strand.
TATGTTCCATGTATCCCTGATGTCTCCAAGATCTTTATCATGAAATGATGTTGGATTGTGTCAAATGCTTTTTTCAGCATCTAATGAAATGATCATATGGTTTTTTTCTTTCAGTTTATTTATGACTGGATTACATTGATAGATTTTCATAAGTTGAACCAGGCCTGCATCTCTAGGCTGAAGTCAACTTGATCATGGTGGATGATTTCTTTTCAGGTGTTCTTGGATTCAGTTTGCCAGTATTTTATTGAGTATTTTTGCATCCATGTTCACAAAAAAATACTGGCATGTAATTATTCTTTGTTTAGTATTTGTGTGGTTTTGGTATCAGGGTAACTGTAGTCACATAAAAAGAGATGGGCAATATATCTTATGTTTCTATTATGTGGAACACTTTGAGGAGTATAGGTATTAGACTCTTCTTTGAAGTTTTGGTAGAATTCTGCACTAAAACCATCTGGCTCTGGTCTTTTTGTGGTTGGGTGGTTTTGATAACAGCTTCTATTTCCTTGCAGTTTATTGGTCTATTTAAACTGATCACCTGGTTCTGATTTAATTTTGATATATGATTACTATATAGGAAATTGTCCATTTCTTTTACATTTTCCAATTTTGTGGAGTAGATTTTTGTAGTATGACCTAGTTATTCTCTGAATCTCCTCAGTGTCTGTTGTTATATCCCCTTTTCATTTCTGATTTTGTTAATTTGGATGTAGTCTCTATGACTTTTGATTAGTTTAAATAAGAGTTTGTCTATCTTGCTGATTTTTCTCAAAGAACCAGCTCTTTGTAACATTTATTTTCTTGTATTGTTTTCTTTGTTTCTATTTTGTTGATTTCAGCCCTCAATTTTATTATTTCCTGTCTTCTCCTCCTCCTTGATGAATTTACTTGTTTTTGTTCTAGAGCTTTCAGGTGTACTGCTGTCACTAATGTGAGCTTTCTCCATTTTCTTTATGTCATGAACCCAGCCCTACAAAAACTACAAGAAGGAAAACTCCGGGCTGGAGAGATGGCTCCGTGGTTAAGAGCATTGCCTGCTCTTCCAAAAGTCCTGAGTTCAATTCCGAGCAACCACATGGTGGCTCACAACCATCTGTAATGAGTTCTGGTGCCCTCTTCTGGCTTGCAGGCATACACACAGACAGAACATTGTATATATAATAAATAAATAAATAAATATTTAAAAAAAAAAAGAAGGAAAACTCCAACTCAAGAAAGTTGATTACATCAACAAAAAAAAAAACAGACAAGAGATGATCTCACAGCAGCAGATCCCAAAGAATGGAAAAACACACAAAATAACATCACCAACAATGAAAACTAAAATAACAAGAGATAGCAATCACTGGTCATTAATATCTTTTAATATAAATGGACTCAATTCACCTCTAAGAAGACACAGGCTATGAGATTGGATATGAAAACAGAATTCATCTTTCTTCTGCATACAAGAAACACACCTCAACCTCAAAGATGAACATTGCCTCAGAGTAAAAAGTTGGAAAAAAATTTTCCAATAAAATGGACCTATTACAAGCCAGTATTGCTATCCTAATATCTAATAAAATAAACTTCAAACTAAAATCAATCAAAAGAGACAAAGAAGGACATTTCATGTTAATGACAGGGAAAATCTGTCAAGAAGAAATCTCAATCCTGAACATCTATATCCCTAATACAAGGGCACCCTCATATGTAAAAGAAACACTTCCACAGCGTAAATCATATATTAAACCCCACACACAAATAGTGGGAGACTTCAACACTCCACTCTCACCAATGGACAGGTCAGTCAGACAAAAAATTAACAGAAAAATAAAGGCACTAACTCAATTGGACTTAAGAGACATCTATGGAATATTCCATCCAAACATAAAAGAATATACCTTCTTCTCAGCACCTCATGCAACCTTCTCAAAAATTGACCACATACTCAGTACCAAAACAAACCTCAACAAACAAATTCCAAAAAAAATGGAATAACCCATGTATCTTATCGGATCACTGTGGTTTAAAACTATAATTCAACAGCAATACTGCTTCCAGAAAGCCCACAAACACATGGAAACTAAACAATAATCACCAGAATCATCAATGGATCAAGGAAGAAATAAAGGGAGAAATGAAAGACTTTCTAAAATTCAATGAAAATGACCACACAACATACCCAAATTTATGGGACACAATGAAAGCAGTGTTAAAAGTTCATAGCACTAAACGCCTACATAAAGAAGCTGTAAAAATCCCACACTAATGAATTAACAGAACATTTGAAAACTTTGGAAAAAGAAGAAGCAAACTCATGTAAGAAAACTAGATGGCAGGAAATAATCAAATTGAGATCTGAAATCAACAAAATAGAAACAAAGAAAACAATAAAGAGAATAAGTAAAACAAAGAGTTGGTTCTTTGAGAAAATCAACAAAATAGACAAACCTTTATCCAAACTAACTAAAAGGCAAAGAGAGAATATCCAAATTAACAAAATCAGAAATGAAAAGGAGGACATAACAACAGATATGAAGGAAATACAGGTAATCATCAGGTTATATTTCCAAAACCTGTACTCCACAAAATTGGGAAACATAAAAGAAATGGAAAACTTTCTGGATAAATATCACTTACCAAAATTAAATCAAGACCAGATAAGCAAATTAAACAGACTTATAACTGCTGAAGAAATAGAAACAGTTGAGTTGGCTCACAGGTTGGAGCGCCGCCTGCAGTGCCCGAGGTCCCAAGTTCAATTCCCACCTGGGTAAGTAAGTGTCTGTGTGTGTGAATGTGTCTGACTGTCTGTGTGAATGTGTCTGTCTATGCTGTGTGAATGTGTCTGTCTGTGTGTGAATGTGGATATGTGTGCATAATTAATCAGAAAAAAAGTTTTTTAAAAAAAAAAGAAATAGAAAGAGTCATCAAAAGTCTCCCAACCGAAAAATCCCAGGACCAGAAGGTTTCAGCTCAGAATGCTACAAGACTTTCAAAGAACTAATACCAATACTCCTCATATTATTGCACACAATAGAAACAGAAGGAACACTGCCAAACTTTTTATGAGGCTACAATTACCCTGATACCCAAACCACAGAAAGACATTACTAAGAAAGGGAATGACAGAGCAACGTTACTCATGAACATTGATGCAAAAATACTAAGTAAAATACTAGCAAATCGAATTCAAGAACACATCAGAACCATCATCCACCATGATCAAGTCGGCTTCATCACACAGATGCAGGAATGGTTCAACATACAAAAATCTATCAATGTAATCTGCCATATAAACAAGCTGAAAAATAAAAGCCACATGATCATCTCATTAGATGCCGAAAAAGCTTTTGACAAAATACAGCATCCCTTCCTAATAAAGGTCTTGAAGAGAGCAGGGTTCTCAACTTCATATGGAAAAGCAAAAAACCCAGGATAGCCAAAAAATCTTGTACAATAAAAGAACTTCTGGAGGCATCACAATCCCTGACTTCAAACTACTACAGAGCTATAGTACTGAAAACAGCCTGGTATTGGCATAAGAACAGACAGGAGGATCTGTGGAACCAAATAGAAGACCCAGATATTAATCCACACACCTTCAAACACCTGATTTTTGACAAAGAAGCAAAAAATATCAAATGGAATAAAAAGCATATTTAATTAGAAGAATAAAAATAGATTCATATCTATCACCATGCACAAAACTCAAGTCCAAATAGATCAAAGACCTCAATATAAAGCCAACTACACTGAACCTCATAGAAGAGAAAGTGGGAAATACACTTGAACACATTGGCACAGGACCTCTTCCTAAATATAATCCAAGTACCACAGAAACTTAGAGAAACAAGTAATAAATGGGACTTCATGAAACTGAAAAGCTTCTGTAAAGCAAAGGACATGGTTAACAAGACAAAATGACGGCCTACAGACTGGGAAAAGATCTTCACCAACCCCAGATCAGACAGAGGTCTGATTTCCAAAATATACAAAGAGCTCAAGAAATTGGTCAACAAAAGAACAAAAATACATTTTAAAAAATGGAGTACAGACCTAAACAGAGACCTCTCAACAGAGGAATCTAAAATGGCTGAAAGGCACTTAAGGAAATGTTCAATATCCTTAGTCATCAGAGAAATGCAAATCAAAACAACTCTGAGATTCCATCTGGCACCTATAAGAATGGCCAAGATCAAAAACACTGATAAACCCAGGTTTATCTGCACAGAGATGGTATTGCCCACAATGAATTGGGCTCTAATACATCAGTCATCAATCAATAAAAGCCTTCAACCAACATGCCTAAAAGCCAATCTGATGGAGGCAATTTCCCTCCAAAAAAAAACTCATTTTCCTCTACTTTCATGAAAGTTGTCAAACATTAACTTTTTAATGTTTATTCCTTTTTTAGTTGTTTTTAACTGAGCTATAATTTTTTTCCACTCCCCTCCTCTTCTCTTCCTTGTATAATGCTGGACAACAAAGAAACTCCTTGAGGCATCACAATCCCTGACTTCAAACTCTACCACAGAGCTACAATTCTGAAAATAGCCAGGTATTGGCATAAACACAGAGAAGAACCAATGTAACTGTATCGAAAACTTGGATATCAATACACACACCTACAAACACCTGCTTTTTAACAAAGGAGCAAAAACAATAATTTAAGTATACATGTTTCTCTAGTTAGATAAATAGATATGAAAAGATGTAAATGAATTCACCAACTATTAAGGGAGACAAAGCCTCAGCTGAGCATTTCATCACCAAATGAAGGTTTAGTTACATCCATTCCCAGAAATAGATGGAAAGAGAAAATTCAATCAACCTAATTTTTGGAGGTCCTTGTCTCATAACATTTTGGCAGAGTTCAGCCCTTGTCCCCAATTTTTTGGGTTCATCATTATATATTTCTTACTTCTTAACCTATGGCTCTTTGCATGCATACTATGGGTTCCAGGTCAAAATTTCGTGAGTGTTTCAGCATATGGTTACTTTCTTATAACGTCTCTTTAGCTCTGTTTCTTATGTTTCCCCATTTTGACCAATTCCAATGTATTAGTTTTTCTTTACCTTACTATATTTTTATTATTATCCTATAGAAACCTAATTGTTTTCTAATTTGAAATAGAAATGGAATGGAGTCTGATAAGAGAAGTAGTGAGAGGAGCTGGAAAGAACAGTGAGAAGAAAAACCATAATCAGGGGATATCGTCTGCAGAAACTCTATTTTCAATAAAAAAGAAAGAAAGCCAATGTTCCATTGCCGCGTTTTGTAAAATTCATTGTAAGAAAATCATTTAATTTCAATTATGTTAATGTGAGCTTTTTGAGTTTGTTATTATGTGAAAATATGAGTGTGGGGTTTCTTGAATACCAGAAGACACCATCTGATTCATTGGAGCCATTGGTATAGGTAGCTATGAATTTCAAGATATGTGAATTGGATAGTGAACTCATCTACTCTGAAAAAGTCATTCATGATTTTAAATTCTGAGACATATCTTTATTGTTCCCAGTATTCTTTCTATTTATTTATCAAACTATTCCTCTCTCTCTCCAAAATTCTACTCCTCTAACTCCCAGGATGCACAGGATTCACTTTTCTTCCCCCACAGGGAAATTAGTTCCATCATCCACAAACATTCATTAACTCAACTTCAAGCTTTCTCTGTTTTCTCCTACATTCAAAGTCACACCTTCATTATGATACCAAAAGAATTACTCAGAGTTTATTTCAACTCTTATTGTGCATTAGAGAAAGTAAGGAACACAACCCCTATGCACTAATGTCCAAGAATTACGTCTTAGAGGCTAAGTAAAATATTAAGATAGAAAAGAAGTATACATGATACGTCCGTGCATCCTCGTAAGAAGAAACAATGACCATCACTAGCTGATGCATGCATCTTGCATTTTATTGAAATATGTGGGTCTGCATCAACACTACAGCTGTCGGTTACAATTTACGAGATATGTGTTCAGAAAGATGTTTTCTCCCTTAATTTTTGAAGAGAATTTCTCTCTGGCCTTAACAAAATTATGTAGCACTTGGGGACAAAGATGCATCCCAGTAGGCCTGCACTGGAAATCAGAATGGATAAGACCTCCACAACCACCATGACCTTACCCTTGGTGCTGTGGTAGACTGGGATAAATGTGACCCAGACACTGCAGAACAACAGCATGCTGAAGGTCAGCAAGTTGGCTTCATTGAATGTATCAGGAAGATTCCTGGCCAAGAAAGCCACAATGAAGCTTGCTAAGGCAAGGGAGCCATGGTATCCCAAGACACAGTAGAATGCAGTCTCTGAACCCTTGTTGCACACAATGATGATTTGACCATGCTCAGAGTGTACATCATTATCAATAAAGGGAGGAGAAAATCTAAGCCAGATTGCACAGAGAATAATTTGGATGAAAGTACAGATGGCAATGATGTAGTTGGGCGCCCCTAGAAGCAGGAAGGACCTTATCCTTTTTCCAGGGGCTGTGACTTTAAAAGCCAGCAGCACAGTCACTGTTTTGGCCAACACAGTAGAAACTGCCACAGTGAATACAACTCCAAATGTGACTTGCTGTAGGATACAGGTAGCTGAGTTGGGATGCCCAATGAAGAGCAAAGTACAGAGGAAACAAAAGATGAGTGAGATGAGCAAGATGTAGGTGAGATTTCAGTTGTTGGCCTTCACAATGGGAGTGTCATGATGCTTCACAAAGACCCCAAGAACCACAGCTGTGAATGCAGAGAGGAATAAGGCCATTAAGGCAAGAGCCATCCCCATGGGGTCTTTGTAGTTCAGAAAGACCACAGCTTTTGGAATGCACTGGTTCTGTTCTCTGTTGGCATACTGGTCCTCTGGACACCTCACACATTTATCCACATCTGATGGAGAACAAATAATATGATTGGTGCAACTTAAATCATTTATTGACAAGATATTTCAATTAATTTTGTTGAAGAAACATTGCAATATTTCATGATGTATTTGAAGGATACTGCTGCATAGCAATGCTTCCATTTCATAATATACATTTTTTTATTATTACGGGGAATGAAATAAAACAATAACTATATTTCCAATTTAACTATTTGCTGATGATGCCATTTGTTATGTTATAAGAAAGCACTGCTGTGGGATATACTCTTGTACTCTGTAAAGATTTGTCCCTTGAATTGGTTTAATAAAACACTGACTGGTCAAGTAGCCAGGCAGGTAGTAGAGGTGGGGCAACACAATTAGGAGAAATCTAGGAAGAGGAAAGGTTCAATCTACAGTTAGCAGCCAGAGGCAGAGGAAGCAAGATGAGAATGCCTTGCTGAGTAACATACTAAGCCACATGGCTAAACATTGGTAAGAAGTTTGGGTTGGGGGGCTGGAGAGATGGCTCAGATGTTAAGAGCATTGCCTGCTCTTCCAAAGGTCCTGAGTTCAAGTCCCAGCAACCATATGGTGGCTCACAACGATCTATAATGGGGTCTGGTGCCCTCTTCTGGCCTGCAGGTATACACACAGACAGAATATTGTATACATAAAAAAAAAGTATGGGTTAATTTTAGTTGTGTGAGCTAGTAAATGATAAGCCTGAGATAATCAGCTAGCCAGTTTATAATTATAGTAAGCCTCTCTGTGTTTTGTTGGGACTGAACAGCTGTGGGACTGGGCAGGACAGAAACTTCCATCTATAAATGACATCCAATGTTTGGCAAGAATTTCCACATAAAACCTGAGAAAGCCTTAGAAATAAAGGATTATAGACAGACAAAAAAAGAGATTCAAGCACAGATTCTTGATAGCCGCATTGTCTCAGGTAGGCTCTGTTTGCTAGAGGAGAGCAGAGGCATAGCTATTTTAAGAAAGGCTTCCTGACTCAGCATTAGAAGAAACCTTGCAGCTGTTTTACGAGACCCTGCCACCAAACACTTTAATAGTGTTGATGAGCAGCCACCAGAATGCTTCTTGTTGGTGGCATGGAACTAGAAACTCCACAGAGTTATGGTTAAAAACACTAGACTTCTGTCAGTACCTCCACCATGAAGCTTGACTCTCAGGAAACCAAGGAATGAGGTAGATCCAGTCATCAAAGTAGCAGCTTTAATCCTAGCCATCTTGCTTGATAAATTAAGGACTTATGATGTCAGTAAAAGAGAGATACACAGTAAAGATAGTTTCAGATGATAAAAAAAAACTCTAAATGATTTACAGTGTGTTTAGAAATATGCATAGGCTTGGGAGAGGAAAGAAAAAGGATAGAGAAAGTCCTTCAAAAAAGCAATAGTGCTGTGGGACAATGGTCTTGTACCCTGTAAAGGTTTGTTACATGTACTGGTCTAATAAAATGCTGATTGGCCAATAGCCAGGCAGGAAGTAAGTCAGGAAAGGCTCAGACTGAAGTCATCACCCAGACACAGGAGAAGCAGGATGAGAATGCCTCATTAATAAAAGGGACCAAGTCATGTGGCTAACACAGACAAGAATTATGGGTTAATGTAAGATATAAGAGTTAATAAGAAGAGTGAGCTAATAGGCGAACTAGTTTATAATTAATGTAAGCCTCTGTGTGGTTTTTTGGGGGGACTGAATGTCTGTAGGACCAGGAAGGACACAATAGAGTAGTTGGGTATGGTGGTACATGACTTTAATCCCAGGACTTGGGAGGCAGAGGCAGGTTGAGCTCTGTGAGTTCCAGGACAGCCAAAGATACACAGAGAAAAACCTGTCTTAAAACACTGAAAATTAAAAATAAAAATAAAAGAAATAGAGCAAAAAAAAGAAGAAGCTATGTAAAGATGGAAAATACACAAAGAATCTGGATACTGTGTGCTATTGTGCTGTTTTTAAATTTTTTGACTGGTGAAGAAGGAACAACAGCTACTAAAAGACATTTAATTATAAATTTTGCTGAATTAATCCAGCCTATATATTTTGAAAATTTATAGACAAAAGATATGTTACTTTGAAGAAGAGATTTTGCTTTTGTTTACATAGGAAATGACAGGTTGTGGGTCCATTCTGTGTTAAGAAAAATCAGGTTTGATTGAGAAAGAACCCCTGAAGAATCTCCTATAGGAATTGATGAACATGGTGATCACAAGTTTCAGAACACCTCTGTTTCAGTTTCCTCTGAGTTCTACATCCAAAACAGCCTCAAGACTGCTATATGAGATAACCCTGCCTCACAAAATATTCCTGTGAGGACATTACCATTAATCTAATTTTTCTTTGGATCCCCATGATATCATCAGTGACCCTAATCAGCAGGAAATCGCATAAAAAACTACACCCACATTCCCCAAAAATGGATTATGGATATTTGTCTTTGTTGAGAATGTTGGTTATAAGTTGTTATGGATAATGGTCAAGAAAAAAATAAACAAAAAATTAGATTCAGAGCTCTTATTTTGAAAAGAAAAAAAGGGAATTGCTGTTAGATAATGCTCTTGTACCCTGTAAATATTTGTCACTTTTTTTAGTTTAATAAAACACTAATTGGCCAGTAGCCAGGCAGGATGGGCAACATAGCTAGGAGAATTCTGGGAAGAGGAAAGGCTCACTCTGCAATCAACAGCCAGACACAGAGGAAGCAACATAAGAATGACTCACTGGAGTAAGATACCAAGCCACCTGGACTAGGACTGATGGAGCATGTGATCAAACTGGACTCTCTGAATGTGGCTGACAATGAGGGCTGACTGAGAAGCCAAGGACAATGGCACTGGGTTTTTGATTCTACTGCATGTACTGGTTTTGTGGGAGCCTAGTCTGTTTGGATGCTCACCTTTCTAGACCTGGATGGAGTGGGGAGGACCTTGGACTTCCCACAGGGCAGGGAACCCTGACTGCTCTTTGAACCGGAGAGGGAGGGGGAGGGAATGGGGAGAGGGGAAGGGAAATGAGAGGAGGGGAGGAGGTGGAAATTTTTAATAAAAATTAAAAGAAAAATAATTTGAAACATTTAAGAACTTCAAAATAAAATAAGATACCAAGCCACATGTTAATGGGCCAGACAGTAAGACAGTAGTGACATACTCCTTTAACCTTAGCACTTGGGAGGCAGAGGCAGGCAGATCTCTGTGAGTTCAAGGACAGCATGGTCCACAAAAGCTAGTTTTAGGCCAGGCTCCAAAGCAAAACAAAAACAAACATAGACAAAAATTATTGGTTAATTTAAGTTGTAAGAGCTAGTTAATAATAAGCCTGAGGTAATAGACCAACCAGTTTATCATTAATATAAGTCTCTGTGTGTTTTATTGAGGTTGAATGGCTGTGGGACCAGGTAGGACAGAAACTCCTATCTACAAAGCACAAATATTTACAGTACATTATGAATTATATGATGAAATGATTTAAACTGGTAAATTGACAGAGGTTAAAAACTTAATCATTGCATGTCATAGAGTGCATTTGAAAGTCTCAAAAGTCATGGTTGCAGTGCCTCCTGATGTCATTCTGTCTGTTGTATGAATACTCTGCCTGAAATAGATGGAGACTGTGTTTTCTATTGGAACTAGTCATGTGATATGTTTTTGATGTATGATTTCCTTCTGTCCACTGTGAATACCTTTTGTTAATAAAGAAACTGTCTCAGTTCTCAAGGCAGAACTGAGGTAGGTGGGGGAAACTAAACTGAATGCTAAGAAAAAGAAGGCAGAGTCAAGGAGAAGCCATGTAGCCCTGCAACAGAAAGACGCTGGATGGAACTTTACCTGGTAAGCCACAGTCACATGACAATACACAGATTAATAGAAATGGGTTAAATTAAGATGTAAAAGTTAGCCAATAAGAAGCTAGAGCTAATGGGCCAAGCAGTGATTTAATTAATATAGTTTCTGGATGGTTATTTCTGAGCAGTTGGGAAACAAACAAGCACCCTCATACTAAAAATTGACCTGCCAACGTGGTTGAGTAAATCCATGTAAATCCTGAGAAAGAATTCTAGACACAAAAAAAAAAAAAAACAAAGTTAAGCATTTTCTCAGGTGGGCTCTGCTTGCTAGAAGCAAATAGATGCACGATTCTTTTATGAGAAGGTTTTCTGACTCAGCAGTAGTAGTTAAAACTGCAGTTTCAAAACAGCTGATTTGATTCCTGATTTGCCAGCACAAATAACTCTGACTCTTCCTGGAGGTCCGGCTACAGAGCATTTAAATGAGGTCTGTGAGCAGAGTGATACAACTTTCTTAATGGAGACATAGACCCACTGTATGCCTAAAAATTGGGCAATGTGCTTGACTCTCAGAGGCAACGAACATGCCTCAGGTATGTTGGACTGGGTGGAGCAAGCAGGCAGGGCGGTGTTGTCCCTAACCATGCCCACTTAGCATTTTAAAAAGAAGCAGCCATGGTCAGAAAAGGATTACAGATGCACAATAATGACAAATTCAGATGAAAAAGACCTCTAAATGTGTCACAGTAATGGGAAAATGTATGTAGGTTTGGGAGAAAGAAGAAAAAGAGTATAGAGAGTTATGAAAAGAAATAAATGGCTTTAAAAAAACAAAATAAAGTCTTTACAGAGTACTGACAGTCCTAGATTACAGAAGTAAAGACAATAAAATTAATATTAAGAAGTAATAGAACAAAAACAAATAAGCTACATAAAGATGGAATATACACAGAGAGTTGCTTATAATGCACTTCCTGTTTACTTAAGTAATATTATATCCTTCTGGAGTTTTTGATGGAGTTGGATAATATATAGTAATAGTTTTCCTTAGTTATGATAAAAGACAAAATAGATATAAATATTGTAACTATAATTCTTGCTTGATAACTGTTTTATGTAATTTTGCGATGTTAAAGTTAAAACCTTCCTTTTTATTAAACAGAAAAGAAGAGATAATGTGGAATTCCCTTCTGTACGCTGTGAATACCATTTGTTAATAAAGAAACTGTCTTAAGCCTGCACAAGGCAAAACTTAGGTAGGTTGGAAAAACTACTGAATGTTGGGAGAAAGATGGCAGAGTCAAGGAGAAGCCATTTAGCCCTGCCAGAGACAGACAGCAGATGGAACTTTACCAAGTAAGCCACAGCCACATCACAATACACAAATTAATAGAAATTGGTTAAATTAAGATGTAAAAGTTAGCCAATAAGGAGCTAGTGCTAATGGGCCAAGCAGTGATTTAATTACTATGGTTTCTATGTGGTCATTTTGGGTCTGAACTGCTGGGCGGTTGGGAAACAAACAAGAGTCTCGTACTACACTTTTTCTAGTTTGAATTCACCAACCACAACACACCAGCATAGAAATAACACTAAACGGAATGTGTAAGGATCCTTGGAGTCAACACATAATGCTCCAAGCCCAAGTTCGCAACCAAAAAGAAAATTATTTGCCCCAGAGGACAATTAGTAGGGAATAAGAGGAAAAGATAGGAAATAGAAAATGGAGGAGAAGGGGAAAGCAACAAGAAAGAAGATGATGTGGTTTTTGACCAGGGAGGACAGAGAACTGTCTCTGGATAGAGAGGATCAGTTTATAAAGATAAAGGGGAAATCCCATGTTAGGACAAATCATTTAATTTTGATTGGACAGGTTAATTATAACAACCACAAGGGAGTTTTTGCTAGCTGAAATTAAGCACTTTGATAGCTGGTCTTTTGGTCTTTGATAGTCAGCCTCACAGAAGGAAGTGGCCAAAAAGGGTATGTATATTGGTGACTAGGTTTAGGAATACAGTAGCCTTGTTCGGGTTTCTATTGCTATGAAGAGAAACCATGATCACACTAGTTCTTATAAAGGGAAACATTTAATTTGGTGTCTTACAGTTTAGAGGTTCAGTCTATTATCATCATGCTGGGACGTGCTGGTATGCAGACTGGAGAAGGAACTGAATATTTACATCTTTGATCCATAGGCAACAGACAGTAAACATCATAATTGAGACCTCAAAGTCTGTCTCCACTATGAGACTTCTTGTATTAAGACCACACCTATTTCAACAAGGTCACAGCTCCTAATAAGGCCAATTACTATCACTGTTCAAACTATCATTGTAATCTAAAGGATTTTAGCAAGGCAAATGAATTGGGGGAAACAGGGCTTGCTACAGTCATAATTGTCATCCTCTGGAAGGCTAGAGACCCTTCAGAATTAGTAAGCCATGTGAGTGTGTGTGTGTGTGTGTGTGTGTGTATTTACATGTATGTATGTGTAAAAGTAATATGAGAGTGATTTCATTTATATGGGGGATGTAGCAGGGTGAGAATGTGAGAAGAAAGTTATATAAATACAATTTTTTATCATTTTAATGCAAAATATATTAGATAAAATAGAATAAATGTCTTCAGTTTTGTCCCCATCTTGCAGTAGGGATGCTTTATCCCTGAGTCTTGTTCATAAGAAGCAGTAACCCCATCCTGAATGTAGAAACATCTGTATATACTTAGCATGAAAAGACTCTCCTTCTTGATTCCATCACCTTTAAGGACAGACAAATGCCTTCCTCTTTCCCTAATTTCCATCTCTGTTAGATCTCTGTGAATGTACTCAGGTATTTATCTAAGAAGCAAATACTCACTTGTCTTATTAGAAACTTCATTTTGTTGGCAGGGGCTGCACTCAAAACAGCAATCTGCCATTCCCTGCTGCCAGAATTTTCTGAATCCAGGACCACAATCAGCATTGCACACAGAGGGTGGCATCTGAAGAAAATCAGACACATGCTGGTATCAGGAGTTTTATCTACTCCTTCTATAACTATATCATATTAACATGTTGAAATATCAGTAAGTTTTTTACTTGCACCAAATGTGTAACCACATTAAACATAATGAGTTTTATAACACCAAGCATGTGAATGCATACAAACAAACTGATGTAAAGTTGAGTAGCTTCTCAATCCTAGAAATTTAGGAAGAAGAATGGGTGGTTATTTGCTGTGGGCAAACACCATGGAGCTTGCAAACTGCTTTTTTCTACTTAATTTTCATTACCTTAACAGAAAGTGCATTACAAAATTAGAGGGAACTTTAACTAGAATATTTCTCTCCATTGTTTTGGCCTACTGTCAAATTATTTAAGCATTTTATTAATGGGTAATTGATGTAGGACTGCCCAGCCCACTGTGGACAGTGCTGTTCCTTGGCAGGGCTGTATGAGAGCTCAAGCATAGATAGCCAGTAAGCAGTGTTCCTTCATGCTCTATGCTTTAGTTGCAGACTCCAGATTCCTGCCTTGTCATCCCTTTACTGTAACCTGTGAGCTAAATCAAACCTGCTCCTCAATTTGATTATGGTTAGTGTTTAATCACAGTGGCAGCACTGAAAGCTAGGATGAATGGAGACCTGAAACAGGGGCAATAGCTCTTCAAATCTCAGATAGCACACATGAACTCAAAAAATAGCACTGCAAAGCATGACAGAGTGTAAAGAGAAACAGAGCTACATAGGAAGAGAACTGTGCATGTGTGGTGAGGACGTGCTGAACTGATGTGTATTGAGCTGGAAGGTAGAGTGTTTCCTGATGTGAAACTGCTTTACAAAGACTGCAAATACTTGGGCCATCTGAATAAAGGTTAGATTATTTTAAAGTTAATTGGGGGATTTCTTAAATATTAAAATATATACCTTTGTATACTCAAAAACCTGGTGATAGAGCTCTATATGCTGCTTCAGATAGCTGCCAATGGTTGGGGTGCTCACTCTGCATACTTTGTTCAATATTGAGTTCTGTGTGAAAACCACATTGTCTCCTATGTGTGGGCTCCTTCATGTTCTCCCAGGTCCCTTCTGCATCCCTAGCCGCCAGCAGAGAGCTTGCTTTCTAGCTGTCAATCCACCCTGCCTCCAACCCGTCATTCCCTGAAAGCTCTGTGGAGACCAACACTTGGTGGACATTAGAGGTGAGTCAGCACTGGCCCTGGGACCCCAGACCACTCACACCCTAAAACCTCCACGTGGGAGAAAAGCCAGGGTGCCTCCGCCCCATGTCCTTTCAGCATCCCTAGCCAAAAGCAGAGAGCCGGAATCCACCCTGCCTCCAACCCGCCATTCCCTGAGAGCTCTGTGGAGATCAATACTTGGTGGACATTAGAGGAAGAGATGGGAAAGCGCCAACATAAGGATTCCTCCCACATCCTAAAAAGCAACAATGTAACACCAAAACCTAGCAGACACCCAAAAGGAAGACTTGATCATCGTAACCCAGAAGATGTAGAAAAAAATGACTTTAAACGGAACTTTACGAACATGATGGAGACCTTTAAAGAGAAAGTAAAAAACTTCCTTAAAGATATGGAGGAGAAGACAAACAGAAAGCTGGAAGAAATTAATAAATCCCTCAAAGAAACCCAAGAAAATCAAGAAAAAGCAATCAAACAGGTGAAGGAAATAGTTCAAGACTTGAAGGTTCACATAGAGTTAGTAAAGAAACCACAAACTGAGAGAACTCTGGAAATGGAAAATCTGGGTAAACGAACAGGAACTATAGAGACAAGTATAACCAACAAAACACAAGAGAAAGAAGAAGAATCTCAGGTGCTGAAGATACTATTGAGGAAGTAGACTCATTGGTCAAAGAAAACACTAAATCCAACAAATTCCTAACATAAAATATTCAGAAAATCTGGTACAACATGAAAAGACCAAACTTGAGAATAATAGGGGTAGAAAAGGGAGAAGAACTACAGCTCAAAGGCACAGAAAATATATTTAACAAAATTGTAGAAGAAAACTTTCCCAAACTAAAGAAGGATACCTCTATAAAGGTACAAGAAGTTTACAGAACAGCAAATAGACTGGATAAGAAAAACATGCCCTCACCATATAATAATCAAAACACAAAACATACAGAACAAAGAAAGAATATTAAGAGCTGCAAAGGAAAAACGTCAATGAACACATAAAGATAAACCTATCAGAATTAAACCTGACTTCTCAATGGAAACCATAAAAGTCAGAAGGTCCTGGATAGATGTGTTGCAGAAACTAAGAGACCATGGATGCAAGCCCAGTCTACTATACCCAGCAAAGTTTTCATTCACTATTGAAGGAGAAAACAAGATATTCAATGTCAAAAAAAAAATTTAAACAATATGTATCCACAAACCCAGCCTTACAGAAAGTACTAGAAGGAAAACCTCAACACAAGAAGCTAACTACACCCACAATAACACAGACATCTGATAAAAACGCACACAAGCATAACCCAAAGAGGGGAAAAAAACACTACTACCGAAAGATAACCAGAGTTAACAACCATGGTCAATAATATTGCTTAATATCAATGGTCTCAACTGACCTATAAAAAGACAGGCTAAGAGAATGGACACAAAAACAGGATCCAGCCTTCTGCTGTTTACAAGAAACACACCTCAAACTCAAAGACAGACACTACCTCAGAGGAAAGGGTTGGGAAAAGATTTTCCAATCAAATGGACCTAAGAAACAAGTGGGTGTGGCTATACTAATATCTAACAAAATTGACTTCAAACTAAAATCAATCAGAAGAGACGGTGAAGGACATTTTATACTCATAACAGGAACAAATCATCAAGATGAAGTCTCAGTCCTGAATATCTATGCCCCTAATACAAGAGCACCCACATATGTAAAAGAAACATTACTAGAATTCAAATCACACATCAAACCCCACACACTAATAGTAGAAGATTTCAATGCCACTCTTGACAATAGACAGATCAAACAGAAACTTAAGAGAAATAAGTTAGTTGTAATGAATCAAATGGAATTAACAGACATCTATAGAACATTCCACCCAAACAAAAAATAGTATACCTTCTTCTCAGCACCTCATGGAACTTTCTCTGAAATTGATCACATACTCGGTAACAATGCAAACATCCACAGATACAAAAAAAATGGAGTAATCCATTGTGTCTTATCAGATCACCATGGATTAAAGTTAGAATTCAACAACAATACTACTCCCAGAAAGCCTACAAACTCATGGAAACTGAACAGTCAACTACTGAACCACTCCTGGGTCAAGGAAGAAATAAAGAAAGAAATTAAAAGGTTTCTTGAATTCAGTGAAAATGAAGGCACAACATATCCAAACCTATGGGACACTATGAAAGCAGGGCTAAGAGGAAAGTTCATAGCAATAAGTGCCCACTTAAGAAAACAGAGAAAGCTCACATCAGTGAGCTAACAGCATGCCTGAAAGCTATAGAAAAAAGAAGCAGACTCACCCAGGAGAAGAAGAAGACAGAAAATAATCAAATTGAGGGCTGAAATCAACAAAATAGAAACACAGAAAATCATACAAAGAATCAATGAAACAAAGAATTGGTTCTTTGAGAAAATCAACAAGATTGACAAACCCTGATCCAAACTAATCAAAAGGCTGAGACAGAACATCCAAATTAACAAGATCAGAAATGAAAAGGAGACATAACAATGGACACTGAAGAAATTCAGAGAATCATTAGGTTCTACTACAAAAAACCTGTACTCCACAAAACTGGAAAATGTAAAAGAAATAGACAATTTTTTAGATAGATACCATCTACCAAAATTAAATCAAGACCAGGTGAGCAATTTAAATAGACCTATAAGCTGCAAGAAGCTGTCATCAAAAACCTCCCAATTAAAAAGGCCCAGGTCCGGATGGTGATTTTAGATTTTTTTTTTTCTGGTGTGGTATGGGTGAAAGAGACTAAGTTCTTTTTGTTAACCCTCAACCAGGAGACATTGACATTGGTTTTACATCCCCAGGCAGCACAATAAAATATTTTAGCCCCCCCCCCATACTGCAGAGTTTGCTTTTCCCCAGCGGACAAATATATCATTCAGAATATTTGTATACATGATAAAAGTTTCTGGGGTTTGCTCAGTATCCTCCCAAGAGAAATTTGCTAAAACACACAGGTCAAAAGTTAGCTGGGGGAACCAGGCATCCAGGGGATGAACTGCAGTGGCTAGCCTTAAGGCTGGCCCAGTCTCAAAGTTAGTCAGGGTCCAAGTTAAGTCCTGAGGTATAAACATCAAGGCAAAGATCAGCAAGCCTGGCAGAATCAGGCCTCCTTGAGAGGATTTTGGGTATGCTGAAGCTTTTATTTGGATAGTCCTGGGTCGTCCTGTGGAGGTGCAGGCTTGTGAGATGCAGGCAGGCTGTAATACCGTCCACTTTGAGGGCAGTAGGTGTAGGGTCCCTTCCAGCGAAGTCCAAGATTCTGAGACCGATGTCTCCGAATGTACACAGAATCGCCAACCTGGAACGGGTGTGAGATTTCCGGGTGCCAGGGATGGTGTTGGGAGGTGCTGGCAGAGAAGCAGGAAGAGTAGCTTAGTCCAGCGGACAGCAGCAGGGATAGCTAGGGCCCCTTTAGGGAGGGTCTAGTCCAGCTGGCAGCAGCAGGCTCTGGTCAGATAAATACCATTTTATGTCCCAGATCTTTCCCGACACCCATGGAGACAGTCCCGCTTCTCACCCCTGGGAGACAAGTGGGGGAGATGTCTGAACCCCCGTGTTTAAATATTTTTTCCAGGGGAAAATCTTTTGCCAGCCTCCAGGGGCAGCTGTGGGGGATATGTATCTCAGATATCCCAGGAGGCTAGCTCTGCCACTAGTTGACAGAAATCAGGGGTGAGGGCAGGGGTATCAAAGCAAGGGCTTGAGGAGGCATGGATTGCAGGTATGAGTGGGCAGCTGCTGTTCTGGCTGTGGGGTGCTGCAGCTTTCCTTATGTCCCTCCGGATATACCCCAGGTGTCAATTCTGGAACGAATACGAGATTTCCAGGTGTCAGGGTGGCCAGGGGTCTATATGCCTGGGTTCGGAGATCTGGAGAGCCTTCAACCGCGCCTGCAGATGGGGTTTGTGAGCAAATGGGTCATGAGGGGCCTTAGGAAACTAAGAGGGGAGGTCCCCCATATTGGATTTCATAGGGGGTTAGTCCAAGCTGAGACGGGGTGTTTCGTACACAGAACAGGGCTAGGGGAAGGAGCTGTACCCAGTCTCTAGTGCCAGATTCCAAAGGCTAATTTGGTAAGGGTCTTTATTTATCCTTTTTACCTGTCCTGAACTCTGGGGTCTGAATGCACAATGTAATTTTCCCCAGTCTTACCTATGTCCTAACTTTTCTGAGCAATAAGGCAGTTTTACCATCAATTCCGATTACACTGAGCAGGCCAAACCTCGAGAAGATTTCTTTTTTGATCTTCTTAGTCCAGGTAAGAAAAAGCTTCTCTGCCATCCGGCCAATGTACCTTTAAGTAGGCTGCTCAGGTCATTCACCATTGCTGCCCTGCCTTCTTACCAGCATGCGCCACCAAAACTGGCTCTGCTTGGGCATTGCTGTACCCCAAGCTTTCCACAGCTGCTGTCTGGGAGCTGGAGGCAGTTCTCTGTGAAACTTGCAAGCAGCTTGGGAAGGCTGTTTGGAATTGGGCTCGGGCACCTCCGGGGCCCCTCCTCACTTCAGTCAGTTGCTACCTGCTGGGGCAGGTAGCTGTAAGCAGAGTTCCCAAGCTTGGGCTGTGACCAAAGGCAGCTGGGAGGAAGATTCAGCTGGCAGTGGCTGCAAAGCCTTCCTCAGCGAGGTGGGCATGGCAAAGGCCTGCTTTTTTTTTTTACAGCCCTGGAGAACAGTAGGGGAAGTCAAAGTCTCCAACAGGTCTTTTTCTAATAAAAGCATGGGACACTCAGGAATAATCAGCAGTCCTTGTGTCCATAGTCAAATGCTTTAGATATAACAAGGGGGAAACCCTTTCCTTTTTTCTCCGTACACCCCAGAATCGAACACCTGGGTGCACAGCATAAGCAAGGGGGGGGGTGGGATTTCAGTACTATCACTGTGGCTGCTGCGTTGGCCTCTCAGGTGGGCAGAGTGCCGCTTCAGGAGCCGGCTGCAGGGAGCCAGAAAGAATCGCCATTACAAGATGGCGCTGACGTCCTGTCTTGTTGGAAATAAACAACTCCATATATGGCTATGCCTTTGGGAGCTGCATTTCCCCCACTTCCCGCATGCGTGGTGGTTTAGGGCCCTTGGGCCTATCCCGATGCAGTCTGGTGTCAGCTGATGGTGGCAACCAATCACAGGGCGACCCATGTGCCTACTCCCTATATAAGCAGCTGCTTTAGTGCTCTGGGGGGGTGGGGCTCGCTTCCTGCTCTCCCTCAACCAAGAGGCACTCCAATAAAGTGTGATCTGATAAGAATCCTCTTGTGGTGGTCGTTCTTCCTCGCTGGTCGAGAAGTTCGCTGCAGCCGGCTGTGCTCGGTGCCATTCTCTGACCCGCTTCTGCTCAGCAGCTGCTTTGGGAAGTGTCTCGAGCCCAAAGTCCTGTAGGGCCACTCCTCCTCACTGAAGTCCGCATTTGGACACTCAGGGGCTGCTCTGTCTGAGGTGCGCACTCTCTGCAGCTGTCATCTTCTGTTGTTTCCCTGTCTAATTTTTTTTCTTTACTAAGTCCTGGAGGGAGCATCTCTGCAGTCCCACCGTTCTCTACAACTTGCTACAAATATCTGATGCTGACTGGCCTATAAAAGACATCACTACATTTGCTTGGCGATCTGCTGCCATGGGATCAAAAGGGGTTTACATCCTGTACCCCTCCAATAGTCTTTCTAAAAATCCTGTAGGAGTACTATCAGACCTTTGTACTATTGCTCTTACCTTAGCCAAATTAGCAAATTAGTGGGGTGCTTTGCAACCCCCCTCCTTTTTTTTAGACCTGCCAACTGGACTCTGGCAATAAAGATGGAGCTGCTCCCTACCAGCTGGAGTATTGAAGTCCCATCCTCTATCTTGTCCGGTGATTGGGTTGGCCTGCTGTCAGATCCTGGGACATTCTTTTTTCCTCTGTGGTTAGGAGCACCTGTAAGAGCTGCTGGCAGTCATCCCAAGTGGGCTGATGAATAACCAGAGCAGATTCTATAAGCCTGGTCACGGCCTGAGGGTCCCGAGAAAAGGAAGGGTTGTAAGTAAAGATTAGAAGCAGAAAAAGGCAGTATTGTAATTGGCCTGCTACTGAGCGAAGGGGAAATGCTTGGGAAGTCACTCTCATTCTTCCCCTGTCCCAGCGTAGATGCTGAGTACTGAAGTTAGTGCTTCCTCGGGGGGAGGAGGAGGGAGAAGTCTGTCATGGTCGGCTGGATATCAGGAAGAACCAGAGGTGCCTGGATTCTGGGTTTCTTTTGCTCCTGTATGATGGAGGAAGGTCATTGGCTAATAAAGGAACTGCCCTGGCCCATTTTATTGGTTAGAGGATAGGTGGGAGGAGTAAACAGAACAGAATGCTGTGAGGAAGAGGAAGTGAGGTTAGAGACTCCACCGCTCTGCTCTCGGGAGCAGACGCCTCAGGGAGACGCCATACTCCCAGCTCCCAGGCAGACACACGCCATGAAGCTCGACCCAGGATGGACTAGGCTAGAATCTTCCCGGTAAGACCGGTGCTCACCGATTATTAGAGATGGGTTGATCGGGATATCAGAATTAGCCAGTAAGGGCTAGGGCAGAAGGGCCAAGCAGTGATTAAATGAATACAGTGTCCGTGTAATTATTTCGGGGCATAAGCTAGCCGCCAAGCAGGCAGCCGGGGTGCTGGGGATGCAGCCCCGCTGCCCTTACTACTTCACCTGTACAGGAAAGAGAGAAGACAAAGGGCTTGGGGAGGAGCAGCCATCACCTCCTCCAGCAGTGGGCTGCTTTCGAAATCAGGGAAACATGATGGCCAGGGGGGCGGTGCCAGGTTCTGAATTCCTGCAGGTGTATTTTAACAAAGACAAACCGACATACAAAAACAAAAAATACGAAGAGACAGACATAAACTCAAAACCAGAAGCTGGTGCTCTCACCACCACTCTGGTGTAGAACTGAAAATACACAAGAACAAAAAGACAGACATAGACTCAAAATCAGAAGCCACGCAGCAGCAGATCCAAAAATACAGATGGAGGATCACATCTCCCCTGGAGATTAGGGTGACCTGGTCGCCCCTTACTCCCATAAATGCCCATGAAATGTCTTTCAGGGCTAGGGCAAGGGATCTCAGGACACGTCTGCCTCCTCCCTTAGCCTCGTTTCAATACAGACCCTGCACAAGTACAATTCTCAGATTACTGATTTACAATTACACAGAAACAGAAACACAATACACAAACAGACAGACATAAAAATGAGCTCGTTTCTTTATACCTCCAACTGGGTCTAGACTGTGTCTGGGAGCGACTTGATTCCCGGTCAGGGAACCAAATGTTTGGACTCTAGCATCCAAACACCAAGAAGGAGTCGCCCCCAGAGACAATCTCACACACCACAGCCAATGTAAAAGCATGAGGATTTTATTAATTCTGTCATGACAGGGTCCCTCAGCATTCAGGAAGCCAAGAGACCTTGAATAGCTGGTACAGTCTACTTTTAAAGGGGCCACAGAAGCAAGGGGAGTTGTTCTTTGACTATTCTGATTGGCTTATTTGAAAGGCTATTACCAATAATTGACTGGAGAGCTGTTGCCAGATCAGATGAGGTAAGAGGTCATTTTGACCCCTTTTCCCAGGGGACAGAACCAAAACATACATTGATGGAGGAAGGTCATTGGCTAATAAAGGAACTGCCTTGGCCCATTTTATTGGTTAGAGGATAGGTGGGAGGAGTAAACAGAACAGAACGCTGGGAGGAAGAGGAAGTGAGCTCAGACTCGACAGCTCTCCTCTCGGGAGCAGATGCCTCAGAAGAGACGCTATGCTCCTGGCTCCTGGGCAGACGCACGCTATGAAGCTCCAACCCAGGATGGACATAGGCTAGAATCTTCCTGGTAAGCGCACCTAGGGGCACAACACAGATGATTAGAAATGGGCTAAATTAATATCTGAGAATTAGCCTAGAAGAGAATGGGCCAAGCAGTGTTTAAATGAATACAGTTTGTGTGTTGTTATTTCGGGCATAAGCTAGCCGTGCGGGCGGCTGGGGTGCTGGGGACGCAGCCCCACCGCCCTTATTACTACATATGGCACCCAACGTGGGGCTGCTGCTTCCACATAAAGCCTGAGACAGCTTGGGAAGTAATTCTAGAACAAAATGAAAGCATTGTGCCTGGTTTCTTGGTAGCAGAGGATGGTTGTCCCGCTCCCAGGATGAAGACCCGCCGCCCTTATTACTACAGATTGGCGCCCCACGTGATGGACTAAACCCACTTAAAAAACCTGAGAAGGCTTAAAAATAAGGGAGAGAGAGTTTAACACAGATTTTTGCTGTTTGTTGGTGGCGTGCTGTAGAGAGATTTTCTGATTCGGCAACAGTAGCAGAAAAAACGCTGTCATTTTAAAGCGCGACTTCCTGGGGCTGTGCCACCATTGCGATCTCTGTCTGGCTCCTGCGGGAGACAGAGCTTTTGAATAGAGCATTTGGAGTAAAGTGCTATGATTTGTTTGATGGCAACTAGACTCGCTGTGTTCTCAGGTCTGCTCTGCTTGCTAGAGGCAAGCAAGCGCCTCATCTAAGAGAGGCTTCCTGACTCAGCTTTAGCTGCAAAGCCTGCAGCTCATTAAGGGGTCCTGCCACAAAACACTTAAATGGTGTTGATGAAAAGCTGAACGCATGCTTTTCGGTTTTCAGCCGTAGCAAAAAAAAAAAAAAAAAAAAAAAAAAACCTGCGCCGTTTAAAAATGCCAGCTTTCTGGGCTGTCCTGCCAGGACAAACTCTGACTCTTTTATGCAGGCGGTTCGTGCGGTTTGCAAGCAAAGGCTGCTGAAGCTCGCTTGCTGGCAGGGACCTTGAAATGCCATACAGTTGTGGCAGTAAACATGGCTACAGCCTGTATATCTGCCATGAGGCTGGAAAGCTAAGGAATGGACTGGATCCAGCTGGCAAAGCCACGCCTTTAGTCCTACTGAGACTGCTTGGTAAATTAAAGATTCATGTGGTCAGAAAAAGAGAGATATACAGTAAAGAGAGATTAAAAGACAAAGAAAATTTCTAAATGGTTTGAAGTGTGTTAAAAATATATGCAGACTAAAATTTAAAGTTCTTAAAGTAACAAAAAAAAGGAAGAGAGTTGTTGTGTGTGGTACACACCTTTAATCCCAACACTTGGTAGGCAGAGAGAGATAGACCTCTGTGACTTCAAGGTGTGGTAGCACACGCCTTTAATCCCAATGCCTGGGAGGCAGAGACAGGCGGATCTCTGAGAGTTCAAAGACAGCCTGGTCTACAGAGTTACTTCAGGTCAAAGATACAGAGAACCTGTCTCAAAAAGCAAAGAGTTAAAAGTAAAAATAAACAAAATAAAGGTTAAAACAAAGCTGCACAAAGATGGAAAATAGACAGAGAATTTTGATACTGTATGCTATTATGCTCTCTTTAAATTATTTAAATGCTGAGGAAGGAGCAACAGATGATAAAAGATATTTGTTTATAAATGCTGCTGAACTAATCCAACATAGATATTTTGATGCCTTGACTTTGAAATTTGGATCTAAGGACATGATGCTTTGGAAAGGAGTTTCTTATTTTGTTTTCACAGAGGATGAGACCCTGTTCATTTCTTCTATTCCAATTTGGTATGATGGACCACGTCCTCCTGAAGAGTTGGTGTGAACACCTTCAGAAAATTGCTTCGCTCAACTGTCAACTGAGATGAAACTAGCGCACAGGTTATACCATGAAAGACCTAATTAACGACGCCCCCATTCAGCAGGAAGCAGTTTGGAGAGAAAAAACTGCGCCCATGTTCCCAAATATGGTTTATAAACGTTCTTTAACATTTAAAGGGGGATATGATATAGATATGAATAATTTACATTAGTATAGATTTTGCTTTATTGATAGAGATTTAAGGCCAATTTTGTTATATGTATAAGTGTTTCTGATTTTGATTAAGGTATTGTGATTGTGTAGTTCATTTAAATATGTACTGTATAATTAAGAAATATAGGTTGTTAATGGATAATCATTGATAATAGTAAAGCTTGTAGTCATGTTAGTTAGATTTTTTAGATATATAGAGATATATTTTAGATAGACATGTCTTTTAAAGATTACAGAATAGGACATTTAATGTTTTAATAACTGAGGACTTTTCATGACAATGAGACACTCTGCTCCTGGCAGCACCAATCTACTTCAAGAGGAAGATGGGCATCAAAGAGGATCCTTATGGAGTTTGATAGCCATTTGGGCAAGAAACTGCTCTTGCCTGGACTATTGCATAAACTAGAAACAGAGAACCCGCAGAGAGAAGACTACTGAACTTGCCTAAAGGTGAGATGATCTTTCAGGGTTCCTGATTCATGAAAGAGTCTGCGAGACATTCTGCAGGACACAACTGATAGTGACTGAACTGACTTTGAATTTTCCTGCTTTATGGAAATGTCTGCTGGATAGCATGGGCCTGAAGGCTGAAGATGGATGCCCCAACGGTACAGAGGAACTTTGGGTGACTGTCCAGGCAGCAAGATGTCTCTGTCATTTCTAGAGTTTTAAAAGTTGCTTTTTTCTTGTTTGCTTAGGTAGTATTGTATCTTTCTGGAGTCTTTGATGGAGTTAAGAATAGTTAGTTATAGTTTTCCTTAGTTATGATAAAGATTATTGTAACTTTTACTTGATAACTGTTTTGTTATATGTAATTTTGCTATGTTAAAGTTAAAGCCTTTTTTTTGTTTGTTTGTTTAAACCGAAAAAGGGGAAATGATGGAGGAAGGTCATTGGCTAATAAAGGAACTGCCTTGGCCCATTTTATTGGTTAGAGGATAGGTGGGAGGAGTAAACAGAACAGAACGCTGGGAGGAAGAGGAAGTGAGCTCAGACTCGACAGCTCTCCTCTCGGGAGCAGATGCCTCAGAAGAGACGCCATGCTCCTGGCTCCTGGGCAGACGCACGCTATGAAGCTCCGACCCAGGATGGACATAGGCTAGAATCTTCCTGGTAAGCGCACCTAGGGGCGCAACACAGATGATTAGAAATGGGCTAAATTAATATGTGAGAATTAGCCTAGAAGAGAATGGGCCAAGCAGTGTTTAAATGAATACAGTTTGTGTGTTGTTATTTCGGGCATAAGCTAGCCATGCGGGCGGCTGGGGTGCTGGGGACGCAGCCCCGCCACCCTTATTACTACAATACGTATATGGGTAATTGTTCAGGAACTGAGTACGTGCGAGTGTAGCTGTTAGGTCCTTGGTTCCCAGGGGAGGAGGGGAAGCACTATGGCACAGAGGCTAAGAGGATTCAGAATTGTCAAAAATGGCTTCAGGATTGTCTTAAAGTCTTATAATTTTATATACTGCTACATTACTGAAAGTGTTTATGAGTTGTAGAAGTTCCTTGGTAAAATTCTTGGGGTTGCTTATAAAAATATTTCACAAATTTGCATGTCATCCTTGCACAGAGGCCATGCTAATCTTCTCTGTATCATTTCAATTTTACTATATGTGCTGCTGAAGTGAGCACTCACTTAAGCTTTCAAAAGACATAAACACAGAAAACAGAACAGCAACATAGCAATAGTCAGACACAGACCAAGACAAAGAGTGCTCATTGACTCATACCTTTATAAATCTCTAGACTCCATGGTCCCTTCTGCAGGGAATCAGGAGCACACATCCTTTACATATTTCAAAAACTGAAGCAATTGCTGTTGTCCTTCCTTAGTACCGCTAACCTTTAAAATATCTGTAGGTAAATGTACAAACAGCTGTTTGCTGTTTCCTTGTCCCATAATTACATTTTACAATTATACTTGAGTTATTTCTTACTTGCTTTTCATGCTGCGCAGCTACTCTTTTTATTTACACTGAGCAACTACTTTTTTTCTTTTTTATACACTGCAACTGCTCTTAATACTCCCGAAATTGACTTTCCACACCTCCACTTTTCCAAGCGCTCTTTAATGTATGATAGCCTAGGGAAAGTTCCCCTTCTCAGAGGCCACATGGTTGGGTGCCTTCTGTAGGAGCCCCCTCCTACAAAGTCAGCTAAGGTTCCTGAATTGGGAGTCATCAAGGCTGAGGAAATGTCAGAGGAAAGGAAAAGAGATAGAAAATACAGGATACAATCAGGAGGTCTGTTTAGTCAAGCCGAAACAGCCAAACAGCCCAGAGTTTATTTCAGAACTTGCTTATATGCAAAAGCAGAACAAAGCACAGCACAGTCAGTTCAGTCAGTATCTAACCACAAGACCATTCAGGAATGAGTGAGCAGCCTCCTAACTAACAGGCGCTTGTTGCTAGGAAGCAGCTTTCCTTTCTATCTTTCCGTCCCTGAGGTTTGTCGTCAGCGGTATACTTTCTTCTGGACAGTGTTCTTTTCTCACGGGCAAAATCACAAGTCTCTCACAGCTCTCAAGTTTACTGGAAAAAAAAACAGAGTAGACAAGCTTGAACTCAAATGACTTATAAATCAGAATGAACTCCAGATGGAAAGTGAGGCACACATGGGCTCCCACAACAAGTGACAAAGAGAAACCCAGTGTTAGGATGAGGTGTTTAGTTTTAATTCAGCATGTTAATTAGGTGACCCAAAGGGGGCTTCTGATTGCTTGACTTTGATACTTTGATAACTGGACTTTGGTAGTCAGCCTCGTGGAGAGGAAGTGGCCAAATAAGGGACTAACTCTTGATAGGCTAGCTTTCCGAGTGTAATCTAATGGTTTTTAGCAAGGAAGAAGTGTTGGGACCCTAGAGGACAGGCCTTTGCACCCCCACTTGATCTGTTTTGCACTTTTGAGGTTAGCTGAAAACAGGAACAAAAACAGGAACAATCTGTTGTTTTCAGCAGTTTCCTTTTTTTAATTTTTTATTTTTTTTATTGAAAAAAAAATTTCCGCCTCCTTCCAGCCTCCCATTTCCCTCCTCCTCCTCCCACTTCTCTGCCCCTCCCCCCACTCCTCTCCTCCTCCCTCTCCAGTCTGAAGAGCAGTCAGGGTTCCCTGCATTGTGGAAAGTCCAAAGTCCTCCCCGCTCCATCCTGGTCTAGGAAGGTGAACATCCAAACTGGCTAGGCTCCCACACAGCCAGAACATGAAGTAGGATCAAAACCCAGTGCCATTGTCCTTGGCTTCTCAGCAGCCCTCATTGTCCGCCATATTCAGAGAGTCCGGTTTTTTTTTGTTGTTGTTGTTTTGTTTTGTTTTTTAATTTATTTATTTATTAAGGATTTCTGCCTCCTCCCCGGCACCGCTTCCCATTTCCCTCCCCCTCCCCTGATCAAGTCCCCCTCCCTCATCTGCTCTAAGAGCAATCAGGGTTCCCTGACCTGTGGGAAGCCCAAGGACTGCCCACCTCTATCCAGGTCTCGTAAGGTGAGCATCCAAACTGCCTAGGCTCCCACAAAGCCAGTACGTGCAGTAGGATCAAAAACCCACTGCGATTGTTCTTGAATTCTCAGTATTCCTCATTGTCTGCTATGTTCAGCTAGTCCGGATTTATCCCATGCTTTTTCAGACCTAGAGAGTCCGGTTTTATCCCATGCTTTTTCAGTCACAGTCCAGCTGGCCTTGGTGAGCTCCCAATAGATCAGCCCCACTATCTCCATGGGTGGGTGCACCCCTTGTGGTCCTGACTTCTTTGCTCATGTTCTCCCTCCTTCTGCTCCTCATTGGGGCATTGGGAGCTCAGTCCGGTGCTCCAGTGTGGGTCTCTGTCTCTAGCTCCATCCATCGCCAGATGAAGGTTCTATGGTGATATGCAAGATATTCATCAGTATGGCTATAGGATAGGGTTATTTCAGGTTCCCTATCCTCAGCTGCCCCAGGAGCTAACTGGGGACATCGCCCTGGGCACCTGGGAGCCCCTCTAGGTTCAGCAATGTTTCTAAGGATGTTTACCCCTAAGCCATTGAGTTACAGCGATGAGCTTCCTGCTATTGCTGGTTTGGCCTCCCCTGCTGAGGGCTATATATACTTGTGAGAAAGTGGAATAAAAGGCTTGTCTGCAGAACCTGAAGTTGTGTTGCGTGTTAATCCCGACGTCCCTCACTCAGAAGAGCGACAGTTGCCGTGCTGGCGCGGCAAAGAAGGAGTGCAGAAGGGCAAGGCCCACCAGAGCTGTGGTCGCCACACTCAAACTGGCCAGAGATCCCTTCAAATATAATATAACTAATATGATACAATATCACTGAATAAACAAAACAGTTAAACGCCATAACAAAGTATTTTATTAACGATCTTCCAACTGCGCATGCCCACAATGTGAACAACATTTCCCAGAGGCATCCGGGCAGTGTCAGGCCGATTTGCGTGCTGGGAGAGAATTGGTGTGGCTGTAATAAAGAGTTGAAAATATATGTGGTCAGAGTGCATTGTATACAACTATAAAATTCTCAAAGAATAAAGAAAAATGCTCAAAAGAATAATAGGCTCATTTACAGCCTCACCAACCCAAGCACTACGGACTATATGTCCCAGAGGTCTGTGCGTAGTGCACACCATGCAAAGTTGCATTCTGGGAGGCGCAATTTTTAAAGAGGTTCTGTCCGGTCGCCATCAGGGTTCAGCTTAAGGCATGCTTCTGGGGCTGGTGCAAAGAATAGAAGAGAAAAGTGGTCTCTGGATAGAAAATTGTATTTTCCCCAGATTAAATCTGGAATGGTCTTCTGCAGAGACTCTAGGTAAAGGAGAAGATCTTGAAAGACAAAAACCAAGCAAGATGTAATCCTGGAGAGATAGAATACTTGAGTCTCTAACTCAAAAAAAGAAGAAGAAAAGGAAGTAAGGAGATATACAGAGAGAGAGACAGACAGAGAAGAAATGGAAGGAACGAGAAAATGGACTGGACTGGAGCAGCCTGGAGGGCTGAATCACAAACTGAATGATGAGACCCTACCGCATCCCAGGATGGACGTCTGCTCTGTGAATATCTGGTACACTCTGGCCTGTGGCTGTGTCTTGTTGCCTGATGAGAGCTCTCTCTGCGGAAAGATTGAGGTGAGGCTGTGGGAACATCTTTATAGTGAGCAACCATAAAGAGCAAGCACGTGTACTCTGGTGTGTCTCCTTAACTAGGAATTACTCTGTACCATGTCAACAGGTGTCAGCAG
This sequence comes from Microtus oregoni, assembly GCF_018167655.1. Lineage (NCBI taxonomy): Eukaryota > Metazoa > Chordata > Mammalia > Rodentia > Cricetidae > Microtus > Microtus oregoni. The sequence continues at coordinate 40,232,833 of NW_024543065.1, forward strand.
GTTGAGTTGGCTTCTTAAGTGAATGCAGGTGAGAGTTAGTTCTGTTATCTTTTACTCCTCTTTTTAAACAACTTTTTTTCCTTACTAAGAGTCTTATATGGGTAGAAACATTGCAATGATAGCCCAGAAAGCTCTTAAACATGCTGCCTTCCCATTTCCCCGATTTTCTGTTAATAAGACAAGCAGAAGGCACTTATTATAATCCAACCTTTTTTTCTCCTTGAGATATATATTTTTCTCCACTACCCTCCCTTCTTCTACTCTCCCCTTTAACCCTCTCCCATTGCCCCATGCTCCCCCAATTTACTCAAGAGATCTTGTCATTTTCTATTTCCCATGTAGATTAGATCCATTTGTGTCTCTCTTAGGGTCCTCATTGTTGTCTAGGTTCTCTGGGATTGTAATTGTGGGCTGGTTTTTCTTTGCTTTATGTCTAAAAGCCACTCATGAGTGAGTACATGTAATATTTGTCTTTCTGAGTCTGGGTTACCTCATTCAACATGTTTTCTAGATACGTCCATTTGCCTGCAAATTTCAAGATGTCATTTTTTTTTCGGCTGCGTAAAACTCCATTGCATAATCCTTACCCATTCTTCAGCTGAGGGACATTTAGGTTGTTTACAGGTTCTGGCTATGACAAACAATGCTGCTATGAACATAGTAGAGCACATGTCCTTGTGGCACGATTGAGCATCCTTTGGGTATACACCCAAATGTGGTATTGCTGGGTCTTGAGGTAGGTGGTTTCCCAATTTTCTGAGCAATCACCATACTGATATCCAAAAGGGCTGTATCAGTTTGCACTCCCACAAGCAATAGCGCAGAGTTCCCTTTACCCCACAACCTCTCCAGCATAAATTGTTTTCAGTGTTTTTGATTTTAGTCATTCTTACAGGTGGAAGATGGACTCTCAGAGTTGTTTTGATTTGCATTTCTCTGATGACTAAGGATATTGAACATTTCCTTAAATGTCTTTCAGCCATTTTAGATTCCTCTGTCGAGGGTTCTCTGGATAGGACTGTACCCCATTCTTTATTCGATAATTTGTTCTTTTGATGACCAGTTTCTTGAGTTCTTTGTATATTTTGGAGATCAGTCCTTTCTCTGTCTAATGTCAGGCTTGTGAAGATCTTTTCCCATTCTGTAGGCTGTCGTTTTTTCTTGTTGACTGTGTCCTTTGCTTTACAGACGCTTCTCAGTTTCAGAAGGTCCCATTTAATAATTGTTTCTCTCAGTGTCTATGCTACTGGGGTTATATTTAGGAAGTGATCTACTGTGCCAATGTGTATAAGTGTACTTTCCACTTTCTCTTCTAAGGGGTTCAGTGTGGTTGGACAAGCCAATCTTTTCAATAATATATTTGTTCCTTTACAATTTAACAAATATTGATAATATTCTCCCCATTTTCTTCTTATCCCCTCCTTTCCAACAAGTCCCCTCAGCTATTTTCATATCTTCTTTTGTTTGGTTTTGTGGCACTTTGTGGGGGAGGCACTCGCTACCTACAATTATGATTGCTAGCATGGGAAGGGGGTTATTTACTCTGCAAGGGCAATTTAGCACTGGCTAGGGAATATAACAGGAACTGAGTGATAATGATCCTGTCTTAAAATTCATGAGCTGAAGTTAGAGTTCTGAGAGTAAAAAGCACTTTCATGTACCACACTTGTGCACATAATGCACACACAAAGCTCACCACTTAACGTCATTTTCCATAGAGTTTATCTATCATTGCCTCTCCGTTCCAGGACACCATGGAACACTGTGCTGCCATAGCTCTTACATCCCTCCTGACTATGATGCTGATTTCGTTTTCAATCGTCTCCACACTTTCTGAGGTGAAGTATTTTGTTGGCTGCTCCTCTGCAGGAATTTTTCTGCTATTTCTCATGAATTCACTGGGACGATAGGGATGAGGGAGGGATTACCTACGCTGCCATATTTATCACAACACTATCTCAAAGTCCTCCCTGACTACTTGACAGCAATTTGAAGGACAGCCTGGAATACAGGAGACCCTTACCTCAAAAAAAGCTACAGAGAAACCCTGTCTCGAAAAAAAAAAAAAAGAATTACAGAATGTATCATGTTACTGTTCTCAACAGTGACAGCTAGCATACTAATTTGTACAGTGCAGTTTAACTATCCCTTTGTTTTTGTTTATCAAGACAACATTTCTCAGTGTTGCCTTAGCTGTCCTCAAACTCACTCTGTAGACCAGGCTGGCCTCGAACAAACAAAATCCACCTGCCTCTGCCTCCAGAGTGCTAACATTAAAGGCATGCACCACCACCACCCGGCTTAACTTTCCCATTGTTAAAAGACTTAAAAACAATCCTGTCTTGGAAAAAAAAAAAACAACAAAAAAAAAAGGTCACAAGAGAAAATTATACTATGTATATTATTACCTGTACATTTATATTAAATTGAAGCAAAAATACCTTGAAATAGAAGCAATCCACTTGGCTGGCTTGGTGATCCATGCCTTTAACCCCAGCACTTGGGAGGCAAGGCAGGTGGCTCTCTGAGAATCCAAGGCCTTTGTGGTCTACGAAAACAGTTCCAGGACAGCCAGGACTGTTACACAGAGAAACTCTGTCTCAAAAGAAAGGAGGGAGGAAGGGAAGGACGGAGGGACAGAGACACAGAAGGGGGAATAAATAAACCATGGTCCATGGTTTAGGGAGAAAGCCTAGTGTTCTGCTGAGTAGAGAATCATGGAGAGCCTTAAAACCTAGTCAGACACTCCAATGTGAGGCTGAAGATGCCCTCCTATAATTCTGGCAACCAGGAGACTGAGGCAGGAAGATTGAAATAAGGCTGAGCTTAGTGGTGTGTACCTTTAATCCCACCACTGGGGAAGGAGACAGATGAATTTTGTGAGTCTAAGGCTATCCTGGTCTACAGAGTGAGTTCCAGGACAGCCAGGGCTACACAGACAAACCCTGTCTGGGGGGAAAAAAAATCTCTGTTGAGGCTGGGAATTAGAAAGATCTGTTAAAAGTCTTGCTGCTTATGACTAGAACACAGGCTTGAGTCCCATTACCATGAACGCTCAAATCTGCCCATAACTTCAGTCCCAAACATGTTCAGGTACACATACATAGATGCCAGCAAAACACCCACAAAAAGTTGATATCAAAGCCCTAATTATCAAAATAAAATAAATAAAAGGAATTCCGTACACCACCACACCTACCACCCCCTACCTCCCCCATCCCTCACCATCCCTACTTCCCCCACCCCCATTCCCTCTACCTCCCCTATCCTCACCACCCCAACTTCTCCCACCTTACCCCACCCCCCCCATCGCCATTATTAGACCCAAGCACCTCTTTGTTAGGTTGCAAACACTCTTGAACTTGTTTTCGTGAATTGCATGCTGGGAATTACACGCGGGTTTCCAAGGATACACGCTAGCTTTTCCTAGAAGGTAGAGAGCAAACTGAAAAGAATATTTTCACATGCTATAATACCTGGTTACAGCGCAGCACATTTTCTGGGTGAACACCTACCTACAGAGGTTTATGGTGTAGTCGCCAACTTTAGAGATGAATTTATCTGGGTTCGGTGCTGAGCACGTGCGTTGTATAGGCTCTGCGCATGTGTCGTACATGCAGTGCGCATGCGTCGTACAGGCACAGTGCGTGGGTTTACATTCACTGCGCATGCACAGACCTGTCCCCACCGCAAACCTGATCCGTAATTATGACCTTTTTCTTTTATTGTCAAACTGAATAAGCACAGCTATTACTGGCTAGACCAGAGCTCAGAAGTTTGAAGTGGGTCTCACTGGGATAAGCTAAAATGTTAAGGCTGCCCTCTTAGAAACTCTGCAAGGTGTCTTACCCCCTACCTTGCCAACTTCTAGAAGTTCAGTGAGTTCAAGGCCAACCAGGTCTACAAGAGGTCGTTTCAGGACAGGCTCCAAAGCTACAGAGAAACCCTGTCTCAAGAAACAAAAAAAGAAAGAAAGAATGTGTTCATTTTTTTTTTTTATTTTTATGTTCGTTGGTGTTTTGCCTGTAAAACGTCTGTGTGAGGGCATCAGATACCCTGGAACTGGAGTCACAGACAACCCATGTGTTGCCATGTGGGTGCTGGGCATTGAACCAGGGTCCTCTAGAAGAGCAGTCAACACTCTTAACCAATGAGCCATCTCTCCAGCCCCCAGACAGGAAGATATGAACATTATTATTAAAAGTTTTTGTTATATGTATTTAGTTCAGTGTGTGTGTGTGTGTGTGTGTGTGTGTGTGTGTGTGTGTGTGTGTTGGCACAGGCATGATGCACATGTGGAGGACAGAGGGCAACTTGTAGGACTCAATTCACTGTTCCACCGTACGGGTCTCAAGGATGGAAGTCAGGTAGCCAGGCTTGGCAGTAAGTACCATTACCCACTGAACCATGCAGCCAGACCCCAAATACAGACATTTTTTAGTCACTCATCCTGTCTACCTCAGTCCCATACATTCAGACTCTCCTTCATGGTTTTAGGGTCCTAGCTGTCATATAATCTGTCCCTTCCTTACTAATCTGGTTTTTTTATAATTAAAAATGCCTTTGAGGTTTAAATTCCTTAGTGAGAAAAATACAAATCTGTGACCAACAGAAAAAAAAAAAACTGAGGACTCTAAGCAACTTATAAAGAATATCAGGCAAGGTCAGCTAGTACAACCCTAGTTCTGTAGTCCAGGTTGTGGGGGAAACTGGAGCAAGAAAATCACAAATTCAAGGACGGCCTGTACAACTTAAAAGAGATCCTATATCAAAAAGTGAAAAAAATGGGGGGCTAGGCTGGATGCTGAGGCTGGCTAGTCAAAATTACCGGTTATATTACCATCCGCAATCATTCCTTCATTTCCTATATATTTACATTCATGCTTGTGTTTCTGGAGTCTTAATTCCTTCTAATTAATTATAGAAATAAATTTAAAAAAAGACTATAAACCAGTGGTTCTCAACCTATGGATTGTGACCTCTTTGTTAAGCCTCTATTTCTAAAAATATTTACATTGCAATTCATAAAAGAAGCAAAATTACAATTATAAAGTAGCAACAAAAATAATTTTATGGTTGGCGGTCACCACAACATGAGGAACTGTATTAAAGGGTCACAGCACTAGGAAGGTTGAGAACCACTGCTCTAAATTGTAGTATATGAAAGAATCATGGGTCACTAGATGATTCGGCTAGTAAAGTCATTTGCTGCTATGCCTGATAACCCAAATTCTATCAGCTGGACCCACATGGTGGTAGCAAAGAAACAATTCTTGCAAATTCTCCAGTGACCGACCACCACATACCCACGTGCACGTTCACACATACACATAAAATAAATGATTTTTAAAACTGTTAAGTAGCTGGACAGTGGTGGAGCATGTCTTTAATCCCAGCATTCAGAAGGCAGAGGAAGGTAGATCTCTGTGAGTTCAAGGCCAGCCTGGTCTACAGAGTAACTTCCAGGACAGGGAAAAAAACTATTAAGTGCAAAATATCTTTTTCCTTTAAAGGAACCCAGGTCAATTAGAGGTCACAGTAAGGTGAGAGCTTGTGGTGAAAATAGCTGTACCATACCCATGAATTCTGTCTTACCTGGAGAACATCATATTTAACCTTATAGCACAAGAGACTTACTTCTTTCCCAGAACCAGATGGTAATCCCTGGCCTGACACCTTATAAATCAAAGCTAGAAATCACATGGCCTTGATCACATATGCAGGCTACAAATCAAACAGTAGTCTTGAGACATATAAATAAGAAGACAGTGATTTATAAAGTTTCCATCTGTTTTGTTTTGTTTTTGTTTTTCAAGACAGGGTTCTTCTGTAGCTTTGGAGCCTGTCATCGAACTAGCTTTTGTAGACCAGGCTGGCCTCGAATTCACAAAGATGTGCCTGCCTCCGCCTCCCGAGTGCTGGGATAAAGGCATGCACCACCACTACCCAGCAAGTTCCCATCTCTGAAATCAGACAGAACACACTATTGAAGCTCTTGCCAACGTTCTCCCAATGTAACATCTTCCCAGAGGAATTCACAAAACTAGATTCTTGACGCAGAGGTACATCTCCGGCTCCGGCTCTCTAATTTCCTCATGCACGTTGGGGGTGGGGGGGAGGGGGGGGTAGGAAGAATCTTTATCACCATAAATTTCTACACTGGTGTATTCAGAAATACAACGCATGTAGCCCAGCCTCCACAACTCCACTCCTGCAGTTGAGTCGCTGGACTCTTTATGGAATAAGTACCCCCACCTAGAGTGAAAGAGATGAAATGTTACCCGTGGATCAAAGCCTGGTAGACATGGTTCACCCAGACAAGTGCCTAAAAGGACCTCGTCTCGGGCTCAGTTTGCATTATCATCTTACTCATGCCCGCCAGGCTAATTTACGTGACAGGATTAGCGAGACTGAGTGGGGACTGCGTGAATGCACGTCCGCTGAAGCAGAGTGTATCAGAAGGCAGAGTAGGAGCAAAGCATTGTCTCCAGTCTGAGGTGGTGAGATGATCAATTTCAGACGCTGGTCTAGTTCGGCTCTCACGGCCCGCTCCTGGCTGAGGTCCACACCCACAGCTTGATACCTGCAACTTTAAGCACTTTTTGTGTTCTATTAGCCAAGTTTTTCAAGAAGTGCTACAGGCTTGTGTGCCATACTCTCGGAGGTGACCCTGAGTCCTTTGGGAGCAATGGAGAAGGGTAGTCAGACATGATCTCAAAGGAGAGTAACGACATATATACATGTATAACAAAATCTAAACTGGAAGTGCACGTGGCAGAATTTTTGTCGAGTAGATGGCTGTTTCTTGGCAGTTCGGCCAATGTCATCTTAAAAGTCCTATTGAAATTTGAACGCATTTCAAGTTAATTCTGTGTGAGGGTAGGAAAGGCTTCTACTCAGCCTGGGGGAAAAAAAGTGCACACCACAACTAGCAAATTATCAGTCCCCTCTCCTGGGTGGAGTGTCAGTAAAGTCCACTTTTAGGTGTTTAAATGGGGAGGAAGGACTCCTGAGTTTGTCAACATGTGGGCCTTGGGTCCCTGCTTGGTTTGTTCTGGGCACACTGCAGACATACTTTGCTAGCTTGCTGGGTCAGTGTTGGCAACCACCAAATTTCTTTGCAACAGTTCCTCCCAGGCAGTTTTTCCAGATGCGTTGTTCCATTAAGCTTGGCAAATTAGTCTGGGACCATAAGCTTGCCAAACTAGTCTGGGACCGGTCATCTCAGAAATGACTATTTTCCTTTCTGTGTTCATCAACTCCTGCTTTTCAATAAACCTCTTCATCAGTTGTTCTTTTTCCTCTGGTTTCTATGAGGAGAGCTCTGGGAGCATGCAGAGTGTAAACATACCTTGGAGGGGTAGGAAGGGAGGGGACTGCAGGACTATGTCTGCACTGAGGGCAGCATGTTTGGCTGTCTAATCTGCTAATCGGTTTTCCACTCACTCTACCTTGACTCTCTGTAAGATCCTGGCGGTGCACCACAGCCACAGCTGGGGGCCCAGATAGCTTCTAGGACCTATAGGATTTGGTCTTGGTTTTTAACTTCTGTCTCCCATGAAGTCTCCTGATATAAGGGGCTACTCCTACTGTTGTAAGCTTCAGCTCCCATCCATAAAAGTTCTATATCTGAATCGGGGAGCAGCTCATCCTTTAAGTCTGACTGTATAGAAAAAGTCTCCTTTATAATTTCTCTGAAATCATGGAAGGACTCTCCCTCTTCAGGGAAGTGTCTGGCTGGTTTTAGGGCCTGGTGCCATAACTGTAATCTTGGACGAGGGGAGTGCCTGGCATTTCCCTCAATGGCACATCAAAAAGGGGATCTTCCCAGCCACCCAGCTGGCCAAAGTCTTGTGAGCAACCCCATGTAGTTGTTGAGTCTGGCAGAGCTGGCTGGCCTGCTTAGGTGGGTGAGCATTGTGTCCAGATAGATGCCACTGGAAAGGCAGGAGAAAGTGGTCTTTCTACTGCCTTGGAGCCGTGTGGTGCTGGCAGTTGGAGCTGGTAAGGAGGTGGCATCACAGGCAAAATTTCACCCTCTGAGGAAGCTGATAGGGGTGTTGCTTTGATGTCTTCAAGCTTAAAAATCTTTGCAGCCAATGTGGTCTGGGCTGGTAGTGAAGCCATAGCAGAGGGTCTCAGGGAAAGAAACACCATGGGACATGGTCTGAGTGACCAGGTAGTCCCATACAGATCCCTCCAACTCTATTAATCAGGTTCAAATCCAGAGTACCTTCAGGGGGCCAGAGCCAACATCAACAGAAGGCCAATCAATTTCACAGAGTCTTTTATTTGAAGAATTTTATCTTTTTCCCATAGTCAGCAGTAAATCCTCTTTTAAAATTGTTTAGCATGGTTTGTTGGACTGTGCAGGTCTCGCACTGGGACTGTAGAGACCCCGTGATGATAAGAGTTTCCCCAACCAGGGGTTTGTGGTAAGTAGGGTGGGGTGGTGAGGACGAGCTTCTCTCTCAAACGGGGATCCCTCTGGCCAACCCCCTCGCAGCAACCTAAGAGGTCGTACCTAGGGTCACATGGATGTCTTCTTGTTTATTCACCTCTATTCAGGTGAAATGACCTTAGTGGAACTGCAGGTTGGCATTTAATCTGATCCCGTAGCCACAGGGCCGTAGGACCATTACAAGCATTCACATATTCGTTCAGTAGTTTTACATTCCCATTTTAAAGCCCTAGTCCATTTTTCTGGGAACCAATCTACCGTTCCCTTGGAGACTAATGCCACTTTGGTATCTCATCGAGGCTTTACATACAGTTTTCCACAGGGTAACCAAACCTGTGTTGGCTCCTGTCACCTACCTCTCTAAGGATCCTTACCAGGACATCCAGCCTAGTTCCATCTTCCACTCCAGTCCTGAATCTCACAGTCCCCTTGTCCACTGGTCAGGAGTCCTGTCAGGGGCTCACATGTCCCAGTTTCAGAGGTCTTCAATGGGCAGAGAGGCTGGGAAGTGGCAGCCTCTCTTGACCAACTGGAGACCTTCAGAAGTGCCATGGATATCTATGGAATTAGCACTGCCACACCAATGAGAGTGGAAGAGAGGAGATGTCACTGGCAGACCTGTAACATGAGGGGGTCGGCTTGTTGGGGTTTCTGTCCCGCCTGGCACCCCACAGCCGGCAAGCCCCAAAGAAAATCATGCAGAGATCTCCATAAGTCATAAAAACTGATTGGCCCATTAGCTCAAGCTACTTATTAGCGCTTGTAGCTTATATTAACTCATAATTCTTATCTATGTTAGCCACGTGGCTTGGTACCTTTCTCAGCCGGGCAGATTATATCTTGCTTCTCGGTGGTCCGGGCAGGAATGGGGGAAGAAATTCCTTCTTCCCAGAATCCTCCTGTTCTCCCTGCCCTGCCTCTACTTCCTGTCTGGTTTTCCCACCTATGCTTCCTGCCTGGCCAATCAGTGCTTATTTAAAATATGATTGACAGAATACAGACAATTCTCCCGACCACAGACCAAAGCCAGGATGTCTCCTGAAAGGCTCCAATCCCAGATCCAGTCTGCATTCTCCTTTTATACTCAAAACCACAAGGGTGGGGCGGCCAAGCAAGAGAGATTTTATAGAAGCATATGAGGCAGTCCCCAGGTGGTTAAGGGCAATAGCCCTTGTTTCAGGTATCTCTCCAGGTCATTCTGTTCCTGGTAGCAGGTGAAGTCATGCTTGGCAAATAGGTGGTCCAAGCAGTGCGTTAAGTAAATCGCTAAATAAGTCAGTGTCTGACAACTGTTGTTTTCTACCCTGTTCTACTTCAATGCACACTCGTCTGAAGGGCCCCAGTGCCCACACATTTAGCTGTAACACTCAAGGTGGCATCATGGCTGGCAGCAACTCTGAGCCTATGGACTAGTGGGAGATCTCTTTGGAGATACTAGGTACATTGTCTTTTGAATGGCTGTGGGTGCTGTACTATATGTTCTTGAACAAAGCTTCCTTCACCATTCAACTCTGTGACCACCAACCTCAGAGCAATGGTGCCCGGCAGGACATGGAAATAATAATCCTGTCATTTAATGCCACGGGGTGTTGCTCAGTGAGTGGTATCGCATGTGTGTAGTGTGCACGATTACTTCATCCCTACTACAAAAAGAAAGAGGGACTTTTTCTTGGTTGGATCCTTAGAGGTGGGAAGATCAATCCTACATCTAAATCTTTTGAGTGGGAAGATGAATCTTAAATCCAGACCACACCTTTTGCCGGCAACCTACATAAAGGACATGGAAGAAGAAAGTTTCGGCTCTTTGTCTGCTTTCCTTGCTCTCCCTGTCAAGTTCATTCTTTCACTGGTCCTAGAGACTATTTCTTGGGGATTCCAAAATATACTGAAGACCAGCTGAGGCATCCAGCCTTGTGGTCTGAACAACTACTATATTCTTGAACTTTCCACTAATAGACAGCCATTGTTGGACTAGCTGAACCACAGCCTGGAATCTATGCTAATAAATACTAATGTGTGTGCATGTGTGATTTTATATGTATAAATATATATTCTATATTTAATATATAGAATTATATATATATATATATATTCTATCAGTTCTATTACTCTAGAGAACTCTATTGAAGTAAGGTCACCTGTGGTCCAGGCATGCCTGATGCCCTCAGAGGTCAGAAAAATGCACTGAACCCAGGGACTAGAGTTAGACAGTTGTAAGCTGCCATGTGGGTGCTGGGGATCAAACCTCACTCCTCTGCAAGAGGAACATGTGTTCTTACCTATCCATCTCTCCACACCCTGAAACCTACTTTTAAGCTCCACAAAGGCCCTAATGTCTCATCTATATCCTCTTCTTTCCCCCAGCCAGCTGAAAAAGAAGCAGCTCAAAATAGAAGTCTCCAAATGTTAAGGTAAGTTACCATTTGTTATTAGAGATCTCATTTCTATGAGGAAAACCTGTTTCCTTTCTCCCTTAATTGCAGTTAGCCCTGTAATTGCTCCCCCAAAGATGTGTTGGGGTCACACAGCATGCTCTCCACTGACCAGCCTTCCCCCAGTGCTATGTCCAGACTCATGTGGAGAACTGTCCAAGTCCTCCCTCAGGCTCTGCTTGTCTAAGAATCCAGTGGCACAGGAAAAGGCCTCCTCAACATTAATTTTAGCACTAGTTCCTACATGAAGGTGAATTTGTGATTTTTTTTTGTAACTTAAAAGTTGTTGGTTTCTTATGTGTATATGTCTGTCTGTGTGTTTAAGCCACATGTCTGCATGGTTTCACAGAGACCAGAAGAGAGATTGATCCCCAAGAGGCAAACACACAGGTAGTTGTGAGCCATCTGACATGGGTGCCTGGAATCCGATCTGGATCCTCCAAAAGAGACAGAAATACTCTTAAACACTGAGCCATCTCTCCAGCCTGTAATTACTTTTTTTTAATGTAACTTTTTTTAAATCTTTTTTTAAAAAAAGATTTATTTATTTATTAAGTATACAGTGTTCTGCCTTTATACATTCCTGCAGGCCAGAAGAGGGCACCAGATCTTATTACAGATGGTTGTGAGCCACCATGTGGTTGCTGGGAATTGAACTCAGGACCTTTGGAAGAGCAGGCAGTGCTCTTAACCACCGAGCCATCTCTTCAGCCCTGTAATTACTTTTTTAAAATAGCATTAGTACTGGAGGCTGGAGAGATGGCTCAGTAGTTAACAGTACTGGTTGCCCTCCAGACAGCCTGTGTTTAATTCCCAGCACCGGCACGGCAGCTCATCACTGCCTGTAACTGCAGCTCCAGGAATTTCAACACCTTCATATAGGCACACATGAAGAAAAAAATACCAATGCACAAAAAATAAAAATAAAATGTATTGTCATTAGTACTTAAAAAAATTAACTGGGGGCTGGAGAGATGGCTCAGAGGTTAAGAGCACTGGCTGCTCTTTCAGAGGTCCTGAGTTCAATTCCCAGCAACCATATCGTGGCTCACAACCATCTATGAGATCTGGTGCCCTCTTCTGAGCAGGCAGGCATACATGCAGGCAGAACATTTTATACCTAATAAATAAATAAATAAATTTTTTAAATTCTGCTTTAAAAGAAATTAACTGAGCTAGGAATATAGGTCAGATATTTATCTCAAACTCAGAAAGTTCTAGTATCAGTGTCCAGAATTGAGAAGGAAAAGTTGGCAAATGTGTTCTATTGCTGAGGAGAGACACCATGACCAAGGTAACACAAAGAAGAAAACATTTAATTAGGGGCTTCCTTACAGTTTCAGAGGGTTGATGCATCATCACCATGGCAGGGAACGTGATGACAAGCAAGCAGGCATGGTGCTGGAGTAACAGCTGAGAGTTGTGTTATATCCTGATCCACAGACAGCGGGCAGAGGCTGAGGCTGAGACACACCTCCTCCAACAGGGGCACACTGTCTAAGGCTTCCCTAACTATGCCACTCCCTGGCATCTAAGCATGCAGGTATTCCAAGTCAGAGTTGTCGCTGTCATTCAATCGCCGCACTGGTAATTCCAGAGCCCCAGAAGGAGAGCGGGGAAGAGCAAGAGTTCAAGTTAGCCAAGCAGTGGTGGCAAGTGAGTTCCAGTACTGCACAAAGCTACACAGAGAAAACCTGTCTGGTGGGCGGGGCGGTTCAAGATCACTCAGGAGGCAGAAGCAGGTAGATCTCTGACGGATCTTTGAATTCGAGACCAGTCGGATCTACACAGTGAGTTCCAGGACATTGAGGGCTAGGCAGAGAGACTGTAATCTAGGCTACATAGAAACCTTGTACCAAAAAAAGAAGACAAAATCCTGTGGTGGTGGTGGTGGTCGTGGTCGTGGTGGTGGTGGTGGTGGGTGGTGGTGGCGCACGCCTTTAATCCCAGAACTGGGGAGGCAGAGGCAAGTGGATCTCTGTGAGTTCGAGGCCTGGTCTACAGAGCAAGTTCCAAGACAGCCAAGACTATTATAGAGCGAAACCCTGTCTCAGAATTTTTTTAAATTTATTTATTATGTATACAATATTCTGTCTGTATGCCTGAAGGCCGGAAGAGGGCGCCAGACTTCTTTACAGATGGTTGTGAGCCACCATGTGGTTGCTGGGAATTGAACTCAGGACCTTTGGAAGAGCAGGCAATGCTCTTAACCACTGAGCCATCTCTCCAGCCCTCTCAGAATTTTTTTTAAAAAAAAAGGCAAAAATGTATGTAGTATTGTTCTGGAGAGATGACTCAGCAGTTCAGAGCACTGGCTGCTCTTTCAACAAAGACCTGAGTTCAATTCCCAGCAGCAGCATGGTGGCTCACAACCATCTGTAATAAGATCTGGTTCCCAGATCTGGTTCTGGCCTGCAGGCAGAACACTATACAATAAATAATATATCTTTAAAAAATTATGTAGTATTAAACAATGTTTCGAAATTTGTATAGATTCTGGAGTGACTAAATCAAGTTGACCCACAATCCATCCCTCCCCTTACTCATGGTCGTATTTGTGAGGACAATAAACTCTTCACTCAGCAGTTTTCAAGTAGGCTAGACTCAGCTTTTCATGAGCATCTCCAATTTCCGTAATTGACTTCCGAATGAACTCCTTCTCGCTAACTGAAGCTGCGCAGGTCCTCCCCACTCTCCCAGGCCCCAGTGACCACAGTTCTACTCTCGGTTGTCCAAACTTCATTACAATCAACCTGCTATTGCTAGAAGGTAATATTTGCATTTCTGGGACTTATTTGCCTATTTTAATTTTCTTCTTATTTTTAGGGTTTTTTTTATGTGTATGGATGTTTGCATCCTGTATGTCTGTTCATCTTGTTTGTCCTTGATGCCCATGGAGGAGAACAGAAGAGGGTGTTGGATCTCCTGGAACTAGAGGTACAAACAGGTTTGTTTGGTGGTTGTTGTTGTTGTTGTTTGTTTTGTTTATTTTTCTTTAATCCTGGGGGCGGGATAATATGTTTGCATGAGTACAGTGTCCTGGAAAATCCAGAAGAGAGCATCAGCTTTACTTCCCACCCCAACCCCGACCTCTCCACTGCATTTCCAGGAGGGTAGTAAGCAGAATGGGTGCTGGCAATGGACCTCTGGCTGCTCTACAAGAGCCATGGGCACTTTTTGATTTTTATGAGTGTGAGTGTTTGGTCAAAATGTATGTATTTGCACCAATTCCATGTCTGGTGCCTGAGGAGGTCAGAAGTCATTGCTGGAGTCGTGAGCTGCTGTGTGGGTGCTAGGAATTGAACCCAGGTCCCCTATAATAGCAGCAAGTGCTCTTAACCACTGAGCCCCGATATATTATATTTAACCTTTAGTCCTAGTACCTGGAGGGCAGAGGTAGATGGATCCCTGTCAGGCCAGCATGGTCTACATACTGAATTCCAGACCAAGTCAGCACAACATAGTCAGACTTCATCTTTTTTTTTTTTTTTAAACAGCCAGCCACTGTCTCCTCCTGTTTTTTAATATTTATTTATTTATTTATTATGAATACAATGTTCTGTCTGTATGCCTGCAGGCCAGAAGAGGGCACCAGACCCCATTACAGATGGCTGTGAGCCACCATGTGGTTGCTGGGAATTGAACTCAGGACCTTTGGAAGAGCAGGCAATGCTCTTAACCACTGAGCCATCTCTCCAGCCCCAGACTTCATCTTTAAGAAAAGAAAAAATAGAAAGATCTGTGCGTGTTAAAATATACATAAAGAAAAAGGCCTCTAAACTGTTTCTTTTTCTCAGTAAATACTAATTATACATAATAATGGTTTTTGCTGATGTTGTCCTACCTATATGTAATGTACTTTGGTCATATTCACTGTGCTGAATAGTTAGTTGTATGTTAACTTGACACAGGCTAATGTCATCTGGGAGAAGAGAGCCTTGATTAAGAAAATGCCTCTAAACCGGGCTGTGGTGGTGAATTCCTTTAATCCCAGCACTCTGGGAAGCTAAAGGTATATGGAACTCTGTGAATTTGAATCTGTTCTTGGCAGTTCCAGGACTACCAAGGCTACAAAGATAAACCCTGTCTCAAAAAAAAAAAAAAAAGAAGAAGAAGAAGAAGATCAGATCAGGTGCTGATCTCTCTAACCTTGCAGTGGTGGCACACGCCTTTAATCCCAGTACTCTGGAGATAAAAGCAAGCAAATCTCTGTGCAAGTTCCAGAACAGTCAAGGTTAGTTTCACAAAGAAACCCTGTCTCCAAGAAAGAAAGAAAAAAGAAAAACAAAAACTTCCTATCCCTAGATTAAGACTACAGGCAAGATTGTAGACCTTTTTTTTTTTTTTAAATAATGATTGATGGGAGAGGAGCCAGACCATTGTGAGTGGTGCCATCTCTGGGCTCCCAAAAGAGAATGCTGAATAAACCCTGTTGAGCTCGCCAGTAAGCACCACCCTTCTATGGCCTCTGAATCAGCTCTTCCAAGCCTCCAGGTTCCTGCCCTTTTTGTGTTCCTGTCCTGACTTCCTTCTAGGATGAGCAACAGTATGGAAGTGTAAGATAAAGAAACCCTATACTCCTCAGGTCTTGGTGTTTCATCACAGCAATGATAACATTACCGTGCGTGTGTCCGGCAGTGCGAGCGTGCCACCCGCCTGGGTGTATGTACATATGTGTGTGTGTGTGCCTGCGTGTGCCGGTGGTGTCCTTGCATGTGCGCGAACGCATTTGCACATAAGCTCACACTTGGATCGGAGTATGTGCTCCCGTATTCTGTGCTTACCCTAGTCGGAACTCCATGCCCATGTGCGCTGTACTGACTGGGCTGAGGTAAGTAGGGATGGCGTAGTTTCCTGTGTAGGGTCCCAAGGTGACTGCCCGCCCCCAAGAGTGACGCACACATGTGTGGCGTCACTGGCATTTTGCTGGACGCTGATACGGCCAGCTGTTGCCTTGACAACGCAGCAGGAAACTGCACAGGGGCCACGGGGCTGCATGCCCTGCAGTGAGGGACTGCAACAGCGAGGTGCTGTCCGGGTTTCTGCAGTCTTCTGTGTGAACACTTGCAGCGTTTCTATCTTGAATGTGGAGTGGAACAGAAACACGGTCTGCACCATTGCCGAAGTATACCAAGCCCACCGTGCGTGTTCCCCTGACTGCTCCATAAGGAAGACCGGACTGGCATTAGAGGTTGTAAGTGGGGGGGGGGGGGGGGGGGGCGCAGCGGTGGGAGGGTGGAGTCAATATACGTTCAGGCTTTCTAAATGACAGAAATAGATGACCCCTTTGTAGGCATACAAAGATCCCTCATACTACAGGTAGGAATACTAAAGGCGGGCCCTCGAGTATCTGGATAGTCTAAAAGTAGTTGAGCCTCGGGTGTGTGTTCTGTTTTAACCTGTTCTCCACAGAGCTCCTGTAGGATAACCAAAGAGACTGTGTCTTCGCTAAGAAGGACTTTGAGGCATCTTAAAAGAAAGGTGAGTTTCTCTTTTTGATTAGAGAATGTTGCCTTATAGATCTGAATTGGTCAGTTGATGTGCTGATACCCATACTTTAAAAGAAAAATGGTGATGGTTTTTCTTTATTTTAAAGATAATGCAGATATCATAGAAACGAATAGATGAGGTCAAAGGTGCTAACATCACTACACCATGTGCAAAATGTGCAGTCTTGTGACCCACCCACATTGTATCCATTTGGGGCAGTAGCCAATGACCTGCTTTAGTATATCACGTAGACAATAATATAATATTAATTAAAAAGTATTTGAGATGAGAGAGAATTTTTGACCTGTAACTGGTTCCTCCTACTTTTGTGTGGGTGAGACCTTTTGAAAATTGAGTCATTATAAGGATAGAATGCGTTAACATGCTTATAACCCCAAGCATTAAATAACCAGTTAGTAAATACTAACTGGTTATTACATGAATAATGGTAAGCGTGGGTATTTATAAACCATGAGAAGCAGCATACATATGAAGAGTGAGGGGTGCTAAGAAGCTCACAGAGAGAAACAGCTTTGGATGATCAAGAACAATGACCATGAGCACAGCAGCACAGGGCTGTAAGTTCGTCACAATGGCTCCTGGCCTCCACAGTGAAATTCTCTTTCAAAAAATAAAAATAAATTCTATGTGATGTAGATCTATGATCCCAGCACTTGGGAAGTAGGGGCAGGAGAATCAAGAGTTCAAAGCCAGCCTGGGAGAACTGTCTCTTTAAAAAAAAAGAAGAAGAAGAAAAGAAAGAAAGAATGAATGAATGAATTCAATCTCCCTCATTTGAACAAATGTGTTTTGTTTCTAGAGCAGTGCATCCTCCTAAATATTTGTGTCAATTCACAAACGACCCCAAAGCTTAGTTAGTGAATGGAATCCAGAGCTAGGGATATGGGT
This sequence comes from Microtus oregoni, assembly GCF_018167655.1. Classification (NCBI taxonomy): domain Eukaryota; kingdom Metazoa; phylum Chordata; class Mammalia; order Rodentia; family Cricetidae; genus Microtus; species Microtus oregoni. The sequence goes on from NW_024543065.1 coordinate 40,250,125, forward strand.
CCATCACAAAGAACCCTGGATGCAGCCTCTTAGCTGATTTTTGACTCGGAATTACTCTGACCCCTGGCTGTTCATGGAGAGGATGCATTTCTTCATGGAATACAGTTATATAAGTGTTTTGTGATGAAAACCAACCTCTGAAAACCTGACATTAATGTCATTTATTTAAACAGTTTAAAAAACACAAAGTTAAGCATCAAGAAGGAAAGCTGAGCTTGCTTGCACATGCCTATAGTCTGCGGAGCAAGGTCCAGGACAGCCAAGGCTACACAGAGAAACCCTGTCGCTAAATAAACAAATAAATAGCTAGGTGGTGGTAGCGCACACCTTTAATCCCAGCTATTGGAAGACAGAGACAGGTGGATCTCTGTGAGTTTAAGCCCAGCCTGGTCTACAGAGTGAGTTCCAGGACAGCCAGGTCTATTACACAGAGAAACCTTGTCTCAAAAAACAATAATTAATTAATCAAGAAGACAAACAGTGAATGGGGTTAGAGATGTGGCTCAGTGATGGGGTACTTACCTAACATGTGCAAGAAACTCGATTTGAGGCCCAGAGCAAAGAAAAAAAATTAATAAAAGATCTAAAATTCTTGATCATTACTAGTAACAGATAAGATATTAATCATTTACATATTGCTGCATGCTTTAGATAGATTATCTTAAATTTGGGACAGCCACATCTCATAATCTTTCTATTCCAATTTTAGCAAAAAGGAAACAAACACTATGAGGTTAGTAACTGTCACTCAAGATCTGACATTCAGCTGGCAGGGGTTCGAGCACATTAGCATGAATGACTAACAGCCTACATGCTTGATCTCAGTCTCCAGGTCCGTTGTGGCTGTGTGATCCAAGCCCTTCACCAAGTTGGTGTTTACAGATTTCTCAGCCCCCGCCTAGAGCAAGGCAAAGCATTCTTATCAGGTAAGAGGGAGAATGTCTCTTGAAATCTGGGGGTAGAGGCCAGATGTTTGGAGACAAGGCCAGATTCTTTACAGCATCCCAGATTTCTCCCAGACATACTCTTTGAGACACCCCTCTCCCCACAAAAGTAAAATGCCTTTTTCTCATGTTCTTGATTTTTATCCAGAATCTTTTTAATCTCTCTCAGATGTGCCTCACTGTGTTTGTGTCTAGACCGGGATGTGACAATAAAAGCTATACGTCATTTGAGAACCCAGCTGCCACTGGTTTTAATTATTCACTTTTTCCTCTAGCTTTCACCTCTCACACTTTGCGTTTATTGTGGAAGAAACCCCAGGATGACAGATAAAGCTTTGAGTCCTGGAGCCATAGACCGTGTAAGTGTATATTTCCTTCCTTCTTAAAAGGTATTAGTCAGGGGTGGGAACCTTGCTATGATTACCTAGAGCTAGGCAAGTCTTACCTTCTTAGCTATTTCCCAATTTTCCTTATGCCAGGGAAGGATAGTCCCATATAAGGTGTTTACTCAATCACTGAATTATTTTTGAGAGTCTCCTGTGTGCTCAGTTTCTTTTTGGTCCAGAGTAACATGACAATGAAGGAACAAAATCCCATGTGTAAAATATTGTCGTTTCTGTGGCCTGATTAGTTGGACATACGGTCCCACTGGACCATACGAGAAAGCATCGTTCATCTCTGCGGACTGGTCTTATGTTCTGGGTAGGTAAGAAGGAATATGTCCAGTGATCTTCATCCTCATATATGCTGACATACAAGCTTTGTGAGGCTTGTCAATCTGACACTGTACTGAATAGGGTTCTAACCACGTGCTTGCCATGGAAACCAGAACACACATTTTGGTTTTGGATGGTCCTGTCAGACTGCCGTATGATGCTTAGTCGTTTGGTACCAGTGTCCTCTGCGTCAGGAACAGGAGAAAGGAAGAACTAACAGTTGTGTCAGTCAGCCAAGTACATGACGCCAATAGGCTTAAGTCTCCCTAGCCTGTCTATAAGAAGAGATGTTTTCATACTTCAGTCATTGCAAAGGGAGACTACTCAGTGACTTGAGCATTCAGAACACTCGAATATGCAAAGCCTAAATTAAAAGAACTTGAGTCCATCCTGTTCTACATAGCAAGTTCCAGGACAACCAGGACTATATAGAGAGACACTTGTCTCCTCCCCTCCCCCCCCCAAAAAAAAACTATAGTGGTGCACATCTTTATAATCCCAGATTTCAGGAGGCAGAGACAGGTGGATTTCTGAGTTTTGAGGCCAACCTGGTCTACAGAGTGAGTTCCAGGATAGCCAGGGCTGTACAGAGAAACCCTGTCTCAAAAAACAAAATTAATTAAATAATATAAATTAATTAATTAATTTTAAGAAAATAAAATCTTAAAAAGGAAAAATTTTTCTTTCCTAAGAACAAAGAGAGAGGGTCTAGAGAAATGACTCAGTGGTTAAGAGCACTGGCTGCTCTTCTAGAGGACTCAGCTTCAATATCCAGCACCCACATGGCAGCTCACAGCCATCTGTAACTCCAGTTCCAGAGGATTCCACAGCCTCTTCTGGCCTTTGTAAGTACCAGGCATATATGTGAGGCACAGACTCATGCAAGCAAAATACTTATATACATAAAATTGTTTGTTTTTGAAGAGAACAGAGACTTGAGCTCAGTGAGCGCCTCATATGCATGATGCCCGGGTTTCAACCCCCTGTACTCCCAGAGAGAGAAGGTGAGCCGGGTGTGTAGTTCGGTGATGGAATGCTTACTTAGCACTCACAAGGCCCTGGGTTTGAACGCCAGCATGGAGTGGGGAGGGAGAGAACAGCATCTGGGAAACAACAGGATTGCTCATCATTAAGATGCTTGCTGCCCAGCCTGGTGATGTGAGTTTGATCCCCAGAACCGACTCCCACAAGTTCTCTGACCGTACACAGTCGCACATGTACCTGCACACAAACAAATCACTTTTAAAGAAAACTAATCTGAATGTAGGCATGCACATCTCTAATCTCAGCATGTGGAGGGCGTCTGCGGCAGGAGGATCATGAATCTCTTGGTTTGCCTGGGCTACATAACAAGACCCTGTCTCAAAAACCTAAAAGATGTGGCTAGAAATGGCCCAGCAGGTAAAGACACCAAGGTCTGACAACCTGAGTTTGACACTCAAAACCACAATAAACAGACAACTTGTCGTTTTGACCACCACATTGTATGGCATGCAGGTGTCCACATTCACAATCAGAATCAAGATGAACTTATTTTTTTTAAATAATAGGATAAAGATGCCATAATATCCTCCACCCCATCCCCATTGGAAATTTACCAAGCAGGCACTCACACGCTGTGCTTGTGAACAAAAGGGAAGATTGTTTCATCTTCTCCCTGGCAGATCATTGTCTGCAAAGCCATAAGCTCTGTAGTAACCCAGCAGAGCTCAGTCCGGAATGTGGCATTCATGCTGCCCACCCATCTTCAGCTAACACAGTGCCAGCCAATGCCCCCTTCATCCTGAAGGTCTCTCCTGCCACCTCATCAGGTGTATGTGGGTTTCTGTTTTCAGAATTTGGTGACCTTCTCTGATGTGGCTATAGGCTTCACTCAGGAGGAGTGGGCTTGTCTGGACCCTGTGCAGAGGAAGCTGTACTGGGATGTGATGCTGGAAAACTACAGTAACCTGGTCTCCATAGGTAAGCAGTGTACTTCCCCAGAGCATCCATATTCGCCTATGACTTTCAGGACCATTTTCCAAGAGACTGGCTGAATTTCTTCTTCCTGTTGCAAAAGAAGGCTTTGAGCTTTGTCAGTGTGAGAGTGAACTCCCCAAGCCTTCTTCTTCCAATCCATCAGCCATTGTCCCCTTTGGTTATCCCTCCTTGTGATCTTCTCTCTTCCCTCATGATCGAGGGGTGGTGAATTGGAATTCTGGATCTCTATAACCATCTTCAAAGGCCGCCTTGTCTTTAGATGTTGTGTTTACACCCAAACTGCTTTTGGTAGCCTTTTGTACTTTGAGGACCCACCTTTAGGGGAAATGTCTTCATCTAGAGCTCTTAAGTCCTCCTTTGTGTTTAATAGAAAGTAAATTAGACATGGAGTTTGTGTAAAATTGAAATGAGTAGATTCCCATTGCCAGCATATTGTACCTGAAGTGAGATCGGGAGTTACAGTCTGTGAACCTTGTGGTTGATATTAGATGCACGTGCCTGCAGTCCCATTATGAGTTTGATTGTGAATTTGAGGCTAACACCATAAGGACCATGTCGTAAAATAAAATAATTCGAAGAAAGGCAAATGCTAGGCCTACTATGTGTCACGCACTCTTAAAAGCACAGTGTGTGCTTGCTGCGCATTTCATTCTCACAAGCTTGTGAGTCATGGTTATGTCACTGCAGGAGACAATTATACTCAAGTACAAATGAGTAGTCACAGAGAAGACAGAAACTGAACTTGCCAGGCATGATAGCACATTCCTGCAGGGTTAGCACGTAGGAGTTTGAGACCAGCCTGGGCCACATGAGAACCTGTCTCAGAAAGAAACAGGGCTAAGGATACAGCTCAGTTGACTGGCCTCTTGCCTAGCAAGCATGAGAATGCTAGCCATCCCCTGCACTGCAAAAAAAAACAAGGTATCATGACAAACACCCATCCCACCAGCCCTCAAGAGGTAGAGGCAGGAGGCCATTCATGCTCAGTTACATAATAACTTCAAGGCCAGCCTCTGCTACAGGCTACATGAAACCCTATATCAAAACAACAACAAAAAAAAAATCAGGAATTAAAAAGTTCTAATTCTGCATTCAGGAGCTCACACATATAATCCTAGCATTGGGAAACTGAGGCAGGAAGATTACTAGTAGTTCTTGGGCTGCAGAATATATATACAATTCAGCCAGGCCATGGTGGTGCTCACCTTTAATGCCAGCATTCAGGAGGCAGAGGGAGGCAGATCTTTGTGAGTTCAAAGACAGCCTAGCTAGTTTATAAGAGCTAGTTCCAGGACAGCTAGGGCTGTTACACAGAAAAACCGTGTCAAAAAAAAAAAAAAGAATATATATATATATATATATATATATATATATATATATATATATACACACACACACACACACACACACACACACACACAACTCAAAGTTATCTCACTACCCCTCCTCCCCAGATCTGGGGTCTGAAGATGTACCTCGACTGGCATGCCCAAGGCTCGGGGTTCCATCCCCAGAACCAGAAGAGTAATTCTGGCAAAAATTCAAGCATGCTGGCAGCCGCCCTGCTCCACTAACCCTGAGGGTTTTGTGATCGAGTGTTTTTCTCATCATCTGATTTCCTGCTTGTTCCTTAAAGCTGTCTCTTTCATGAAGCCTTTATCAATATCATTTTGAGCTTCCAATAACTACAACCTAATAGTTCCTGATTTTTAAAAAAAAAAACTGAGGTAAACACACCTGTGATCACATTCCTAGGGCAACTGAGCCAAAACCCTTGCAACTTGAAGTCTGGCTAATTAGCAAGACACTAGGAAGTTTTTTGAGCTTGTAAATTTTTTTTCTTCAGGGCGCTGGCAAGACGATTCACTTACTGCCAAGCCTGGCAGCTTGAGTTCGATCCCAAGAGCTCACATGGTAAACGGGCAGAACCAACCGCCGCAGACTGTCCTCTGACCTCCACTCTTAGACTGTAGCGCATGTGTGTGTCGCACACACACATACGAACAGCATTATTCATCCTGGGGGCTGGAGAGATGGCTCAGAAATTAAGAGCACTGGCTGCTCTTCCAGGTTTCCTGAGTTTCATTTCCCAGCAATCAATGGTGGGTCCCAAGCATCTGCAGTGAGATCTGCTGCCCTCTTCTGGCATGCAGGCACACATGCAGGTAGAACACTACATATAATAAATAAATGATATATTTTTACAAATTCATTTTTTCTTTGTAGTGAGAATATTATTTTGAAATATGTGAAAGCTGGGCACGGTAGCATATTCCTCCTCCTATCTAAGCACTTAAGAGGCAGAGGCAGAAAATCAAGAGTCAGTCTTAACCACCTCCCAAGTTCAAAGCCAGCCTGGACAACTTGAGTCATTTAAAAAACAAACAAACAAACAGTGCTGTAAATCTCTGTTCCTTACAGCATCTGTACTAGAGCTTAATCTTCCTATTTATCTGCTGCATTGTTATCAACTAAACAACTTCCCTGACTCCCTGCTTCTTAGCCTCCCAGCTTTGGGGAACTTGTATTCTACCTGCTACTTTTTTTTTCTTTTACTCAGGTTCCACTGGCTAGCCTGAAACTCTCCATGTATCCCAGGCTGGCCTCAAACTTATGGCAACCCTCGTGTCTCAGCCTTCTAAGTGTTTCAATTACAGGTGAAGCCACTATACCCAGATTTTACCCTCAACTTCATCAATCAAGATTTTTTGTGTTTGTTTTGGTTTTTTGGCACTGGGCTTCTCTGTAGCTTTGGAGCCCGTCCTGGAACTAGCTCTTGTAGACTGATGGAGGAAAGTCATCTGTCTATGTGTTACTTTCATTGGATAAATAAAGAAACTGCCTTGGCCCTTTAATAGGACAGAAAATTACGTAGGCGGAGTAAACAGAACAGAATGCTGGGAGAAAGAAAGCCGAGTGAGGCAGTCGCCATAGCTCTCTTCTCCGAGAGATGCAGGTTATGAATATTCCTGGTAAGACACCACCTCGTGGTGCTACACAGATTATTAGAAATGGGTTAATCAAGATGTGAGAGTTAGCCAGTAAGAGGCTGAAACTAATGGGCCAAGCAGTGTTTAAAAGAATACAGTTTCCGTGTAATTATTTCGGGCGTAAAGCTAACCATGCGGGTGGCCGGGCGCTGGGAACGCTGCGCGCCGCTCCTACTACAGTAGACCAGGCTGGCCTTGAACTCACAGAGGTCTGCCTGTCTCTGACTCCTGAGTGCTGGGATTGAAGGTGTGCGCCACCACCGCCCAATTTTACATTTCCTATTATAAGAACACAGAGTGTTTGTTATTCTGTTCCTAGCTTATTTCCCTTAACATAATGTCCTGCAGGCTTATGCATGTCATCCTGAATGTGTATTCTGACCCACAGCAGCCCTATATTGGCTTTCCTGGATTTTCCAAGTACATCATCTCACCATCTACAGCATGCATTGTATCGCTTGCTTTTAAGACACTTCAGCCCTCTTACAGAGAATTCCCAGAGCAGCAGTCAGTGTCCTTTCCCATTTGCCTTTAGCATGAGCCCCCATTGTGTTCCCTCCCTAACCGCTCTGGTCCCAAACTATCAATTCTGCTGGGGAAACCTTTGAATTGTGGTGAGTTTTGCTTCTGATTCTTCCCTTTAAAAGAAACAAATGAGGGCTGCAGAAATGGCTCAACAGTTGAGAACACTTGCTCTTCTTACAAAAGACCCTGGTTTGGTACCCAGCACTCACAAGGTGGCTCACAACCATCTGTAAGTCCAGTTCTAAGGCATCAATGCCTCCTTCTGACCTCCAGTGACAGCAGGCATAATTGTAATGAGCATACAGAAATGCAGTCAAAATATTCATGCACATAAAATAAATATTTTTTTCTTAATGTTATTTTTCTTCCAGATACACAATCATCCTATAGAACCAACCATTTAACTAGTCGAAGAAGCATTGATGGATTGAGCTTTTACAAAAGTAATCCAAGTAACAGAAGTCTATCTCCCCACCCTTATGGGATTGGTGAAGGTAAATATGAACAACTGCGGGGCTCTGGAGAGGGAAATGTCAATAATGTAACAGACAGTACTAGAAAAGCACCCACTGAGAGAGATAGCACACCAACACCATATGTGAGGCCTCAAACGGAGAGGTCCTTCTTATGTCAGGGCTGTTGGAAAGCCTTCAGTCATGGGTATCTGCTTAGTCAGCATCAAATTCACACTGGCGAGAAGCCCTGTGAGTGCAAGAAAGCCTTCCTCTGCTGCAATCCACTTGCTCAGCACCAGAAAACTCACACCGGGGAGAAGCCTTATGATTGTAACAGCTTCGGAAAGGCCTCTTGCTGGGGTTCGAGCCTTGTTGTTCATAGAATTCACAGTGGGGAGAAACCATACTTACTTAAACACTGTGGGGAAACCTTTAGGTGTGGCGACAAACTCACTCGGCATCAGCAGTTTCATACTGGGGAGAAACGCTATGAGTGTAAAGGCTGTGGGGAGACTTTCAGGCACCTCTATAAATTTATGCAGCACAAGAGAATTCTCTGTAGGGATAAGCCCTATGAATGGAAGGACTGTGGGAAGGCCTTTATTTGTGATTCCAGCCTCATTCAGCCTGAGAGAATCCACACAGGTGAGAAACCCTTTGAATGCCAAGAGTGTGGGAAGTCCTTCACTAGAGTCAATTTCCTCACTCGGCACCAGAAGCTTCACACTAGCGAGAAACCACATGAGTGTAAGGAATGTAGGAGAGCCTTTCACTGGCTTTCAAGCCTTGTTAACCATGAAAGAATTCATTCAGGTGAGAAACTCTATAAATGTACAGAATGTGGGAAGGCCTTTATGTATGAATCAGGCCTTCTTAAACATGAGCGAATTCACACTGGTGAAACCCCTTATAAATGTAAGGAATGTGGGAAGAACTTTGTATATCGATCGAGCCTTCTTAAACATGAGCAAATTCACACTGGTGAAACCCCTTATAAATGTAAGGAATGTGGGAAGAACTTTATATATCGATCAAGACTTCTTAAACATGAGCGAATTCACACTGGTGAAACCCCTTATAAATGTAAGGAATGTGGGAAGAACTTTGTATATGGATCAGGCCTTCTTAAACATGAGAGAATTCACACCGGAGAGAAAGCCCACGAACGTAAGGAATGTGTGCAGTCATGCCCATCAGCTTAGACAGCACGAGAAAACTCACAAGGCAAAACCGTGTTAGGAGTGTGGAAAGATTCACAGTAATATAAAGAGAACATTAGAAGACTCATGCACATTGAGAACATTGGCTACAAAGAGCACACCAAGGCCTCTACCTTACATTCATTCTTTCCTTGGTGATTAATCTATCTTAAGAAAGCCTACCATGGGCATTTGCCTGCTTGATATCAGAAGGCATACTAGAAGTAAATTGGGGGAGTGTAAAAGTCACTTTTCTTAGTGATTATGTCCTTCTGTATTAGTGTTCTTATTGGATGAGTCGGTCTTTCCTTAGCAATCACTTCCTTTCCTCTTGGTGTTCTTACTGGATAAGTTTGTTGCGTAAATTCGTAGATGCGCAAAACCATTCCACCTTTCATTGCATTTAGGTTCACTGGAGGGGAGCAACCCTTCTCATGTGACACTTGTGGCAAAGCCTTTAGTCTTGGCATATGCCATACCAGCTAGCATCACCATTCCAGCTCTTTGCTCTCTGTGAGACACTCACAAGCTGCTCCTCACCCCCGACAAATCCATCTTACACTGCAGGAGATCAGTTCAAAATGCACTTAAGACACCTTATCAACCAAACACCACAGCTTAACCCAGCTTGCCTCCAGTGTGCTCAGAGCATGCCTTTACCCAACACTGGGCAAATCATCTAACACAAAGTCTATTCACGAATAAAATACAGAGGCTCACACAATTTCTTGACTAATGGTCAGGCATGTGCTAGCCTCAAGAGACTGAGATAGGAAGATTGAGAGTTCAAGGCTAGCCTGAGCAACATACCAGATTTCAGACTAGTCTACATAGCATCACCACGCCTCAAAAAGTTTTTTTGAATATTGTGTTAAAAGTGAAAATCAGTGGTGATTTTCACACCATCTTGAAGTTGATGCTTTCACACCATCGTGACGTTGAAAGATCTGCGGTTATATTAGGTACACTTTCACACCATCTTGAAGTTGAAAAATCAGTTCTTGTGGTTCAGTTCACTTCTACAGAGTTGAAAATTGAGTAGTTATATTGAACATGTTTTCACACCATTCTAGAGCTGAAAAATCAAGTGGTGGTTTGGAGGTTTTCACACTGTCATAAAATGGAAAAAGCAGTTATGCTCAGTATATGTCTGTGCTACTGTACTGCTGAAAAACCTGGTCATATTGAGAGTACTTTCACAGAATTGACAGCATCAGTGATTAGACTGGGCATACTTTTGTAAAACTGAAAAATCAGTAGTTATATTGAACATGCTTTCACACTGTCACAAAGCTGAAAAATCCATAGTTGTGTGGACACACTTTCGCAATGTTGTGATTTGAAAAGGCTATAAGCCAGGCAGTGGTGGCTTATGCCTTTAATCCCAGCACTGGGGAGGCAGAGGCAGGCAGGTCTCTGTGAGTTCAAGACCAGCCTGGGCTACAAGAGCTAGGTCCAGGACAAGCTCCAAAAGCTACAGAGAAACCCTGTCTCAAAAAACAAAGACAAAAACCAAAAAAACAAGGCTATGGTTGTCTGGATTGCTTTTGTGCCATCAAAAAGTTGAAAACCTCCGTATAGCAAGACTGCCTGTGTTTGTAAAATGTCTGTTCTGTGCACGTCTTTCCCATAAAGATAATCCCACTATGGAAACTAAATGTAAACTCCTTAAGACTGTCTTAGGAGACTGTCAGCTCTATAAATACTGCCTACCACTGTTCTTGTGGTCATCACCATTAGTATTGTCATCACGAGCCATTCCAGGTAGACCCCTGTGGGTTCCCTTGGAATGCGACCGAGATGGCATTAGGATGACTGTTTCCATCTTGGATTAAGCAGTGATTTCTTAGTGCATGGACCACACTGAAGGGAAAAGATCATTAGACTTTGTCAGACTAGAAGCTGCTGATGAAGAAAAAAAGAAAGGTGAGGAACAGAGTGAGGTGTGCACCAATCTGCAGACTGCCCGAGGCATCAGGAATCCCACAGTCAACAGAGACTCAAGAGGCGACACATGTCAGAGATCACCAGGTGGCCAATAAGTTGATGGAAATGTGTCCCACCTCATTCCTCAGCAAGGAAACGCAAAGGAAAACCACTATGGCATGTCAGGAGAGTCACAGGAATTCCTAACATTAAAATGAGGAAGTAGATCAAAAATCTCACCACACAAGTGAGGTGATGGATGTTTCTTCAGTTCAGTCATTCCCCATTGTATATATGTATTAAAACATCACAGTGTTCTCTACAAAGATAATATACAATGTAAATACTAAGTGTAACACAATTATTTATTCATTAAAAATAACTAAAATTTTAAAAAGTAACTTTGGACTGGATTTGTGTAGTCAGATCAACTGTTTGTAAATTAATGCCGCCAGTGAACATTGCAGGTGGAGGCAAGGGGCTGAAAGCACTTGTCTTGGTGAGGGAACCATGACACATATTTCCTAGAGTCCTAGGTGGGATGTGGGGAACAAAGATGGGAACTAAGCCTTCTTATGAGAGGGCTAGAATGAGGGGATGATAAACTCGGGGAGGAGCCTGGAACTAAGGGGGCCTGGGTTTGATATGAGTGGAAGTAGAGTTAAAGTTTCTGGAGCCCAGAAAGGAACAATGTTTTGCTGATGCCCATGGGAGGGCTGTCCTTTGACTGGAGACAGAGGAGTAGTGGGTATGGGGGAGCAACTTAGAATAGGATGTAAAACAAATGAAAAAAAATTTAATTAATGAAAAAAGAAAAAGAAGGAATAGATAGAGCTCAAGACCAAATGCCAATATATTAAAAATAATAATAATAAAATAAAAATCTGGAAAGGGTTCAAATGCTCAAAGCTCCTTGGAGATGCTAGATGCAGGAGGAGAACTTCAGTTGTGTGACAGTGGTGTGCCTGATGCCCAGGACTGTCTTATGGAACTTGGTCAAGACAATGAATCTAGGGCTGAAGAAAGAGGTATGTTTGTTTTACTCAGTGTTATATATCATCTAAGGTTTCTCATTATTGTGTCGTATATGTATTGATAATTGTTAATAATTTTGAGTCCTCTCCGGGCAGTGGTGAAACACCCCTTTAATCCCAGCACTAGGGAGGCGGCTAGGCAGGCGGATCTCTGTGAGTCCGAGGACAGCCAGAGCTACACAGAGAAACCCTGTCTCAAGAACAAAACAAAAAAGATTTTTGGAGTTTTCTAGGCATGTTCACAGTGCTAGACTCAGGTTTCAGAAGCAGCCTTCCCTCCTGCACTAGGCTTCATGTGCAAATATCCTTGTAGATGCTATGCTCCTCATTGCCCACTTCTGAATACACCACGTCAATATCAGAAGGGACCCAGAATTCCCTCCCCACTACCAATGGAGCTGGGCTCTCTCTTGCTCACTATTGCTTTGTAAACTGGAGACAGAAGGGATAAGAAAGGAAGGCCAGGTGGTGGTGGCACACGCCTTTAATCCCTTTACTCTGGAGGCAGAAGCAAGCAGATCTCTGTGAGTTCAATGCCAGCCTGGTCTATGAAGCAAGTTCCAGAATATCCAGAGCTGTTACACAGAGAAACCCTGTCAAAAGAAAGACAGACCGACAGAAAAGGGAGGGAGGGAGGGAGGGAGGGAGGGAGGGAGGGAGGGAGAGAGGGAGGGAGGAGAGCAAAGAAAGAAACCGAACAGCATGGTACACACCTGTAATACCAACACTTGGGGAAGTGGAGACAAGGGGATGAGGAGGTATGCCAGTAAACAAATACAAGCACAACAGAGTTGATGCAAAATGTTTATTGGGGGTAGGGGGAGGGTGAAAAAGCAAAAGGCCACGTTGGAGTGGGGACATGAGAGAGGCAGGCAGACAGACAGAGAGAGAGAGAGGAAAGGGAAGAGACAAGAGGAAGAAGAGAGGCATGAGAGGAAAAAGGAGGCAAGGGAGGAAGCTGTGCCTGGCGGACACTTTTAAGGAGTACACATGTTGCTGGTCTGTCACTTCAGGAGGTGAGTTCTGATTGGACACGGGAGAGGTTGAACGCGGGTGCTGATGCAGTGTCTGGGATCCATGTGCATCATCACCGGATCCCTCTGTCAGCTCAGGTCTATGAATGTGTGTGTGGCTGCACCTGTTGTTTTACTCTGCTTTGTATGTGTACATGTGTGCGTGAATGTGTGTGCGTATGTTTCTGTCAGTTTTGTTTTCCTGTATTGACCTGATATATGAGACCCTCCTCCTACCTGGCTTAAGACCTGTTCCCCACTCCTGTTGGGGACCAGAATCCTTTTGACTCTGCTAGGTCATGAGAACAAAACAGGAAAAAAAAAAAAAACAAAAACAAAAAAACCTCCACCTGCCCCACTACAGGAGCAGGAGAGCTCGCTTGTTCTGTTGTTGTCCTCCTGCTCACAGGGTTGGTCGCTGTGTGGGGGATGGGGAGAGATGGGGCCTCACATCCAGGGCCCCCAGCTTTCTAAGCAAACTGTACACAAGGAGGGGGAAATAGTTCACCCAGGTGAGCATTCTCTCTGTTCCCTGCCTGCCCTGAACAGGCCCAGGGCAGGAGGAAAGTTCCCCTGAGCTAAGTCGAAGACAAAAGAGAACATTCTACTCCTTTCTCTTTCGTGATTTATATCTTCATTTGAAAAAGTAAGTGGGGGGAAAAAACACTGTCTCTGGTCTCATCAGGGGGCTCTCAGACAATTACAGCCTAGACAGAATGGATTTTCCTTTCTTTCTAACACTAATTAAGGAGACTTTAAACAACTTTCACTAAGTCCTTTTTTAAAGGATTAAAGACAGCTACTAAAAATATTCCCTTTGTCACTCAGTTGGCCCCAAATATTTAAAAAGTAATAAAAAATTTTTAAAAACTTAAGGTATAAGTATGTTCCAGATGTAAACGGTAACTTAAAGGATGTTTAACTGATTGAAACAAGACCTTTTACATACATTAAAAGCCTTTGCAGGGTGGTGGTGGCACACACCTTTAATCCCAGCACTCGGAAGGCAGAGTTCAAGGCCAGCCTGATCTACAAGAGCTAGTTCCAAGACAGGCTCCAAAGCTACAGAAAAACCCTGTATTGAAAAACCAAAAAAAAAAAAAAAAAAAAGCCTCTGTCACCTTCTCTGATGATAAGACAAATTTACAGAAAGTCAATAAAATTTTGGTGTTTCATACTCTAACAGAAGAACACAACCTTCAGGACTGGCCTAACACCAAGCTCCAATAGTTGTTCAATTAACCAGTTCAACTACCTCCATCCAAATTAAGAATACCCAATGACCCTGGAAACAAAAGGACTATTGCAATCCATATTTGCTGGCTTGAAGTGACAGGCATCCTGGTCCCTGTTAGTACCCGGGAATACACCTCTCCTGCCTACAAAGAAGCCTGGAACCTCTGATTCTCATGAGGCTGAGTCATCCAGAGAAACAGGTATTCACTGTCTTGGACCTGAAGCATGCATTCCTTGTTTCTGCCTGCTGCACCCCACATAGAAAGACATCTACTCCCTATGAGGTACTGTTTAGAAGACTTACTCCACTGTCTCCGATGCTCAGAGGGCAGCAGTTGGCAGAACTCTCTAGCCATTCCTCTCTCAAGTCACAACAAGCATGCTAGTTCTCCATACAGGCTATTCATTGACTATCTGAGAGATCCAGCCAACCTCAGTCCACCAGCAGCTTCCTTTTGTTTGAGTCTAGTGATACTCTCTGGGTTAAGCAAGGAACCAAAAGGGTGCTAGAACTAACCTGAAAAGGACCCTCCAAGGTGATACTCTCCACTCCTATGGCAAGGTAGTTGGCATTACACCATGGATCCACCACACCTAGATCAAGAAAGTAGAAACCACAGGTGCCAAATGGCCCATCTCTGGACTGTGGACCCACTAAAATTAATGTTCCATTGGGCCCCCAGACCTTCTACTCCCTGTCCCTCTACCTCCTGCTTGTAATGGTAAAAATAAAATGCTGCAGGGCCCTGAGTGGCAGCAGTGGGCAGTGGGTCCTGAGACCTCGGCTGGCCACAAAGGCAGCCAGTCCCAGGCAGGGAGCCACATGGCGGGTGAGAGACCAAGATGGATAGGCACACCATGCAGAGTGAGGTTGGATGTTTATTTAGTGGGTTATGAAAGGGAAGGAGAGAGGGAGCAAGAAGGGAGACAAGGAAAGAAAGGAAGAGGAGAGGAGAGGAGAGGAGAGGAGAGGAGAGGAGAGGAGAGGAGCCACAGCAGCAGCTACCTCTTTGGGAGAGACAGGAAGGGCTCAGGCTGGAAGTAGAAGGAAGATTCACCCACCTAGGCAGTGCCCAAGGAGGGAGTAGGTGGGGCTTGTCTCTTAAAGGGACAGACCATTACTCTGCTGAGTCTTGTTTTGTACTACAGGTAATACAGGGCTGTGGTCCAAACCCCACCACCCTCAGGCTTGGACTAGAAACTGAGGAAGACAGACACAAGAAAGGTATTAGCTAGTGTGACTACAGACCAACCCATATTCCATCCTGACTTTTACTTACTGAAGCCTACTTTAAGTACAGAAAAAAAGGAAAGATGTAAAAATGTATCTTTTGAGATTAAAAAAAATATAGTTTACCATTCTATGTATGCCCCATGGCTTGGTTCCCAAGTTGCCAGAAACAAGAGAGTTTCCATTACAAAAATGAGGGATATAACCACAGAGAGTGTGGAGGAAGAATTGCAGGAACCAGAGGGGTCGAGGACAACACAAGAACATAAACCACAGAATCAGCAGTCACAGAACCTGCATGCGTAGGTGCTTGGTCCTCTGCACACGTGTTATGGTTGTGTAGCTTGGTGCTCTTGTGGGACTAACAGTGGGAGTGGAATGCATCTCTGGCTCTTTTACCTGCTCCTGAGACCCTATCACTTCTACTAGGTTGCTTGCACAACCCTGATGAGGATATGCACCTGGTTTTATTGTAATTTATGCTGTGTTCAGGCCCTGGGAGGTCTGCTCATTTCTAAAGGGAAATGGGGTGGATCTGGGGAAGAGAGGAGGGGAGAGGAGCTGAGAGAAGAGGGAGGGGAAACTGTGATCAGTACGTAAAGTATGAGAGAATAAATAAACTACTTGTTTTAGTTTTCCAGGACAAGGTTTCTGTATAACAGCCCTGGCTATTCTGGAACCCACAGAGATCTGCCAGCCTCTGACTCCCAAGTGCTGGAATAAATAAATTTTAAAAAAAAAATAGGTTTCGGGGGGCTGGAGAGATGGCTCAGCGGTTAAGAGCATTGCCTGCTCTTCCAAAGGTCCTGAGTTCAATTCCCAGCAACCACATGGTGGCTCACAACCATCTGTAATGAGACCTGCAGGAAGAATACTGTATACATAATAAACAAATAAATAAATAAATATTTTAAAAAAATAGGTTTCTACATTATTTTGAGTGAGGTAACCCAGACACAGAAAGACAATTATCACATATACTCATTCATAGGTGGGTTTTAAACACAAAGCAAAGAAAGCCAGCCTACAAACCACAATCCCAGAGAACTTAGACAACAATGAGGACACTAAGAGAGACTTACATAGATCTAATCTACATGGGAAGTAGAAAGTATAAAAAGACAAGATCTCCTGAGTAAAGTGGGAACATGGGGACTTTGAGGGAGGGGAGAGGCAGGGAGGGGAGCAGAGAAAAATGTAAACCTCAATAAATATCAATAAAAAATAATGTATTCTATAATAAAAAAAGAAAAAGAAAAAAAGAAATAATCCACATCAGACAAAAAAGACAAAAGCATAACACTGGAAACATGAGAACCTGTTTTAGAAAAGAAATAAATTACAGAATGAAATGCCTTGTATCTATTCACATTTCAGTACCTCCCTAAATTAGCCACTTTTTTCAATGCTGTGGCAATTATACGTTGGCAAAGGCAACTTAGGAAACAAAACTGTTTATTCTGGTTTACAGTCTGAGGGACTACAGTCCACCGGCCTGAGGCGCTGGACATAATGCATCCAGTCAACAAGTAGAGAAACAATGCTAATGCCCAGTTATCTTTCTCCTTACTGGCTACAGGACTCTAGGCTGTGGAATGACTGTTGCCCATAATCAGGGTGAGTCATTTTTTTAATTGATTTTATTGAGCTATACATTTTTCTCTGTTCCCCCCCCCCCCCGCTTCCTCTCCCCTCTCCTTCAGCCCTCTCCATGGTCTCCATGCTCCCAATTTAAAAAGAAAAAAAATAGTTGTTTTTTTTAATATTTATTTATTATACATACAATATTCTGTCTGTGTGTATGTCTTCAGGCCAGAAGAGGGCACCAGACCTCATTACAGATGGTTGTGAGCCACCATGTGGTTGCCGGGAATTGAACTCAGGACCTTTGGAAGAGCAGGCAATGCTCTTAACCACTGAGCCATCTCTCCAGCCCTGTTTTTTTATTGTTGTTGTTTATTTTTTTTAATTAGCGTTGTATAACTAAGGTTTCCTGAAAACTTTCTTTTAAAGATTCTGGCCTGCTGTGTAGTGATGGCACACTTCTTTATCCCCAGCACAGGAGAGATAGAGGCAGGTAGATCTCTGTGAGTTCAAAGCCAGCATGGTCTATAAAGCCAGTTCCAGGACAGCCAGGGCTATTATACAGAGAAACCCCTGCCTTGAAAAACAAAAATTCTGAGCCAGGCAGTGGTGGCATATGCCTTTAATCCCAGCACTCCAGAAGTAGAGGCAGGTGGATCTCTGTGATTGGAGGCCAGCCTGGTCTTCAAGAACTAGTTCCAGGCTCCAAAACTACAGAGAAACCCTGTCTTGAAGAAAAAAATTTCTGGCCTTTAGAAAAACAGGAAAAACCTGGAGAATCAAACTCTATGCCATAGGAAGGGACCCTGGGTATAGCGTTAACCATTCGCAGCCAAAAATCAGCCAGGATTGCTGGTTATACTTAAATACCCATTCTCCATTCTATATAGGGATAGAACTAACCAGATTGTCAGTTCATTGACTGACAAAACTGACTGTGACTGGGGGTGGGGGCAGTCCAAATTAATGCTTCCAAGGGCTAAAGCTTGTCTAATATCCAAATCCTTTAACCTAGACACTTTCCCTTATTGTGATGCCTGATATTATACCTTATGGGCAATTCATCTATATTGCAGCAATATAGCCTTTGAAACTATGTGGTGGGCAAGTACTAATGGTTTGACTACCTGTGCCTCTTTTTTGTTTGTTTGGGTTTCTTTTTGTTTGTTTTGTTTTGAGACAGGGTTTCTCTGTATAACAGCCCTGGCTTTCCTGGAACTAGCTCTTTAGACCAGGATGATCTTGAACTCAGATATCCATACCTGCCTCTGCCTACTGAGGATTAAAGGCATGAGCTACCACCACCCAGCTCTGTGCCTCTTCTGATGCTTTCCAAACTAAGTAGACCATGAGAAGTTTTTGTGCCCCATAAACCGATCCACTGACACAATAATCCAAATCAGAACAAATCAAACCTAATTAAAAAAAGGCACAGGTGGGGCTGGAGAGATGGCTCAGTGGTTAAGAGCATTGTCTGCTCTTCCAAAGGTCCTGAGTTCAATTCCCAGCAACCACATGGTGGCTCACAACCATCTGTAATAAGGTCTGGTGCCCATTTCTGGCCTGCAGACATACTCACAGACAGAACACTGTATACTAAATAAATAAATAAATAAATATTTTTAAAAAAAAGGCACAGGTTTAATGGATGCCAATGCTTCCAGGTGGCCTTCCAAGCCCCCCCCCACCCCCACCCAGATGAGACCGGGAAGGAAGACCAGAAAACCACGGGTTGTTCTCTAGGGAGCAGTTTAAATACCCTGTGGGAGTGGTCTTGAGCATCTCTGGGGAGGGGGGAGGAGTCATAGTTTGGTGGGATTTATCGCAAGTGGAGTCCAGACTGAGGCAATTTGCAGGGGAGGGGGCTTGGGATGAAACTTCCACCCAAACATTTCAGACTCTGAATATATGGATGCCAGGGGCTGGGGTAAAGTCAAACAGACGGGTTGATCAGAACCAAGAGGTATTAAGAGTTTCCATTTCTAAATTGCAACAGTTCGATTTCCTTGCAGACATGGTCCTACAAAATTGGAGAGCCTTCGACTTCTCATGAGATAAGGAAAACTATGTATAGATTTGAGGAAAATCTGTTGTTTCTATGCTAACTGATCAGAGTAATTTTTTAAAAAAAGAAAGAAAGCTTGCCACGGTTGGGGAAAAAAATCGGTTCCAATCTATTTTCTTGGTCCCCCTGACTAGCTATTCTGCTATCAGCACTGACTGAGTTGTTAATTCTCATTCCGATTGGATTAACAGCAGGAGCCCTACTATTTTTTCTTTTTTCTGGGGACAGGAACAGGTGTTAGAGACAGAGTTTCTCTGTATAGTCCTGGTGGTTGTCCTGGAACTGTCTCTGTAGGCCAAGTTAACTTCTGCTTCTCTGGTACTGGGATTAAAGGTATGCACCAACACCTGCCTATTGGGAACCCACAACTTAAACTAAAACAGAATGCGTTCATGATTTGGCTCATCCACTAAGACCAGTCAGGAAGGTAACAAGCCCCAGACTAGCACAACTGACTCCATGATGGAAATGCCATTCAGGCTGTAAAACTCAGCATAGACAGCACCACCTGCCAAAAATAAAAACAAAGACCTAATCCAAAACCCATAGATCTGGCAAGGTCTCTAAATGTCCTAATCTAGCCAGGCAGTGGTGGCACACACCTTTCATCCCAGCACTCAGGAGGCAGAGGCAGGGAGATCTCTGTGAATTCAAGATCAGTCTGGTCTACAGAATAAGCTCCAGGACAGGCTCCAAAGCTACGCAGAGAAACATTGTCTTGAAAACCCAAAATAATTTAAAAAAATAAATAAATAAAATAAATGCACTAATCTTGCTAATCTTGCTTTTGTGCTTCTATAGTTCCTCTTCTAGCTAACAGTACTTGTTAACTAAATGAAATAGGTTAGCCTAGAATATATTTTGTGCTTAAAAAGCTCATCATGAGAAACTTAATGCTACACTGCAATCCCAAGCACCCAGTGTAGTCGCTGGTCAGCTAATAAAGACTACTGGCTTAAACCCATGTCTGAGCAGTCTGCTCTGCTGAATACCCCACAACAACATAAGTAAATAATAATATGTAACATTCAGAAGATCAATTTCAAGGCTGACCTGCGCCACATAAGACTGACCTCATCAAAAAAAAGCAGTTTATTAATCAGCTTGATTTAATTACCCATCCTATAATATATAAGTAATATGATGTTCAAAAATATATAATTTAATTTTTATTGTCAGTTAAATAACTAGAGGGGATAGGGATGTGGCTCAGCAATAGAACACTTGCCTAGCATATGTAAAACCATGAATCCCATTTCAGGGAATAAGGGGGGAAAAGTTAAGAAATTTGCTGACAAATAACAATGCTTTCAAAAATAAATTCCATCTACAGCCCAAATATTCAAGCCTTTCCTTAAGCTGAAGACACCGGCAAGTCTCTCCGCAGATGCACAAGGCTCTAAATTCAGTGACCAGTACTGTCTCCCCACCACACACAGATAGCCACAGGGTCTTTCTGCAGTTACTCTAATTCCACACTGGACATATGTTCCTGGACAGCCTGCGAGTTTGAGGCTGTTGCTGTTGGCTGTTGGTCATCCCTCCCATCCAGGCTGTGCCGGATCCCATATCCAAAGTAGATGGCAAATCCTGAAAGGGAAGAGAGAACCAGGATCTATCTCTGGTGCATGAGGTAACTATTGCAGCCCATTCCCTACGGTGGGATGCCATGCTCAGCCTTAATGCAGCGGGGACAGGCTTGGTCCTGAGGAACTTTGTTGATTTTCTTGGGAGCACTTACCTGTTGGGAGTGGATGGGGGTGTGCTGGGGGGAAAGGGGGGAGGTGGGAGGAGGGGTCAGGGGAGAACTGTGGTTGGAATGTAAAATGAAATTCAAAAAAAAATTAAAATAACAACAACAAAAAAAAAAAAGAAACAGAAACAGTGAGGTGGAAATGGTCACTCCTCTACCTAGGTGCCCATCAGGAGATTCTCCATGTGGCCCCAGACAGTTTCAAAGAGAGGCAATGAAAAGGGTGTTGAACCCAGTTAGTTGCCCAAGAATCTCTTCCCCAGAAAGCTGCTCACTCACCAATCGCCATCCAGATTCCAAAGTGAGTCCAGGTCATGGCAGTCATTTGCATCATCAAGTAGACATTCACAAAGATACTCGACACAGGGAGCAGGGGCAGTGCTGGAACCTGTGGCCACAGTCTGTGAGTACCGGTGTGTACACACACCCCCAGGGTGGAAGACCCAGCTGCTGTCTAGGCTCTGCAGTCAGTGCCTGCTCATACTGGAGACCCCATGGGATGTGCCAGCAGGGACAGATACTGAGCACAGAAATACTAGGCTGGGCCAGGTGGTTGGTGGCTCAAGCCTTTAATCCCAGCACTCGGGGAGACAGAAACAGGCAGATCTCTGTGAGTTCAAGGCCAACCTTGTCTACAGAGTGAGGTCCAGGACAGTCAGAGTTATTACACAGAGAAACCCTTTCTCGAAAAGAAGGGGGGGGGTGTAGACTGAGCTAGGAGTTGTGAGCAAATCACTACTTTGTTTAGTTGGTTCATTTTCAAGACAGGGTTTCTCTGTGTAGCTCTTGCTGTCCTCGAACTTGCACTTGCTTTATAGACCAGGCTAGCCTCAGACTACATGCCCCTGTCTCCCAAGTACCGAGATTAAAGGCATGTGCCACCACCCCTGTCAGCAGATGCCTTTTTTGGACATAGGGTCTCAAGTATCCCTGGCTGACCCGGAACTCTAGGAGCCTGAGCTTCTGATCCTCCAGGCCCTGGTTCCGCTGTGCTAGGATTATAGTAATATACCACCACTCCTGGTTTTTGCAGGGCTGGGATTAAGCCCAAGACTTCATGCACTCCAAACTATTGTTCTGCCAGCTGATGACGTTCCTACTTGCCTTTTACAGTACTGGGGATTATATTCAGATCCTCATGCCTATTAAGTAAGTACTCTACACATCTCCCGGACTTGGGGGCTAAGGGCACTCTGGGATTTGTTGGGTTTTGGTTGGGGGGGGTATTTTTACTTGGTTTTGTTTTTTGGAGGGTTGTTTTGCTTTGTTTGATTGGTTCTTTGAGACAGGGCTCCGTGTAACTAAGCCTGGTCAGTCTTTTTTCTTTTTCTTTTTTTGAGACAGAATTTCTATGTATTCCTGACTGTCCTGGAACTTGCTTTGTATACCAGGCTGCCCTTGAACTCACAGAGAGCCACCTGCCTCTGCCTCCCAAGTGCTGGGATTAAAGACGAGTGCCAACATGTCTGGCATGGTCAGTCTCAAACTCACTTGAACTCTTGATCTTCTTCCCTCTGGTTCCCTGGGATTAACGGTATAAACATGTGCCAACATAGCTGTGCTAGTTTTTATTTTGAGACAGAATTTCACTAAACTGCCTGATCTGGCCTAGAAGTAGCTGCAGCCTCTGGTGGACTTTAAGGTATGACCTTCCTCGGCCTCCTGAGTATCTGGGATCATATACGCACAGTGATACCTGACTCTGTCCATTGGTGTATTGGGAGGGGGTTGTTTATTTGATTGATTGTTCGTGAGACATGCTATCACTATGTTGCCCTTGCTGGCCTGACCAAAGCTAGCCTTAAACTCAGAGATTCCAGCTGAGCAGTGATGGTGCATGCCTTTAACCCCAGCAGTCAGGGAAGCAGAGGTGGTGGATCTCTGTGATTTTTAAGGCTGGTCTACTGAGTGAGTTCCAGGACAGCCAGGACTAGGATGACACAAATAAACCCTGTCTCTCCCCTACCCAAAAAAAAAAAAACCTCAGAGGCTTCCCCTACTTCTGCCTCCTAAGTGCTGGGTGGGATTAAAGACAAGGACCACCATGCCGACTGTTTGTTGGCTGTTATCAGTTCCCCATCACTTCCTTCCCGAGATGTAAAACACGCTTAGACCCGGGGTCAGGTGTGACCACTACCTTGAAGTGGAGAGGAGTGGTACTCTGAGGCTGTCTCCAGATGACAATGGCCACCCCGACAATGAGAAGCAGCAGTGATACAGCCACAGCTATCAGAACCAGGTCTCCAGAGAAGAGCTGTCCAGGCCACTGGGCCAGGACTAGGCAAAGGAACATCAGCAGGAGAACTGAAAGTCACAGCGGGGAGAAGGATGTCAGGACCCTGGGCCACACATATGGCATCTTACCAAATCTCTGCTGCGTCTTCCCCTCTGCTAGTGATGTCCTCCCCACGCTGTCAGCTTCCTCCCAAATGCCCAAGGGGAAAGTCTCAGTCCTCACCAAGCAGGAAGGCACATCCATACACAATCTGGCCAGATCTCAGTGTCGGATTCTTATCTGTGGGGTTACAGAGGCTCCTTGCAATTCCTGGAGTTCCTGCTGCAGAAATAGGCTCCAAAGATGAAGAACGTTCAAGAGCGGGCTTCATCTCAACAGCTCCACTCTCTGATTCCTCCGTCTGACGAGAGCTTAAGTTCTGGTCTGGCTGGTACCTGAATGAGTGAGGTCGTGTGGGAACATTACCAGCTGCCCCCATGAAGCCATCCGACAGCCAGAATAAGCACCTGGCCATCTTCATGGCCCCATCACCCTCAGGCCAGGTGTGGTGGAGGCTTACCTGAGGACCAGAACCGAGAAGGACACCAAGGAGTAGGAAAGCAGGGTTCCTACGGTTGTGAGGTCCACCAGGTCACTGAGCTCAACAAGGAAAGCCGTAAGTGCTATAATGATAAGAATAAGAAATCTGTGTAGAAACTCTGAGGAACTGGCTAGTGGATATAGCCAAGCTGATGAAATTGATAAGACTAGGTATCTACCTGTGATGATTCCACAAAGGACAGTGGCTAGGACAGGGGTGTGTGTTCGAGGATGAACACGGGTGAGTCTCCGGAAAAGGAGCCCATCCTCTGCCATGGAATAGACCACCCGAGGCACGGGGAAAATGGCACCCATGAGGCTATAAAGGAAAAGGAAACTCTTAATAGTTACAATAGGTGAGCCCTACTCCTTTAGATGTTTTGCCTCCCTCTCCTCTCTCCAACTCAGAGGCTGAGAATCCAGCAGCAGATGAGAGAAACCTGTGATACCAACCTGGATGAAAGGGCACATAACGTTCCCACAGCCACCACATATCGAGCAGGACCCCATCCCACGTGGATAAACGCCTGGGGCAAGGGACTGTCAGCGTGAATCTGGTAGTAGGGCATCATGAGGGTAAGTGCCGCCGAAACACCAAAATACATCAGAAAGCAAACAAAGAGTGTGGCCACGATGCCCCGTGGGATGGAGCGCTGGGGACAGCGAACCTCTTTCCCTGCAGGGATGAAACAGACCTGGATTCAGAAGCATTCTCAGGTCACTTCACAAACCCTCTCCCCTCCTACACTCCCCAAAGCAGGCTAACCCTCTACCAGCCCTGTGTCCAAGGGTAAATCCAAACCATGTCTATGCTTTTGATAGGCCAGAAGGACTACCATACCTGTAGTCGCAATACAATCGAAACCAATGAAGGCAAAGAAGCATGTTGCTGCACCTTGGAGAATTCCACTGGCACCAAAAGGCGTGAAGCCTCCAGAGCCCAGAGGACCCAAGCTGTGGCAAGAGAAGAAAGAATGAAAACATTGCAGAGAAACAGAGCACGCTGGGTCAAGCCTCGAATCCCACAATGCAGGAACTGGAGGCTGAAGGGTCATGAGTTCACAGTCAACTCTGACCACATACCTCAGAGTCAGCCTGGGCTACATAGCAAGAGCTTGTCTCAAAAAAATAAAAACAGTGAAGGTTCGGAAAATGGGTTGCTAAGATGTAGCTGAGTTGGTAGAGTGCTTCCTTAGCGTACTGGAGTTCTGGGTTTGATCACAACACCACATAGTGCAAGTGTAATCCTGGCGTGGGAGGGGTGGAAGCAAGAGAAGCAGACGTCTATGATCGCCCTTGGCTATAAAGTGAGTTAGATGCCAGTCTGGAATCTATGATATCCTGCCTCAAAAAAACACTCAAACACAGATGAGTCAGCAGTTCAGAGCACTGGCTGCTCTCCCAGAGGTCCTGGGTTAAATTCTTAGCACCCCTATGGTAGGTCACAACCATGGTTGTTAACTCCAGTTATAAGGGATTCAAGGCCCTCTTCTGGCTTCCACGGGCACCAGGCATGCACGTACATATATTCAGGCAAAATCACCCATACACAAATAAATATCAAACATTGCTGCCAGGAGGTGGTGGCGCACACCTTAAACCCAGCACTCAGGAGGCACAGACAGGTGAATCTCTGTGATTTTGAGGCCAGCCTGGTCTACAGAGTGAGTTCCAAGACAGGTTACAAAGCTACAGAGAAACTCCTTAAAAAAAAAAAAAAAAAAAAAAAACAAGCCGGGCGATGGTGGCCCACACCTTTAATCCCAGCACTCGGGAGGCAGAGGCAGGTGGATCTCTGTGAGTTCGAGACCAGCCTGGTCTACAGAGATAGTCCCAGGACAGGCTCCAAAGCCACAGAGAAACCCTGTCTCGAAAAACCGAAAAAAAAAAAAAAACCACACACAAAACAAAACAAAAAAGCCCGGCATAGTGGTATACACATTTGATTCTAGCACTTGGAAGGCAAAGAACAGTGGATCTCTTTGAGTTCAAAGCCAACCTGCTCCACATAGGGAGATTCAAGACAGCTAGAGCTACATATTGAGAAAAACTGTAAAAACAAAAAAGAAAAAAATCTTAAAAGAAAATGTCTTAAGAGTTATAAACAATTTCCACTGTGTGCCTCTGTTGGCACACAGTTCTGGGCTGCTAAGCACCTCCTTTAGGTCCACTAGCCAGACTCTCTTATTCCCCAGGCATTCCTGGCCTCAGCTCACTGTGTCCTTCAGGGGTCCTGACCTGTCAGTGCTGTTGGCCCCTGACATGGCCAGTTTGTAGTCATCCTCGTTGAGCTGCCAGTTGTGGAGACTGCCCTTCATGAACCCAGACAGGGAGACGAAGCACAGCACCAAAAGATTCACGCCTGTGAACACTCTGGTGACCAGGACAGACTCTCGAGCTCCCAGGGCCAGGATTCCTGCAGGAAGATGGAATGGAAAGGAGGCAGTAAAAAGAAATACTAAAATGGCATCAGGGGCACACACTTGTAATACCAACACACAAGTGGTGGAGTTAAGAGTTTAACCAACCCACTACTCAAGAAGGAAGACCATAGGTCAAAATCAAAATCTCAGGCTAGAGAGAAGTTTCATCGGTTAAGAGTACTGGCTGCTCTTGTATATATGGTGGCTTACAAATCCACCCATAACTCCAGTGTCCGGGATTTGAAGCCTCCTTCACTGGCACCATGGCACCAGGTAGATACCAGTGACATACACAGATACAGGCAAAACACAAACACATTAAATGAGGTCTTGCTGGATGGTGGTGGCGCACACCTTTAATCCCAGCACTCAAAAGGCAGAGACAGGCGGATCTCTGTGAGTTCAGGGCCAGCCTGGTCTACAAAGTGAGTTCCAGGACAGAAAGACCCTCTAGTTTTTGTCTTTTTTTAAGTTTATTTGTTTTTATGTGCCTTGGTGTTTTGCCTGCATGTATATCTGTGTGAGGATGCCAGATCCCCTGGAACTGGAGTCACAGACAGTTGTGAGCTGTCATGTGGGCACTGCACTGGGAATTGAACCTGAGTCCTCTGGAAGGGTAGTCAATGCTCTTAACTGGTGAGCCATATTTCCAGCCCTGCTCTTTTGTTTTTTTTTTTTTAAATTTGGTCTTCACACAGAAGAAAGGCTTGCAAAATGGCTTATCAGGTAAGAAGGCTTGCCAAGATGACTGACAATCTGAGTTCTATCTCCAGGCCCTTACATGATAGAGAGAACCAGCGTCTGCAGTTTGTCCTGTGACCTCCATATGCATGCACTCCACACACACACACATATAAATAAGTGTAATTACAGAAGTAGAAGCCAATTTACATCAGTGGGTCTCAGCAGAAGGTTGGGGCAGCGGGAGGGTGTACCCCATACATCCAGTGGTTAAAGCTAGGCATGCTGTTACCCAGCCTCCTACTCGAAACAGTCCCCAATATGGGGAAAGACCCTCCCTCCCTCTGCCCTCCTGTGCCTTGTATTTCACAGCTTCTGACAGCCACCATCCTCCCACACACATCCACAGACCCTCTACTGCCTATCCTTACTCACCAGTAAGGACTAGAACCAGTCCAAGTGCAAAAAAGTCTGGATACTTGGCCAGGAAGCTGGGCACTTGCAGAGGAAAGCTGGTCTGCAGGGCTTGGGAGATCCGGTTCCCTACGAGGCCATCAAAAACTGCGCTCCAGGCCCGGGCCACGCTGGCTGCACCTGCAGGGAGAAGAAGAGCCTTCATTTACAAGCACAAAGTGAACCCTTAGGACACAGAAAGACGGGAAGAAAAATATCTAATCTCAATCACTGCTGTGGGGAGGCAGGTGAAAAACACAAGATACATTCTTTTTTTTTAAGATTTATTTATTATGTATACAGTGTTCTATCTGCATGTACACCTGCAAGCCAGAAGAGGGCACGAGATGTCATTACAGATGGTTGTGAGCCATGTGGTTTCTGGGAATTGAACTCAGGATCTCTCCTTTAAACCATCTCTCCAGCACCAAGATAATATCAAAAAGTTTGTTGGAGCCAGGTGATGATAGCACATGCCTTTAATTCCAGCATTCAGAAGGTAGAGGCAGGCAAATCTCTGTATATCAGAGTGGGATCGCCAGTGTTTCTTGGGATAGGCATTTAGCTCTGTGGCAGAGGTCTTGTCTAGCATACACAAGGCCCTGGGTTTGAGCCCCAGCACTGCAAGAAAAACAAAACGGTGGTCTAGCCTTTAATCCCAGCATTCAGGAGGAAAAGACAGGCAGGCTAGTCTGTAGAGTGAGTTCCCTGACAGCCAGGACTATACACACACACACACACACACACACACACAATGCCTGGGATCCCAACTCTTAGGAAATAGATTCTGGAGGATCAGAATTCATCTTCAGTTCAAAGCCAACCTGGCCTACCTACATAAAATCTTGACCAAAAAAAAAAAAAAAAAAAAAAAAGTCCAGGTGTGGAGCTACACACCTTTAATCCCAGAACTTGGGAGACAGAGGCAGGTGAATCTCAGTGAGTTCGAGGCCAGCCTGGTCTTCAAAGTGAGTTCCAGGAAAGTCAGGAACTGTTACACAGAAAAATCCTGTCTTGAAAATAACAAAATGAAACCAGAACTCCCATAAGGCTCGGTGGGTCTCACACCTGCAATCCTAGCGCTGGGGAGGCAAGGCTAGGAGAGTGAGTATCTGCACAAATTTCAGGACAGCCTGGTCTCCACAGTGAGACTGTCTCGAACAAAAGGAAACCTAGCCAGTCACTCTACAAACCTCATTTCTTCCGGGTTAATCTTTAAGAGGGCAACAAAAGGAGAGAATGGCATCTTGGGTCTTACACTACCCAAGTCCCAGCTTTGCCCACCCCACTCCACCTCATCCCCACGCCCATTCTAAGGCCCTACCCTACTCACCAATGATGTAGGAGAGTATGAGATTCCAGCCAGTGACAAACGCCAACAGCTGGCCCACTGTGACATAGCTGTAGAGATACGCTGAACCTGAACACGGCACCCTGGCCCCAAACTCAGCATAACAGAGTCCAGACAGCATTGAAGATACAGCAGCCACTAAGAAGCAAAGAATGATGGATGGTCCAGCTTTCTCTCTGGCTACTTCCCCAGCCAGGACATACACGCCTGCTCCCAGGGTGCTGCCCACCCCCAAGAACAGAAGGTCCAAAGTGGTCAGACATCGTGACAAGGGAGAATCAGACAGTTCGTTTGCGGCCAAGGGCCGCCGGCGTACCAACTTCTGACCAAAGTGATGAACATTCTGCCAAAACATCCTAGGCGCCTGGATCCAAACTTCTGGAAAACAAGAAGAGACATCAAGAATGATCACCAGACAGGGTGTGGTGGCCCACGCCATTAATCCCAGCACTTTGATGCAGAGGCAGGTGGATTTCTGGCAGTTCAAAACCACAGAGGTCTACCTAGTGAGGTCCAGAAAAGCCAGAACTACCTAGTGAGATCCTGTCTAAAGAAAAACAAAACAAGTAATAATAGCAATAAAGAGAAACACTTTTCTTGAAGCTGAAAGACTTAGAGGCACCTTAGCACTACTGCACTCCCCCTTCCTGGGAACCAGGACCCTGGTAACCAACCACGCGTGCACGAGAGCTTTGAGTACTTTCCATCCCCATTGTAGTCTTTTTTCTATAGACCCGGACCCTAGAACTGGGGTGAGACGACCTTGTAAACGCCATAACATTGATCAAGGTTCCTCCTTGTAACCATAACATTGATCAAGGTTCCTCCTTGTAACCATAACATTGATCAAGGTTCCTCCTTGTAACTGTTACAACATTGATTAAGTAGAGTTAGCTGACTGTTGAATGAACTAGTCAAAATAGTAGACAAATGATTTTGGGGCTTTCCCTTTGATTTTGTTCTACCCCTCCCTGATTTTGTGGTTTTTTCCTTTAAAAGAGCTTGTAATAGACAAAGCAGGGGTCCTTCTCCTCTCAAGGCTGGGGGACCTCTGCCTCGGCAGAATAAAAATTCCTCTTGCTATTGCATCAATCGTGTTGTGGGTGTCTCTTGGGGCGACCTCCTCCTTGGTGGGGCTTTAGGGCCCAACAAAGCCATGTGTCTTCAAACATAAATTAAAATTCCACCAACACTCTTCTTCAAAATCAACCCACCCTGCTTTCGAGTCAAACCACAAAAAATAACTATAATTTAGCCAGGCATACTGCCCTAATCTCAGGACTTGAAAGGCAGAGGCAGGCAGAACTGAGTTCAAGGTCAACCTGATCTACAAAGTGAGTTCCTGGACAGCCAAAGGTATTATACAGAGAAATCCTGTCTCAAATAAATAAATAAATAAACAAACAAACAAACAAATAAATAAATAAATAAATAAAATAGCTGTTAACTTTCTGGTAGTTGTGTATGTACCTGTCTCCCACTCCCTCTAAATGCACTCAAAATCATCCTGAAAGGTTGAGGCCCCTCACTGTCCCAGTAAAGCAATCCCAGCCTGTTGAGATCAAGTCTGTTTACCTCTTGCTGTCCTGGAACTCTCTGTAGAGCAGACTGGCCTCAAACTCAAAGATCCGCTGGGAATAAAGGCATGTGCCACCACCCCTGGCTAAATTACAGCTGTTGTGGGTTTTTTTGTTTGTTTGTTTGGTTGGTTGGTTGGTTGGTTTTTCTTGAGACAGGGTTTCTCTGTAGCTTTGGTGCCTGTCCTGGAACTAGCTCTTGTAGACCAGGCTGGCCTCGAACTTCCCGAGATCCATTCCCCCAGTACCTGGTTAAGTATCTCTTTACCTCCCTGCCTGCCTCCAAGACACTGCTTTCAAAAGCCCTTTTAACCCTGTGCTCCTGGATCCTAGGGGAGAAAAGCTGAGAGCTGCAAGCATAACCAGAAAGGCTTGTTTGTTTGGATTCCTTAGTGCCTCTCAGTCAACATTCCTTCCTCCCAAACTTGGGTCAGACGTTCTGTAACTCACCTTAAGAAAGAGAATCTCCAGTTTTGCCCCCCCCCCCGGGGGGGGGATGAAATAAAGCCAAAAACTGCCGACAAAAGCCAAAAATAAATGGGGGGTGGGGGGAGCATGTAGTGCATACTGGGATGCCAACAGGAAGATCGCCACAAGTTGGAGGCCAGGTTGACCTGCTGCTAGCAAGGCAGCCTGGTTTACAAGGAGAGTTCCAGGCCAGACAAAGCTACATAGTGAGACCCTGTTTCAAAAAAAAGAAAAAGAAAGAAAGAAAAGAAAACACAAAAAGCCCCATATGGACACCAGCAGGATGAATCAATAGTAAAGACACTTGTCACCATGCCTGACTATGTGAGTTCAAATCTCAGCCCTGCAGGTTGTACACCACAGGACTCACGTGCCCACATTTATACATACTCATATACAATAAAAGCTCCCCTGCCCCGTATCATACAATTCTCAAACTCCTTGCCACTCACATTTCCACCCACAACAAAACTGTGTGGAACACTCTTCCAAGAAAGTCCTCACAGACTTACCAGAGCCACTGGCTGAAAACCTGGAGCTTTGAATCTCTCCCTGAGGCTGACTTCAGGACCTGTGTGGAGCAGAAGCTGAAGGATCTTTGAGGCAGCAGGTGGGAGTTATGGCATTCAAATAGCTGCTGGAAAGTGCCTGGTAGGTAGGGTGGGGATAGGCAGGGAGGGACAGGGATCATCCCTCCTAAAGCAAGCACAGCCTTTCTCCTAGTTCTGGAGATGTCTTTTGTTTTTGAGGGAGGGTCTCACTTTGTAGACCAGGCTGGCTTCGAACTCACAGGAGTCTCCCTGCCTATGCTTCCAGTGCTGGGATTAAAAGTGCCTCGATCCTTTTAAAATTATGGTTAAAATAATAATAATACAGATATGGAGGGATGGCTCAGTGATGGTCGCTACTCTCCCAAAGAACAGAGGCTCTGTTTCCAGCATTCTTACCTGGCCACTTGAAAAGGCCTGTCACTCCAGGGGATCTTAAACCTCATGCTTCTTTGGGCACCTGTACTCCTGGGCACATACTCAAGCACATTCATGTAATTTAAAATATAATTTTATATCATTCATATATTTTATATCATTCATATAATTTAAAATAATAAATCTTTAAAAAAAAAACTACAAACCAGGCATGGTGATATATACCTTTAATCCTAGCATTTAAGATGCAGAGGCAGGCCAATCTTTGTGAGTTCAAGACCACCCTGGTCTACCGCCAGGGCTACACAGAGAAATCCTGTCTCAGAAAAACAAAAAACAAAAATACATGTCTTCAAGTTACCAATTTGAAAGCTGAGGCTGGTAGATTTCTGTGAGTTTGAGACTAGCCTGGCCTATAGGTCCAGACCTATCACAACCATCTGTAACTTGAGTGTTAGGGGATAGTACACCTTCTTCTAACCTTCTTGGGCACTGCATGCACAAGTTGCACAGACATCTATGCATGCAAAACACCCACACTCACAAAATAAAAATGACAACACAGCCGGGTGATGGTGGCACATGCCTTTAATCCCAGAGGCAGGTGGAGCTCCGTGAGTTCGAGGCCAGACTGGTCTACAAGAACTAGTTCCAGGACAGGCTCCAAAGTTACATAGAGAAACCTTGTCTTGAAAAACCAAAAAAGTAAAAAATTAAAAACTAAATAAATCAGCATCATAAGAACAGCGAGATAACTCATAAGGTAATGGGGTCTGTTGTCAAGCCTGCGGGTGAGAGTTCTCTACACAGGTTCCACATGGAGGAAGGAGAAAGCCAACTCCTACAAGCTGGCCTTTGACCAACATATGCATGCCCGCACCCACACATGCATGCCTGCACCCACACATGCCTGCACCCACACATGCATGCCCGCACCCACACATGCATACCCTCACCCACACATACATGCCCGCACCCACACATGCATGCCCGCACCCACACATGCATGCCCGCACCCACACATGCATACCCTCACCCACACATGCATGCCCGCACCCACACATGCATGCACGCACCCACACATGCATGCCCTCACCCACACATGCATGCCCTCACCCACACATGCATGCCTGCACCCACACATGCATGCACGCACCCACACATGAATGCACGCACCCACACATGCATGCACGCATAATGAATAAAACTGTTAACTTTAAAAAAAATGAGGGGGTGCTGGAGAGATGACTACGTGGTTAAGAGCATTGGCAGCTCTTCCAGAGGTCATGAGTTCAATTCCCAGCAATTACATGGTGACTTACAGTCATCTATAATGGGATTTGATGCCCACTTCTGGCATGCAGGTAGACCTCCAGATAGAGCACCATATACATAAAATAAATAATATTTTAGCTGGGCAGTGGTGGCTCACACCTTTAATCTCAGCACTCGAGAATTCAAGGCACTGTGAGTTCAAGGCCAGCCTGGTCTATATAGTGAGTTCCACAACAGCTGGACCTTGCCTCAAAATTAAAAAAAGAGAAGAAGAAGAAGAGGTGGAGAGGGAGAAAGGAGGAGGAGGAGGAGGAGGAAGAGGAGGAGGAGGAGGAGGAGGAGAAGGAGGAGGAGGAGGAGGAGGCTGGAGAGATGACTCTCAGCAGTTAAGAGCACTGAACTGCTTGCTCTTCCAGAGTTCCTGAGTTCAATTTCCAGCAACAACATGGTTCCTCACCACCACCTGTAATGAGATCTGGCACCCTCTTCTGGCCTGCAGGCATACATGCAGACAGAACACTGTATACATAATAAATAAATACTAAAAAAAAAAAAAAAAAAGAAAGAAAAAGAAAGGAAGGAAGGAAGGAAAGAAAGAAAGAAAGAAAGAAAGAAAGAGCAAATAAAGTGCTGTACAATGGTCTAACACTAGGCTATACCACACCTGGCTGAGCTTGAGGGTCTTGATATTCGTTCAACACCAGAAAAAAAGAATTAAGTCACCCCAGTTTTTGTTTCTGCTTGGCCTTTTGTTGTTGTTTGGGGGTTTTGATCATGGTTTTTGTTTGTTTATTCATTTTTTTTACAGTTATCTTTGGGAATAGTTCATGTATCCAACAGCACATACGTAAGTCAAAATTTGCAGGAATCTGTTCTCTCCTTCTACTTTTTGTGTTCCAGATAGCACACTAAGTCCTTGGGTTTGTTAGCAAGCCACTCTACCCCATGAACCATCTCTCCCCAGACCTTGATTTTGTGTGGTTTGTGTTGTTGTGTTTCTCTGTGTAGCCCTGACAGTCCTGGATCTTGCTTTGTCGCTCAGGCTAGGCTCAAACTCATAGAGATCTGCCCGGCTCTGCCCAAGTGTTGAAACTAACCACTTGGCTCTGATTTTGCTTTTGTTTTTATGCATATGAGTGATCCAGTACGAGTGGATATCTTTGCACCACATGAAGACTGTGTCAGATCCTCAAGAACTTGAGTTAACAGATGGTTGTAGGAACTGAGCCAAGCTTCTCCATCAGAGCAGTGAGAGCTCTTGAGGAGTAAATCACTATCCAGCCCTCCAACCCTGTCTTTCCCTTCCTCCCTCCCTCCCTCTCTCTCCCTTTCTTTCCTTCCCTTTTTTGTTTTTTTTTTTTTTTTTGCTTTGCTTTGCTTCGCTCTGTTCTTTTTGTTTTTTGAACTGATATTTATTGAGCTCTACATTTTTCTCTACTCCCCTCCCTGCCTCTCCCCTACCCCCTACACACCTCCCCCAAGGTCCCCATGCTCCCAATTTACTCAGATCTTGCCTTTTTATACTTTCTACTTTCCATGTAGATTAGATCTATGTAGTTTCTCTTAGTGTCCTCAATGTTGTCTAAGTTCTCTGGGATTGTGGTTTGTAGGCTGGCTTTCTTTGCTTTATGTTTAAAAACCACCTATGAGTGAGTACATGTGATAATTGACTGTGTCTGGGTTACCTCACTCAAAATAATGTTTTCTAGCTCCATCCATTTTCCTGCAAAATCCAAGCTGTCATTTTTTTTTCTCCTGTGTAGTACTCCATTGTGTAAATATACCACAGTTTTCTTGTCCATTCTTCAGTCGAGGGGCATTTAGGTTGTTTCCAGGTTCTGGCTATGACAAACAAAGCTGCTACAAACATAGTTGAGCACATGTCCTTGTGAGATGATTGAGCATCCTTTGGATATATACCCAAAAGTGGCATTACTGGGTCTTGAGGAAGGTTGTTTCTGAATGTTCTGAGAAATCGCCACACTGACATCCAAAGAGGTTGTACCAGCTTGCATTTTCACCAGCAATGCAGAAGTGTTCCCTTTTCCCCACAACCTCTCCAGCATAAGTTGTCATCAGTGTTTTTGATCTTGGCCATTCTTATAGGTGTAAGATGGAATCTCAGAGTTGTTTTGATTTGCATTTCTCTGATGACTAAGGATTTTGACCATTTCCTTAAGTGTCTTTCGGCCATTTTAGATTCCTCTGTTAAGAGTTCTCTGTTTAGGTTTGTACTCCATTTTTTTTATTGGATTATGTGATCTTTTGGTGTCTAATTTCTTGAGTTCTTTGTATATTTTGGAGATCAGATCTCTGATGTAGGGTTAGTGAAAATCTTTTTCCATTCTGTAGGCTGTCATTTTGTCTTGTTGACTGTGTCCTTTGCTTTACAGAAGCTTTTCAGTTTCAGGAAGTCCCATTTATTAATTGTTTCTCTCAGTGCCTGTGCTGTTGGGGTTCTATTTAGAAAGTGTTTCCCTGTGCTAATGCATTCAAGTGTACTTCCCACTTTCTTGTCTATAAGTTTCAGTGTGGCTGGCTTTATGTTGAGGTCTTTGATCCATTTGGACTTGAGTTTTGTACATGGTGATAGATATGGGTCTGTCTATTTTCATTTTTCTACATGTTGATATCCAGTTATGCCAGCACCACTTGTTAAATATGCTTTCTTTTTTCCATTTAATATTTTTTGCTTCTTTATCAAGTATAAGGTGTTCAAAGATGTGTGGATTGATATCCAGGTCTTCTATTCAGTTCCATTGGTCCTCCTGTCTATTCTTATGCCAATACCAGGTTGTTTTCAGTACTGTTGCTCTGTAGCAGAGTTTGAAGTCAGGGATTGTGATGCCTCCATAAGTTCTTTTATTGTACAGGATTATTTTGGCTATTCCGGGTATTTTGCTTTTCCAAATGAAGTTGAGTACCATTCTTTCGAGGTCTTTGAAGAATTTTGCTGGAATTTTGAATCTGTAGATTACTTTTGGTAAGATTGCTATTTTTACTATATTAATTCTGCCTACCCAAGAGCATGGGAGGCCTTTCCACTTTCTGGTGTCTTCTTCAATTTCTTTCTTCAAAGATTTAAAGTTCTTGTCATACAAGTCTTCCACTTGTTTTGATAGAGTTACTCCAAGATATTTCATGTTATTTGTGGCTATTGTGAAGGGCGTTGATTCCCTGATTTCTTCCCTAACCCTATCATCTGTGTACAGGAGAGCTACTGATTTTTTTGAGTTAATCTTGTATCCTGATATATTGCTGAAAGTGTTTATGAGTTGTAGAAGTTCCTTGGTAGAATTTTTGGGATCACTTATGTAAACTATCATATCATCAGCAAACAGTGAGAGTTTGACTTCTTCTTTTCCAATTTGTATCCCATTGATCTCCTTTGGTGTCTTATTGCTGTAGCTAAGACCTCAAGAACTATATTGAATAGATAATGAGAGTGGACAAGCTTGTTTTGTTCCTGATTTCAGTGGAATCGCTGAGGGTTTCTCTCCATTTAGTTTGATATTGGCTGTTGGCTTGCTGTATACTGCCTTAATTATGTTTATGTATGTTCCACGTATCCCTGTTCTCTTCAAGACCTTTATCATGAAGGGATGTTGTATTTGGACAAATGCTTTTTCGGCATCTAATGAGACGATCATGTGGTTTTTATTTTTCAGCCTGTTTATATGTTGGATTACGTTGACAGATTTTCGTATGTTGAACCATCCATGCATCTGTAGGATGAAGCCGACTTGGTCATGGTGGATGATGGTTCTCATGTGTTCTTGGATTTGCTAGTACTTTATTTAGTATTTTTGCATCAATGTTCATGAGTGAGATTGGTCTCTAATTCTCTTTCTTAGTATTGTCTTTCTGTGGTTTGGGTAGCAGAGTAATTGTAGCATCATCAAAAAACTTTGGCAATATTCCCTCGGTTTCTATTGTGTGGAATAATTTGAGGAGTATTGGTATTAGTTCCTCTTTTTTAACTCACAATTTAATTATCAATTACTTTATTCATTATTTGTTATTAAACTACAATCTTTTTTAAAGATTTATTTATTATGTATACAACATTCTGCTTCCATGTATGCCCGCACACCAGAGGAGGGCGCCAGATCTCATTACAGATGGTTGTGAGCCACCATGTGGTTGCTGGGAATTGAACTCAGGACCTCTGGAAGAGCAGCCACTGAGCCATCTCTCCAACCCAGTATTGGTTCCTCTTTGAATGTCTTATAGAATTCTGAGCTGAAACCATCTGGTCCTGGGCTTTTTTTGGTTGGGAGACAGTTATAGTTCTGTTTAATTTGCTTATCTGATCTTGATTTAATTTTGGTGATATTTATCCAGAAAGTTGTCCCTTTCCTTTAAGCTTTCCAATTTTGTGTAGTACAGATTTTCAAAATATGACCTGATGATTCTTTGTATTTCCTCTGTGTCTGTTGTTATGTCCCTTTTTTCATTTTTTGATTTCGTTTAATTTGGATTTTCTCTCTCTGCCTTTTGGTTAGTTAGGATAAAGTTTTGTCTATTTTGTTGATTTTAAGAACCAACTCCTTGTCTCATTGATTCTTTGTATTGTTTTCTTTGTTTCTATTTTGTTGATTTCAGTTCTCAATTTGATAATTTCCTGCTGTCTAGTTGTCTTAGGTGAGTTTGCTTCTTTTTGTTCTAAAGTTTTCAAATGTTCTATTAATTCACTAGTGTGGGATGTTTTTCCAGCTTCTTTATGTAGGCATTTAGTGCTATGAACTTGCCCCTTAACACTGCTTTCATTGTGTCCCATAAATTTAGATATGCTGTGTCGTCATTTTCATTGAATTTTAGGCGTTCTGTTCTGTTTTTAAGACAAAGTTTCTCTGTGTAGCCTTGGCTATCCATGAATTCACTCTACCAGGTTGTCCTCAAACTCACCTGCCTCTACCTCCTGAGTGTTGGGATTAAACGTGTGTGCCACCACCGCCAGGCTCTTTCTTTCATTTTTTTCTTAAGACAGGGTTTCCTAGCCGGGCGGTGGTGGCACACACCTTTAATCCCATCACTTGAGAGGGGAAGAGTTTGTGGACAGCCTGGTCTACAAAGTGAGCTCTAGGTAGGACAGCCAAGGTTGTTACACAGAGAAACCCTATCTCGAAAAGAAAAAGAAAAGAAAAGTAAAAGAAAAATGACAGGGTTTCCTGATGGCCTCAAACACAATATGCAGACATTAAGACAACCCTGAACTCCTGATCCTCCCGCCTCCATTTCCCAATACTAGGATTTGCAGGCACATATCACCCCGCTGATATAAAACTAACAGTTTCTGAGCTGGGAAGCAGTGGTGTACACCTTTAATCCCAG
This sequence comes from Microtus oregoni, assembly GCF_018167655.1. Classification (NCBI taxonomy): domain Eukaryota; kingdom Metazoa; phylum Chordata; class Mammalia; order Rodentia; family Cricetidae; genus Microtus; species Microtus oregoni. The sequence continues at coordinate 40,288,079 of NW_024543065.1, forward strand.
CATTTGGGAGACAGAGGCAGGTGGATCGCTGAGTTCAAGGCAGGTTGCTCTACAGACTGAGTTCCAGGACAGCTAGGGCTACACAAAGAAACCCTGTCATGAAAAACAAAAAGAAATTAAGCTTCTCTTGCTAAACAAAGCTTCTTTTGTGGGGGTAAGAGTTACATTTATCAGTCTAGGCAAGAAGTCAGGATGTCTGTCCTTCAGTTTGGTTTCCCAGGACCTTCAGGATAGCAGGAAAGAGCCAACTCCCAGGGCTGAAGGGAAGGCTCACAGATTAACAGCACTTATTGCAGAGGACTGGGGTTCGATTCCCAATACCCATATGGTTCACAATCACTCCATTTGTAACTCCAGTTCCAGGGGATCCAACGCTTTCTTGAGCCCTCTATGAGCACCAAGCCCTCTCAGTGCGCATACATGCACAAATGAAATAAAACCAACAAACCTAAAAAAGAACTGAAAAGGACCAACTCTTATAAGTTATCCTCTGAACTCTGAAGCGCAGTTAATAAAAGTACAGGGTCAGAAATTGGGGTTCAACCTAAAGATCCGAAAAGCAAAAGAGCCAACCACTGGTTCTTACCTCGACTAAAATGGCGATCCTGCTTCCAGGAATCTCAAAAGGAACTGTTTCTGAGAGTTGTTTCGCCAAGTCTCCTATTCCTCTCTAGGGCTAGGATCAAAGGCAGATACCACTGAGATTAAAGGAATGCACCACCTGATTTCTATGGCAGCTAGGGTGGCTACTGGGATTAAAGGTGTGTGTCACCATACCCTGGTCTGTAAGGCTGACCAGTGGGACTGTTTTACTCTCAGATCTTCAGGCAGCCTTTATTTATGAAAATACAATTGAAATGCTACTATAAAACTCCTCATAGACATCACTGCACATACCCTAAACACACACACACATAAAAACATATACATGCCCACACACACCCACACAAATAAATAAACAAAAAAGCCAAATAAATGTAATTTGTAAAAATAAAAGTTGCTGTTAGGATTTCAACAAGGAAGGGCAGTAGCTGATACATTCTGAACAAGGGTCTCTCCTTAAAAAAAAAAAAAAAAAAAAAAAAAAGAAGAAGAAGAAGAAGAAGATTTCGGGCAGTGGTGGTGCACGCCTTTAATCCCAGCCCTTGGGAGGCAGAGGCAGGCAGAACTCTGTGAGTTCGAGGCCAGCCTGGTCTACAAGAGCTAGTCTAGAACAGGCTCCCAAACTACAGAGAAACCCTGTCTCGGAAGAAGTAAAATTTATTTTACATGTTTGAGTGTTTTACCTGCATGGATGTCTGTGCACCACATGTATACAGGGTGCCCACAGAGGTCAAAAGTGGGCTTTAAATCCCCTGAAATTAGAGTTACAGAAGGTTGTGAGATACCATCTTGGTGGTACTGGGAACTGAACCGGGGTCCTCTGGCTACCAACAGGTCTCTCAACAAGTCTTTAACTTTATTGCCAGTACAATTTTCCCCTCTTTTATCTTTTTAATTTTACTATTATATCTTTAATTTATTCATGTATGCATTCTTTCTAAAGTATCAGTGCTCTGTCTGCGTGTTTACCTCCATACCAGAAGAGGGTATCAGATTCCATTATAGATGGTTGTAGGTCATCACATGGTTGCTTGGAATTGAACTCAGATCCTCTGGAAGAAGAGCCAGTAATCTTAAGGGCTGAGCCATCTCTCCAGTGCTGTGGGAACTCCTTGAGCCAATGGTGTTTAAGATACTGGCTCACTCTGGGTGTGGCCACATGTACTATGAAACAGATATAGAAACCTGTGCAGCTTCTCTTGGATGCTGGATTCGGTTCCTGTTCCCTGCTGTGTAGAGGACTGTTGATCTGTGAGTCTAAATAAAGAACCCTTATTATACTCCATTCTGAGCTAGTGTGGGATTATTTTATCAGGATCCTTTACTTCTGGTCCCCAGCATGGGTGGAGCTGGGTGGAGCACAAACCACATGGGGTGGAGCAGTTATCCCTGCTCGAGGTGACTCGCCAGCCTACGTGTGCGCTTTTCCTCTACTGCCTGCCCTGCCAGGGGCCTGCACGCGGGCTGCTGCAGCCTCTCCAGCTGGTGCCCAGGCCCCACAGCTAACCCGCCCGTGCATGCTTTTCGTTCATCGCGATCCCTGCTGTGTCCTGCCTGCTGGCCAGCGCATCCACACCCTGTTCACGGCTCCCGCCTGCCAGCAAGTTTGGGGTTCATTGATATTCTGGCCAACTCAATTCTCCATATACAAATGTGTTACTCTTAACTCATTAACCAAATTTAGTAACTAAGTCTCAGGTTATTCAGGAACTGGAATCTGCCTTGCCACTGCGAGTCGTGTACCTGCAACTGTGCGACACCTGCTGGTCAATAAAGATTATTGCACATACAACAGTATCCTGAAGACCCAAAACAAGGTACGTTCATTTGATTAATAAATAAATCAATAAATTTGAAAGTTATATAATTACAGACAATATCACAACCCAGGAATTTTATAACCTTTTTGCTTACACTATGGATGCTATTCTGCAAGGCTTATGTGATTTTTTCTTATACATCCCTTTTTCTGGTATTGATACTTAGTTTTGTCCTTCATATTATATCCTTAAAAAGATACTTTGAGGGCTGGAGAGATGGCTCAGAGGTTAAGAGCATTGACTGCTCTTCCAGAGGTCCTGAGTTCAATTCCCAGCAACCACATGGTGGCTCACAGCCATCTGTAATGAGATCTGGTGCCCTCTTCTGGCATGCAAGCATACATGGAAGGAATGTTGTATACATAATAAGTAAATAAATCTTTAAAAAAGAAGAATGGGCTCGTTTTTTTTTTAAAAAAAAAAAAGATACTTTGATACCAGAATCAAGAATGAGGCACTTTTAGAAATGATACAGTCTTTACAGACTAATAATGTACACTAGCTGACACAGGATTTATACCATTGAAAATCAAAAGCCAGCTGAAAAAATTAATAGCATTGAAAAGGATAACAGCAATTTTACAGACAAAATTCAATACATGTCAATGGGTTATGAAACCTTACAAAAGGGTGCTGAAAAATTATCTGAAAGAATTCATATAGTTGAAATTGACAATCAAAATCATAAAAACTTACCATAAAAAGTTATGATACGTTAGCAGATAGAATATCTTTCCAGGAAGGCACGCTGTACGCCATCGAAATTATATCCAAGGATGAGAAGTTATCACTAATAAAAAAAATGTCATATCTTGGAATCCTATGTGCAGAATGAGGACCAGAAGTCATGTGAGTCAATGAAATCATTAGAAATATTCACAGGTCAAAGATTCTGGCTTTATAGAAGACAGCGGTGAAAAGATTTGAAAGGATTGAGGAAGTTATCAGAACTGATGAGCAGGGAGAGAAGATACAAAGGAAGAATTTAACATTGCCAGTCCTTGTCAGAGTCAGAGATGACTTACCAGGAGTTTTAGCTACTTCAGAATCACCTCTGACAAACCACCCAGTACTACATAACCAAATAGATTCAAAGAATGCAAACGAAACCCTTTATCATACTCCTCTCTGAGCTAGTGTGAGATTACGTTATTGCGATCCTTTACACTCAGGCCTTTATTTTCATTGTTTTTTTGATAGGTTTTTACATAGCCCAGGCTGCTCAACACACCCTGATTGTGGGGCTTTATGCATGCTAGGCCATTTATCCATGAGTTTAGCCACATCTCAAGCCACCTTGTTCATTCTTGGATCTTGAAAAAAATGAGCAAAAGAGCTCCAAGAGAAACTGGGTATGATGACTTAGGCTCCCTTCAGTTAGAGAGGCTAAGGCAGGAGGATGAAGAATTCAAGGCTAGTCTAGGATACTCTGAGATCATCCGAGAAAGGTGGGGCAGGCTTGGTTGTACACACCTTTAATTCCAGGACTAGGTAGGGAGTGGCAGGCAGATTTCTGTGAGTTTGAAGTCATCACGGTCTACATAGTGAGTACCAAAACAAGACAGCCAGGGTGGCAATCCCAGCACTCAGGAGCTGTAGACAGGAGATCAGGAGTTCAAAACTGTCCAGGAAAATCAGACGTTCAACATTACCCTAAGCTACATCGAAAGTTTAAGGCAACCTTGGGAAGCATGAGACTATATAAATAAGTAAATAAATAAATAAATAAATGGAAAAAGGAAAAGATTAGAGAGATTAAGATAGGGTGTGAATCAGTGCACAACTGGATTTCAACTATACTACCTAAAGGTTCAGAAACAAGTATAATTACAATTTATTATGCTTTGTTTTTCAACAGGGTTCCATGCTACCCTATAGGTCACTTTGTTACCCAGATTTGCCTCAAACTCAGCAATCCTTCTGCTTCCAATCCCCAAGCACTGAAATGACTGTTGTGGACCACCTCACCCAGTTTAAATGAGAGGAACTCCCAGGCAGGGCAGTGGCACACACCTGTAATCCCATCACTTGGGAGGCAGAAGCAGGCAGATCTCTGTGAGTATGGTCTAAAGCGCTAGTTCCAGGACAGAGCTGTTACAAAAAGAAAACCTGTTTCGAAAACTCAAAAATAGATAAATAAATTCTAGGAACTCTCTAACTAAGGAACAAACATCTAAGGTAAAAAGGAGTGGCCCGGGTACTTCAGAATTAATCCTCTGGTATTTTGGAAGTGGCTCAGTCTCCTTCTGGGTTTTAAGTCTTAACCAAGGATTCCCCCTGAACTCAGCTTCCCATGGTGAAGCACCTGGGGCTAAAATCCAACTCTTCTAAAAACAAGGGCCTGGCACTGTAGAGATGGCTCAGAACCTAGGAGGGTATTGGTCTTCTAGACAACAAGGGTTCACTGCCCAGCACCCAAGTGGAGCAGCTCACAACTGCCTTTAACTCCCGACTGATGGATCTGATACCCGCTCTGCTATCTGTGAGCACACAGACACACACACAAACACTCTTTGTTTTAATCAAAATTAGATGTGTTTGTTTTATGTATATGAATATTCAGATACACCACCCACAGGATTCCCCGGAACTGAAGTAACAGATGGTTGCCAGCCACCACGTAGATGATGGGAACTGAACCCGGATCCTCAGCAACAGCAATAGGTGCTCTTAACCTCTAAGACATGTCTCCAGCTTGTTTTTAAACTTGAATCAAAATGGAAATAAGCGACAAGGGACTGGGGCACCACACACAGAGAGGCACCAACACCACAGTTGGCTTGTCTGTATCCTTGAGTATTTGACCACACACAGATTGGTTGTCGGTGGTGATGGTGGTTATGGGTGGGAGAGCAATTCACCTGCCTCCGTATTCTGAATACTGGCACTAGTACTCAAGTAAGTATTTCTGAGAACATGTCGGTAAAATAACAATAAACTGGGGTATGCTTTAGTGGTAAAACCAGTAGACTTAACTGTCAAAAGAGGAAAGGCAGAATAGAGGAAGGGCTGCACAAGCTTGTAATCCTGCACACCGAGGATAAGTTTAGGCTTTGGTTTGGTTTGTGGCATGTTGATGATGAGACCAGCTGAGGACTTTGCCTGTGCTAAGCATGGAGCAGCCTCAATAACAGCCCTGAAAGAATTTCGCTAACATAAAGATTCCTTAAAAGCAGCACCTGCTGGTCACATCCTAACCACAAGAAACAGAGAAAGAAACGCAGCCAAGCCAAGACACAAAGGAGCCGCCTAGGGCATGGAGGCTGTGTGTGTGGTGCATTGGAAACTGGACCTGGAACCTCTTGCTGGCAGGTCATCTACCTCCTGGCTCCAGACCAGGACCCCCACACTTACTTCTATCTGGAGAAAGACCTCACCCTGTTTTTTCCATCTGAGGTAAAACTCACAAACTGAAAGGCAGCCATTTTCTTTTATTGAGACAGTAGCCCAGGCCGGCTGAAGCTGTGAACATTTGCCGTGCATCAGCCGCCGAAATGATGGAATGACAGCGAAGAGCTGCCCTGATTAACCACTGTAAAGTGAGCCACGTGGGTGGAGAAATGACTCCGGGGTTAAGAGCACTTCTTGCTTTAGCAGAGGACTGGGGTTCAGTTCCCAGCATCCACATGGTGGTTCATAATTTCTGTAACTCCACTCCAAAGGATCTAACACACTCCTCTGGTTTCTGGTGTACAAACATACATGCAAGTAAAATACCCATATACATAAAATAAAATTAATTCATTAGCAGTGATGTAAATGGGCCGTTTGTAAATTCATAATATCACAAATTCACCCACTTTCTGTAGTCTCCAAATATTTTCCAGTTTGGTTTGTTTGTGGGGTTTTGGTCTGTTCATCTCAAGTCTGGTTTTTGTTTTAGGCATCACAAGCTAACCTCAAATTCATAAAAAAAAAATCTTCCTTCTTCGGTTTCCGAAGAGCTGTGATTACAGCTCCCAAATATGTCATCACCCTAAGGATAACACCCACGTGTCTTCCTGCCCTCCCCACCATCCATCCAGGGATGCCTGCACGCATGGATGTGTCCACCCCCACAATGGACCACCAAAGTTCCATTTGCGCCACTGCCAAGTCACAGTGGAATACTATTTCAGTCATGACATCCACAGCTTAAAGACAGATGGAAGCAAAAGAAAGCAAAACATGAAGGCAGGTGAGTAGCTCTATTTTTTTTTTCTGTGTACAGTGGGGTGTTGGTGTGGGCGGGAAGTTGATATGCTCCCATGCTAGTGCACAAGTACAGAGGCCAAGTGTCTGTTCTTTTCTTCCATCAAGTAGGTCCCAGGGATCGAACTCAGGTCATCATCCAACAAGTTTATCTACTGAGCATGAGTCTCCCTGGGCCACTAGAGACTTTTTTTTTTTCAAAACATCACTTCTCTGTAGCTTTTGTTCCAATTCTGGAACTAGCTCTTGTAGACCAGGCTGGCCTTGAACTCACAGAGATCTGCCTACCTCTGCCTCCCAAGTGCTGGGGTTAAAGGCTAGCCTCCTGATTTCAAGTGCCGTCCTATCTCTTGTCACATTCTAGCAGTCTCTTGTCATGAGTGTTTGTGTGTGTGGTGTGTGTGTGTGTGTGTGTGTGTGTGTGTGTGTGTGTTTTCCAGACAGGGTTCTCAGTCGTTAGCCTTGGCTGTCCTGAAACTCACTTTGTGTACCCAGCTAGCATGGAACTCAGAGATCCTCCTGACTCTGCCTCGTGAGTGCTGGGATTAAAGGTGTGTGCCACCATGACTGGCTTGCCTTAAATTTTCTAAATAAATGGAATTTGTGTGTCTTGCATTGATGGTATACACCTTTAATCCCAGCATTTAGGAAGCAGAAGCAGGCAAACCTCTGTGTTCAAGGCCAGTATGGTCTACAGCACAGTGAGTTCAAAGATAGTCAGGGGTACACAGAGAAATCTGAAATCCTTTCTCAAACAAACAACTACAAAAAAAAAAGAGGAATTTGCATGCCAACTTGAGACATCCTCTGCTTTTAATCTCAGCATCTCAGCTATCTCAAGGCCAAGCTTGGAGAACTTTAGGACTAACCTGGGCTTCATAAATAATCTTCCCACCCCAAACCTGAGAGTCATATGACACTGTGAGCCTTTAATCCTAGGGCTGAGAGTATGGAGGCAGAAAGATCTCTATGAGTTTGAGGCCAGCTGCATCTTCACAGGGAGCTCCAGGCCAGCCATGACTGTACTAGAACATGCTATGCTGACCAGGCTGGCCTCAAACTCAGAGAGATCCACCTGCCTCTAACTCTGGAGTGCTGGATTAATAGCACCCACCACCATGCCCAGCTTTAAAAAATTTTATTTTCATCTGGGTGGTGATGGTACACACCCTTAATCCCAGCACTCAGGAGGCGGAGGCAGTCAAGTTTGAGGCCAGGTCTACAAGAGCTAGTTCCAGAACAGGCTCCAAAGCTACAGAGAAACCCTGTCTCGAAAAAACAATTTTTTTTTTTTTTACAGAGACAGGAAACAAGGTGTCTCTGTGTAGCCCTGGCTGTCCTGGAGCTCTGTAGAGCAGGCTGCCTTACAGCGATCCTTCTGCTTCTGTCTCCCGAGTGCTGGAGTTAAAGGCATGCACCAGTATACCCAGTTTGAAAGGTGTCCTTTAACAAACCTCACAAGAGCAAGAGATCCAGCCCCATGCCCTGTATCTCCATCCAAACAATGCAGCCAAATCATCAAGGCTAGGATATGGTTTCCACTGACAGATTGCTAACTCAGTAAACTCAAAGCCCTGGGTTTGAAACCAATAGTTCACACCTGGAATCTCAGCCCTGGGGATGAGGAGGTTGGAAGATCAGAAGCTCACAGCTGTTCTCAGCTTCATAGGGCTTTGAATGAACCAGTCTGGGCTACAAGAGACGGACTCTCAACATCAATAAAGACAACAAATGTAAGACTGGTAAGATGGCTCAGATACGCATGACACACAAAGGAAGGAAGAAAATAAAGTGAAATAGGGTCAGAAAGATGGCTCAGAGGATAAAGGTGCTTACTGCCAAGTATGATAAACTGAGTTCGATCCGCAGGGATCCACATGATAGAAGGAAAGAAGCGACTCCCACAAATTGTCTTCTGAGCTCCATGTGCACATAAAATACATTTGAAAAGAAGATTTTTATTTTGTTTGTTTTGTTTTTTCCCCCAGACAGTGTTTCTCTGTAGCTTTGGAACTGGTCCTAGAACTTGCTCTGTAGACCAAGCTAGCCTCGAACTCACAGAGATCTGCCTGTCTCTGCCTCCCAAGTGCTGGGACTAAAGACGTATCCCACCACCACCTTGCAAAAAAAGTTTTGAATTAAAATTAGTCAGCCAGAGATGGCTCAGCATTAAGAGCAAATACTGCTTTTTCAGAGAACCCAAGTTGAGCTCCAGCCCTCATGTCACGCAGCAAACACCTGGAACTCCAAGTCAGCGAGAATCTAATACTTCTGACCTCCCAGGGTACCTGTGTTCACATACTCACGCACCTTCCATACACTCACAAATAGAGGCTAGAGAAAGATCTCAGTGGTTAAGAGCACCAGCTGTTCTTTGAGAGGACCCAGATTCAGATCCCAACACTTACATTTTTTGTTGTTGTTACTTTGTTTTTGTTTTTCGAGGCAGGGTTTCTCTGTGTAACAGTCCTAGCTGTCCTCGAACTTACAGAGATCCACCTACCTTTGCCTCCTGAGTGCTGGGATTAAAGGCATGTGCCACCACTGTCCGGCTCCTACATGGGTTTCTTTTCTTTCTTTCTTTCTTTCTTTCTTCCTTTCTTTCTTTCTTCTCTTCTTCTTCTTCTTTTTTTTATTTTTGCTTTTCAAGACAGGGTTTCTCTATAGCTTTGGAGCCTGTCTTGGAACTAGCTCTTGTAGACTTGCTTGGCCTTGAACTCACAGAGATTCCTCTGCCTCTGCTGCCTCTGCTGCCTCTGCCTCCCAAGTTCTGGGATTAAAGATGTGAATCATCACCACATGGGTTTCTTACAACCACCTGTAACTCCAGTCCCAGAAGAATCTGATGCCTTCTGGCTTCTTCTGATCCACATCTCAGTTCCCAGAACCCACATGTACCTTGTCAGGAGATCTGATGTCCTCTTTCTGCCTTCTATGGGCTTCTACACACATATGTCCAAACCCACACACATACACAAAAATAAAAATAAAATAAACATTAAGGGCTAGAGAGATGGCTTAATGATTAAGAGCTCAACTGCTTTCCCAGAAGCCCTGGGTCCAGTTCCCAGCAACCACACTTCAGCTCACAACCATTTGTAACCCCAGTTCCAGGCAGATCTATCACCTGCTTCTGGCTCATATGTGCCGTGCACACATTGTGCTGCATAAGCATCATGTATGCCGGCAGAAGACCCATACACATAAAAGTGAACATTTCTTTAAAATGTTCCATTCTGGGGACTGGAGAGATGCTACTCTTCCAGAGGACCTGGGTTCCATTCCCACAAGATCTCGTGCCCTCCTCTGGCCTGCAGGCATACACGAAGGCAAAACACTATACATAATAAATAAAAATCTTTTTTTAAAAAAAAATGTTCCATTCTACCCAGTACTTTGGAGGCAGAGGAAGGTAGATCTCTGTGAGTTCGGTCTAGTCTGGTCTACAAAGCAAGTTCCAGAACAGTCAGGGCTGCTGTACAGACAAACCCTGCCTGGGGAAAAAAAAAGCAAATAAAAAATAAGTAAAGCAAATAAAATGTTCCTTTCTGAACGACAAGTGATGCCCCACCCCCTTTCAGAGTGTTCTGCTATGTAGTCGAGGCTGACCTAGAACTCAGGTCTTACTGCCCCAGCCTCCAAAGGCTTGAATTCCATACATGGAATAGAGTGCCTGGATAATCCTTTGGAATCCCTGTGTGTTACTCAAAGGAATGCACAGCAAGTCCAGACTCAACAGTGCAGAATGCTCATAATGCACATAACCATGTGTTTCTATTGGAGGTGTCAAATTCTTCCCTGTGCCTTTCAGACCACGAGCATATTAACTTGCAGACTATTCCAAAATGGTGCTACTGAGAGCTTTGTTAAAATGGTTCAGAGGTAGGGAGGCTGAAGACAGAGGAATCTTGTTCACCTTGGCCTGAAGACTGCATTTTTATAAATTTTTTCTTGTGTATACAGTTGTCACAGTACACAAATGAAAATTAAAGGGCGTATTTGTGGAGTGACTTCTCTCCTACCACCTGTACCTGAATTCTGGGACTTCCGTAGTGCAGTGCCACATGACCCCTGATGTACTCATAATAATTTTTTTTTTTCAAAAAAAACAGCTGGGGGCTGGAGAGACCACTCATCAATGAAGAGTACAGGTTGATGTTCCAGAGGGTGTCATTACATTCCCAGCCCCCCCCCCCAAGGTGCTTTACAGACCGCATCTGCTGCTGCTAGTGCGCTGATCCAGGTGCTACACGTTAGCCATTCTCACAAGAGATGCCAACAATCACTGCTTCCAAAAACCCCCATAACACAGATGGTATCAGCCTGCAATGATTGGGCTAGGACTGATGACATGCTCACAGTCCCCCATGTCTGCCAACCCCAGTGCAATTGCCAGAAGAGCTTGATGGAGAGCATCAGAGTCACTGAAAGAGGAGTTACATACAGATGGTTGTGAGCAGACACTGCTCTCAACTTCTGAGGCATCTCTCCAGCCTCCAGTTTCTATTGATTACTATTACTGCTACTAATAATGCAGAGCTCATGTGTCAGAACACTCACGTGGCAACAGAAATCAAAGGAGAACTTTGGATTCTGCCTCTCCGCTTTTACAAGTGGATTCCGGTGACTAAACCGGCTGCTAGACATCCCAGAAAAGTGCTTCTACCTGCAGAGTCACCCCAAACATCCCGATATCACCGCGGCATCCTGGGGATAATAAGGATCAGATCATAGTAAGAGGAAGACAAAGAGGGAAGAGGTGGATCTGTGGGTGTGGTTGGACAAGGATATATACATAAGACACGTGTTTGCCCGCCACGTGGGCCTTACTTGCAGAACTTACTCCAAGGAGCAGCTATGGTTAAGATGTCATCATCCCCTTTCACCCTTCCTGAAGGTAAGACAGAGAAAGGGGTGAGCCCTGGGTGTCTGACAGACACATTCTGTACTTGTCAAGTACAGAACCCAGTATGGAGACCTAGGTCCTGTCTTGCTTTTTCATTTTATCATTGTTTACTTTTGTTGTTGTTGTTTTGGTTTGGTTCGGTTTGGTTTTCAAGACAGGGCTTCTCTGTTTAACAGTGCTGGCTGTCCTGGAGCCCCTCTGTAGACCAGACTGACCCCAAATTCAGAGATTGGCCTGATTTCAAGTGCTGGAATTCGTTGGCAAAGGGACCGTATTATGGCGATCAGAGATGACTTAGAATAGGTTCTCTCCTACCATAAAGATCCCGGGATTCAAACTTGGGTAATCAGGCATGGTTGCTGTTTCCTTTGTTTACTGAGCTATTTCTCGCTTTATTCAGGTTAAACTCTGAAGGTTAACCTATTAGGATCCTTTTTAATTATTATTATTTGAGACAGGGTTTCTCTGTAGCTTTTGAGCCTCTCCTGGAACTAGCTCTTATAGAGCAGGCTACTCTTGAACTCACAGAGATCTGCCTGCCTCTTGCCTCCCGCGTGCTGGAATTAAAGGCGTTCACCACCACTGCCCGTTGCCTACTTGGATCTCTAAGGACAACTGAGTCTTTAAGGAGGACTATACTCACTGATTATGCACTCAGATACTTTGAAGTTCTGGTTGCTTTGTTAATTTTGTTCTTGCTCCCTCAATATAGTTGATCATTAAACACAGCTAGCATAGAGAAATGTTATAAAGGGGTTAGAAGGATGATACTGTGGTTAAGAGTACTAGATAGGGACCTGGATTCAATACCAGTGTGGTGCCATCTGTGACTGCAGTCCCAGGGGGTCTGACATCGTCTGGCCTCTGTGAGCACTGTACATGGTACACAGACAGGCATGCATTCAAAACACCCATATACATCATTTTTGGTGGGTCAGTGGTGGCAATCGCCTTTAATCCAGCACTCTGGAGGCAGAAGCAGATGGATCTCTGTGAGTGTGAGGCCAGCCTGGTCTACAGAGCAACTTCCAGGACAACTAGGGCTGTTACACAGAGAAATCCTATCTTTCTTTTTTCTAAATAGTTTTTAATTGAACTATACATTTTTCATCACTCCCCCTTTCTTCTCCTCTCCTCTTCTATCCTCTCCTATGACCTCCATGCTCCCAATTTACTCAGGAGATTTTGTCTTCACCTTCCTATGTAGACCCATGTATGTTTCTCTTAAGGTCCTGTTTTGTTGTCTAGTTTCCTTGGTGTTGTGGCCTGTAGGCTGGTTTTCGTTTGCTTTATGTCTGAAAGTCACTTATATATAAATACATATGATATTTATCTTTCTGGGTCTGGGTTACCTCATTCAGTATGGTTTTCTTCTAGATCCATCCATTTGCCTGCAAATTTCGAGACGTCATTATTTTTTTACCACTATGTAGTACTCCATTGTGCAAATGTACCATATTTTCTTTATCCACTCCAGTTGAGGAGCATCTAGGTTGGATAAATTCTGTTTTGAAAAGCCAAAACAAGAAAAAATTAGAACTGCTGTAGATAACTTGACTAATTAATCACCTTGTGGGCCGTGGGGTCCCGTTCAGGCGGTGCCGCCATGACAGCACTAGCAGCCGTTTCCTCGGCTTGGTAACAGCACGGGAGTAACATTTTCTCACATATTCGTTTGTCCATCATGTTCGTGCATATGTATGGGGGCCTTTGGCTATTATGATCATTTTCCACACAAGTCTTTGGGTGACACTTCCACTTCTTCCAGGAACACACCCTGGATTGCTATCCCAGCTGAATCGTGTGCTGCATAACCCAGCACTGTGGATGGAAGCAGGACGACCTCACAGTTGCCGGTCATTAACAGCAGGTTCTTCCTACTGCTAGGAACCCTCCCACCCCCGAAGGTTTTAAGCCCTGAGATAATCCTTGCACGCCCAAAGCCAAATCCCTAGTCCTTGTTTTAAAGATTTATTAATCATATATACAGTATTCTGTCTGCATGTATGCTGCAGGCCAGAAGAGGGCACCAGATCTCATAACAGATGTTTGTGAGCCACCATGTGGCTGTTGAGAATTGAACTCAGGACCTTTGGAAGAGCAGGCAGTGATCTTAACCGCTGAGCCATCTCTCCAGGCCTTGGTTTTTCAAAAGAGTTTCTCTGTACAGCTTTGGAGACTGCCCTGGCACTAGCTCTGTAGTTCAGGCTAGCCTCGAGCTCACTGAGATCCACCTACCTCTGCCTTCTGAGTGCTGGGATAAAGCCCTGCTTATTATTATTTTTAAGTGTGTGTGTGTGTGTGTGTGTGAGAGAGAGAGAGAGAGAGAGAGAGAGAGAGAGAGAGATTCTTGTATGAGCCCCTTCTTATAGCACTTTCTCCCCGTGCAAAGCTTTCGGCTTCTGCAGTTGCTGTCCATATGTGATGTGGCGGACCAACACACCCAGCATAGGTAGCCCTATCTTTTAAGCTCTAATTATAAAAGGGGACTTGGGAGATGATGTAGAAGGATCAGGAGCCAATGCTAGCCTTGGCTACATAGCAAGTTGGAGGACAGCTGGACTAAGTGAGACCCTTTCTCAAAAATGAGGGGAAAAGGCAAAGATAGGTGAATCTCTGCAAGTTCAAGGCCAGTCTGGTTTACATAGTAAAATCCTGTCTCAAAAAAATAAAGGACAGGGGCTGGAGAGATAGCTCAGAGGTTAAGAGCACTGACTGGTCTTCCAGAGGTCCTGAGTTCAATTCCCAGCAACCACACGGTGGCTCACAACCATCTGTAATGAGATCTGGTGCCCTCTTCTGGCCTGCAAGTATACATGCAAGCAGAACACTGTGTATGTAATAAATAAATAAATCTTTAAAAAAAAAATAAAGGACACATTGAGAGTCTCTTGTCTTTCTGTCTTTCCAAGGTGAGTCCCAGAACAATCTATACAGAAGACGAACTATATTCACTCGGAAACAACTGGACTCACTGAAGAAAGTCTATGAGGCAACCCCATATCCAAACCCCAAGCTCATGAAAGAAATTGCCTTGCAAATGGATTTGAATCCCAAAGTTCTGCAGGTTGGTCAGCAGTAACCCTTTCCATTTCCCTAAGCTTCTTCCCTGACTGTTGGGGAATATTATTTTAAGATGCGTTACACTTGTTTATGCTGTTGAACATTTGTTCTAATGCTGCAAAGATGGATTGCATTCTGTTACAATGCATTTAACTTTGGGAAGCTGTGTTACCATTGCCTGTCTAAAACACACCTGATAGCTGAGCAGCCAATAGCAAGGCAGGAGAAAAGGTAGTTGTGGGTGGCAGGCAAAGAGAATAAATAGGAGAAGATATCTTGGAAGAATGATCAAGGAAGGGCTGAGTGGTGGTGGCATATGTCTTTAATCCTAGCACTCAGGAGGCAGAGGCAGGTGGATCTCTGTGAGTTTGAGGACAGCCTGGTCTACAAGAGCTAGTTCCAGGACAGGCTCTAAAACTACAGCAAAACCCTGTCTCGGAAAAAAAAAAAAGAGGTATATAGAAATAGAGACAGGTAAACGGCCAGATGCAAAAGGTAGATGCAATAATTTAAGTTAAAAAAGGCTGGCTAAACCGGACAGTGGTGGTGCAGACCTTTAACGCCAGCACTTGGAAGGCAGAGGCAGGCAAATCTCTGAGTTTGAGACTGGCCTAGAACTCAGTGTGTAGACCAGGTTTGCTTCCAACTCATAGAGATAGGGCTTTGAAATCACAGAGGTCTGCCTATGCTGTAATCAGAGTGTGCCACCATACTTGGCCTTCATTTCTGCTTTCTCACTCCTGCAACCTTCTTTGTCTCCACAACCTCTGGTTTCTGCTCCTGATATAGAATATAAGTGCAGGATATACATGGCAAAGATGCAGGACTAGCCTTTCTCACCTAGAAGTCCCCATATCTGAACAAGAGCAATAGTAGCAGGCTTCTTAAGCCGGTCTCTACTTATGAACCCTCATGGCTCCCTTTTCCACATAGATTTGGTTCAAGAACCAACGAGCAAAACGCAAGAGAGTCAAATGTGACTCTCAGCAGAAACAAGTACACCAGCAGTCACCCAAAGTCCAAGAGCAACACCAGCAGTCACCCCAAGTCCAAGAGCAACACCAGCAGTCACAAGTCCAAGAGCAACACCAGCAGTCACCCCAAGTCCAAGAGCAACACCAGCAGTCACCCCAAGTCCAAGAGCAACACCAGCAGTCACCCCAAGTCCAAGAGCATCACCAGCAGTCACCCCAAGTCCAAGAGCATCATCAGCAGTCACCCCAAGTCCAAGAGCATCACCAGCAGTCACCCCAAGTCCAAGAGCAACACCAGCAGTCACCCCAAGTCCAAGAGCAACACCAGCAGTCACCCCAAGTCCAAGAGCAACACCAGCAGTCACCCCAAGTCCAAGAGCAACACCAGCAGTCACCCCAAGTCCAAGAGCATCACCAGCAGTCACCCCAAGTCCAAGAGCATCAGCAGCAGTCACCCCAAGTCCAAGAGCATCACCAGCAGTCACCCCAAGTCCAAGAGCAACACCAGCAGTTACTTCAGTTCCAACTTCAGCCATTACTTCAGTTTCAAAGTCAGCAGTCACCTCAAGCCCAAAATCAGCAGTCACCTCAAGTTCAACACCAGCCATCACCTCTAGTCCCGCTTCAGTTATCTCAAGTACAAATTCTACAGTCATCTCAACTCCAACACCAGCAGTCACCTCAAGTCCAACATCATCCGTTACCTCAACTACAACACCAGCTGGCACCTCTAGTCCTACTTCAGTTACCTCAAGTTCAACATCAGGAGTTACCTCAAGTCCAGCACCAGCAGTCACCTCAAGTTCCACTTCAGTCACATCAAGTCCAACATCAACAATCACCTCAAGCCCAACACCAGCAGTCATCTCAAGTTCAACACCAGAAGTTACCTCTAACTCCACTTCTGTTATCTCAAGTCCAGCACCAGCAGTCACCTCAAGTTCCACTTCAGTCACATCAAGTCCAACATCAACAATCACCTCAAGCCCAAATTCATCAGTCACCTCAAATCCAATACCAGCTGTCACCTCTTGTTCCACTTCAGTTATCTCAAGTTCAACACCAACAGTCCCCTCAAGTCCAGCATCAGCAATCACCTCAAGTTCAATACCAGCATTCACTTCATAGTGGAGTCAATACCAGTCCATCCCAGAGTAAGGAGAATATACCACCAGCGGCCCCTACCAGCATCCTGCCTGTGGCCCAAATTTATACCAACAATGAGATGCCCTCTTTCCAACTCAGTGTGTACCCTGACTTGAAGGACTACAACTATCCCCCTGGGGGTCATAAAATAATCCATTTTGGTTGTTGCCAGGACCCTGCCATATACTGGCTTCAACCAATCTTGTGGTCTCCCAAGTACCTCTCATTCAATCATTTCGTCTCCTTACCCACAAAAACAGAAAAAGAAGCTAGAAACAACAGTAACTCATAGTTGACATTTTTTTTTAGACTGGATCTTCCTATGTAGTCTGGTTAGTGATGGGGAAGCTCAACCAATCACATCTGGTTAGGGTGTGGCCACCTGGAGCCCATGTAGAAAAACAGGGAGAGGTAGGTGCATGCTCTCTCTATGCGGTGCTCGCCGAACCATTTTGAATTTCAGACCTCCCACTCTTGTAGCGTGAGTTCCCCCCTTTTTCAATTATTAAATTATATCTGTTGTTCTCGAGCTGGTCTGGTTATTTATCGTACCGACAGAATACACCAACTGATACTATGTACTCCAGTATGTCCTGGAAGTCAAGGCTATCCTGCTGCTTCCAACTCCCATAACCTGGGACACATCCTTCTATAACTTATTTATTATCGACAGCCACCTGTATTGAACCCAGGACCTTACCATTCTAACCAGGTAATCTGCCACTAAGTTACTTCATCCTTGGTGTGAGGTAATGAACACAGAGACTTCCATGTCCTAAGCACACACTGTCACTAAGCTACATACCCAAGTGTGGCATATAGCCAAGAATGACCTTGACCACACAGCAAAGGATAATCCTCATGCTTATGGTTAGACGACACCATGCATTGGGAATTAAAATTAGCCTTCCTATATGTATCCTAGGGTGCTGTCCTCTTGAGTATAAGAGCCATTACCATTTTAATCATAGGAGACTCTAGATTGGTAACAATGATGTTCCCTCCTAGAACCGTGGGATGTGTGACCTTTCCCAGAGAACCTAGACAACAATGAGGACCCTAAGAGAGACATACATAGATCTAAGGAGAAAAAAGACAAGATCTCCTGAGTAAATTGGGATCACGGGGACCTTGGGAGAGGGTTGAAGGGGAGGGGAGAGGCAGGAAATGGAGCAGAAAAAAACTGTAGAGCTCAATAAAAATCAATAAAATAAAAAAGAAGGTGTGGCCTTGTCAGAGCAGGTGTGAGCTTGTTGGAGAAACTGTGTCACTTATGGTGGGCTTTGAGGTTTCAAATGATCAAGACAGACCTAGTGTCACTCTCTCTTCCTGCCACCCACCAATCCAGATGTAGAAATCTCAACTACCTCTCCATTACCAGGTCTGTGTGCATGTCACAATACTTCCCGCCATGATGATAATGAACTAAACTTCTGAAACTATAAGGAAGCCCCAATTTTTTTGCTTTGTTTTGTTTTTTATAAGAATTGCTGCTGGGCGGTGGTAGCGCTCGCCTTTAATCCCAGCTCTAGAAAGGCAGAGACAGGTAGATCTCTGTGAGTGCGAGGCCAGCCTGGGCTACAAGAGCTAGTCCCATGACAGACTCCAAAGCTACAGAGAAACTCTGTCTCAGTAAACCAAGAAAAGAAAGAGAGAAAGAGAGAGAGGAAGGAAGGAAGGAAGGAAGGAAGGGAGAGAGAGAGAGAGAGAGAGAGAGAGAGAAAAGAATTGCCATAGCCTGGCGGCAGTGGCACACACCTTTAATCACAAGTACTCAGGAAATGGAGGCAGGTGGATCTCTGAGTTTGAGAACAGCCTGGTCTACAGAGTGGGTTCCAACATTCCCAAGAATACATAGAGAAACCCTATCTTGAAAAAAAAATAGAAAATATAAAATAAAAAACAAACAAACAAAAAATCCAAGCAAGACATGGTGAAGTATGCCTTTAATCCCAGCACTCGGGAGGCAGAGACAGGCAGATCTCTGTAAATTCAAAGCCAGCCTCATCTACAAAGAGAGTTTTAGGACAGTCGGGGCTGTTACACAGAGAAACCCTGTCTCAAAAAAAAAGAAAAAAAAAGAAGAAATTGGTTTGGGTGTCATGGTATTTTCTTCACAGCAATAGAACATTGACTAAAACAGGCCATTTGGAGGAATCTGTAAGTCCAAAGACTGCATGGATGGCATTACCAAGCTTGACTATAGTGTAATCCTTACTCTGGTTCATCACTGGTGTCCGTTTCTTTCTCTCCAGAAGAAGTCGAGGCAAGCCATAATAACCAAGCACTCAACTAACTTGAGCTACAACTCCATCCCAAACATACACATAGCCTTGCTTTTGGTTTGACAGAATCTCACAACATAGTCATGGAGAACTTTGAACTTGCTTTGTACACCAGGCTGGCCTTAAACCTGTGGCAATCTTTTTTTTGTTTTGTTTTGTTTTTCAAGACAGGGTTTCTCTGGCTTTGGAGCCTGTCCTGGAACTAGCTCTGTAGACCAGGCTGGTCTCGAACTCACAGAGATCCACCTGCCTCTGCCTCCGAAGTGCTGGGATTAAAGGTGTGCACCACCAAAGATTGCCACAGCAACCTGTGGCAATCTTTGAGCAGCTACCTCCCCAGGGCTGGGGTTACAACTGCATCCCACTAAGCCCAGCATGTGTGCCTTGGCTTTGGGTTTTCTCTTAGACCAGTGCTAGGGATTGTTCACCAGTGCCAGAACATTGTTCACGCTGAGCAAACTCTCTGTCATTGAGCAACACACACCCTCCCACACCAATAGCATTGTTTATATGTAGGAACACATGTAGTATGTAAATGTAGCTCATAACTCCAGTTCTGATGCCTTTGGTAGCACCTGTATGCACGTGCACAAATGTAAACATGATTGGAAAATAAAATAATATATTAAATATATGTTTCAATATATTAAAAGAAGGAAAAGAGCAGGTGGGGGCTGGCAAGATGGCTGGCTCAACAGGTGGAAGCCATTTGTCTATGAAGCCTGACAGGTAACCTTAGTTCAATCCTTGGGACGCACAAAGTAGAAAAAGAGAGCCACAAGTGTCTCTTTACCTCCACACTCATGTCATAACATGTTCGTGCTCACACATAAACATGAAATAAATATCTTGGAAGGTCAGAGAGCTGGCTTAGAAGTTAGCTGTGTCATTTTAAAGTGCGACTTCCTGGGGCTGTGCCGCCAGTGAAAACTCTGGCTTTAAAGCATTTCAATGGCTTTTATGGGACTGGATGTTTCTGTTCCCGCTTGGGATCGGGAGGAAAGTAGCTGAGACCATGCCCTTGGCTCAGCTCTTCCTGCCCGGGCAGATGGTGGAGTCAGACTTGGTCAGGCAGGAGAGCATGGCGGATTCCTGCCGCCATACAGAGAGGTGTTTCCAGGCTGCGCAGTGCTCTGCGTGTCAGATTTGGCTATAACTTGGACGAAAAGAGTTTCTGTGCTACATGCTCAGTCTCAGAATTAAACTGCTGAATGTGGCTCCAATGTGGACTGCTGTGTGCCTGGAACTGTGCTCAGCTCATGGGCACCAAATGGCTGAGACAAGAGCAGCTCCGGCTCTGCTCCGCCATGCTGAATTGTGCTGACCTCAGACGGGAACTATCGTAATTACCATAATAACAGCGCAATTAAGGTTTAGACTGGCAGTAAACAGGCAGTACCGTATTACCCCTATATGGTGCAACTTAAGTTTTTAAGAAGTGCTTAACATTTTAAGAAATGCTCCTGGATAGTAAAAAAAAATTACAGATTCACAATAGGACAGATTCAGACCACTAAATGGATCACAATGTTGGATGAGTGTACGTAGGTTTGAGAGAGAAAAAAAATGTAGAGAATAAAGTTAATGCCTTTTTTTAAAAAAGGGGGGGGTAAAGTCTTTAAAGAGACAGAATAAAGTGATAGAGTAAAAATAAGCCACGTAAAAATGGAAAATTCACAGAAAGTCTGGATTATGTACATTGTGTTTTCTTTAAAATTTTTGACTGTGAAGGAGCTAAGTACAGAGAGACATTTCATACATGGGCTGCCAAGCTAAACCAGAATGGATATAAGGGTATTATGATTTCAGAATTTGGATCTAAGGTTATGATGCTTTGGAGAGGGTCTTCTTTTGTTTTCACAGAGGATGAGACCCTATGGATTGCTTCTATCCCAATATGGTATGATAGACCACGCCCTCCTGAAAGGTTGCTGTAAACACCCTCAAAAAATTACTTTGCTCAACTGGTGACTGAGATGACCCTGGCACACAGGTTACACCATAAAAGACCTGAATAACAGCACTCCCATTCAGCAGGAAGCAGTTTGGAGAGAAAAAACTGCACCCATGTTCCCAAATATTGTTTATAAATGTTCTTTTACATTTAAAGGGGGATATGATATAGATATGAATAATTTGCATTGGTATGGATTTTAAGGTCAATTTTGTTATATGTATATGTATTTTTGATCTTGAATAAGGTATTGTGATTGTGTAGTTCATTTTTAAAATGTAATGTATAATTAGGAAATATAGGTTGTTGATGGATAATCATAAATAATAGTCAAGTTTGTAGTCATGTTAGTTAGATTTTCTAGATATACAGAGATATATTTCAATTAGATAGGCATTCTTCATATCTTTCAAAGACTTCAGAATATGGCATTTATAATATTTTAATAACTTAGGGCTTTTCATTACAATGAGACACTTCTGCTCCTGGCAGCACCAATCTACTTCAAGAGGAAGATGGGCATCGAAGAGGCTCCTTATGGAGTTGGATAGCCATTTGGGCAAGAAACTGTTCTTGCCTGGAATGTTGCATAAACTGGACACAGAGAACCCGCAGAGAGAGGACTGCTGAACTTGCCTAAAGGTGAGATGGTTTTTTAGGGTTCCTGATTCATGAAAGAGTCTACGAGACATTCTGCAGGACACAGCAGATAATGATTGACTGTCTTTGAAATTTCCTGCTTCATGGAAATGTCTGCTGGATACTATGGGCCTGAAGGCTAAAGATGGATGCCCCAACGGTACAAAGGAACTTTGGGTGACTGTCCAGGCAGCAAGATGTCTCTGTCATTTCTAGAGTTTTGGACTTCTTGTTTGCTTAGGTAATATTATATCCTTCTGTAGTATTTGATGGAGTTGAAGAATGGTTAGTTATAGTTATAGTTTTCCTTAGTTATGATAAAAGATAAAATAGATATAAATATTGTAACTGTAATTCTTCCTTGATAACTGTTTTGTTCTATGTAATTTTACTATGTTAAAGTGAAAGCCTTTCTTTCTTGTTTAAACAGAAAAAGGGAAAATGATGGAGGTGGGTCATTTGTCTATCTGTTGCTTTCATTGGTTAATTAATAAAGAAACTTCTTGGCCTTTGATGGGCCAGCCCTTGGGTAGGTGGAGTAGACAGAACAGAATTCGGGGAGAAAGAAAGCCGAGTCAGTCAGTCACCATGATTCTCCCACCCGACATAGATGCAGGTTAAGATCTTCCCTGGTAAGCCAGCAGCTCGTGGTGCTACACAGATTATTAGAAATGGGTTAATCAAGTTGTGAGAATTAGTCAATAAGAGGCTAGAACTAATGGGCCAAGCAGTGTTTAAAGGAATACAGTTTCCGTGTAATTATTTCTGGTAAAGCTGGCCGGTGGCCAGGAGCTGAGCAGTGGGAAGCAGCCCGCAGCTCTTACTACACAGGAGGAACAATGAAACCGAATAGAAGACCCGGATATCAATCCACACATCTTTGAACACCTGACTTTTGACAAGGAAGAAAAAAATATCAAGTGGAAAAAAGAAAGCATATTTAACAAATGGTGCTGGCATAACTGGATATCAACATGTAGAAGAAGGAAAATAGATCCATATTTATCACCATGCATAAAACTCAAGTCCAAATGGATCAAAGACCTCAACATAAAGCCAGCCACACTGAACCTTATAAAAAGGAAAGTGGGAAGTACACTTGAACGCATTGGCACAGGGAACCGCTTCCTAAATATAACCCCAGCAGCACAGACACTGAGAGAAACAATTAATAAATGGGAACTCCTGAAACTGAAAAGCTTCTCTAAAGCAAACAACACAGTCAACAAGACAAAACGATAGCCTACAGAATGGGAAAAGATCTTCACTAACCCCACATCAGAAAGATATCCAAAATATACAAAGAACTCAAGAAATTGGACACCAAAAGAACACATAATCCAATTAAAAAAAATAGTGTACAGACCTAAACAGAGAGCACTCAACAGAGAAATCTAAAATGGTTGAAAGACACTTAAGGAAATCTTCAACATCCTTAGTCATCAGAGAAATGCAAATCAAAACAACTCTGAGATTCTACCTTACACCTGTAAAAATGGCCAAAATCAAAAACACTGATGACAACTTATGCTGGAGAGGTTGTGGGGAAAAGGGAACACTTCTGCATTGCTAGTGGGAATGCAAGCTGGTACAGTCCCTTTGGATGTCAGTGTGGCGATTTCTCAGAAAATTAGAAAACAACCTTCCTTAAGACCCAGTAATACCACTTTTAGATATATATCCAAAGGATGCTCAATTGTGCCACAAGGACATGTGCTCAACTATGTTCATAGCAGCTTTGTTTGTCATAGCCAGAACCTGGAAACAATTCAAATGCCCCTCCACCGAAGAATGAACAAAGAAAATGTGGTACATTTACACAATGGAGTACTGCACAGCAGAAAAAAATAACGACAGCTTGAATTTTGCAGGAAAATGGGTGGAGCTAGAAAACATTATTTTGAGTGAGGTAACCCAGACACAGAAAGACAACTATCACAGGTACTCACTCATAGGTGGTTTTTAAACATAAAGCAAAGAAAACCAGCCTACAAACCACAATCCCAGAGAACTTAGACAACAATGAAGACATTAAGAGAGACATACATAGATGTAATCTACATGGGAAATAGAAAGTAGAAAAAGACAAGATCTCCTAAGTAAATTGGGAGCATGGGGAGAGTTGAAGGGGAGAGGCAGGGAGGGGAGCAGAGAAAAATGTAGAGCTCAATAAATATCAAAAAAAAAAGATTAGAATAAAAATATTAGAAATCAGAAAAGAACCAGATTATGGTGGCACATGCCTTCAACCCCAGCACTCGGGAGGCAGAGGCAGAATCATTTCTGTGAGTTTGAGCTCAGCCTGTAGGGCCCAGGGTCTACCCCTGCTCCTGGGGTTCATTTTGAGGACAGTTTCTGGCCAGCCAGCATTTCCTGTTTGTTCCTGTGCTCCCTCTGCCCCACCTGGTGATTAGCTATAGGGCATTGTTGACTCCACCTTGGGTGTAGTAATTTCCCACCTGCCTTAGGGGTATTCCATTGTGCAGCAGCCAGGTATTTAAGGTTTTTCCTAAGTTTGAATAAATGGCAGTCTGCTTTCAATGACCTAGATCTCTCTTGTGTGTTCTTTCAATCTCCAGGCCCTTGTCCTGCTCGCGTATGGTACAGTGGCCCGTGAACTGTACCAAGAGAGTAACGCAGGCACAGGTCTAAAGACCAAGTTTCAGGACAGCTGAGGGTACATAGAAAAACCCTGTCTCAAAAAAAAAAAAAAAAAAAAAAAAAAAAAAAAGCTGAAGAAAGGCAGGGAGGGAGACAGAGATGGAAAAAGAAGCCAGAGATATGGAGGTACAGACTCCTCCAGCTGCCGTCCCAGGAAAGCCTCTCCTAAGTCCTGTCTTCTCTTCCCACCTGTGGGCTCAGGGCTGCCGCCCTTGACTGATGATCGTAAGAATCATCAGGTGCTGTTAAATGCAGACTGCTAGCCTAGAATGAGAGGCAAGTCCCAGAACGCAGGCTCGATTTAACCCAGGTTGTACTTCAAGGAAAGTCCCAGCCCAGAGAACATCACAAAAGCCCAGGTCCCCTTTCCCTTAGAGAAGCCAGGAAGCAGAAACTGCCAGAGGCCATCTCCAAGGTGAGCAATGTCGTTGGGTTGGAAGGTAAAGCAGCTTAGACAGTGGGTCTAACTGCATGCGTGTGAATCCGATCAACACGAGAGCTCAGTGTTGGCTACCACTCTGCTTCTGTAAAAGCAGTGGTCTGAGACCCCCCCCCCCGCACCTGTTTTAATTTTACCACCTAAAGAACAGAAATTGTGGTGCGTGTCTTTAGGAGGTCCTTGCCCTGTTCCTGTGTTTTTAGAGTTGGTTGAGGTTGGCTCTCGTGTAACCCTCCAACTTGCTGTGTTATTGCAATTCTTCATCCTCCTCCCTCTACTCCCTGAGTGCTGGTATTAAAAGAATGCACAGAGAAACCCTGTCTCGAAAAACCAAAAAAAAAAAAAAAAATGCACAAGCACATTAGGTTTGGTTTGGTTTGGTTTGGTTTGGATTGGTGACACTCTCACTAAGTAGCCTAGGCTGACCTGGAACTCACAATGTAGACAAGGCTGTCCTGAAGCTTAGGTCTACATGGCTCTGCCTTCTGAGTACTAGGATTAAAGGGATGTTTCATCACACTTGACTGTGTGTTTGGTTTTGAGTTTAGGGTCTCTCTTTACCCAGACTGCCTTTGAATTAATGTAAGCCAAGGGAAACCTTGAATTTGATTTTTCTTGCCTCTACCTTGAGAGAGCTGAGATTCTGCGTGGTAGTTCAAAATACCCAGATTCCTGTGTTGTTGTTTTCAATAATATTGGATACTGAACTCCTTAACTCTTGGATGCTACTGGTAACTGACAGTTAATTGACAATTAAAGCAGGCCCACAGTGGCCCAAACCTGTACCCCTGTACTCAATGCTGAGGCAGATGTCACAGGCCAGCCTGGGCTATATAGTGAGGCCCTGTGGCAAAAAGTAAATTGAGGCGCTGGAGAGATGACTCAGCAGTTAAAGCACTTGGGGCTCTTCTTCTAAGTGCTGGGTTGGATTTCCAGCACAGACGCATAAGGAGGCCCACAACTCTGTAAATCCAAATTCAGGAGATCCGCTGCCGTTTCTCTTCTTTGGAGGCACTCACGTGCAGCAGGTGTGTGTGTGTGTGTGTGTGTGTGTGTGTGTGTATACACATACATATATATATATATGCAGGCAAAATGCCAATACACATAAAATAAAAATCTTCTCTTTAAAAAGCAAAATTATTCCCAGCACTTCGGAGGCAGAGGCAGGTGGATCTCTGTGAGTTCGAGGCCAGCCTGGTCTACAGAGCTAGTGCCAGGCCAGGCTCCAAAGCTACACAAAGAAACCCTGTCTTGAAAAACCAAAGGAAAAAACAAAAATGACCACAATCCTTGACATTTTCATAGTGATGCAGTGGCAGCTTTAAATGAAAACAGCCAGGGATGATTAAGCATATCCCAGAACTTGGGAGCTAGAGACAGATGGATCTGTGTGAGTTGGAACCCAGCCTAATCTCCAAAGCAGTCAATGTTAAAGTTGGGGCTGGCAAAGCCATTGGCTAGCATCTGAGAGTCCCTGGCTTCCATTACCAACCCAACGAGGAAAAGATAATGACCACAGCAGTTAGAACTAATGAGTCATCGTGGAAGGATTGATTCGGTTAGCTGACATGGGTCTATGTTAACATAGGAAGAACACCTGGAAGTTTTTAAACAGGTATTCTGAGGACCAAGTAAATGGCTAGGTGAGTGATTAAAGGTACCTGTCATCAAGCCCAGGTATCTGAGTTCAATCTCTGGGACCACTGGAGAAGAGACTACCATCTGACCTCTATATCCATATGTATGTTCACCAACAAATACAAACTAAATGCAAAAAATAAATAAAAACAAGCTGAATGAATTCTGGACACATGTTGTGGCCCATGTCTTTAATCCCAATACTCGGAAGGCAGATCCAGGCAGATCCAGGCAGGTCTAGCAAGCTCTAACTAGCAAAGGCAAAAAGGTCTCAAAGACAAGAAAACAAAAAATAAGTTTTGGAACCAGGTATAATCCTAGAATTGGAGAATAGAAGGCTAAATCGGGAAGATCAAGAATTATATTTCCACGGGGCATAATGATGTATACTGAAAGACCAGGGATAAATCCAGACCCCTCTATCAGGAAGAGAAGAGCCAAAAATCTAGGTTAGCCGGTTCAGTGACTCTGTTTCAGGAACTAGTTGAAGATAAAGTTAGATTGTAATCTTGAGAATAACTTGAGAAACAGAGAGTTATCCCCTTGTAATTATCATTGGTATTTTCGGAATTTTCAATGATCACTGGTATTTTCGGAATTTTCCAATGATGCCCTCCCTACCCCCTTTGGATTACTGGGTTGTGATTTCTTCCCTTAAATACCTCTTCTCCCAGCTACTCGAAGTTGGGTTATGAGTCTCGGCCTCAGCACTTGTACCTTTCAATAACCTCGTGTGATTGCAGCAAGGACGGTCTCCCTTGAGTTACTGGGGAGTCGTGTTACCGAGACTTGAGTGAGAGTCTCCCCACACCGGGGGTCTTTCAATACCTTTAAAGGCAAGTGGATCTCTGTGTCTTCAAGGCCACCCTGGGCTACAGAGTCAGTTCCAGGACAGCCAGGGCTGTTACAGAGAAAGCCTGTCTCAAACCCACACACCCCCCCATATCAAAACAAAACAAAAAACCTACCTAACCCACCTATCATGTGGTCAAAACTCTCTTAGCAAATATTATGATTATTATTACTATAATGGTTTAGATAAAAAGGCCCAGTTCCCCGAGGGGCAGCAGCAGGTCACGAGGGACAGCGGGGCCCAGGCATAGCAGGCGACTGCAGGGCAGTGGCTGGCCACGAGGGGCAGCCAACCTCCCCACCCGAGGCCTCTGTGGGTCCCAGGTGTGGAGAGCTCGAGGGGTCAGTGGGTTCCTACAAGAAGCCACAGCCAGAGTGAGAGATGGATAGGCACGCAACGCAGAAAGAGTTTGGATAGTTTATTCAGGGGGTTATGGTAGGAAGGGAAGGGAGGGGGGAAGAAGAAGGGTGGAGGAGAGAGAGAGAGAGAGAGAGAGAGAGAGAGAGAGAGAGAGAAGGCGGGAGAGGAGAAGAGGCAGCAGCCTTCCCTTCAGACAGGAGACAGGAAGGAAGATCGCTTTGCCTCGGTGGAAGGGGGAGTAAGGGGGGGCTTATCTCTTAAAGGGACAGGACAAGTCAGCAGCAGGTCATAACAATTACTATTATTATTACTATGAATGACACATTACTTATCTAGTTGACAACTGAAACTCTGGGGATTCTAAACTAACATTCTTGCCCTTGAGCTTCTTAAACACACCGGAAAAATTTTTGACTTTGTGCTCTTCTTCATTCTGCTCTGTTTTGTCTAAATGAACCTTTGCACCGCTGCCGGGGGTTCATTCTGGGCCCTTTTGACTAATGTTTCTTGTGGCATTTAGAATTGGCTTACACAGAAACCCCCTCTGAGCAATGATGTCTATGTGCTCCCCATTACATTTTTTTCTCCAATTTAAGAACTTGCCAGATTTATGGGGCTAGAATGATGGCTCAGTGGTTAAGAGCACTGACTCTTGTACTAGAAGACCCAGGTTCAGTTTCCAGCACTCCCATGGCTGCTCACAATTGTCTGTAACTCTAAGATCTAACACTCAAACACTAATGCACATAAATAAAGATAAATGAAGTATTTCGCTAGGCAGTGGTGGGGACTCACGCCTTTAATCCTAGCACTCCAGAGGCAGAGGCAGGTGGATCTCTGTGAGTTCGAGGCCAGCCTGGTCTACATGAGCTAGTTTCAGGACAGGCTCCAAAGCTACAGAGAAACCCTGTCTTGAAAAAAAAAGGGGGGGGGGTGAGAGAAAGAAAGAAAGAAAAAAAGAAAGAAAGAAAGAAAGAAAGAAGAAAGAAAGAAAGAAAGAAAAGAAAAGAAACGAACTAGCCAGATTTGGATTTTTCTGAAAGGATTTCAACTGGAACTAAGACAAAAATTTTGATACCTTATGACCACCATCAGCTTCTATTTCCTTGGCCCCAGTGATGCTAAGTTCCCCTAACTGCGCCTTGAGATCTGAGTTTGCCTCCAGCTCCTGAATCGCTCTAGAGAGGCAAGAGTCCAGCAGCTTCCGGTTTGGGCTCATGAGGTCTCAGGATCTTAGCGCTGAGATGAACACGGCCTTGTTTTCATGCAGTAACAGCTACAAAGAGGCCCAGCTCTCGTGAAAACCACTCATATCTGGGTAGCAAAAAATTCCCTCTCTTTACCCATCCACCTTGCTTCCAGATCCTGACCGGGGCTCTAAACAATGCGGGATTACTGGGAAATGGCAATAATGGTTTTACAGGATGATTTAAAAGACGTACCTTAGCCGGGCGTTGGTGGCGCACGCCTTTAATCCCAGCACTCGGGAGGCAGAGGCAGGCGGATCTCTGTGAGTTCGAGACCAGCCTGGTCTACAGAGCTAGTTCCAGGACAGGCTCCAAAGCCACAGAGAAACCCTGTCTCGAAAAACCAAAAAAAAAAAAAAAAAAAAAAAAAAAAAAAAAATAAAAGACGTACCTTTTCCGCATTCGGATGCTGTCTCTTCACGGAGCTGAGCAGCTTCATGCATGAGGGGATCTGTTATGCTGGAGCAGCCTCCACAGTGGCAGAAGATACTTTCATCTGGTCAGAGGAGCATGTGCTCAGAAGGCAGAAATAACAGCAGGCACTCAAACAGGGCGAGGCAAAAGCCCTCAATATCTACGCTCCCAGGCAATTTATGCCTTTGCTACGGCACATGCGCATAGAGCAGATCTCCCTGCGTTTGAGGTCAGCCGGGTCTACAAAGGAATACAGAGACAGACAGGACTTTTATGCAGGTAAACCCTATCTTGAAAAAAAAATTGTATTCAACAGACATAAATACCTATTATTTCTGGTAGGCACTTTCTCTGGTTGGGTGAAAGCATTTCCCTAGTAGGGAGTATTTAAAAACACCTCCATGGTGTCACCATCCTTGACTTTAAGCTCTACTACAGAGCTATCGTAATGAAAACAGCGTGGTACTGGCATAAAAACAGATAGGTGGGGGCTGGAGAGATGGCTCAGAAGTTAAAAGCACTGGCTACTCTTCCAGAGGACCTAAGTTCAATTCCCAGCACCCACATGGCAGCTCACAACTGTCTATAACTTCAGTTCCAGAGGGACTGACATGTTCACACCTATGTGTATAAAATAAATTTAAATAAATTATACTTACCTGGCAGGGGAGATACCATGATCACGAAGGTGGTTTTCCCAGGGCCAGGCTTATCCATTGCACTCCGGATGTGCTGACCCCTGCAGTTTCCCCAAAGGCGGGAAACTCAACTGCATAATTTGTGGTAGTGGGGGACTGTGTTCACGCTCTCCCCTGAAAAGTAAGAAAAGAAAGGTATTTATTAAATAAAAAAATTAATTATGGGGAAAAAAGCAGACAGGTAGAATGGAATCAAAGACCCTGACATAAATCCACACATCTATGAACACCTGATTTTTGACAAAGAAGCTGAAATTATACAATGGAAAAGCAAAGCGTCTTCAACACATGGTGCTGACATAACTGGATGTGGACATGTAGAAAAGTGCAATTAGATCCATATCTTTTGCCCTGTACAAAACTCAAGTCCAAGAGGATCAATGACCTCAACATAAATCCAGTTACATTGAAGCCCATAGAAGAGAAACTGGAAAGTAACCTTGAATGTATTTGTACAAGAGACAACTTCCTGGTATATCAGTAGCACAGACATTGATATTGACAATTCGACAATAGATGGGACCTCCTGAAACTGAAAAGCTTCTGTAAGGTTAAAAAAAAAGAAAAAGGGGCTGGAGAGATGGCTCAGTGGTTAAGAGCATTGCCTGCTCTTCCAAAGGTCCTGAGTTCAATTCCCAGCAACCACATGGTGGCTCACAACCATCTGTAAAGAGGTCTGGCGCCCTCTTCTGGCCTTCAGGCATACAGACAGAATATTGTATACATAATAAATAAATAAATATTTAAAAAAAAAAACAAAAAAAAAGAAAAAAAGAAAAAAAAACACCTTCAATAATAAGACAAAACAGCAGCCTAAAGAATGGGAAAAGAACTTCTGCCTCCCAAATGCTGGGATTAGAGGCTTGCACCACCACCCACCCAGCTTTGAGATACCATTTTATGTGGGAGCCTGCGTGTCACTCAGTTTCCATCTGGAGTCATTTCTGACTTAAAGAAGTCATTTGAGTTTAAGCTTGCCTGCTCTACTTTTTCTTATAACCTTGAAGGCTATGAGAGTCTTTCTGATGCAGTGAGAAAAGAACACTCTACCTGGTAGACAGTATACTGCTGATGACAAACATCAAGATAGAAAGTAAGGCTGCTTCTGAGCAGCAAGCGCGTGTTGGAGAGGAGGCTGCTCACTCAAGGACAGGAATGGTCTTGTGGTTAGATACAGACAATCTGTGCTGTGCTGTGCTTTGTTCTGCTTTTGTATATAAGCAAGTTCTGAAATAAACTGTGGGCTGTTTGGCTGCTTCGACGTGACCAGACAGACCTCCCAATTCTATCCTGCCTTCTGTTTCTTCTGACTTTTCTTTGGCCTCAAGGATCCCCTATCCAGGAACCCTAGCTGATCTTGTAGGAGTGGGCCCCTTATAATCTTGTACCTGTCAGAATGACTAAGATCAAAAACACTAATGACAGCCCACGTTGGAGAAGACATGGAGTATGCCACTTTGGAAATCGGTATGGTGGTTTCTCAGAAAATTGGAAATCAATCTACCTCAAGACCCAGTATACCAATCTTGAGCATATATCCAAAGGATGCTCAATCATACCAGAAGGACACTTGCTCAACTATGTTCATAGCATTATTTCCTACTAGCCAGAACTTGGAAACAACCTAGATACCCCTCAACTGAAGAATGAATACAAAAATGTGCTACATCTACATAATGGAGTATTACTAAGGAGTAAAAAACAGTGACATCCGCCTGGCGCACGCCTTTAATCCCAGCACTTGGGAGGCAAAGGCAGGCAAATCTGAGTTTGAGACCAGCCTGGTCTACTAAAGCTAGTTCCAGGACAGGCCCCAAAGCTATAAAGAAACCCTGTCTCAAAAAAACAAAAAAAGAAAAATAATGACATCATGAAATTTGCAGGCAAATGGATGGAACTAGAAAAAAAGTCTCCCTGAATGAGGTAACCCAGACCCAGAAAGACAAACATAGTATATATTCACTCATAAAAGGTATTATCTATAAAGTAAAGGGTGCAACATTTCCTTACTTTAAGTGTCTGATTGTAGAATTGTAGACAGATGACCGCAGCTAAGACTCCTAGCAAGAACAAAGAGGGCATCTGAACTGGCCTTCTGGAATCTTAATTATCATGATAGAACCTTCATTTAATAACTGATGGAAACAGAGAGATCCATAGCTAAGCACTGGGCTGGAGCTCCTCGAATCCAGTCGAAGAAAGGGAGGAGGGATTATATGAGGAAGGAGGGTCGAGATCGTGACAGGCAAACCCACAGAGACAGCTGATGCTAGCTCATGGACTCTGGACTGACAGC
Source organism: Microtus oregoni (assembly GCF_018167655.1). NCBI lineage: Eukaryota > Metazoa > Chordata > Mammalia > Rodentia > Cricetidae > Microtus > Microtus oregoni. The sequence goes on from NW_024543065.1 coordinate 40,320,269, forward strand.
TGGGGAGCCTGCATGGGACTGAACAAAGCATTCTGAAAGTGGTGACAATTATGCTACTTGGTCTTTTTGTATGGTCCCTGGCAGTGGGATCAGATCCCTGGTGCATGATCTTGCCCATTGCCAATGGTGGGATATCTTGCTCAGGCTTGATGCAGAGGAGAGGGGCTTAGCCCTGCCTCAACTTAACTTGATATGATAGATTTTGCTGACTCTCTGGATCCTGGAGTAGGTGGATGGAAATGAAGGGGAGTAGCAGGGGTAGGGGAAGGAGAGGAAAACTGGTTGGTACGTAAAATTAATTTTTAAAAAATTTTAAAAGTGTTTGGTTGTATTGGAGAAAGGAAAGAAATGGGAGTTTATCTTTTTTGTTATTGTTGTTTTTGAAGACAGGGTTTCTCTGTGTAGCCTTAGCTGCCCTGGAACTCGCTCTGTAAAGCTGGAGATGCAGAATATACAATTCTAAGTGTGCCCTGCAGCTGGGCACTCCAGTTGCCAAAAACAAGGGAGTTTCCTTTACAAAAACTAGGGTTGTAAAGCAGAGGCTTTGGCTTTGGTGAATACAATGAGAGAGAGAAAGTTCCCACCCAAGAAATATAATCCAATCATCATAAAATTTTTAAAAAATCTAAAAATTTCTAGGAGAATTCTGAAGAAACCACGTATAGTGGTGCACACCATTAATCCCAGCTCCTAGGAGGCAGGTCCAGAACAGACAGAGCTACACAGTGAGACTGGGAATTGAAAACACAGGGGAGAGAGAGAGAGAGAAAGTGAGAGAGAGAGAGAGAGAGAGAGAGAGAGAGAGAGAGGGGTTGAGAGATTATGAGCTTATCCTGGACCCTTCGGAAAATGGAAAACCTAGGGAATCTGACTCTATGCCACAGGAAAGAAGGGACCCTGAGGATGGAGTTAATCATTCTAAGTCAGAATTGCTGGTTATGCTTAGGCACCTGGCTACCTTCAAACTACATAGGGAGCGGAACTAACGAGACTGTCAGCCCATTGACTGACAGATTTTAACTGGAGGCAGCCCAAATTAAAGGTAGAAGACTTCCAAGGGGCTGAAACTTGTCTACTATCCACAACCTCTAACCTAGGCACTTCCCTTTACTCGGATGCCTGCTAGTCTGCCTTACGGGTAATTCATTTCGCATGGTGGGCACGTACTAATGGATTGATTACCTGTGCCTCTACTGATGTTTTTCAAAGTAAACTGGTTGAGCAAGACCCAAAGGTATTAAAAGTTTCCATTTCTTAGCCAGGAGGTGGTGCACGCCTTTAATCCCAACACTCCTGAGGCAGAGGATCTCTGTGAGTTCAAGGCCAGCCTAGTCTACAAGAGCTAGTTCCAGGACAGGCTCCAAAGCTACAGAGAAACCCTGTTTGGAAAAAAACAAAAAATAAACTAAATAAATAAATAAATGTATGTTTCCAAACAACTGTTAGATTCCCTTTCTTTCAGACATGGTCCGACAAAATTGGAGAGCCTTTGACTTCTCATGGGATAAAGGAAAGTATGTGTGATGTTGGGGAAAATCTGTTGTTTCTATGCTAATTGAACAATAATAATTGGAGTAAATCTGCTATGGGTAGGGAAAACCTCATTTAAAATATGAGCAAGAAAAAAACATAAATCAAATTATAATTAATATCAGTCTTTGTTTTGGTCTGTCTGGCTACTACTCTGCTCTACTCTGCTATAGCACTGACTGGACCCTTAAATCTCATCCTGAATTGACTAACGGGGGGGGGGGGGGGCCTGGAGTCCTGCATCTTAAACTATATAGCCAATTATATATCCGTTCAGTATATGATCCTTAGGACCATATACTCCTTAAAGCATGAGTCCAGGATTTATATCATTCACTAAGGCCCAGTTGGGAATGAAGAAAGCCCCAGTTCTTAGCACAACTGACTCCATTATGGAAGTACCATTCAGGCTGTAAAACTCAGCACACAGACTGTACCACCTGCAGAAATGAATACAAAGACCTAATCCATCAAAGTCCATAGATCTGGGAAAGTTTCTAAATATATTGACCTTGCTTTTGGCTTCTGTAGGTTCACTTCTAGCTAACTGTTCATGTTAAATAATGTCAGACCAGACTATTGTTTTTGTACTTAAAAGCTCACCCTGATAAAGGCTTGGTGCTCCACTGGGATGCTGAACACCCAGTGTTGTCTATGGCCATCTAATAAAGACTTTCTATTGGCTTAAACCCATGTCCAAGCAGACTTCTCTAATGGCTACCCCACAAGAGAACCACCATGCCCAGCTCTAAAAATTTTTTCTTTCTGAAGCATGGTCTCGATATATAACTCTAACTGTCCTAAAACGTGATATTGTAGACTAAAGTTGGCCTCTCACTGGCAGATAACAGATCTGCGCTTACCTCCAAGTACTGGGATTAAAGACTTGCCGCTGCCATGCCTGGTTCGAAAAAAATTATTATACTTATTTCCTTAGCCTGGAGGGATGGCTCAACCATTAAAGGCTAGGCTCACAACCAAACCAAAAATATAAGAGTTCAGTTCCCAGCACGCATGGCTATCCCTCCAGTTACAAAAAAAAGAAAAAAAAAGAAAAAAGAAAGAAAGAAAGAAAGAAAAGAACAGAAAACAAAAGAAAAGAAGAAAGAAAAAGAAAAGATAAAAAAAAAGCAATTCTTTCCTTGTTGTGTGTGTTTGGGGTGGGGGTGGAGAATTGTACATGGTGTGACCTCAGAGAACAACTTCTAGGAGTCCTGAGGGGTGGAAGTCAGGTATTCAGGCTTTGGCAAATACTTTTACCTGCTAAATTCTTACTAGGAGGATCTTTGGGAGGGTACACGTCCCAGACCAGCCACATCTTCGTCTGCATCAGAATGGTGCCATTATGTCCCCACACCTAGCTTTTCTGAATTTTGTTGTATCTGGGGTATATTTGTTTGTTCATTTAACTTTGGGTGGGGTACTTTTGGCCAGAGATTTGAGGGGTCTTATGTAGCTCAGGCTGGCTTAAGAGTTCCCTATGGTATCCTAAACAAACCCTGACATCCTGATCTTCTACTTGTTGGAACACCTAGCCTTCCCAGCTTTCAATTCTTTTGTCTGTACACACAGAAGTGAGGTGAAATTTCTAGTTCATTTAGCAATTCTGTTTAGCATCTTCGGTGTCGTGTGTGTGTGTGTGTGTGTGTGTGTGTGTGTGTGTGAACTCCAGAGCACATGCGTGTGTGCAGGCACCTAAAATGGCAATAGCCTATTTGTGGATGTCGGAGGACAAATGGCAAGAGTCAGATCTCTCTTTCCACCCTGGTAACTGAACTCAAGTCATCAGGCTTGGGAGGCAGGGATGCTGGGACTAAAGGAGTGCTGCCTCTGCTTCCGGATGGCTGGTTTTAAGGTCAGAGCCACCACTTCCTGCTTGGATAAACTTCAGTTTTTAGGGGAACCTCTGATGTGGTTAATGACCCTGCGATCATGTAAATGGAGACATTTAGTTCAGAAGAGCAGATGCCCTTTAAATCTCTTAAACAGATGGATCTCAAGGGACCCTAGGTAGTTAGTAACTGGGATTGAAAAGGATCTGTTTTAATGTTCCACCCCAAGTCTATTTTTCTTTTACCTTGGCTAAATAATGGTTTCTATTCTCTTTTGAAACTTGCTTTCAGTTAGCCCTGGAAGGGTTCAAATTCAATAAATCCGCTCAGACTGGCCTTGAACTCTGTCTCCAAAACACCACTCCTGGCCCTTTAAGAATCTCTGTGTAGGGTGTGGTGGTACACACCTATAATCCTAGCACTTAGAGGCCGGAGGATGAGGACTTCAAGCCAAAACTACAATGTAATTTTGTGGTCGCTTCCTTGTCTAACATTTGTGAGGGCCTGCATTCAATCCCAGTATTCCCTCACACACACACACACACACACACACACACACACACGTACATACACAGGACAAAAAGACAAAAAAATCCTTATCACAACACAATAGAATTATCTTGTCAAATGATATTCAGGAGTTGGTATGGTAGCCCATTCCCATAATCCTTGCCTTTGAGTGCTAGAAGTAGACAACTCTGAGGCTTAACCATTCTCTGCTCTGTAGCTGAATTGCATAGCCTGACCTACATGAGACCCTCTCTCAAGAGGAGAAAAGAGGGCCAGGGAGATGGCTCAGTGTGTACAGGCCTTTGCTGTCAAGCCTCATGACTTCAGCTCAGTTTCCAGAACCCACAAAGTGGAGAGAACTGGGGCACATGAATTTGTGCACATACACACATATTTTTAAATGTAAAAATGGAGAGGAGGGGAAAATAGCATTGGCAAGGAGGTTCATAGACTCGGGGTGCTTTCAAAACAAGTCTGAATTCAATTCCCTGACCTCATGCAAAGCGGCACGAAAGGAGACTATTCCACAATGTCCGCAGACCTCCACACAAACACCACAAAAACTCCCTCCCATGCTCCCACCCTCCACACACAATAATATTAAGAATTAAAATTAAAGGCTGAAGATGTGACTCAATGATTAAGAGTATTTGCTGGTCATAAAAATCACTCAGCACCTACATGGTAGCTCACAACTCCTGTTCCACAGGATCCAAAACCCTCTCATGGCCTCCATGGGCACCAAGCACCTATGCATGTGGCACACAGACGTACACAAAGACAAAACACACATGCACATAACGTCAGTTTATTTTAAATAATACACTAAAATGTTTAAAAATGTAAACTTACCTAGAGAAGAAGTCTTCTTCTCGAGCAATCCTGAGTGTCCAAGGTCAAAAGAGAGAAGAGGAGGTTGAGTCTTTTTGAGACAAGGACAAGAAAACACTCTGCAAAATCAGACTATGTCTGTCATTTCTACAAAACAGAGAGACTGACCAGAATATTATGCTTACAGAGAATTAGGTTGGGACAGAAGAGCCAAATGAAATTAAGCTTTTTGAAAATTCTACTTTCTAGTTATCCTATATTTAAAGGCAAAAAATACCTGCTGAAAATTGGGTTCTGTCAGGAATTGAACTTAAGAACTCTTCCTACAGATTCAACATAATGCCCATCAAAATCCCAGCAAAATTCTTCAAAGACCTCAAAAGAACAGTACTCAACTTCATATGGAAAAGCAAAAAACCAGGGATAGCCAAAACAATCCTGTGCAATAAAAGAACTTTTGGAGGCATCACAATCCCTGATTTCAAACTCTACTACAGAGCTACAGTACTGAAAACAGCCTGGTATTGGCATAAGAACAGACAGGAGGACCAATGGAACCGAATAGAAGACCCGGATAGCAATCCACACATCTTTGAACACCGGACTTTTGATAGAAAAGCAAAAAATATCAAATGGAAAAAAGAAAGCATATTTAACAAGTGGTGCTGGCATAACTGGATATCAACATACAAAAGAATGAAAATAGACCCATATCAATCACAAAACTCAAGTCCAGATGGATCAAAGACCTCAACATAAAGCCAGCTACACTGAACCTTATAGACAAGAAAGTGGGAAGTACACTTGAACACATTGGCACAGAGAGCCACTTCCTAACTATAACCCCAGAAGCACAGACACTGATAGAAGCATTTAATAAATGGGACCTCCTGAAACTGAAAAGCTTCTCTAAAGCAAACAACACAGTCAACAAGACAAAACGACAACCTACAGAACGGGAAAATATCTTCACTAACCCCATATCAGCCAGAGGTCTGATATCCAAAATATACAAAGAACTTAAGAAATTGGACACCAAAAGAACACATAATCCAATAAAAAAAAATAGTGTACAGATCTAAACAGAGAACTCTCAACGGAGGAATCTAAAATGGCTGAAAGACACTTAAGGAAATGGTCAAAATCCTTAGTCATCAGAGAAATGCAAATCAAAACAACTCTGAGATTCCATCTGGTACCTGTAAGAATGGCCAAGATCAAAAACACTGATGACAACTTATGCTGGAGAGGTTGTGGGGGAAAGGGAACACTTCTGCATTGCTGGTAGGAATGCAAGCTGGTACAGCCCTTTTGGATGTCAGTGTGGCGATTTCTCAGAACATTCAGAAACAACCTTCCTCAAGACCCAGTAATGCCACTTTGGGATATATATCCAAAGGATGCTCAATTGTGCCACAAGGACATGTGCTCAACTATGTTCATAGCAGATTTGCTTGTCATAGCCAGAACTTGGAAACAACCTAAATGCCCCTTGACTGAAGAATGGATAAGGAAAATGTGGTATATTTACACAATGGAGTACTACACAGCAGAAAAAAATAACGACAGCTTGAATTTTGCAGGAAAATGGATAGAGCTAGAAAACATTATTTTGAGTGAGGTAACCCAGACACAGAAAGACAACTATCACATGTACTCACTCATAGGTGGTTTTAAAAAATAAAGCAAAGAAAACCAGCCTACAAACCACAATCCCAGAGAACTTAGACAACAATGTGGACACTAAGAGAGACTTACATAGATATAATCTACATGGAAAGTAGAAAGTAGAAAAAGACAAGATCTCCTATGTAAATTGGGAGCATGAGGACCTTGGGGGAGGGTTGAAGGGTGGAGGGGAGAGGCAGAGAGGAGAGAAGAGAAAAATGTAGAACTCGATAAATATCAATAAAAAAAGAACTCTTCCTTCCTTTCTTTTTCTTTCTTTTTTTCTTCCTTCCTGCCTGCCTTACTTCTTCCATTCCTTCCTTCCTTCCTTTCTCTTTTTTTTTCTCCAGGCAGGATTTTTCTGTATAGCTTTGTGAAGATGGAGGCTAAAAAGAATTCCCACATTGGCTCAGAAATGACTATAATAAAGTTATTTACTTAGAGGTAGACTCACAGATCACAGTCCTTTGCACAAACCGGAAACAGGAACCAAATCTAGCAGCCGGAAGAGAGAGGGAACGCACACAGGTTTCACAGTGACATTTATACTGTGAGGCCACGCCCAAGTAACCTAAAGGCTATAGAATTTCCTATATAAGACTTTAAGACAATTCTGAAGCCATTTCTGACAATTCTGAATTTTCCCAGCCTCTGTGCCATAGTGCTTCCCCTCCTCCCCTGGGAACCAAGGATCTAACAGCTACACATGCACTTACTCAGTTCCTGAACAGTTATCCATATACGTGTGTTTTGATTCGGTCCCCTGGGAAATGGGGTCAAAATGACCTCTTACCTCATCTGATCTGTCAACAGCTCTCCAGCCAATTATTGGTAATAGCCCTTTTGAATAAGCCAATCACAACCCCCCTTGCTTCTGTGGCCTTCTCTTTTAAAAGTAGCCTGTGCCAGCTATTCGAGGTCTCTCGGCTTCCCGAATGCTGAGGGACCCTGTCATGACAGAATTAATAAAATCCTCATGCTTTTTCATCGGCTGTGGTATGTGAGGAGGTCTGTGGAGGCAACTCCTCCTCGGTGTTTGGACGCTAGAGTCCAACATTTGGTTCCCTGACCAGGAATCTAGTCGCTCCCAGACACACTCTGGACCCAGTTGGAGGTATAAAGAAACGAGCACATTTTTTGTAACCCGCCCAGCAGGTCAGTTATTCCAAGGTCCCGAAGAGGCGCTATATGAAAAAGACCTGGGCGGGAGACAGGAAGGAGACCAAGCAGAGCCAGAAAAGATTCTGTTCTCAATTTGTCAAGGTCTCTCTTTATTAGAGAAATGGTTGTGGCTTATATAGCCCTTGAATGAGGAATTTGGCTTGGGATGGGGACAGGGGCATGGCAAGGGCAGGAAGGGATCTTGCCGGGGCAGCAAAGGTCACAAGTCAACACACCTAGTGTTCTCTATGCAAGGGGAATCATTCCTTTTGTGATTCCAACCACAAACAATTCTCTAGATAGTTGGAATGTGGGGTGGGTTCCGATAACAGATAGCTCTCAAGATAGTTGGGTATGGGGCTCCCCGCAAACATCCTTAGGACAATAGTCCCTGCTATAATCTTCGGGAAAATGGCTCCTGACAATTTTTATGTCTGTCTGTTTATGTATTGTGTTTCTGTTTCTGTGTAATTGTGAATCAGTAATTTGAGAATTGTACTTGTGCAGGGTCTGTTTTGAAACGGAGCTAAGGGAGAAGGCAGACAAGTCCTGAGCTCCTTTGCCCTAGCCCTGAAAGACATTTTATGGACATTTATGGAATGGAGGGATGACCAGGTCGCCCTAATCTCCAGGGGAGGCATGATCCTCCAACTGTATTTTTGGATCTGCTGCCGCGCAGCTTCTGATTTTGAGTCTATATCTGTCTTTTTGTTCCTGTGTATTTTCAGTTCTACACTGAAAAGCATTTGACTATGGACAAAGGATGGCTGATTATTCCTGAGTGTTCCACGCTTTTATTTTTAAAAAAAGACCTGTTGGAGACTTTGACTTCCCCTACTGTTCTCCAGGGCTGTAAAGAAAAGCAGGCTGCTCTCTGCCTCTGCCATGTCCACCTTGCTGAGGAAGGCTTTGCAGCCACTGCCAGCTGAATCCTCCTCCCAGCTGCCTTGGTCACAGCCCAAGCCTGGGAACTCTGCTTACAGCCGCCTGCCCCCTGCAGGTAGCCCCTGCGACTGACTGAAGTGAGGAGGGGCCCAGGAGGTGCCCGAGCCCAATTCCAAACAGCCTTCCCAAGCTGCTTGCAAGTTTCACAGAGAACGACTGCCTCCAGCTCCCAGACTGCAGCTGTGGGAAGCTTGGGGTACAGCAATGCCCAAGCAGAACCAGTTTTGGTGGTGCCGGTAGGTTTTGCTGAAGAAGACAGGGCAGCAATGGTAAATGAGCTGAGCAGCCTACTTAAAGGGACATCGGCTGGATGGCAGAGAAGCTTTTTCTTACCTGGACTAAGAAGATCAAAGAAGAAATATTCTCGAGGTTTGGCCTGCTCAAGGTAATCGGAATTGATGGTAAAACTGCCTCGTTTCCCAGAAAAGTCAGGGCATAGGTAAGACTGGAAAAAGTTACATTGTACATACAGACCCTTCCTAAAGGGGCCCTAGCTATCCCTGCTGCTCCCCGCTGGACTAAGCTACTCTCCCTGCTTCTCGGCTGGCACCTCCCAATACCAGCCCTGGCACCCGGAAATCTCACACCCGTTCCAGGTTGGCGATTCTATGTACGTTCAGAGACACCGGTCCCAGAACCTTAAACCTCGCTGGAGAGGACCCTACACCTACTGCCCTCAAAGTGGACAGTATTGCAGCCTGGATCCATATGTCTCACATCAAGCCTGCACCTCCACAGGACGACCCAGGACCTTCCAAATAAAAGCTTCAGCGTACCCAAAATTCTCTCAAGGAGACCTAATTCTGCCAGGCTTTCTGATCTTTGCCCTGATGTTTATACCTCAGGACTTAACCTGGACCCTAACCAACTTTGAGACTGGGCAAGCCTTAAGGCTAGCCACTGGAGTTCATCCCCTGAATACCTGGTTCCCCCAGCTAACTTTTGACCTGTGTGTTTTAGCAAAAACTCTTGGGAGGATACTGAGCAAACCCCAGAAACTTTTATAGATTTTTCCGGCGGGGGGGAAGCAAACTCGGCAGTATGGGGGGCCTAAAGTATTTTATTGTGCTGCCTGGGGATGTAAAACCAATGTCAATGTCTCCTGGTAGAGGGTTAACAAAAAAGACTTAGTCTCTTTCACCCATACCACACCAGAAAAAAGACCTAGAGATTCTGTTCACCCTATGAGTTGTTGTAACACCTCCAATGACCATAGTACTAGGGCCCAACCTGGTATTACCTGACCAGGGCCAGCTAGCCCCTGCTGAGGTAGCCCCCCTTGCCAGGGCCATGAGCTCCACTCCTAGTCCTAAAAACCCTTCTACAACCCCTGCTTCACTGCTGACAAGCTCTAATACAGGCCAGCGACTATTTAATCTTTGATAGTGGGAGCCTTTTCTTTGCTAAATAGTACTGACCCCAGCTTGACACACAATCTTGCTGGCTATGCCTGTAAGCAAGACCTCCCTATTATGAGGGAGTAGCCTCATCTGGCAGTTTCAACAATATCACCTCTCATACGTCCTATAATTGGGGACAAACCTAACTCTCCCAAGTCCCAGGATGACAGGATCTGGTATCTTCTATTGATCTATGATGGACCTACAACACTGGTTTGTTAATTTCTGTGTACAGATCCAATTAGTTCTCTAAATTTACTAAGATCTCAAGATTGAGATATTTGACCAAATAAGAGGAGAGAATGTAAGACTTTAAGACAATTCTGAAGCCATATCTGACAACTCTGAATCCTCTCAGCCTTTGTGCCATAGTGCTTCCCCTCCTCCCCTGGGAACCAAGGATCTAACAGCTACACATGCACTTACTCAGTTCCTGAACAGTTATCCATATACGTGTGTTTTGATTCGGTCCCCTGGGAAATGGGGTTAAAATGACCTCTTACCTCATCTGATCTGGCAACAGCTCTCCAGCCAATTATTGGTAATAGCCCTTTTGAATAAGCCAATCACAACCCCCCTTGCTTCTGTGGCCTTCTCCTTTAAAAGTAGCCTGTGCCAGCTATTCGAGGTCTCTCGGCTTCCTGAATGCTGAGGGACCCTGTCATGACAGAATTAATAAAATCCTCATGCTTTTGCATCGGCTGTGGTGTGTGAGGAGGTCTGTGGGGGCAACTCCTCCTCGGTGCTTGGACACTAGAGTCCAACACCTACAGCAACTATAGACCCTTCTCTATAGACCAGGTTGGCCTGGAACTCAGAGATCCACCAGCTTCTGACTCTTGAGTGCTGAGATTAAAGGCCCACACCAAAGTCATTTACTTCTAGAGATATTACCATATCGAAGAAGACATGCACTTTGCTTCTGTGGACAGAATACTAGGATTCCACAAGAAGTTGTCATCATTTTTCTCAAGGATTCAGTTTAAACAGAACCAAGAACCCGCTTTTAGCTGACGCATATTGAACCTAAGTTTGAACAGGATTGGGTGCATTCCCAGGGGACTTTTCAGGACAGGTGTTAGAAAACTTTGGCCTGTTGTCCCACTCTCTTTTTTTGAAATGAGATAGGGTCTCACTGTGCATCTCTAATAGGCCTGGTAATCACTGTGTGGACCAGCCTGGTCTTGAACTTCTGAAGATCCAGTTGCCTCTGATTTCCCAGTGCTGGAATTAAAGGCACGTGGCCATATGACCTGGGTACCTGTCCCTTTAAGAGACAAGCCCCGCCCTCTCCCAACCCCTCCCCTTCCACCAAGGCAAGTGGATCTTCCTTCCACTTACAGCGTGCACTCTGTCTTTTCAGGCTCTCTCCCAAAGAGATAGCTTCTCCTCTCCCCACCCCTTTCCCTATTTCTTTCTCTCTCCCCCTTCTGTTTCTCTCTCTCTCTCTCTCTTTCTGTTTTTTTTTTTTTTTGATTTTTGAGAAAGGGTTTCTCTGTAGCTTTTGAAGCCTGTCCTGGAACTAGCTCTTGTAGACCAGGCTGGCCTCGAACTCACAGAGATCCACCTGCCTCTGCCTCCCGAGTGCTGGGATTAAAGGCATGTGCCAACACCACTGCCCATATTTTTTTCTTTCTTTTTTTCTCACTCTCTCTCCCTCTCTCCCCCTTCCCTTCCCTTCCATAATCCACTGAATAAACTATACCCAAACCCTCTCTCTCTCTGCATGGCGTACCTATCCATCTCTGTCTCTCACCCGCTGTGGCTCCTCATGGGATTCAGCTGCCCCGTGTGACCACTGCTGCCCCCCAGGGAACTGTGCTGTTTTATCCAAACCGTTACATGTGCCATCAAACCCTTCATGTAGTTGCATCGAGGGCTGCTTTTTAATCCCTTTCAAAAGCTATTCATCCATCACTATTCTGTGTCTGACCTAATGGAAGTTTGTTTGTCAAGTAAAACTTTTAAAATGTGGTTTTACAGCAAGTATGCCACATGCATTTAATCTCAGCACTGGAGACAGAGGCAGGTAGATACCAGCCATTTTGGAGTTACCCTGGTCTACATAGTGTACTCCCTGGACAGCCAGAAACACATGGTGCAACCTTGTCTCAAAATCAATTAAAATGCAGTCCTAGATACTCTCTACCTTCTGTAGGGCCCACGGGTCTACCCCTCCTTTCAGGGTTCATCTGGAGGACAGTTTCTGGCCAGACATCTTGTTGCATTTTCCAGCTAAGCTTCCTGTTTTTTCCTGTGCTCCCTCTGCCCCCCTGGTGGTTAGCTATAGGGACATTTTTACTTCATCTTGAGCTTGATAATGTCCCACCTGCCTGGGAATTCCATTGTGCAGTAATTAGGTATATAAGGGATTTCCTAAACTTGAATAAAGGGCATTCTGCATTATCTCCTCATGAATGACCCATGTCTCTTTTGTGTTCTTTTAATTTCCAGGCCCTTACCTAGCTCACGAATGGTACAGTAGCTTGAACTGTACGGTAGAGAGTAATGCAGGCATTGCAATTGGAGACCCCAGTGAACTCTGGAAGTAGGGGACCCTGAGAGATCACCCTTGGAAGGCTGGCCAGCAGGTAAGAAATTGATGGTAAGGGTGAATTGAAAATGGGTGCTAGTAATTCAGTATTGACAGGCCAATTGATAGTTCTTTTTAAGAAACAAGGCCAATTGATTGACAGGAGAATTGATAGTTTTCTTTTGTGTAAGGTAGTTTATTGTCTAATTTTTTGAGAGACTTTAGTCCCTGGTTTCTACAAACAGGGGGCTTTATTATTCCGGATTGGGAGCAAGTAAAAAATCAATTAGAAGCCAGGTGGTGGTGGCACCCGCCTTTAATCCCAGCACTCGGGAGGCAGAACCGAGGGGCAGTCAGACTTCGTCATCCAGAAAAGCAGCAAAGGAAATAAACTCAACATTTCTCCAAGTCCACAACATAATTTCTGTGGGTGCCCCAAGATCTGGAGATTCAGGCCAAGGAAAGAGATAGCCAATAAATAAGTCTGTGCGTAATTGATCTTACGATGAGAAAGGTGGAAAAACACCAACAACAAAAAACTGGATAATGAAAAAAAGGGAAATGGGGCTGGAGAGATGACTCAGTATTAAAGAGCACTGGCTGCTCTTCCAGATGTCCTGAGTTCAGTCCCCAGCAACCACACTGTGGCTCATAACTATCTATAATGGCATCTGATGTCTTCTTCTGGCCTGCCGATAAACATGCAGACAACACTCATACATAAAAACATAAGTAAATCTTAAAGGAAAGAAAGAAGTGTAGGCTTTGCGTAAGTGGTACCTTTCACCAGGGCCCTCAGCAGGAGAGGCAGAAGCGTGCAGGTCTCTGAGGTCAAGGCCTGTCTGCTGTGCAAGCCAGTTTTAGGATACCCACCCAAGACTTCATGGTGGAGAGACACTGCCTCAAAAACTAAAATGTGTTTACTAAGAAAAGAAAGAAAGAAAGGTTGCCAGGCGATGGTGGCGCATGCCATTAATCCCAGCACTCAGGAGGCAGAGGCAGGTGGAGCTCTGTGAGTTCAAGGCTAGCCTGGTCTACGAGAGCTAGTTCCAGGACAGGCTCCAAAGCTACAGAGAAACCCTGTCTCAGGCTGGAGAGATGGCTCAATGGTTAAGAGCACTGCCTGATCTTCCAAAGGTCTAAAGTTCAATTCCCAGCAACCACATGGTGGACATAACCATCTGTAAAGAGATCTAGTGCCCTCTTCTGGCCTGCAGGCACACATGAGACAGAATACTGAGAATACTGTATACATAATAAATAAATCTTTTTTAAAAAGTTTTTTTTTTTAAAAAAAAAAAAAACCTGTCTCAAAAAACAAAAAAAAGAAAAGAAAAGAAAGTTGACGTCAGGAAATGAGGGTATGTGTTAGGCATTTGGGATGTAGCTCAAAAACATAACCTAGATTTAGCATGCGCCATCACTGGGGTTCTGAGTTCACACCCAACAACAAAGTTATCAAAGGTTTTAGACCTCAGGGTGGAGGGAGGGAGAGGACACAGCCTCCGTGGTGGGGGGGGGGGGGGACTTTGGTCCCTGAGAGGGACCTTCCAATAACAAGGTTCCAGAAGTCCTACTTAGAGAAGGAAAATTGCACCAGCATACACTATCCAGGCCAGGAAGAAATATTAGCTGACTGGGGTGTCCATGGTGAGGGTCATTAGATTACAGTTACCTGGGCTAACTCACAGTAAGACCCCATGCCAAAATAAAATTAAACACGTAAGCTTCTGCCATACTGTTGCCTAGCATTCAGGGAGCTGAGGGTTCAAGATTCTGTCCCGGACATTGATGAAAAGATCTGTGCTCTTTGCTTTTTGCTTTTCAGTTCCAGATGCTGGATCAAGAGGGACAGCCAGGGACACTCGGCCTTGAAGGCACTTTCTGTTGTCAAGACCCAAAAGTGCTGTCCCAGCTGAGCGCCCCTGACTGAAGGAAGCCTTCCAGAAACGTGGAGACGTGCGCCACCTGCTGTCATTGTAGCACATTGCTAGTGAGACAGCCATTGAGACAGGAGGCAGCTTTGCTATCGCCCACATCCCTGGGGTGAGGTCTTCATCTAAGCAGTGTTGTCTTTTTTTGTTGTTGTTATTGTTTTTTTTTTTTTTTTTTTTTTTTTTGGTTTTTCGAGACAGGGTTTCTCTGTGGCTTTGGAGCCTGTCCTGGAACTAGCTCTGTAGACCAGGCTGGTCTCGAACTCACAGAGATCCGCCTGCCTCTACCTCCCGAGTGCTAGAATTAAAGGTCTGCGCCACCATTGCCCGGCAACAGTGTTCTCTTAACAAAGGCTGCAAGCAGCAGGACCCCTAAAGCAGTATAGTATTTAGACCTGCGGGAGAGGGTTTATCTTCGTCACATGGAAAGGGAGTGGGCTACCGTCTCCCAGGAATGTTCTCCCGCAGTAGGTCTTTTCCCTTCAGCTTTACACAGTCCAACCAGGGTGTGGGGTCATACGCCACCTGTGTTGGTCATCATAGTGATACCAGTGGAGCAAGTTGGAGCAAGGCTGGACTGTCTGGGGCTGTGCTGGGGAAGGACCCTGGCTCAGGCTGTGGTTTCAAGCTGGGAGGACGTTTTTGTTCTAGAAAACACCTCTGAGGCTTGGACTTCACAATATAAGGCAAAAGTTCACTCCAACATCTCTGAAAACCTTTTGCATTCCTAAACAAGGTTCTTTCCAAGCAGATGAGTCGAGCCAGAGGACCAAGCGAGAAGTGCCCCTGTACCTCCCAAGAGAGAAGACATCCATCGTGAATGTCACCCTCTCGAAAGCAGCAGCCTGGAACCCAATAAGGGCAGCCAATTAAGTTCCAGATCAGGTCTAATCTCTCTCTACACTACTACAAGCCTTCAGCAAGGCCCATTTATGGGGGGGTTGGGGGCTGGATACGGACACAGGACTGGCATGTGTTGGATGATTTTCTGTATTGCTTCGGGGTGTTTTGTTTTGTTTTTATCTTTTTGGTTGTGGGTTTCCAGAGCAACAGAGAATGATAATTGGGACATGGGCACCATGCAGCTGTAATGTTCAGGCGACGACCCCAGAGTCATTCACAGAGACTTCTGGGGATTTAGAGCAGGCCACAAGGTGGGTGTCAGGGTCCTCCCAGCCATATTGCTGGTATTGAAAAATCAAAAGGCAAGGTCTTCCTAAGTTCCCCAGCCTGGCCTCAGACTCGACCATGCCCCTTCTGCTGCAGGTCTAGGATTGCAGGTATGTACCACCAATCACCATGGTTCAGTGGGTTTTTTTTTTCAGTGTTTTGTTTGTTTTCATGTGTATGAATTTTTTTTTTTTTTTTTGCCTGCATAGACACATGTGGAACGCATGTATACCTGGCTCCCAAGAAGGTCGTATCAGGGCAACAGATCCCACATGGCAGCTCACAACTGTCTAAAAATGCAGTTCCACGAGATCTGACACCTTCACACCAATGCACATAAAATAAAGTTAAATAAATCATTAAAAAAGAAGAAGAAGAAGGAGAAGGAGAAGAAGAAGAAGAAGAAGAAGAAGAAGAAGAAGAAGAAGAAGAGGAAGCAGCAGCAGCCGCCGCTTCCGTGTCTCAATCCCGGCACCCCGGCCAGTCTTGGCTATCCAGGCTGCGCTGGCAGCAGCGCAGGCACACTCAGCCTTGGAGGCACTTTGTGTTATCAGGACCCAGAAGTGCTGTCCCAGCTGCCCGCCTCTGCCTGCGGAACTTCCAGGAATGTGGAGACGTGCGCCACCTGCTGACACTCCAGGACATTGCTGGTGACGCAGCCTCTGAATCAGGCGCTTTGGTATTGGGGCTGCCCACATCTCTGGGGTGGGGTCTACATCCAAGGAAGCAATGGAGCAGGGCTTGCTTGATGGGGTGTTTTAGAGCGCTCAGTTCTGCACCTCTTCTGAAGGTTCTTGCCTGCCTGGCGCTGTGCTTGTGAACGAGCTTGGCTCAGGCTATGATGTCAACCTGGGAGGGTATTTTTTGCTGGTTTTGAAAACACCTCTGAGGTTTGGGGAATCTGAGGCAAAAATGTCACTCTTCAAGCTCTCTGAGTGCAGCTGAGCAGTGGTGGCACACACCTTTAATCCCAGCACTTGGTTAGGCAGAGACAGGTGAATCTCTGTGAATTCGAGGCCAGCCTGGTCTACAGATCGAGTGAGTTCCAGGACAGGAACCAAAGCTACACCGAGAAACCCTGTCTCGAAAAACAAAAACGAACAAAAAGTTGCCATAATGTTCTGGGATCCTCCTGGCCTCAGCTCATGGAAGTGTTGATGCCAGGCACGAGTCCCTGCTCCCAGCAGTTATTCTTGAAGAGGCTGTGTTCTATGGTGGGGACTCTGGATCAAGGCCTGAGAGTAGCTGCAGGGCAGGAGGAGGGCAAGCCTGGTCTCCAACTCCCACCTTTCCTGCTGACAACCATCTTGTTTGAGGCCCAGCCTTACAGATTCAATAAAATCCAAGTATCTTCTCCATTCCCCTTGTTTGGGGATGTCATTTGGGAATGGGGAGGGACAGTGGACAGGGGGAAGGAGGCACAACCAGGGCCTCTTCAGCTGCATTGCTGTGACCGAAAAATGGAGGCAGGATTCTTTTTTTAGTTTTTTTTTTTTTTTTTTTTTGGTTTTTCGAGGGTTTCTCTGTAGTTTTGGTGCCTGTCCTGGAACTAGATCTTGTAGACCAGGTTGGTCTCGAATTTACAGAGATCCGCCTGCCTCTGCCTCCCGAGTGCTGGGATTAAAGTGCCACCACCACCCAGCAGACATGGGGCTTTTGACCTAGACTGAGACCAGTTTTTTTTCTACATTTAAAATCAATACATTTTATTTATTTATTATGTATACAATGTTCTGTCTGCTTGTATGTCTGCAGGCCAGAAGAGGGCACCAGACCTCATTACAGATGGTTGTGAGCCACCATGTGGTTGCTGGGAATTGAACTCAGAACCTTTGGAAGAGCAGGGAATGCTCTTAACCACTGAGCCATCTCTCCAGACCCTTGAGACCAGTTTTAACTTTAAAAAAAAAATCCATGTATGTAGAAAAAAAATATATATATATACACACACATACACACACGTATAATTAAGTGGCATGGGGATGTCACAAGAGCCCTCAAGAAGAGAGACATAGAGCCGGGCGGTGGTGGCGCACGCCTTTAATCCCAGCACTCGGAGGCAGAGGCAGGCGGATCTCTGTGAGTTCGAGACCAGCCTGGTCTACAAGAGCTAGTTCCAGGACAGGCTCCAAAACCACAGAGAAACCCTGTCTCGAAAAACCAAAAAAAAAAAAAAAAGAGAGAGAGAGAGACACAGGAAGGCAGAATTCTGAAGTCAAGCTCTGTATGCTATCCAAAACAACTTCCCACCCAAAGCTTCATGTTGATAACCTGACTCAAAAAAAAAAAAAAACAAAAACACAACAACAACACAACAACAAAACAAAACAAAATTTAGGGCTGGAGAGATGGCTTAGTGTTTAGGAGTGCTGCTTGTTCTTCCAGAGGTCCTGAGTTCAATTCCCAGCAATCACATGGTGGCTGACAACCATCTATAGTGGGATTTGGTGCCCCTTTCTGGTGTGCAGACATACATGCCAGAGCACGACATACATAATAAATAAATATTTTTTTAAAAAATCTAGTCAATGGGAAGAGGAAGAGTGATCGGCAATAGAAATTGGGAAAATAAAGGTATAAGGCATTTGGGGGATAGCTCAGCTACCTAGCCTATGTTTAGAACATTCTGGGCTGGGGAGATGGCTCAGAGGTTAAGAGCACTGGCTGCTCTTCCAGAGGTCCTGAGTTCAATTCCCAGCAACCTATCTTACACTATCTTACACAGTGAGACCCCACGCCTAACTAAAATTGAACACTAAAGTTACTGCTAGACTCTTTCCTAGCATTCTGGGCGTTGTGGGTTCCAGATTCTGTCCCAGAAGTAAATATCTGTGCTGTTGAGATACGGTCTTAACGAAACGTGTTTGGCATTTCCAGATGCTGGAGTAATGAGGGACACTCAGCCTTGGAGATTTCTGTGGTCAGGATCCAGAATCGCAGTCCCTGCTGAACGCTCCTGACTGAGGCAGGCTCTGCAGGAACACGGAAATGTGCGCCCTCTGCTGTCAATTCAGGGCATCGCTGATAATGCAGCCTCGGAGGCAAGTGACAGCCATGGGGAGCCAAACTAAATAAATACTTTTTAAAAAATGGAGGTAGCCGGCCAGTGGCACACACTTTTAATTCCAGCGCTCAGGAGATGGAGGCATGAGGATCTCTGTGAGTTCCAGGCCAGCCTGCTCTACAGAGTTCCACGATAGCCAGGGCCACACAAAGAAACCCTGTCTTGAAACCCCTCCATCATCCAGAAAGAAAAAAAAAATTTGGGGCTACCTGTTCCTAGTGGCACATGTGTTTAATCTCAGCACATAGGTGGCAGGCATATTCCTGGGACAGTGGCTAACCAGGGCAACATGGTAATACTGTGTCTTGGGGAGATGATAGCTTTGTCATGAAGGCACTTACTTTAGCAAAAGTCACATTTGGGAACCCCTAAATGCACTTAATACCAAGTGGCCTTGGCAGCCTGCCCTCAATTCTAGTTTTTAAGACTAAATTAAAGCAATTGAGAAATGACCCCACCCAAAAGAGAGAGGGATTTCAGCATTGACACCAAGCTCAATGTGCGTTTGAAAAATGTGGTAGTGTTTTAACTTTCTTCCTACCACTAGGGAGTTATAGGTTGGTAGGGGGTTGGGGGAGATTTCTCTGTGAGGTCCAGGCCAACCAGACCCACAGAGTGAGATCCTGAGATTCTGCCACAAACACACAAAGCATTCCTGACTGGAAACTGTGAGGGGACCTCCTGGGGCAGTGACAGGTGTGAAATTCTAACCCGGTGGGGACTCTGGGGAGAAGCAGGAGGCCACTCTGAGTCAGTTTAGACTGGACTGAACTGGAACGTTGGAGCCAAGCGCCTTACACTTCCCCTCTGTCTTTCCTCAAACCTGGGCAATCTGATGGCAGAAAAAGCCGCCTGTGACCGGGCTCTCCTTCCGATATCAGCTCTGCAATCTGCAGTGTTGAGATCTGGCAGGAAGCAGGAGCCTCAGTGGAAATTCTGTCCCTCTGAGCCCTTTGTGGAGAGACCAAACCCCTAGATTCTTTCCCCAAAGTGTAAAGTTAGCAAGACTCCTGGCTGCAAGGCTGATGATGGGGTAGGGCTTGGTGGGTAGGCTGCCCTGCCGGTCTGAGAAAGTGAAGGAAAGCGCTCCTGCCGCAAATTCAGTCTGGTCTGCGAAGCGATTCTTGGTGTAACCCCAACCAGCCTTTGGGAGGCAGAGTCCAGAGGACCCAGAAGGAAAAAATTAAGAGAAAATAAATTTGAGGCAGTCTGGACCACACAATGAGACAGATCCCCATATCCAAAAACTGGGGCCAAGTGTGGTGGCACACCCCTTTATGCTAGTATTTGGAAGGCAGAGGCAGAAGGATCTCTGTGAATTCAAGGCCTGCTGTTCTGCACAGCAATTTCAGGACAGCCAGGACTACACAGAAGAACTGTCTCAAAAGGAAACCAAACTACAATAACCACTGGGTGACTCAGGTCTGTTATGCTATCACTCCACAGGTTGAGGCAGAAGGATTGCTGTGAGTCACAGGCCAGCCTGTGCTACAGAGCAAGGCCTTCTCTGAAATAAACTATAAACAGCAGGCATGGTGACATTATACCTGGAACCCCAGCATTCAGGCAGAAATGGCAAGAAAATCAGGAATGTGGGATCATATTTGGCTAGACAGCGAATTTGAGGCCAAGCAGTTATATGAGGTCTTGTCTCACAAAAGCAAAGTAAAACTTATGCAGAAAACCTCCAGGGGGTGGTGGCTCTTGTCTTGAAGCCCAGGAACCAGAGGCAGGTAGTAGATCTCTGAATTCTAAATCAGCCTGGTCTACTTAGCAAGTTCCAGGCCAACCAGGGCTACAGAGTGAAACCCTGTCTAAAAACAAAAACTGAAGAAAAACAAGTTTAGAAAAAAAAAACTATCTGCTTGGGAGAAGGTTGAAGGGAAGGGGAGAGGAGCAGAGAAAAATGTAGAGTTCAAATTAATAAAAAAAAAAAAAAAATTTCACCAGGCGGTGGTGGCGCACGCCTTTAATTCTAGCACTCGGGAGGCAGAGGCAGGCGGATCTCTGTGAGTTCGAGACCAGCCTGGTC
The DNA here is from genome assembly GCF_018167655.1 of Microtus oregoni. Taxonomy (NCBI): domain Eukaryota; kingdom Metazoa; phylum Chordata; class Mammalia; order Rodentia; family Cricetidae; genus Microtus; species Microtus oregoni. Next base: position 40,340,879 of record NW_024543065.1, read on the forward strand.
TACAGAGCTGGTTCCAGGACAGGCTCCAAAGCCACAGGGAAACCCTGTCTCGAAAAACCAAAATAAATAAATAAATAAAATTTTTTCAAAAAAAAATTATCTGGAGCATTTGGGTCACAAAAACTGGCAGTCAGTATCAGACATACTTTGCAGATAAACATGTTCAATTAATTACCGCACTTTCTTATGAGTTTCCTCTTCAATCACAAACCTCTGTTTCATATGGGGACAGGAGATGGGGGTCTCACATAGCATGAGCAAATCTGAAAACGACTATAGAAGCCATGACTTGAACTTCTGTCCTGGTCGTTGTCCCCTCGGTTGTGATCTAGCTGCTGGGGTCTGTAATTGACAAGGATGTTTGTGTTCTTTCTGGCCAGTGTTTTTGCACAGAATCAGTAAAGGTATAAAAAGGCTTTAGTCCAGGCCAAATAAAGGTTGCTGATCTTCCACCTGAAAAGAAGCTTTCGTGTCTCAATCCTGGCATAGCCCCCACCCCTCCGCCACCAATCTGGGCATCCAGGCCACGCTGGCAGCCCCCCCCCCACCTCCAGAACGCTGGGATGACAGGCATAGGCACTTGCTTGATTCACACAAGCTAGGCAAGCCTCTGCCAACTGAGTCACACACTAACCCTACATGGTCCCATTGACGAAGGAGCTGGAAGTAATAAATCAGTGTTGTAAAGGATTTGACAATAAGCTTTCTTAGGAAATACTAAGTTATACAGAAGTAGAATTTATCTGAGGAGCCTCATATGACTGCAGGATACATAGCACTGTGAACTAGATGGACTTCTTAGAAACTACAGAAAGAAAAAGGCAGAACTGACATTCTAGATTAGTCTATGGTTACTACAGGTGTATTCTCTGCCTCCCCTCAAGACAGGGTTTTTCTGTGTGGCCCTTGACTGTCCTGGAATTCACTCCGTAGACCAGAGCTACACAGAGAAATCCTGTTTCAACAAACAAACAAACAAAAAATCTTAAACCTGCGAGGCGGTGGTGGCACACACCTTTAATCCCAGCACTTGGGAGGCTGGCATACCTCTGTGAGTTCAAGGTCAACCTGGTCTACAGGAACTAGTTCCAGGACAGCCAGGGTTACACAGAGAAATACTTTGTGTGTGTGGGGGGGGGGGACCCAAATACAAACTGTTACAATATTTTTGCTATATAAATTTCCCATTTGTCCAGAATGTCCAAGCTTGCAGTTTCTGTGTGTAAAACATGTTCCATTGTTCCTTGGGGACTGGGACCTCAAAATGATTTACAGATGACAGTGTATGTCTGTCTACAATGGTAGCTTACAGGCTGCAGAGAATCTCTGTTCAAGATGGGTTTTGGTATTTAATTGGTATTAATTTGGTAGAATTGGATACCTTCTACTATTAATAGTTTTGTTTCCATTTCCCTGAGAGTTTGGAGTCAGTTCTCAAGGAGGTGTGTATGGCGGTGGGAGGGTGGTACATTAATCTGCGGCTTCATGGTCACCTCCCGAAAGATTTTAGATCTAAGAGCTTCTTCAGGCATTTATTTTCCATTGAAAAAGCCTGTCCACACCTAAAATGTGACCCAGATCTAAACCCCTAACTTCCTTCCAAACCTTACAAGCCGTCAGGAAACCTAACAAGCCACCAGGAAACAACAGCAAGGAGATGCAGTTTTTTATGCAAACACTAGGGGGCGGAAAGAACGAGGCCCTCTCTGGAAAAGAAAGGAAGCGGCCTTCTCAACTTTTCCCTATCTGGCAGTCAGGGGACTATGCTTGGTGGAGCCGGGGTCGGGGTGGGGTTGTGGCGGGGTTGGGGGAAAATGGAGGGCTGAAGAAGTTGGGGGGCTGCTTTTTAGGTGGGAACACAGCTGGAGCAAAATTCATGAGTTCACACCCGGCTTGCCCCAACAGGGCTGTCTACATCTATCTACTTACACGGTTTTCACAAAAAGTAACAGTAAATGGCTCAGCAATCAACAGTGGTTGCTGGGCTTGTAGAGGATCTGGGTTCGCAGCACCCACATACCTGCTTACAACCCAGGAGAGCCTGCACTGTGGCCTCTTAGAGATACCCACCAACACTTAAGCATACACAGACCCCGATATAAATATGCCTTTAATCCCAGCATTCAGGCAAATCTACAAAGTCAGTTTTAGCCAAGGCTACACGGAGAATTCCCGTCTCAAAAAAGACAAACAAAACAAACAAAAACCAAAGAAGGAGATAGAGAGATTGTTCAGCAATTCAAAAACACTTGCTGTTTTTGCAAGGGACCAGGGTCAGGGTTCAGTTCTCAGAACCCATATGGCAGCCCCGAAACATCAGTGACTCCAGTTTCAAGGGATCTCATGTCCGCTTCTGGATTCTGGGGCACCAGACAAATGTACGTGCACCCACTCGCACACATATATAAAATAAATCTTAGAAAATTAATCGAGGGCTGGAGAGATGGCTCAGTGGTTAAGAGCATTGGCTGCTCTTCCAGAGGTCCTGAGTTCAGTTCCCAGCAGCCATATGGTGGCTCACAACCACTGGTGATGAGATTTGGTGCCAACTTCTGTCTTCAGGGACACATGCAGGCAGACCATTATATACATAATAATTTAAAAAAAAGAAAATTAATTGAACCCCGGCAGTGGTGGTTTATGCCTTTAATTCCAGCACTCAGGAGGCAGAGGCAGGCGTCTCTCTGTAAATTCAAGGCCAGCCTGGTCTATAAGAGCTAGTTCCAGGACAGGCTCTAAAGCTACAGAGAAACCCTTTCTCAAGAAAAGAAAAGAAAAGAAAAGAAAAGAAAAGAAAGAGGGAGGGAGGGAAGAAAGTTAATGGATAAAAAATAGGCAGGTATGCCTTTAGTTCCAGCCCTTGATAGGCAGAGGCAAGGGTGCTGTGTCTGAGTTTGAAACCAGCCTGGTCTACATAGTGAGTTCCAGTACAACCAGGGCTACATTAGTGAGACCTTGTCTCGTAAAAAATAAAAATAATAGTAATAACATTCTTTAAAAGAAGAAGAAAGAAACGTTGTTCACTAAGACACAAAATGGTTGCTTCATATTGGATCATGGGAAGTCAAATTCTTCCTTCCTGGTAGTCCCATGGCTGCTTGCTTCTGAACTCTCCCACCCATCCCCGCAAACAGCACCCCTGTGCATGACTCAGGTTGTTATTGGAGCCGGCAAGGCCAGTCCCTAGGCGCTGCAGCGGCAAACAAGCAAGACTGGCTACTTGTCTGAAATGGAGCAACTAAACAGAGTTGCCACATTACAGGAGGTGAGATCCCCACCGTCCCTAACCCATCATTGACTTGGCTCCAGCAAGGTGGCCTGACCAGTTGTCAGAACTCTGTGGAATCTCTACCTGGGAGGCAGGTTCCCTCCACTGGCTGCAGCTCTTCGCCCAGCGTGAGATTCCTGGGGAAAATTCCATTTCCTTGGGAGCCATTGTCTCAATGATCTGATAGCAAAAGGGAGGGGTACAGGTGTCTCTTTAGAAAATCTTCCTTGGGATCAGGACGGTTACAATACACTTTGCCCTTGATGGGGCAACCTCCTAGTGCGCCGGAGAAGGCAGGCACCACCCTGCTGCTGAGAGCAGGGGAATTATCTAAGGAGCTGGCAATCTTGAGGAGAAATTCACTTTTCCAAAGCTCCCGCCTGCAAGGTCAGCACTCTGAAAATCTAGGCAGACTGCTCTGCAGTTCAAGGCCAATGTGGGCCACAAAACAACTTCCAGGCCTAAAGGTCACGTCTTTAAAAAACAAACAAACAAACAAACAAAAACTCTAGCCACCAAAGAAGGGCTGGAGATGTGGTTAGTAAGAGAGTCCCTTCCTAGCTCGCCGCAAGTCACCGCTGCTTCCTTAAGGTTTCCGTAAATTGACGCAGCACACTTTGGCTGTTTGGCTTCAGGCTATTCCTTGAGTCTGTAAACTGGGAGCTGCTTCTGGCATCCATAAATAATTAATCTTATCTTTTCCTCTCCCAGATCTAGCCTTTGTAAGTGAAGTTTTCAGGCCTGGCAACTATTTAGGGGTGGAGAATTCTATCAGCCATCTGTCCCCCGGAAGATTTTTAATGACAAAGAGAAGTTAAGAATAGCTCATTCTTTCAAACTGCTAAAAATCTCTGGGGGGTGGGGAGGAACAGAACCCCACTTCCTGTGTACGTAAGGGTGTTTTTTTTTTTTTTGCTTTTGTTTTTTAAAATATTTTTCTTAATGAAATGTGGTTGTGTGTGTGTGTGCGCGAGCGCGCGCACGTATGCACATTGGTTGCCCATATGTGCCCATGAGATATGGAGATGTGGAGGTCACAGGTCAACCTCCAGGTGTTGGGAATGGCCTAAGCAGGATTTGAACTCCTGACAATCCTCCTGCCTCCTCTCCTAGATGAAATTACAAGTGTGAGCCACCTTGCTTGGCTAAAGACAGTGTTAATGGTTAATTTGCGTTCTGGTTTCCAACTTGGGCCATCCAGCAACAACTAGGTTGGAACTAAAACCTATGTGACCAGTACTGGAGACCAGGCCACGTCCCACCTTTAATAAAACAAGCCACGGGAATCCTCAGGAGAAGGTCTATGAAAAACAACAGGGTCCCTGGAGGTGTAACTCAGCTAGCAGAAGGCTTTCTTACCAGGCACTTAACCTCAGGTCTAGGCCCTAGCTTTGCATAGACCCTCCTTGGAGGGAAATACGTGCATTATCAACCTTCTGGGGTGGGAGGCAGGAGGTTCTAGGCTAAGGTCACCCTCAGCTACTGTAATCAGTTTGGGTTTCAGGAAGTCCTCTCAAGTTACAAACTGGGAGTGGCAGAGCGCGACCTTGATCCCAAAACTCTGGCAACCTAGAGGCTGGTTGACCCCTGTGAGTTCATTCCACAGAGCAGGCTGGCCTTAAACTCACAGAGATCTGCCTGTCTCTGCGTCCTGATGTGCCCCTCTGTACCTGGCTCTGTTTTATAGTCATTCTTATTATGTATAGTCCTAGCTGGACTAGAAATTTATATGGACACCTTGAACTTGTGTCTCCCACGTGCTAGGACAGATATGAGTCACTTGAACTGTCCAGGCAGGTGAGAAAATACATATATACAGCTGGGCAGTGGTGGCGCATACCTTGAATCCCAGAACTTGGGAGGCAGAGGCAGGCTCTGAGTTCGAGGCCAGCCTGGTCTACAAGAACTAGTTCCAGCACAGGCTCAAAAGCTACAGAGAAACCCTTTCTCGAAAAACAAAAAGAAAGAAAGATAGAATTACTACTGTATATTTATTTTTAGTTTATGTACATTGCTTGTATTTTGCCATGGGTGTTAGGTGCCCTGGAACTAGAGTAAGAGACAGTTGTGAGTGATCATGTGACTCTGGATTGAACCAGGGAACTCGGGATGAGTAGTCCGTGCTCTTAACCACTGAGCCATCTCTCCAGCTCTGAGAGAAAATATTACTAAAAAGAGAGACTTATGTCCCTTCCCTGAGCCCCAAGGAATCATTAGAACTGCCCTCAGGAATCTCATGCTGGGAAAAGGGAAAGGCTGAAGCCTGGTGCCAGCTAGAAAAGGGAAAGGATTTCACACAGTTCTGTCAGTTGTAAGGAGGCCTTACTGGAGGCACTGGAGCCCAGTCAGCTTGTCAGTAATTAATCAAGCATCACACCTTGACTGTAGGACGATGGGTGCTTACCTATTTACCTCCTTTTAAACCTAAGCCTATGTCAGTCCTGAGAAGTTACACTTGGGGGTCACTGGACCTTGTCATTTGTCTCTCCTCCCACGGTGGGTGGCCACATTGAAAGAACCTCTTTTCTCTGCTTTCTCTACCACAGGCCTGTTTAATTGGCCTGTTGATAGTCAAGGTCAGCTTCTTTTGCTTCCAGGGCCCAGGCCTAACCACTGTGGTAATTTAGTCTTTTACCTTTTCACCCTAGGTTCATTTTATAGTTCAGGAAGTAAATGTTAAGGAACATTACTGCTAGCTGGGCATCATGGCACATGCCCTTAATCCCAGCACTTGGGTGGCAGAGGCAGGCGGATCTCTGTGAGTTCAGAGGCCAGCCTGGTCTACAGGGTGAGTTCCAGGACAGCCAAAGATACACAGAGAAACCCTGTCTTGGGAAAAAAAGAAGAACATTACTGTTTGCTGGGCATGGTGGCACACATCTTTAATCCCAGTACTCAGGAGGCAGACACAGGTGGATCTCTGAGTTCGAGGCCAACCTGGACTAAAGGACTACAAAGCCCATTTCAGGACAGCCAGGCAGACACAAAGAAAGCCTGTCTCAAAAACTAAAAAAACAAGACCATTACTGCTGTGCTTATATTCATCTCTTCTAACCCCAACTGAGGGTCTGTCTTCTCTTCTCTGGGCATTTCCGGTGCTGTCACTTTTATTTTTTCTACACAGAGACGGGGTTTCTCTGTGTAACAGCACTGGCTGTCCTGGACCTCATTCTGTAGACCAGGCTGGCATGGAATTTACAGAGATCAGCACGTCTCAGCTTCCTGAGTGGTGGGATTGTCTCTTGGGTTTTTTGTTTTGTTTTGTTTTGTTTTTGTTTTTATTTCATGAAACAAGTTACAATGTAGCCTTAGCCGGCAGTGACCAGGCCGCTGGCCTCTGTCTCCCAAATGCTGGAATTAAAGGCAGACACCAACACTACCAGTACTGGCTTGGGTTTTTTCAGTTGTTTGTGACAGGCTCTAAAGTATCCCAGGCTAGCCTCCAACTCTTTTGGAGGGTGACCTTGAACTCCTGATCTTCTGCCCTCCACTCCCAGGTGAGCCGAGATTGTAGCTGGGTATCACCACACCCAGCTTTTTTTGAGGAACTTTCTAGAGAATGTATTTTGAACCCGGAGGCTCAGCCACTAGGCCTTGGCAGCCTTCTAATCTTTGAGCGGCCCAATTTAGTCTCAGCAAAGAATCTGCTGAGTTACCTCCCATTCTAGGTATCTGATCGCAGATAGCTCCAGGAGTCACTCTGTCTCCTGCCTTTGAAGTGTTAAGAGAAAAGCCTGCCTGCCCTCTCCAGAATCCTGCTGGGTCAGTTTAAGCAAGAATCAGGCCATCTTGGTGGCTCTTCCTAGTAATTTTCCACACACTCCGCCCACAGCACCCCCAGTCTGTGCTGGGTTCTGGTTAAAGTCTCTACTTTGCAGCTTTGTTCAGATAAACTCAATTCATTTCCCCTACCTAGATAATCTTTTCTCTCCCCCTCCCCACCCCTCAGGGTTTCTCTGTTGTCATCCTGGAACTCACTCTGTAACCAGGTGGGCCTCTAACTAGCAGAGATCCACCTGCCTCTGTCCCCTGAGTACTGGGGCTAAAGGTATGCACTACCACCACCTGGCTGGTTTGTTAGTTTTCTTAAAGCAGAATTTCACTTTGTATCCGAGGCTGTCCAGTGTGGTAATCTTCCAGCCTCTGCCTCAACAAATACTGTGATTATAAGCATGTACCAACTCAATTATATCTTCGTTTGTTTTTGAGACAGGGTCTCATCATAACATAGTCTGGCTCACAACAAAGATATAGCAAAGGATGTCTTTGAATTTCAGATTCTGCAGCCTCCACCTTCCAAATTCTTCCAGTAGTCTTCCTGCCTTCCCCCTTCTTTCCTCCAGCCTAGAAGGAATGCTGGCCGGGCCACGTGCTCCATCAACTGTTCTACACCTCCAGCCTTTCCTTGTGAGGCTTTAAGGAGTGTCGGGATCATTTCTCAATAACGAGCCACATTGTCATAACAGAATATTATATTTAGCACAAGGCTTGAAAACATAAGCCCTATAGGAAGACTGCAGTGTGGGCTGAGACATACTTGTCTGACATGTGAGAGCTTCTTGGGTTCAGTCCCAAACACACACACACACACACACAGAGAGAGAGAGAGAGAGAGAGAGAGAAGGGGGGAAAGAGGGAGAGAAGGGAGGGAGAGATTCTTGGTCCAGCCCCCCTTCCCCATGCTGGTTTCCACAGAACAAGTTTTCAGTAAAGAACTGGCTAGTGAAAAGTTTCATAGTCACAAGGTATCCATCACAAAGACTCAGTTCCTGGATCCGACTAGAAAAGCAGCCTGAGAGAATGGAAAGAGGAATGGGTGTGACAAGTGGAGAGTGTTAGCAGCCCGCGCAGCAATTCTGCAGAAATTGGAATCTCCTGGATCAAATAACTTATTCTTTAATCCCAGCACTCAGGAAGCAGAGGCCTGTGGATCTCAGTGAATTCGAGGCCAGCCTGGTTTACAAGAGCTAGTTCCAGGACAGGCTCTAAAGCTACAGAGAAACCCGGATACGGGAATCACTGTTACGAGTTCAAGGCCAGCTTGGTGAATTTTAGATCTACCGTGGCTGCATAATGGGCCTCCCAGGTCTAGGCCTCGGTAGGATTGGGACACCTGGTTCAGATGCGTGCACTTTAGTCTGGGAACAATCTCGTTTCCTTGTTCTGACCTAAGCACACTGGGTCATCCCCAAAAGGAACCTTTTTCTCCACTTTTTCTTTTAGCACTTTTCACTGAAGAAAATATGGTAGTTTACTCTTAGAGGGCTTAAAGAAGATTACCTTTCAGTCCGCTCAGGGTGTGGATAAGCATTTGATGGCCAAAGGGATTACAGCAATTAATTTTGTGTATAAAAGGATTTCAAACACCATAGGGAACTTTACGGAAGCAAGTATCCTTATTGTTATGACCAGTCCAGCAGACAAAGCCAAGGCCTGGGAGGGGAAGGGAGGGAGGCCTGGGCCATTACCATTACAGCCAAGTCTGATGGCATGCAAATGACCATCCTTCAGCCTGGAGAATTTCTGGAGAGGTGAAATGTTGTCCTTTCTTGGGTCCTAATTTCAAGCTGTGAAATCTCCTCCCTTAGTTCTGTGAAATTTCCAGTAACTTCCTTCATACTCTCTTTAAGGAAAAAAGACACCGGTGGTAGTGGGAGAGCACGTGAGATGCCCATTGGGTAAAGGCACCACCCATACGCCTAGTGCTCCAGGTTCCATAGGACCACAGAGATGGAGAGCCAGATCCCTTAGAATGATTTTACAGACAGTTGTGAGCTGCCATGTACTGGGATTTGAACCCAGGTCCTCTGGAACATCAGCCTCTAAGCTCTTCAGTGCCAGGAGAAATTTTTTTGTTGTTTTTTTGTTTGTTTTGTTTTGTTTTTTCAACCTAGGGTTTCTCTGAGTAGCTTTAGAGTCTGGCCTGAAACTCACAGAGCTCTACCTGTCTCTACTTCCCGAGTGCTGGGATACTAGGCCTGTGCCACCACTGCTGAGCCAGAAGACATTTCTTTAGACAGGCTGTCTTTGGACCTCCAAAGAAGCACCCAACTCAAATAAATAAAATAAAACGAAAAGCCCAGCTCTCAGGAGGTAGAGATCTGGGACTTGGAGGCTGCCCTGCTTTTTATAATGAGTCTCAGGCCAGCCAGGGGTCTACATAGGGACCCTGTCTAAAATATAAATAAGTCAGGCAGGCATGGTACATACACCTTTTATCTCAGCACTTAGGAAGCAGAGACATGTAGATCTCTGAATTTGAGTCCAGCCTGGCCTACATAGAGAGACTGTATTATGTCTCAAGATAAATAAATAACCCATACCACCCCCCAAACCACAAAGGAACAAAAAATAAAGTAAAATAAATTACTTCATATAATGTAACATATGATACAGAATAAAGTGTGTTAGGAACTTGCAGGGGCAGCTGGTTGCCTCGAGCCCGGGAAGGGAGCAATAGGAGAGGTGGTTTTCTCTACTCGTCAAGTCTGAAGCAGTTAGCTCAGCTCTGTGACTACGGAGCAGTCATTGAATGAGTCTAAAGCCATCGGTTCAGCTCTGTGGCTAGATGAGGAAAGAACTCTTACTCGTCTGCACATTGGTAGGATTGGAAGAGGGGGGATACTGGGGAACCGTAGCCAGTGCCTGGCGCCTCCCTTCCCAGCTGTAGCATGAGCCCCATGCATTTTGGCTGTTGCTCAGCACCAGGTGAAAGCCACAGGAGCACAACGATAGGGCACACAGACAAAACGAATGTTTTTGCTGATTTTCATGTATCCCAGGTTGTCCTAAAGTTCCGTGAAGAGCCACCCTTGACCCTGATTTTCCAGTTCACCTCCTAAGTGCTGAGCTGGCAAAGGCCACCACACCCCGTGTATAGGGTGTTGTGGAGGGTTTAGTGTGCATGCTAGAAAAATACTTTTCATTTCTTTTAGCCACATTCTTAGCCTCAAAGTGATGTTAGTTGGATGCAACCTTGTTAGCCAAATGCTAGGCTTGCTACTAACTCAACTCCTCAAAAGACCCTTTGTGACAGATGTCTGTTTCACAGCCCTCGGAGAGAGGCTTTAGTCGGAACTCTGGAAGGCAGCTGGCAGTACAGAGCTGGGAGGGGGGAGCAGCAGTCTACCTCCACCCCTCCTCCACTCCCAGTTCCCTGCTTGGCCTCTGGGACAAAGGTGAACTCAGTGGAAGCCTGCAGAGCTCCTTCTACACTTTTACCCTAGTGGCTTTCAAAACTGTCCTTTTCGGAGCCTGTCAGCTGTCTTAATCGAGTAAAGGTGCTCGCTGACCAAACCTGAAAACCAGAGAGTTCAGTCCCTGGGCGCCACACTGTGAGAGAGAATCCACTGCCACAACTTCCCTTGTCACATCTATGTGCCCCTAAAACACCTCTTGATACACCACCCACCACACACACGCCAAAATTAAATTAAATGTAATTTTGTTTGTTTTTCAAGATAGATGTCCTTTGCGTAGCCCTGGCTGGCCTGAAACTTCAGAGGTCCATCTGTGTTTGCCTCTAGAATGCTGGGATTAAAGGTGTGCACCACCACTGCCCGGCTCTAAATGCAGTTTTTAAAAGCTCATTGCAGTCTAGCCTTTATTCTGAGAAGCAGAAGTAGTGGGATCTCTGTGACTTAGTGGTCTGCATTGCCTACCTAGTGAGTTCCCGGCTGGCCAGAGCTACATAGTAAGATCCTGTCACACATACACACACAAAATAAAATAAAGCCAGGCGATGGTGGCGCACGCCTTTAATCCCAGCACTCAAGAGGCAGAGGCAGACGAGTCTGTCTGTGAGTTCGAGGCCAGCCTGGTCTACAGAGCTAGTTCCAGGACAGCCAGAGCTGTTACACAGAGAAACTCTGTTGCCTCGAAAAACCAAACTAAAAAGCAAACAAACAAAAAACAAAATAAATCCTGAGGATGAAGCTAAGTTGGTGGTGTGTTTTGCTTGGTTAGGCCCAGTATAGAATAGACGAGGCATAGTGGCCAAGGCCACACTGCAAAAGCAGAGACAGGAGGATGATTCAAGGTTATGCTTAGCTACCTAGAGAACCCAAGGCTAGCCTAGCCTACCCTAGCCTAGGAAGACCCAGTCTCAAAGTAAATAAAGGAAGAAAAACTAAAAAGGAATCCAGTATTCTAGACTATAAAACCAATATCCTTGTTGCTATTGTTATTCATTGAGAGAGAGTTTCTCGTTGTAGTCTTGTCCCTAAACTAAACTCAAGAGATCTATCTACCTGCCTCCCAAATGCTGGGGTTAAAGGTGTGTGTCACTATATGGAACCAAATCCATATCTTTATCTGCTTCCCCAAATCTAAGACCTAGCTGCGTGCTGAAAAGGCTTCCCAAGACATGATGACTCCCTTTATTCATTTTATTAATATTTTGAAGACTGAATTTCATTATATATTTGTCACAAGCCTCTGCCTCACCAAGTTCAAAAATAAAAGGTACCACCCTACCTGGCCGATTAAAAAACAACAAACAAACAAACAAATCCATTTCCTCTGCTAGGAGGAGGAGGAAAAAAAAAAAACCGATGAAGGTCATTCTGCCCCAGGGAAGCTCAGCGCAGAGGAAGCTGGGTGGGTTGGGTAAGGATGGCCCCAGGTGGGGGAGGGGTACCAGAGCCTCCCAGTCCAGGGGGCCAATGAGCCCTCAGACTATATAAGAACCTAGAGCCTTTCCCCGTCCCAGAGACTTCTCTACACCCCTAGGGTCCAGTTTGCGCTCCCGGTGACTGACTTCTGCGCCACGTTCCCACCGCGGTCGGCTTTCTCCACAGGAAAGGTAATCTGTTTTTTGGGATTTTTTTTTTCCTTCAGTTTCAGGATCCTTGGCGTTTGGGGGGGCAATAGTAGTCTTGATAGTAATGGTCTCATTTTTTTGGACGTTTTTGAGCGGGCCGGAGACGATTCATGGGCCAGACTCAGTTCTGCCTGCCTCCCAGGCCTTTTTTTAAACTAGAATTTTAAGGCAATGCAGCCGTGAGTTTGGTCTCTCCTCCCCACTGTCATCTCTGTTTAATTCCAGGTGAGGTAGAAGTAGGCAGATAAACTATATAGAGTAAAAATAACTATAGACTGCGGTAAAGATTGGTTGGTGTAAGTTACAGGAGTTCGAGGTTCCCAGGCAATTACATTTCCAGTGACTTTAGTCCATACTTGGCTTAGTTTTGGAACTGGGTACTAATCTCATCTCTGTTTTCATATGCAGGTTTTGGGCGCCAATTGAAGGCATGGATTCAATTTCATCTTTCTGGCGGGTAAATTTTTTTTTCCGGTTTGCGTGACTCTGAACCATTTCAGCCTGTGGTACTCAAACTGTGGGGGCATTTTTTTGTTTTTGAATAAAAGTGCCGCCAGGTTTTGAGCGTTACCGGTTGAGAAGACGGCGATTTCCTTGTTTGGGCCTGTAAAAAAGCCTAGCCATTTTAGTGGCTTATCTGGCAGCCCAGTAGTGTGGGGCGCTACGCTGTCCCTTTTGTCACGTGTGTGAGTTGGGTTTCCGGGCATGGATGGAGTAAAGGGATGTTGCAGATTAGGAAGGTTCGGGAAGGACGCGGACTTCCTGCCCAGTAGCCAGTAACTGAAGCGGCGGTGTCGGAAACCTTGGGAGTTCATGGCCCAGGCTCGAGGGAACGGACTACTCACATAGTGGTCAATAAAGTGGAGGCCCTCTCTGAGACGGAACTAGAAAGTGCTTCTACTTTGTGCGCCACTGTGTGGGGAACCCTGTATCTACGTTGGCAGGCCCCTAAAGTCTTCGACAGAGAAGCATTTGTGCATATGTGCCTAGTATATGTTCCTTGGACCTTAAAGGTAGTGAGAGCTGAGCAAGCTAACAACGGTTACATTTTGAAACTTTTAAGCCTTGACGCCAGTTTAGGTCACGTCTTAGGGTTGGGATGAAAGGGATTCATATGAGCCTTCTAATTTTAGTGCACTGACCTTGGGATGCTCAACCTGTGATACTCAAACTGGGGGCTCTTTTTTTTTTCTTTAAAGAAAAGTGCCGCCAGGTTTTGAGTGTTACCGATTGAGAAAACTCGGCGAGGTTCTCGTGGCTCATGGTTTTTTCCTCGCTGAAAAGTTCTGTGCAAGTGCCGTTGGGTTTCACGGGTGGGCCCCATGTGTTTCCAAGTAAGGTCACACCTGAGGGGATTTAGGATCACCTGGGATCCGGTGCTCACAGTGACGATCAAAGTGGAAGCCCTCTCTGAGGTTTGTCCAGAAAGTGCATCCATTTTGTTGGTCTCTGTATGTACAAGGCATCTGGAAACCCAGCCCATCCAGTTACAGCCTGGGCTAAAGGTGAATTCCTTTTCCCTACTTCGCTGGTGTTGGAGAAGTTGATGCCGGAACTTGGTGAGCACGTGGGGGGAGGGGGGTTGGGGGCAGGGAGACTTGGGTCTTAGTGTGGGCAGGAGTGAAGGGGAGTCTGCTTGCAGTAGGGTATAAGAAGGCGTGACTGGGGGGATAATTTAAGTTTTTTTCCAGCTTATTTACCACGGATCCACAGATCTTAACCTGCAATACTCAAACTATGGAGACACTTTTTATTTCCAGGAAAGAAGTGTCACCAAGTTTTGAGAATTGCCGATTGAGAAAGCAGCTTGGGAAGATGTGTTGCTTGCCCACCTGATGGCACTCAAATGTTAGCTCTCTTCTCTTTCTCCAAGTGGAAAGTGTTGCAACATTTGGGTGTTGTCTGTGGGTACCACTCACCGCCTGTGCAGTGGATGGGGGCTCAGTGAGTCTTTCCGGGAAATGGGAGATTGAGGTGGATGGGTGGGGGGAAGATAGATGCACCTAGGGTAATTGAAGGATAGCTTGCTGTCAATGGGGTGGGGAAGTACTGTGCTGTTCTGACATTTAATGGTTTTTAATATCCTGTTTTCAGTTTGCATGTGAGTCTTCACACTGTCTTCCAGGCCCCGTCAATGTCCCAGGTAGCCATACTCAAAATGGAGGCCCTCTCCAAGCCTTTTAAAGTGGAAAGTGCTTCCATTTTGTGTGTTGCTGTGTGGAGAAACCTGCGTGGAGCTTCAGCCGAGGGACTTCAGTCAACGGAATTGCTCATTTGGGGAAACTCGAATGTGGAGCACTATTCTGGACTGAGTAGAAAGTGCTACGACATTTGAGTTTCCCCTGTGAGCACCCTTCAGCCCCGCGGCCCCCCCCCCATTCCTGAAGTCTGCAGTGGGAGCCTCCGGGCTTCTGAGGGGCCAGTCTCCAGTTTCCTGGTTGGGTGCTTGAGAATTTTAACCCTAATGTTCACCTTTTTTTGAATAAAAGTTTTCTTTTTGGCACTAATGGTTTCAGTTTTCTGTTAACCTACACGTGGCAGGGTTGGGCTTCCATTTTATGCAGTTCCATGTGGTTTGGGTCACTTCCTGGGGCGGACTTTAAATGCTTAAATCTAGGCAATGAACTATTATAAGCCGTGTCCCTTTGCATCTTTTAGTGGCTCCCTTACTCAGTCCCAGGGACTTGCACCAGGTGGGAGGGCTGGTTTAGCTTCTACCCCTGTAAGGACTGGGACAGAACGGGTAGAACGGGTGTTCAATGAATGTTTCATTTTCCTTTTTTTTTTTTTTGTGGATTTTTCGAGACAGGTTTCTCCTTAGCTTTTGGTTCCTGTCCTGGAACTAGCTTTGAATGTTTGGTTTCAAATGCAGTGGTAGTGTCTTAGAATTGTGATCCTGTAGATCACATCAGGGGAAATGGGAGGTAATGAACAAGGCTTTGAAATTACCAGGTAATTCCATGTCCAAATAGTGAAGCAGTTTTTGAGACTTGGAAACCAAATGGGAGCATGCATCTGTTTCGGGCCGTAAGGTATTTCCTACCAGGTAAAATCCCCAGTAAGTCAGGCTGACTGTGGGCTTGTGCTTAGTGTGTGTGATGCATCTCTGGTCCTCAGTGGCATGCTTTCTTAGGTTATATAGCCTTAATGCCCAGAGCTAAGCCACCTATATTGCCCTGGAGTTGGCATGGTTGTGAACTGTACTCTGGAGTTCAAACCCATTGCCCACAAAGACTGCCTTCCTGTACCTGTACAACCCAGATACAGGCACACCTCAAACCAGGCATGCAATCTCCTTCCTAAGGACAGGTTTTCAATGTGTGAATAGCAAAGCAGTCCTGGAGCTTATTAGATCTACCACCTCCGGAACCTTTGCCCTACAGCCCCAGCCTACTTGGCTTTTACGGCACCCCTTGTTTTTCGAGTACAGTTTCCCACATGTGAGAACAATGTTAAGGAAAGTTGGCAGACAGGGAAGCATGAGCCACTCTATCTGCAAGGGTTCTGTGTTACTGATTGCTATTGAATTACCTCTGGAAAATAAGCCCGTAATACTGCACAAATAAAAAAATGCTTGGGAAGCAGAACTCAAATTCAAGCCAAGTCTGGTTTACAGAGCAAGTTCCAGGACAGACAAGGCTACACAGAAACCTCTAAAACACTCCTCCCAGCACGTACAATGTTCTCGGCATATTTTAATCTGTTGTAGTTTTAGACTTTGGCCAGTAGGTGGGAGCCTTGGTCTGATGGCTGAAATTTCCAAGCCTCGGATTTGTTATGTTGTCCTATTACAGCTCTTCAAACCTGCTAACCAGCCATTCCCGATCTTAAATGATCTGCATGGAGTCGACATCAAATCCAAAGAGCTTCATCAAAGATTGGTAATGGCACTTTCTGGGCCTCCTGTCCCAAGTCAGGGTCTCCGGTTTCTGATACCTTGAATTTCTAATTCTCCTGACTCCATCACGTGACAGAGGCTGACCTCTGCCACAAAGTGCTGGATTGTAGCTGTCTGAGGGAATAAAGATCCTGGTCGTCTCCATTCTGAAGCAGCAGCAATGCTCAGCACCCAGTGTCCAAGTATGGCTTTGCGACTCGAAGTGCTGCCAGCCTCCTGTGGGTCATTTTGCTCAGGACCATTCCAAACAGCCTGGAGACAAAGCAGGGAACTGTCACTAAGGTCACTAAAAAGATAGCCTGGTGAGGAGAATTTCCCTACTCAGTTTTCTCTGGGGCTGAATCGAGTGCTTCCTGCTTTTGTGCAGCGTTCAGTTCCACAGGGCCATTTTGAACTCCAGGTCCAAGGGATCCAACATTCTTTTTCTGGCCTATATCAGCAGAAATGCACGAGTACACATACATATACACACAATTAACCATCAAAATCTCTCTGGTTTATGTCATGGCTGTCCTGAAACTCGTTCTGTAGAGCAGGCTGGCCTCGAACTTGCAGAGATCCCCCTGCCTGCCTCCCAAGTGTTGGGATTAAAGGCATGCGCCACCACTGCCCAGCAGCAATTCAAATCTCTTTTTTTTCTTTTGAAGATTTCTTTTTTAGGCACATTGGGGTTTTGCCTGCATGAGAGAGCCAGATCCCCTGGAACTGGAGTCAGACAGTTGTGAACTGCTATTTTGGTGGTGGGAATTGAACCCAAGTCCTTTGGAAGAATGGCCAGTGTTCTTAAACCGCCAAGCCATCACAAAATCTTAAGGGAATGGGTAACAGAGATGACTCAGGATAAAGTCTCTTGCTGTCATGCTTATTACCCAGAGAGCACTCATCTCAAGTTGGCTTCACTCAGATTGTACAAGTGCTGTGGAACTCTGGAATGCAAATAAATGCAAAATTTTAAATACTCATTTGCAGTGTTGGGACTTATAGTTCTGTGTATGCTAGGCAGGCAGGCATTCTACTGACCAGCCGTGAGCCATCCACCTAGCTCACATTTTGGATAGACTCTCACAGAGTTGCCCTGACTGGCCTTGATCCTGGGATCTTCTTGCCTCAGCTCCCTGTAATGCTGGGATGTATACTCCTAGGTTTTTTGTTTTGTTTTGTTTTTTGGTGTGAAGGTGTGCCTGTGGAGGCCAGAAATCAACCTGCATGTTTTTCTTTCTATCCACGAGGGTCCTCAAGAGTGAACTCTGGTCACCAGGCTTGGCAGTAGATGCTTTAACCTGCCAGGTCAGCTCACCTGCCCTTTATTTTTGTCTTATGCATGAGTATTTTGCACACAAGTACGACTGAACCTCATTTTGCAGTATCAATGGAGGTCAGCAGAGGTTATTGGATCCTCTGGAACTGGTTGTGAGTCACAAAGTGGGTTCTGGGAACTGGTCTCTGCAAGAACAAGTACTCTTTGTTTGTTTTATTTTGTTTTTCAAGACAGGATTTCTCTGTAGCTTTGGAACCTGTCCTGGAACAGTCTAGAACAGGCTGGCCTCGAACACAAGTGTTCTTAACTACAGAGCCACCTCTCCAGCCTCCTTACTTCCAATTGTTTGTTTGCTTGTTGGAGACAGGGTCTCTCTTCAGCCTTGGCTGATCTGGATTTCTTTCTTTTTTTTTTTTTTTTTTTTTTTTGGTTTTTCGAGAAAGGGTTTCTCTGTGGCTTTGGAGCCTGTCCTGGAACTAGCTCTGTAGACCAGGCTGGTCTCGAACTCACAGAGATCCGCCTGCCTCTGCCTCCTGAGTGCTGGGATTAAAGGCGTGTGCCACCATCGCCTGGCCTGACCTGGATTTCTTAGAGATCTTCCTGCCAAGTGCGTTCCTGTGCTGGAATCAAATATGTTCCCCACCACTCTGGGTTCCTTACTCCTAGTTTTAGGTGTCTTTAGTCATTAATAAATAAGAATCACAGGGAAATCCAACCTGCATTCTCATTTACAGATGCAGACACCATGGTGGGGAAAACATGTCAAGCGGGTAAATAACAGACTCAGATGAGACTGGCTTCATTTAAAAGAATAGGAAATAAAGGCGTACTGTACGTGCTTGCAATGCCAGTATTCAGGAGGCTGAGGCAGGGGGATGGAGTATTTGAGGACTACCAATTAAATCTAATTCCCAGCTAGCATGTTGCATAAGTACTGATCTCATACCCAATTCCATGAATGAAATAGCTCCACCTTTGTGTTTATCCAGTTTATTTTATTATTTACATATATGTATGTCTGTGTGGGTGAGAGGTAGGGCAGGCCCATGAAGGCTAGAAAAGGGGGACTGGATCTATGGGAGCTAGAATTATAGGTGGATGTGGCCACCTGACAAGGGTGCTGGAAACGGAACTCAGGCCCTCTGTAAGAACAGCAAGTGCTTTTAACTGTTGAGCTATCTCTCCAGAGTTATTTATCCAGTTTTTAAAAATTTATTTAACTTTATTTTATGTGTATTGGTGTGAGGTGTCAGATCCCTGGAATTGGAGTTACAAATAGTTGTAAGCTGCCATGTGGGTGCTGGGAATTGAACCCAGGTCATCTGGAAGAGCAGCTAGTGCTCTTAACCACTGAGCCATCTCTCCAGCCCCCTATTTATCCACTTTTAACACTTCTCAATTATTCAGTATTCCTACCCCCAAATCTGAGCCCAGCATTCTCAAATCCCCCATTCTCCCCAAGCAATCAGGATCATCTCTCACTACAAGACTCGAAGTTTGCACCCTGGATGCCTTAGCCTCTTGCACAGCAACCGGACACCTGTGTCCCCCAGAGCATTGTTGGTCAAATAAAGCTCCATCAGGGTCTGACTGGTCCCCAGGATGGAAGAGAGGTCCTCACAGGCTTTTGATGTGAGGCCACAGCTGTCCAGCCTGCAGAAGACAAGTCGAAGGTGGGTGAGGTGAGCTTTTCAGGGAATTGGGGTGCTGATTTTGAGGTGATCAGGTTTAAAGGAAAGAGGCATGAGCCCATCCAGTGGTTGCTGGACACACTCCTTGGTGAGCGGTGTAGCCCTTGGCAAGTAGTCTCCCTGCCATGCTCCCACAGGTAACCCTGATTAAATTAGCTTCACTTTGGGGGGCAGAAGGAGTTGGATCTGACTTCAAGGCTACCCTCACCTACAAAGCTGAGTTTCAAGAGAGTCATGGCAGGGGCTGGAGAGATGGCTCAGTGGTTAAGAGCATTGCCTGCTCTTCCAAAGGTCCTGAGTTCAATTCCCGGCAACCACATGGTGGCTCACAACCATCTGTAAAGAGGTCTGGTGCCCTCTTCCGGCACCAGAATATTGTATATAATAAATAAATAAATAAATAAATAAAAAGAAAAAAAAAAGAGAGTCATGGATACACAGAATAACCAAGGGGTGGTGGTGGGGAGGACTTGGAGACAAAAAAATAATACAACAGCACTCGGGAGGCAGAGACAGGCGGATCTCTGTGAGTTTGAGGCCAGCCTGGTCTACAAAGGGAGTTCCAGGATAGGCTCCAAAAGCTACAGAGAAACCCTGTCTCGAAAAAAAAAAAATACAAGTTATACCAATGTGAGTTATTATAGACTGGATCCCTGGTCAATGATTTCTTTTGCATTTAATTGTTCCTCAGTTTTAGCGGAGCCAAATTTGGATATAAGGGAGAGGTAGGGATGGCTTCAGCCCTCAAAAGGTTTCTGTCCCCAGAGAACACATCGTCGGTAAATGATAAATCCAACGCCTGCAGCTTTTTAAGGATGTAGATTGGTGGTGGCACTCAGAAGGCGAGGCAGGCAGATCTCTATGAGTTCAAGGCCAGCATGGTCTGCAAGAGCTAGTTCCAGGACAGGCTCCAAAGCTAAACAGAGAAACCCTGTTTGGGTCTTGGGGGGTGGGATGAGGGGAGTGGAGAAAGCCGTGATTCGGAAGACTAGTCATGGTGGCTCACACCTGTAATCCCAGCAGAGGGAAGCAGATCTCTGAGTTTCAGCGCAGCCTGGTCTACAGTGTGGGTTCCAGAACAGCCAGGGGTAAGCAGAGAAACTGACTCAGGGAGGAAAAAATCTGGGACTGAGTAGGCAGAACAGCCCCGCAGGGATCCTGCTGTGAAGCAGGGTCAGCCTGAGAGTGGGGCCAGTATAATAACAAGTCACAGAAGCCACACATCCCAACAGCAGGAGCTGGAAAAGATGGCTCAGTGGGTTAAGATTGCTCTCCTAGAGGACCCAAGTATGGTTTCCAATACCAAGTTTGTTGGTTCACAACAACCTGTAACTGATAATGAAGGGGAGTATGGGGATCTGATGCCATCTTCTGGCCTCTGTGGACACCCGCAGACCCAGATGCACTTATACATAGATGAAAAGAAAATGCCCAAATCAGTCCATGCCTGAAGTCTGGTCCTTTTAGCTACACAATTAATAAATGCCACCTCCTCAGAAGTTTGTCACCTGTTTTTTTTTTTTGGGGGGGGGCTTTTTGGAAGATGGAGGATCTACTCTGTCTCTGGTTTCTCTCTCTCTTTCTTTTTCCGAGACAGGGTTTCTCTGTAACTTTGGAGCCTGTCCTGGAACTCGCTCTGTAGACCAGGCTTGTCTTGAACTCATAGAGATCTGCCTGCCTCTGCCTTCTGAGTGCTGGGATTAAAGGTATGAGCCACTACTGCTCCGCTGGGTCATGTTTCTTAATGTGTTTTCTGTTTTCACAATAAAAACAGCCATCATTTTTGTTTTCTGTTTTTTTTTTTTTTTTTTTTTTTTGGTTTTTTCGAGACAGGGTTTCTCTGTGGCTTTGGAGCCTGTCCTGGAACTAGCTCTGTAGACCAGGCTGGTCTCGAACTCACAGAGATCCGCCTACCTCTGCCTCCCGAGTGCTGGGATTAAAGGCTAAAGGCGTGTGCCACCATCGCCCGGCTATCTGTTTTGTTTTTTGAAGTAGCATCTCTTATAGCTCAAGCTGGCCTGATACTAGTTATGAAGCTGAAATTAGCTTTAACATTTCTGCTTAACCAGGTGGTGGTGGCGCATGCCTTTAATCCCAGCACCCCTCCATTAACATCCCCACCCTACTCCTGTCCCCTTCCTCCCAAGGAAAACACTCACCACAGCTTCTGGAGTCTGCAGGCCGGATGCCGCAGTCCTTCTCCCAGCAGCCGCAGGCCCCTGTCTTCCAAGTCATTGAAGCTCAGGTCCAGTTCTCGGAGGCAAGTGTTGACCTGGAGCACACGGGCAATCCCTGCACATGCATCTGAGCCCAGTCGGCAAATGCCCAACCTAGAGAAAGAGATGGCCAAACTGAGTTTGCCCTATAAATTTCAATAATGTCACCAGGACTGGGCTTAAGTGTCAAATGTGTATGCTGGGTGTAGGGGTGTGGAGACAAAAGGGGAGAAAGCAGAGAGGAAGACAGGATAGAAAACAAGGGCCCAGGGGGCTGGAGAAATGGCTCAGTGGTTAAGAGCATTGCCTGCTCTTCCAAAGGTCCTGAGTTCAATTCCCGGCAACCGCATGGTGGCTCACAACCATCTGTAATGAGGTCTGGTGCCCTCTTCTGACCTACAGACATACACACAGACAGAATATTGTATACATAATAAATAAATAAAAAAAAAAAAAGAAAAAGAAAACAAGGGCCCAGGCAGCTCACAACTGGCTATAACTCTAGTCCCAAGCAATTTAAAGCTGTCTTCTGGTCTCTGTGCATGCACTCGGTCACAAGCACACATGCAGGCAAAAAGTCAAATATGTAGAATTTTTTAATCTAAAAAAGAAGAAAGGCAGGTGGTTGATAGAGAGTACGTGCCTAAGATACACAAAGCCCTGGGCTCCATCCCTAGTGTTGCGTGAATGGGGTGTGGTGTTGTTTGTCTGTGGTCATCATATTTGGGAGGTAGAAGCTGGGAGATCAGGAGTTCAAGGTTGTCCTAAGCTACATAGGAAAGTTTGAGGTCAGTCGGTTGGTTAGCCTGGGCTGCATGAAACCCTGTCTTCAAAAAAAAAAAAAAAAAAAAGTAAAAGCATATGACAGAGGATGTGAGACCCCCCTTTCTCTGGGCACATATACACTCACAAAAGTACATATGTAAAAATAAAATTAATATTTGTAAAAATGTTTTAAAGATTATTTTCCTTTTTATGTGTGTGGTTTTTTTGAGACAATATTCTCTGTGTCGCTCTGATTCCTCAGTGCTGAGATTAAAGGTCTCAGCCACCATGCCCAGCCAGGTTTTACCTGTTTTTAAAACAATTTATTTTTATTTTATGTGCGTTTTGTGTTTTACCCACATGTAAATCTGTGTGATGGTGTCGGATCCCCTGAAATGGGAGTTACAGGTAGTTATGAGCTGCCATGTGGGTGCTGGAAATGGAACCCAGGTCCTCTGGAAGAGGAGGCAGTGCTCTTAACCACTGAGCCATCTCTCCAGCCTTGGGCTTTACATTTTTTTAAAGTTAGTAGCGTGTGTGCACGAGCATGCATCTGCACATACGCTGCTTTGCCACAATGTCAGAAGACAAGCTGTGAGAGTTGGTTCTCTTCTTCTACCATGTAGGTCTCAGGATTTGAACTTAGATCATCAGGCTTGCCAGCAAAACACCTATTCCCACTGAGTCGTATAGCCCTGCATGTTCTGGAACACTCTGTGTAGACCAGGGTGATTTATTTATTTATTTAGAGACAGGGTCTCACTGTCTATCCCAAAACTCATTATATAGATCAAGTTGGCCTGGACCTCAAAGACCTCCACCTGCCTCTGCCTCCCGAGTGCTGGGATTGAAGGTGTGCACTATGGTACTGGGCTAAAACTACACCTTTAAAAAATACTTATTTTTACTTTACAATGCATGAGTATTTTGCCTGCATGTATGTACATCACATGCATCGCTGATGTCTTCGCAGGCCAGAAGAGGAACTAGAGTTACAGATGATCAATTATAGATGGTTGTGAACCACATTGTGGGTGCTGGAACAGAACCCAGGTCCTCTGTAAGAGCAAGTGCTATTAATTGCTGAGACTTCTCTCCAGTCATGGTAGGCATTTTCTTTTCTTTTTCTTTTTTTAAAAAAAGTTTATTTATTATGTACAGTGTTCTGCCTGTATATGAACCTACACCCCAGAAAAGGGCACCAGATCTCATTACAGATGGTTGTGAGCCACCATGTGGTTGCTGGGAATTGAACTCAGAACCTCTGGAAGAACAGTCAGTGTTCTTTTTTTTTTTTTTTTTTGATTTTAAAAAATATTTATTTATTTATTATGTATACAATGTTCTGTCTGTGTATATGCCTGCAGGCCAGAAGAGGGCACCAGACCTCATTTCAGATGGTTGTGAGCCACCATGTGGTTGCTGGGAATTGAACTCAGGACCTTTGGAAGAGCAGGCAATGCTCTTAACCGCTGAGCCATCTCTCCAGCCCCAGTCACTGTTCTTAACCTCTGGGCCATCTCTCCAGCCCCCCATCGTAGGCATTTTCTTGATGGTTAATTGATGTAGGTGCCCATTGTGGGTAGTATAGGCCTGGGCTGCAGACTAACAACCAGCTGAGCCAGTCAGAGAGAACCAGCCAGTAAGCAGCATTCTCCTGTGGTTTCTCCTGCTTCAAGGTTCTGCCTAGGCTTCCCTCAGTGACAAACTATAACCCTTGCCTTCCCAAGTTGCCTCTGGTCATGCTCTTTATCACAGTTACAGAAAGCCAACCAGAACAGAGGCTCACTTCCGTCAGTAGTATCCGTTCTGAGACTGGACGGATGAGCCAGTCTGCCCTGGAAATGAAGTGGACAGCAGATCAGATGGACGATTTCAGGGGATGTCAGAGACTTGTGTAAAGGCCCCGTGGCAGGAAATCCTGAAAGCAGGCAAGGAATTGGGAGGCACCATGACCTCCGTGGCAGAGAAGACAGGGCAAGGATGCTAAACTGGCAATCCCACTCACCGGAGGGTCTGGAGTCTACAGTCTGGGTGCCCAAGGCCCTCACATAGCAAAAGCACCCCAGGATCCCCGAGGTCATTCAGTCCCAGGTCTAGCTCTGTCAGGCTCTGGTTCGTGCTGAGGCTGGAAGCCAGATCTTCACAGGCAGCCTGGCCCAGGTGGCAGATCTTCAGCCGGTGGAAAAGCCAGTCAGTGAGTATGATGGGGGGATTTCCTGGAGACACTCACTGCTTTATCATGCTCTGCCCCCATCTTCACAGTTCTGTGTTCTCATCAAGCTATGTGGCACACACCTGTGACACCCACCAGCCCTTGGTAGACAGGCAAGAGGATGTTCCTGCTCCATCAGAGACAATACTGAGTATATAGGAAGGCTGAGGCTCAAAAATCAAGGGGGTGTGGGTGGGTGGAGCTCAGTAGTAGGACACTTGCCTAGTACGTGCAAGGTCCAGGGTTTGATTCCCAGCACCATCAAAAAACAAACAAATCTCAGCACTCGGGAGGCAGAGGCAGGCGGATCTCTGTGAGTTCGAGACCAGCCTGGTCTACAGAGCTAGTTCCAGGACAGGCTCCAAAGCCACAGAGAAACCCTGTCTCGAAAAACCAAAAAAAAGAAAAAAAAAAAAACCAAAAAACTGTTTAAGGCCTATCAATGGTGACACATATACCTTTAATCCCAACCTTTAATCCCAGCACTCAGGAGTTATAGGCAGGTGGATCTCTGTGAGTTCAAGGCCAGCCTGGTCTACAGGTGCAAATACATGTACTGGATTACATAAATATATACGTGATTTTCAAATTGTACTTAAAAATTATTTTGTGTGAACCAGGCATGGTGGCACACACCTTTAATCTCAGCACTCAGGAGGCAGAGGCAGGCAGATCTCTGAGTTCGAGACGAGCCTGGTCTACATATCAAATTCCACGTTAGTCAGAGATGCACTCAAAAACTATTTTGTGGGCGTGCCTGTGTACATATACAGCAACAAGTGCTCTGCCCCACTGAGCCATCCCTCCAGCCCCTGTGGGCATTTTCTCCATAGCTAACTAATGCGGGCGCCCACCGTGGGCAGCGTTCCAGGACAGTGTGAAAGAGTCAGCCTCTGCTTTCATGGTGTGGGCCCCAGGCACGAAACTTAGACTGATGGGCTTGGTGACAGGTATCTTCACTGCTGAACCTTCTCACTAGCCCCTACCGATATTTTTTAGTAAGACTTCTTTTTATTGGTTAAAACAAGCAAGACTGGCATGTGTCTCATGCCTTTGATCCTAGTACTTTGAGGGTGTGTGTGTGGAGATCATTTTCTTCTTTATTCGGTAATGGTTGAACTTCTTCAGGAAGTGGAACTTTGGTCATAAGCCTTGATGGTCAGTGCCTTTACCTGTGGAGCTGTCTTTCTGGCCCCTGCTATCGAATCTCTCTCTCTCTCTTTTACTTTTTTAGATTATTATCTTATGGGGTTGGCGAGATGGCTCAATGGTTAAGAGCATTGGCAGTTCTTGCAGAGGACCTGGGTTCAATTCCCAGCACCTACATGGCAGCTCACAACTGTCTGCAACTCCAGTTCCAAAGAACCTAGCACCTTCTCACAAACATACATGCAGGCAAAACACCAAAGCTCATGAAATAAAAATACATAACATTATTTATAATTATAATTTGAAGATTAGATGATCTTATTTTATGTATATATTAGTGTGTGCCTGGTGTCTGTGGTAACCAAAAGAGAGTATTGGATCCCCTAGGACTTTACAGACAGTTGTGACTGCCATGTGGGTGCTGGTTAAACTGAACCAAATTCCTACTGTAAAAGCAACAAGTGCTCTTAACCACCAAGCCATCTCTCTAGCTCCCTTTTATTTCAGGTTCGAGTAAGATGCCAAGAGCATGAGGTGGTGGCGCATGCATTTAATCCCAGCACTTGGGAGGCAGAGGCAGGTGGATCTCCAAGTTCGAGGTCAGTCTGCTCTACAAAGCAAGTTCCAGGACATCCAAAGCCACACAGAGAAACCCTGTCTCGAAAAACTTACTCTCCAAGTCAAGCCCTGAAGAACTCACCACAAGGTGCACAGCCTGCAGACTGGGTGACTCAGCCCTTGACACAACAACTTTAGTCCCAAATCCTGCAAGGGGTTTCCTGTCAGGTCTAGCTCCACCAGATGTGAGTTGCTGCTGAGAACACTGGCGATCTCTCCACCGGCTGCAGCCTCTAGTAGACACTTTCTCAGCCTGGAAGACAGTGAAGAGGATGACATGTCCTGACCTACATACATGTCCTGTATGTAGTTACCTAACATGAACCTATGTAATTTTCTCTCTTCCCTATGTGGTTGGGTTTGTTTGTTTGTTTTGTTTATTGAGACAGGGTCTAAGGAGTCCAGGCTAGTTGTGGAACTCACAGAGATCCACCAGGCTCTGGCACCCAATCGCTGGAATTAAAGGTGTGCATCACCACACCTGACTTCCAAGGGTGTGATCATGCACCCCTTTAATCTCAGCACTGGGGAGGGAGAGGTACACAGATCTCTGTGAGTTCTAGGTTAGCTACACAGTGAGACCTTGCCTCAAAAGATCAAAACCAAAGATAAACAAAAAGAAATAATCTATCTACTTTTTTTTTTAAATCAAACTTTTTGGAATAGTAGGAAAAGAGGGGGGTTGATCTGTGCAAGTGATACACAGCAGAAATATAGTACAGGAGGATAGGTGTGGTGATACACTATCAGCATAGAAACAAATAAAAGGATGAGTTCAAGGGCAGCCTATTCTACAGAACAAGACTGGGGTCAGCCTGGCCGACGTGAGACCCCGTCTTAATAAACTGAGAGAGAGAGCAGGGGGTGGGGAGGATGAAGACATTGAACTCCAGTAATATGTACAGTTAATATGCTTATGGATATAAAGAGGAGGAGGGAGCAAAAAGAGGAGGAGGGAGAGAAGGGGAGGAGGGGAAGAACACCCACTGAATCATCTGCAGCCTACACCTGGGGTGCCGCAGGCCCTTGCAGCGCAGTTGCAGGCCTGGGACCCCAATGCTGTTGCCACTGAGGTCCAGCCTGATTAAATTCCTGTTGGCGATGAGAGCTGTTGCAAGATCCTGGCAGGCTGATCCAGAGACCCGACACCATTTCAGCCTGAGGTGAGAAGGAAGATGGAACCAAGTCATTTATTTGGTAGCTCTTCTGGAATTCTGGCATTTATTTATTTATTTATTTATTTATTTATTTGCAACAAAGTTCTTAGCCTTGACTGTCCTGGAAAACTGACTTTGTAGGGCGGGCTGACCTTGAATTCACAGAGATCTTTGCCTGCCTCTGCCTCTCAAGTACTGGGATTAAAGGCATGTGCCACCATATTTGGGTTGTTTCTCCCCCTTTTATCTGATATAAAATAAAGGGGGAGTTCCTAGTTTATTGACAGTCCTTGAGTTGCAGGTTTCTGGTCTAAGGGCAAAGAAGGGGGGGAGGGAGGGGGAGGAAAGGAGAGAGGGGAAGGAGGGAGGGAGGGAGGGAGAGAGAGAGAGAGAGAGAGGACAGGAGAGATGGTTCAGAGGTTAAGAACACTGGCTGCTCTTCCCAACGTCCTGAGTTCAATTCCCAGCAACCACATGATGGCTCACAAACATCTAAAATGAGCCAGGCGGTGGTGGCGCACACCTTTAATCCCAGCACTCGGGAGGCAGAGGCAGGAGGATCTCTGTGAGTTCGAGGCCAGCCTGGTCTACAAGAGCTAGTTCCAGGACAGGAACTAAAAAAAAGCTACGGAGAAACTCTGTCTTGAAAAGTCAAAAAAAATAAAAATGAACAAACAAAAAAATCATAAAAATGTTATCGGGGCCAGATAGATGGTACCGTGAGTAAAGTGGAGGCCTGTGTTCTATCCCCAGCACCCAAGGAAAAAAATCTGGGTGTGCCGGGCGTTGGTGGCTCACGCCTTTAATCCCAGCACTCAGGAGGCAGAGGCAGGCGGATCTCTGTGAGTTCTATAGACCAGCCTGGTCTATAGAGCTAGTTCCAGGACAGGCTCCAAAGCCGCAGAGAAACCCTGTCTCGAAAAACCAAAAAAAAAAAAAAAAAAAAAAAATCTGGGTGTGGCTCAGTGGTAGACCCCTTTCTGAGAATTCCCCTAGTGAAGGGCTGGGGGTGTAGCTCAGTGTAGACCCCTGCCTAGCACAGAGGAGGCAGAGGCAAGTGGATTCCAGGGGTAAGCTCCAGGTTCAGTTTAAGAGCTTGCTTCAAAATATAAGGTTGTCAGGCTGGAGAGAAGGATGAGTGGTTACAGGCATATATTGCTTTTGCAGAGGACACAAATTCAATTTCCAGTACCTATGTCAAGCAGCTCACAACTGCCTGTAATTCTCGTTCCAGTCCTCCAATAGTACTCTAGCTCCAATACAATAGAACTCTAGTTCTAATACACCTCTGTCCTCATATGCAGACATACACATAAAACAATAATAATAAATATATGTATTTTTAAGGCTATAAGCCAGTGGTGGCACATGCCTTTAATCCCAGTGCTCGGGAGACAGATCTCTGAGTTTGAAGCCAGCCTGGTCTAGGACAATCAGGACTACCCAGAGAAACCCTGTCGTGAAGAAGAAAAATAAAAGTGGTGCACTGGCTGGGTGGTGGTGGCGCACACCTTTAATCCCAGCACTCGGGAGGCAGAGGCAGGCGGATCTCTGGGAGTTCGAGGCCAGCGTGGTCTACAAGAGCTAGTTCCGGGACAGGCACCAAAGCTACAGAGAAACCCTGTCTCGAAAAACCAAAATAAAAAATAAAAGTGGTGCACTGGAGATGGCTCGGTATGCAAGCCTGACAAGACGAGTTTGATTCCTAGAACCTAGAACCTT
Source organism: Microtus oregoni (assembly GCF_018167655.1). Lineage (NCBI taxonomy): Eukaryota > Metazoa > Chordata > Mammalia > Rodentia > Cricetidae > Microtus > Microtus oregoni. Next base: position 40,369,657 of record NW_024543065.1, read on the forward strand.
CTTAAAAGTGGAAGAAGAGGCTACCCCATTGTAATATACTGCCACAAGAGCCATGGCAATCAGATACGCCACCTTGTGTGTCCTTAGATGAGCCTCATGGGAGAGGGTGGTGGGGACCTCGAGAAGCTCATGTTGCAGCTGGGACTCACCTCAGGTTCTGAAGCTTGCAGTTGGCATGTCTGAGGCCTTGGCAGAGCAGCCGCACGCCCCAGCTGCCCAAGGCATGGCGGTACAAGGCCAGCTCGACCAGGTTTGGGTTGGTGCAGACCGCTGCTGAGAGATGTGCACTGTAGACATCAGGAAGTGTGTTCCTCTCCTGTCTGGGTAGAGGACGGCTAGTTCAGTAGTCTGCGTAATCATTTTTTTTTTTTTTTTTGGTTTTTTCGAGACAGGGTTTCTCTGTGGTTTTGGAGCCTGTCCTGGAACTAGCTCTTGTAGACCAGGCTGGTCTCGAACTCACAGAGATCCACCTGCCTCTGCCTCCCGAGTGCTGGGATTAAAGGCGTGAGCCACCACCGCCCGGCTAGTCTGCGTAATCATTAAGGTTGACACAGGAACTCACTAACCAGCTCAGGAAGCATCGTGGCCTTTTTATAGATCATCTCCTTTTCTCTGCTATTTTCAACTTATCTCAAACTCCAAGCCTTAGATTATTCTTTTGTGTGTGTGTGTGTGTGTGTTTGTGTGTGTGTGTGTATATGTGTGTATGGGGGTGAGATGGGGTCTCATGTAGCCCAGGCTGGTCCTTAACTTATGGTGTACCTGAGGATGACCTTGAACTCCAGATCCTCTGTCCTTCACCTCCCAATTTCTGGGATTACTGCCGTGTGAGGTAACACACTTGACTTCAGAGAGACAGTTCTTTTATTTTTCTATTATGTCTTTTTTCTTTCCTAACTTTCTATGTTTTTGTTTTGTTTTGTGACAGGGTCTCACTATGTAGCTCTGGCTGTCCAGGAACTCACTGGGTAGGCCAGGTTGGCCTTAAACTCAGAGAGTTATGTCTGCCTGCCTCTGGAGTGCTGGAATGAAAGACACGTGCCACCAAGCTCTGCTGAAAGGTTTGTAATAACAGTCTCCCTATCATGAGCTCCAGTTAGTATCAGTGGGTATTGTTTAGGCGCAGGTTAGGCTCTTGCATTATTGGTCTTTTTTTTTTTTTGTTATAGGGGCCACCATACATGTTTGGGGGACCACCTTGTATGGACCCCACTGAGTATTATTAGGGACCGTCTTATGTTTGGCCGGAACCACACTGCCTAATGTGCCAATTCGAAGCATCTCCCACGTCTTGCCACTAGATGTCAGTAGTATCACCGGCTTCCTAGTGAGACAATCAAAACAGTGTCACAGAATTCCTGGATGTCGGCTGAGGGCCTGGGTGAGAGGCAACAACATCCTTGGCTGGTGGTCATGGTGACTCACACTTGTAATTTTCACACCGGAGGCTAGGCAGGAGGACTGCCAGGGTGAGACCCTGTCAAAGCAGGCAGGCATAGTGGTGAATACATGTAATTCCAGCGCCTGGGAGGGGGAGGCTGGAGAATCAGGGGTTCAGAATCATCTTCCAATACATACCTAGTTGGAGACAAACTTGGGCTACATGGGACTCAAAAACGAAAGTAGGTCCAGTGAGACAGCTGAACACGGAAAAAGTTTGCTATATAAGCCTGACACTTGACCCCAGAACCCACCCAGAGGTATAGACCTTCTGAATCCCCAGAACCCACCCAGAGGCATAGAACCCACATAAATAACACCTTCCCTGGAGCACCTGCACACAAGACACACATACACACAGAGTAGAAGACACCTGGGTGGTGGTGGCACAGACCTTTAATCCCAGCATTCAGCACTCGACAGAGGTGGGTAAATCTTTTGAGTTAGAGGCCAGCCTGGTCTACAGTGAATTCCAGGACTGCCGGGGTTACACAGAGAAACCCTGTCTTGGGGGGAGGGGAGAGAGAGAGAGAGGCAAAGGAACACAGAGAGGCATAAAGACACACATACACACACACACACACACACACACACACACACACACACACGGCACGGACCACGTGGCGACCATTGCTGCTGGGCAAAGTTCCAGCATTTTGAATTGCTAATCACAGCTCTCCACCACCTTTTTGCTACTTATTGATTCTCACTATGTGCTAGGAGAGTTCCTTATGCCTTTTCCTTCGGGAATTTTGTGTGAGCTTTGGTGTAGGATGAGAACATATACAATGGCAGTCTCTTTAAATGAAATAATTCTTTGGAAAAAAGTCCTTGCTACAGCAGAACTACATAGCAAGATATGCCTACTCTCCACACAGGACTCCCTACTGTGCCCTCCCCACCCCCATTACACCAGGAAGAGAGACATTAAAGACTTACTAACTGGGCTTACCTGGTCCCAGGGTAGACAATGGAGAGAAACAATGGGGCCATATCAAGGACCTGAAACCATTCAGGGCACAAGTTCAGTTAATAAGCATAGTGGCTTACTGGACGAGGAGCAAGCTCTGATCAGCCCCAAGGGGAACAGGATCCATTAAGAAGTTAGACTGGGGCTGGAGAGATGGCTCAGAGGTTAAGAGCACTGTCTGCTCTTCCAGAGGTCCTGAGTTCAATTCCCAGCAACCACATGGTGGCTCCAAACCATCTGTGATGAGATCTGGTGCCCTCCTCTGGCGTATGGGTAAATGGAGGCAGAAAGTTGTGTGCATAACAAATAAATAAATCTTTAAAAAAAAAAAAAAGGAAGTTAGACTGGCTTGATCCCCTCTGACACACAGAGACGCATACATTGAAGGAATCGGAATGGAAAAAGAGGAAGATGTTAGGACCTTCCCTTTTGGAAGCTTAAGAGGGTAACAAGCCATATTATAAGACTGAGGCACAAAGGAATGCAAATTAGGAAACAGCTCAATGCTTGTGGTGCTCATGGTACAAAAAACTACATCATGCCCCCTGAAAAATGGAAATTGCTCTCATGGGCTTGGTTCTCGGGATTCAATGTCTGACACCTCCTGACCATGTAGGAAGAAGTGGAACAGGGTGCTTGGTGCGGTTACTGAATCTTGGAGGACAATAGGCATTTATATTCTCGCTAAACTTGTTGCTTTCTGCCTCAAGAGAAATATTGTAATGACATGGATGATTGCTTTCACTATTGCTTGTGGATAAGCTAAAATGCAGTTAGAGTATATAAGGTGTAGCCTATTTTCAATAAAGCGGCAGCCATCCTGATTCACCCTCAGATCCTGCCAGTCTCTTTCTCTGGCTGGCTCCACACCTCCTCTTTGGGAGCTGAACCCCACTGGAGCTGGACTCTGGCACACACACACACACACACACACACACACACACACACATACACACACAGAGACATACTCAGAGAGACAGAAACAGATACACACCAATAGAGATACACTCATAGAAAGAGACACATATAAAGAAAGAGATAAACACAGATACTAAAACTGAATAAAATAAAGTGTAAGGGTTAGCAGGATGGCTCAGTGGGTAAAGGCACTTGCCACTAAGCTTCATGGCCTGAGTTCAGTCCCTGAGACCCAAGTGGTAGAGGGAGAGAAGTGAGCCCCACACGCCATGACACTGCACCTACATACACACATACAAAATAAATAAATAGCTGGGCGGTGGTGGCGCACGCCTTTAATCCCAGCACTCAGGAGGCAGAGGCAGGTGGATCTCTGTGAGTTCAAGGCCAGCCTGGTCTACAAGAGCTAGTTCGAGGACAGGAACCAAAAGCTACGGAGAAACCCTGTCTCGAAAAATCAATAAATAAATAAATAAATAAATGTTCTTAAATAAAAAACTGAAAATCTGCCAGGCAATGGTGGCGCATGCCTTTAATCCCAGTACTTGGGAGGCAGAGGCAGGCGGATCTCTGTGAGTTCGAGACCAGCCTGGTCTACAGAGCTAGTTCCAGGACAGGCTCTAAAACTACAGAGAAACCCTGTTTCGAAAAACCAAAAAAAAAAAAAAAAAAAACCTGAAAGTCCCAAGCCACTGAGAGATGGATGGCTCAGTGCTTAAGAGAGGACCTTAGTTCAGGTTTCAAGCTCCAGTTCTAGGAGAGCCAGGGCCCTCTTCTGGCCTCATGTGCACATACCCACACACACACACATAATTAAAAATAAAATAAGTGCTGGAGAGGTGGTTCAGTGATTAAGAGGGCTTACTGCTCCTCCACAGACCAGAGTGCACCCACGTGCAGGGGCTCATAATGGCTTAGAATGACTCCAACTCTAGGGGAGCTGGTGCCCTCTTCTGGCTTCCTTGGGTTCCTACATACATCTCCCCCCCCCCCCCCCACACACGTACACATCACAGATAGAAATGGGCGGGGCAGTGGTGACACCTGCCTTTAATCCCAGTACCGGGGAGGCAGTACCAGGTGGATACCTGGTCTACAGAGTGAGTTCCAGGACAACCAACAATACTACACAGGAAAAAAAAATGTGTCTCAAAAAAAAATTTTTTTAAATCTTATTTATTTTTATTTTTTGTGTATTGGTGTTTCATCAGCACGTATGTCTGTGTGAGAGTTCTGGAGTTACACACGGTTGTGAGCTGCTGTGCGGGTGTTGGGAATAGAACCTGAGTCCTCTGGAAGAGCAGTTCCTGCTCGTAACTAACTCAGCCATCTCTCCAGCCCCATAAAGGATTGTTTTATGTTATTGTTGTTGTCTTGGGTTTGTTTGTTTGTTTGTTTGAGACAGGGTTTCTCTGTATAACAGCCCTGGCTGTTCAGCCCTGGAACTCACTTTGAAGACCAGGTTGGCCTCGAACTCACAGAGGTCTGCATCCCAAGTGCTGGAATTAATTAAAGGCACCACGCCTAACAAAATCTTATTTATTTATTTATTTATTTATTTATGTATTTATTATGTATGCAATATTCTGTCTGTGTATATGTCTGCAGGCCAGAAGAGGGCACCAGACCTCATTACAGATGGTTGTGAGCCATCATGTGGTTGCTAGGAATTGAACTCAGAACCTTTGGAAGAGCAGGCAATGCTCTTAACCACTGAGCCATCTCTCCAGCCCCTAACAAAATCTTTTTTTTTTTTTTTTTTGTTTTTCGAGACAGGGTTTCTCTGTGGCTTTGGAGCCTGTCCTGGAACTAGCTCTGTAGACCAGGCTGGTCTCGAACTCACAGAGATCCGCCTGCCTCTGCCTCCCGAATGCTGGGATTAAAGGCGTGCGCCACCATCGCCCGGCCCCTAACAAAATCTTAAAAACAAACAAACAAACAAACAAACAAAAAATCCAAGCTCCTTCCCCTCCCCAGATCTCTAGCTAAGGAGACACGAAATCAGAACACTGTTCCCCAAGGGCACTTACAAGGGTTCTGATGGAGCCCGGGCTCCTGAGGGTTCCGGTTCTGGTAGGCCATCTGCGCCAGCACTGTAGGCACTCCCATACAAATGAAGAACCACTGCGTTCCTGCAGTACCTCACGCAAAAGGAGCATACCATGTGCTCCATCGTGGTTGTGATCTTGCTGACTACGACCACTTGAAAGTGGCTCAGGGCTTGCTGGATGAAGTCTTTCTCCTGGATCTCATACAAGCAGCTGAGGAGCTCTAGGGAGCCATGCTGCAGGATGGAGCCTTCGCTGCGAGCTTTGTCTGTCTCGGATCCAGGCCAACACTTCCTCCTTGACCTGAGGTGAGATGGTCCAGCCTAGATTCTTCTTCAGGTACTGTCTCATCTCCTCATTGAGGAGGCCGAACAGGAAGCGGACGGTGAGGGCCAAGAAGCTCCTTTCTGAGAAGCCGTACTCTGCCAGCGCTCTCCTCACTGTCTCTCTGCCATGCAGGGCACAGTACATGGCTGTGAAGAACTCCTGGAAACTCAGGTGGATGAAGCTGTAGAATTTTTCACACTTGCTATCCTTCTGGAAGATGTTCACGTTGAGAAAGGTCGAGACATCTGCTCCATCTAGGACGTGTTTACCAAGGTCCTGCTCCTCAAATAGAATCTTCTGATTCCAGAGACCCTCTGCAGCCAGAGAGACCAGGCCTCTCTGGCTGGCTGGGACTTTGGATGTTGGGGTCCCTGGCTTGGGCTGCATCAGACTCAGAAGGTAGAACATGTAAACTGCAGTGGTGGTCCGAGATGTTTGTCTTAAAAGCTCCCCACTCTCTAGATGCTGCTTGAGGCAGGTGCAGACCACCCAGGACACCATGGGCACGAAACACATGGTGAAGAGGGGCTCATTGCCCGTCATGAAGCTGAACACTTGGTTCGCTTGCCCGGTGTTATGGAAATACCTGTAGAAGTATTCCTTCCTCTCTGCCTCAGAGAAGCCCAGGATCTCCACATGCCGTGGGTGTTCCAGCAAGCTATGCAACTTCTGCAGGGCGCAGGGTCGCCAGGTGATGAGCAAAGAGAGTTGGGGCAGAAGCGACTTCCGAATCAGGCTGCCGAGGAGGAGTTCAGTGGGTCCTTTCTCCTCCCAGCAGAGGCACCAGGGACCCTGAGCATCATGAAATGAAGGATGAAGGTTATCAAAGCCGTCGATGATGAACAGGAGGCGACCAGGTGCCCTGACGAGGTCCTGGAGGGGTGCACCAGGCTCCGGCCAGCACCTGGAGAGGAGATCGCGTGCGCTGCACTGGACATGGCTTCTGTTCAGCTCCCTGCAGCTGATATAGAAGACATAATCGAACCGACCTTGGAAGAGCCTCCCATCGGCCCAGTCCAGCATCACTTTGTGGGCCAGCATGGACTTCCCCATGCCTGCTGCCCCTTGTAACACCACTGTGCCTGGTGGCTCAGGGCGCTCTTCATCTGGCTCAAAGAGGGTCTCTATTTGGATAGGGCTAGCCTGGTGGCCCTCGGCTCTGTTGTATCCACACCCCGTATCTAGAAGTTTCTGCTGTGCCCAGACAGGATTTGAATGTTCCTTTACTAAGAGAGGCCGAGTATAGCGGTGGCTCAGGTTGACACATTCGCCTAGTCGCGCATTGTGGTCTTCCATTAGTCGAAATTTCCTGCGGACATAGTCTTTGTAGGTTGCTTGGGGATCCAGTAGAGAGAAAGGAAAAGTCTGTAACATATCCATTAGCAACTTTCTAAAAAAATTTTTTTAAATTTATTTTTAATTTAATTTTTAAAATGTGTATAGGTAAATTTTTTTTTTTTTTGGTTTTTCGAGACAGGGTTTCTCTGTGGCTTTTGGAGCCTGTCCTGGAACTAGCTCTGTAGACCAGGCTGGTCTCGAACTCACAGAGATCCGCCTGCCTCTGCCTCCCGAGTGCTGGGATTAAAGGCGTGCGCCACCATCGCCCGGCTCTGTATAGGTAAATTTTATTTTATTTTTTTTGTATGTATGTCTGTGCACCTCACATATGCCTGTGACTGCAGAGGCCAGAAGAAGCAGAAGAAGGCACTGGCTCTCCTGGGACTGGTGTTATAGACTTGCCATGTGACTGCTGAGAATTGAACTCATGTCCTCTGGAATACAACAAGTGCTCTTAACTGCTGAATCCATCTCTCCACCCCCTATTTTTAGTTTTGAATTATGTGTATATGTGTGGGTATATAAATATCAATTCCAGTGCCCACAAGGGCCAGAAAAGGGTGTTGAATCCCCTGGCACTGAGTTAAAGGCTGTTTGGAGCTGCTTGATGTGGGTGCTGGGATCCAAACCTTGATAGAGCAGTAAATGTTCTTAACTGTCAAGCCATCACTCTGACCCCCAAGCTTTTTCTTTTTTTTTCTTGAGGCAGGGTCTCATATATTCAAAGATGGCTTTTGGTCTTCCCGTCTCTACCTCACTTGTGCTGGGATTACAAGTATGCACCACCATGTCCAATTTATACAGTGCTGGGCATGGAACCCAGGACTTCAAGGATGGTAAGGAAAGCATTCAAACAATAAGCTACATGCCCGGTCCCTTCCACCTTTTTTTCTTTGTTTGTTTTGTTTTTTTGAGACAGGGTTTCTCTGTGTATTTCTGGCTGTCCTGAAACTCACTGTAGACCATAATGGCCTCGAATTCACTGAGATCCGCCTGCCTCTGCCTCCCTGAGTGCTGGGATTAAAGGCTTGTGCCACCACTGTCTGGCCCCCTTCACGTCTTGCTGTGAACCATTCTGCTTTTTCTTTTTCTTTTCTTTACTTTTTTTTTGTTTGTTTGTTTTTTTGTTTGTTTTTGTTTTTCGAGACAGGGTATCTCTGTGGAACAGTCCTGGAGCTCACAGACCAGGCTGTGCCTTAAACTCAAGATGCCTGCCTCTGCCTCCCAAGTGCTGGGATTAAAGGCATGAGCCACCACCACATGGCCCTCTCTGCTTTTCTTTCTTTCTTTCTTTCTTTCTTTCTCTCTCTCTCTCTCTTTCTTTCTTTCTTTCTTTCTTCCTCTCTCTCTCTGTCTCTCTTTCTCTCTCTTTCTTTCAGCCACCACCTTGCCCTGTAGCTCAGGCTGGATCTAACTTTTTTTGATACCCCTGCCTCAACTCCGGCCTCCCCAATCTCCGAGCTCTGGGATTACTGTTGTAAACCACCACTTCCAGATGTCATCAGCAATTTACAATGAATTCAGGGACTGCCAAGCACGGTCTAATGCCTTCTTGTCCCTCCAGTTCCTCAGAAAAGTTATCTAGGAGCAGTCTGACAACCCTTCTTCGGGGAGACTGAGGCATTCAGGTGCAGCTGCACAAGTACATACGCCCTGCTTCTGTTTATGCAACGACTGAGTTTTCTGACTCAAATACTGTCTTCCTGAAAAGAGGCTCACAAGACTCCAGGAGCTAATGCCAATAGGATCAAGAAGTTCATGAAATATATAAGGCTCATGAGGCCTCTCCCTACGGTTATACAAGTAGTGAACAATTGCTGGAGAAGAGATTCTTCAGTGGAACTCTCTAGCATTTCGGGGGGGGGGGGGCGCTTCAGGTATGCATTCATGGAGTCGTGGAGCGGGGATGATGTTGGAGAGATGATATTGCAGTTTGCAGGTACGTAGTGCTCTTCTGGATATGTAGCGCAAACTCTCAGTCCTCCCCCGCCCCCGGCCACGTGCACAGGGTTTCTTTGTGTAGCCTTGGCTGTTCTGGAACTGGCTCTGTAGATCAGGATAGCCTCCTGAGATCCACCTGCCTTTGTCTCCTGAGTGCTGGGATTAAAGGAGGGTGCCACCACCACCAGGTTCAATCCACCTGTTTAGCCTTCTGAGAAAATGAGATTACACGGGCCAGGCAGTGGTGGTGCATGCCCTTAATGCCAGCACTCAGGAGGTGGCAGATCTCTGGGTTCGAACCAATCTGGTCTACAGAGATACTTCCAGGGCAGCCAGGGCTACACAGAGAAACCCTACCTCGAAGGGGAAAAAAAAATGAGATTATAGGTTTGAACCAACACATCCAGCTCTCTGCCCCTCTTCTCTTAGACTATGAATCATTTGTGAGAGGTAGTTTGGTAGCTTTCTCACGCCCACAGAATGGCAAGTCTTAGGACTTAAGCTAAGAACCTGTCACCCCAACACTTGGAAGTTAGAGATAGGAGGGTCAGAAGTTCAAGTCCACCCTCAGCTACATGGTAAATTCCAGACCAGACAACAAACCAAAAGATTATATGACAAATGCTCACATATTGAGGTTGATTCAATCAACAAAGTTGGGACAAGATGCCTCAGCCAGCAAAGGTGCTTGCCACCAAGCTTACCAACCTGAGCTGAATCCCCAGGACTCCTGTGGAGTGAGAAAACAATTCCTTCAAATTGTCCTCTGGCCTTCACACAAGCCCCATGGCATACTCCCCACCCCCATGCACACAAAGTAAGTTTAATTATTTTGTAAAGGGTTAGTAGTAATGATTCAGTGGTTAAGAACATTTGATGATCTTGCAAAGGACCCAGGTGTGGTTCCCAACACCTATGTGATAGCTCACAGCTACCTATAACTCCAGTTTCAGGCCTTCTGGTTCATCGGGCATGAAAATACAGGCAAACATTCATATAAAATAAAAACAAATAGATATTTTAAAAGTGTAAACAGGGGGCTGGAGAGATGGCTCAGTGGTTAAGAGCATTGCCTGCTCTTCCAGAGGTCCTGAGTTCAATTCCCGGCAACCACATGGTGGCTCACAACCATCTGGAATGAGGTCTGGTGCCCTCTTCTGGCCTGCAGACATACACACAGATAGAATGTTGTATACATAATAAATAAATAAATATTAAAAAAAATATTCTTTAAAAGTGTAAACAATTTTAAAAGAAGTGAAGTCTTTGATGGTGTTTATCTACCACACAAAATTGGCAACTATCCACCCAAGACTCCTTGCCATGGGTCAACATTAAATTCGGTTTCTGGCCGGATGTGAATGCACACACCTTTGGTCCCAGCACTCAGGAGGCAGAGGCAGTTGGAGCTCTGTGAGTTCAAGGCCAGCCTGGCCTACAGAGTGAGTTCCAGAATAGCCAGGGATATGTAGAGACCACACACACACACACACACACACACATTTTGTTATACACATATATGTTTATATGTATATATTATATTATTATATATTTTTTAATATTTATTTATTTGTTTGTTATATATACAACATCCTGTTTGTGTGTACGCCTGCAGGTCAGAAGAGGGCACCAGACCTCATTACAGATGGTTGTGAGCCACCATGTGGTTGCTGGGAATTGAACTCAGGACCTTTGGAAGAGCAGGCAATGCTCTTAACCACTGAGCCATCTCTCCAGCCCATCTCTCCAGCCCCTGTTATTTTATATTATATATTGTTTCTGTCTCATCTGCCTTCAACTTATGTGCCTATGTGCAGCTAGTACATCCTAATTGATACAGGGCTCATAGCTTACCTTTCCTTGGAGCACTGGGAGAGGCATCCAGAAGACAAGTTGATTGGCTCTTATAGGAGCATGGGCCATTATTCGGAGTGGCTGGAAGAGACATTGTGGGCGTCAGTTAGCACTCAGTATTATATTTTATTCTTTCCTTTTATTACTGCGCAGCTGTTGGGCCTCGTGAGGCCTGGACGTGAGGCCCAGTGTAACTTCCTGAGCCTAGCTCGAGTTTGGAGACCTGTATTTGGCCATGATGTCCACATGTGAGTGATACAGCAGATGCCGACCCTACACCCACCTCTGCCCAGCCACCGTTAGCATGGTATAATATAGTGTCATTAGCCCTTGCTCCTTACTCTGCCTCAACCCATCCCAAGCTTCTCTACCCCCATCACAACCCTATATAAATTCCTGCCTGATACCATTAAACAAGATCCTGCTTTGACAGACTCCTTGGGTGAGTTTCTCCCCGGTGGCCAGCGGGGAGGGCTGGGCCATTTGATATTCACCATCCTGCTCAGCTCCAGGGAGAGTCCAGCGGGTGGGTTCTGCCCCTGCTCTTTCTGCCAGAGAACACACAGTATCAAACCCAAAGCCTTGAGCATGCTGGTCAAGCTCTTTTCCCCTGAGCTACACCCCCAGTCCTGATATTATTTGTTACTATTGATATTATTGTTGGGTATCAAGTGCCTTTGTAGCTCCTGCCCAGCCAAGCCAGGAAGTCCAGCACTCACAGTGGTGTAGGGAGAGCAATATATGGAAAATAAACAGCATTGTTTCCCACACTGAGTGATGAGTGGTTCAAAGTCAAGCAAGGTGAAGAAATGGAATTGTGTCTAAGGTAAGATATTTTGGGGGGTAGCTAGGAAATAATTTTCTTTAATATACATATATGTGTATACACATACATACATACATACATACATACATACATACATAGAGAGAATTCCAGCACTTAGGAGGTAGAGACAGAAGGTCCAGGATTTCAAGTCATCTTTGGTTACTTAGGGATTTCAAGGCTAGCCTGGAGCACAAGACCCTATCTCAAAGCCCCCCACATAAATAAATAAATATAACAAAAACGTAAATAAGCAAATCTTTTATATAAATAAGATATTTCTCTTCATATATAAAGATAATTTAATTGTTTTTTTTTTCTTTCTTTTTTGAGACAGGGTCCTATTATGTAACCTTGGCTGAGCTGGAACTTGCTATATAGACTAGGCTAGCCTCAAACTCATAGAGATCCATCTGCCTCACTCATGTGCTGGGATTAAAGGTAGACACCAACACAAAGCACACCCAGCTTGATACATACATACACACATATTAGTTTTATTACATTTGATTTTTAAATTTTTGTGGTGATGAGAGACACATACCTTGGGGAGTCTGTGAAGGTAAGAGGACAACCTTAAGAGTCACATGTCTCCTTTACCATGTGGGTTTTGTGGGTTTTGAGGATGAAACTCAGGTCACCATCAGGTTCAGTGGCAGGAGCTTTTATCCACTGAGCCATTTTACCAGTCCTAGTATTTGGTTTCCGAGATAGGTTTTGCTGTGTTGTCCAGACTGACCTTCAGCTTCTGTACTCCCTACCTCTCAGTGTCTCAAATAGCTGGGATTATAAAGGTGTGGCAGCTCACCCAGCTTCAGGAACTCTTGTTTTATTAGGCAATTTGTGCTGGCACACACACTTTAATCTCAGCACTCAGGAAGCAGAGGCAGACAGATCTCTGTGAGTTCGAGGCCTGGTCTGTAAGAGCTAGTTTCAGGACAACTAGGGCTGTTACACAGAGAAACACTGTCTTGAAAACATCCCCCCACCAAAAAGAAAAAGAAAGAAAGAAAGAAAGAGAAAACCTCATTTTATTATTGTTGTTATTATTGGGTACATATATGATGTGTGTGTGTGCGTGCATGCATGTGTGTGAGAGAGAGAGAACTCATGTGGAGGTCAGAGAACAACTTGGTGAAGATGTCCATTTTTTCTTGTTTTATTTTTTATTTTATTCTATTTTATTTTTTTATTTTGTTTTTTTTTTTTGTTTTTGTTTTTGGTTTTTTTTTGAGACAAAGTTTCTCTGTGATTTTGGAGCCTGTCTTAGAACTAGCTCTTGTAGACCAGGCTGGTCTCGAACTCACAGAGATCACCTGCCTCTGCCTCCCAAGTGCTGGGATTAAAGGCGTGCCCCACCACCGCCCAGCCTTCTTGTTTTAAAGATTTATTTATTTATTATGTATACAGTGTTCTGTCTGCATATATGCATGCAAGCCGGAAGAGGGCACCAGATCTCATAGATGGTTGTGAACCACCATGTAGTTACTGGGAATTGAACCCAGAACCTCTGGAAGAGCAGTCAGTGCTCTTAACCTCTGAGCCATCTCCCCAGCCCCCAAAGATGTCCATCTTAACGTAGATTCCAGAGAATGAACTAAGTTTGTCTGGATTGAGACCCTGGTCAAAAAAAAAAAAATGAAGAAAGAAAAAGAAAAAAAAAAGGTCTAATCCAGAAGTTCTCAACATGTGGGTCTTGACACTTTCACAGAGCTCACCCAAGACCATCAGAAAACACAGATATTTGTGTTACAATTCATAATGGTAGCAAAATTGCAGTTATGCAGCAGGAATGAAAATAATTTTATGTTGGGGTTAGCACAAGCATGAGGAACTAACTATATTGAAGGGTCAGAGCACTAGGAAGGTTGAGAACCACTGCTCTAATGAACAGACTCTTTACAAAGGAACCAACAGCCAGGCGGTGGTGGCGTGCATTTAATCCCAGCACTCAGGAGGCAGAGGCAGGCGGATCTCTGTGAGTTCGAGATCAGCCTTGTCTACAGAGTGAGTTCCAGGACAGAATCCAAAGCTACACAGAGAAACCGATCTTGAAGAAAAAAAAAGAAAAGAAAACAAAGCAGAAAGAAAGGAAGGAGGAAGGAAGGAAGGAAGGAAGGAAGAAAATAGCCTATCGTGGTGACTCATACCTGTAATGCCAGTGCTCAGGAAGCTGAGGCAAAGGGATCAGTACAGGTTTGAGCCATCCTAGGCTGCATTAAGACTGTATCTCAGAAGTCCAGATAGATAGATAGATAGATAGATAGATAGATAGATAGATAGATAGATGGATGGATGAATAGATAGGTAGATTGATTGATAGATGATAGATCTCTATAGTAATGGATTTTGCTTTAAAAATTATTCTTATTTAAGTGTATGTGTGTGAAGCAGTGTGCGTTTATGTGCAGTCCATCCATGCAGGTATCCTTGGAGTCCAGAAGGTGCTGGGTCCCCTGAAACTAGAGCTGTCCTCTGACTCCACACACGGGCTGACACTCAAGTGCCTGCACTCACTCACATGTGCTATACGTACACTATAAGCAATAATAATAATAATAATTTTTTGAGTTAGGGTTTATCTCTAGCTGTTGTGGAACTTGTTTTGGAGACCAGGCTGGCCTCAAACTCACAGAGATTCACCTGTCTCTGCCTGAGCGCGGGATTAAAGATGTATGCCACCACCACCTGGCTCACAATAATTTTTTTAAAGACAGGACTTCTGCCGAGCAGTGGTGGTACATACCTTTAATCTCAGGAAGACAGAGGCAAGCCCATCTTTGTGAGTTCAAAGCCAGTCTGGCCTATAGAGCTCCAGGACATCTAGGGCTGTTACACAGAGAAACCCTGTCTTGAAAAAGCTAGAAAACAAACACAGCGTTTCTTTGTGAAGTCCTGACTGTTCTGGAACAACTCACTCACTTTATAGACCAGGCTGGCCCTAATTCAAGGATCTACCTGCCTCTGCCTCCCTAGTGCTGGGTTTAAAGGCATTCTCTGCTATTGCCTGGCCATAAATACTTTTTAAAAGACAACAAAGTAAAAAGCAGACTATTTGGGAGAAGAAGGGGTGAAGAGGAGTGACAGGGAGACAGACAAGAAAGGGTTGTAGGGGTGGCTGAGTGTGATCAACATACATTATGTACACACATGAAAATATCATTACAGGGGCTGGAGAGATGGCTCAGAGGTTAAGAGCATTGCCTGTTCTTCCAAAGGTCCTGAGTTCAATTCCCAGCAACCACATGGTGGCTCACAACCATCTGTAATGGGGTCTGGTGCCCTCTTCTGGCCTGCAGGCATACACACAGACAGAATATTGTATACATAATAAATAAATAAATATTTTTTTTAAAAAAAAGAAAATATCATTACAGGGGCTGGAGAGATGGCTCAGTGGTTAAGAGCATTCATTACCTGCTCTTCCAAAGGTCCTGAGTTCAATTCCCAGCAACCACATGGTGGCTCACAACCATCTATAATGAGGTCTGGTGCCCTCCTCTGGCCTGCAGACATACATGCAGACAGAATATTGTATAATTGTATACATAATAAATAAATATTTTTTAAAAAAGAAAATATCATTACAGTCAGAGACACAGCAAGTCTGAGGACCTGGGGCTGATCCCTGGGACCCTCATGGTAGAAGGAGACAATGGATCTTCGCAAATTGTCACAGACACACACACATGCGTGGATGCACACACATGCGTGAACGCACACACAGCACATAGACCACTGGGCTGACATCTGAATCCAGCTCAACAGACATTGTAAAGCTAAGAGAATGGGTGCATTCCAGGCAGGGCTCTTTCTCCCTCTCCTTACCCGGCTCCAGGTCTTCTCTCTGTCCTCGCTCCCACAGGTCCTTCCTGTGGATCCTCTCAAAGGTACTGAGAGCCAACAGCCAAGCCTCCCTTGTCCCCATATGGGCCACCATCAGCTGGGCCATTTCCAAAGGGCCAGCCATTTCCATTCGTCCCCAGGGGATCTTGTCCTGGCCCAGTTCCTCTGCAGTCCCCAGGTATAATTTGAATTTCTTCAATTCCCCAGCCTCAAGTTCTTCCAGGTAAGTGGACAGTCGACAAAGAACATCCCTAGCTGTAGCTGGCAACATGGGGATGCAGTGGTGGGATCAGACACTCGAATGCTTCTCTGAAGGGGCAGTGGGCACTGTAGCATGCTGCCACCGCCACACTGACAGGTAACGGAGCAAAGGAAAAATCTTTCAAGAAATCACGCTTGCTCCTCCAATGCCTGCCCCTCTCAACAACAGTGTTTACTTTGAAGAAGGGGAAGTTGGTATGAGGTAATCCCAGGAGCCCTTGACTGTAAGCATGACATACGCTGAGCAAATTTCTCCTCTGGTTTCCCAGCTTCTTTGTCAAAACAACCACTGTTCTGTCTTTCCTCTTGCCATCCTCACTCAGGAAAAGCATGTGAAGACTGCTGTGGCCTCTTCCAGGGATATCTATCAAGAACCTTCTAGAGTCAGGCATGGTGGCACATGTGTTTTATCCCAGGACTTGGGAGGCTTAGGCAGGCAGATCTGGTCTACAAATCAAGTTCCGGGACAGCCAGGGCTGTTACCCAGAGAAACCCTATCTCAAAAAACCAGAAAAAAAAAAATCTTTCCACAGGGGCTGGGGATATGGCTCATTTGGTAGTATGCTTGCCTAGTATCAGTGAAGCCACTGCATGGAAAGGCTGTGGTGATGTATTCTTCTATAAGTGCAAAACCCCTGACTTAGAGGAAGGATGGTCAGAAGTTTAAGACCATGCCTAGCTAAACAGTGAGTTCTCGGGGCACACCTTTGTGGCCAGACTTGTCTACAAAACTCCAGGACACTCAGGGCTCTGTTACACGGAGAAATTCTGTCTTTAAACACCAAACCAATAGATAAGTAAATAAATGCTGAGTTCAAGGTCAATTTGGGATACGTGTGCATTTTTTTGTTTGTTTGTTTGTTTGTTTGTTTGTTTTTTTGAGACAGGGTTTCTCTATAGTTTGGGAGCCTGTCCTGGAACTAGCTCTTGTAGACCAGGCTGGTCTCGAACTCACAGAGATCCGCCTGTCTCTGCCTCCTGAGTCCTGGGATTAAAGGCGCGCGCCACCACCGCCCGGCTAAAAACTGTTGTTTGCTGCTCAGGGCTTCTTCCTTCCCATGATCAGTTAGCACCTCTTCAGGAGGCTGAGGACAGAGGTTGAGACACAGGGGCTGTCAGGAAGCCAGCATCTTGGTCATCCCCCTCCCCCACTGCCCCTTTGGTTTGGGGAACAAAGAGAATATACTCCCACTCTAAATCTCCACCATCTTGTCCTGTTAAATTGGGAGGACTCAGCCACTGTGCTGATGCCGAAAGGTGACACCAGGACACAGTGTCCAGCAGTTAGAGAAAATACGCCATGCTCCCAACACCCGAGGTCACCCCACTCCAGCTGTGGCATGCTTCTCCAGAAACACATAACCAGTAGGAGAGATAGGCATGATAAATAGAAGCAAGACAACAAGATATGTGATAGGCATAGGATATAGATAGAAATCAGGTTTGGTGGCATAGGCCTGTAATCCCAGCACTTGAGAGATGGAGGCAGGATGTCTGCATTTGCTTTATTGCTGCTGTGATAAAACACTGACCAAAGCAACTTGACCTCCACATGCATCCATACACAAATGCCCACGCTCATGCAAACACACATATACAAGCTTACTACCATACACACACACAGACACACATACGTGCACACATATCCCTGCATATACCCACCCAAACATACATATACAAACCCATCACACACACACACACACACACACACACACAGAGATACTTACAGATGCACACACCCATGCAAACATACATATACAAGCTCATTATCACACACACACATACACACAGATGCCTATAGATGCACACTCATGCAAACATACATATATAAGCCCATCTTCATCATCACACACATACACACAGATGCCTACATATGCACATACCCATGTAAACATACATATATAAACCCATCATCATCACACACACACATATACACACAAATGCCCAAGCAAACATACATATATAAGCCCATCACACACACACACACACACACAGATACTTACAGATGCACACACCCATGCAAACATACATATACAAGCTCATTATCAAACACACACATACACACAGATACCTACAGATGCACACACCCATGCAAACATACATATGTAAGCCCACTACGTGTACACACACACACACACACACACACACACTACCAGCAAGACAGTAAGAGAAAGGTACCTGCCACTAAATTTGGCTACTGAAGTTCCATCCCTGAGACCCACATAGTTGGAGGAAAGAACTGACTCCTGCGAGTTGTTCTCTGACCTCTACAAGTGTGCCAACGCATTCAGAGACCAATATACAGACACACAAACTAAATAAAAAAAAATTTAGAGAAAGAAATTTCTTTGAATGTAGACACGGGGTGCCTCTTGAGGGATGTAGATGAAGCAGTGGGCTGCGTTCCTGCCACCCAGCTCCCAGCCGCCTGCTAGCTTATGCCCCAAAATAACAACATACAAACTGTATTCTTTTAAACACTGCTTGGCCCATTATATCTAGCCTCTTCTTGGCTAACCTCATATCTTGATTAACCCATTTCTAATAATCTGTGTAGCACCACGAGGTGGTGGCTTATCGGGAAAGATTCAGCGTGTCTGACCTGGTGGCTGGCTCCACAGCTTCTGCCCTCACTTCCTTTCTTCCCAGCATTCTGTTCTGTCTACTCCACCCACCTATGTTCTGACCTATCAGGCCAAGCAGTTTCTTTTTTAATTAACCAATGAAATCAACAGATGGACAAATGACTTTCCCACATCAGAGGGGTATCTAATAAGATTAGAATTGGTAAAGTAAGAGCCTAGATCACAGGGATGCAGATAGGAGTCTTCACTGTAAATAGAGGGATTTTGTTGTTGTTGTGTTAATTATATTTACATACTAAAAATTTTTTTAATTAAAAAAAAGTGGGATTTAGTGGGCAAACTTTTAATCCCAGACTCAGAAGGCAGAGGCAGGTGAATCTCAGCGTTCAAGGCCAGCCTGGTCTACTTGGTGAATTGCAGGACAGCCAGAGTTATAAAGTGAGATCTTGTCTCGAAAAGAAAAGACAGAAAAAATTCATGTGTGTGTCTGTGTGCATGTGTGGGGTGCCCAGTGAGGACTGACCCCCTGAAGCTGGAGTTACAGGTGGTTGGGAGTGGCCTGATGTAGGTACTATGAAGAGCAGAAGGTACGAGCAGGCAATAAGCCATCCCTTTAGCTGCTTTCATTTTGTTTAAATTATTTTATTTATTGGGGAGTAGGGAGGGGTTTCTAAACAGGATTTCTCTGTGTAGTCCTGGAATTCACGCAGTAGATCAGGCTGGCCTCGCATTGGATGCACAGTTGACAGATTCATAAAGGCAGGCCCACAACTGTACTACTTATGGGCAACCCGTTTTGCAGAGCCGCAGGAACACTTGTCTTTTGGAAAAGTCACTGTCATATCTGTGGAAACCTTCTGAAGCCATGATTCTTCCCTTCAAAATGGAATTCATTTACAAAACACCTCAGCAGTGTGACTTCTGCATGGGCAACGGAGTGATTTTGCTCCATTCCCCCACACCAGGAGGCCTTGGAGAGGTGGCATTCACTCTTTGTTCTAGCAGTCAAATCTGCATAGTCAGTCCCACAAAATTACCTGCTAACAGACCGCGTAGAAATTTCTATAAAGACAGGTGCTGAGCAGGAAGGCAGCATGCTCCACGTTAGCTAGCCAACAAATCTGAGAGTCCTCAAAGCTGGTTATCACAAAAGAGATTAGATGAGGAGAATGGGTGACCAAGGATTCATGGATGTTCAGTAACTGTATCTAATGGTTTGGAATGTCAAGTACTATTCCTTGAATGCTGGGTCTTTCCTGGATCAGGCCGCCTGGGCCACCCCTTCAGGGAGTCAAATTCTACCTGCCCATTTTATGACTCTGATATGCATATTATCATTGTCCTTGCCTATGGAATTTTCCAACTCTGTCTTACATAAAGACTAAAAACCTCAGGCTGGAGAGATGGCTCAGAGCTTAAGAGCACTTATTATTATTCTTCCAGAAGTCCTGATTCAATTCCCAGGGATCACATGGTGGCTCACAACTATCTATAATGCGATCTGGTGCCCTCTTCTGGTCTGTACGCACACATGCAGACGGAACAGCAACCTTTATTTTGCCCAGCAACCTTTTATACCTCTACTCCTTCTGTGGAGACCCACTGGCCAGAAAGAACACAAACATTCTTGTCAATTACAGACCCCAAGGAAGTTATGCTATAGGTCAGGGGAGTGAGGGCAGCTGGATCACAACACCCCAAATGCTGGGATAACAACACCCCAAATGCTGGGATAACAGGCACGCACCACCACACCAGATTTTATATTGTGCAGCTGATCAAGCCCAAGGCTTTCATGCATTTAAGATAAGTGATACATTTATCTAAGTATTCTTTATCAATAAAAATTCTGGAGTCAGGCCGAGCGGTGGTGGCCCAAGCCTTTAATCCCAGCGCTTGGGAGGCAGAAGCAGGCAGATCTCTGTGAGTATACCAGCCTGGTATACAAGAGCTAGTTCCAAGACAGACTCCAAAGCTACAGAGAAACCCGCTCTCGAAAAACAAACAAACAAATAAACAAAAATTCAGGAGTCAGATATTGGGGTAAGAACTTGAATCACACACGCCTTTAATCCCAGCACTCGGGAGGCAGAGACAGGCAGATCTCTGTGAGTTCGAGGCCAGCCTTGGTCTACAAGAGCTAGTTCCAGGACAGGCTCCAAAGCCACAGAGAAACCCTGTCTCGAAAAACCAAAAGAACAAATAAAACCTCTTCCTGTTCTTTCTGGTGGGCACATGCGTCTCTCTCTCTCTGTCTCTCTCTCTCTGTCTCTCTCTCTCTCTCTCTCTCTCTCTCTGTCCCTCCCTCCCTCTCTCCTTTAATAAATGTTTATGGCAAAAAAAAAAGAACTTGAATCGTCAGAGAAGTGAAGGAGAAACAACCAGCGACCTCCTATTTCTGTAGTTCCTCCATCTATAAGGACCTAAACCATCTCTAAGGCACACCCTCCTACTTCCTGTCTTTCTATCTCTCTGCAATCCTCCAGAACCTCTATGATTATAGCTAACTTTGCCCTCTGATTCAAAGCGAACTTTATTGTCAGAATGTGATAACGTCACACAACAGACAAGTGCTCTACCAGCTAAGCTACACTTTCAGTTCTTAAAGAGCACTAGTAGTCTTTTTCCCCCTCTAGAGACAGGGTTTAACTACATAGCCCTAGCTGCCTACAACTTGCTATTAGAGCTGATGGGCCTTGAACTCACAGTGTTCCTGGACGGCTGAGGTTAAAGGGGTGTGACACCCTACCTGGCATGCACTTTGTGAACACTCTAGCTGGCATGTGGAGGGAAAAGGATCACTGTTGGGAGTCAGTGTTCTCGGGTGGATTCTGGGGATGGAACTCAGATCAGCAGGCTTATTCAGCAGGCTCCTTTACTCACTAGCCGTCTGGCCAGCCCTGAACATATTCCTTTATAAAAGGAAGTTTGTTTCTGGGTTTGGCAACCTGCGCAGCAAATGTTCGTTGTGCTGGAACTTTCGATTCTCTACTGGCCAGAGGCTTCAGTCAGACTCTATGGTCAGGCTTTGGTCCTCTTCACGTTCCCCCACAGGTTTTGACTCAAAACCAAAGAAGAATGTGGAAAATATTGCAAGATGGGCACCAGTGTGCTGTTTGAAATCCCTGGTGCCCCTGCTGTGGAATCTGGATGGGTATTTTTAGAATTGGAGTTGAATTGGCAGTTAAAGCAGTTCTCATCTGCAATGAGAGAAATTTCGTGGGATGGGTTGTAATGGTGTGTTTCTAAAACGTGAACAGATTCAGGGCCTTGGATTTGACAGACTGCTTTACTTGAGGAAGGAGAGGCACCTACCAGTGAACTACAGACTAAGAAATGGTGAAAGAAGCATCAACAGTCCGGTTCTGTTTGGTTTTGGGTGGTTTTTGTTTGTTTGTTTTTCTAGACAGGCTTTTTTCTGTGTAGCCTTGGCTGTCCTGGATCTCACTCTGTAGACCAGGCTGTCCTGGAACTCACAGAGATCCGCTTGCCTTTGCTTTCCACGTGTTGGGATTAAAGGCATGTGCCACCACTACCTGGTCCTGATGCTGTTTTTTGTTTGTTTGTTTTTTTATTTATTTTTGGTTTTTCAAGACAGGGTTTCTCTGTAGCTTTGGAGCCTGTCCTGGAACTAGCTCTTGTAGACCAGGCTATTCTTGAACTCACAAAGATTTGCCTGCCTCTGCCTCCTCAGTGCTGGGATTAAAGGTGTGTGCCATCACTGTCCAGCTCAGTGTGTTTTTTAAACAGCACCTCACTTATCATGGCCAGCTAGCATCTAACATCTGAAGATGACCGGGACCTTCTGACTCTCCTGCTTCTACCTCCTGGGTGCTGAGATCATGGGCAGGTAATGCCAAGCAAAGTTTATGTGGTGAGGCTGCATGCCTCAGCAGTTGGAAATAGTAGCTGTTTCTCACCGGGGAGGCTGTTGGCCCAGGAATTGCTCAATCCAAGGGGCTGGGTGCCTCTGCAGTCCCAATCTGGCATGGAAGACGTAGAAGGTTCCTGAAGTGTTTCTGGGCCTCGGTCTGGAATGGAAGCCTGGCAATGCTGGCTGTGCTATTAGGGAAAGAATTGGCGGCGGCAGCATCAGGGAAAGGCCAAGGGAGTCATCTTACAACTGCTACGCCGTTTTCTCTGAATTGCCACCAGAAAGTGCCACTCACAGTCAGAGTAAGTCTTCCCGTATGATTTATGGCAATCAGGACACGCTGAGGCGTGATACTTAGGTGATTCTAACTTGTGACAATGTGACATAAAGCATTTGCACGTTTGATACAATTAGGGACAGAATGGGCAGAATCACTACGGTCTGCGGATTTTGATCCAATTTCCTTAATGTTTACTGAAGTCCTGTTCGGAGATCTCCATGAGCACCCTACATGACACTTGTAAATTGTGAACCTCAAGACTCTCCTGGATCATAAGAGTTCTTCAGATCACAGATCACAGTACACAATACCCTACCTTTTTTATTTTTATATTTGGAGACAGTGACTCATGTAGCCCAGATTGGCATCAAATTTGATATGTAGCCAAGGACGACCTCGAACCTTTGATCCTCCATCATCGTCTTTCCCAGGACTAGGATTACAGACTTGTTCCACCACAAAGCACCAACATTTAAAGGAGTCTAGGTTGTTACTTTGTTTTCCTTCCCTACTCAACAAAACATGCCTACATTGCCTGGAGAAATGACTCAGTGGTTAAGAGCACTTACTGCTCTTGCAGAGGACTTGGATTCATTTCCCAGCACCCCAGCACCGGACTGCTCACAACTGCCTATAATTCCAGTTCAAGGGAATCTAATGTTCTCTTCTGGCCTTGAGTGCACCTGCACGCAGGTGATCTCAGCAGCTCAAACACACACACATGAATTCACAGAAGCTTCATTTTAAAAAATATTTATTTTTATTTTTTGAGTATGAGTATTTTATCTGCATGTATGTATGGGCACTGGATACATGCCTAGCACCCGAGGTGGCCAAAACAGGGTTCCAGAGACCCGGAAACTAGAGTTAAAGATACGTGTGTCTCCATGGGGGTGCTGGAAACCGAATGAAGGTCCTCTACAATTTTTGTTTTGTTTTGTATTTTGAGACAGGGTTTCTCTGTCGCTTTGGAGCCTGCCTTGGAACTAGCTCTTGTAGACCAGGCTGGCCTCAACTTCACAGAGATCCGACTGCCTCTGCCTCCCAAGTGTTGGGATTAAAGGTATGCGCCACCCCTGCCCGGCTCTCTACAATATTCTTAAAGGCTGAGCCATCTCTCTCTCTCTCTCTCTAGTCTCAATTTAAAAAAAAAAATTAAAAATAATGAGTTCAGGGCCAGGCATGGTGATAAATGTCTTTAATCCTAGTGCTCCAAAGGCAGATCTCCATGCCAACCTGGTCTACATAGTGAGTATCAGGACAGCTAGGGCTACATAGATCCTGTCTCAAAAACAAATTATCAAAATGATGATAATGATAAAGAACTCAAGCTCATCCTTGGTTATACAACAAGTTGGAGGGTAGCCTTGATTACAGGAGACCCTGTCTTGGCAAGCAAAACATAAACTAAATAAATAAATTTAATTTAAAAACAGGTCCAGGGGGCTGGAGAAATGGCTCAGTGGTTAAGAGCACTGACTGCTCTTCCAGAGGACCTGGGTTCAATTCCCAGCACCCACATGGCAGCTCACAACTGTCTGAAGATCCAGTTGCAGGGGATCTGACACCTTCACACCAATGCACATAAAAATAAAGTTAAATAAACCATAAAAAAATATTAAGAAAAACAAAACAAAAAAAAAAAAACAAAACAGGTCCAGGATGCTGAGTAGTGGTGGCACATACCTTTAATTCCAGCAATAGGGAGGCAGAGACAGGTAAGTAAATCTCTGTGAGTTCGAGGCCAGCCTGGTCTACACTAGTTCCAGGGATGTCACACAGAGACACCTTATCTCAAAAACAACAAAACAAACAAACAAACAAACAAAACAGGATCCGGAGTGCTGGAGAGACAGGCTCGGTGGTTAAGAGCACTGACTGCTCTTCTACAGAACCTGGATTCAATCCCTAGCACCCACATGGCAGCTCACAACTGTCTGTAACTCCAAGATCTGACATCCTCATACAGATATACATGCAGGCAAAACACCAATGCCATAAAATAAAAATAAATTAATTAAACAAATAAAAAAGCACCTCCAGGTTTCATGGTGCATTCCCTCAGGAATGAGAAGCAGAAAGATAAGGAAACTGAAGTTAATCTCCACTACTTACTGATTTTCAGCCAGCCTAGCTTACACAAAGGACTTCTCACAAACAAGAGTGGGAGTGGCCAGGAGCGCCTCCAAGTGCAGTTCCTAGCACTGCAAACAAGTCACTAGGCCACAGACCAGTCAAAGAGAGGGAGGAGTGAGAATAGGAGCAAAGAGGTGAAGACCATGACAGGGATACCCACTGAAACAGCTTACCTGCGCTAATGGAAGCCTTCCAACTCCAGCCAGACAGCAAGGGAACCAGCACAGGGCCAAACTAGGCCCTCTGAATGTGGGTGACAGTTGTATGGCTGGGTCAGACTGAAGGGCCACTAGCAGTGAGACCAGGATTTATCCCTACTGTTTGTTCCGGCTTTTTGAAACCCATTCAGCTTAGATATAGTGGGGAGGGCCTTGGTCCTGCCTCAAAGCAATGTGTTAGTCTTCGTTAACTTTCCATGGGAAGCCTTACCCTCCCTCTCTGAGGAGTGGATGGGATTGGGTTGGTGGGAGGGAGTGGAAGGAGCAGGAGAAGGGAAGGGTGTGGGAAACGGATTTGGCATATATAAGAAGAGATAATTTTTTAAAAATAAATTTAAATTAAAAAACAACAAAATAAAACAAAAGCAAGCAAAATAAACCAGTGACAAACTTTTGCAGTCTTATGCTCTGAATATCTTGGAGGAAAGCTCCCTTCCCCTGAGCAGCAAATCCCTGCACACGCTGTGGACCAGTTGGTTCCTGAGGCAATAGATGAAGGGATTCAGCAGGGGCGACACCGTGGTGTTGAAGAAAGCTATCCCTTTGTTGAGGTCCAGCCTCCCTGTCTGTGTGGGGTTGAGGTACATGATGATGCAGCTCCCATAGCTCATCGTCACCACGAGGATGTGGGAAGAACAGGTGGAGAAGGCCTTGCTGCGAGCCCCAGCTGCTGGCAGGCGCAGGATGGTGCTGATGATGAAGCCATAGGACAAGGCTGTGATCAAGGTAGCAGTGAGCAGGGTGCACACAGCCACCAGGAAGGCCACTAGCTGCAGAAGCCTGGTGTCTGCACACACCAGCTCCAGCAAAGGGGAGCTGTCACAGAAGAAGTGATTGAGGACTCGAGGCCCACAAAAAGGGAGAGACAACATCCAGGCAAACAGCCCAGGAAGGGCCAAGAGGCTGGCAGCCCAGCAGGCCAGTACCAGGGAAGAGCAGACGCGGGGCGTCATGAGCGCGGGGTAGCGCAGGGGCCTGCAGATGGCCAGAAAGCGGTCGGTGGACATCACTGCCAGCAGCAGGGTCTCCACGGCTCCCAGGGTGAAGTAGAGAATCATCTGTGCGAAGCAGCGGTGGCGGGAGATGGCCCCGCGTGCCGACATTAGGTGTGCCAGCATCTGCGGGGACACAGTGGATGTGAAACCCACCTCCAGCAGCGAGAAGTGGCGCAGGAAGAAGTACATAGGGGTGTGCAGGCGGCGGTCCGTCAAGGTGAGGGCGACTATGAGCAGATTGCCCAGCAAGGTCAGCGTGTAGGTGACCAGGAGGACCCCAAAGAGGAGGAGTTGGAGCCCGCGCTTGTCTGTGACCCCCAGAAGCAGGAACTCCAGCACTGAGGTGTGGTTGACCGCGGGGACGGGCGCAGAGGTCTCCATCTGCAAGCGTTGTGGGGAGCCTGTGTAGGTGTCAGGAACCTCGGAACTACAGGAGCAGTCAGTGTCTGTAGCTAAGCGTACTGCGAATCAAACGCAGGAAGTTTAGAGCAGCGCTTGGAATATCGTGAGCATATGAACACCGCATGAATGCGAGATATTCCCAGAGTCCAACCGCACAACAATGGAAAAGAGTTCAGAACCTCTTGGTAATGCACTCCTTTAATGCCAGCACTTGCGAGGCTGAGGCAGCAAAATTAGGAGTTCAAGACCAGCCTCAGTTAATGGGAAGTTTCAGGCTAACCAAGACTACATGAGATTCCATTTCAAAAAACACTTTAAAAAAGATTTATTTATTTATTTATTTATTTATTTATTTATTTAGTATATGAGTGTTCTATTTGTATATATGCCTGTACGACAGAGGACATCAGACAGAAGATAGCATCAGACTCCATTCTAGGTAGTTTTGAGCCTACATGGGGTTGCTGGGAATTGAACTCAAGACCTCTGGAAGAGCAGCCAGTGGTCTTAACCGCTGAGTCATCTCTGCAGCCTGGATTCCACTTCAGAAATAAATTTCACAAAAATATTACTTTAATTAGGTAATTTTTGCTTCCTACTCTTACAAGATGCTTGTTAGGTACTGAGTGAAAACTCTGCCAATCCAGCTTGATGGATATGATGGTCCATCTGGGGGAGACCTTATTCTTTGCAGGGACTTCCTTATATATGGACTGAGTTAATATAGTTTGGCACTGACCAGGTCACAGACAGCATTCGTTTCATTTCCTGCAGCTGTCATATTGCTTATGTATGCTTGAATGGTAGGATGTACTTTTGATAAGTGCACACAACATTTTTGTGTCCCTTGCTTCCTTGCAGCCTGCACATACTGACACTCTCACAACCGTGACGATTTCCAGTTTTTCTGCAGCCCCCACCTTCAGAGCAAATGGATGGACCGGAGATCACAAGCCAGGAGAGGGTTGGGTGTGGGGATGTATATGGGCAATTTCAGTGCATGAGAGGTTGAGGCAGGCACGTCATGAGTTTGAGGCTTAGCCTGAGCCACACCAGAGACTCTGCTATGACATTTATAAAACAAGCAAACAAACAAAATACCTGGAAACTTTCAGATCTCTTTATCATGAAGAGCCAAGGTTCTATTTCTCGAGTTCCCATAGAAGTGCATGGCAGGAGAGGACTGACAGGGGAGGTTCATTAGTCAAACCAGCCCAAATGACGAGAGGAGTACTCAGAGTGGAGTAGAAACAGACACAGCCAGACCCTGTGAGACAGTGGCTCTCAACCTGTGGGCAGTGACCCTTCCGAGGGTTGAGTGACCCTTTCACAGGGGTCGAATATCAGATATCCTGACTTTCAGGTATTTACATAGGATTCCTGATAGTACCCAAAATCCAGCTACAAAGTAGCAACGAAAATAGTTTTATGGTTGGGGAAACCACATGACTGTGTCACGGCATCTGGAAGATTGAGAATCACTACTATTGTAAGGCAAGAATGCAGGGAGGGGGTGGGATGGGGTCCACAGAGATGGAGGTGGGGAAGAGAGGCAGCTGGGGGAAAACACACAGGAGTGACCAGAGAACCAGACGGAAAGGGAAGACGCAGAACACAGGAAGACAGAGGAAGAGAAAAATAAGGACAGAGACACAGAGAACGGAAGGGGTCAGGAAGGCAAAAAGAGAGACAAAAGAAAGACTTTGAGGACCTTGGGAGACATGGAGCTGCTCTGATCTCCAGAGACACTATTATTGCTGGAGCCAGTGTGAAGATGAAGGACCTTGCCCTCTCAGCTTCCTTCCCCAAGGCCTCAGACCTCAGGGACCCAGAAACCATCTAAAATTTTCATCCTCCTTAAGGGAGTGATTAACTCAACTTGCTTCAGATGTTGCCCACGGGAACTTGTTTGGAGCCTCATTTTTATTTTATTTATTAATTTATTTTTAGATTACTACTGTTATTTTAGATTATTGTTATTAGATTATTTAACATTATTATTAGGATTTATTTTAGATTATTTCTATTTAGATTATTATTTATATTATTCTTTTCGATTATTGTTAGATTATAATTTATTCTTAGATTATTATTTATTAGAGACTGGAGAGTCGGCTCACTGATTGAGACATGATTTTTCTGTGAAACAGTCCTGGCTGTCCTGGAACTTGCACTGTAGGCCAGGCTGGCCTCAAACTCACTGAGATCTGCCTACCAAGTACTGGGATTAAAGGCGTGCGCCACCACTGCCCCTACAACTACTCTTTTCATTTGTTTTTTGAAAGAAGGTTTCCCTGTGTAGCCCTGGCCGTCCTGGAACTTGCTCTCTAGACCTGGCTGGCCTCAAATTCAGAGATCTACCTGCCTCTGCTTCCCAAGTGCTGGGATTAAAGTCCTGTGTCACCACTGCCTGGTCAACCTGCAGCTACATGAGACCCTATTTCAAAAATCCACAAAGAAGAAGGAAAAGGAACAAAAAGGAAATTGAGGAGGATGAATATTGGAAGAGAAAATAAGAATGGGTGATGTCCAAGAGGATGGGGAGGAAGCCGGGGAAGAAACAGGAAGTGGGGTGAAAGTAGGAAGGAGGGGAAAGAAGAGAAAGAGGAATGTGGAGGAGGAGGAATTTTAATTCCTGCTTCCCTAATTCATTTGCTAGGGACTTCGAGAAAACTGTGATGATTGTGTCTGGTAAATCTGACAGTCAGTCCACTGTGGTGAGACCTGTTCTTTGCAGGGAGTCTCTTAAGTATGGAATTGGTCAGTTATTACAAAGAATTTTTTTTTTACAGTGCCGTGCTGTTTGCTTACATGTTGCATGATAACATCAGTTTTTATAAGGGCATGCGTCTCACTGTGTAGACCAGGCTGGCCTCGAACTTCCCAGGGCCTGGAATTAGAGGTGCTCATTTCTGTCCCCGCTTTTGGGCATATGTCCTTTAGATGCCACTTGCTGAGTCTTCACAAATGTAGCCAGGACACAGAGCAAGAAACAGAACACAGCCTGGGCAGGTGGGTCATCTGTCATCTCAGTACTAGGGAGACAGAAGCAGGAGGATTAATGCAGATACAGGACCAGCCTGAGTTACAGATTGAGTGCAAACGGATCTTGGTTACAAAGTGAGATTCTGTCTTGGAGGAGAGAAAGGCTTGGGAGAAGGGATGAAGGAAAAGAAGAAGACAGGGAAGAAGAAAAAAGAGAGAAAAGGAGGGAGAGAAGGAAGAGGTGAGGGGTAGCTTAAAGGATAGAGATGCTTGCTGCAGCATCTAACAGCCTGGGTTCAAGCCCTAGGACCTACATGGTGGGGCAAGAGAATGAACTCCTGTAAACTGTCCTCTGACCTCTACATGGCCCCTTCAGTAAATAAGTAAATAGATAAATGTAGTTTCTAAAATGAGGGAGAGCCAGTTTGAGTCCCAGCACCAATGTTGAGTGACTCACAACCACCATGAAGACTAGCTCCAGGAGACCAGACACATTATTCTGGACTCTGTGGCACTGGCACTTGCATGTATCCCTCCAACTTCACTCACACACACAATTATTTTTAAGAATAAAAAATAATTATTTTTTAAAAACGTGAGAAGAAAGAAACCAGGGATGAAGGATGGATGGGTGGAAGGAAGGAAACACCACACACAAACTGCTGCTCTGGGAAGACAGTACCATCTTCTGTAAGAGGACCACAATAGAAAGAACTAGAGATCGGAACAGGGATGAGTTGATTGACAGCTGGAGAAAAGTGGCTATCCCAAGCTTCTGCGAGTCACTACATCACATCGGATTGGTCTACAGAACATGACTAGCAAAGCCCATCGTTGTTTTCATCTCGTTCACCCAGACCAGATGAAGATATAACATAGTGCTTGGGTAAAAGCCACATCTGTATGTACTTTTATTTCTTCTGGGGCCAGGGTCTCATGTAGCCCAGGTTGGCCTGGAGCTCCCTATGCAGCAGAGGATAGCCTTGAACTTCTGATCCTACTGCCTCTCCCTCCCAAGTGCTGGGATAGCAGGTGAGTGCCATTGTGTCTTGCTCTATATGGTGCTGGGAATAGAACCTGAGTCATCCAGCACACTAGGCAAGTGTTCTCCCAACCTAGCTTCATCCTCAGCTCTTAAGTCAAGTTTATAATGTACATCTCAGCACGGAGCCTCGGCCAATGGTGACAAAGTGAACAGATAAGCAGTAAGTGCTCTGAGGAGAAGGAATGAAAATGTGAAGGAAGGATGGCTATGAGAAGATGGGTCAGTAGGTGTGTCAATTAATGGGTGAGAAAAGGAAGGAGGGCTGCAGGCGAAATGCAAAGCTGAGGGATGCCTTTGCCAGGCTCAGACACCTTGGACAGCTCAGGATCCTATGTGTGACTTGCTCCCATGCCATCACAAGAACAAGAGCACTATGGGGCCTCATGAGCTTCAGGGTTCTTCTCAATTCATTACAGAGACATCACCCAAACCCACAGCATGTGGCCGGGAGGAGGTGGCTTTCCCTGTCTGAGCCTCCATCTCTGCCCCCTCTGAGGTGACACTAACACCTCCTTGGTCTTCTCCGTCAACATGGTATGACATCCTAACAAAGCCATGAATGTGAAGTAACTTCTGTTATAATGTGTGCTGCAAAAAAGAAGTTAATTCCAAGTTCGCACTCCCTCTGCTTGGCTTCCACGGGCTCTCTCCTGCTAAACATTCACCACTCAAATCTGAAGCTGGTAACTTGCCAAGAGACTGTACCTAAAGGTATCCAGGCTTCCTCACCTCTAATTACTCTATTCCAGCTGCACTGGGAAGCCAAAGTGAGCCCTAGCGGGTGCAGTGAACCCTAGCAGGTATAGTAAGCCCTAGCGAGTGCAGTGAGCCCTAGCGGGAGCACGCCTTCAATTCTAGTACTCAGGAGGCAGAGGCAGGTGGAGTTCTGTGAGTTCCAAAACAACCAGGGATACACAGAGAAATCATCTCAGACACCCCCTCCAAGAGCCCCCTCTCCTGCACAGGTATCTCTTCTGCATCTTTGGCTGGGTTCTGCTTTCTGGCCCCCAGCTTTCTAGAAAATGGGCTGACTGGAAATTAAAAAACAGGGGAGGGCTGGCATGGTGATGCCAGCCTATAACCTCAGCTTGTGAGTAGTTGAGGCAGGAGCATTATGAGCTGGAGACTAGCCTGCACTATACAGCGAGACTTCACTCTGAAGAAAAGATTTTTTTTTTAACCTAGAATTTATTAACCCCCATTACCATGAAGGGTCAAAGTTCTGATTCTGAAGTTTTTCCACGGAGGCACATGGCAGGAAATGGGCTTACGGGAGAGTCTCGATGGAGAAACAGAGACAGACACACACGGACGGGCAGGCACTCTGTAAGGGGACAGCAGGACAAGGACTAGAGATGGAGAAGAGGCAGCTGGGGAGAAACTAGTGGTCAGAGAGCCGGAGGGAGGAGGACGATACAGACCTGGAAAGCAACAAAAACAGAAAAACAGAGGCACAGAGAAAGGAAAGGAGCAGAAGGGCAAACCCAGAGAGAGACAAAAGAAAGACTTTGAGGGCCTTTAGAGACATTGAAGTGTCCTGGACTCTAGAGACACTATCATTTCAGGAGCCCGGTCACACTCCAGTGTGTGGGGAGGGACATTTCCTTCTCAGTTCCCCAGTTCCTCAGGCCTTAGGGACAAAGAACACTTGTAAAACTGTAGTCATCCTTAAGGGACTGATTAACTCAACTTCCTCCCAGCTTTGCTCATGGGGACTGTTTGGATACTCTCATTTCAGAGAGAGTTGTGGTTTTCCCTCCCACTTGTTTGGTATCTGGAAGAACCCTATAACCACTGGTTTCATTCAGAAAAGACACAGAGTGCTGGGTGGTGGTGGCGCACGCCTTTAATCCCAGCACTCGGGAGGCAGAGGCAGGCAGAGCTCAGTGAGTTTGAGGCCAGCCTGGTCTATAGAGAGAGTACCAGGACAGAGAGGCTCCAAATCAACACAGAGAAAACCTGTGTCAAAAAACCAAAATAAATAAATAAATAATAGAGAGAAAGAAAGAAAGAAAGAAAGAAGAAAAAAAGGAAAGATGAGAGAGAGAGAGGCCAAGTGGTGGTGGTGCACACCTTTAATCCCAGCACTCAGGAGGCAGAGGCAAGCAGATCTTTGTGAGTTCAAGGCCAGCCTGGTCTACAAGAGCTAGTTCCAGTGATGGAGGAAGGTCATTGGCTAATAAAGGAACTGCCCTGGCCCATTTTATTGGTTAGAGGATAGGTGGGAGGAGAAAACAGGACAGAACACGGGGAGGAAGAGGAAGTGAGGTCAGAGACTCCACAGCTCTCTCGGGAGCAGACGCCTCAGAGAGAGACGCCATGCCCCGCTCCCAGGATGAAGCTCTGACCCAGGATGGACTAGGCTAGAATCTCCCCGGTAAGCGCACCTTGGGGTGCTACACACAGATGATTAGAAATGGGCTAAATTAATATGTGAGAATTAGCCTAGAAGAGAATGGGCCAAGCAGTGATTAAAAGAATACAGTGTCTGTGTAATTATTTTGGGCATAAAATAGCCGGGCAGGCGGCCGGGGGTGCTGAGAAAGCAGCCACCGCTGCCCTAATTATTACATTTGGCGCCCAGACGTGTGAACAACTAAACCCACTTAAAAAACCTGAGAAGACTTAAAAATAAGGGAGCGAGAGTTTAACACAGATTTTTGCTGTTTGTTGGTGGCATGCTGTAGAGAGATTTCCTGATTCGGCAACAGTAGCAGAAAAAAAAAAACGCTGTGTCATTTTAAAGCGCGACTTCCTGGGGCTGTGCCGCCATTGTGATCTCTGTCTGGCTCCTGCGGGAGACAGAGCTTTTGAATGGAGCATTTGGAGTAAAGTGCTACGATTTGTTTGATGGCAACTAGACTCACTGTGTTCTCGGGTCTGCTCTGCTTGCCAGAGGCAAGCAAGCACCTCCTCTAAGAGAGGCTTCCTGACTCAGCTTTAGCTGCAAAGCCTGCAGCTCATAAAGAGGTCCTGCCACAAAACACTTAAAAGGTGTTGACGAAAAGCTGAACGCATGCTTTTCGGTTTTCAGCCGTAGCAGGAAAAAAGCTGCGCCGTTTAAAAATGCCGGCTTTCTGGGCCATCCTGCCAGGGCAAACTCTGACTGTTTGAGGCAGGAGGGCCAGCTACCGAGAGAGGACTTGAGTGTTGTCTGCTGAAGCTCGCTTGCTGGCAGGGACCTTGAAATGCCATAGAGTTGTCACAGTAAACGTGGCTACAGCCAGTACCTCAGCCATGTGGCTGGAAAGCTAAGGAATGGACTGGATCTAGCTGGCAAAGCCACGCCTTTAATCCTACCCATATTGCTCAGTAATTTAAAGGCTCATGTGGTCAGAAAAAGAAAGATATACAGTAAAGAGAGATTCAAAGACAGAGAAAATTTCTGAATGGTTTGAAGTGTGTTAAAAATATATGCAGACTAAAATTTAAAGTTCTTAAAGTAACAAAAAAAAAAAGGAAGAGAGTTGTTGTGTGTGGTAGCACACGCCTTTAATCCCACTGCCTAGAAGGCAGAGACAAACAGATCTCTGTGAGTTCAAGGTGTAGTAGTGTACACCTTTAATCCCAAATGCCTGGGAGGCAGAGACAGGCGGATCTCTGAGAGTTCAAAGACAGCCTGGTCTACAGAGTTACTTCAGGTCAAAGATACAGAGAACCTGTCTCAAAAAGCAAAGAGTTAAAAGTAAAAATAAAATAGAGGTTAAAATAAAACGAACAAAGATGGAAAATACACAGAGAATCTTGATACTGTATGCTATTATGCTCTCTTTGAATTATTTGAATGCTGAGGAAGGAGCAACAGCTGCTAAAAGATATTTATTTATAAATACTGCTGAACTAATCCAACATAGATATTTTCAATTTGGATCTAAGGATATGATACTTTGGAAAGGAGTTTCTTATTTTGTTTTCACAGAGGATGAGACGCTGTTCATTTCTTCTATTCCGATTTGGTATGATGGACCACGCCCTCCTGAAGGGTTGGTGTGAACGCCTTCAAAAAATTGCTTCGCTCAACTGCCAACTGAGATGAAACTAGCACACAGGTTATACCATGAAAGACCAAATTAACGACGCCCCCATTCAGCAGGAAGCAGTTTGGAGAGAAATAACTGCGCCCATATTCCCAAAAAATGTTTATAAATGTTCTTTTACATTTAAAGGGGGATATGATATAGATATGAATAATTTGCATTAGTATAGATTTTGCTTTATTGATAGAGATTTAAGGTCAATTTTGTTATATATATAAGTGTTTCTGATTTTGATTAAGGTATTGTGATTGTGTAGTTCATTTAAATATGTAATGTATAATTAAGAAATATAGATTGTTAATGGATAATCATCGATAATAGTAAAGCTTGTAGTCATGTTAATTAGATTTTCTACATATATAGAGATATATTTTAGATAGACTTTCTTCATGTCTTTCAAAGATTACAGAATAGGACATTTAATGTTTTAATAACTGAGGACTTTTCATGACAATGAGACACTCTGCTCCTGGCAGCACCAATGTACTTCAAGAGGAAGATGGGCATCGAAGAGGCACCTTATGGAGTTTGATAGCCATTTGGGCAAGAAACTGCTCTTGCCTGGACTATTGCATAAACTGGACACAGAGAACCCGCAGAGAGAGGACTACTGAACTTGCCTAAAGGTGAGATGATCTTTCGGGGTTCCTGATTCATGAAAGAGTCTGCGAGACATTCTGCAGGACACAACAGATAGTGACTGAACTGACTTTGAATTTTCCTGCTTTATGGAAATGTCTGCTGGATACCGTGGGCCTGAAGGCTGAAGATGAATGCCCCAACGGTACAAAAGAACTTTGGGTGACTGTCCAGGCAGCGAGATGTCTTTGTCATTTCTAGAGTTTGAAGTTTCTTAGTTCTTGTTTACTTAGGTAATATTGTATCTTTCTGGAGTCTTTGATGGAGTTAAGAATAGTTAGTTATAGTTATAGTTTTCCTTAGTTATGATAAAGATTATTGTAACTTTTACTTGATAACTGTTTTGTTATATGTAATTTTGCTATGTTAAAGTTAAACCTTTTTTTTTTGTTTAAACCGAAAAAGGGGAAATGATGGAGGAAGGTCATTGGCTAATAAAGGAACTGCCCTGGCCCATTTTATTGGTTAGAGGATAGGTGGGAGGAGAAAACAGGACAGAACACGGGGAGGAAGAGGAAGTGAGGTCAGAGACTCCACAGCTCTCTCGGGAGCAGACGCCTCAGAGAGAGACGCCATGCCCCGCTCCCAGGATGAAGCTCTGACCCAGGATGGACTAGGCTAGAATCTCCCCGGTAAGCGCACCTTGGGGTGCTACACACAGATGATTAGAAATGGGCTAAATTAATATGTGAGAATTAGCCTAGAAGAGAATGGGCCAAGCAGTGATTAAAAGAATACAGTGTCTGTGTAATTATTTTGGGCATAAAATAGCCGGGCAGGCGGCCGGGGGTGCTGAGAAAGCAGCCACCGCTGCCCTAATTATTACATTCCAGGACTGAAGAGATGGCTCAGAGGTTAAGAGCACTGACTACCCGTTGGGCGGTGGTGGCGCACACCTTTAATCCCAGCACTCGGGAGGCAGAGGCAGGCGGATCTCTGTGAGTTCGAGACCAGTCTGGTCTACAAGAGCTAGTTCCAGGACAGGCTCCAAAACCACAGAGAAACCCTGTCTCAAAAAACCAAAAAAAAAAAAAAGAAAGAAAGAAGAGACAGACAAGGGTGAGGCCATGAAGGGGCAGATACAAGCGAAGGTGTGCATTGCCAGAGTTTAGAGACTAGGTGTATGTGATAAAGATCAGCCTAGACTGGATGTGGTGGCGTTCTTCTTTAGCCCTAGTATTCTGGTGGCAGAGGCAGGCAGATCTCTGAGTTTGAGGCCAACCTATTCTACAGTGAGAGTTCCAAGACAGCCAGGGCTACATAGAGAAACCTTGCCTTGAAAAGCAAATCAACCATCAATCAATCAATAAGAATGAGGATTAGGTCAAATGGTGGTGGCGCACGCCTTTAACCCCAGCATTTGGGAGGCAGAGGCAGGTGGATCTCTGAGTTTGAGGCCAGCCTGGTCTACAAAGCGAGTTCCAGGACAGCCAGGACTGTTAACACAGAGAAACCCTGACTCAAAAAAAAAAAAAAAACCCAAAAAAAATCAAAACAAAAAAAACAACCACCACAAAAACCAAACCAAAACAACAACAAAAAAAAGAGGGTTAGGCAAAGAAAATTAATGTAGGAGGGTAGGAGGAGCAAATGAGGCTGAGCATTTATGTTGTACGGTGAGAAAGCTTATAGCGGGAGTCGTGCAAGGCAGCTTCTGAGAGAAAGAGAGTGGGAAAAGGGAAATGTGGACATATGCTGAGCTGGATCTCAAAGACAGCCTTCGCTGAGGAAAGGGCCTGTTGCAGGAATGTAGAAAACACGAGAATGTGGTAGACAAGTATCTATCAAATGGATGAAAAAGAGAGGTTACAGTTTGGGGACAGAGCAGAGAAACACTGAGGACAGGAAGGAAGTCCGGGATGGAGGAATAAGCATGTCTGGATACCGTGTACAGAAGAAGAGCAACTGTGTGCTTATCTATCTATCTATCTATCTATCTATCTATCTATGAGGCCGCATCTTTCTATGTAATCTTGGCTGTCCTGGAGCTGAATATGTAGGCCAGGCTGGCCTCAAACTCACCGAGAACTGCCTGCCTCTGTCTCAAGTGCTGGCATTAAAGATCACCACACCTGGCTGTCAAGTACTTTGCTTATTTGTTTTGTTTTTTTTTGGCCGGGCGATGGTGGCGTACGCCTTTAATCCCAGCACTAGGGAGGCAGAGGCAGGTGGATCTCTGTGAGTTCAAGACCAGCCTGGTCTACAGAGCTAGTTCCAGGACAGGCTCCAAAGCCACAGAGAAATCCTGTCTCGAAAAACCAAAAAAAAAAAAAAAAAAAAAAAAAAAAAGAGACAGGGTTTCTCTGTGTGGCCCTGGCTGTCCTGGAACTCTCTCTGTAGACCAGGCTGGCCTCAAACTCAGAGATCCGCCTGTCTCTGCCTTCTGAGTGCTGGGATTAAAGATGTGTGCCACCACACCCAGCCCTCAAGTAGTTATTAGACAGAGGTGTTCTGTTTGAAAATGGGAAACAACCAATTTTTGTTGTTGCTTTGGGGCAAGCCTCCCTGTCCTGTCTCCATAGAACTTGCATTGATCTTCCTGCATGCCGGGGTTACGGCCGTGTACAATTATACCTTGCTTAATTTTTCACAGTTTTTCTGAACACCCCAAGGAGCTTCATTTCAATTACTTACAAGAGGTTTTATTTATAGGCATCTTTCCAGTGGCTACCCCACTGAAGGGGAAGTGGATATGTTAAAACTCCATGTCCAAAAGCAATTTGGGAAGAAAAAGATTTATTTCAGCTTGTAACTGTCAGGTCACAGTTCATCACTGAGAGAAGTCAGGGCAGTAACTCAAAGCAGGAATCTGGAAGCAAGAACAGAAGTGGAGGCCGCAGAGAAGCACTTAAGGCTGGCTCAGTCTGCTTTCTTTTATATCCCAGGATAACCTGCCAAGGGTTGTACCATCTACAGCAGGCTCAGCCATTCTACATGAATCATTAATCAGGAAAATTCCCTATAGATTTGCCTACAGACCAATTTTATTGCAGCATTTTCTTGATTAAGATTCCTTCTTTTGCCAGGCAGTGATAGCACACGCCTTTAATCCCAGCACTCGAGAGGCAGAGGCAGGAGGATCTCTGTGAGTTCAAGGCCACCTTGGTCAACAAAGTGAGTTCCAGGGCAGACAAAGCTAGCAGAGAAACCCTGTCTCAAAATAAAAACAAACAAAGCAACAACAAGAAAAGATTCCTTCTTTACAGCAGACTGTAGCTCAGCAATTCTTAATCTATGGTTTGCAATCATGGGGGTTGGGTGGTGGTGGCGCACGCCTTTAATTCCAGCACTCAGGAGGGAGAGGCAGGTGGATCTCTGTGAGTTCAAGGCCAGCCTAGTCTACAACAGCTAGTTCTATGACAGGCTCCAAAGCTACAGACAAGGTACAGAGAAACCCTGTCTCAAAAAACCAAAGAGAAAAAAAAACCCAACCCAAAAAACAGAAATAGTGTCTTACCTTAATTCTGGTAGGCAATAAATAGTAAATAATAGTAATATCAATAGCCTGTATTGTGTTTTGGGGGGTATAAGGGACTTTCCTGGGTTACACACTGAACACAGGAATCTTCCATTTAATAACCCTGTTCTGGAACAAGCTTATTCGCTCACGCAACACTTTTGTTTAATCTGTTTAAAGTTTTTGTTTGAAATCAGTTTAGCAAATTTCCATTTCCTTTACAGTTTTGTTGTTGTTGTTTTATTTGTTTTTCAAAATAGGGCTTCTCTGTGTAGCCCTGGCTGTCCTGAAACTCTTGCGGACAAGGCTGGCCTCAAACTCTCTGGCTTCTGCCTCCCAAGTGCTGGGACTAAAGGGGTGTACTGATACTCTCATGGCTTTTTTTTTTTCCTGTTTTTTTTTTTTAATTTATTTTATGTGCATTGGTGTTTTTGCCTACATGTATGTCTGTGTGAGGATGCCAGATCCCCTGGAGCTGGAGTTACAGACAGTTCAGATGTGAGCTGCCATGTGGGTGCTGGGAATTGAACCAGGGTCCTCTGGCAGAGCAGCCGGTGCCCTTAACCACCATCTCTCCAGCTTCTTTATGGCTTTATTGTACATCCTTAGTTTTGGTTGATTCTCTGCTCTTCTCCTCTTTCCCATCTCCCCTGGAATCTTTCCATTATCAGTTATCCCCCTTCATCATTTTTTCTTTCTTTCTTCCTTCCTTTCTTTCTTTCTTTCTTTCTTCCCTCTTTCTTTTATAAAAACAGGCAGCTATTAAGTGAAGGGCATCAGGTCAGAGTCCAACCATGGTGTCAGATCTAAAGGAGAAGGGACTGGGACAAGGAGAGACCCTCCTCTCGAATGGTGAAGCAATTTACCTCTCCTGGGAACAGAGGGGTGCCTTATGATTCTTCGGTCGAGTGGGGACCAGGTCTTTATCCCCCTTACCCGTCCTAGGATTCCCAGTATCCTGTCTTAGGTTGGGGGATTTCCTGCCATAAGTCACCCGTCCTTGGAGCTCCTCAAATGAGAGTATCTAGCGAGATTTAAAGTAAACAGATCACAGGGCGCCCTGGCTTAGGCTATGTGGAGGGTACTCCTCGTGCCTGGCACCATGCCATTTTGAGCCGGTTTCTACAACCTCTGTATGGTGTGCTGTTCAGGCGAGGATCCACACTAACTCCCGTCATTGGGCCCCTGCATCTATCATTAATGAAAAGGCTGTGAGGAGCTCCTCAAACAAAATATAATGATATAATTTTGGGCACCAATAACTCCATCTTCCAGACAAGAAGAAAGGGTGTTTTCCAAACCCAGTATTCACCTTTTAATCTGGCCTTAGGTATCCTCCTTTCTAATGCCTATTCCACACAAAATTACGTGTGCTGCCTGCCAACAATTAGGGCAGTGTAAAAGGGATCTAAATCTAAAATTTTTAACATATGCATTAAACCCAAACACTTTACAGCGTGTGTCAATCCTTTCCCAACATCTATAAGCAGTTATAAGTATCAGGTCAATTGTAGTAAGAGCACAATGACATACATTGTTGTTATTAAATACTACCAGTTCCAGTCTCTGAACAGCAGGGACAGGAACCCCAATCTTTCCCCTTCTTAAGAGGCGTTAATATTTTAATTAAAATTAGTTCAGTGTCCCAAAGATTAAAACTGTCAGATGTTTAGTCTGCATCAGAAGCAGCTTAGCATTTGTGCTTCAGGGCAGGTGGGATTTCTGAGTGAGGTGAGCTGGAGTCAGCTATCTAAAGCACATCCTGGCACTTATCTCAGGCGGGTCTCCCTGGACTCTCTAGGGGCAGAAATGACACCCTGCAGAGTGGCCTAGCAGGTTCTGTTATCAGGCACTCCTCTCCTTGGGGGCAGGAAAGGCCGGACCAAGGAACTCTCCCCAGTCGCCTCTGGAACTCCTCTGTGGGCATCTGCAGCCTCGACATCAGATCCAGCTTTTATTTTCTTTCTGTGAAAAAAGCATAAACATATCCTCGACCCCAAATATACATAGGTCGGGTTTTTTCATAATGCATTGTAAGGGCTTTTCCACCTTGCCCTAGCAAAGGTTAGCTTGGTGTTATCAAGCCAGATCCGTTTGTATCAGGATCTGTTGGCAACATTTTATGAGTTGCTTTCAAGGAGCCTTGTTACGCTCCACAATTTTTTTTTTATTATTATTAGCCATATATGCACTTCTTCCATTGGAAGAGCCATTTGTAAAATTTAGCATAAAATCCTTTAAGGGATTTTTTGCTATAATATTAGCAAAATACAGGTGTGTGAATTGTAGCAATGATCTGGGAAAAGATTATTGTTTTTGCCTTTGAATTGAGCAAAGACAACTGTCTAGGAATCAATCTTAAAATTATCAATGAATGGGGGCTGGAGAGATGGCTCAGCGGTTGAGAGCATTGCCTGCTCTTCCAAAGGTCCTGAGTTCAATTCCCAGCAACCACATGGTGGCTCACAACCATCTGTAATGAGGTCTGGTGCCCTCTTCTGGCCTGCAGGCATAAAAGCAGACAGAATACTGTATAAATAATAAATAAATAAATAAATAAATAAATAAAATATTTAAAAAAATTATCAATGAATTTATTGTTTAGTATAAGAAACATTGATCATAGTCAATATTTTGTCAAACCATTTTTTAGCCTTTATCCTGTCCTTTTGTATCAGACAGGCTACTATTTTAAATTAAGAGTTTAATATCTTAACTGGCAAAACTGAGAAGGTTTAGCCATAAACAGCATTTTTTATAAAACTGTTGTAGAATAAGTTTTATATTTAATATACACATACTTGCGATAGCTGAATTATAATTAATATACTGTATTTGTTGATTACTGTATACTTTACCTGTTGATTTATGTTTTACCTGCTTGAGTACCTGTTAGGCAGCTTTCTTTAAACTCTCTATTGGAAACTGTTTTTTTTTTGTAAGAATTTTACCTAGCGGCTTAAGGTCTTACATAAGAATATTATAACTAGGGCTTTAACCATTGGACATCCAACCAAAAGTTTGTAAGCTATCCTCCTAAGTTTTAAGTCTGCCTTGCAGATAGGAAAATGGAAAAAGGAAGGACTTTAACTAATAATGCTGGCCTCGTTAGACACCAACATGTAAAAGAATGAAAATAGATCTACATCCATCTCCATGTACAAAACTTAAGTTTAAATGAGCCAAAGGCCTTAGCATATAAAAATTATGTTGAACCTCACAGAGAAAAAATTTTTGAAGCACACTTTGCCACATCTCAAACACAGCCTCAGTGGCACAAACATTTGGAGAAACCATAAATCTCCTGAACTGAGAAACTTTTGTATAACAAGGCTATATAGTGAGAAAAGATCTTTACTTATCATAAATCCATTCCAAAAATATATGAAGAACTCAGGAAATTAGTTATTAAAAATTTAATCCAAGGGCAGTGGTGGCGCACGCCTTTAATCCCAGCACTCAGGAGGCAGAGACAGGCGGAACTCTGTGAGTTCAAGGCCAGCCTGGTCTACAAGAGCTAGTTCCAAGTCAGGCTCCAAAACCACAGAGACCACCACTGGCAGGAACCGGTCATTGCAAATAAAAAAAAAAAATTTCTTTGCCGGGCGGTGGTGGCACACGCCTTTAATCCCAGCACTCGGGAGGCAGAGGCAGGTGGATCTCTGTGAGTTCGAGGCCAGCCTGGTCTACAAAGGGAGTTCCAGAACAGGCTCCAAAGCTACAGAGAAACCCTGTCTCGAAAAAACCAAAAAAGAAAAAAAAAAAAAAAGAAAAAAAATTTAATCCAAAAAATTTGTTATCTAAACTGAAAACTCTCAGACGAACTTAAAAATGACCGAGACACTTAAAAAATGTTCAAACATAACAACCGTTAGCCCTCAGAGAATGCAAACCAAAACTCTGAGATTTTATCTTATCCTTGTAGAAATGACCAAGATTAAAAATTATTGTTAACAATTTATGCTTAAGAAAAGGTGGATAAGGAAAAAAACCTTATTTTTCGAAGTGTAACTGGTGCTGGAAGTATAAACTGACAGTCACCTTTTGATCACACATAGTATTGAAAAACCTGGATAAACCAGACTCCTCCAGCAGGAAGAGAAGAAACAAAAATCCAGGGCCAGCCTGTTCAGCGACCCTGCATCAGGAACTAGCAGAAGACAAAGCCAGACTGCAATCCTGATAACAATCCCGAGAAACAGTGAGTCTCCCCAGTGAGATTATCATTGTACTGTTTTAGGAACTAGCCCAAGAGAAAGCCAGACCAGATTTTAAGAATAATCTTGAGAAAGAGGGAGTTTCCCCCTGCAGGTACTACTGTTTTAGGAACTAGCTGATTACGACCTTGGGAGTGGTCCCCAGAGGCAGGAAGTTGTCCCCCCCGTGACCACCACTGGATTTTTGGAATTTATGACCCTCCTGGACCACTGGGCTGTGGTCCCTTTTTTCAAAAATTCTTTCTCCCGGTCACTCGGGGTCGAACTCCTCCCCCGCCAACCAAGGCCACGTGTGCGACCTCAGCAAGGATGGTCTTTGGCGAACCATGGGGGGCCCCATGCCATCCCAAGACCCAAGTGAGAGTCTCCCCAGCACTGAGGGACCCTCATTCTGTCTATTTTTTGAAATTAGGCAAATATCTACCTCAAAACTTAGCAATACCCCTTTTGGGCCTAAATACAAAGTTGTTTAACCATAAGACCATGTGCTCAGCTATGTTTACAGCAGAATTACTTTATCATAGCCAGAATCTGAAAATCCAAATGTATCTCTTTTACATCTAGGATAAATGAGACATCTTTCTTCTAAATATCCATGAAAACCACAAAATATCTTGGTGTAACTTTAAGCAAGCAGGACAGAAGTTTTGGGTCCTGTCATCTCTGCCTGTGAAGGCGGAAATGTTTTTTATTTTTAACCATTATCATTTGTTAGAGTATAACTCTGGCCCTTAATAAATTTAATTAAGAGGCCTGAGGCCTGAGTCTCAGCATTCCATCCTGAAGCCACACCTGGCAGCAGGAAAGAACCTCAAGCTGAAACAATAGGACTCCCACCCAAGAGCAGGCCGTACAAAAGGAAAAACTTTTTCCATGCCGGGCGGTGGTGGCGCACGCCTTTAATCCCAGCACTCGGGAGGCAGAGGCAGGCGGATCTCTGTGAGTTCGAGACCAGCC
This sequence comes from Microtus oregoni, assembly GCF_018167655.1. Lineage (NCBI taxonomy): Eukaryota > Metazoa > Chordata > Mammalia > Rodentia > Cricetidae > Microtus > Microtus oregoni. The sequence goes on from NW_024543065.1 coordinate 40,413,250, forward strand.
TGGTCTACAAGAGCTAGTTCCAGGACAGGCTCCAAAACCACAGAGAAACCCTGTCTCGAAAAAAAAAAAAAAAAAAAAGAAATAAACAAAAGGAAAAACTTGTATAAGAACTTTAAATCTTGAAAGATCCCCTACTTTCTTGGGAAAGCAGAAGAAACATAGCAAAAATGACAATTTTACTGAAAGTAGTTTACAGATTCAGTGTAAATATCCATTAAAAATTATAGCAACATTCCTCACAGAACTCACATACAGATTTTAATGTAAATGTTCATTAAAATTATAGCAAAACTTTTCACAGAACTCAAAAGAACAATGTAGAACTCAAAAGAACAATCCTCAACCTTATACGAAAGAAATAAAAACTCAGGATAGCCTAAACAACTCTAAAAATCCTCTGAATGTATCACAATCTTTGATTTTAAAACTTTTTTTTTTTTACAGAAACACATCATTTTTTCTTTCTTTCTTCCTTCCTTTCTTTCTTTCTTTCTTTAATCTAACTTTATTTTTTATGTGCATTGGTGCAAAGGTATCAGATCCCCTGGAACTGAAGTAACAGACATTTGGGAGCTGCCATGTGGGTTGGGAATTGAACGTGGGTCCTCTGGAAGAGCACTCAGTGTTCTTAGCTGCTGAGCCATCTCTCCAGCCCCCTTCATTTTCTTATCATATGGGCCTTAAAGGCCCCTCCTCCCTTAAAGCCCCTTTCTAGTTTCCTTGGCTCTACATCCACACTCCCACATACATGTATGTATGCGTGTGTGTTTGGGAAAGCAGGATCTGCATATAAAAGCAAACGTTCAGTATTAGTCTTTCTGAGCCTGGTGCCTCACTTAACATTTTTCCATCTTTTAGCCATTTTCCTGAAATTTCACAATTTTACTTTTCTTCGCAGCCCCAAACAGTTTCATGGTGGGTAGGTAGCACATTTTCATGATCCGTTCGTGAGTTGATGGACAACTGTACTGATCATTTTTCCTGGCCGCTGTGAATAGAGCAGCAATGAACATGGAGACACAAGCATCTTCCTGGAAGAATCTAGAATCCTTTGAGGACACACCTAGGAGTGACACAGCTATAATACGATAGCTCTATTTTTTAAAAAGACGGTTTCAGACTGATTTACATCGTGGCTACACACTTTACACTGCACACAATCAATAAAAATTCTCTTTTCCCCACATTCTCACCAGCATTCGCTGTCATCAATTAATTAATTCATTTATTCATTTGTTTGTTTAGGTGGTAGCCATTCTCACTGGGGTGAGATAAAATCTCAAAGTGCGGGCTGGAAAGACGGCTCAGAGGTTAAGAGCAGTAGCAGCACTTCCAGAGGTTCCAAGTTCAATTCCCAGCACCCACATGGCTCACAACCATCTATAACGAGAGCTGGTACCCTCTTCTGGCCTGCAGGCGGAACACTATATACATAATAAATAAAACTTTTAGCCGGGCGGTGGTGGCGCACGCCTTTAATCCCAGCACTTGGGAGGCAGAGGCAGGCGGATCTCTGTGAGTTCGAGACCAGCCTGGTCTACAAGAGCTAGTTCCAGGACAGGCTCCAAAGCCACAGAGAAACCCTGTCTCAAAAAACCAAAAAAAAAAAAATCTCAAAGTAGTTTTAATTTGCATTTTCCCCAATGGTTGAAGAAATTAAACATTAAAAAAATATTTTCCATTTGTATTTTTTCTTCTGAGACCTCTTTGTTCATTTCTTAGCCCATTTTTAGAATGATTTTTTTTTTGTTTGTTTGTTTTTCGAGACAGGGTTTCACTGTAGCTTTGGAGCCTGTTCTGGAACTTGGAACTAGCTCTTGTAGAGCTGGCCTCAAACTCACCTGCCTGCTGGGATTAAAGGCAAGCACCACCACTGACCGGCATGATTTGTTTTTGTTTTAATTGTGTGTATACATGTGTGTCTGTGAGATCTGGGTATGTGCCTGTGAGTGTAGTGGTCAGTAAAGGCCAGAAGAGGGCACTAGATCCCTGAAGTTGGAGTTTAAGTGCTCGTGAGTGTGTGTGTGTGTGTGTGTGTGTGTGTGTGTGTGTGTGTGTGTGTGTGTGTTTAGGTCCTCTGCAACCATCCACTCTTTTTTAATTTTTAAAAAATAAAGCCGAACATGGTGACACACACTTTTACTCCTGGCACTCAGGAGGCAGAAGCAGGTGGATCTCTGTGAGTTTGAGGCCAGCCTGGTCTACAGATGAAGTTCCAGGACAGCAAAGATATTACACAGAAAAACCAATCCTGTCTTGAGAAAGCAAATAAAATAAAATGCTTATTTATTTACTTTAGGTGTATGAGTGTTTTGCTTGCATATTCTACCAAAGCGCCAAATGCTCAAGGAGGCCAATAGCCTGCAGAGGTTCTCTGTCCTGTCCTCCTCAGCAGGTGGCAGGTCCTGCAGAGAGCTGCAGGTTTCACGAGTAAGCACCCGTGCTGAAGTCAAAGTCGGGTTTTGTTTTCTTTTTTGGGGTTTATTTTCTTTGCTTCTTCTTCTTCTTCTTCTTCTTCTTCTTCTTCTTCTTCTTCTTCTCCTTCTCCTCCTCCTCCTCCTCCTCCTCCTCCTCCTCCTCCTCCTCCTCCTTCTCCTTCTCCCTCTCCCTCTTCTTCTTCCTCCTCCTCCTTCTTCTTTTATTGATTTTTCAGGACAGGGTTTCTCAGTAGCTATGGAGCCTGTCACTCATGTTTCTGTTAGTAACCCAAATAAACACACAGGTCCACCAGACTCTAATGTAATTGTAAAACTGGTGGATGTCTATGAGCTTGGGGTCAGCCTAGTAGTCTATATAGTGAGTTCCAGGACAGCCAAGGCTACATAAAGAGACTCTGTCTCAAAATTAATTAATTAGTTAATTAAAAACTGTACACAAAGTTCAGTTGGTAGAGTGCTTGCCTTTCAAGCATGAGACCATAGGTTTGATTTCCCAGTGTTAGAAAAAGGAATAATTAGGGGTTGGAGAGATGGCTCAGTGGTTAAGAGCACTGGCTGCTCTTCCAAAGTACCTGGGATTAATTCCCAGCACCCACATGGCAGCTCCCAACTATTTGCAGCTCCAAGATCTGATACCCTCATTGCAGGCAAAACACCAATACACACAAAAAAATAAATAAAAATTTAGGGGGAGGGGGAGGGGGAGGGAAATGGGAAGCGGTGGTGGGGAGGAGGCAGAAATCTTAAATAAATAAATAAATAAATAAATAAAGGAAATAAATAAATAAAATTTATAATTTTTTTCTTCTATTTTTTTTGTTTTTTTAATGGTTTTATTCAATTTATTTTAATTTATATGTATGACTGTTTAATTTTTTTTTGTTTTTAAGATTTTGTTGTTGTTGTTGTTTGTTTTTCGAGATAGGGTTTCTCTGTGGCTTTGGAACCTGTCCTAGTAAATAAAAATTTAAAAAGGAATAATGATAATAATAATCACACAATGAAGATATCTTTTTCACGCAATCAAATTGAAGCTTGAGTTACATAGCTAGCTCTACCCAGGCAAGTGATTCCTTCCTTCCTTCCTTCCTTCCTTCCTTTCTTTTTCCTCTCTTTCTTTCTTTTTTCTTAAATTTATTTATTTAATTTTCAAGTGTGTGGGTGCTTTGCCTGCTTGTACATCTGCGCAGCACATGTGCCTGGTGCCCGAAGAGGTCAGAAGAGAGCATTAGATTCCTCAGAACTGGAACCATGGATGCCTGTGAGCTATCACATGAAAGCTAGGAATTGAACTCCAGTCCTCTGCAAGCGCAACCAGTATTCGTAACCACTGAGCCATCTCAACCTCAATTTCTTTCATCCTCAATAGCTACTGAAAATCATTAATCAGTTTAATCACTGGGGTGGGGGGGGCGCATGCGCGCATAGACGCTAAGGACAACCTAACACGTGTCATTCTTTAGGCATCATTCACTCTACAAAAAAGTTATTTTTTAAAGATTTGGGTTTTTTGGGGGTTTTTTGGTGGTGTTGTTGCTGCTTTCTTTCTGTTTTTTTGTTTGTTTGTTTGTTTGTTGTTTTGAATTTTCGAGACAGGGTTTCTCCGTAGCTTTTGGTTCCTGTCCCGGAACTAGCTCTGTAGACCAGGCTGGTCTCGAACTCATAGAGATCCACCTGCCTCTGCCTCCCAAGTGCTGGGATTAAAGGTGTGCGCCACTACCGCCCAGCCTGTTTTTGTTTTTTTGAGACAGGGTTTCTCTGTATAGCCCCTGGCTATCATAGAAGTCATTCTGTGGACCATGATGGACTCAAATTCAGAGATCCACCTGGGGATTAAAAGTGTGCATCACCACTGCCCAGCTTAAAGATGTCCTTTTATTGTTTTAAGTTACATGGAGGTGTGTGTGTGTGTGTGTGTGTGTGTGTGTGCATGTGTGCACACGAGTGCAGGTTAGGGCAGGGCTCAGATTTCCTGGAACTAGAGTTACCTTATGACGTAGGTGCCAGTGGTTCCATTCCTGGTCCTCTGGAAGAGCAGCGTGCTCTTAACCACTGAGCCATCTCCCTGGCCCTGCCTCCAATTTCTTTTTGAGACAGGATCTCTTGACCTGAAATTCACAAAGGAGGCAAGGCTGGTTGGCTTATGAGCCCCAGGAATATGCCTGTCTCTGCTTCCCAGGACTGCGATTACAAGTGGCTACCTAGCACCACACCTGGCTTTAGGGCTCTGGGGATTGATTGCAGGTCCTTGGACAAGCACTATACCTACAGTCTCAAATAAGCTTCATATTCAGATTAAGAGCCTAGTAAAGAAAGGTATTCAACTGGCATTTTTAAGGTTAGTAATAATCAAAAGTGAACTGTTTTCTTTTCTTTGATTATTTATTTTATATGCACTGATGTTTTGTCTGCATGTATATCTGTGTGGGGGTGTCAGATCCCCTAGAACTGTAGTTACGGACAGTTGTGAGCTGCAAGTGTGGGTGTTTGGATTTGGACCCAGGTCCTCTGGAAGAGCAGCCAGTGCTCAACCACTGAATGGTCTCTCCAACCCATTAACTATTTTTTCTTTCTTCCTTCCTTCTTTTTCCTTCTTTTTTTTCCTTTCTTTCTTTTTCTTTTTTCTTTTGTTTTTTCAAGACAGAGTTTCTCAGTAGCTATGGAGCCAGTCCTGAAATTCGCTCTGCAGACCAGGCTGGCCTTGAACTCACAGAGATCCACCTGCCTCTGCCTCCGAGTGTGATGTGCATCACCACAGCCCAGAGCGAACTGTTTTCTTATGGGATGTAGAAGTACACTACTTTCTGAGTCCTTATTAGAAAATTTTGCATAATTTCTGAGATGCTGGGATCAAACCCTGGCTTCAGCCACACTCTACTAAAGGGAGCCACATCCCAGGCCTCTTTCTGGACTTTATAGATGTCCTCTGGCCTCTCTGGAGAGCCAAATATAGCGGGCCTCTGACTTGCAGAGGACGTTGGAGCTCAGCAGGGGGCGCTGGAACGGAGCAAGTGTAAACAGAGAACAAGCCTTGAAAGAGTCCTATAAACCACGAAGTGACTCACTCATTCCTGGGCGCAGTTAGTTAAGTAAGATAAATAGAAATCGTAAGGAGCAAAGGCTTTAGCTGCAGAGGAGTGCAGAGACCTTAATAAAACAAGTGCAAATTCAAGGTCATTGCTTTGTGAGGGGGAAAAAGGGGTCTTAATTACCTCAAGTCAGGCGACAGTTGCGGAGAGTAAAGCCGGTTCACAAGGTCAGTCAGCAGCTGAGGAGATTAACAGCTCTTGCATTAGTACTTAGAAACGTAAATTCATAAGGGCTCACGCTACGATCCTTCGATCCGATCCTTCGCCACACAGAGGGATAAAGAAAAGCTACCAGTAACACCAGCTCTAGGGGAGCTGGGGCCAAAGGTCACTCTGGGCCACAAGGGGAGGCCCCATTTTTTTTTTCAAGAAAAGAAAAGAAACAACAACAACAAAACTTTTAAAAACCACAACCTAATAAATTCTACCGACTGTTTACTTAGAAAATACTTGTGAGGTCATTGCACCATGGACCCAAACATCAGAGATACCCAATGCTGCCAGAGGATACAGGAACTTACAGACATTCAACGTTTTCAGTTAAGGAGAGAGGGAAGGATGGGAAAGATTGAGAGGAGGAGAGGAGGAAGGAGGGCATGCAAGGATTAAACTCAGATCGTCAAGCTTGGCGGCAAATATTTTCACCCACCTGGTCATCTTATTGAGCCCTGTTTTTTGGTTTTACTTTTTTTCTTTTTTAAAAAAATGACATTGACTGGTTTTTGTTTTTTGTTTTTGTTTTTCGAGACAGGGTTTCTCTGTAGCTTTGGAGCCTGTCCTGGAACTCCCTTTGTAGACCAGGCTGGCCTCGAACTCACAGAGATCCGCCTGTCTCTGCCTCCCGAGTGGTGGGATTAAAGGCATGCACCACCACAGCCCGGCAATACTGACTGTTTTATATAGACATTTCCTTCGTTATTGATGTTTCTGAAGAGCCAGCCTGCTTTCATCTTTTTTTTTTTTAAAAAAAAAAAAGATTTATTACGTAACAGTGTTCTGCCTGCATCTATGCTTGCATGCCAGAAGAGGGCACCAGATGGCTGTGAGCCACCATGTGGTTGCTGGAAACTGAACTCAGGACTTCTGCAAGAGCAGTCTCTCCAGCCTTTTTTTTTTTTAATAACATTTTTTTTCATTTATTTTACATAAAAATGGAATGCTTCATGAATTTGTATTTTGTCCTTGTGCAGGGGCCATGCTAATCTCTGTATCATCTTAATTTTAGTATATGTGTTGCCAAAGCAAGAACAACCTCTTTAAAGAAAAAACATTCATTTATTATTTTTTTTTAGATTTATTTTGCTCATTAGAGTGTTTTGCCTACACATATGTCTGTGCACCACGTTGCATGCCTGAGGGAGTGGTGAGCCTCCACATGCATGCTGGGAATCGAACCTGAGTTCCTCACAAGAACAGCAAGTTCTCTTAACCACCGAGCCAGTTCTCCAGCCGCTGCTTATTTATAGTTTTTAAGTTCGTATGTGTATGGGAGGAGCTGCTCCAGAGGCCAGAAGAGGACATTGGATCCATCCCCTGTTCCCAGAAGCTGTGAGCCGCCACCATATGTGGGTCCTGGGTGTTAAACTCGGTCGTCTAGAGGAGCAGCACTCGGTCCTCAAGACTGAGCTGTCTATCCACGCAGCCCCTTTTAGACGAGGTCTCCTGTCTTCAGGACTGGCCTCAAACCCGCCACAGCCAAGGAAGACCTTGAACTTCCTGCCGAACCTCCCTCATGCTGGGATTCTGGAGAGAAACCAGCACAGTACGTTTATCTGGTGTTGGAAACGCTCGGCTCTACCCCGTCTGGGAGGAGGAGCGATTGAGTCAGCGGTTACATGGGCTGGAGACTGTCTCCAAGGCAGGGCCCGAGTGCATCCAGCTGGTGATTTCACCATGGCTCAAGCAAGAAGCTGAGGAAAGTCTACTGAATTAGGAAACTATGCAATAAATCAGCTGGGGAAAATTAATGCTGTCAGTTTTGTTCTTGGCATGTTGACCCAGCCAGCCTGGGCGATTCTCGGCTGTTAGAGCTGGCTGGATGTTTAGTGAGATCATCTGGACCTCTTCTTAGAAGCTATCAGTAGTGTTCCCTGACCCCAACCAAAACTGTCTGCAGCCACTGCGGTTGTTCCCCAGAGGTGATGCGACATATTAAGCTTTTTTCCTCCTCCTCCTCTTTCTCTTCCTCCTCTTCCTTCCTGAAACAGCCCAGGCTGGCCTGGAACTCACTCTCTAGATTAGGCTGGCTTCGAACTCAGAGATCCTCTTGCCTCTGCTTCTTAAGTGCTGACTATCACCCAGCAGCTTTTCTTTTTTTCATTATTTTGTTTTGATTTTTGCAGATGTCACAAGATAACTTTATTCAGAAGGAGCAACAGTGAAGATTTTAGAGGGCCACATGGCTCAGGGTGACAGCTGGCCAGAGCGAAAGTATCCCAGGACCTAGTTTCTTTCTTTTTTGGAAAGGTTTATTTATTATGTATTTGGCATTCTGCGTGTATGCCTGCAGGCCAGAAGAGGGCACCAGATCTGATTACAGATGGTTGTGAGCCACCATGTGGTTGCTGAGAGTTGAACTCAGGACCTCTGAGAGAGCAGTCAGGAATCTTACTGGCTAAGCCAGCCATCTCTCCAGCCCCCAAAACCTACTCTTGGTGTTTTTGTTTGTTGGTTTGTTTGAGACAGGGTTTCTTTGTGCAGCCCTGAATGTCCTGGCATTTGTTCTTGTAGACCAGGCTAGCTCAAACTCAGAGATCCACCTGTCTCTACCACCTAAGTAATGGGATTAAAGGCTTGCACCACCACCGACTGGCCTATTCTTGTTTTAAATAATTATTATTGTTTTGTCTATGTAGCATAGACTAGCCTTAATTTCACCATTCCCCTGTTTTAGTCCCCTGAGTGCTGGGGTTACAGGATTGTACCAGTTCCCCTGGCTTGTTCTGATTCCCAGCTCACCCATCTTCTTCAGTTCAGGGAATTTAACCTAAAACATTCAAAATGCTAGGCAAGAGATTTACCATTGAGCTGTAGGGAAAATGCAGAACTGAGTTAGCAAGATGGCTCAATGGGTAAGGCACCTGCTGCCAAGAAAACCACAGGCTTTGGACTTCTGATCTTCCTGCCACCTTCTCCCAAACTGGCTCATCACTTTTTCCCCGGGGTGGGGGAGAGAGGAGTGCAGTTTGAGACAGGGTTTCTCTGTTATGTGGTTCTGGCTGTCCTGGAACTCACTGTGTAGATAACATTGGCCTCAAACTCACAGAGATCTGTCTGTCCCTGCTTCCCGAGTGCTGAGATTAAAGGTATGCACCACCACGCCTGGCCTGACTCTTTACTGCTGTATTTTTGACACTTGAGGTTCTTGCCTCTGCCCCTCCCAGAGCTAAGAAATTTCTATGTGCGGCAAACAGTTTGCCAAAGGCAATTATTCTTCTGCTGGTTACACAATCCAGGGCCTATAAACCCAGTGATACCGGCTCTACTAGGCTCTCTTGCCCAGGTTTGCTGTGACCCCAGGGCAGGTCCCACGAAAACCATATGCTCCAGGGCTCTCTGAAGTAATTCAAACCAGCTGATCCTCTTGCCTACACCTTCACAACATTCCCTCTGCCTCTTTTTTAATTTCTTGTGCATCGGTGTATTGCCTGAATGTTTAACTGTGTGAGGATGTTGGATCCCCTGGGACTGGAGTTACAGATAGTTGTGGAAGAGTAGCCAGTATTCTTAACTGCAGAGCCATCTCTCCACCCCCTCCCTTTGCTTAAGTGCTAACTTAGTCTGGGTTACTGTTGCTATGATGAAACACCACTACCAACAGGATGTTGAGGAGGAAAGGGTTTATTTGCCTCAAGCTTCTGCATCTTAGTGCATCACTGAAGGAAGTCAGGACAGGAACTGAAACAGAGCAGGGATCTGGAGGCAGGAGCAGAGGCAGAGGTCATGGAGAGGTGCTGCTTACTGGATTTGCTCTCTGTGGTTTGCTCAGCCTGCTTTTTGTAGAACCTAGGAAAACCAGCCCAAGGAGAGCACCATTCAATGGGCTAGGCCCTCCCCCAACATCCACTAATTTAAAAAAATGCTTGAAGGCTTGCCTACAGCCTTATGTTCTGGAGACATTTTCTTAATTGGGATCCCCTCCTCTCAGATGACTCTAGCCTATGTCAAGCAGACATAAAATTAGTCAGTGTGAGCGCACCTCCCCCCACAGAAAGGAAGGAAGCTGCCAGGCATGATGGCATACACCTTTAATCCCAGTCCTGGGGAGGCACAGGCACGTGGATCTCTGTGAATCTGAGGCTAACCTGGCCTACATAGTAAGTTCCTGGAGAGCCAGGACTATATGGAAAATCCTATCTCAAATAAATAAACAAACAAATACATACATAAATAAAGATGGTGGTGGTAGTGACGATGACAGTGATAATAATAATAACACATAGAAAAGAAGGAAGCTTGCTTCACTAGAGGCAGGCAAGCTTGTGCATACTTGTAACCTCACCTCTCTAGAAGTTCAGCCTCGAGGGACATGAGTTCCAGACCCTCAGAACAGCTTGGGTTGCACCGTCAGATAGCAGGAAGATCTCTTCTTCCTGCCTCTTCCTCTTTTCTTTGAAACGCGGTCTTATTACATTGTTCAGATTGTTCTCACACTCACTATGTAGCTAGATGTGGTGGTGCACACCAATGCTCTGGGCTGTGTGGGGCCAGATGTGGTGATGCACACCAATGCTCTGGGTTGTGTAAGGCCAGATGTGGTAGTGTACACCAATGCTCTGTACTATGTGGGGCCAGATGTGGTGGTGCCCATCAATGCTCTGCACTGTGTAGGGGCAGATGTGGTGGTGCACTCATTTAATCCAAGCACTTAGGAAGCAGAGGCAGGTGATCTCTGATTTCCAGTCCAGCCCATTCTACATAGCAGTTTCCAGGCTAGCCACGGGTGGGGGTTCAGGGAGATGTATTATTTACTTGTGGGGCTTAAACTCCTGAAGATCCTGCTACTACAGCCTCCAGAGTGCTGTGATTACAGGCACGAACAATGCCCAACTTTGTTATTCACTAAAAGGTGGATTTGTTTCTGTTTCATGTGTATGAGTGTTTTGCCTGCAGGTATGTCTGTGTACCACATGTGTGCAATGCCCCTGGAGTGCAGAAGAGGGCAAAAGATCCACTGGAACTGGAGTTAAAGGTTGTTAGGAACCCTCCAGTGTGGGTGCTGGGAATGGAACCCCCAGTTCTCTGCAGGAGCAGCCAGTGCTCCTAAGGCTAAACCATCTCACCAGTCCTTATCACACTTCCTTATTTTCCCAGATTTAATGAGTCCTGAGGCAGAGCTCTGGCACGAGTCTAGCCTTGCCTGGCAGGTCGGGCCAATGGTTTATATGCTTTATGCTCATTAAATCCTTCAGTCACTGAACAGACCTATAATGTGTACTTATATAATAAATCACAATGAAAAACAATAGAGGGAGTGAGACAAAACATGGTTTCATTTCATCCATGGCCTCCCCGCATGACATCCATTCCCATCTTTGCAGCCGATCCCATTTTGTCTTCACATCCAATTTCACATGTGGGGAACACATGGGAGGAGGATGTGGCCAGCTTCCATAACACACAGAGACTAAATTCCACAAGAATTCTCCCAGTCTGTATGAGGAAGAGTCTTACCACCTCTCTCTGTCTCTGTCTCTGTCTCGGGTGTGTGTGTGTGTGTGTGTGTGTGTGTGTGTGTGCGCATGTGTGTGTGTGTGCGCGCGCGCCCAGGCCCTTCACTGATGCTAGGCAAGAGGATCTACCCCTGAGCCATGCCCGTGGCCCCACTATGGTGGATTATAGTCAAGAGATCTACCACTTAGCTACATTCTCAGTCTTTTACTGGTAGATATTAGGTTCGCAATAGAACACTGAGCCATGCCCCAAGCCCCTCTGGTTGGATTTTAGGACAGTTGCTATACTGCTGAGCCATGTCTTCAACTCCTCACTCCTGGATTGTAGGCAAGTGCTCTACCACTGAGTCATGCCCACAGACCCTCACTGGTGAATTCTAGGCAGATCCTTTACCTCAACAGATCCACCTGCCTCTGCCTCCCCAGTGCTGGGGTTAAAGGTGCGCACATCCCCACCCCTACTCCTACTGGTGGGTTTAAAGCTAATTGCTCTACTTCTGAGCCACACCCACAGCTGCCCACTGGGGGATTCTAGGCAGGGACTCCACCACTGAGCCATTTTTAGACTTCTTTACTTTGAGACAGGACTCACTCTGTCATCCAGGCTTGCCTGGAACTCAAGATTCTTCTGCCTCAACCTCCTAATGTTGGTGTTAGAGATGTGTACTGCCATGCCTGGTTCTCTGCTTGTGACTTGATTGATGTATTTTCTGTCCCCAACTAATAAGCTAAACCTCAGATTTTCTAAAAAGAGCTTCTCCTAGAATTGTTTCTCAGAGCTGGTGCTTTGTGTAGCATGAAAACTGTATGGTCAGGACAGACAGAGTTGTGTATGCCTGTAATTGCAGCACTTGGAAGGCTAAGGCAAGATTATCCTCTAGGCTAGCCTGGGCTGCATAGTGAGTACTCAACCAGAAAAGGCTACATGGCAAGATCCTGTCTCAAAGACAAACAAACAAACAAACAAAAACTACTAAGAAAAAAAAACTGAGAGAGATGGGCTGGCAAGATGGCCAGTGGGTAGCGGAGACTATCACCAGGACAAGTGATGATGTGATTTTCGGATGTCCCCGGAACCCACATGGTAGGAGAAGAGAACCAACCCCCCTAAAGCTGTCCTTTGACCTCTACATTTGTGCCATGCATGCCCCCCCCCACGCAAACCAATGATGCAATTTTTCAAACTAAGAGAAAATCAAACAACCAGGGTTGGGCCTGTAGTTCAGTTGGTAGGTGTTTGTCCAGCATGCAGGAGGCTCTCACTGCCACCCTCATCGCTGCATAAGCCTGGCCTGGTGGAAAGCTAGCACTCAGCTAGCAGAAGCAGGAGGATGAGAAGTGCAAGCCGAGCATGGTAGCCCACACCTGTAATACCAGCACTCAGTAGGCAGAGGCAGACAGACCTTTGAGTTCAAGGGCAACCTGGTCTACAGAGTTCCAGGACAGCTAGGGGTACACAGAGAAATCCAGTCTCTCTTACACACACACCCAAAAAAGCGAAAGATTATCCTTAACTAAACTACATATTCAGTTTGAAATCAGCCTCAAGGGGTACAGGACATATGCATGTACACATGGAAAGGAAGGAGGGAGGGAGGGAGGGAGGGAGGGAAGTGTGAGTGCTGGCTAATTTTTTTTTGTCAATGTGACATAAACTAGAGTCGTCTGAAAAGAGAAACTTAAGTTGGGAAAATGTCTTTGTTAGACTGACCTGTAGGCAAGTTTGTGAAACATTTTCTTGATTGATGATTGACATGGGAGGGCCTAGTCCACGGTGGTACTGTCCCTGGGCAGGTGGTCCTGGGTTGTATAAGAAATCAGACTGAGTTGAGCGGTGGTGGCACAGGCCTTTAATCCCAGCACTCAGGAGGGATCTATGTGAGTTCGAGGTTCAAGGCCAGCCTGGTCTACAAAGCGAGTTCTAGGACAGTCTCCAAAGCTACACAGAGAAACCCTGTATCGAAAAACAAGAAAGAGAAAGAAAGAAAGAAAGGAAGAAAGGAAGGAAAGAAATAAAGGAGGAAAGAAAGGAGGAAAGAAACCAAGCTGAGCAAGCCACACAGTTAGCAGTCTTCTTCTGTGGCCTTTACATCAAATTCTGATTCCCCCTCATAAGGGACTGTGATGTGAAAGTGTAAGAGAAGCAAACCCTTTTCTCCCTAAGTTGCTTTTGGTTGTGGTGTTTATCTGAGTAATAGAAAAGCAAATAAAGAAGAAGGCAATAAGGAGGAAGGGAGAGAGGAGGAGAAGGAGGGAGAGGGGGAGGGGAGGAGAGAGAGGTGCAAGGGAAAGGAGATAGAGGCTTAGCCACATAGCACTGTGCCATCCGTCTTCCATTGTGTCCTCCAGGACAGGAACTTTGTTTTCTTCATAGCTTCATCAGTGCTTACAATGGGGCAGTCATCCCTATATAAATACTTGTAGATAAAAAAAAAAATCTCCTTACAGCTTACAGAGCCAGGCTGCCCTGTGGCCACCCATGGGAAGCCTCCAGCATGGTCCCAAGTATCCCAGCAGAACAGATCTCCTCCCTTCCATCTTTCAACTCACTTTTTGCTACAGCAAGACTCATTCAACTGAGCAGTGATGGTGTACACCTTTAATCTCAACACTTGGGCTGGGTGGTGGTGTCGCACGCCTTTAATCCTAGCACTCAGGAGGCAGAGGCAGGTGGACCTCTCTGAGTTTGAGGCCAACCTGGTCTACAGAGAGAGTTCCAGGACAGGCTTCAAAGCTACACAGAGAAAACCTGTCTCAAAAAACAAAAGCAAACAAACACAAATCAACACTTAGGTGGCAGAGGCAGGTGGATCACTATGAGTTCGAGGCCAGCCTGGTCTACAGAGAGAGTTCCAGGACAGTCAGAGCTACACAAAGAAACCCTGTTTCAAAAAACCTTAAAAAGAAAAGAAAAAAAATTCAACCCAGGTTCTTTCAAAACCAGAAATGGAATTGTGTCATTTCCTACCTCCAGTTGCTTCCCTTTATACTTGAACAAAAGCCAGATGCTTTATCATGTCCTGGCCTGCTTTCTATTCAGCTTCCCCATCTCATCATAGCTCCCTGTCAACTTTCCATTACACTGACCCCTGGGCTACTGGGCTCTTTATTCTGGATTCTACGCTCTGGACCCTTAGGTCTACTCTGCCCTTAGTTTGGAACGCCCAGCCTTTCCTGAGATCTTCCAAATAAATGGCTTTTCTTTATTTTTCAGTTCTTGACTTAAATGTTATCATTTCAGAATCCTTAAGAAATTAAAAATAGAATCTCCATCTGATGAGGCAATCCAGCTTCTGGGTATACATCCAAAGGAAATGAAGCCAGTGTAGAAAGAGATATCAGCATCCTCTGCTTGTGTGGACCATCACCCCAGCAGCCAAGAGAAGCAGCCTGTTAGCCATCACTAGATGAATGGATAACAGCAATGAGATATATAATGGACTATTATTCAGCCTTAAAAAAAAGAGTTGGGCTGGGGATATATTTCAGAGGTAGAGTACTTGGTTAGAGTGTGTGAGGTTTTGGTGACCACCCTCAGTACAGAGAGAAAGAAATAAAACAAGGAAAGGAGTGTCAAAGGAAGGAAGAGGAGGATTCCTGTCCTGTTTTTAGGGGTTTGTTTGTTTGCTTGTTTGAGACAGGGTCTCTCCATGTAGCCCTGACTGGTCCTGGGACTCAGTACGTAGATCAAGTCGACCTTAAACTCACAGAGATCCTCCTGCTTCCTTCTCACAAAGGCTGGGCTTAAAGGTGTGATCCACTGCATCTGGCTACGGGTTCCTGCCCTTTGTCACAAGATGAATGAACCGAACCTGCAAGACTTTACAGTAACTAAAATAAATCTGACATAGAACAAACCACTCACATGTGGAGAGGAAAAACAGTTCAACTCATGAAAGCTAGGAGTGAAAAAACCGCACCAGGGTCAGCAGAGGGGAGGACTGGGACACTGTTGTTTCAAGGACACAAAGTTTCAGCGAGACAGATGAGAAGAAAAAGGCCAAGGGAGTAACAGAGTAAAACTGGAGCTAATAACAATGATTGGTGGTGTTGAAAATCGCTAAGTAGTGTGGTGGATGCCTTTGCTCCCTGGTGTGGGATTCCCCTCTGTATGGTTAATAAAGAATCTGTTTTGGGCCTGGCAGGGCAGAATAGAGGTAGGCGGGGAAAACCAAACAGAATGCTGGGAGAAAGAAGGCAGAGTCAGGAGAAGCCATGTAGCCCCACCAGAGACAGAGGCCGGATGGAACCTTGCTGGTAAGCCACAGCCAAGTGGTGATATACAGATTAATAGAAATGGGTTAAACTAAGATGTAAGAGCTAGCCAATAAGAAGCTAGAACTAATAGGCCAAACAGTAATTTAATTAATATAGTTTCTGTGTGGTTATTTTGGGGTTGAGCAGCCAGGAACAAACAAGCAGCCTCCTACAACAGATCCGAGCACTTAGAGGGAAGAGGGAGGAGGATCTCTGAGTTTGAGGCCAGCCTGGTCTATGAAGCAAGTTCTGGGACAGCCAGGGCCACAAATAAAAACCCTGCCTCAAAAAACGAACAACATGGGACTGGAGAGATGGCTCAGTGGTTAAGAGCACTGACTGCTCTTCCAGAAAACCCAGGTTCAATTCCCAGAACTCACATGGCAGCTCACAACTGTCTGAAGATCCAGTTGCAGGGGATCTGATACCTTCACACCAATACACATAAAACAAATTTAAATAAACCATAAAAAATATTGGAAAAAAAAAGAACAGCAACAACCGAAAAAAAGAAAAAGAAAACAAAGAAAGAAAAAGAAAAGTAACTCACTACGTAGACTGAGTGGAGCTTTTTTTTGGTTGCAATCAATCTCCCTGTATGTCCCAGGCTGATCTGCCACTGTCCACACTCCTCCTGTTTTAGCTTTCCCAGTGCTGGGACTGCAGGCCTGCACTGCCATGCCCACTGGCTAAGAAGACTGTAAGTGTTCTGATCACATGAAAAAAATAGTAATACCTGCCAGGTGTGTGCCTTTAATCCCAGCATGTGGGAGGCAGAGGCCGGCAAGTCTGTGTGACTTTGAGGCCAGACTGGTCTACATACAGAGTTCCATGCCAGCCACAACTGCACAGTGAGACCCTGTCTCCAATGATATGTGAGGTTATGTATACATGAAGTAGCTTATCATTCCCCAGGATATATGTACATCGAAAAATGATGTGTACTATGGATTTATGGAATCCAGGGCTAAGTATTAAGACTGTCTCAAATTTTTAAAAAGTCAAACTTTGGGGCTGGCCAATGGCTTAGCAGGTAAAAGTGCTTGCTGCCACTACAAGTCGTAAGAAGGTTTTAAAATGTCGAACTTTGAACTCAACAAGGATAAATAATAGCCGTAATTCCAGGTCTCAGGATTCTGAGTCAGTTGAATCACTGAGAGCTCAAGGCCTGCCTGGTCTTTACAGCAAGTTCCTGGCCAGCCAGGATCACATAGTCAGACCCTATCAACAATAAGTTTGTGTGTTAAAGTGCAGAACGGAACTTCTAGGACTTGGGATTTTTGTTTTGAGTGTGACTTTTTCTACTAGATTTTAGATTCTTTTTCTTCCTTCCTTCCTTCCTCTCTCTCTCTCTCTCTCTCTCTCTTTCTTATTATTTTTCTTTCAGGTTTTATAAAAATTCTGTCTAGAAGACAGGATTCCCTAGCTGTCCTGAAACTTTCTTTGTAGACCAGACTGGCCTCTAACTCATAGAGACCCACGGGCTTCTGTCTCCTGAGAGCCTCAATTAAAGGTGTATGTTCTACCACGCCTGGCTAGCTTTTAGATTCTTGGGTTTTTACTTTCAATTTTTGTTTTGTTTTTGGGACAGGGTCTCATGCGGCTCAGACTGACCTTCACTGTCTTCAAAGGTAAGACTGACGGTGAACGACTGATCCTACTGCATGAGCCTCCTGAGCACCGGAATGACAGAGCAGCGCTACCATGGTCCTTCTGGTGACACAGCAGTCCTCTCAGGGGAACTGAGCAGAGCCCCACAAGAGCTACATTAATGGCTTCTGAAGACAGCGTCCCAGCACCTCTCAACTCTGCCACACCCAGGCCTAACACACCTCACTTAGTGCACGACTCCGGGAGGGACACACTCAAACTGCAATCCAAACCTCACCAGTTAGAGAAGAAAGATACAAAGAAGTCTTGGGTGGTAGTGGTGCACGCCTTTAATCTCAGCACTCAGAGGCAAAGGCAGGTGGATTTCTGTGAGTTTGTAGCCAGCCTGGTCTACAGAGTGAGTTCCAGGACAGCCAAGGCTACACTGAGAAACTCTGTCTCAAAAACAAAACAAAAAAGAAACAGACAAAAGAAGTCTGGAAAGGTTGGCGAGGAGCGGCATCTGGGTGAATGTATGATCAGTCAGTGTCATGGGGGCGAGGTGAACAGTTAGCTGCTCCTGAGCGGCAACCTCACAAGCCGGCTCTGGGTACAATGTGACTTGGGAAGCATTTCTCAGGCTGTCTACACTCGGCTTTCTGACAAATTCCTGGGCCTGCTTCTCGTCTTCCCATGGCGTCCCATGATTTACTCAGCATCCTCAGACACAATTCTCCTTTCCTGGTTTGCAAGGAGCCAGGATGGGCACAAGTTCCGGTGGCTGTTCTGCCCCGGTGAGACCCTGGGAAATTCCCCTGTGGTGGAGTGGGAGAGGGGCTTTCACATGGTGAAGTGAGTTTCTTTTCTTCCTGATGCAGATTGGATTAACAGATGGCAGCTTTGTCATCCTTAGACCGAAGAGGATGAAGTCGTCTGTTTTGAAGGCGTGGGCTGCATCAGGGGACAGGGCAGGAAGGAAATCTACTTGATTTCTAAAGTTGCTAAATGCATTTATCATGTTGGAAATGAGTCAAGCCTCCATGTTAAGAACTGGGTTCACAATGAAAAGTTAGATAATGTAACAGGCTGTTAAGATGGCTCAGCGAGCCGGGCGGTGGTGGCGCAGGCCTTTAATCCCAGCATTTGGGAGGCAGAGGCAGGCGGATCTCTGTGAGTTCGAAACCAGCCTGGTCTACAGAACTAATTCCAGGACAAGCTCCAAAGCCGCAGAGAAACCCTGTCTTGAAAAACCAAAAAAAAAAAAAAAAAAAGATGGCTCAGCGAGTAAAGGTCTCTGCAGCCAAATCTGGCTACCTCAGAATCTAAATGGTGAAAGAGAATTAACATTCCCACAAAAGGCCGTATGACCAGCAAGTACAACCACACACACACACACACACACACACACACACACTTAAAAATGTGAGCCATTGAGATGGTTCGTTGGATAAAGGTGCTTGCTGCCAAGTTGACTGCCTGAGTTAAATTCCCAGGATCCAAACAGATGAAGAGAGAACTGACTCCCACAGATTTTCCTCTGACTTCCAAACACTTGTGTCCTCCACCCTGAACACAAATAAACGTAATAAAATATTTTTCTTTCTTTCATTTTTTTTCTCTATGTAGCCCTAGCTGTCCTAGAACTCTCTCTGTAGACCAGGCTGGTCTTGAACTCACAGAGATCTGGCTGCTTCTGCCTCCTTAGTGCTGGGATTAAAGGCGTGCACCACCACCTCCTGGTTTGTAATAAAATATTTTTTAATGTTAATAAAAATTATTAAGGGTGGTGAGATGGCGCAGGGATTAAGAGCACTGGCTGCTCTGCAGAAGATCCAGGTTCAGTTTCCAGCACCCATATGGTAACTCACTACCATACAGTTCCAAGGTATCTGATTCTCTCTTGAGGCCTCTATGGGTACTAGGTACATTTATAGTGTGCCTAGATACATGCAGGCAAACAGTCATACACACAAAAAAAATAAGATATATAAATATTTTAAAGTTTTTAAAGGGGGTGGTGGCCCACGTCTTTAATACAGCACTGAGGAGGCAGAGGCAGGTGGGTCTGTGAGTTCGAGGCCAGCCTGGTCTACAGAGTGAGTTCCAGGACAGGCAGGGCTTCAGAAAGAAATCCAGTCTCAAAAAAAAAAAAAAGTTAAGATAATGAAATAATATACACATCTTATTTTTCTTTCTTTCTCTGGTACACAGTGATGACCAGAACCTCAAAAACATAAGAATCCTGCTGCAGCCGCCTGAGTGCCGAGAGTATGGGGGTGTCTGCGCACCGCAACACCAGGCAATGCGCATGGCTTAAAAATAGAATCAGGAAATTATGTTTACATAAATGAAAAAAATTTCAGGACAGAGTCTTGAGTTAAAAAGTCCTGGTGTAGGCTGGGCGGTGGTGGCGCACGCCTTTAATCCCAGCACTCAGGAGGCAGAGGCAGGCGGATCTCTGTGAGTTCGAGACCAGCCTGGTCTACAAGAGCTAGTTCTGGGACAGGCTCCAAAGCCACAGAGAAACCCTGTCTTGAAAAAAAAAAAAAGTCCTGGGGTAGGATGGGGTATGAAGACACAATTATTACTTGTGAGAAAACTGAGAATGTTTGGGCCTTTGAGAGGACCCAGCCGGTAAAGGCAATGGCTGCCAAGAAAGACAGCCTGAGGGGGATCCTCAGGACCTGGAGGAATCGGAGGAAGAATAGAAACAGCTCAGAATAGTTATCCTCTGATCTCCACGGATGTGCTGTTTGTACACCTCTCCCGAACAATGTGAGCAAAGAAATATTGTTTAAAAAAGAATTTATTTACTTATTTTATGTGTATGGGTTTGCTTGGATATATCTGTGCATATACACATAGTGCCCTTGGAGGCCAGATGGGAAGCTGGATTTCCTGGAACTGGACAACAGATGGTTGTGAGTGCCGGAAATTGAACCTGGATCCTCTGCAAAAGTAAGTGCCTTTAAACGAGCAAGCCAGTAAGCAGCACTTTTCCATGGCCTCTGCATCAGTTCCTCCCTCCAGGTTCTTTCTCTGCCCTCACTGCTTGTGGTGGTGAACTGTTACATTTCAGTGTGAATGAAGTAAAAACTCTATTTCCTGCCCTGCGGTGGTGGCTCACACCTTTAATCCCAGCACTTGAGAGGCAGAGACAGGCTCTGTGAGTTCAAGGCCAGCCTGGTTTATAAGAGGTGGTTCCAGGACAGGTTCCAAGGTACGGAGAAACCCTGCCTCAAAAAAAAAAAAAAAAAAAAAAAAAAAAAAAAACCAAAACCAAAAAACAACAACAACAACCAAAAAACCCAAAACTTTCTTTTCCAAATCGCATTTGGTCATGGTGGCTCATGACAGCAATAGTAACCCTAACTCCGACATTTCCTAATTCCTCCCAAACAGCTCTACCCACTCAGAACAAACACTGCAAATGCCTGACATCATGAGGGACATTTCTCAATCAAGCTGTCACAGATATTCAACAGTATCTTACCTCAGGATATTCTGACATGGACACCTACACTCCTTGAATACATGTGGATAGATATTTCTGGAAACACAAATAATGGATATTATGCAATGGATATTTCTGGAAAGTTAGAAAATAGACCAGTAAAGACAAAAAGGGAGAGGCACTGGGCATTTGGAAAGGTATTTCCTTAAATAGATTACCTCTGCTTACCTCTGCCTCTGGAGTGCTGACTGGGATTAAAGGCATGCTCCACCACACCCAGCTCTTGCCTTTTGTTTTTGTTTGAGACTCTCCTGGGATTCATTATTAGACCAGGCTGGCCTTGAACTCACTATGGGTTCACTTGAGATCACACACTCACTGGAGATCTGTTTGCCTCTGTCTCCTGAGTGCTGGGACTAAAGGCGAACGCCAACATGACCGGCCCTGCACGGCACACATTGTAAGTATGAAACCAGAGTATAACTTGAAGGAGCCATTTTGGTTCTCTCCTTCCTCCATGTGGGTCCCAGTAGCCTTGGAGGCATCTTTATCTTTATCCGACGAGCTGTCTCACATACCTCTACTTTGGCTTGCTGTGGAATAATCTTTTAGTACACTTTAGATTGAGGCTGCTACACCAATGCAGGTCCAGTTGATACACTGTCACCAATCCCACTGCACTGCTGTCTCATTCCAAAAGGTTTGTGCACCGAGCCTCCGGCCACACATGCTCTCACTCCCATGGCTCACTGAAAGCTGGCCAGCACCCAGGAGAGCAAGCTTTGCTCCACCCTGGCCTCTTATTCGGGTAGTTAGGTCACAAAGCCTCCAATAAAACTCCACCCCTTCGGCCCAACTGCTTCTTACAATTGGCTAATCAAACTGATGCCAGAATTCTTGCAACATTGGCTGTCGTGGTACTCGCCCAATAGACCAGGCTGGCCTCAAATTCACAGAGATCTGCCTGCTTCTGACTCCTGAGTATAAGTCCCAAGTCCTGGTCCATCTTTGGAGGCCCCAGGGAGGAGGGTCAAGACAGCCTGCCAAAATCTTGACCACTCCACCAGTCTATTTAAAAAGCTTCCCTGAAAGTTCTGGCATGTTCCGTGTCCTGCCCCCCATCTCCCCTCATTGTCGTCGTTGTACCCCCCCCATCACATCCGCGGCTTCCCAGTTCCCCCTCAGGTCCACCCGAGAGTGCAGGAATCCCATTAAACCTGGATATATTTTAATTTGGCTTGATTGGGATTTTTGCGTTGGCAGAGAGCTCGCGTTAGGAAAATTCCTGACACTGAGTATTGGGATTACAGGTATGTGCCACCACTGCCTGGCTTATACATCCCCACTTTTGAGACAGAGCTTCATGTTGTTGACAGAGGTTTCTGTCCAACCAGGTTCTACAGCTGTTTAGTACCAAATAAACACAGAGAGGACTACATTAATTATAAACTGATTGGCCTATTAGCTCAGGCTTCTTATTAACTCTTATAACTTATATTACCCCATAATTCTTATCTGTGTTAGCTACATGGCTTGGTACTTTTCCAGCATCTGGGTGCTGGCTGCAGACTGAAACTTCCCTCTTCCCAGAATTCTTGTGCCCTGCCTCTACTTCTGCCTGACTACTGGCCAATCAGTGTTTTATTAAAATACAATTCACAGGGTATAGACCATTGTCCCACAGCATCATGTGGCCTAGGCAGGCCTTGAACTCACTATATAGCCATGTATGAATTTGAGCTGTTGGTTCTTCTTTCTCCACCACCTTTCAAATGCTGGAATTCCAGGCATGCACCGAATACCTGGTTTATTTAGTGTTAGGAATTAACTCTAGGATACTACATTCCTAGTACACTTGAGCTGCCTTGGTGATCAGACAGATTACCATGGTATCATAGCACTGTGTCCAAGCAAACTTTATTTTTTTTAACAGTGGTCCCAAACCACAAGAGTAGTGCTGTTGGCTCTGTTTGTTACTTTGTGCTCCCATGGTCACTATTCCTGAAAGAACGTGAAGAAAGGTTTGTTTTGGTTCATGCTTTCAGAGGGTTCCATCCACTGCAGCAGAGAAGGCATGCCGAAGCTGTTTGTGTCAAGGTGATGAGGAAATGGGAAGAGGCGAGGGGCCTGGATACTTGGTATAATCTCCAAAGATGCGTCCTCACTGACCTATTTCCTCCAGCTCTTCCTGCCTCCCAAAGTTTCCAGAGAATCTCCAAAACAGTGCCAGAAGGGTATCAAGCCTTCTATACATGGAACTTTGTGGGACATTTAAGATCTACACCATAGAACTGGGCACAGTGGCCCAAACCTCTAATCCCAACACTTGAGAAACAGAGGTAAGAAGATGGCTGTGAGTTCCTAGGCTATGTTCCTACCTAGTTTCTGTCTAGATTGGTCTTCACAGTAAGATCCTGTCTCAAAACACCAAAAACATCCAGGGAGAGTGAAACTCACAATTCCAGCACTCAGCATGTGGAAGCAAGAGGATCAGGAGTTCAAGGTCAACTTAGACAATGTAGGGATTTCATGACTAGCCTGGGCTACATGAAAACCTACCTCAAAAGCACCAACAGGGCCATGGAGATGGTTTGTCTAGTAAAGGCATTTACCTGCAAGTCTCATGACTTGATTGTAAACCACCAAGTATGGATACCAGGAACTGAACTCAGGTCTTCCGCGAGAGTAGTAAGGGCTATTAACCACAGAGTGGTCTCCAGCCCCATGGAAGCTTCTTCCCTTCTTAAATAAGATCTCAGTGATGATCATGTGCACCTCTAAACCCAGCACTCAGGAGGCAGAGGAAGGTGGATTTCCGAGAGTTCAAGGCCAGCCTGATCTACAGAATAAGTTCCAGGAAAGTTAACACAGAGAAACCCTGTCTGGAGGGGGCGGTATCTCACTATGTTTCTATGTAACTTTTAAATTTTAGTGTGTGTGTGTGTGTGTGTGTGTGTGTGTGTGTGTGTGCTTGTGCATGTCTAGATGTGAGCATGGAGGTCAGAAGACAATTTTCTTCTTCCACCAGGGATTCCAGAGATTGAATTTACATGTGTTGAGCAAGCATTTGTGCTCACTGAGCCACCTTACCAAGGAAGACAGCTGTTTGCTGTTGTTGTGTTCAGTGTTGTCACTAGCCCTGGGTTTGATGCTCAGAACAACACAAACTAGTCTAGGTGATACACACTTGTAATATCAACTCTAGGGAGTTAGAAACAGGTGGATAAGGAGTTCAAGGTCACCCTTGTCTACCCAGCAAGGTCAAGGTCATTTTGGGAATAACAAAATCTTTGCTCTTCCAGACATTCAGAGTTCAGGTCCTAGTAACTACACAGTGGCTCACAACCATTCGCTAACACGCAGGGTATCTAACTCCCTTTTCTGGCCTCTGAGGGATGCTTGTGGTGCACATAAATTCACGTAAGCACACATACATTAGAATAAAAAATTATTTTAATTGAATTGTAAGATAGAAAAAGATTTGATTGTTAGCTCAGAAAATAAAACTTATATAATAGGTGAAAAGTTTCTGCACCTTAATAAGCCTCTCTGCCAACGCAGCAATCCAAACCAGACCAAATCAAACAGATTTAAAAAAACCCAGGTTTAGTGGAAAAACAAAAACAAAACAAACAAAAGGCTGGGTAATGGTGGGAGGCAGAGGCAGAGGCAGATGGATCTCTGTGAGTTCGAGGCCAGTTTGGTTTATAATGCGAGTTCTAGGACAGGCTCCAAAGCTACACAGATAAATCCTGTCTTAAGAAAAAACAAACAAACAAAACAAAAATTAAAAAGCCCAGGTTTAATGGATAAAAGGTTTTCAGATGACTTTCCAGCACCCCCCACCCCTCACCCCCACCTATAGGAGACAGGAAAGGAAGACTAGAAAACCACACTTCTGTTTTCTGGGGGGGCAGTTTAAATACTCTGTGGGAGTGGTCTTGAGCATCTCAGGGGAGGAGTCATTGTTTGGCGGGCCCTCTGAGATGAAGCAGGGTTTGGAGAGTGCTAGGGGAGGTGGCTTTGGGTGGAGCTTCAGCCTGAACATTCCAGGCTCTTTGGGTTTATGGATGCCAGGGCCTGGGGTGAAGCTTCCAGGAGAACAGTAGATGTTAGAAGTTGTGAGAATGAAAACTACCTCATAGTTTATATCTCATGAACTCTCCCATAACCACCTCTACTAGAGGGAATTTTATTATGTCACGTGGTAGACCAGATGGTCGCTTGGTGTCTCTTGGTCAGCTCTTATAGGGCCCACCGGTCTACCCCTCCTCTCAGGGTTCATCTTGAGGACAGTTTCTGGTCAAACATCTTGTTGCTTTTTCCGGCTAAACATCCTGTTTGTTTCTGTGCTCCCTCTGCGGTCCACCCCCACCCCCAGCCCCCCCTCCTCCCCCGTGGTGGTTAGCCATGGCCATTTTGGGCTTGATAATTTCCCACCTGCCTGGGGGGAATTCCACTGCGCAGCAGTTAGGTATATAAGGGATTTCCTAAGCTTGAATAAGCGGCATTTAGCATTATCTCCTCACGAATGACCCGTGTCTCTCGTATGTTCTTTTAATCTCCAGGCCCTTGCCCAGCTTGCGAATGGTACAGTAGCACAAACTGTACCCTGTACCGTAGAAAGGTAGAAAGTAACGCAGGCATTGTTATTACAAGCTCTTCTCAGGATATTTCAGCTCCTAAGCAAAAATGGCCATGGAAGACCATAGTAGATTCAACTCACCAACCTTAGCCTGTCGCATCATCAATGAATGCAAACCTTGCTGTTGGCAGCAACACTTGCTGAGCCCCCAAGGAAGCACAGTGTACTATGGAGGCCAGGCAAATGCCCAGTCTTCTGAGGACTGCATTGGGCCTCTCCTATCATGGGTTGGGCAATATGTTTTTTCTCCATGGAATAAGTAACTCTGTTCTTGTTATTTGCTTTTCTTGCCCTTTTCACTTCTGCCAAAAGCAGCCTGTGTGTGCACAATGAATGGCCCTATTCACCATTCACCATCGTGTTAAAGCACACAGTACTGCTTCTGATCAAGGGACTGTTTATTTAGAAGTTGGGTCGAGTTTGGAGAAGGGTTGTTCGTGTACAACAACACCCCCAAAGCAGTCAGCCTCCTAGAACACAGGCACAGCCTACTGGAAAGGCGGGAAGAGTGACAGATTGGGGGACATTTGGGTGGGGGCTCTGTCTTAAAAGATGTGTAATCACTGAACCAGTGGCACATACCTGATCCCAGGTTACACAGACCAGGGAACCCAAGAGAGTAACATTTCTCCAAAATCACACCCTGTGACTCACTCTTCAAATGTTTGCACCCTGGGTGGGGAAAGGTCTCAGGGGTACTGAGCTTACCTAGCATGTCTGAGGCTGGGGGTTCAGTCTTCAGCATCACACATGTGTGCACCCCAGATTGTTCTTGTATCTTGTTCATGTTACCCTGAACACTGAGATGTTTTGTTTGTTACTTGTTTGTTTTCCATCTATGCGTGTGTGTGTGTGTGTGTGTGTGTGTGTGTGTGTATGCATGTGTTGGAATGCACGCCACAGTGGATATGTGTCAGCCAGAAGAAAACTTTTGGGAATCAGTTCTCTCCTTCTACCACATGGGTTCTGGAATTCAGGTCATTAGGCTTGACATGACCTACTGAATCATTGTAGGGCCCATGGGTCTACCCCTGCTTCCGGGGTTCCTTTTGAGGGCAGTTTCTGGCCAGCCAGCATTTGCATTTCCTGTTTGTTCCTGTGCTCCCTCTTCCCCACCTGGTGATTAGCTATAGGGTTTTGTTGACTCCACTATAGGGCTTTGTTGACTCCACCTTGGGCGTGGTAATTTCCCACCTGTCTGGGGGGTATTCCAATTGTGCAGCAGCTACTGATTTAAGGTTTTCCCTAAATTTGAATTAACGGCCTTTGGCTGATCTCCTTTTGAATGACCCAGGTCTCCCGTATGGTACAGTGGCATGCTAACTATACCGAGAGGGTAACATAGACGCAGGTGCTACAAACCATCTCTGTACAGGAAATAGTTCACAGGATATGGCATGGTAGGTTGTGAAAACCAAGACCTCTGCAGACCACTTGAGATGCTTCCAACTCCGTGGTTGTGTCTGATGCTGGACCTATTAAAAACTCCTCAGCAGTTAAGAGCACTTATCTTGTAGAAGGAAGAGGGTTCAATCACCCGCAAAGGTGGCTCACAAACATATGTAACTTCAGTTCTAGGAGATCTGACTCCCTCCTTCTGACCTCTGAAGAGACCAGGTTTGCACGTGGCGCACATACATACATGAAGGCAAAACACCCAGACACATTAAAAACGAATAAATCTAAAAAAATAAATAAAAACAAACAAAAACCAAAATCCTGCCTTCCACAGACCAACAAGATACCTCAAGTAGATAGAGGCGCTTGCTAATCAAACGGATGACCTGAGCTGGAGCCTCAGATCCTACACGGCGGAAGGAGAAAACTGACCCCACAAGTTGTCCTCTGCCTTCCACATTCGCTCTCTAACACATAAAATAAGTAAACGTGTGTGTGTTTACACTAAACTAAAACCCTCCCTTATGCAGGCCAGAGGATGACGAAGAGGGTCTGTTTGTGTCTCTTCGCGGGAATGCAAAGTGAGTGTGCAGCTCTTCACCTACCCATTCCCTATACCTCGGTCCCCACCCCCACTTCAGCAAATCCCCAAGCAAGCGCCCAAGTCCCCCCCTACAGCTCCTCCCTCCACCGTAGGGCACGTTGCTGGCGGTTCTTGAGCTCCTGGACCCCTTCCGACCCTTCCCTTCGCAACGTTCCTGGCTCCCACTATAGGGCTGCGCCTCTAAACCTCCTTAGACCTCCTGGAAGACGACCAGAAGCAGCGGCGGGGAAGAGCCTAGCATCTGCAGCCGCCACTAGGCCCCGCCCAGCAGCAGCGGAGCAGGGCCGCGCCCGGGACCGCTGCAGAGCGGGGTGAGTGAGAGCGACTAGGAGGGAGGGTGCCAGGTATCCCGGGTCCCCGCCCTGCCCAAGGGGCCGGCGTTGCGACCTTCAGCAGCTCCCTCGGCAGCACGACCTTCAGTTCCCTTTCCCATTTGGCTAGGTCCAATCCTTTCAGGTCCTCAAATCCGACCAAAAAAAAAAAAAAAAAAAAAAGCCCAATCCTAAAGCCCTTCCCTGCTTTGCCCCCCCTCCTCGGGGCACCACGGGGTCCACCGTTTCCCTCCCATATGGTAGAATCCAGAATCCAGAACTCCAGGCCCATCCTCGTAAAGATTCTGAGTCCCTCCCTGTTTCCTGAAGGCAGGAATGCTAGCCAAAAATAGCTCGCCCTTCTAGACTCAGGAGGCTCAGCAGACAACTAGCCACATATATTCTGAAAACCGTCTGATAGCTCAGACACCCCCTCTCCCCCAGAATTCCAGTAATTTAGCTACTGTTCATCACCCCTTCGCCTCTCTTGACTGTGATTTTCAGAGGCGTGGCCCAGTCCTCTTGCCGCAGTTACAGTGCATGGCCCACTGCGGCCCACTCCGGTCTAGGAAGACCCCCCCACTCCAAACACAGAAATATAGTCTTTTTTCTTTGTGGGGGGAGCCTCGCTTCTCAAGGTTGCTTGCTCAGAACTCCTAAAAGCTCTAGGCCTGGCACCCTAAATTCCTTTCTTTTTCAGGTAGAAAAGACCCTAGCCCATAGATTCCGTTAAACTGTGAGGTCTGGCCCTAAATACGCTGCGACCTGGATATGTTTTTTTTTTTTCTTTCTTTTCTCCAGTCAGCGTTGGGGATCAGATAGACAAGGACAGGAGCAGAGAGAGGGAAAATTGAATGAGGGGTAAGACTAGACGTGGGTACCCAAGCTAGGGGCGAGGGGGAGCGGGGAAGGGGACTCCATCTAAAAACAAACCGTAAACATGCAGGTTTCTACGGCAACGGCATTCTCGGGCCTACCCCGGAGAGTTCATTCTAGAGCTATGTCAAGGAGGATAGCCCCTGGGAGCCCCCGCGCCGCCAGCTGCTGTGTCTTCCTGTTTTGTCTCCACGGCAACGGTGACCTCAGCCCTGCACACCCTCCCTGGTTGGGCTAGAAATAGGCGACGGTCTAGTCTTTAGAGGGGGCGTGGTGTGACATTAGCCCCGCCTTGGGGGCCGACCAGGGATAGCTCAAGCGGAGGGAAAGTACCCCCTTCACCGCCCAAATCAGGCCCAAACCCCGCCCTCAGCCCCGCCCTCGCACGCTTCTCAGATGGTCAACTCCACCCAGCCCAAGACCCTTCTGGTCTGCAGCTGTTGGCTCTGTTTCTGCTGCAGACGCCACTGACTGGAGAGGTAAGGCTGCAGAGACCCCGAAGGGAAGGAGTGGTAGCCCAAGATCCTGGGGTCTGGAAAGAGAAGTGAGCAGGGATTCAGATGTCTGGGTCCCTAGAAACACTCCATTTGAGCCAGAACCCTGAGCTCATTCAGGTCTAACATGGTAACGAGAAGGGATTAGAGAGTGGGCGCCTGGGTCTGAGGTAGGACGGTGGGGGTTGAGCCCTTGAGGCTGAGAGAGGTGAGATGGGGTCTGGAATACTAGGTAAGACCGAACAGGCCTGGGATCCGGACTTAGATGGGTCTTGGGGCACGGAGGGCTGGATTTTGGGCTTAATCCGGAGGAGGGCGGGGGTCTGAATTTATTCTGAGGGAGGAAGGACTGGGCTCTGAACTTGGACTGAAGGAGGCGGGTGCGACTGGGATCCGGACTCCAGGGTTTGAGGACCTGGAGAGATGGAGTATAGATTCCTGAATTTCAGGGGAGATGGGACTCTTGGATACGAGGTTTGCATCTGGTGCCCAGCAGTGCTCAGGAGGGGGAGAATTCCGTGGTCTGAACCTCCTTCCACAGGCCCTGTATGGGCAGTTGGAGTGTGGGGGAAGTTGTGGGATTAAGGCTGTGCCCACTGATGGTGTGGGGCGTGGCCGGGAGTCTGATCCGGGCAGTGCCCGAGTCTATGGAGTGATGGATGACATCAGGAGTGTAGCTGGGGGGATGATAGCAGGGGTGCTGGGTGTGGCCCAGGAGAGTGGAACTAGAACTAGGAGGAAGCTCAAGGGGCGTTTCCTTTCCCTGCTTAGGTCTTTGAGCATTCCTGAGCTCTGATTTCAAACGGTGCTGGAGGCCCTGTTGAGGGGCCAGGGCGTTGTCACTCTTGTGTCTCCCTTTCTCTTCTTCCTCCTTTCCTAAACAACCTTCCTCCAGACCAAAGGATTTTTGCTCTTTTCTCCTCCTCCAATGTTTATGGCGGGACAGTAGCCTACTTTTAGCCTACTTTTTTTTTTTTGGAAGACAGGGTCTCTCCATGTATAACCTTGGTTGTCCTGGAACTTGCTCTGTAGACCTCGCTGGCCCTGAGCTCGCAGAGATCCGCCTGTCTCTGCCTCCTGGGATTAAAGGCGATCAGTAGCCCACTTTTTACAGTGCTGGGTATGGGACTAATCCTGGCTTCCCATTGGCCGTTCCAGGCAGAACTGAGGTTCTCCTTTCCTGTGGCATCTACCAGGTGAACTAGCACTGACCTGAAAACATACATTTATTTTGTGTACCTAATTCTAATTTAGCATGAGTTTTACAGCCTGGAGCTGGGAAATCGATGCGTCCTCCAGTTTAGCAAGGCGAATTCGGAGCGTTTTTAAAGGAGTTCAGGTCTGGTGGGTACTCAAGAGTTTAATTTCCCTAACCACATCCCCACTGGTTGTTGGGGGTTGAACCCAGTACCTCCACCTACTTCACCACTACCGATCTCCCCGCTTCCCTATTTTTTTTTGTTTTTTGTTTGTTTGTTTGTTTGTTTTTTGTTTCGAGTTTTGGTTTGTCTTGAAGTCTAAGACTACAGGAAGGCCTTGAATTTCCAATTCGGCCTTTGCCAGGGTTCTGGGAATATAGTCCTGCGCTACCAGGTCACACTCTTCTCCAATCCATTCTTGGAGGGCCAAAAAAAAAAAAGATAAAATAAAAAAATTCCCAGTACTTGGGAGACAGAGGCATGCGGATCTCTGTGAGCGCCAGGCCAGCACATAGTAAGCGCCAGGAGAGCGAGGGTTACAGAGCAAGAGCTTGTCTCAAAATAGATTTTTAAAATGTACTTGCTTTGCATGGGGTTGGGGACGCACGTACCACAAGGCATGTGTGGAGGTCATAGGACAACTTGTGGGAGTCAGTTCTGTCTGGCACCCAACTCACTTTTCAAGGAACCACACACCCTCTCGCCTCCTCCTAGAACCCAGGATTCTTCCCCATCCCCCCCACCCCCACACGCTGAGTCAGTTCTGCCTGGTTCTCCCAACTCACTTTTCAAGGAACCACAAATCAGACCCTCCTGCTTCTTTGGAAACGCGCGCGCACGCGCACACACACACACACACACACATTCTCCTACACACACGTACACGTACAGCCAGTCTCTGGCTAGGGTGTCCTGGAGGGGCTGGCAGCCTCCGAGTGGGTCTCCTGGATTTTGGCACCACCTCCTGGTCCCTGTCACATAGCCCAGACTGAGGCCCTTAAAGCCCTTATAAGGCGCGGAGACGCCGGGCGAGGCTGGGCTTCCCGCTCCCAGAACCTCCGCCCAGGGATCTCACTCCAGCCGACTGCAACGCTGGGCTAAACAGTTAACACACTCAGGCCCCTAGCGGTCCCGAGGGCCGGCCCTTTGTCCACTTTTGCTTCCACCTCGCCCACGCGGTTAATCCTAGGGGAGGGACGAGAGGGCGGTGCTTCCTCCGGTTACCCTCTGAGACCTCACCCCGGGGCAGGCCGCCAAGTATGCGTCCCCACCCGGAGATTTGTCCCTGCTGTCGCGTCTAGGGCTCGGGGTCAGGGTGCTGCAAGGGAGGACAGTCTGAGTTCCGTCCTGACTGCCTTTCTCCTTCTCAGGGCTTCTGTTCAGCCTTTTCCAGGTGCTCAACCATTTCCGCCTTCACAGCGTGATCTTCCTCCTTCCAGTCTTCAGTTAAGACAGCAGGTGAGTGTGCTAGTGTCCCCATTTCCTAGTTCTTGAGAGTGAAACAGTTGTGGTCTGGACTGTAGTTACAGTTCTTGAAGGTGAACGGCTGGGGTAGGAAGAGCTCCGAGTTTAAGGGAAAAGGCTGGGGGGTTCTGGATCTAAGGGAAGAGTATCTAGGGTGCTTTTCTTTTGAGTCTTTGGAGGAGGGCCTGGAGCCTGGACCCCTGAGCCTAAGAGCGAAGTGCTTGGAACCTGAACTTCTGAGTCTATGATAGGAGGGCTGGTGATTTCCTGGGTCTTAACTAAGGGAGGTTGACCAGGAATACTGAACTGGATCTGCAGGATCTAGGGCCCCATCTCTGGGTATGAGGGAGGATGGGAATGGTGCCTCGATTCCTAGATCCCCGATAGAGGAGGAGCCTGGTAAGGTTCCAGATGATATAATCAGAGTTATCCGTGTGCCTAAGAAGTTGTATCCAGGAGCTGGCTCCTGTGTACTTTTGGGAGCTCTTCTGGGACGGTGTGAGCTTCCAGAGGTTAAAGCCTGCCCTTTTGTCTTTCCACGGGCCTGACCTTAGCATGACTTTTCCTGAGGGAACGTTAGGAATAGCTTATGCTTGTCTCGGAGCATAAGATGATGTACCGCTGCGGGATGGTGGGAAATAAGGGAGGCAAAGACAGGCGGATCTCTGTGAGTTCCAGGCCAGCCTGGTCTACAGAGTGAGTTCCAGGACATCCAGGGCTACACAGAGAAACCCTGTCTCAAAAACAAAAAAGGATGATGGACCAAAAAAGGATGATAATCTGTTAAGCCAGGTACAGCCTGTTGAGCCAGTGAGTTGATTGGGATACTTACAGGGAGGGGCATGGGCATCACTGAAAAACCCACCCCAGCATGGGTGATGAAAGATACATTTCTGGGTCACAGGTCGGTGGGCCTCGTACCTTTTACGCATGGACAGCCGTAGATGCCAGCGCGGGAAGATCCCTAATTTAGGCCAAAAATGGGTTCAGAGTCATGTGTGAAAGCAACCTGGGACAGGAATAAGGGTGAGGTGTTCGGCCTGGACCATCCCAGCAACCCAGGAGCTGGTGTGGGTGTTTGTATGAAACTTCAAATTGAAATATATTTTCAGTATATAGCCCATGTAACCCAGGTTGGCTTTGAACTCCCTGAGTAGCTGAGGATAGTCTTGAACTTCTGATCCTCCAGTCTCCACCTTCCGTGTGCTTACAGTCATGTACCAGCCCACACCTGGTCCATCCTGTGTTGAGGATCAAACCCTCTACCAACAGAGCTGTAAAGTCATACCTTCCTCGGTTTGTTTGTAAAATGCAGCCACGCTGAAATACTTCCTTCAGGGTAACTTGAATGAATTCGTGTTCACGACCTGTTTGGCTCAGAATAAACTATCATGTCTTTTTTTTTTTTTAAAGAAAGAAAGAAAGAAAGAAAGAAAGAAAGAAAGATACATTCCTGGAGCATACTTGTATGTAGCTGGGCAGAAGGTTTTTCGAGACAGGGTTTCTCTGTGTAGATCTGCCCATCTGCAACTCCTGTAGACTAGGCTGGCCTAGAACTCAGAGATCCACCAGCCTCTGCTTCCCAAGGACTGGGGATTAAAGGCGTGCGCCACCACTGCCCAACTAAATAAAATATCCACCCCCCCACACTCCCCGAATCCAATGAAATATCCACCACCCACCTGCATCCCATCTTAATTGCTCAATGCTTCCCTCCGACACACAAGGTTTCTCTGTAGCTTTGGAGCATGTCCTGGAACTTGCTCTGTAGATCAGGCTGGCCTCGAACTCTGCCTCGTGAGTGCTGGGATTGAAGGCGTGTGCCACTATTGCCTGGCTGATGCTCATATATTCTTGTGGTGGGGCTTCAGTTTTGGTAAGGGACCTTATACCGTAACCTTGTAACTTTCTAAGTGTGTTTCCTGAACGTTGAAAGTTCCTATGGTCATTTTTCTTTCTAACATGTAATTATTTCGTGTGTATGTTTTCTTTTGTGTTTTTTTTTGTTTGTTTGTTTTGTTTTTGTTTTCTGGGACAGGATTTCACTGTAGTTTTAGAGCCTGTCCTGGAACTAACTCTTGTAGGCCAGGCTGGCCTCACACTCACAGAGATCCGCCTGCCTCTGCCTCGTGAATGCTGGGATTAAAGGTGTGTGCATACCTGAGGCAGTATATGGAGGTTAGAGGACAATTTGCAGAATTCAGTTCTATGCACCATGTGGATCTTGCGAGTTGAATTCAGGACTGCCATGCTTTGTTGCAAGTTCCTTTACCTGCTGAGCATCTAATTTGGCCCGGGTCTTCTTAGCTTTTGAGTCATTTGAGCCTCTCCCCTCCCTCCAGCAGCTGATGTTAAGTCAGAGGAAATAACTGTAGAATGATACTAGCAATAAGGAAGTTTATTTTCCAGGGTCTGGGAACCACCTCCCCAGCATCAGCTGAGAGGTCAGACAGTCATGCTGAGGAGGGCTCTGGCATCTGGTCCCTGTTCTGAGTCTCCAGGACAAGGAAATAGAAGCTGTGGTTTGTCACTGGAAAAAAAGATGGTAGTCCTTCTACCCCCATTCTATGTCTGGGTCACATGGGACGTCAGAAGAGTGAGAGGCCTGTCCTGAGGTCCAACCCTGCAGGACTGATCTTGAAAACTATAAATTACAGTGGATGAAGCTGGGCCACTGATCGGTGGGAGTAGAGGGAGTTGGATTTTCCTGAACTTGAGGAACCTGTTGACTGAGTCCCTATAGGAAATGATAAGGCTTACTGATAGGAAAAAGGAAACCGAGCTGTCTTTTTAACATGTTTCCACGTCTGAAGTAGGATTAGGGGGAGGATGGGTGAAATTTAGGAGGGAAAGAAAACTTGATGTTCCAGATCAGAGGTCTTTGGGAGGGCAGTGAGAAGGATGGAGGTCCAGCACTCTGGTTAGATGTGGGCGCTGGAACTGACGTTGGACTATTGGATGTGTGGGGGCTGCTAATGTCTAGGTTGCTTTTACATAAAAGAAATCTTTTTTTGTTGTTGTTTCTGTTTTTTTTTTTTGAGACAGGGTTTCTCTGTGTAGTCCTGACTGTCCTGGAACTAGCTCTGTAGACCAGGCTGGTCTCGAACTCACAGAGATCCACCTGCCTCTGCCTCCCGAGTGCTGGGATTAAAGGCGTGCACCACCACCACCCGGCCATAAAAGAAATCTTTTTGCTGGGCAGTGGTGGCACACGCCTTTAATCCTAGCACTCGGGAGGCAGAGACAGGTAAATCTCAGTGAGTTCCAGGCCAACCGCTGGGGCATTTATACAGAGAAACCCTGTCTTATACTGAAAAAAGAAAAAAAAGTTTACTCACAGGGCCTAAAGTATGAGGAAGTTTGAGTCTTGGCTGTGGGGAAACTACAGAGGCCTGGCTTGCTGCAGAGTCAAAGGGGGAACCTCCGTTCATAGGGCCTGGGGTATAAAGCCCCAGGTCATGCAGAGGAGGAAATGACACAGGCAGGATCTTAGACCATAATGCTTTTTTTTTTTTTTTTGCTGGTGGACCTCACTGAAGGTTGAATGATATAAAATATATATATTTAAAGGTAGAATCTTTCATTTTGTAGCCCAAGCAGGCCTAGATTAACACAGGCTGGCTTCTATCTCATGGTAACCCTACCTCAACCTTTGAAATGCTGGGTTCACAGTCTGCACTTCTGCACTTCGTCTATGCAGTGCAGGAGTTGGAGCCAGGCCCCTTCCTGAATGGTAGGCAAGCGTGTTATCAACTGAGCCACATCCTCAAGAGCACATCTTAGGTGCGCATTTGGGGTGGGTTCTGTGTGTACACACGTGTGGAGGGGTTGGTGCTCTCCTTCCGTCCACCAGGTGTCTCCCAGGGATCCAGTTAGGTTTGTCCAGCATGGCAACAAGTTCCTTTGTCCACTGTCTCCCTGGCCCACAATACTTCAGTAGTTGAGGGTTTGCTGAGTTCCTGGGGAAGGAGAGCAAGAAGTGCTGCTTTGGGTCTCTGGATTCTGAGTTCTCTCACAGGTAGATTTGGGATGAGCCTAGAACCTAGGTGACCAATTCATTTTTTGTTTTGTTTTTTGTTTTTCAAGACAGGGTTTCTCTATGTAGCTTTGAAGCCTGTTCTGGAACTCACTGTGTAGACCAGGCTGGCCTGGAACTCACAGAGATCCATTTGCTTCTGCCTCCTGAGTGCTGGGATTAAAGGCGTGTGCCACCACCACCTGGCTGACCAATGAATTCATTCTTATAGTTAATAAACAAGTTCCACCACCCCTCCCCCCCCCCCCCCCCCCCCATTTGACAGGGATTCTCTGTGTGGCCTTAGCTGTTTTGGAACTTGCTCTGAAGACCAGGCTGGCCTCGAACTCACAGAGTTCCTTCTGAATGCTGATATTAAAGGTGTTCACCACCACTTCCTGAGTAACAAGTTCCATATTTTGAGGCATACCCTTGTCAGAGTTCAGAGTAATTGTTCCAAGACAGATGAGGGGCTGGGTGCCTGGATTCCTCGCTATGAGACCTTATCCAAATGCTTTTGTTTTTTCTCAGCCATGCCGGTAACAGTAACCCGCACCACCATCACGACTACGACGACATCATCCTCCACTATTGTGGGGTCCCCTCGGGCACTGACGCAGCCCCTGGGCCTCCTGCGTCTCCTGCAGCTAATATCCACTTGTGTGGCTTTCTCACTGGTTGCCAGTGTGGCTGCTTGGACTGGGCCCATGGGTAACTGGGCCATGTTCACCTGGTGTTTCTGCTTTGCTGTGACCCTCATCATCCTGATCGTGGAATTAGGCGGACTCCAGACCCGCTTCCCCCTGTCATGGCGAAACTTCCCCATCACCTACGCGTGCTATGCAGCTCTCTTCTGCCTGTCGTCTTCCATCATCTATCCCACCACCTATGTGCAGTTCATGGCTCACGGACGTACCCGGGACCACGCCATCGCCGCCACCACCTTCTCCTGTGTCGCCTGTTTGGCCTATGCCACTGAAGTGGCTTGGACTCGTGCAAGGCCTGGTGAGATCACTGGCTACATGGCTACAGTGCCAGGGCTGCTCAAAGTTTTTGAGACCTTTGTAGCCTGTATCATCTTTGCCTTCATCAGCGAACCGCTTCTGTACCAGCAAAAGCCAGCCCTGGAGTGGTGTGTGGCAGTCTATGCTATCTGCTTCATACTAGCTGGGGTGACCATCCTGCTCAACCTGGGGGATTGTACTAACATGTTGCCCATCCCCTTTCCCACCTTCCTGTCAGGCCTGGCCTTACTGTCTGTCCTCTTGTATGCCACTGCCATTGTCCTTTGGCCCCTCTACCAATTTGATCAGAGGTATAATGGCTTCCCCCGGCGTTCCTCGGATGTCAGCTGCACTTATACACACCCGCACTCAGTGTGTTACTGGGACCGCCGACTGGCGGTGGCCATCCTGACGGGTGTCAACCTGCTGGCATATGTGTCTGATCTGGTGTACTCCACTCGTCTGGTGTTTGTCAAGGTCTAAGGTTAACGAGGGGCTCCCCTCCCCATCCCTTCTTGCGGCCTCTTCATCTGATTACCCACGCTTTTGGTATCGTGCTGTTTCCTCTTCCTACTTCCCTCCCATTTGCTCTTCCTCCTATGTATTCTTCCTGACTTACTGTTCCCTTTCCTTGTTTCCTTTTCTTCCCTTTCCTCTACCTGTTTGCTTGCCCATATCCTGTTTTGCCCCTGAGCTCTCTCCGTAGCGCTCTGCCTTACCTCTTTCGTATTGTGTTTCTCTTGTTCTCTGGTTGGTTTTGTCACCTGCCTGTTTTCCTGGGAGCCCTCAGAATTCCTGCTTTCTCTCCCTCACCCCTCAAAGGTGCTGGCCCCACACATCCCATACTCCTTTGCAGTTCTTCATCCATGGGCCTTTTTCGGGGCCTCATTGCCAAAGCATGTCTGCCTGCCTGCTTGTCTGCCTTAGCTGTGCCTTAGTGTGTGTGTGTGTGTGTGTGTGTGTGTGTGTGTGTGTGTGTGTAAGTGGTTGGGGAGCAGGCTGTATATCACACCTCTCCTTTAGGTTCAAAACCCTGGAGGTCAGTGATTCCCTGTAGCCAGGAGTCATTAAGTAGAGTCTGTCTCTATCTGTCACTCAGTTTTCTTTAAATTGGCTCTTGAATTTTTACCAGATTTCCTGAAAACCTGTTTATCCTAGATGAAGCAAAGGATGGATACCTTTTGCTGACTTATTCTCTGTGCTATTCCAAAAAACAAGCATAAAAAGCAACAAACAGAAATCCACCAAAATAGCCACATGGTCTTCAAGATGACTCTGAAGTATTTCTGAGGGGCAGTCACAGTACCCTCCTATCTCAGTGTTAAAAATACCATGACCCGCTTTAGCATGGAGAAGAAAAGCGGCCTCTGCCGGCCTTAAAGGCACTATTAGCCTCTTTGATTTTTTCTTCCTGAATATGAAGGCAAAAACAAAACATCTAAGAAGCTCTTTTGGTTTCTGGAGACAGGATTTCTCTGTAGCCTTGGAGCCCGTCCTGGAACTAGCTCTTGTAGACCAGGCTGGCCTCGAACTCACAGAGATCCCCCTGCCTCTGCCGAGTGCTGGGATTAAAGGCCTGCACCATCACCCACCGCCCGGCTTTTTGTTTATTTTTTTTAAAGGTTTTTGAGACAGGGTCTCATATAGCTCAGGCTGGTTTCAAAGCTGTGTAGCTGAGGCTGCCCTTGGATCCTTGGTCTTCCCATCTCCGCTTCCCGGTGCTGAGATTACAGGTTTACTACCACACTCCAATTGTGTAGCCTCATTCAGGAGAGAAGTTCCTTAACTCTTAACAATCTTTTCTTTGGGGGGTGGGGGTGTGTGTGTCAGGGTTGGAATGCCTTGTGTGTGCTGCACACACACCCAGGTCTGTGTGTGTTAGTTGCTTCTTGCTGCTGCTTTTCTGCTTCTCTGGGACTCACATGCATTACTTGGTATACATATATATATATAAAATAAGTGTATAAATATATATTTTATTTTTTTTTAATTTTCTGGAGCTTTCAGTTCCTCTAGCTCCTACTGTCAGTCATCCCTTCCCACCCCCCACGTCCATAATGTTCTTTTTTAGAATCTCAATATAAAGATAACAGGAAGACTCATGCTTTATTTATCACGGCTGGGGGGAGTCTGGGAAGGTGGGTGGGGAAGGCTCGAAGAGAGGGTTGAGACCCAGATTTTTCAGTTTGATGTCGGAGGGGTGTTGCGACTAAGAACCTTGGGCTTCATCAGAAAACAGTGGCAGTGTCTGGAATTTTTTTTTTCCTTGAGACCGTTTCACGTAGCCTAGGCAGACCTCAAAATCACTATGTAGCCAAGGATGAACTCAAGGCCTGCCTCCACCTCCAGTGTTGGGATTGCAGGCATGAGCCACCACTTCCCCTTTATGTAGGGCTAAGGACTGAACCCAGAGCTTGGCACTTGGCCAACGGAGCTATGTACCATAGCCTCTTTGTTTTCTAAATTATTCTGTAAAACCATGAGAGCTCGGAGGTTGGTTAAAAGCACATGCTTCAGCATCTGACTTTGAATCCCGGTACCCATGGAATAAGCTGAGCATCTCTCAAATTCATGCAACATTCCTGCCATGGATGGGGGACAGGGGAACAGAGACAGGAGAATCACTGGGGCTTGCTGGCTTCCTGCCTCAGAGTGAAGGAAGGTGACTAGATTAACTCTTTTCTGGCCTCCATGTCCACATTCACACAGACATACACAGACATTTTTCATCTTTTGTGGGCTAAGAACGGCATGAACATGATTTCTCCCCCAGAGAGTCGCATGAGTACGTGAGAAATACAAAGCACCATGGCTTGGCAAGTGGCTCGCTTAGCATGTACAAGGCCCTGGCAGTCCTCTCCCTAGCAACGCACACAGAGATTCAGGAGGAAAATCTCAGAAATCCAGTATCCTGGGGCCAGAGGAGGTGACCTTGTAGTTACAAATGCTTGACCTCAGCCCAAAGCACCCACATCAGCAGCTCACAACAGTTTTAGGAGACTGGATAGCTCAGAGGTTAAAACTGCTGACACCCTCTGGTCTCCACCACTTACACAGACTTATACAGGTAAGCCTTAAAAAAAAAATTCAGCGTCCAAGCTGAGCATGGTTGCCCCTTGCCTTTAATGTTAGCACTAGGGAGGGAGAGGCAGGCAGATCTCTGGGTACAAGGCTAGCCTGGTCTACAGAGCTAGCTGCAGAACAGCCACTTCTACCCAGGGAGCCCTGCCTCAAAAAAAAAAAAACAAAAAACAAAAACAAAACAAAAAAAAGAAAAACAAACATATATATTCCAATTTGAGTGCAAAAGCTTTCTCCAAAATGCACTCCTTTCCCCCTGTTTCTCAGCACAGACTCTTGGTGCATGGAGACCATTCTTTCTCCTGAGTTCCACTCATATCTGCCTCCTCCTTGACTACCCTCTGTCCAACTTATCCTTTCCCCAAAGGGCCCACTCCATCCAGTTCTGATCCTGCCCATCCCTGCTGAAATACACCTGAAGAAGGTATCACATACGGAAAACACACGCGTAGAACACCTAGAGATTCCAGGATCGGGTTGGAGAGATGGCTCAGGGCTTAAAAGCACTGGCTTCTCTTCCAGAGGACCCGAGTTCAACTCCCAGCACCCACATGGTAGCTCACAACTGCTTACAACTCCAGTTCCAGGTGTCTGGCACCTTCACAGGCAAAAGACCAATGCATATAAAAATAAATCATTAAAAACAATTCAAGGATTAGCTGGGCAGTGGTGGTGCACGCCTTTAATCCCAGCATTTGGCAGCCCGGTCAACAAAGCGAGCTCTGGCAGAGCCAGTATTGTTACACGGGGAAACCCTGTCTGGAAAAACCAAAAAGAAAAAATTCAGGATCACAGGATCCTTTTTTTTCCCCACCTGTAACTTGGAAAACGAAGGACATGACTGCTCTTAGGTATGATGGAGGAGGTTTATTGTAGAGAAAAGGGAGAGCATAGCCAGAGAAAGACATCTGGGAGAGTTCAGAGTGAACAGGACTGAGCTGGGCCCCCGTGAGAGAGTGGGGAGGGGAAAGCCAGGAGACCAAGAGGTCAGGACAGTAAAGGGTAGACAGAAGAACTGTGTAACCAAGCTAGCTGGGCTCTACACGGAAGGACAACTGGGGGAAGGGCAGCTCAACCTCGTCTGGAGAAGTTCAGGTAGGGATTGGGGTATGCTAGCTACACTCTACTAACAGGTAGGGACTGAGGAAAGCAGGGAGAACCTGGCTGCCAGGTCTGCTTTGATATGTTAAATAGGAACGTCAGCCTTTTGACCCGGGTTTAAGATTCAACAGGAAGTACATAGGAGAAGGGCCAGTTAGGACACGCACTCAGCGAAAGAAAAGTCTTTTATTTTTTTATTTTTCAGTGGTTACCAAGACCTATGTGCATGAATCCCTCTTTTTAGGAGGGCATCACACCCACTCCTTCCCCTACCTGGTTCAGAATACCTTCTAGAAGATACCAGAAAGAACAGCTAGAGGGTTGTGTTGATGGATCAGTCGGTACAAGGTCCTCGGTTTAATCCTCAGCACCTGAGCACTCAGGCTGTGGTAAGCCACGTACACCTAGAGGTGGCTTGCAGGGTGGGCAGGGAACTCTGCGTTCAGCGTTCTGCGAAGGGTGCTTAAGGGTTGACTTGAATTCCTCCACCACCCCTGCACCTTCTGGAATCCCGAAGCAAAACCGCAAAGAAGGCGCGGTGCTAAACAGGCAACCGCGCTAATGCCTGCGTCCAGTCCGACGCGCAGGGCACGCTGGGAGGAGTAGTTCTCTATTGCTTCCCAAAAATTGCCCCTACGAAGTCCCAACTATAAGTCCCAGAGTGCACTGAGCTCGACGGTCTGGCGGGCCAGGGTTCTCCAAGACCTATGAGCCGCTTCCTGCCAGAATGGACCGGTTGGAGTGCCAGAACTACGGGAAAGGCGC
The DNA here is from genome assembly GCF_018167655.1 of Microtus oregoni. Classification (NCBI taxonomy): domain Eukaryota; kingdom Metazoa; phylum Chordata; class Mammalia; order Rodentia; family Cricetidae; genus Microtus; species Microtus oregoni. Next base: position 40,454,707 of record NW_024543065.1, read on the forward strand.
ACCGTGGGGCGTGGCTTGGGGGAGGAACGCAGGGGAGTAAACCTGGTGGGGGTGCCTGGGAAACCCCAGGGAGACACAGAGTCGGGAGAAGCCCCCATCCAGATTGTCACAGGGAGACACGAGAGACCCACGAGACCGAGTCACAGAGAGATCCACAAAACCCTCACAACCAGATATAGTCATAGGGAGACACCGAGGAGACAGGCCCTCAGAGATGGAGAGTTACAGGGAGACACGCAGTGGGGAGGAACCTCCAGAGACGGAGAGCTGTAGGGAGAGACACAGTGGGGGAGAAATCTCTGAGACTCACGGGGAGATAGAGGAGGGAGAAACCCCAGAGAAGGAGCGGTCACAGGGAGACACCGAGGAGGGTGGGACTCCCAGAGACAGGGGAATGCGGAGGGCGAAAAGACCACTAGAGACAGAGTCACAAGGAGTGGGGAGGGATCCCCAAAGACAAAGAGGGTCACAGAGCCTAAAAGAAAAATCCTGAATGGGTCCGAGAGAAGGGGACAGAAGAAAAGAGGCATAGGAAAGGAGGGACAGGCAACTATTCAGGGAGAGCATCCCCTAGCGACAGAAGGGGAGAAATACAAAAGCAGGGAGTGACGGACATCGGAAAACGCTGAACTTAACGGGCAGAGAGGTGAAGCAGGGAACATATGTTAGTGGAGAAAAGACCGGGAAAGGCAGGAAGGTGGAGATGAAAACACTTCCAGTGCACCAAGTGGGGCATGAGGAGAGATGTGAGCAAGAAAACGAAAGAGGCAGATTGGGGAAATGGAGAGAAAACACAGAGGAGAGAAGAAAGAGAAGAAGAGACAAGAAACGGGAGAGAAAGGAGGGACACACCCAGAGGGAGGCGAAGCTGTAAATTCAGAGATCAGAGAGCAATAAAGAGCCTGCAGCATCACGGGGAGTGAGACGCTAGCCTCTCGGTTCATTCGGAAGTCCTCAACACTGAACACAAAAGTTTCTTGATTCAAGGATTAATATGACCAGAGAACCACAGATCTAGCCCAGATTCACGAGCCTGACAAGACCGACCCATGCAACTGAGTAGGGAGGAAAGTGGAGTGAGGGGGACCAGGATGACAGAATGGAATGGATTTGGGGGGAAGGGGATGGACAAGTGTAAGAGGATGTACCCTACCTGCATATAGCCTGCGGAATGGGTGTGTGCACGTGGAGAGGAGGGAGGGGACATCTGTCCGGGATTGGGGGGGGGGGGGCTCGTTGCTCCTTTAAGCTGAAACCCCGCCCCTTGGTCGTCATGGCAACGCCTCTCCCACCCCCCCCACCCCCCACCCCCAGCTTCTACATTTCAGCAGGTGCCGGGAGTCGGAGCTCCCGCCGCCGCCCGTGCCTGCGGCTCTTCGGTGCCCCTGCTTTCTGCTCTGACCCCACCCGCCTGCTCCCCCTTCGGTGCAGCCGGTGCCGGGGTGCTGCTTCCTACCCTGCTCCTCTCACCGTTAGGTGCCTCGCCCCTGTCCTTCCCATCTCTGAGTCTGCGGAGTCTCCCTTTCCCGTCCACCTGTTTCCTCAGAAAAAGGGCCAGATCGTGGTCCCTACTGCGTTCCTGGGGCCATGGCGGGTCTGGGCCCCGGCGGAGGCGACTCAGAGGGGGGACCCCGGCCCCTGTTTTGCAGAAAGGGGGCGCTGAGACAGAAGGTGGTCCACGAGGTGAAGAGCCACAAGTTCACCGCTCGTTTCTTCAAGCAGCCAACCTTCTGCAGTCACTGTACCGACTTCATCTGGTGAGGGAAGCGGACTGGGGGAGAGGGCTGGAGGAAGAGGGGACTAGAGGGTCAGTCATGTCACGCCTGTCCCCAAGCGATTGAGCAGAAAGGGGCTGTAGCACCCATTTTGGGCTCAAGGGTGTGTGTGGGGGGGTGGTGAAGCCTAGGTTCCTGGGTCTGAGGGAGGAGGGGCTGGAAGCTAGATTCCAGGGTCCAAGGGAAAAGGAGCTGGGACTAGAATTTCTTGGTTCTAATAGAAAGAGATTGAGACTCACACAGACACCTGGGTGAGGATGGGAAGCCGCAAACCAATGACTTGCAAAGGTGGGAGGGCCCTGGTACCCCTCTTTGCACTGACCTTAGATCCTTGATTCTTCCAGGGGCATTGGAAAGCAGGGCCTGCAATGTCAAGGTAAGAGCTGAGACCTGGACTCCTGGGACCCCCGAGGGTGGAGGCTGGGGCCTCACAGCTGAGGCGGCTGACACACGTGTTCTGTGGTCCCCAGAGAGGCGCGGGGGAGCCCTGGGCGGGGGGTGTGGCAGAGACACAGCCTGTGGTGGGGAGGGAACTCTGATGGCAGGGCCATGGCGGAGGTGGTGCTGGGGGCCCCTCCCTCGGCCGGCTCCAGGTGGGGACAGATATTTGGAGAATCTGTTTCCATGGGAACAGAGAGATTTGGAAAAGGGGAGATGAAGGGGGGGGGAAGGGGCTCGGAGATGCAAAGTCAAAGCCCCCCCCCCCCGACTACCGTTGCCATGACAACACCATCCATCCCTAAAGCAGGGGCAGGCCGGGTGGGGTCACTAATGGGCGGGTGGGGGCCGGGCGAGGGGGGCGAGTCCTAAAACACCAGCTGCCACTTGGCTGAGAACAGAGTGACTCAAGGTGGGGGGCGGGCCGAAGCAGCGCCCCCAGACTCACTTCTGTTCAAGTTGCTGCTGTCTGCTATGTCTAAGGATTTCTGTTTCTCTTCAAAACCCGTCTCTCTCCTTGCTTTCTTCTCTCTCTCTCTCTCTCCTTCTCTCTCTCTCTCTCCTTCTCTCTCTCTCTCTCTCTCTCTCTCTCTCTGTATGCGCACGTGTGCGCATGGGGGTTGTGTCACTGTGTTTCTCTGCCTCTTTTTGTCTTCCTTGAAGTCTATATCTTGGGGTTCTGCGTCCTGCTCTCTGCGTTGTGTCTGTCTTTCTCCATGTGGTCCTTGGTCTGAGTCTCTCCTCTGCCTTTTCTCTCTATTGGACTCTATGTGGGAATCCCTCTTTTTGTGGTCTTCTGTGGACTGAAATGCCTGGCTCTGAATTTGTGTCTATGGGGGTCTCTCCCTGCCTCTGTGTCTCTTGCATTCTCATCTCCAGTCTGCAGCTTTGTGGTCCACCGCCGATGCCACGAATTTGTGACCTTCGAGTGTCCAGGCGCTGGAAAGGGCCCCCAGACGGACGTGAGTGCCCAGACACCTGGTTCCTCCTCCTCAGGCCATGTCCCCGCCCTCACCCCCTCGGCGTCCGTCCCAATTTCTCTTTCTATTTTTAAGGCTGGGAGGGGAGGGGGGCTGGAGAGATAGGGGGAGCTAGTCTGGCCCAGATTCCTTGCCCTTGGCCTGAAAAGGGGGACTGAGAAGGGGCCTGGAAGAGGCTGGGGACACAGGTGAGGGCATAGAAAGGAAGCAGGGCTTGAAGGGACCAAAGTCATTGAAAGGATGAAGTTGTGATCGGCACCCGCGCACACAGACAACATACAGACACACAGACACACACACAGAGAAAGAGAGAGAGAGAGAGAGAGAGAGAGAGAGAGATTAATGCCAAAACCGAAATAGTAAAATAGGCAGAGAGAATCTCAGAAGATGGACAGAGATGCAGGAAAAGAGAAATTTGAAGTCGGGTGTCATGGCACAAGCCAGGTATCCTAGCACTTAAGAGGTGGAGGCAGAAGGATCTGAAATTGAAGGCCAACTTTGTCTCCATAGCAAATTCCAGGCAAGCCTGAGCTACATAGGACTTTTCTGAAGAGTGTGTGTGAAATAGGAAGTGGTAGAGACGTTTAGATGTCTAGGGAGACTCAGAGAGACCCCACAGTGCACAGAAACTTTGCAGATCCACAACCATCTCGCGCTGTTCCTCTGCACAGCAGTGTTGATAAGCACAGTCAACTCTGGGCACTGGTTTCTTTCCTCTTCTTCACTTTCTCATCAAGCCAATGATTCTTCCCCTGTTAAATGGAGCTGTGACCTAGCAGTGACCAGTGGAGCTGTCTGTGGTAATGGAGACGTTTTCTTTCTATGCTTGCCATCAGCAGCATGCAGCTGGCATGAAACAGGGATGCTGTGAGGAAAAGAAACCTAAACTCCGTTTTGCTCAGATCGATTTCAATTTGAACACCTACATGGTTGAACGGGGTAGCGTCAAACTAGACATTTCCAATCTTATGTTAGCGGTTCAATGGAGCTTATTTCTTCCCAGAGTTTGGTACAGGGCAAGAGATAGTCATATGATTCATAGACAAGGAAGATAGCAATCGGGAAGTTGAGGCAGGAGGATCATGAGTTTGAGGGCAGACTGGGCTAAATAGCAAGACACTATTTAGCAAGACAAAGAAAAGACAGGAGGAAAGATTCACGGAGGTTCATGAGGCACCTGCCTACTTGTCAAGTAAAGAAAACAAATTTGCATAAAGAATGTGACTACATAGAGCACATATTGAGCACCACTATGTACCAAAGCTAGGGTGTATTGTTGCCTGCCTGTGCACCTGCTTGCCTCCAACGCTAGCTGTGTCTTATGAGGTCCTGATTACATACATACTCATCAACTATTTTACACCCAGTGTAGGCTTGAATCCGTATAATTGCTCATAAGATTAGATTAGTTGCTTCTTCATCTGTTCCCATCTGAGCAGAGACTCTTGAACTAGAACACATGATCTGAATGCCAGTCCCTCTATGAATGAGGAATTATCTCTTACAGTCTTTCTTAAAAAAAATTTAAATACATTTTAAAGTCTTTTCTGTTTCTTTGGGAGAGATCAAAAAGTCTTTTTTGCTTCTTTTGGAGGTCTTGTTTTTGTTGTTTTGTTTGAAATAGCATCTCACTATATAGCCCTAGATGGCCAGGAACTTGCTGTGTAGACCAGGCTGACCACATAAAATCCATTTGCCTCTGCTGCCTGAGTGCTGGGATTAAAAGTATGCACCACCATGTCCCATGTTTTTCTCTGTTTTTTGTTTTGTTTTGTTTTGGTTTGGTTTTAGATAGGATCTCTCTATGTAGTCCAGGCTGCCCTTAAAACCCTATTCTACTGAGGACGCAGCCCCCCAAATGCTGAGATGACAGATGTGTGTCGAAACAGCTGGCTTAATTCCTTACAGTACATCTTAAGTTCGTGGGCTATAAAGTGAGGTGAGAATTGTGCCTAATTACGGGGTCATTTCCTAGTATCAGTTGCATCAAATCCTTGGGATAGTATCTGAAACAGAGTAAGGAAAATATTGGATCATCAAGATGGCTCAGCTGGTAAAGACATTTGCTGCCAAGGTGGGCAACCTGAGTTTCATCCCTAGGGCCCACACAGTAGAAGATGGAATTCCTGCAAGCTGTCCTCTGACCCCCACATGTGTGCCTACACATGCACACACACATGCACACTCACACGTGCGCGCACAAGTTCAAAACAGAAAACTAGGGACTGGAGAGGTGACTCGGTGGTTAAGAGCAATTGTTGCTCTTGTAAAGGACACAGGTTCAATTCCATGCGTCCAATGGTGGCTCACAACCATCTAATTCCAGGGGATCAAATGCCCTCTTCTGATATCTGTGGACACCAGGCACATACATGTGCAGCATATATATACATATATACATGCAAGCATGCATGCATACATACAGGTAAATCCCTCATTCATATAAAATCATAAATCTAAAAGGTAAAGATAGCAATCTCACTAAAATAAATGAAAGCCTGAGAATATCTTCACTTTCCTCCCTTTAGGATAATCTTTCCAATGCTTGCTCAGAGAAAGGTAAATCTGAGGCTGGGGCAGTAGCTCAGAAGCCAGAGCACCTGCCCAGAAGCCCTGGGTTCCATCCTTAACACTGTATAAACTGTTCATGGCAAGGGATGCGTGCATCACAGTGGTAGAGGCGGGAGGATCAGGACTTCAAAACATCCTGAGATACACAATAAGTTCCAAACAAGCCTGTACAAAGGACGGAAAGGAAAATCAGAGAGAAGGATGGTGAAAGGGAAGGAGGTAGGAAGGAAGAAGGAAGGGTGGAAGGGAGCAGAGGAAAGTAAAATAATTTTCTAAGAACCAGACATTACCCTGAGGGTGGAATATGGGTGGGGAAGGTAGTGGCTGATGTCCTAAATTCCTGAATAATTGGGCACTGGGCATTTAATGTCGCTTTAAGACTAGAAAGAATGTTTATTTCTATTTGACAGAGAAGGATGCTAGGACTCACAACTGGGAAATGAATTTCCTCCCCCCCCAATAATCATTCATCTGGGAAGTGACCTAGCTGATATTTGAACTCAGAGCTCTTCAGAGCCAGCAATAAAACCACTCCTAATAACCACAGCACCACAATAACTGCTGTCAGACAAGCAGCAGTGGGCCTGTCCCACATAATAAGTTCTGCTGTGAGTCTCCCATTAATCTAGTCAGGCCCTGTGGTGCCTGCTGTAACTGATTCTTGTCTCACATGGTGCCCGGTGAACCAGCCTGGAGGGAGGCAGCAAGCAGAGGACCTGGGGCTAAGGGTGGCTCACCTGTCCTTGGAGAGCAAGTTGAGGGAGAGATGGACTCTGGGGGCTCTCATGCCACTTTGTGGATAAGACCTTCCCTGAACACTCCTTTTTGAGTCTCCAACATCAGATTTTACTCCTTCTCATCTTCCTCCTTCTTCCCCTTTTTCTTCCTCCCACTCTTCTCTCTCCTTTCATTTTTTTCTCCATCCTGTTCCTTGGTTCTCTCCTCCCCTTCCTCTTTCTCATTTTCCTTCTTTCCTTCTTCTCCTTCGTCCTCATTCTCAACCTCCTCTTCCTCCTTCTCTTTTCTCCTCCTCTCTTTCCTCCTTACTCTCACCTCCTCCTCTTCCTCCTCTTTCCTCCTCATCTCCCCCCTCATTCTCTTACCTCCTCCTCTCTGTCCTCCTCCTTTCCCTCCTCTTTATTCTCACCCTCTTCCTCTCCCTCCTCCTCATTCTCACCCTCCTCTTCCTCCTCCTCTCCCTCCTCATTCTCACCCTCCTCCTCTCCTTCTTCCAATCCTCCTTCTCTCCCTCCTCCTCCCCTGCTGTCTCTTTCTTTCCAGCCCCCCCCTCCCCACCGCTTTTTTAAAATACTGGGATCAAACCCAGAGTCTCATGTATACCAGACAAGTGCTGTATCACCGGGCAACACTCCCAGCCCCTTTAAAATGTTAGACAGGGTATCACTAAGTTACCCAAGCTGGCTTTGAATTCTCTGTGTAGCTCAGACTAGCCTTGAATTTCTGATCCACCTGTCTCACTTCGAGAATAGCTGGGATGACAGGCTTATGCCACCAGGTCCCTACCGCTGCTTCATTTTCCTCCAAAACAGCCATGGACATTTGTCTTACCATACTATTTATTTATTTATTATTTACTGCGCTTACTATTCCATCCCCCTCCATTAGAAAGAAAAGAGAAATGTCAGGTGACGAGTGTTTTCATTGTTCTTATTTTTTTTAGATAGGGTTTTGAAGCTGCTCTGCAGCTAAAGGATGATACCTTGGATTCTTGACCCTCTGGCATGAACCACCACACCCAGTTTATGGGGTGCCGGGGAGCAGAGGATTCCATGAAGGCCAGACAGGCATTTCATAGTGCTAAATCTCTAGTCCCTCCACGCGACAGATTTCTAGTTGTGTGTATTCAGTGCTGGGCTTGACACACAGCAGGATCTCTATGAATTCGTGTAAAGGAGAGAGGTGGAGCAGAAAGCTGACGGATAGCGAGGCCAAAGGAAGAAAACCGAAAGGATGTTTCTCTGACTAGGGACACTTCTTTGTTGGCAGTTCTATCCAAGCATGGTGGTCCATGCCTACTACTATCTCAGTTGGAGGCTGGAGGATCAGGGGCTCAAGGTCAGCCTCCACTACATCTTGTTTAGGGCTGGCCTGGACTACATGAAACCCCATCTCATGGCTGGAGAGATGGCAAAGCAGTTTAGAACACTTGCTGCTCTTGCCAAAGCATCTGAGTTCCTTTCCCATACCCGTATTGGGAAGTTCACACTTCACGTAACATCAGCTCCGGGGCATCTGACGCCCTCTTCTGGCCTCCACCTGCACTTGCATTCCCGTGCAGACGTGTGTAGGCAAAAATAATAAACCATATTTTTTTTTCCAAAAAATCACCTCTCTTAAGATTTTAGGACCCTTCCCCAACCCTATTTCCCTAAATGGCTCTTCTCTGCCCCCAGGACCCTCGCAACAAGCACAAGTTCCGCCTGCACAGCTACAGCAGCCCCACCTTCTGCGACCACTGTGGGTCCCTCCTCTACGGGCTGGTGCACCAGGGCATGAAATGTTCCTGTGAGTGTGCCAACCAGGATGTCTGTTGCCCTAGCCCAGATCGGGGACTAGGGGGCGCTCCTTCTTCAGCCACAGTGCATCGTCTGGGTGGAGGGGAGATTTAAGGGGGAAACGGTGAGCGCCTGTGCCTGAAATACTAACTCCAGTTTTGTCCCTCCAGGTTGCGAGATGAATGTGCACCGACGCTGTGTGCGCAGCGTCCCCTCCCTGTGCGGCGTGGACCACACCGAGCGCCGTGGACGTCTGCAACTGGAAATCCGGGCTCCCACGTCAGATGAGATCCACATCACTGGTGAGGACTTGCTTCCTCAGTAGCCACGCCCTCAACCTATAGCTGAGGCTGGCTGAACTCACCTGGGGTCTTCTCTGTGGGGAACCAGCATACCACACCCCCACAGACACCGCCCACGTTTCTGACACCATCCCCACTGGGCTCCATCTATCCAGTCCCTTTCTAGCAGAAGACCTGTCTTCAGCCATTGTCTTGCAGCTGTGATCTCATGTATCCCAGGCTCATGTCTGTTTGAGAACTAGATATGTAGCAGATATGCAGGAGAGGCTGGTCTCTAACCTGTGGCCTACATGGCTCTACTTCCCTAATGCAGATATGCAGCACCATGCCAGGCTTGTGTGTGTGTGTGCGCGCGCGCGTGCGCGCACACTAGTACTGGGGATTGAACCTAGGAATTCATCGTGCTTATCAAGCACTCTGTCATTAAGCTATATGCCCACTCTCATCTCAGATTTCCAATTAGTGGCACATGTTCCAGACAACAGGCCTTACGTCCTGGATATAGGTGGTAGAAAGATAAATCCTAGAGAAAGGAAACTGACCTTAAATTCTGTTTTTAAGAATATTGTTTTTAGATGTATTTATTTTCTGTGTGTGAGTGTTTTGCCAGAATGTATGCATGAGCACCATGTGAGTACCTGGTGCCCATAGAGGCCAAAAGAGGGTGTCAGATCCCCTGGAACTGGAGCTATAGTAGCCAACCACTATGTAGGTGCTGGCAACCAAACTTAGGTGTTCTGCAAAACAAGTACTCTTAATGACTGAGCCATCTCTCCAGCCTCTATTACTTTATTCTTTATTTTTTGAAGATTTATTTATTTATTTATTATGTATACAATATTCTCCTGGTATGTACGTGCCAGAAGAAGGCACCAGATCTCATTACAGATGGCTGTGAGTCACCATGTGGGTGCTGGGAATTGAACTCGGGACCTCCGGAAGAGCAGGCAGTGCTCTTAACCTCTCAGAAATCTCTCCAGCTCTCTCTTTTAAACATTGATTTATCTGTCAGGTACACGTGTACATGTATGCACTGTGTGTTACAGCGAATATGTGCAGGTCAGAAGACAATGGGAAGAAGTCATTCCTTCCTGCCATATCAGAGGATCAGGATTGGTGGCCGGCACCTTTACCATTTAGCCGTCTTGCTGGATGTGAACCTGCATTCCTTAATCACTGGCTGTGGGAGGGCTGGGAGCTATTTCTTGGATCTCTAACTCAAGAAGTCATCTTTCCTTGCCTTCTACCTTCAGTTGGTGAGGCCCGGAACCTCATTCCCATGGACCCCAATGGTCTGTCTGATCCCTATGTGAAACTGAAGCTCATCCCAGACCCTCGGAACCTGACGAAACAGAAGACGAGGACTGTGAAAGCCACGCTGAATCCCGTGTGGAACGAGACCTTCGTGTTGTGAGCTCTGGGGCTGTGATGACAGAGGAGGATCTGAGAGTCCCAGAGTGCTTGGGGGCAGGGTATTAGGGTAGAGGAAGTCTCTAATAAGAGACAGGAGAAGGTGGGAGACAGGAATGGAATGATAGAGGAAGACAGGGATTGAGGAGCTGAGAGACAGGTCTCTGGGTACTTACTCCCCCTCAGTGCCCTACATGTCAGAGTGAGGAGGACAGGTCTCTTAAGAAGCAGGCAGAGGGGCTGGAGAGATGGCTCAGTAGTGAAATGTGAGTACTACTCTTGGTGAGGAACTGGGACCTCAGCACCTGCATGGCACAGCCACTTGCAATTCCAGTTCCAAGGGACCTGGTGGTCTCTTCCGGCCTGTACAGACACCAGGCACACAGGTGGTCTGTAGGCATGTGCCGGCAAAATGTTCATACACATTCAAAATATTTAAATTGTTAAGGAAGCAGTCAGAGAGAATGAGCGGGCAGGATGATGGATACACAAGTGCTCAGACAGGCTGTCAGAATATGTGAGAACAGAAAGAGAGAGAGAGAGAGAGAGAGAGAGAGAGAGAGAGATTCAGAGAAGAGTCCAGAAGTAGGGTGGCACAGACAGAGAAGGAGAGAGGAACAGACAGACAGACACAACTAGGAAGGTCAAGAGGCTGGGCATAGTTGTGCATGCCTATAATGTAACTCAACTTGGGAGTTGAGGCAAGTTCAAAGCTAGCTGGAATGATATAGAGAGGCTTTGTTTCAAACAAATAAACAAAAAAACCAAAAGAAAGAAAAGGAGTGAGGGAGAGAGGAAAGATAGAGAGAGAAGAGAAGGAAGGAAAGAAACAAAGAGGAGAGGAGGAGGGGAGTGACAAGGACAGAAAGGGAAGCCAGGACATGAGGACAGAGACCCTGTGAGGAGGAGCACAGAAAGTCAGAGTAAAGAGAGAAAAGGGGCAGAGAACTGATGGGAAGGGACCAAGAATTTGAGAGGAATGGAGAGAGCTTGTGATAGCTATGTTTATAAACAGTGACAGTAGGGGAGGCTCTCTGAGGGTCAGAGTTGGGAAAACCTCCAGTGCCTGGGATAAAAAGAAATGGGGAGCCATGGCTTTGGCTCCTCACTCTGCTTCCTCCCTTCCCACAGCAACCTGAAGCCAGGGGATGTGGAACGCCGGCTCAGTGTGGAGGTGTGGGATTGGGATAGAACATCCCGAAATGATTTCATGGGTGCAATGTCCTTTGGCGTCTCAGAGCTCCTCAAGGCCCCTGTGGATGGATGGTGAGCAGCAGGGCTGGGCTGGTGGTGGACCTGGGTGTCACCTTCTCTTTCCATATGTGGTCTCTCTTTTAGGCCACCATCTTTTCCCCCTTTATCTTCCAACATAGCTCCTCCCCTTTCTCCTCTTCCTCTTCTCTCCCTCCCGCCTCTCCCCTCTCTCCGTATCTCACTCTTTCTCTCTCTCCATCTCTGTGTCCGTCTTTCTGTGTCACTTACCTCCCTTTGGATGTCTTTGCCTCTCCCATGGGTGCCCTGCTTCCCCCATCCCTGCCCGGCCCTGGTCTCCGTCTGTATGTCAGGTACAAGTTACTGAACCAGGAGGAGGGCGAGTATTACAATGTACCGGTGGCCGATGCTGACAACTGCAGCCTCCTCCAGAAGTTTGAGGTACCCTGACCGACTGACTGGCTTCCCCCAGGGGAGCCCAGCCCAGCCTCCCCATCTTCAGTGCTGGCTTTGCCCTCTATCCCTGGTAGATCACTGGGACTGGGACTACAATTCCCAGAAGACTCCAGGGCTCCTTCCTCAACTTTTCTTAGGGGTCTAGGCCACAGGGTCTCATGGGAATTGTAGTTCTCCATCCCCATGACTTTGGGGTATTAGGTGCCCCTGTGGGCCTTTGCTCTAGGGCAATTACCTATCTCTCAAGGGGTTCTGACTGTGACTTTTCTTCTCCTTCAGGCCTGTAATTACCCCTTGGAATTGTATGAGGTGAGTATCACTCATTATCTTCCTGATTCCTGTCTTCAATTTTGCACACATAAGTTGACCACCTACTTTGTGTTTGTTGAATAATATCAGTGACTACATGAGGTAGGGCCACCATCATAGGTATTTGAGTTCAATTACAGGTCCTGAAGTCTTAGTCTACCCCGAAGAGTGAGCAGTCAGTGAGGCTTCTGCTTGAATTGGCCCTTGAGCTTTGTGTCTCTGTAGTGAGGACACTTTCTCTTCATTCACTCATTTGGTCATTGAACACTATTTCCTGAAGCATGGCCAGCAAAGAATCAGGCCATTCCCTAGGGCTCCTCTCTAATGAAGGAGACAGCTTGAGACATCAGAATGAGGATGTGTTTGATGGTGGAAATAGCTTCAGGCATCAGGGATAGTCTGAGAGTCAGGACAACTTCCTAGAGAGTGCTGATGGGTGGGAGGAGGGAAGAATGCAGGGAAGGAGGCAGTGTGACTCTTCCCCTCCTTTGCTCTTTCAAACAAACAAACAAACAAAAAGCACATTTCTGCATACAGGGCAAGGGTCTAGTCCCTGGGGATCCCTATGCAGCCAACAAAACAGTCCTTCCTTCCTCCATCCAACTCACCCATGATGTAAGACATGATTCTGGCCTGGTGGTGCCTGCCAGCTATCCTAGCTACTCCGAAGGCTGAGGCAGGAAGATCACAAGTTCATGGCTTGCCATCTACAGAATGAATAGACAGCCTGAGCTATAAAGTGAGTTCAAAGACAGCAGGGTAAATTAGTGAGGCCCTGTCTCAAAATGGAAAGTGAAAAAAAAGGGAGGGGGGCTGAAATTATAGCTTAGCAATTGAATTCTTTTCTGGAATCCACTAATGAGGGACTGGGGTGTGACTCAATGGTAGAACCCCTGCCTAGAATCCCCTGTGAGGGGCTGGGGTGTGGTTCAGTGGTAAAGCCCCTGCCTAGAATCCCCCAGTGAGGGGCTGGGGTGTGGTTCAGTGGTAAAGCCCCTGCCTAGAATCCCCCAGTGAGGGGCTGGGGTGTGGCTCAGTGATAGAGCCCTGCCTAGGATCCCCTAGTGAGGGGCTGGGGTGTGGTTCAGTGGTAGAGCCCTGCCTAGGATCCCCTAGTTAGGGACTGGAGGTGTGGCTAAGTGGTAGAGCCCCTGCCTAGAATCCACCAGTGAGGGGCTGGGGTGTGGCTCAGTGGTAGAGCCCCTGCCTTGAACCCATGAAACTCCAGATTCAGTTCTCTTACTATTAAAAGCTAAAAGTGCATGACAGTATGTTAGGAAGTCATAAGCTATAGGGAGCACAATGAGCACTGAGTAGCATTGGGAATTCTGTTGGTAATACTGCAATCTTCTTCGAGAAGCACTGGGAATTCTGCTGATAATAATGTGAGCTTGCAGTAAGAAGATTGCCCGAGAAAGGGACTGTTGGGCAAAGATCTAAATGAAGCAAGATAAAGAGTGCGGATCCCCAGAGAAGGGTCTTGCAACAGAGGGAGGGGCATGTGTGAGCCCTTGAGGTAGGAGCCAGGTAGGAGGGCTGGGAGCAACAAGGACAGTGAAATTTGGTCAAAGGATGTGGGGGAAGGAAAGGAGATGGCATCAGAGAGAATGCTGTGTCATTCCTCATGAGGATGTCTGATTTTAAGCCAAGCAAAAATGGAGGTTTCTGGGCGGAGCTGTGTTGTATCCTGAGATAATTTAAATATTAAACTGGGCGTGGTGGCACGTGCCTTTAATCCCATCATCCTGGAGACAGACAAAGACAGGTAGATTTATGTGAATTTGAGGACTGCCTGGTCTACACAGAAACTTCCAGGCCAGCCAAGGCTACACAGTGAGACAATCTGAAGAAAAGGCGGTGGGTGGGTGGGAGGACTCATATAACCCAGGATAGCCTCAAAATCACTATGGAGCTGAGACTGGCCTTAAATTTCTGATCTTTCTGCCTCCCTCTCCCTAGTGCTGGGGTCACAGGCATGTGTCACCATACCCAGTGTAGACTAACTGCTTAGTCCATGAGTACCAATGATTAGTATGACTGTGTGTGGTGTTTTCCACAGCTGTCTCCACAACCAGTAAGCACACATTAGTGTCACCAATGCAGACCTACTATGTGACATACCAGGGCTGCACAAAGAAACCCTGTCTCGAAAAACAAATAAAGTCCCCGAGAGGCTGGAGATAGAGCTCACTTGCCTAGCTTGTTCAGGCCCAGTGCTGGGTGAAAAGGGGCATGCTGGGTACTGTTCTAAGAGATTTGCGGATGTTAATCACCAACTCTTGCTAACTCTATTGGAAATTACACCTATTACACTTACATTATAGATGAGGTTATAAAGCGATGCCCTTGGTGATTGGGCCCCAAATTCAGAAGGTCAGACTGCACCTCTGCGTAAGAACACATCCTGTAGGAACTCCTTCTTGAATCCAGGTTAGATGGCTTGTCTGTGTAATCCTAGTACTTGGGAAGCAGAAGCAGGCAGATTGAAGACCTCAAGGCACATGGCAAGTTTGAGGCTGGTCTGGGCTACATGAGCTCTTGTCACACAAAAATGCAAATACTCCTACTTTCTGTCCCTTTCTGTCTTCGTCCGTCCGTCCATCCGTCCATCCGTCTCTCTATCTCATATATGTGTGCAGTTTTTCTTGAACCTGGCTCTGCTCCAGGCGCTGTGTCTTGGAGAACAGACTGCCCTGTAGGATCTCCCAGGGAGTAAGGCGACAGTCACACTGATGGGGAGTTGCTAATTACTCCGAGCCACGCAGGAGCTGTCCATGGTAGCCAGGGGCCTCAAGAGAGGCGTCTGACCCTGCTAAAGCCACCAGGAGACACCTGCGAAGGAGACACTTGATTCTGATCAAAAGAAGGAACAGATTGCAGGAGATGGGACAGGACAGCCTTTAAGAAGACTCGGTGTCACCTCCCGAGGCTTTGAGGGGAGACAGAGGACTAGGCAAATGAGGCCAGGGTTTATATCATGGAAAGAAAGGGAGGGGAAGAGAGAAGGACATTCAGGACCGATCAGAGCCTGGTTTTGAAGCTGCAGGGAATAAAATCTTAATACACGGAAGCTGTTAGAGGCTTTGAAGGCAAAGGGAAGGTATGACCTGATTTATTTATTTTTAAATTGGTCCTTCTGCCTGCAGAGCAGAGAACATATCAGAAAGAATGGCAGTGGATATAGAGGGACCCATGTGGCAGCTGTTGTAGTTCAGTCATGGGACCCCCAACTCTGCTCCCCCCTCGAGAGGTGGAGGCACGAAAGGATGAGAACACTCCATCACCAAAGCTCAGTGTTGTCCTCAGACCAATGTCCTCAGGCTGTGTCCCCTTGGATCTTGTTTCAAGTCTAAGTTCTCAGGCCCTATTTCCAGAAAACCTGGAAATGAGACTCAGGTGGTTTTTTTTTTTTTTCTTTCTTCTGATCCCTCAAGGAGTTCTGGTTTAGTGGCTAACAGGTGCAAATCTATAAATGTGAATTCTTTGGATCTGACTAGGTGTTAGTTAAATAATATGTCCATCAGCTATGGAGAATCCTGCCTTCCCTCGCTCCCTCACTCCCTCCTTCCCTTCCTTTTCTCTCCTTCCCTCCCCTCTACCCCCCCCTACTCTCCCTTATCTTCTGAGACAAGGTCTTGTGGCAGCCCAGACTGGTCTTATGCTCTCCATTCTCCTTCTTCTGGTTCCCTAGTGCTGGGATTACAGGTGAGCATAGCCAGAGAATGTTCTTAACCTAACACAGAATGAGGACAATGCTGTTTTCTCTCCATTCTGTCTCTCTTGGTCCTTTTCATTTGGGGGTGCTGTGTCCCTTGGGGACTTCTCTAGGGTCTGACTGTCTCTGAATCTCTCTTTTCTTTCTCACAGAGAGTGCGGATGGGCCCTTCTTCCTCCCCCATTCCTTCCCCATCCCCCAGTCCCACGGACTCCAAGCGATGTTTCTTCAGTGCCAGTCCAGGACGCCTGCATATCTCTGACTTCAGCTTCCTCATGGTTCTAGGGAAAGGCAGTTTTGGGAAGGTTAGATTCCTGGGATTCTGGAGGGAGGGGAGGAGGCCTGCAGACAGGTTGGATTTCTATTCTTTAGGGAGGAAGTTTGGGGGGGGGGATGTACTAGGCTCCTGAGTCCCTAAATGGAATTAGGCTAAGATTAGATATCTAGGGGCTGGAGAGATGGCTCAGTGGTTAAGAGCACTGGCTGCTCTTCCAGAGGATCCGGGTTCAATTCCCAGTACTCACACGGTGGCTCACAGCTCTCTATAACTCTGCACTGGCTGCTCTTCCAGAGGACCCGGGTTCAGTTCCCAGTACTCACACGGTGGCTCACAGCTCTCCATAACTCTATTTCCAGGGGATCCAACACCCTCACAAGGACATGCAGGCAATCTGAATATTTCTGCTACATACTGGGCTGTTAACCAAAACTGGGCTGCCACCAAAATAGCAAAGCAGATAAAGGCGCTGGCCACCAAGCCAGACTACCTGAGTGCGATTCTCAGGACCCATGTGGCAGGATAGAGTAGACTACCCCAAGTTGTCCCTGACTTCCACACACTCACTGACACTCCTGTCCCTCCCCGTAGCAAACATGCCAGCACTCTTCTGAAGGGGAGTAGACACGACTGCAGAATATCCGGTCCTCTGGGAGAGGAGGAAGGGGCTATCATCCTGTCTTCTGTATGAGGAGTGGTGCATGTCCCTGCGGTCTGGAGTTTCTCAAATGGACTGGTCCTTTCGGACATCTGTTTGTAGGTGATGCTGGCAGAACGCAGAGGTTCTGATGAACTCTATGCCATCAAGATCCTGAAAAAGGATGTCATAGTCCAGGACGATGATGTGGACTGCACCCTAGTGGAGAAACGTGTGCTGGCACTGGGAGGCCGAGGTCCCGGAGGCCGGCCCCACTTTCTCACGCAGCTTCATTCCACCTTTCAGACACCGGTGAGGAAGGAGGGATGGGGGTCATGGTTCAGAAGGCTGAGTTCAGGGAAAGGCAAAAAAAACCCCTTGTGATCTGAGAGGATGTGGTCAGTGCTGAGAGATGGCTCTCTGGGTAAGAGCGCTGGCTTCACGAGTGTGAGGGCCAAGTGGGAATCCCAGTCCTCACTTAAGAAGTCAGATATGGCTGTGCAGTGGTGGCGCACACCATTAATCCCAGCACTCGGGAGGCAGAGGCGGGTGGATCTCCGTGAGTTCGAGGCCAGCCTGATCTACAGAGAGAATTCCAGGACAGGCTTCAAAGCTACACAGAGAAACCTTGCTTTGAAAACAAAACAACAACCAACCAATAACAACAACAACAAAAATGAGGATACAGCTGTGTATTCTGTGGCCTCAGCATTGCGGGGGTGGGGGGTGGGATGGGGGGTGGTCAGAGACAATAGGTCCAAAGATAGCCAGGCTTGTCACTTTGGTGAGCTTCCAGTTCAGAAAATGACCCTGTCTCAAAGCAATAAGAGAGCTAAGAGACACCATTACTGCCACATGGGACACATTGGTTCACACGCCTTCACACTCACATGCATGTAACCACACTTATAGATCACATATAACTACGAATAAATTGTTAAAATGAATAAGTCTGGAGGTGATGCACACCTTAAATCCCAGCACTCAGGAGGCAGGGGCAGGTGGCTTTCTGAGTTGGAGGCCAGCCTGTTCTTCAGAGCAAGTTTCAGGACAGCTAGAGCTACAATGTGAGACACCATCTCAATAAAATAAAATAAAAATAAAGAGATGAATGAGTGATCTGGAAGGATGGCCCAGCAGTGAAGAGAATGGGCTGCTCTTGCAGAGCTCCTAAGTTTGGTTCCCATGGGTACCAGATGCGCAGTGGCTCCTAACCACTTGCAGCTCTAGCTCCAGGGGGTGCTGATGCTCTGGTCTCTGGGGACCCCTGTGATCATATGCACATACCTGCTCCAATACCTAATTTAAAATCATTTTAAAAATTAATTTTATTTATTTTTAATAATTTTTTTTTTTTATGAGACAAGGTTACTTTGTGTGGCACTGGCTGTTCTGGAACTCACTCTGTAGACCAGGCTGGCCTGGAATTCAGAGATCCATCTGCCTCTGCCTCCTGAGTGCTGGGATTAGAGGTGTGTGCCACCGCCTCCCATAAATTTAAAAATGAATGAATATGGTCCTACAAGAGGGATCCAGTGGGGTGGGGTTGCTGGTGCCATGCAGGGCATGGTCAGAGGACGAAATCTGAGTGGGTGTGGTCTGAAGCTTTGTGGTTCCTGTGAACTCAATTTCCAATGCTTGTAGTCAGTGTTCTATGGCTTTGAGCTGAGAATAAGTTAGATGGGATTTTTTTTCCCCTTGAGACAGGGTCTAGTGTATTCCAGGTTTGTCTTGAACATGCTATTTATAGAGGATGAGCCTGTTGATGCCATGCTGGGGATCGAACCAGGGCTTTGTGAATGCTAGGCAAGTTTTCTACCAGACAAATTGTATCCCCAGCCCTTAGTGATGTCTTCTAATTGGACATGCCCAGAATGGTTGGGCTTCCAGGGTGAGCTCATTACTTTTGGATTCTGACTGAAGTATGAGTCACAAAAGGGAGTTTCCCTGAGACTGAGGGATTAAACAAGAAGTTAGAATCCTCGGGGCTTGGGGAGGGTATGACTTCACTTTCCCTGGTCTCTGACCAAGCAAAAATTAATTGCAGGCAACTGAGTGTAGTGGCCTACATTTGTCATCCTGGCCCTTGGGAGGCAGAGGCAGGATCTCTGTGAGTTCAAGGCCAGCCTGGTCTACAGAGTGAGTTCCAGGATAGGTTCCAAAGCTACACAGAGAAACCGTGTCTCGAAAACAAAACAAGGAAACAAAAACAATAGGAGAGATGGCTTAGTGGGTAGGAACGCCTGCTGTGCACACGTGAGGACCTAAGCTTGAGTTCCCATCACCCATGTAAAAAGCCAGCTGTGGCTTCATGAGCCCCTGTACCACCAGTACTGTGGGGGTGGGGACGGAAACAGTGTCACAGGGGGTCTTTATTGGGTGCCACCTTAACTCTGGGTTCACTAACAGACCCTGTCTCAGGGAATAAGGCAGAGAGTGATTGAGGTGTGCATCCTGTTTTCTCTGACCGCATACATGCACACATACACGTATGTGCACACACGTCTACAGTTTCCCCCTAGAGAAATAAAAACTGAGAGCTGCAGAGAAAGCTGGCCACCGTTGGTCCCAGACAGCCAGAGCTACACTTGCGTATGGCTGCAGCATGAGATTCAGTGTTCCTGGATTTCAGTCCAGTCCTGTGGGTCTCTTAGAAAATCAGGTAATCAGAGTAACAGAGACAGGGCTGCGGAGATTCTGAGGTGGCAGGGTTAGCATCTTGGAGCTTGCCTCTGTGTTTGTCCAGTTCCTCTGGATTAGTGGCAGAGTGAATTGGGAGGTTTCCATGTCTGTCCCAGGTGGGCAGGAGGAAAGAGCTGTTCTTAGATCCCTGTATTCCCAGCACTTGGAAATCAGAGGCAGAAGGATTATGAGTTCAGGATTATCCTCAGTTACACAGTGAGTTCAAGGCCAGCTTGGGCTACAGGAGACCATCCTTGTCTTTTTATTTGTATGTTTGTGATACAGGATTTCTTTGTTTTAGCCCTAGTCATCCTGAGACTTGCTCTGTAGACCAGGCCGATTTCAAACTTAGAGATTTGTCTGACTCTGCCTCCCAAGTTCTAGGATCAAAAGCATGCACTACCACTAACCTTGTCTTTAAACAAACAAACAAACAAACAAAAAATAGTTTGGGGCTGGAGAGATGGCTCAGTGGTTAAGGGCATTGCCTGCTCTTCCAAAGGTCCTGAGTTCAATTCCCAGCAACCACATGGTGGCTCACAACCATCTGTAATGAGGTCTGGTTCCCTCTTCTGGCCTGCAGGCACATACACAGAATATTGTATACATAATAAATAAATAAATATTAAAAAAATAGTTTGGAGCTAGGGAGATGACTAAGCAGTTAGAGACACCGCTCTTGCAGAAGACCCAGGTTCAGTTCCCAGCATCCACATGGTGGAATCTCCGGGTCCTTGGCATCGATTGATTGTCCTCTTCTGACACTCAAAGATACCAGGTGCAAATGTGGAGACATGTATACATGTAGGCAAAACACTCAAAAAATAAAAAAGGCGGTTGTGGTCCAGCCCTTTAATCCCAACTCTTGGGAGGCAGAGGCCGGCAGATCTCTGTGACTTTGGGGCCAGCCTGGTCTACATAGAATGTTCCAGGACAGCCAGAGCTACACAGAAAAACCCTGACTCAAAAAACCAAAACCAAACCAAATCAAAACAATAAAACTTTTCTGTCCAGGTGTGGTGTGTCCCTGACACTAAGCCACACCTACTGTTCCTCAGGACCGCCTGTATTTCGTGATGGAGTACGTCACTGGAGGCGATTTAATGTACCACATTCAGCAGCTGGGCAAGTTTAAGGAGCCCCATGCAGCGTAAGTCTCAGCAACAGTGAAGGGAGTGGGAGGCGGGAGGGGGTGGTCTTGTCACTGACCTTCCCACTTCCCATGTGCTCCTCCAGATTCTATGCTGCGGAAATTGCAATAGGCCTCTTCTTCCTTCACAACCAGGGCATCATCTACAGGTCAGTAGCCCCAGCACTTTCCTTGGAGCGAAAATATGGATGCCATTCCAACACATAGCTCTGGATTGCTGAATGCTAGTTGCTTTGGGTTTTGCATCCCATTGCTGTTCTAAATTGCACCACAAGGGGGTTGGAAAGATTGTTCAGCAGAAGACAGAAGTCAACTGCCTATAACTCCAGCCCCAGGAGATATGACATCATCTTTTTGTTTGTTTGTTTGTTTTATTTTTCGAGACAGAGTTTCTCTGTGTAGCCATGGCTGTCCTGGAACTCCCTTTGTAGACCAGGCTGGTCTTGAACTCACAGAGTTCCACCTGCCTCCGCTTCCTGATACTGGGATTAAAGGCGTGCAGTACCACCACTCAGCCATGACATCCTCTTTTGCATCCTTCCCCAGGCACCTGGACACACACACACACACACAATTTTTTGAATCTAACAAAAGCTACCTAGGGACACTGGGCAGGAGTAATGCATGCCTTTAATCAAGCACTCGGGAGGAAGAGGCAGGTGGATCTCTGTGAGTTTGAGGCCAGCCTGGTCTACAGAGTGAGTTGCAAGACAGGCTCCAAAGCTACAGAGAGAAACCTTGTCTCAAAAAAAAACCAAAACAAAAATCAAAACAAAACCAAAAACAAGGAAGGGAAAAGTTTGGTTTGGCTCACAGTTTCTATCACTGAGGAAAAGTCAAGGCTGTTCACACCCACAGGTAAAAGTAGAGAGCAATGAATTAATTCACGAAGCTGGTGTCCTGCCTAGAGTGGTTCCACCCACAGTAGACTAGGTCTGCCTGTCTAAACTAAAGTAATCAAGAAAGTCTTCGCAAATATGTGCACTGGCCAACCGGCTCTAGACAATTCCCTCACTGAGAGTCTCTTTCTGGAGATAGTGCATTGTATCAAGTTGACACGGAACGCTGACCATCACACTACTCTTTCGCAATTCTCCCTTGTACTCTCACCTTCCAGGGACCTCAAGTTGGATAATGTGATGCTGGATGCTGAAGGACACATCAAGATCACAGACTTTGGCATGTGTAAAGAGAATGTCTTCCCTGGGTCCACAACCCGAACCTTCTGTGGGACCCCAGACTACATAGCACCTGAGGTAACCCTGAGCCTGCTGCTCTGTGAACATCTGTCAGTGGGTGCAATTGTCCTTGGTTTGTGGGCATCTTACCAGTCCCCATCTATGGTTGTCTCCACCACTGCCTTGAGTGGAGAGACACATAGGCTGAGTACTTTAAGTCACGGAGCTGGTCACTTTCATGTTAAGAGCAGAAAGCAATGTGTTCACATATGTGCTCAGTGCTCAGCCCATACAGCTTTTACTATTCCTACACTTTAGGCTTTCCTGCCTAGGGAATGGTACCACTCACAGTGGTCTAGATCTCCCTCCTTCAAGCGGGTAAAGCCAGCAGAACTAGAGGATGAGTAGTGTACAGGAGTAGGATCGGCGTGTAGGAGCGTGAGTAGAGCATGCACTATTCCCAAGTGGAGAAGGTGGAGACTATTTCTAGTATATTCTGAGTGGGAAGGCCTGAGAACACTATGCCTGCTGTGAGGCTTTGTCTCTTCTGTGTGCTGGCTGGGTGGGGCTTACCCTTTGGTACGGAATTGAATGGCAGCTCATTGATAGTACATGTAGCTTTGCTGTTGAATTTTAAGGAGCTCTTTCCATTTTTCTAGTGTGTGTTTGTATAGTGACATGTATATGCATGTTTGCATGTGTGTGGGCACATTTGTGCAGGCATGCAGAGGCCCAGGGTTATGTTAGGAACCCTCCACCACTCTTCTGTTTTATTCACTGAAGCAAATTTTCTCAGTCAAACCCAGAGTTTTCTGATATAGCTAGTCTCCCTAGCCAGCTTGTACTAAGGGTTCCTTGCCCCCACCTTCCAAGGCTGGAATCATAGATGGGTCACTACACCCACCTGGCATTTATGTGGGTTCTGGGGATTCAAACTCTCGTCCTCACACTGATGTGGCAAGCAGTTTTAACCACTGAGTAATCCCTATAGCTCACCGTCTTTATTTTTTGCTTCCTTCCTTCCTTCCTTTCTTTTTTTTTTTTTTTGAGATAAACTTTTTCTGTGGTTTTGTTGGTTTTTTTTTTTTTTTTTTTTTTTTTTTTTTTGGTTTTTCGAGACAGGGTTTCTCTGTGGTTTTGGAGCCTGTCCTGGAACTAGCTCTTGTAGACCAGGCTGGTCTCGAACTCACAGAGATCCGCCTGCCTCTGCCTCCCGAGTGCTGGGATTAAAGGCGTGCGCCACCACGGCCCGGCTTGTTGGTTTTTCAAGACAGGGTTTCTCTGTGTAGTCCTGGCTGTTCTGGTTCTTGCTTTGTAGATCAGGTTGGCCTCGAACTCCCATAGATCTGCCTGCTTCTGCCTCCCGAGTTCTAGGACTAAAAGTGTGTGCCACTGTGACTGGCCTAGATAGGTTTTAAAATATTAAGTTTATTATTACTTTGTGTACGCATGGGTATACATGTCACAGCATGTTTGTGGGGGTTATAAGAAAACTTTACAGGGCCTGTTCTCGCCACTTAAAAAAAAAAGTATTGCATTTACGAGTGTGTGTGTATGTGTGTGTGTGTGTGTGTGTGTGTGTGTGATAGGTAACATGGTAACATATGGAGGTTTCTGGGGATCCAATTCTAGCCATCAGGCTTTATGTGGAAAGGGCCTTTTTATCTGCTGTTATCTTGCCAGCCCTTAGGTAGCCTTTATATCTGACCGCAAAGGAACATTGCACGTATATAAACATCATTTCCTGGATTTTCCAAAGGGTGGAGCTCTTGCTAAAATATTTAGAGTGGAAAATATTTGTGTCAAAAACACTTGAAATAGGTCAGGATCTAGAGAGAGAGAGAGGCCAGAGGAGTTCTGCACATCTTAAAGTAGCCACAGCCAGGCACAGTGCCACATATCTGAATTCCTAACACGCAGGAGGTGAAGGCAGGAGAATAAAGAGTTTAAGGTCACCCTTCAATACATAGTTCAAAACTAGCCTGAACTGCGTGAGACCCTGTCTCAAAAAATGTCACTCTTTACTTTCTCTTTTAGATCATTGCCTATCAGCCGTATGGGAAGTCTGTTGACTGGTGGTCTTTTGGGGTCCTGCTGTATGAGATGTTGGCAGGACAGGTAAGGGGAAGTGCCGATGTGTTGACTTGATTACATTGAGTGGATGCTCCTTTT
Source organism: Microtus oregoni (assembly GCF_018167655.1). NCBI lineage: Eukaryota > Metazoa > Chordata > Mammalia > Rodentia > Cricetidae > Microtus > Microtus oregoni. The sequence continues at coordinate 40,478,487 of NW_024543065.1, forward strand.
TGTATGGCATGATTCTTGAAGGAAGCGGAGTCCAGTCTAAGAAAACGTGCTAGTAGTGCTAAACCGCAGGAAGCTGGGGCAGGACAGCGCTGTCCACGGTCCTGAAACATTGGCTTAGCCCTGTCAGTTTGGCTTTTGTTTCATCCTTTTCCTGTGGACCTCTTTAGGTCTGATGAACCATATCACCACTCCCCAGAACAAAGTGATATCCGTGGTATGAACATGGGAAGGATGTCTTTAAATTCAAAAGATTACTGTGTGTGTTATTATATGCCTATAACTTCAAAACTTGGGAGGTGGACATAAGGGGATTAGGAGTTCCGAGTCATCGTTAGCTACCTAGCCTGGCTAAATGAGACCCTGTCTCAAGACAAACAGATAAACAAACAAACCTTTACTTCATATCGCATTTCCTAACCATGGAAAACTGAACACTTTCAGTGAGGGTAATTGTTTCCAGTCTTCCCTGCAGCCTCTCCTTCTGTGACTCTCTGTCCCTCTCTGTGTGTGTCTTTCTCCTTCCCTTCCTCTCTCATTAGATGACATATTTCCTAATTAACACTCCATTGATGCGCATAGCAGAAAAATACAGGCCGACAGGAGAGAGATACACAGAATTGGAGTATGTGTGGGAGGCGATTGGAGATGAAGGTGGGATAGTTTTCTAGGTTTTTCCCAGGGCAGTTGTAGAGGTGCATTATCAGAATGCTTCTGTTTGAAGTGGATAATAAAGAGATGCAGCCTCGGGAAAGGCAGTCTGTCAAGCCCTGACATTATTCTCCCTACTTCTGTAGCCGCCCTTTGATGGGGAAGATGAGGAGGAGCTGTTTCAAGCCATCATGGAACAAACTGTCACCTATCCCAAGTCACTTTCCCGGGAAGCAGTGGCCATCTGCAAGGGGGTGAGAGCCCCAGATCCCAGCTTCTTCAGATCCACAACCCATACACCCCAGTTTCCAACTCTTTTAGAAATAGGTTCCTATCTCTCAAACCTCTTTATGGCCATCTGCTGCAAAAGTTGGCTGAACAGTAGTTTGCCACCTTGCTATCATTCCAAACCAACGTTGGCTTCTACTTAATCATTTTTTGCAGTACCCACATCCTGGCACTCTGTGGGGAATGCCGAAAGGGAAAGGCCTGTTTTTCCAGAGCTGGATCGGTCAGATTACCTCCAATTCCTGTGACTTTTATTTTTTAGGGATCTTGATGAGTCGCCCAAACTGTGAGCCCCAAGCCCCAGTTTCTTCTTCCTTAGTTGGCACAGAAGATCCAGAGGAGATCTTCTATTTCCAGCTCTCTCTCTCCTCTCTCTCTCTCTTCCCCTCCCTCCCTCCCTCCCTCCCCCTTTGGGATTTTTCTTACTTCTCTTTTATTTTCTCTGATCCTTAGACCACCACACTTGATTTTTAAGGTATTTTAAATTACATTTTTTAATCTGTTGAGTGTGTGTGTGTGTGTGTGTGTGTGAACACACACGCATACCATAGCACATATGTGGAGTTCAGAGAACAATTTTAGGGAGTCATTTCTCCCTTCCATCATGCGAGTCCTAGGGATTGAACTCAGTCATCTATCAGGCTTGTGACAAATCTTAACTCAATGAGCTATCTGGCAGGCCCTCTCTGTGTGTCTTTCTCAGTTCTTGACCAAGCACCCGGGAAAGCGCCTGGGCTCAGGGCCAGATGGTGAACCTACCATCCGGGCACACGGCTTTTTCCGCTGGATCGACTGGGAGAGGTTGGAGAGACTGGAGATTGCACCTCCGTTCAGACCACGTCCGGTCAGTTGCCCTCCCAGCTTCCATCCCTGGGGGTTGGAGTTCCCGACCTTCAATACCTGTGTGTGTAGTTGTGGGGACCCTTCTGCAGAGATGCTTCCAAAGGGAGTATCAGAGACTACGGGGGTGTGCCTAGGTTCTGATTATCAGAGCTTAATTTTCCATCCGTTCATATCACAGTGTGGACGCAGTGGCGAAAACTTTGACAAGTTCTTCACACGGGCGGCGCCAGCATTGACTCCGCCAGACCGCCTGGTCCTAGCCAGCATCGACCAATCGGATTTCCAGGGCTTTACCTATGTAAACCCGGACTTCGTGCACCCAGATGCCCGTAGCCCCACAAGCCCAGTGCCCGTGCCTGTCATGTAATCTCACCTGACACCACTAGGTGTCCCCAGTGCCCCCCTCCGCCACGTCGGCTGCAGCCCCTCCCTGCCTCTAGTCCAGATTCTAGGTCCCGCACCCCAGCCTCTGGCCTCTTTCCCGCACCCCAACGGGTTCTAGATGCTGTTCCCAAGCATTGCTGGCATTTTAAACGCCATACAGTCTCTAGAGCCTTTCTGTGCTCTAGATTCCATTGTGCTGAGCCTTGTTTCCCCACCCCACCCCCAACATCTGGATGCTGTTCCCACTGTTCCCAGAAACCCCACTCTGTGAGGGGTTCTAGACTCCATCTTGGTAGTTTTATGCCTTCTCCCCCCTACAACACCCTGGGAGAAGTAGTCTCATGAGATTGCCTGCTCCAGACTAAGATGCCAGATCAGCCCGCCCGCATCCTTCAAGGCCCCTCCTACCTCCACTTCAGTTGTAGAGTTAAGTGGGAGGCTGGGCTCCGTGTTCCAGGCCACCTCCCTTCCACGCTCTGGGGATTCCTGGCATGCACGGAGGATTCTTCCCCCGACTGTTATCAGTCAGCTTTTGTTCTAGACTTGTTCCAGAACCCATCACTGCTCACCTGCCCCCGTGCATGGCTCCAGCCTTGGTCGGAAGCACACCTCCCCATCCATGTCCTCGGCAGTGCCTGCCACTCTCTGGGACTTTTTTCTCCCCCACCCCCTTCCTTTAGCCTCTCCCACCCAGACACAGCTGCTGGAGAATAAATTTGGGATGCTGATGCTAAAATGTTTGGATGTTTTCTTGTAAGCTTGGGGAATGAAGGGGGTGCGGAGGTGGGCCGGCTGTACATAGAAACAAACATAGGGGGTGTGGAGAGAGATGGGGGAGAGAGACTGCACAGACCCGTAAAATAAAAGCGAAGACACCTTCGGCATGTGAGCGACATACAGAGACTGCTTTAAAGAAGCAGTCAAATACTTAATGAGAAAGAACACCCCTTGACCATTAATTGTGTCAGCAAATGACCCAAATGACCGACCCTCCACCCAGATACCACACGTGTATACTCACCCAGAGCAAAGTACACACACACACACACACACACACACACACACACACACCAGGATCCAGAGAAGTCCATGGGAAGGGAGATGAAAGGCTAGCCTCCTATGGAGAGACAGACATGATCAGAAGGATGGACCCCATGTCACAGAAGGCGAGACAATCAGAACCTGGGGGCTTAGAAACCAGTTAGCAAGGCAGAAAACAGGCAGAAGCGTTCTCCCGGCCTCTTTCTCTCCTGACCCACTTGCAAGTGTGTGTGGAGGGGAGTGATGAGTGTGTGGAGTGGAGCAATCAATTCAGACTACGTTTCCCAGAAGACATCGGTGAAGACCCTGACCCCCGCTCCAGGTGCTGGCCTCTGGCCGCCAGGGCTGATGGGGAATGTAGTCACTGGATCGGGCAGGCCAGCAGAATGGTGTGCCAGTCAGTGTGTTTGGAGGGGACAGAGCCTCAAAAGCTTAGCAGGTTCCTTTGAGGGCCTGGCATCTCTCCTGGGTTTCCGAGTCCCACTCCAGCTGGATGCTAAAACTATCCCTTTCTCCAGTACAACCAACCCTGTACCCCTATCCCCGCTCCTGAAGGCCCCAGCCCAAATTCCGACCCTCCGCAGGCGGCCTGCCCCTTTAAGAGTGGCCCCGCTGACATCACGGCGGGGGGGGGGGGTTGGCCCCGCTCCCGGCTCCGCGGCGGCTGCAGGACCCGGCTCTGCTCTGCGCCTGCCCGCCTGCTGCTCTAGGGACCCCGGCCCGGGACGCCCCTTCCCGCCTTCTCCAGCTACCCAGACCCCAGGCTCCGCCCCTTGCCTGACTACAGCCCCAGTCCTCACCAGGGGACCTCCCACTCCGGCTTGCCCCTGCTGTCTCTCCTCAGAGAGTATCTATCTATCTATCTATCTATCTATCTATCTATCTATCTATCATCTATCATCAATCTCTATTTCTCTTTCTCCCCCACTCCATCTCCAAGCTCAAGATCCCTGGATTTCAGTTTTTCTTGACCCAAGGCCTCTGAGCTTTCTCCTGTCTGAATTCTGGGGCTCTCTGACCTCTCCACTTCCAGGGCCTTTGACTCTCTGAGCCTCTGTAGTGGTGGGGGTGGGGACACCTGAAACTATTCCATCTCTCTCCTCTCTCTCCTTTTCTGTCTGTCTCCTCCAGACTCAGGACTCGTGAGTTCCAGAATCTCTCTCTCTCTCTCTCTCTCTCTCTCTCTCTCTCTCTCTCTCTCTCTCTGTCTCTCTCTCTCTGTCTCTCTCTGTCTCTCTCTGTCTCTGTCTCTCTCTGTCTCTCTGTCTCTGTCTCTCACTGTCTCTCTGCTCCTCTCAGGCTCTCTGCCTCTGTTTCTTTTCTCTCTCCCTCCCTGCCTCCCCCCCCCATCCTGAAGGCTCATCTCATTCCGTCTCTGCATCCTTCCCCCTCCCTTCCCGCCCCTCCCCTCCTCCGCAGTAGCCAATGAGCGGCCGCCGGTCCCTGCTCCTGGCTGCGTCCGCCGAGTGAGGCCGCGGGCGCGGGGGGTGGGGGGTGGGAGGCCGGGAGGGGGCCGGGACGCCGGGCTCGGGGGCGGGGGCGGGGGGCGCGGGCACCGGAGACCCCGGTGGCGGCGGCGGCGGCCGGGGGAAACCGCGGGGCCGGTCATGCGGCTGCGGAGCCCGCGGCCCGGAGCGTCCGCCCAGCCCTGAGAGAGGTAAGTGTGAGGGGAGGGTCCGGCAAGGCAGGGGTCTCCGCGCTAGACCACTCTCAGCGGGAGTTGGGGCTCAGGGAGGTTAGAGAGGGCTCCAAGAGTGGGATCCTGGGGATTCCAGTGTCGGATTTGGGAAGGTTTGGGTGGATGGAGGGACATTTGGGCCTGGTGGATCCCAGAGGACCGGGATCCAAGGGTCCGGGAGTAAGAAAACAAACTCTGTCGTGTTTGAGTTCAGAGATCGTCGCCACTGGGCAGGGTCTAGGCAGGGTCTTTGAAAAAGGTGGTAACGGATAAAGGCGGAGGGGCCCAGGCTGGTAGAGCAGCTGTTAGTCTGGGAAAGGGTCCCCAGAAAAGCGAAGAGTTACGGTCTGGGAGATTGAGTTTGGACTTGGGCTTTGAGGAATGGAACTTCAGCCATTCAATATCCAAATCGCGGAAACGCTGGGGTAAAAGACCAGAAGGAGATTCCAGGCCTGGTAAGTGATGGCGGTGGGGGTGTCCCAGAAGAGGAATGGCTGCAGATAAAGAGCTCTGAGTGGGTCAGGTAGAAAGAAGATGAACTAACTGGACGGGAGGAGGAGTGGGATTAGTATGAGAAGTGAGGGGAGCTGGAAAGGTCCAGCTTCCCCACTGTGGGTCCAGTCGGAGGAGCAGACCCGGAGGCTGAGGTCAGCTACCTGGACCGAGACAGTCCAGTGACTGGGTGACTGGGTGACTGGGTGGATGATGCTTGTTTGAGCCGAGGACTGGAAGCTGAGCAGGCAGCTGGCGGTCAAGCTCCAGAGCCGCTTGGAGGGGGATGGGAGGAAAATCTAGCCAGAGCTCTGACAGAATCTAGATCTTTGGGTCCTCCACGAGGCGAGGCTGAGGTTGGAAGCCAGGCGTTCTGGAGGCTCAGAGTGCCGGGATGTCGGGGGTGACTCTGATTCTAGGGTCTTATTGGGAAGTAGATTCCCAATGCTCACAGAATTATGAGGAGATGTGGAAACTGGGGTCTCAGGTCGTCTTAACTGCTCTGTTGGGAAAATGTTTGGGGGAGGTGTCTCAAACTTTATAATGAAAAAGATCAAGGATGGGAGCTGGAGAGATGGTGGCTCAGTGGTTAAGAACACTTGCTGCTCTTCCATAAGTCTGGAGTTTGGTCCCAGCACCCATACTAGATGATTCACAATTGTCTGTTACTCCGGTTCCGGAGTATCCATCACCTCTGGCCTCTTTTCCAGGGGTCTGTCAACTCTGGCCTCATTCTCCTGAACATACCCACATGCAGACTCACACACCTACAAATAATTTTTTAAAAGGGGAATGAGTGTCTTTGCTCATAGAGGACTCTGGTTGAGGTAAATTGCAGACCCCAAGATGAGTCCTGTGTGCACGTCATGGCATTTTGTGGCAAGGCGGGATTTCTTGTGTGGTGAGTGGGGGTGTAAGTGTAGATAAAGAATTTGGGGACTGTTGAGATGGCTCAGATGGTAAAGGTCCTAGTGTCTGGCTTGTCTAGCTGATGACCTCAGCTGGATCCCTCAGACTCACATAGTGAGAAGAAAGAACCAGTTCTCGAAAGTTGTCCTCTGACTTCTACATGATTGCCATGATCACACACACACACACACACACACACACACAATGAATACATTACATAAAAAAAGATTTGGAAGCCTTCAGGACACGCCCCCTATTAGCACTTCTGAGCTCCCAATAGGAATTTGGGAGGTCGAAGATGGTATTTCTTGCTTGAAGAGTGCAGGACTGAGACAATACTGACTGGAAAGTTCTACTATGAAAAATCAAGGCCCGGAGTCTGGCAGAATTGGGGGAATGAGATGGAGTGTACTGGAATTCCTGATTAGACAGTCAGTTCAGAGTGCTGGTTTCTTGTTTGCAGGATGAAGGGCATTGGTTTTTACTGGAGATCTCTGGGAATGTTATCTTGGAGGGCCCAGCTCAAGCTCTTGTTACTCTAGAGTCTCTAATCCAGATGATGCTTCAGAGTTCTGGGTCCTAATGTCCTGGACCAAAGTCCAGCATCCCAGGTTCAGAGACATGCCTGGATCTGGAAAAGTGGGGTTAGGTTTGGAACTGATATTTTACAAATGATTTGACCCCAGGCTAGGGAAATGACTCAAAGGGTAAAAGCAGTAGCCACAGAAGTGTGAGGACCTGAGTTCAGAGTCCTAGAACCCACGTAATGGTCATGGTAGCATGTGTCTGTAATGAAAGCATTCCTAGGATGAGATGGGAGATACAGACAGATGAGTCCCTGGTTCAAGTTTGTATGGCAGCTAACTTGGCATATGCAGGAACAAACAACTCAAACATGGTGCAAGGTGACAGACACCTGAGGTTGTCGTCTGACCACCACAGTGAACACACACACACACACACACACACACACATGCAGCGGGGGGGGGGTGTTAAAAATTACAACTGAGTGTTGGGGTAAGGATAGACATCCAAGAGTGTCAACTCAGGAGCAGGCCTGAAGTCAAGTGTGGGAGTCCAAAGTACGGGGTTAGGGAGCCCTGAGTGGTGACCTACTTTGAGGATTATTAAATGTGCTTCAGAAACAGGTTCTACAGAGAACATTCCAATATACAGGTCAGAGCATAGAGTTAAAGCTGGGCAGCATGGGATAGAATTTCTGAATAAACCAAGTTGTCCGTAATTCAGTGTCTAAACCTAGTACCCCAGTTCTTAAAATGTGCCAACAGGTCCTTTGTGGGGGGCCTGTCTAGTGTGCAGAGTTGAGGGTTAATCAGGGCACACAGTCAGGGTTGAGGTACCAGGTCCAAATTTGAAGCTGTTGAATGAGGCTTGTCTCTGAGTCACTGGCTTACTTCAAAGGTTAAGGACTCTGCTAAGGTCTGGCTTTTAAAATTGAGCTTGCAAGCCAACACAGGAAGTTGGATCTGGGGGACTCTGTCATGAGTTGCGAATTTGGAGTCTAGTCAGAATCCTGACTGATACTTTGGACCTCTGGTCTAGACATGGCTCAAGTCAAGACATGGCTCATCTCCCGGTCGAACTTAAAGACTGTGGCTGCAAGTCTTATCTCAAGTTGAGGATCTGCATTCCTAAGAACAGAGCGCAATGAAGGGTCAGGGAGGTCCAGTGTGGAGGTTTGGAGTCAACAGAGTTCAGGGCTGGGATGGTGGTTCACTGCACAGAAATCAAACCTAGAAGTTTGGTTTTGGGTTTCTGTGTGTCTGACCGGAGCTCATGTCCTAAAAGGCTGCGTGGGGCTGGGGACTCTGGGCACTCTCTGTTATATTTTCTGGTCCCGCAGGCCCCGCAGGGCGCCCCCCGCCGCTCAGGATGAGTCACTGCAGCAGCCGTGCCCTGACCCTGCTGAGCAGCGTGTTTGGTGCCTGCGGCCTGCTCCTCGTGGGCATCGCGGTCAGCACGGACTACTGGCTGTACATGGAAGAGGGGACCGTTTTGCCGCAGAACCAGACCACCGAGGTCAAGATGGCACTGCACGCTGGCCTCTGGAGAGTCTGCTTCTTTGCAGGTGCCCCCCTGACCTGCCCTCTCTCACCCCAAAGTCTTTATCTATAGTCACATATTGTAGACTCCAAGAATCCAAAAGTTGATTTTATTTCTCTCCGGAAGTTAATTTCAGCACAGAATCCTCGTGCCTACCCCTTTATCCCCTAGATAGTGAAGCTAAGATACTCAAAATCCATGTCTCAAACCTTCTCCTGGCTTTAACTCTGAGAAGTCAGCAGCCTAGGTCCAGGGAGGTGCTTCAGTGGACGGGGTTTTGATGACCTGAGTTTCATGCCCAGACTCACACACATGCTGGAAGGAGAGCGTCTGTTCCAGAATGTTGTTCTCTGACTTCCACACTTGCAGGCTGGCACACTCACACCTGTCTCCCCCAAAATGAGTAATATACTTTTTAAAGTGACAAAAATAAGCCAGAATTCTAGGTCTAGAGCTATAGATAGTACAATTGGTCGAATGGCCGTTTAGCACACAGTAAGGCCTGGGACTGACCCCTGGAACTTCAAGAACTATGTGTAAGAGTACTTGTCTGTAATCGCGGCCTGGGCGATCAGAGGCAAGAAGATCAAGGTCAGCCTCAGCTATGGAGAGAGTTCAAAGCCAGCCTGGAATACGTGAGTCCGTCTCAAAAACGAAAAGAAAGCCAGGTGGTGATGACACACGCCTTAAATCCCAGTACTTGGCTGGCAGAAGTAGGTGGATCTTTGTGAGTTTGAGGCCAGCCTGGTGTACAAAGTGAGTTCCAGGACAGCTAGGACTGTTACACAGAGAAACCCTGTCGGGAAAAACCAAAATAATAATAATAACGACGACGACAACAAAGAGACAAAACCTGTCAACAGTTTAGATTCAGAACCTACTCCTTGGACAGTTCCCATGTTTCATGGGTAACGGGGAAGATTCCCTGCCTTCTAGCTGAACATTAAGACTATTTCCTTTCAGTTCCCTGGACCTTAGGAACCCAGGAGTCCTTGTCCACAGAGCCCTCCTCATTTCAAATGTTAAAATCCAGCCCTGTCCTCTTCCACCTTCCAATATTCAGAGCAACTAAGATCTTCCAACACTCTGATGGCTCGCCATTCTATGAATTTCTTCATTTTTCAGTACTTGGGAAGGAACCCAAGGCCTCATGCGTCCTTGGCAAGTGCTACATCCCTAGCTTTCTCTTTGCTTCCTATTTTGAGACAGGGCTTTATTAAATTGCCCAGACTGGATTTAATCTCATTTATATAGCCCAGCTGGCCTTGAACTTACAGTTCTCCTGCCTCAGACTCCCCAGTAGATATGGTTGCACTCCTGAACCCCCAGGCTCAGCTGGCTCAACTCTTTCTCTCCAGCCCCAAGAGTGCAGATTATAAATGTTGGGTGAAATTTCCCGTCTCCATCCTGGGTCCTGTTCTGTTCCTGAGAGCTTCCCTTGAACCCCAGAGCCTCTCCTCCACCCATGCTTTCTTATCTTCCTCCCCACCAGGTCGGGAGAAGGGGCGTTGTGTGGCTTCCGAGTACTTTCTTGAACCAGAGATCAACTTGGTGACGGAAAACACGGAGAATATTTTGAGTGAGGGGGATCAGGGAAGGGGCACAGGCAGCAAGAGGGTTTTGGGAGAAAGGGCAGGATTAGGTAGGGAAGGGGTGGGTTCATACAGAGGCCAGAGGGTTGAAAGAAGAAAGAGTAGTGGGAGAGAAGAAGTCAAACAGAAATGTCTTGGCTGGGGTGGGGAGGTATCAGCAGGAGACGGGTGGGGTTGATCCGAGTGTGTGGTTTGGTTGAGAGTGGAGTCAGCAGAGGACATAGCTCACAGAAGGATGGAGTAGGTGAGAAGGGGGAAGCTAAAGGGAATAACAGTGAAGGGCATGGGGAAGTAGCTCACTGGAGACTTGGCCCTCACCCCTGCTTCTTCTTGTCCACCTCCCCCAGAGACTGTACGCACGGCTACTCCCTTCCCTATGGTTAGTCTCTTCCTTGTGTTCACCGCCTTTGTCATCAGCAACATCGGCCACATCCGACCTCAGAGGACCATTCTGGCCTTCGTGTCTGGCATCTTCTTCATTTTATCAGGTGAGTCCAAGGAACTGTGTGTGGGCTGGGGCAGGGGTGAGGAGGGTAAGAGACTTTCAGCTTCGGAGCTAGAAAGGGACCTTCTCTCACTGAGAGGTTTCTTTGCTGTGTGGCCTAGGAGGCATGTAGGATCTCTGTGTGAAGTAGAGACGGTGTAGTGTCCATGCACTGTGCTGTTTAGTGGGCTAAACTACAGCTACGTTCTTGATCAGGTGTCAGGCTCTGCTCTGATAGAAGCCCATGAGGTGAGGACTATTAATAGCCACATTTTATAGACATGGAAGGAGCCATTCAGAGGGGTGAAGTCATTTGCTTGGGGCCAAAAGAGAGTGAGGGGTAGAGCTGGGAATCAAACTCACGTCACTCGCCTCCAGAAGTTGTATTTTTAACCAGCACTGTTATTTTAGAAATTAACAGTTTACAGAGCTCTTTATTTTGGGTGCAACATTTTATTATTTTGATTTTTTTCCACAAACAAACAGACAAGAGTTTCGTAGTGAGCCACACGGGCCTATCAATTCCAGTCAGCCAATGACCTGTTCCTGGGTTTACATTTCCTTTTACCATTCCCTCTCTCTGGTTTTCTTCCTTCTCATCGTATCTCCTTCCATTTTCTTCCATTGTCTCTCCTCCTTTCTCTGTCTCTTCCCTTCCCTTCTCTTCCCTTTTTCTCCCTTTTCTGTTCTTGGAATCAGGGTCTCAAATAGCTCAGGATACCTTCCAGTTCATCATGTAGCTGAGGTTGACCTTGAACTTCTGAGCCACCTGCCTCCACCTTCGGAGTACTGGACATACAGGCACAGTTTATATGGTGCTGGAAATCAAACCCAGGCTCTCATGCGCCTAGGCAAGCCGTGTACCATCTGAGCTATATCCAGCCCTTTATCTAAGCTTCTAACTATCTATCATTTATCTCAGTTTTTGATTTTTTTTAAGCATTTCAAGGTGTATTTCTGGTGTCCTTCACCACCAGCACTTCACAGTGCATGCCATTAGCTAGAGTGCAGATTTCATCGTCTTCTGAGCTGTGAGGCTCTTTATCTTTAGCATGTGTGAGCTCCACCCTCTAAGAACTCTGTGGGGGAGCTGTTAGCCATCCCCTGATGAAGTAAGGGTTCTAAGATCCACACACCCAAGGCACCAGCACAGACCTCTTCCAGATGATGCCAGTGTCCAGAGATCCAAACACCGCTCTCTGGGGTGTCTTACCTTTCCAGCTTTGTCCAATCCAGTTCTATTCAGATCAGCTTACTGATGGGATGAAATATATTTCATCCCCTCAATCCTGTCCAACTAACCCCGATTCATTCTGACTTATTTCTCCAATTCAATCCAAATTAGTTCACCATTACATAATTTAACTCAAACCAGGTCCTTCCAATTGATTGCCATTTTAATGTGTGTGCATTGTGTGTAGTGTGATGTACATGTGAGGTAGAGGAATCCTTGCACCTGTGCGTGTACAGGCAGAGACCAGAGCGGGGTGCTGGGTGTCTTTTGACGGGTCACCCTCTGCCTATGGCCTTGGTAAAGGGTGTGCTCCTGCCTGAGAAGCTCAACTTTTCAGTGAGACTGGCTCCAGCGAGGTCAGAGGATCTGCTTGTCTCTGCCCCCACTCCCCAATGCTAGGGTTACAGACACGGTAGCCATGTCCCTTTTTGTACATGGGTGCTGGAGATTTGAACTTAGGTACACATGCCTGAACACTCTTCTACACTGAGCCATCTCTCTAGCCCGTTGAGCTGATACTTTCTATATACAAACTTATGAAATATTATATTAACCTATCGTGTGTTTCCTCTTCACTCTGCCTAAGCGTGGGTCCATCTTTATAGCTCACTGTGTTACGGAAGGATATCCCTGCTCCTCCCCCAGCTCTCTTGAGGCCAAATCTTCCCCAAGCCTTCACCCTAACCCGAGGAGACCTTTTCCAGGGAAAGCAGGGTGCAGCCTCCGTGCAGACTCAAATCTCAGCATTCGAGCCAGACACCGAGCTAAAATAAGACATGTTGGATATCACGATCCCAGAGTGTCAGAGCAGAAAGGGCTCATCATTTCTGAGATGGAAAAATAGTAGCCTAGAGAGAGAAAGTGGGGCAAGAATGGATCCCATGGGGACTTTTATTCAGTCTTCCCAGTATGTTGGATATAAAGTCCCACTGTTTGCAGATCACAGGAATGGAACTGGTTGATTCAGCCAGTCAATGGCAGAGCTGGGCTTTGAACCAAGAGTATTCTGTGTCTAAAAGCCACCCTTCCAGCACTGAACCAGTAGCTGTCTGCTGGGCCAAGGTCAAACTGCAGATTAATGATGCCTTTGGGGCTGGAAGTCTGATGCGTGGGTGCGTGCGTGTGTGTGCGTGTGTGTGTGTGTGTGGTGTGTGTATGTGTGTGTGTCTGTATGTGTGTGTGTGTAGTGTGTGTGTAGTGTGTGTGTGGTGTGTGTGTCTGGTGAGTGTGTGTGTCTGTATGTGTGTCTGTGTGTGTCTGTGCGTGTGGTGTGTGGTGTGTGTGTGTGGTGTGTGTGTGTGTGTGTGTAGTGTGTGTGTAGTGTGTGTGTAGTGTGTGTGTGGTGTGTGTGTCTGTGTGTGTGGTGTGTGTGTCTGTGTGTGTGTCTGTATGTGTCTGTGTGTGTGTCTGTATGTGTCTGTGTGTGTAGTGTGTGTGTGGTGTGTGTGTCTATGTGTGTGGTGTGTGTGTGGTGTGTGTGTCTGTGTGTGTCTGTGTGTGTCTGTGTGTGTGGTGTGTGTGTGGTGTGTGTGTGGTGTGTGTGTGGTGTGTGTGTGTGTGGTGTGTGTGTGTGGTGAGTGTGTGTGTCTGTATGTGTGTCTGTGTGTGTGTGGTGTGTGTGTGTGGTGTGTGTGTGGTGTTTGTGTGTGTGGTGTGTGTGTGTGTCTGTGTGTGTGTGGTGTGTGTGTGTGGTGAGTGTGTGTGTCTGTATGTGTGTCTGTGTGTGTGTGGTGTGTGTGTGTGGTGTGTGTGTCTGTGTGTGTCTGTGTGTGTGGTGTGTGTGTGGTGTGTGTGTCTGTGTGTGTGTGGTGTGTGTGTGTCTGTGTGTGTGGTGTGTGTATGTGTCTGTGTTGGTGTGTGTGTGTCTGTGTGTGTGGTGTGTGTCTGTGTGTGTGGTGTGTGTGTAGTGTTTGTGTGTCTGTGTGTGTGTGGTGTGTGTGTCTGTGTGTGTGGTGTGTGTGTGTGGTGTGTGTGTGGTGTTTGTGTGTGTGGTGTGTGTGTGTGTGGTGTGTGTGGTGTGTGTGTGTGGTGTGTGTGGTGTGTGTGTGTGTGGTGAGTGTGTGTGTCTGTGTGTGTGGTGTGTGTGTGTGGTGTGTGTGTGTGGTGTGTGTGTGGTGTTTGTGTGTGTGGTGTGTGTGTGTGGTGTGTGTGTGTGGTGTGTGTGTGTGGTGAGTGTGTGTGTCTGTATGTGTGTCTGTGTGTGTGTGGTGTGTGTGTGTGGTGTATGTCTGTGTGTGTCTGTGTGTGTCTGTGTGTGTGGTGTGTGTGGTGTGTGTGTGTCTGTGTGTGTGTGGTGTGTGTGTGTGTGGTGTGTGTGTGTGTGTGGTGAGTGTGTGTGTCTGTATGTGTGTCTGTGTGTGTGTGGTGTGTGTGTGTGGTGTGTGTGTCTGTGTGTGTCTGTGTGTGTCTGTGTGTGTGGTGTGTGTGTGGTGTGTGTGTGTCTGTGTGTGTGTGGTGTGTGTGTGTCTGTGTGTGTGTGGTGTGTGTGTGTCTGTGTGTGTGTGTCTGTGTTGGTGTGTGTGTCTGTGTGTGGTGTGTGTGTGTCTGTGTGTGTGTGTCTGTGTTGGTGTGTGTGTGTCTGTGTGTGGTGTGTGTGTCTGTGTGTGTGGTGTGTGTGTGGTTTGTGTGTGTCTGTGTGTGTGGTGTGTGTGTGGTGTGTGTGTGGTGTGTGTGTGTCTGTGTGTATCTGTGTGTGTATGTGTGTGTCTGTGTGTGTCTGTGTGTGTGTGTGTCTGTGTGTGTGTGTCTATGTGTGTGTGTGTGGTGTTCTACTTTGATTTCTCTCACTGTGATTAAACACCCAGGTGAAATATCCAGGGCATACATAGGGAGGGGCTTAGATAAGCTTTCCATATATAGATCTGATTAGCCTAAAATTCATGGCCATCTACGTACCTCATGTTCCCTAGTGCTGGGGTGATAGGTGTATACCACCACATCTTGACTGAATCTTTTTCTTGAATTCATTTAATAGATTTTGATCTGTTTACCCTATTCCAGGGTATTTGCTCACGTGTTTTCAAGCCTTTTGGGTTGCGGTAGCTGAGCCACATGTTGTAAACCTAGAGAGATGTTCGTTCAGACCCCTTACTGCCTGAATGAGCTCACTCCGAGAGACGAGAGAAGAGTTTCCAGGATGAAAATATTGTTGTAGATCATGATTTCACAGATTTCATTTGTGGGTTGTCTGGCTCCATTGATGTGAGCCTGTGGTGGGGCAGAATGTCATAGAAGTAAAAGTGTGTGGTTTGGGGTAGGGGGATGGCTCATTAGTAAAGTGCCTACCTTAATTTGGATCCATAGCACCATGTTAAAAACAAAAACAGCAAAAACAAAAAAGCATTATGGCAATGCATGCCTCAAATCCTATCACTGGGGAGGTGGCCCCTCGAGCTTATTGACTTAGTTGAATAATGAGCTTCAGGTTCAGTGAGAGACTCTGCCTCAAGGGATAGGTGTAGAGTGTTGGGGAATTATGCCAGAGCTCCCAACCCCACTTTGTTCTCGCTTGGTCCTTTTAAATTTTTATTTTATTTGATTTTTCTGTATAAATGTGTGTCTGTGTGTGGGTATGGGAACTAATGTACTCGTGGAGATGGAGTTACAGGTGCTTGTGAGCTGCCTGATATGGGTGCTGGGACTGAACCTGCATCCTCTGCAAGAGCAGTACACAGTGCTAACTGAGCCATCTCTCCATCCCCTCTGTGTACCTCAGACCACACACACATCCTCGCCTCCATCATAAACGAGTGTCGAGTTGAACAAAGTTGCTAGAGAGCAGAGACAGTGCGTAAGGACAAAATCTATATCCAAGTCATCTTTTAGCTCAGTCTCACTTCCTAAAGAAACTTCTAAAATTACAGCCCCAGCTGGGGAACAAGCCTGTTGGGGTACATTTCGTATTCAAATCATACAGTGTCATGGAATATTTTTTTCTCCCTCTCTCTCTCTGTTTTTCTTTTCTATCATGAAGTTAAAAATGTAAAGTCCATCCTTAGCTTGCAAACCAAACAAAACCAGGCACAAACCAGCTGGGTGGTGTACGCCTTTAATCCCCAAGCACTCCAGTGGCAGAGGAAGGCAGATCTCTGTGAGTTGGAGGTCAGCCTGGTCTACAGAGTTAGTTCTAGGACAGCCAAGGCTGCACAAAGAAATCCTGCCAAAAAAACAAACAAAGAAACAAGCAAATGCCATGCAGAAGAAGAATTGCAATTGTCCGAACCCTGATCTCAGTGGGGGACATCATGTTTTTGGACTGTAACAATAAGTGTTCAACTGTATGTAGTAGAACAGACGAATAAGCTGAGGCTGTAGTAGTAGCTCATTGGTAGAGTGTTTGTCTAGCATGCACAAATCCCTGGGCTCCGTCCTCAGCATCACATGAACAAAGTATGGTGGTCCATGCCTACAATACCAGCCCGTGGAAGGTGGAGGCAGGAGGATCACGAGTTTAAGGACATTTATATCTACAAAATGAATTAAAGGCAAGCTTGGACTACATGAATCCTGTCTCAAAAAAAAAAAAGAAAGAAAGAAAGAAAGAAAGAAAGAAAGAAATAGAACAAAGCAGAAAAGATTGATAAATAAATAAATGTGCAGGTATTGGTAGTGTCCCTGCTGGCTTGGTGGCGTGTTTGGGTCTGGGCAGTTCTGTTTTATGTGAATTTCATTATTTCATTTCCTTGACTATTAATAGCTCCATTAAAAATTTATTATTGCCATTATCATCATTATTACTGTGTGTGTGCATGCACACACGTGCACATGTATGTGAATGATGTCTCTGTGGTTGTGGGTGCAAAGGTGAACATGTGGTGGTCAGAGGGAAGCCTTGGGAAGTCAGTTCTTGCCTTCCACTTTGGTGTGGGTTTTAATAATCGAAATCCTGCTTGCTCAACAGGCGCCTTTATCCTCTGAGCTACCTCGCCAGTCCCAATATCTTTGTTTACCCCTGTGAAAGCAGAAGCAGTAGGAGGTGAAGTTGTTCAGAATGAGACCAGGGTTCCAGACCAGGCATTTTCACCACAGCCCTGCACCACCCACTAAAATCACAGCTTCTAAAACTCTACCAGGCATGTGCCTGTAAGCTCAGCTCTCAGGAGGCCGAGGCAGGAAGACTGAGAGTTTGAGAACAATCTGGGCTACATGGCAAGACCATTTTAAAGGAACAATAATAACACTGGGCATGGCAGTATGCGACTTTAATCTCAGCACTCAGGAGGCAAAGACAGGCAGAGCTCTACAAGTCTGAGGCCGGGGACTCATCTATGTAGAGAGCTCCAGTCAGCCAGGGCTATATAGTGAGATCTTTTCTTATGCCAACCATACACACTGGGTGTGGTGGTACACACATGATATCCCAGTACTCAGGAGGTGGTGGAGGCAGAAAGATCAGATATTCACAGTCATCCTAGACTATATAGTGAGTTCAGGACCAGCCTAGGTGACATGAGACCTTTTCTCAAAACCAAACCAAACAGAAACTCCATGTGTAACATCAATTCCTTAGACCTTAGACTAGAATCATCTGGTCTAACTCCCTGTTCCCAATGAAGACTTCAAGGCTCAGAGACAGGAGTCACTTCCGAGTTTATCACTGATACATCAGCACTCAAAACTGGAGAAAGTGGTGCTGGAGATTGGAGCAGGAGAAAGGAAGAGATGCAGCTGGCTGTCAAACATCCCTCAAGGACCTGTTGGGAAAGAGCTGGGGGGCAAGAGACTTGACTGGTTAATTTTTTTCTTTTTTTATTGTTGAGACAAAAGACCTAAGAAAACCAACTCAAGGATGTAAGGGGTTATTAAAACTCAGGGTTCTAGGGTGCAGTCCACCCTGCTGGGAGGAGCAGGAGGCAACCAGTCACATTCATCAGCAGTCAGAAGCAGAGAGCCATACATGCTGACCTCAAATGACCACCCCTGTTTAGGGTGAGTCTTCCCACCCCAGTTAGCTCCATCTAGAAACTCCCTTACGTGTATGCCCGAAAGTTTGACGCTTAGATAATTGTAGACTTGGTCAAGTTGACATTCAATTTTATCCATCACAAGGCTGAGAATGGTCCAGACACACAGCAGACGAGGTCTCTGCTGGGTGTCACACGGCTGTGAGAGAGAGGGCTATTGACAGGAGAATCGATAGACCCTATGACTGACTGACTGGAGAGGGGAGCTGGGAGAAAAGCCAAGGTGGCATAGATTTCCTTTTCTTTCTTTTGTATTTTTTTTTTTTTTTTTTTTTTGGGCAGGACTTCTCTGTCTAGCCCTGGCTGTTATGGAACTTGCTATGTAGACCAGGCTGAACTCGAACCGAGAAATCTATCTGCCCACCTGTGCCTCCTCCTTAGTGCTCAGATTAAAGACACACACCACTGGGAGCTGGAGAGATGGCTCAGAGGTTAAGAGCATTGCCTGCTCTTCCAAAGGTCCTGAGTTCAATTCCCAGCAACCACATGGTGGCTCACAACCATCTGGAATGAGATCTGGTGCCCTCTTCTGGCCTGCAGTCATACACACAGACAGAATATTGTATACAAAATAAATAAATATTTTTTAAAAAAAAAGACACGCACCACCGCCCAACTTGCATAGATTCTTGTAGGTCATGACAGACATCCATACACCCCGTACTCATTCCAGCTCTCAAGCTTAGTCTGTACATTTAATCCAAGCAAACCAAACAAACACGCACCCTAGAAAGGCCTTGAGCGCATGGTGTAGCTGAGAATGACCTTGACATTCTGATCTTCCTGCCTTTTCCCCGTCCTGAATCCCCCAGCTCGGGGACCACAGCCCACGGCATCACAGCTGCCGCATGCACTGCTGAGGACTGAATCTAGGCTCGTGCACACTAGGCAAGCACTCCACCAACCAAGCAACATCCCCAGCCCCGTATCTGCCTTAACATTCATCCATCAGCTATCCAGGGGAGCGGGTCTCACGTGGCTAAATCTAGGTGAATGCCCTGACAGTCTCAGGACAATCCCATCTCCATGCTATTCCTAGCTAGTCACAGTTTCCCGGATCTCTCCTGCACATTTTTAATGTGTCAAAAGGCATTCGGGTTGTTCACTCAGCCAACAAGGTCTTTTAGGGTCTAGCTGGTGTCCAGGTCCGAGACCTCATCTCCGACCCACTAATGCTCCACATCTCGCCTCTTTAGGCTGTCCCAGCCTCATTCAATTGCTGGAGCGCGCAGAACCCAGCCTCCCTGCAGGACCTCTGCACTTCATTATTCCACCCTGCAGGGGTCTCTTTTCCTGACCCTCAGGGCCTCTTCCAAAAATTGCCTCTTCTGGCTGGGTTTGCTGGTCTATGCCTGCAATCTCAGCAATTAGGAAGTAGAAGAATTGTTTTGAGTTTGAGACCAGCCTGGGTTATGCAATCAGTTTAAGGGCAGCCTGGAATACATGGCAAAACCCTGACACACACACACAAAAGTCTCTGAGGTGGCTCAGTGGGTAAAAGTGCCTGTCACAAGACTGAAAGCCTGCGTTCTAGTCTCAGGATCCACATGGTAAAACGAAAGAACCAATAAATCTAGATGCTGTCCTCTGACCTCTGCACGAACACAGTACATGAATAAGTTAAACAAACAGACAGTGAAGAAGTCAGGCGGGCAGGCAACAAAGGGATTCCCCTACAATGGAAACAATTTCTAATGTCGTAATACATCATATCTCCCCCCAACGTGTGTGTGTGTGTGTTACACTCACATGTTACACACACATGTAGAGGCCAGAGCAGAATGTGGAGTGACTTTCATTGTTACTTCCTGTGTTTTTATCTTTTTTCTTAAAAAAAAAAGTTTTATTTTTTTATTTTCTTTTTTGACAGCATTTTTCTATGTAACCTTAGCTATCCTGGAACTCACTCTGTAGACCAGGCTGGTCACAAACTCAAAAATATGCCTACTTCTGTCTTCTGAGTGATGGGATTAAAGTCCTGCACCACCACGCTCAGCTCTGTGCTATTATCTTGAGACAGGCTCTATGACTGACAGAGATTTGTCTTTTGAGTGTCACTGGATGGCCAGTGTGCTTGCAGGAAGAATGTGTCTATCCCACACCCTGGTGCTGAGGTTACAGGCATAGCAGCAAGGGTTGACCTTTGGTATAGATTCAGGGGATTTGAACTTAGGTCTTCATGTTTGCAGGGCAGGTCCTCTTATCCACTGAGCCATGTCTCCAACCTTCCCGTTTTCTAGCCCAGGCTGACCTGGAATTTACTATGTAACCAAAGATAATATTGAATTCCTGACTCTTGTGCCTCAATATCCTAAGTGCTGGATTACAACCATGGGCCATCATGTCTGCTTTATATAACAGTAGGAGTCAAACCCAGGACTTTGTCCCTTTAGTTCAGCAGTCTACCAACTGAGCCACGCCCCCACTGCCAACTGAGCCACGCCCCCACTGCCATACAGATTTTTCATATCCCTTATTTTTAGTCTCAGTCTCATTATTTCTTTTTCTTTTTTCCTTTTTTTTTTTTGAGATAAGGTTTTTTTTTTTTTTTTTTTTTTTTTTTTTTTTTTTTTTTTTTTTTTTTTTTTGTGGTTTTGGAGCCTGTCCTGGAACTAGCTCTTGTAGACCAGGCTGGCCTCGAACTCACAGAGATCCAGTTCCGCCTGCCTCTGCCTCCCGAGTGCTGGGACTAAAGGCGTGCACCACCAACACCCAGCAAGATAAGGTTTCCAGTGTAGCCCTGGAACTAGCTTTGTAGACCAGACTGACCTTGAACTCACAGAGATCCACCCACCTCTGCCCTTGGGATTAAAGCTGTGCACCATCACTACCATGCTTATTTTATTATCTTTATACCTGCTTTCAAAATATAAACTCTAGGGGCTGGAGAGATGGCTCAGAGGTTAAGAGCATTGCCTGCTCTTCCAAAGGTCCTGAGTTCAATTCCCAGCAACCACATGGTGGCTCACAACCATCTGTAATGGGGTCTGGTGCCCTCTTCTGGCCTGCAGGCATATGCACAGACAGAATATTGCATACATAATAAATAAATAAATATTTAAAAAAATATAAACTCTAAAACACATTCACCTTTCCTTTAATCCTCCCCCTTTCCTCTTCTGTGTGTGTGCCTGTGGCTGAGGTGAATGTTCATGTGTGTTCATGCATGTTGAGTCCCTGAGCTGAGGTTGGAAGTAATTCTCTATCATTTTCATTGAAGCAGGTCTCTTAGTCAAATTCAGAGGTCACTGATGTGGCTCATGTCTCTAGAGAGCTTATTCTGGGATCTGTTCCACTTTCAAGGCTGGAATCACAGGCAAACCCCCATATCCACCAGGCATTTTCTTGAGTTCTGGGCTTCTAAACTCCAGTCCCCCCATTTGCATGGTAAGCAGTTTAACTGCAGAACCACCCCCCCTAGCCCAACAGGGAACTTTTGAAATGTACCCTCATTTGTGTGTCTGAAGAATCATATGAATTTCCAGTAGGGAGGAGGTATTTGGAGAGTGGATGAGAGTGACGGATCTGGCATTCCCAGAAAAGAGAATATGCCTTGACCTGGCACAGTGTGACGTGGGGAGCAACAGGGATGGCTTCCATAGGCAGCCCATTAAAGTGGATTGCACAGAGGGAGAGATAGGCAAAGCAAGACAGGTGCCTTGAAATGAGCTACAATGTATAGCACAGACTGGAGGCCATCAGACCAGAGCTGCTACGACCGCAGTTGTCCTGGGTCCTGAAGAATCTCTGCTCTAATGTCGGGGTGATTGTGTTCGCTTGGGATGTGATGTCTACCGTTAGCTGAGATTTGTGCACAGATGAACTTGAGGGGACACAGAGAACATGAGAGATAGATGCACTGCAGGTGTAGAAATGGAGAGAGAGAGAGAGAGAGAGAGAGAGAGAGAGAGAGAGAGAGAGAGAAAGCCATTTTCAGAGATGCTGCCAAATGGCCAGGAAGGGAAAAGTCTTACTGTGCAGGCTTTTCAGCTACTGGGGCAGCTCAGCCAAGCTCGGCCTGGGCTACAGAGTAAGTTTAAAGGAGGTTTTATCAATTTAGCAAGACTGCCTCAAAACAAACCAAAAAGTAAGAGGATTGAGAGGGTAGGGGAGGGGGGAGAGACCATGTTGCTCTCCCAGAGGACCAGAGTTTGATTCCAA
This sequence comes from Microtus oregoni, assembly GCF_018167655.1. Taxonomy (NCBI): domain Eukaryota; kingdom Metazoa; phylum Chordata; class Mammalia; order Rodentia; family Cricetidae; genus Microtus; species Microtus oregoni. Next base: position 40,500,268 of record NW_024543065.1, read on the forward strand.
ACACCCATGTCTGATGGCTCACAGTAGCCTGTAACTCCATCTCCAGGGAGTCTGATGACCTCTTCTGGCTTGCAACCTCATGCACATGTGTGCACATACATTCACACAGACACATACACAGAAATAATAAAGGACATATTTTAAAATAATTTTTAAAATTTATGTGCATTGTTATCTTGCCTACATGTAGGTCTGTGTGAGGGTGCTGGATCTTCTGGAACCAGAATTATAGACAGTTGTGAGCTGCCATTTGGCTGCTGGGAGTTGAACCCAGGTCCTTTGAAGAGAAGGCAGTGCTCTTAACCTCAGAGTTATCTCGCTAACCCCTGTACATACAAATATAACATATATATAGTTAAGGCTAGGGATATAGCTCAGCTGTAGAGTGCTTCTTGTCTAGAACACCCCAGTGAAGGATTAGAGGCATGATTTAGTAGTAGAGCACATCCTAGGATCCCCTAATGAGAGATGGGGATGGGGTTTAGTGATATTCCACCTACCTAGAACTCACCATTGAGGAGCTGGAGGCATAGCTAAATGGTAGAGCACCTGCCTAGTGGTAGGACACTTGTCTAGCATTCTGGAGCCCCATAGATTCAATCTCCGTCACTCCTGGGTACTGGGGAGGCTAGTTTAGTTCATGAAATTCTCCAGAACTTTCATTCTCCTTGCCTTAGTTAGGATTACTTTTGCTGCGACAAAACACAGTGATCCAAAAGCAAGTTGAGGAGGAAACAGTTTGTTTGATTTACACTTCCACATTGCCGTTCATCACTGAAAGAGGTCAGGAGAAGAACTCCAACAGGGCAGGATCCTGGAGGCAAGAGCAACGCAGGGGCCATGCAGGGGTACAGCTTACTGGCTTGCTTCATGTGCCTTGCTCAGCCTGCTTTTTTATAGAACCCAGGACCAACAGCCCAAAGATGGCCCCACCTACCATGGGCTGGGACTGGGCCCTCCCTCATTGATCACTAATTGAGAAAATAAATGCCTTATAGCTGGTCCTCATGGAGGCATTTCTGCAACTGATGCTCCTTGGTCTCTGATGACTCTAGCTTGTGTCAAGTTGACACACAAACCCAGCCAGGACATGACTGTCTTACATGTGCTAGATGCAGTAGAAAAGACGATGGACTCATTCCCAGAACCATGGAGCTTAGAGAGCTTTCTAATGAGGTGGGAACAATGTACAATAAAACAGCAACAGAGAATACAGTCTAGGTAGTGATGGGTGCTGCAGTGAAAACAATCCAGGGACCAGTAAGATGAAGTGAGGATGCTTGCTGCCAGCCTGCCAGCCTGGGCTCTATCCTTGGGACCCACATGGTGGAAGGAGAACCAACTCCTACACGTTCTTCCCTGACCCTCACATACTCCATGGTGTGCCTCCACCCCCTCCTCACAAAATTAACTAATAAATAAGACAGGCTGGGGGGAAATGAGAGATAAGAAATGGTTTTATCCACCTATCTGAACTATCCAGATATTTCTCCATCTCTCCTTCCTCTTTCTCTTTTCCCTTATTCTTCCTCCTTGTGCGCCTGTACATACGCACATAAGGGTGCAGTGCCAACAGAGACCACAAGAGGGCGTAAAATCCCTTGAAGCTGGAGTTAACAGGTGGCCATGAGCTGTTTGACATAGGTGCTGGGAACTGAACTTGAGTCCTCTGGGAGAGCAGCGAGTGTCCTCCACCACTGAGCCGTCTTTCCAGCTTCCCTCCTTTCCTTCCACGCAGAATGCACCTTCTGCCCCCCAAAACACTGGGGACTGAACCAGGATCTCCCACGTGCCAAGCAAATGCTCTACCACTGGGCTACATCCCGGATGTTTTATATTTATTAATGTTGTCCTTGCATGAACTCTCTCTCTAGCTCAGGCAAACCTTACACTTGGCATCGTCCTGCCTCTGTCTGCTGAGTAGGTGTGATTACCAATTACATTTTTTTCATTACCATTTGAAGATAAGTTTTAGAGCCGGGTATAGTAGGTAGTACACATCTGTAATCTTTGAATTCGAGAGTTTGAGGTAGAGTTGGCATTGTGGCACACACCTTTAATCCTAGCACTTGGGAGGCAGAGGCAAGTGGATCTCTGTGAGTTCAAGTCCAGCCTGGTCTACAGAGTGAGTTCCAGTACACCTAGGGGTATATACAGAAACTTTGTCCCCTCCACTCCTAAAAACGAGAGACTAAGACAAGGAAGGCTGCAAATTCATGGCTAGCTTGGGCTATAGACTGGGGCTTCCTCAAAAAAGCAGGAGGCGGTGGTTGCAGAGAGAGGGAGAGAGAAAGAAAGTAAATTGTAGATACTGTGTCATTTTCCTGCTTTTAAGTTAGGGGACTGGGGAGATGACTCTGGGCGAAGTGTTTGCCACCCAAGCATGCACACTGGAGTTCAATTCCCAGCACCCACATAAGAGTTTCATTTGGAGTACACATCTAACATCTGAACCCCTAGAGCTGGGGAAGGGGAGACAGGAGGATCTAATCTAATTAGTCATCTCTAATTTCAGTGAGAAACCCTGTCTTGAAAAACAAAACAAACAAGCAAAAAAACTAATGTGGAGCCTGGCGGTGGTGGCGCACGCCTTTAATCCCAGCACTCGGGAGGCAGAGGCAGGCGGATCTCTGTGAGTTTGAGGCCAGGCTGGTCTACAGAGCTAGTTCCAGGACAGTCAGGACTACACAGAGAAACACTGTCTCAAAATAACCAAAGCAAACCAAATCAAACAAGAGATTGCGGAAGATGTCTGGTGTTGACCTCTGGCACCCGCGCGCGCGCACACACACACACACACACGTGTCTGAGCACACAGAAACATGAACATGTACACATACTTATCACAGTTTTAATGATCTTACAACACATTCTTTGCATGAATACAGTGCCAATATATATCACACCTAGAATTTGTCAATATGTGTCTAATGTAATGTAATTTATTTTCTTTTTAAAAATTGCATATATTTATACAATATGTGTGACATGGCACATGCATGAAGGTCAGAGGGTAACTTCTGGGAGTCCGTTTTCCCCTTCCATGCTGTGGAACTCAGGGATCAAACTCAGGTTTTCAGGCTTAGCAACAAACACTTTTTATCCACTGAGCCATCTCACTGCCCCAATTTAATCCATTTTTGTACTGTCCCATTTGTTTCAAAAATACCTTTTCTGAGGTTGGTGGGGTAGTTCCAGGATTGTGAGCATATGTACTTGAGGCTCTGGGTTCAACAGCATTGAAAAAAAAGAAGAAAAAATACTTTTTTTTTTAGGTTTCTGTTCAGAACCAGGACTCCATCCAGCCTCTTGCATTTTATTTTGTTAATAAGTCTTTTTTGGTATATACTGCCACTGTTTTTTTGCCCCATCCCCAACAGTGACTTTTAAAATATGGAAAAAAATAGTGTAAGGAAATCCCATGCACCCTTCATTCAGTTCCAACAATTGCCAGCATATGGCGGATCTTTTTTTAGCCAACCACTGCCATGTCCCCCCTCCGTGCTTTGCTGCCTTATTTTAAAGCCAGCCTCAGACACCAGCAACTCATTTTGTCCTCACGTATTTTAGTATGTCTCCGAGTAAGAAGTACTCTTTTATTTACGCCAGCCACACTAGCCACGGTACCGCGACAGAGCCTGAACAAAACAAACCAAAGAGAGTAAGTTAATACCATCTCATACCTCCTTACTATTTATTCCCCACACTGGTCTCAGAAATGCCTTTTAACTGTGAGCGGGTTGCAAATCAGCATGTAAATTACAAGGGGCATTTATCTGATGGCTCTCTGGTGCCTCCTTTAAGCTCAGACAGTCTCTCTTTTTCCTGGTAAAAAATAAGCATGTATTTATCTGTGGCTGTGGCTCTGCACATGTGTAGGGGATCAGGGGACAGCCCGTGGGAGTCAGTTCTCTCCTCCCATGTGTGTCCTAGGGATTGAACTCAGGCCGTCCAGGTTGGCAGGAGGGGGAGCATGGCAGTTAGTGGTATAGAAACCTCCCGTTCTGTGTTCTTGTTTTGTTTTTCTGAGACAGGGTTTCTCTGTAGCTTTGGAGGTCTGTTCTGGAACTCGTTTCTTAGGCCAGGCTGGCCTCGAACTCACAGAGTTCTACCTGTTTGTGCCTCGTGAGTGCTGGAATTAAAGGTGTGTGCTACCACCACCAGACTTTGTGTTCTTCTAAAGGCATTCCATGCTGTGGTTGAATGCATCCATCCGTCTTTGTAAACTAGGATTTTGAAGAAGCTTGGGAAAGCCTGGTTTAATTTCTTATTGTTTTGTCAAGAGCACTTCCTAAAGTTGACTATGCTGGACACACGTCTGTCTGTAATCCCACCATTTAGCAGATAAAGACAGGAGCATCGGGAACTCAGGGTTGTCCTTGGCTTCAAAGACAGTTCAAGGTCAGGCTGGGTTATAAGATAGATGGGGCTATTAAAGTTCTATTAGGAAATGCAATGCTCTCTCTCTCTCTCTTCCCCCTCTTCCTCCCCTTTCTCTCTCTCTCCCCTCCACCTCCCTCTCTCCCTCCCTTCCCCCCTCTCTGCTGCAAGGATCGATCCCTGGTCCATTCACCGCTCTTAGAATGCCGCAGGGGAATATCCTCCCTTGCAGTTTTTGGTTTTTATGTTTGGTTTTAAATAATTAATTCATTTACTTTTATTTCATTTGCATTTGTATTTGTATTTTGCCTCCATGTATGTCTGTGTGAAGGTGTCAGATCTTGACCTTAGAGATAGTTGTGAGCTGCCATGTGGGTGCTGGGAATTGAACCCAAGTCCTCTGGAAGAGTAGTCAGGGCCCTTAACCGCTGAGCTATCACTCCAGTCTCATTGTTTTGTGTTTTTGAAATAGGATTTCTCTGTGTAATCCTGGCTGTCCCGGCACTTACTTTATAGACCAGGATAGCCTTGAACTCGCAGAGATCCACCTGCCTCTGCCTCCTGAGTGCTGGGATCAAAGGCACGTGCCACCACCACCCGGATCTCACTCTGTATTTTATCTGTTTCCTTGCTTAGCTTATTTCTCTTTCCTGTCTGTGCTGTAATCTGAAAAGTTTTGCCTGGATTTGAGGCTCAAATTGCATTTGGGTTAAACATAGTTGGCAAAAGGAAAAAAAAAAACAGTGCTGTTATGAGGTTTGTGATCTTCTCTTCGGGTAGTAGTTGCATCTCTCCCTGTAATGTTTGCACTCACTTCTCCTGGGCAGATGGTAACCAATGTTTATTCTCTCAAGGTAGGGCATCAGTGAAGGACCAGAGTAATGCACCAAATTCTAGCTTGGTAAACTTGTTCGTTTATTGGGCTTCCTTACAGGAGGATGGGTGACGGGTTACAGGAGTGTGCCTGAGGAGTTACCTATAAAAGTGTGGGTGGCTGCTCAGTGGGGGCGCATGTCTTTAATCCCAGCACTTGGGAGACACATGCAGGTGGATCTCAGTGAGTTCGAGGCCAGCCTGGTCTACAGAGTGAGTGCCAGGACAGCTAGGACTGTTACACAGAGAAACCCTTTCTCGAAAAACCAAAACAAAGCAGCTGTACTGAAAAGCCTCACCCTGGCATGGACAACCTCCCTATAGCGGCACAAATGAAGCTTCAGCCAGCTTCTCACCTCTGTATTCTGCCTACCATATCTTCTAAAACCGCATACAACTGGAGCAGAATTACATACAGCTCTCAGGGAGGGAGGGAGCGGCCGAAACCTCGTGGAGGTTAGAGGACAGCTTGCTTGCTTCCACTATGCGAGTTCTGAGGATCAAACTCAAGTCATCAGGCTGGGCTACAGTCCTGCTGAGCCGTCTCAGCAACCCACCGTTAATTTTATTTTGAAGTTTTTAAGAGTTTTAAGAGTCTCATTTTGTTGCCCAAGATGGTTTCCAAGTCACAGCAATGCTCCTGCTTCAGCCTTCCAAGTGCTGGGGTTAGAGGCGTGAGTTACCATGACCTGGTTCTTCTTCTTGTTTGTTGCCCTTTCTTGTATCAGACCAGCCCACAGCTTGCCATAAACAACGTTCTTCCCATACTTTGCCTTTAGCTCAGCAGCTTTCTTGTGTAGCTGCCAATCATTTACAGCATGCCTGATCCACGGCTTTCCTGATCGCTTTGCAACACCACCGTGGCCAGGCTCAGCTGTTCTTGGGTTTGAGGGCAAAACTCAGAACAGAAAAGAAGGTCAAGGGAGGCCTCTTGGGTGAATATAGATCCTTAATTTTGAACATTTTTTTGTTTGTTTTTGAGTCAGGATGTCCTGTCACCTAGGCTGACCTCACACTCATTACACAGCCAAGGATGACCTTGAACTTCTGATCTGCCAGTGTCCAGTAGTACCCCACGTTTTTTGTTTTGTTTTTGTTTTTATTTTTCTTAGTTTTTAGACACAGGGTTTCTCTGTGGAAACAGTCCTGGCTGTTCTGAACTTGCTCTGTAGACCAGGCTAGCCTTGAACTCACCACACTCCACCTACCTCTGCCTTCTGAGTGCTGGGATTAAAGGTGTGTGCCACCACCGCCTGGCCACTACCCCAGTTTTATGCAGGACTGGACACTGAACCCAGGGCATCATGCAATCATGCATGCTGGACTAGCTAAGCTGCATCCCCATATAAACATTAATCAACTCTCTCCTCTTCTTCCTCCTCGTCTTGTTTCCTTAGGAGGAGGGGTCCAGTTTTGTTGTTGTTGTTGCTGTGTGTGTATGCATGTATACACATACATACATACAGGATGTGTGTGCCTAGTGCCTGTGGAGTTTAAAAGTGGGCAATGAAGCCCGGCAGTGGTGGTGCATGACTTTAATCTTAGCACCCAGGAGGCAGAAGGAGGAGGATCTCTGCCTTTGAGGCCAGGCTGGTCTACAGAGTGAGTTTTAGGATTATACAGAGAAAAGCAAACAACAACAACAAAAATAGGCATCGAATCCCCTGGAACTGGACTCTGCTGGGAGTGGAATCAAGGTCCCCTTCTGGAGTGACAAGTACTCTAAACTGCTGAGCCATCTCTCCGGCCCTGAGGTTTCTATTATTCACATGTATCACTTACACATAGTAATGGGTTTCATTATCACTTTTTTCTTTCTGGCTTCCCTGAAACTCACCAAGCTACACTTGCCTCTGCCTCCTGAGTGCTGGGATTAAAGGTGTGCGCTGGGGGCTGGAGAGATGGCTCAGTGGTTAAGAGCATTGCCTGCTCTTTCAAAGGTCCTGAGTTCAATTCCCAGCAACCACATGGTGGCTCACAACCATCTGTAATGGGGTCTGGTGCCCTCTTCTGGCCTGCAGGCATTCACACAGACAGAATATTGTATACATAATAAATAAATAATTTAAAAAAAAAAAAAATAAAGGTGTGCGCTGCCCCAACCAGTCCACCGTAACACTGCCATGCATGTGTATCATGCATGGTGTGCACTGCCCCACCAGCCCGTTGTCACACTGCCATGCATGTGTATCATGCATGGTGTGCACTGCCCCACCAGCCCGTTGTCACACTGTCATGCATGTGTATCATGCATTTTGATCACAGTCCCTCCCATTACCACTTCTTGTTTCCTTCTCCTGCCTTCTGATATCTTTCTTACTAGCTAAATACCTTTCTATTTTCATGTTTACTTTTCTTCTTCATTTTTTATAAAAACTGGACTTGGTGCATATTTTTAATTTCAGCATTCAGGAAGCAGAGGCTTTCTATTTTTATGTTTAACTCCTTTTTTCCCCCCAATATCATGGTGCCAAGGCACATACGTGGAAGTCAGAGGACAACTCCCAGCAGCCAGTTCTCTCCTTCAGTTATGTGGGACCTAGGACTCAGACTCCAGTTTGAGTTTGATGGCAAGCTCTTCACTGCTGAGCCGTCCTGCCAGGCCATGTTTTCTTGTTTTATTCTGTCCATCTTCCTTCCTTCCTTCCTCCTTCCCTCCCTCCCTCCCTTCCTCCCTTTCTCTCTCTCTCTCTCTCTCTCTCTCTCTTTCTTTCTTTCTTTTTTGTGGTGACCCAATGTATTTTATCAGGGTTTCTTTCAATATTGTTCTTGAAGGATTATTGATTGGGGAGTGAGCTCTCTACCAGTGATTATATCACTGAAGAGAATATCTGTCTGTTTATCCCTGTCCCAGCAATTCTTATTTGCCTGTGAGTCCTCAGGGAGGTGGACAGGTCCTCAGATCCATCATGGCAGGCCTTATTTCCATTTCTCTCTCCTAAGCAGACTGCCCACATATGCTCTGCCTTCAGACATTCTCTTTAGCAGAACAGCCTTGTCCTTACAGGACCATTGTTTAGAAACACAGAGCAGACCAAAGGATCTGAGCACCTCCTGCGCCCCTGGGAAATCTGCTCAAAGAATGCACATGTGGACGCGCTGGTCTGATTCTTTTTCTTTATTTGTGTTTTCATGCAGCATAAAGGTTTATGGGAGTGGGCCCATCAGTCCTTGGCCGTAGCCTTGCTCATGTCTGCCAACCCGTTGCTTAGCTCCCCCTGCTTCTTCTTGGCACAAACGTATGTGGCCACCTTTTCTTGATGAACTTGTGTGAGCTCTTGTCCTTGAACACCATGAGATGCTCCACGGCCCTCCGCTTGTAGGGCGCACACTCCCACATCAAGTACCGCACGAACCTGATGTGCTTGGTGAGGTGCCCACGGCTTGCTGGGGGCGGGAGAGCTAGCACACATCATGGCTGCTGTTCTCCCTTAGCGGCCGTAGCTACAGGAAAAATAGTACCACGCAGAACCTGGGATATCCTGCCTCTGATTCTTAGAGCCTGATTCGCTGTTTCATAATCTTCCAGAGTGCCCCGGTGCCCGGCATACCCCAACTGCATCTCTGTGGAGCTCTGAGTACTCCAGTGGCGTTTTCTTTATCTTTTATAAAGTTCTGTCACTTTCCTTTACTCTTTCATGTTGACATTTTTATTGCAAAGGGCAGCCCCACAGTGTTCTTCTCAATGGATTCAGGTCGCACAGCTTCAACGGGTACAGCATAGGAAGGAAGGAATAACTTACAGACTTTGTAGCACTTGGTGTTTGGAGTCTGTCAGTGATACTAGCTTGCTCAACGTGATACCTGCTGGGTCAAGAAATCACAATAAATGATACGTTTTTTTTTTCTTTGCTTGTTTTGAGACAGGGTCTAATGTATTAGCCTAGGCTGGGCTCAAATTCACTATGTAGTTAAGGATGACCTTGAACGTCTAATCCTCCTGCCTCTACCTCCCTCGTGCTAGGATGACAGACTTGCACCACCATGCCTGGTTAATATGGTGCTGGGGGAAGAATCAAAGGTTTTGTGTACACCAAGCAAGCACTGTACCAGCTGAGCTACATCCCTAGCTGAGAAAGGTGCTTTTAATCTCTTGGTAACGAGTCGGTATTCAATGAGGAGATTCTGCTACCCTTTGATTTAGTGTCTGTTGATGATTTATTTTTAATCACGTGGATCTCTGTGTGCACAGGAGTGTAAGTGACCTCAGAAGCCACACGTGTTAGAACCCCTTAAATCTGCAGTTACCGATGTGAGCTGCCATAGGGGTGCTGGGAATCGAGCTAGGGTCCTCTGAAAGAGCAACCAGTGCCCTTGCCCCAATCCTTTGAGCACTCTCTCCAGCCCCTGTTGGTGATTCCTGCTTGGTGACTGGTGTTACATCTGACATTGTCAAGTGTGTGTTGTCTTGTGACTACCATTCCATGTACACATGTAGATGGATGTGCTACCATAACAAACCTTTTGGCGTATTCATTTATTCACTTCATTTATTCATTGTCCTCATTCTTATTATTGGATGTGTGTTTGCATTCAAGCATGCATGATTGTGCCACTGTTTGTGGAGGTCAGAGAATGACTTTCAGAAGTCAGGCCTCTCTCTGCCTCATGGGTTCTGGGGATTAGGCTCAGGCCATTAGACTTGTGTGGCTCTTTGACCCTTTGAACCATTTTATTTGCCCAGTTTAAAAAAAATGAAAAGAAAAGAAAAAAGGAGAAAAAAGAAAAAGAAAGCAAAACCCATAGCTGACAATGTGGCTTAGTTTGTAGAGTGCTTGCCTAGCATGAATGAGTCCTGGTTTCTCTCCCCAGCAATGCAAAAGCCAGGCATGGTGGTGTGGACTTGGCACTTCAGGACTCAGGATGTGGAAGCAGGAGGATCAGGGAGTTTACGGTCATATTTAGCTACATTGCAAGTTTCACCAAGTCCGGACAAGATAAGACCCTATTTCCAATAAGAAAACAAAAATCTGTATAGAATTTGGGTTACATGAGGAGATCATATGTCAAACAAGCAATCATTGTATATTATAAATGCACTCACACACACAAACATACACACACAAATTTGGGATCAAACTCACAGCCACACATATGCTAGACAAGCCCTCGACCAACATGAGCCATATCTCCAGCTCACTTCATCTCTCTCTATCTCAGTGGACTATAAGCCTTCAGTTTAATGACTCATTTTGTTGCTCAGATTGTCCTCAGTTTGACTCAGGAAACTCTTTAAGCTAGTTTCCGTGCCCCCTTTGACCGGCTCCCATCATTTTTGAGCATGTTCTTTTTAAAGGCATCTTTATTTTAACTTTGTGTTATGAGAGTTTGTCAGCATGCATGTGTCTGTGTGCAGTGTCCACAGACACCGGAAGAGGGTCTTTGATCTCCTCAGGCAGGAATTACAGATGGTTGTGAGCTGCCATGTGGGTCTTGAGAACTAAACGCTGGTCCTCTGGAAGAGCAGGCAGTGCTCTTAACTGCTGAGCTCTCTCTCAAGCCCCTTGAGCTCTTTCTTATTGCAGGGCAAAGCTACACTTTTACTTGGACTCTCCTTGGCTTTGGAGATGTTTCTTCAGGGAGTCCTGTTTCCTTTCAATGGGGGATGGGTTCAAAAGCAAAGAGCTGGCATGCCTGTAAGATCTAACAGTTTGAAGACTGGGCTGCATAGCAAGAGAGATTCTACCCTTTAAAAAGATAGATGGGGTGGAGAGGGAAGGAGGGAGGAGGGAAAAAGGAAAGCTAGAGAATGAAGTTACTGGAATCGTTCTCCACTCTTTTATTTTTATTTATTTTTTGGTTGTTGTTTGCCTTGCTTTTGAGACAGAGTTTTGCTATGTAGCTCAGACGAGTCTCCAACTCTGTCCCTCTCTCTTCAGCAAGCTGCCATCACACCTGGCTTTGATTTTATCCCTTGAATGTATAAAATATTAACATAACTCTGAAGATCAAAATCATGCAGAATTGTGTGCTTTTTCTCATCTCCGTGGTCTACCTACTCCATGCTGCAATCAGCCTCACTTGTTTGTCAGTTCTCCTTATGCTTATTTGTGCAAAAATAAGCAGATGCACATGTATTCTCTCTCCTCTCTCTCTCCCATTTCAACACTGAGGATTGAATTTAGGGCCTCATTCATGCTGGACAAGGCTCCTCTCCTTTTACATTCCCAGCCTGGGGATTCTAGACTGGTGCTTATCACTGAGCCATGCCCTCCAGCCCCTCACCGTGCAGGGGAGGATTCGCACTGAGCTATATTCTCACACCTCTTCTTTTTTTTCTTTTCTTTTCTTTTTTTTTTTTTTTTTTTTTTGGTCTTCATTATCTTGACATGGTCTCACTAGTTTGCTCAGGCTGGCTTTGAACTCACAATGATCCGGGCTAGTTACAAACTTTCAGATGTGGGTCCTCTGAAAGAGCACCAAGTACTCTTAAATCCTGAGTCATCTCTTGAGTCCTCCTATTGTACTTTTTTTTAAAAGTATTTTTATATGTATGTGTGTGCATGGTGCCCAAAGACGCCGGAAGAGATGTCAGATCCCTAGGACTATAAGTATAGACACCGTGGGTTGCCATTGTGGTGCAGAGAATTGAACCCAGGTCCTCTGGAAGAGCTGCCAGTGCTCTTAACTGTTAAGCCATCTCTCCAGTCCTTGTATTCTGTTCCTGAGGCAATCTGGATTTGATGCCTAGAAAGCACATAGAAGTGGAAGGAAAGAATAGACTGCACATAGCTGTCCTTTGAACTCCATGTGTGTGCTGTGTTAGGCACAGCACCCCTCTCCAAACACACTGTCCACTCACATACAGTAACAAATACCTCTTAAAATGATCCCTTCTTTTATGCTTAAGAGTACATTCTAACCCAGGCATGTTGGTGAGCCCCTTTAATCCCAGCACTTGAGAGGCAGATGTAGGAAGATCCCTATAAGTCTAAGGTCCTGGTCTACATAATAGCTCTCCGCCCTTGGAGAGACTGGGTATTGTCAGGAATGGGTTAAAGATGAGTTCACTTGTAGTTTTTATGAGTAGTATGAGTGTTGGTCTGCATGTATGTCTGTGCACCATGTGTGTGCAGTATCCACTGAGGTCAGAAGAGGGCATCGGATACCTTGGAACTGGAGTTACAGACAGTTATGAGCCACTGTATGGATGCTGGGAATTGAACTTGGGTTCTCTGCAAGAGCAACAAGTGATCTTAATGGATAAGTTATCTCTCTAGATTCTAATGAGTGTATTAAGTATTTTTTCATTTATTAATTACTAAGGGGTACTTGCAAGTGCCATAGAGCTCATTTAGAGTTCAGAGGACAACTCGTCTTTCTACCATGTCTGTCTTGTGAATTGAACTCAGGTCTTCAGTGTTGTCAGCAACGCCTTTACCCACTGAGCCATCTCATAGGTGTGAAAGTCATAGGCTTTAAACATTTGAGGTATAACTCATATAAGACATAACTCATATATAACTTTTAGTAGAGCCAAAGCTGCATAGTTATCCCCTTAGCTGGTTTTAACAGATCTCCTCTAGGACTGAATATAGAGAGTTGTGAGCTGCCATTATGATGCACAGAATTGATCTCAGGTCTTCTGGAAGAGCAGCCAGTGCTTTTAACCACTGAGCCCTCTCTCCAGGCCTCCTAGGATACTTCCATTTGTGTGAGTGTTAGTTGGTGCATGTGCACCTGCACACACAGGCTGGGGGCTGATACATGGTATTGCTTTTCATCTCTTTCCTGGATCTCATCCTTTAGGATGTGGAGAAAGACCTATTTCTTTGATCCCTTTGTTCTTCTTATCACAGATGGATTTGTGCCTAATGGGTATCCACTATCCTGTCTTTTACCTCTTTCAGTTGCACTGAGGTCTCAGATGTGGGGTGGGGTGAGGGCAACTGGTGGATTCATCTCTGGGTTCTCTGTACCCAACCGAGGCCAGGAACAGGTGGTCCTTCAAAACACAGAAGTGAAGTCCCACCTGGAGACACATACAGGCTTGTCACGACAGCTACTTGGAAGGCTGAGACAGGAGGATCAAAAGTTCAAGCCTGTCCCGGCAAGTTTCCGAGATCCTTTCTCAAAAAGTAAAAAGAAAGGGAGAGAGCTCTGTGGTCGAGCTCCAGCCTAGAATCTGAGAATTAGCTGTGGAGTACCTGCCTAGATAGAATTCAGCAGGGAGGGGCAGAGGTTATGGTCCAGCGATAGAACTCTTCCATAGATTCTCTGGTGTGGAAGCATGGCTCAGCAGCAGAGTGCTTGCCTAGAACCTCCATTGTGAGGCTGGCGGTATGGCTCAGTTATAGAGCAGGAGCACCTGCCTAGAGTCCCCTAGTTGTGTGAGGGGGCATTGCTCAGAAGTAAAGACTTGCATAGCATGCTGGGTATAGTGCATAAGGTGAAACAGTGAGCTGGAGTTGGGGGTGCTCCCTTCTCATGTTCCTGGCACCCTTCTCCCCTTAGGTCTCTCCTTGGTGGTGGGCTTGGTTCTGTACATCTCCAGCATCAATGATGAGGTCATGAACAGGCCCAGCAGCTCTGAGCAGTACTTTCACTATCGATACGGGTGGTCGTTTGCCTTCGCTGCTTCCTCTTTCCTTCTCAAAGAGGTGATGTGTTGGGCCCAGTTTGAAGAAGGAGGTGGGAGTTTCGGGGTGTTCTAGCTCCTGGGGGTCTGCAGCAGATGTCTAAAGATAGGATCTTCTGGGTTTGGGAGGAGAGAGAGAAACAGAGAGGGGGGGAGGGAAGGAGGGAGGGAGGGCGGGAAGGAAGGAGAGAGAGAGAGAGAGAGAGAGAGAGAGACCCTGAGGTTTGATGACCTTCTGAGGCCTTAGAGGTGGGAGTCCTGGGTTCTTGGGGAGGAGCAGCCCAAGGATGGGACTCCCTGAACAGAGAACAACCTGATCCCTATGCCCAGGAGGAAAAGAATTCTGTGGGTTATGAGGAAGGTGGATGGACTGCGGATCTAATCTATGGGTCCCAGAGAGGGAAAAGTCTAGGGATTCTAGCTCCTGGGGGTCTTGGGAAGGCAGAAGCTGAAGGAAAGCCTGTGGGTTGGACCCTTGAAACTTTGGAGGAGGATGAGGAAGTCCTTGGTCCTGGGAAAGAACAGAGCTGGGGGACCAATCTCTCTACTTTGCAGTGGGAGGATCTAGCAGTCTGATTCCAGGAGGAAGAAGAGGCTGGGGATGTGCCTGTATTACGAGGGAGGTGGGTTAGATGTGGATCCAACCCCTAGCTCCTGTAGAGGAAGTGGTCTGGGTGTTCCAATTCTTGGGGTCCTGGAGGAGATGAAAGGTGAGGCCTCTTGGGTTTTGCAGAAGGAAGTCTTGGGGGGTGATATTCAGCAGTGACTCCCGGGTTTTGGTAGAGGAAGCGGCAAGAGGGTGCCTCTGGGATTCTGACGGTGCCTTGCCACAGGGGGCCGGAGTCATGTCCGTGTACTTATTCACCAAGCGCTATGCGGAGGAAGAGATGTATCGCCCGCACCCGGCCTTCTACCGCCCGCGTCTCAGCGACTGCTCTGACTACTCGGGCCAGTTTCTGCAGCCCGAGGCGTGGCGTCGAGGTCGCAGCCCTTCCGACATCTCCAGCGACGTCTCCATCCAGATGACGCAAAATTACCCTCCAGCCATCAAGTACCCCGACCACCTCCACATCTCCACTTCACCGTGCTGAGGCTGGGCTCCCCCCTCTCCTCTTCCTCCTCCCTCCCCTCACCTGCCCTTCCCCAACGCGGCCCCAATCCCTTAAGGGACTCTTGGCTGGGGGCTGCTGTGCCACCTCCAGGCCCCAACCCATCATCCTCATTTCGATGGCTCCCTCTTTCCAACCTCTCCTCATTAGTCCGTTATACTTCCAAATGATTCCCTCCCTTCACCTTCACCTGCCTAACCCCGGGTGTACCCGTCCCCTCTCCTGGTCCCTCTCCAACTCGGTTAACTATCCTCTGGTGGTATCTTGCACCTAGCTCCCCCAAATCCTTCAGGCTCCCGCTTCCCTACAGGGTGCTGGGCTGGAGAGTGGGTGTGACAGCCACTGGGAATGCCCTTGAACTCCCTTCTTTCCTAGCACAACACCACGTGCCCTGCAGGTCCCTGGTGGTGGCGGGTGGGAAGAAGCTTGCTCTGCCCACATCTGCTGGTCGGGTCAGGGGCTGCAGGGATACGACTGTGGCTTACCTTGACTTTTCCTTTTCTGTCGCCTCTGGGAGACACTATTTCCTCTCTTTCTGTTGTCCTCTGGAAGGTGACCTTCCTTCTAATAGATCCTTCTTCTTTCTTCTTCCTTCTCCACCCTCCTCCTCCCTGCCCTCCACCCCCCTCTTCTCACTTCTCTCTTTTCCTTCTTCCACCTGCTCATCCGAAGTCCCTAGGTGCATCTGGTCTCTCACACCAAACAAGGATGGGACCCCAGGGTGGAGGGAGGTTCCCTCATGCTATCTCCACGCCTGTGCCCGCCTCTCCCCCCTCGAGGTCCCATCGGGGGAGGGAGGGGCAGTAGCGGGGGTTAACGCCCCCCAAAACCTGTCTTCCATTTTCTGGTACTCCCTCTCATCCATGTCCCTCTTCCCATCTCAGTTTCCCTAACTCCGGCCTTTTTCAAGGGCCCGTCCGCCCCCTTGGACAGTTTGGGGGGGGGGGGTTGCCAGAAAACCACCCATCCCACTCCCTTTATTAGGGGAGGAGGGGCGAGGTAGCACAGTGTTAACACACGGAACCAGAACGGCCCCGGGGTGGGGGGAGGGGACGGGAGGGGAGGGACCAGGGGCTTTTAGTTTGCATCTTAGGTGGGAGGGGGGAGGGAGAACCGCAGCAGTTATAACCTGTCTTTACGCAGCGATTTTTAATGAGGCTGGGGGAGGGGGGAGGGAAGCAATAAGGGTGGGGAAACGGTGGGGTGGGGGGCCTGGCTCTGTTATTTACCGTGTATCATATGTAAATACCGACAGAAACTTCAATAAACTTTATTTCAAACACGTCTCTGCCTAACCAAAGGGAAGGGGTTGAACACAACAGGCCTATATACTTGTATTGGTTTTTCCTGTGGGTAAAGCACTATTATACTGACTAGATCTTACCAAGTGTGGTGGCACACACCTTCTGTCCTAGCACTCAGAAGGCAGAGGCAGACAGATCTCTGTGAGTTCCAGGACAGCCAGGACTACACAGCGATACTTTGTCTTCAAAAATAGAACACCACAGGACCAGGTTTGTAATTCTGGACTTGGGAGACAAGAGACAGGAGGATTGCTGCAAGTTCTAGGCAAACTTTCAAGGCTTTCTCAAAAAACAAAACTAATGCCACCAAGATGGCTCAACTGGCTATCTGAGCTTGGTGCCTCGAGCCCATTCTCGCAAGTTGTCATCTGACCATACACATGAACACACACACACACACACACACACACACACACACACACACAGTGGCATGGAGTGCTTGAGGCCCCTTCCCTTCCTCCCCATATTAATAATAAAATTAAAAATAAGTCAGGCAATGGTGGCACATGCCTCTAATCCCAGCACTTAGAAGGCAGAGGCAGGCGGATCTCTGAGTTTGAGGCCAGCCTGGTTTACAGAGTGAGTTCCAGGACAGCCAGGACTGTAAAAAAAAAAAAGTAAGCTAAGGAAGGATTTGGGATGTAGCTCAGCTGGTAGAGTGATTGCCTAGCACATCTGAGGCCTGAGTCTTATTCTCTGCCAGGCATGATGGCACTCAGGAAACGGGGAAGCACTAGGAACAGGAGTTCAAGGTCATCGTTGGCCATGAAGAGAGTTTCAGGGCTCAGAGAGAGAGAGAGAGGAGAGAGGAGAGAAGAGAGAAAGTGTTGAAATATTAAGTTATTTAGGTAATTTTATTTTAGCATCACCTCAATTCAGTTCTTGTATGAGGACAATAAATGACCACAGGGTTAAGGTCAATGCAAAAACAAAAGCAAAACCAAGAAAATGCCCATCTCTTGCTATTCCTCTTGCTGCTTACTGCACTGTCCCCGCCGCTCACACTGCTCTATGTGACTTTCTTCTCAGGCCCCCTGTTGAATTTCCTGGCCTCTTTGTGCCCATTCAGCCGACGAGGCCAATGAGAGCACTCCTACAAACTGACAGCCTTTGACTGGCACCAAGTCAGTCTGGCTCCCAGAGCCGAGCTTCCTTTCCTGGTACAGGCGACAGTGGGCTTCCCATGCTGGGCCCTTTTGCTAGGCTTAGAAGCAACTGCAGCTATTTATCGTACATCAACCATGAGGCAGGTGCTTCCATCTGAGCACAATCCCATGAGCCATTTGCAGCAGTGGGTGTGTAGGAATTCCCACTGTTTGTATAGGTGAGGGAGCAAGGCTCAAAATTGGATTCTAAGAGCTGTGATTCCCCTATACTGGGAGACTGAGAACAGCCAAAATATAAAATATCTGATAAATTTATAACTGAGATTCACCCCCCTTCCACAACTGAATCCTGGAAACCAAGCTAGAACTCTGTGTCACTGAGCCACACCCCCGTCCCTCTATGGGGGTCTAGGCAGATGCTCTACTACCGGCAAAAGCGCCCCTCCCCCACCCCGTGGTCCCCATAAACTCAATCCTGAAAGCTATTGGAAAGAAGTATGATGTCTGCCTCGTGTTCTGTCTCATCTGTGCAATGATAATGGCCTTGCAGCCATGACACGTGGGTCACAACCACAGCCATGAGGGAACACGTTCTGTTTCTTCAGTCATTGGTTTTCCCCACCAGCCTGTGAACTCAGCATTAGTCCCATGGTACAAGTGAAGAAACTGAGGCCCAGGGAGATGAGGTTACTCAGCTATTAACGTGTGAGCTAGTCCTGTGTCCAGGCTTTCCTTGGTTCACAGTTAATTAACTCTTACATTAAAAAAAAAAAACACGGGAGGAGGTGAATGAGGGGCGTGGTGCGCACATGGAGGTCAGAGGACACTTTCAGGAGTCCCTTCTCTCCCTCTACCATGTGGATGTCAGTGAACGAACTCGGTGTCAGCCAGGCAGCAAGCTCCTGTCCCCTGCTGAGACCACTTGCCACCCCCAGCTGCCACATTTTACCCCTGAGATTTTATGCAAACTCATGCTGTGACCTTGAGGGAGCCTTTTTAATTCCCGAGGCTTTGCTTTCCTTTTCTATCTAAAAAGAAAAACGAGGGGGATGGTTTAGAATGATCCCAAATCTCTCTGGACCAGGCAGGATGATCTGGGGAGGTTCTCAGGAAAGAACTCAGATCCTGCAGGGTCAGACTCCCGGAGGGAAATACATTCTGAGTCATTTCCCATGATTCCAGGAATTTCTGAAGGTCAGGCTTGAGATTCGCAATGGCAAGCACAGTTCAGCTTCTTTGCTGAGACTAATTGATTCCTAGCGGTGGCTTGGAACACAGTATTAGAATTCTATGAACATGGATTTGCTCAGGAGGAGAGAATGTCCCTATCTACTGGTGCTGTCTGCCATGCTGATAGATTGATGCTGTCTGTCGTGCCGGTAGCAGGGGCGGTGATGGTACAAGTGCTGGCGATTGCTATATGTATAGAACGTAACAACCTCAAATCCGGAAGCTGATGCCCTCTTTTAAAAATCAGAAGCCACAGGAAATCAGAAGCTCACTGGGTAGGCGCCTTTGCTATCTAGGGTATGAGGACTTGAGTTTAAATTTCAGTCACTCATAGAAAAATAGCTGGGCATGGCCACACGGGCATGTAACTCCAGCGCTGTGAGGGGCAGACAGGAGGGTTGCTAGCTTCTGGCTTCTGGCTTAGTGAGGGAGTGAGAGGGTCTGTTTCAAAAGGAATATGGCAGAAACACCTGCAAACTCCTCTGGCCTCTCCTTGTGCACATGCAGTTTCCTTTGTAGACCTGGATGCCCTGGAACTCTGGAACTTACTCTGTAGACCAGGCTGGTCTTGAACTCACAGACATCTACCTTCCTCTGCCTCTTGAGTGCTGGGATTAAAGGCCTGCGCCACTACCGTCCAACAGGTTTCTGCCCTCTTACTGAGTCAAAATGATTGGTTCTTCCTAAAGTTTCTTTTTGTCAGGTGTTTGTTCACAACCAGAGGAACAATAACATTCATCTTGCTTTATTGTTTGCTACATTTTGACGAGGAAATCCAGAGTGGAATTTTTTTGGTTTTATTTTGTATTTTTTTTTGTTTGTTTGCTTTTGTTTTTTGAGACAGAGTTTCTCTGTGTAGCTCTGGCTGTCCTGGAACTCACTCTATAGACCAGGCTAGCCTCGAACTCACAGAAATCTGCTTGCCTCTGCCTCTTGAGTGCTGGGATTAAAGGTATTCCCCACGACTTCCTAGCAAAAAATTTGTATGAAAAAAAATCTATATGTGTGTGCATATGGAGGTCAGAGAACAATGCTGTCCTGGACCTGGCGAGGATCGAACTCAGTTCATCAGGCTACACAGCAAACCAACCAGGTATCTCTCTCACTGTCTTAGTCAGGGTTACTATTGCTGTGATGAAATACCATGACCAAAGCAACTTGGGGAGGAAAGGGCAGTTCATCATCAAAAAGCAGTGAGGGCAGGAACTCAAACGGCAGGAACCTGGAGCAGGAGCTGATGCAGAGGCCATGGGAAGGATGCTGCTTACTGGCTTGCTCAGCCTGCTTTCTTACAGAACCCAGGACCAACAGCCCAGGGATGTCACCACCCACAATGGACTGGGCACTCCCGCAACAATCACTAATTAAGAAAATTCCCTATAGGCCTACCTACAGCCAGATCTTATGGGAACATTTTCTTAATTGGGGTTCCCTCCTCTTAGATGACTTTGGCTTTTGTCAAGTTGAAATAAAACTATCCAGCATAGCCACCATCAGCAAGAACCATTGCCAAGGTACTATCAGAATTCTGTTTGTTGATGGGTAGAGTTTTTTTGTTTGTATTTTGTTTTTTGCTTTTTTTTTTTGACAGTCTTATGTATCCCAGGCTAGCCTCTAACTCATCAAGTAGGCAAGGCTGTCTCATGTGCCATCATCTCTGCCTTTTATTTTATTTTATTTTTTCAAGACAGGGTTTCTCTGTAGCTTTTGGTTCCTGTCTTGGAACTAGCTCTGTAGACCAGGCTGGCCTCGAACTCACAGAGCTCCGCCTGCCTCTGCCTCCCGAGTGCTGGGATTAAAGGCGTGCGCCACCACCGCCCGGCCATCTCTGCCTTTTATGAGGTTGGGTGATTGAAACCAGGTTTGTGTGTGCTGGGCGTGCATTCTACAAACCGAGTTGTATCTTCAGCAGGTACCGTGACCTTTGAGCACATCTCTTGAGAAGCACTCTGTGATGTTGCTTGCACAGGTGTCTGTTTAGATGCACACACAGATGGGCAGGAAGCACGTATGTGTACATTTTACGTAACAGTCATCACAGAAGGCTCAGAGTTCTCCACCTTCCAACTACACATGTGGAGTGGAGCCAGTTTCATATCAGTTATATAACCCTTCTTGACTATTTTCCAAGGCCACTTAATAACAATAGTTTGCATAAATCAGTTGCATAATTTAGCAAGTACTTCCTGTCACTGGCCACTTTGCTTTAAGTCGTTTACGTCCGGTAACCCGTGGAGGTTTGGCAGTTATTATCATCTCATTTTCTAAATGAGATCCTAGGGCATGGAGAGGTTAATTAACTTTCTGCTCATCACACGGCTAGAAAATCACCAAGCTAAAATTGAATCCTGGGAGTCCCGGAGCCTGTACTACTCACCCATGAAAGGGTATGCCTTTATGTACGGGGAAGCCACATTTCTCTCTGTGACCGGTTTTCACAGTGTCCTGCATCTTATGTTATTTACAGAAGAGTGTCGCACATTAGTGGAGCTCAAATTGTGACCCAGAAGCCCTGGGGATCCCTGGGATATATTTAAAAAGCTAGAAGATTCAGAATCTGGAAATAGGATTTATGAATCCGAAGTTCTACCATGGAGCTGGATGTAGCACACACCCATAACACCAGCACTCAGGAGGTTGACTTGGGAGGGTCAGGAGCCTAAGGCAGAACTATACATGGAGTTTGAGGATAGTTTGAGATGGAGATTCTATCCAAACAAACCACACACACACACACACACACACACACACACACGCACATTAAAATTTTATAAATATTTAAGGAAGCAAGAAATAAATAAAACGGGATCTAAATAAACTTATTTCACCCTTATATTATTATTTCCTTATGAAATATAGAGTATAGCAACATTAGGACCAGTATGTTTGTTTTTCAAGACCAGATTTTGTAACAGCTCTGGCTCTCTTGGAACTTGTTGTGTAGACCAGACTGACCTCAAAGTCACAGAGATTCACCGGCCTCTGCCTCCTGAGTGCTGAGATTAAAGGCGTGGGACCAGTGTGAAGATGATAGAATGAACAAAGAAATGGGCTTTCACTTGGACCCAAACCTCACACATACTAGGCAAGGGCTCTACACCCAGATTATAGATTTAGTCGGCTTTTGTTTGTTTGTTTTTATGTTTTTTGAGACAGGGTTTCTCTGTAGCTTTGGAGCCTGTACTGGAAATCGCTCTGTAGTCCAGGCTGGTCTTGAACTCACAGAGATCAACCTGCCTCTGCCTCCCGAGTGCTGGGATTAAAAGCACGCATCACCACTGCCCAGTTAGCCCTTTTTGAATTTTTATTTTGAGACACAGTCTCACTAATTTGCCCAGACGTGTGTTGAATTCACTCAGTAGCCCAGGTCGGCCTTCCATTTACTCT
This sequence comes from Microtus oregoni, assembly GCF_018167655.1. Lineage (NCBI taxonomy): Eukaryota > Metazoa > Chordata > Mammalia > Rodentia > Cricetidae > Microtus > Microtus oregoni. The sequence continues at coordinate 40,522,235 of NW_024543065.1, forward strand.
CCTCCTGTCTAATCTTACAAGTAGCTGCGCTGAGGTCCCAGCATGGCTACACAAACCGCCCGTCCTTCTATTAGGACATGGGTTGCATAGATTTTTTTTAAAGCATCTGCATATGCTTCTTTTGTTTTGGAACTCCCTAGAGAGTTTTCGCAAAAGCAAGTTGCTTATGTAAGCATGCTGTGGTCTAGCTATTTATTAAGCTAGTCTCTCACTGTGGAGTCTAGGCTGCACGGAACCTTGATGAATAGCCAGGGCTATCTTCAAACTTGAGATCCTGAGGCTGGAGGGAGGTCAGTAGTTAAGAGTACCCACTGCTCTTACAAAGACCAAGAAAGATCAAGGTTTGTTTTCTAACACACAGTAGATCACAAACATCTGTAACTCCAGTTCTAGGACATCTGACACCTTCTTCTAACTTCTGAGAGCACCAGGCATGCACATGGTATATGTACATACTTGTAGGCAAAGCACTCAAACATATAAAATAACTATATCTAAAAAGTAAAATAGATGGACAGTGCCCGAGGGAGGGCACCTGAGATTGTCCTCTGACCTCTGTGTGTACACACACACACACTCACAGAGAGAGAGAGAGAGAGAGAGAGAGAGAGAGAGAGAGAGAGAGGGGGAGAATATGTCCTGGGGCTAGAGAAATGGCCCCGTGGTTGAGAATGCACCTCGCTCAGTCATGAGGACCAGGGTTCAATTCTCAGCACCCATGTTGACTGAACTGCTTACAATCCCTCCAAGGGATTTGACACCGTCTTCTGCCCTCCATGGGCACTGGCACATATATTAAATTAAATATGAATATACACTCATACAGGTACATTAAATAAAAATATTTTAAAATGTTTCTAAAAAGAAAAGAAGTTTTCAGGGCTGGAAAGCTCAGTGGTTAAGAGCGTACATTGCCTTTTCAGACCATTGAGTTGGGTTCCCAGCACCCACGTTGGGTGACTCACGACTAACTGCCTGTAACCTCAACTCCAGGGGATCTGGCGCCCTCTTCTGGTCTCTGTGGGCAGTGCACTTAAACTATGAAGACAGACATTCACCTAGGAAAAAAATATTTTTTGAGGCAGGGTTTTAGGAGCACAGAAGGCTACAAAGAGAACAGGTGGTTTAGAGTCTTGGCTCAGAGGTCGAGTGCCGATGAGGGATGTCCTGATGGCATGGATTAGAGGGTAGAGCACCTGGAGTGCACCAGTGAGGGGCTGGAGATAGTGGCTCAGTGGTAGAACAACTGCCCAGCATGCACAGGGTTCTGGGTCCGACCTCTGGTGTCAGAAATAAAGGAAATAAAATAAGAGTAGGAAAGAAAGAGAAACAAGATGACTTTACAATTTGTATTCTTTTTAGTTTTGGCCTCATCCCTAGGTGATGTGACCATTAGCAGTTTCTTCTTTTAGGTCAGTGACTCTCACCTGGAATGGTTTTGCCTCCAGGGTAAAACAAGTGCTTTCTGTACAAGTGAAGATGGAAGACTGGCATCTGTAGGGATTCTGCAAATGTGTTGGTAGGCACTGGCCACCATCTATCTGCAGCAAAGATTCTTCTGGTCTAAGATGTGATTATAGTGAAGTTCCAAATACTGGCTCTAGGTATTACCCATTCACCTATATTCTTCTTCCCTTTCCATTCTTTTCTATTGCCGTAGCTGATCTACTCTTCTATGTACTGTCTCTCTTTCTTGTTGTAGAACATTATTTTAAGACGTATCATATTGGTTTATGCTTGGAACATTTGTTTAATGTTGCCCAGATGTGTTTGCATTCTTTTATGCTGCATTAGTTTAATTCTTCTGATGCTGTGTTACTTTGCCTGTCTAAAACACCTGATTGGTCTAATAAAGAGCTGAACAGCCAATAGTGAGGCCAGAGAAAGGATAGGTGGGGCAGGCAGGCAGACAGAATGCACAGAAAGAGAAATCTGGGAAGGAAAGATCAAGGAGCAAGAAAAGGAGGAGGAAGACAGGAGGAGGCCAGGGGCCAGTCACCCAATCCCACAGCCAGCCAGGGAGTAAAAGTGACAGTAAGATTACAGAAGTAAGAAAAGAAAAAAGCCCAGAGGCAAAAGGTGGATGGGATAATTAGTTAAGAAAAGCTGGCTAGAAACAAGTCAAGTGAAGGTTGGGCATTCATAAGTAAGAATAAGGCTCCGTGTGTGATTTATTTGGTAGCAAGACTATACTTTCAGGGATCATTTCTATAGTTTGTGATTTATTTGGTAGCTGCGTGGTGCCCCCCCAAAGAGGCAAAGTACCAAAAGAATAAAAGAACAAATAACAACACTAACACTTTCCCTCTGTCTCCGCCTCTCTCCCTCTCTGTCTATGTATCTACCATCTATCTATCTATCTATCTATCTATCTATCTATCTATCTATCTATTTTTTTTTAAACAGGCCTCACATAGCCTAACCTGGCTCCAAACTCACTTCACATTGGGAAGGTGACCTTGAACTTCTAACACTTTTGCTTTTACTCACCAAGTACTAGGAGTATGGGGGAGGGTTTACCTCTATGCCTGGTTTATGCTGTGCTGAGGATGAAAGTCAGGGTTTCACCCATGCTAGACAGTCACTCTCTACCCGCTGAGCCACACCCCAGCCTCTGCCTTTTTTTTAAAAATTAATACAGACATTAGAGATCCTTTTGAGAATCAGATAAAAGCTACAAATCTCCAATGCGTTGTGGGAATACACATACTCACAAATTCTGTATATAATTTCAGGAGCACCATGGACATCGTCACAGCTCTTCCAAGACTCTCTGGGTGTGCTGTTTTGAATCTCTGTTGTAAAATGTCCCCTCCAGAGGGGGCTCGCTCGGGCAACCTTTCCCTTGTGCAGATTAAGAGACCCAGTGGGTAGAGGGTGAGGCACTGGCTCTGGATGCCTTGGGGGAGACCGGGAAAAACAGCATGTGAAACACAGACCACCTGACTCCCCAGAGCTGGGACATTTCCACTTCACCCTGAATGAGGACATTCTAGAAGCGCTGATTATCATCCTTCCCCCGATGCGATGGGAAGGAGAGCCGAGCAGCCACTCTCTGTTCCTCTCCAGAAACACAAAGGCCCCAGCTGTGGCTGATGACAAACACCTGGGGAGAGGATGCAAGGGACAGGAGGCTTCGGGTGATGGGAGGATAGAGCTGACGCTTCAGGGTAGGGACTGCAGAAAACAGACCCACTCATTCCCAGACTCCATTCATTCGTTCACTGAGCCACCAGTTTGGTATCCGGGGACAGAGACCTCCCATCTACTGGCTGTGGGAGTGGGGCCGAAGCGAGTCAGACCCATTCCTGTTTTGGTCAGCTCCGAGCTGACAGGCAAGATAGATTCCACACACCAACCACTAGGTGGGGTACCTGGGTGCTGGTGGAGGTAGCACAGGGCAAATTGGAAACATAGCAAGGATACAGACTGCAGCAATCAGGGAAGGCTTCCTGGAAGAATGAGGATTGAAGGTGAACTTTTTTTATATTAAAAGATATATTTATTTATTCATAAGTTTTGGGGGGGGGAATGCACGTGCCACAGCATGCCTTTGGAGGTCAGAGGACAATATGTGAAAGTCAGTTCTCTGCTTCCTCTGTGTGCATCCTTAGGGAATAAACCTAGGTTCTCAGGCTTGGCCGTAAGAACAGTCTCCTGCTAAGTATCTCACTGGTCCTTATTTTATTCTTAAGACAAGGACTCATGTAGCCCAGGCTGGTCTTGAACTCATTTGTAGTCAAGAAGGACATTGAATTCTTGAATTCTACTGACTGTCTCCAGACTGCTGGGATTTCAGGCAGTCAGGACCACACCTTGCTTGATGCAGCATTGGTGAATGAACCCAGGGCTTCATCCATGCTAGACAAGCACCCGAATCAACTGAGCTCCACCTTCAGTCCTGTTATTTTGTTTGCTTGTTTTGTTTTTTTGAGACAGGATTTCTCTGTGTAGCCCTGGGTGTCCTGGAACTCACTCTGTAGATCAGGCTGACTTGATCTCACAGAAATCCACCTGCCTCTGCCACCCAAATGCTGGGATTAAAGGCGTGCACCACCACTGCCCAGTGCAGTAAGTGCTCTTAACCACTGAGAAATTTGGCCAACTCCTGTTTGTTTTTGAGACACCTGGTCTATACGGTACAGACTGACTTGAAATTTGCTATGCAACTAATGCTAACTTTAAATTCCTCAGCCACATACATGCCTCAACCCCCCAATTTTTTGGATTAAAGGTGTGTACCATCACAGCAAGGATAAGGGTGAATCTTTTTTTGTTTGTTTGTTTGGTATTTTTTGAGACAGAGTTTCTCTGTGAAGCCATGATTGTCCCAGAACTAGTTCTGTAGACCAGATTGGCCTTGAACTCAGAGATTCATTTGCCTCTGCCTATTGAGTGTTGGGATTAAAGGCACGTGCCACCATGTCCGGTTGAGGCTGAATCTTTTAAGAGTAGATGGAAGCGGCTAGAGAGAGAGTTCGGTGGTTAAGAGCACTTTTGCCCATCCTGAGTTTGGTTCAAGATTCCCTTTAAGTTCTCAGTAGTCCTCATTGTCCGCTATGTTCAGCGAGTCAGGTTTTATTCCAGGCTTTTTCAGACCCAGGCCAGCTGGCCTTGGTGAGTTCCCGATAGAACATCCCCATTGTCTCAGTGTGTGGGTGCACCCCTCGCGGTCCTGAGTTCCTTGCTCGTGCTCTCTCTCCTTCTGCTCCTGATTTGGACCTTGGGATTTCAGTCCGGGTTTTGATCCTACTGCACGTACTGGCTTTGTGGGAGCCTAGGCAGTTTGGATGCTCACCTTCCTAGACCTGGATGGAGGTGGGTGGTCCTTGGACTTCCCACAGGGCAGGTAACCTTGATTGCTCTTTGGACTGACGAGGGAGGGGGACTTGATTGGGGGAGGGGGGGAAATGGGAGGCGGTGGCGGGGAGGAGGCAGAAATCTTTAATAAATAAATAATAAAAAAAAGATTCCTTTTAAGCCGGGCGGTGGTGGCGCACGCCTTTAATCCCAGCACTCGGGAGGCAGAGGCGGGCCGATCTCTGGGAGTTCGAGGCCAGCCTGGTCTACAAGAGCTAGTCCAGGACAGGCACCAAAGCTACAGAGAAACCCTGTCTCGAAAAACCAAAAAAAAAAAAAAAAAAAAAAAAAAAAAAAGATTCCCTTTAACTCCAACTCCAGGAGATGCCAGGCTGTCTTCTGGCTTCTGCAGGAAACCACACTTAGAGGAAACAGCAAATACCCCGCCTCCATACACACCTCAATATAACTTTAAAAGAATGATTTTTAAAAAGTGATGGAAGGCCAAAGGAGAAGCCTTAGTGTGTTGAGGTACTGGCTTATGACCAATACTGACGATCTGAGTTTGCTCCTTGGAACCCACATAGTGGAGAACCTGACTCCTGAAAGTTGTCCTCTGACCTCCACACTCGCAACACGACATGTGCTCATAATGCACGCCATTAATTACTTAACCACTGTTTGAAAATCAAACAACATCAAAAGGAGTGGGCAGACGTCTGTGGGCTGAGCTGGGTAGGAGAGCGACTGTATCATAAGGATGCAGCAGAGGGCATATCCTGCCTTGAGGCCCATGTTTTTGTCATGAAGACTCAGTTAAGGAGCCTGGCTTTTCTCTTGAGGATGCACAGGGAGCCAAGGAGGAGTCTAAGAGGAAGAAGGACAGGACCAGCTATGATGCCGCACAGTCAGGATCAAGTAAGAAGACATCGAGAGGCTAGTGGTGTGGGCTGGGGGCAGAGCCTATGGGAGAGCAGAGCAGGGAGAAGGGAACCGAGATGGAAGGGTACCTACACGAGGCCTGACTGTTGGAACAGAAGGCTTCAAGGCAGTGCTAAAGGAACAGTGGCTGAGCAGTGTGTGTGCCCTTCACAGTGTGATGCTTTATAGGACATATTCGTCATCTGTCAAAATAGCAGAAGGCCTATAGCTTCAAGCGACACATACCAGTCATCCCAAAGCTTCTACAGATCAGGGTCAAACAAGATATATGGTGCTGTGACCAGGGTTTCTCAAACCTGAAAGCATGGATTGGCTTGTTCTTATCTGGAACTTGGGCTGGGAGAGATGGCCAAACTCATGAAAGCTGTACAGAATTCACTGCCCTGTAGTCAGAAGTTCTTTGTTCTCTTGCTGTCAATCAAAATTCTCTGTACCATGGCTCTCTCTATAGTAGGCTGTGTGTGTGTGTATGTGTGTGTGTGTGAGCGTGCATATATGCTTACAGATACACATGTACCACAGCGTGCAAGTGGAGGTTAGGAAGCTAAAGAACACATTTTTGAGAGTCGGTTCCCTCCTAATTTTTTCCCTATAAATTTATTAGTCTTTTTGTGAATGTATCTGAATGTGGGTGTGCATATGGGGGTCAGGGGGTGGCTCTGAACTGTCTCTTTCCCTCTACTCTGGGTCCTGGGACTTGAACTCCGTTTGTCAGGCTTGTGCAGCAAAAGCGTTTACAAACTGAGCCATTTCGATGGCCCATCCACCTTGTGGTTAAGACAGGCTCTCCTTTGTTGTATATTCCAGCTGCTCTATGAACGTCTATGTAATTCTCCTGTTTCACCGTGGGAGTGACGGGATTACAGATGTGAGCCATGTGCCACATCCGACTTTTTATGTGGGTTCTGAGGGTTGAACTGAGGTCATCAGGATTTCATGGCAAATTTGTCTACCTGGTAACACATCTCTCTAGCCCTGATAGCGCGCTTTTTAAAGGACACTACAGGGACTGGGGATGTGGCTCAGTAGGGAGAGTGTTTGCATAGTGTGTGCACAAAATCATGAGTTCAATCCACAGCCAGCACTGTATAAATCAGGTACGGTAGTGCACACCTGTAATCAATACTTGAGAGGTGGAGGCAGGAGAATCACAAGTTCAAGGCTATCCTTGCCTACAGAGAATGTTCAAGGGAAACCTAGGCCCTGTGAAACCATTTATAAAAAACAAACCAAAACAAACAAAACCAGCTTCCGAAGACACATAAATAAATTAAAACAAATAAATAAATAAATAAATATGTCCTCTTTTTGGTCCCCAGAACAGTAAATATCCTAATCATGTATCATTTAACATATAGAAAACAACTAGCAATATAAAAAATTTATATCTGAAGTAAGGGAGAAAAAAGTGAGTAAAACCATTATCTATCAGAGAAACAAACAAACCAAAAAAAAAAAAAAACAATAGATAATGTATCATGAGACACATCCAAAGGTAATCATTACTTAGAAATGTCAAGGAAAGTCAGAGAAGAAATACCTTTTTCCCCCTTTGAGACAGGGTCTTACTATGTACCCTTGGCTGGCCTCACACAGATCCTTTCTGCTTCCTGAGCGCTGGGATGAAAGGTGAGCGCTACCACACCAGGCCCCAAGAGAATACATAATTTAAAACACTTACAAAGTCAGAGAGTTGGCTCTGTATGTAAGAGCGCTCGCCACACATTCATGACCATCATAGTTCAAGTCCCAGCTCCTACTCCACAAGTTGGGTGTTTGCAAACTTCTATAACTTCAACTCCAAAATGGGCTGAAACTTGGAGGGGGCAGTCCTCTAAAGCTTGCTTGTTTGCTTCCAGAGTAAAGCCCCAAGTCCTGGTACAGGGACAGACCCTGCCCTAAAGGAATAGTCCACACTTATACTAGTGTATGTCACCTGAGTATGTGCTCATGCACACACACACACACACACACACACACACACACACACACACACACGATGGAAACAGAGAGATGGCTCAGTGGTTTGGAGTGTTTGTTGCTCCTATAGAGAATTCAGGTTCAATTCCCAGCACATACATGGTGACTCATAACCATCTGTACCTCCAATTCCAAGAGGTCAGACTCCCTCTTCTGACCTCTCCTGTACCAGGCACACATGTGGTGCAATACATAGATGCAAGCCAGAAATTTATATGTATAAAATAAAATATAGAGCTCTAGAGCAACGACAACAACAGCAATAAAGCCCTATTAATAGCCTTTCCCCAGAAAATACGGAATTTGAGACACAATTGGCTGAACTGTTTTTATTAAAATCCCTCATGTACTATTTGGTTCTTTTCTGTAAAAAGTAGTTACTAGGAATACTGATTTGTTTAGGAAATTTATTTTAATTTAAAATAAAAATAAAGTTGGCAATTAGCTCCCAGTGGCTAATTATCTTATGTGAGCATGTCTCAGCTGTGGATGATTTTTGTCTCTCAAGGGTCTTGGGACAGTTCTGAAGACTTTGCTTGTCACAGCCTTCCTTGCTCAGTCTCCCAAGTGCTGGGATTAAAGGTATGCATCACCACATCTAGCTTAGCTCCCGTTTTATAGAAGTAAAAACTGAAGGTAAGAAAGAGAAGCATCCCATAGCAAGGAAGGCTGATGTAAGTTTAAAGCCTGTCTGGTCTATATAATAAGACCTTTTCTCAATGTATATATGGGCTGACTGTGTGGCTCACCAGGCAGCAGGTGCTCGCCGTCAGGCCTGATGATCTGAGTTCAATTGCTGGGATTTACTGGCGGAGAGAACCAACGCCCGTTGGCTGTCATCTGGTGTGCACATAAGTACTATGTCGTGCATATTCCTCTCACCACCCAAAATCGCACAGAAAATAAAATGTAATGAATTGAGCAATTAAAAACTAGGTATGCTGTTGCACACCCCAAATCTCAAAGTTCAGGAGAGAGAGACAAGAAATTCAAGGTCATCTTTGGCTGCAGAGTGAATTTCTGGCCAGTCTGGGACATATGAGAACTTGTCTTTTAAAAAAATAAAACAAAGCACATAAATAACTAGAAACTGTAGGGGTGGCTCAGTCAGGGAAAAGCTTGCAACAAAAGCATGATGACTGGAGTTCAGATTCCTAGCACCTACGTAAACATCCAAGTGTGGCAAAGTGTGCCGATCTATAACTTCAGTTCTAGAGGGGAGGAGACAGGAAGATGCCTGGGGTCTGCTGGCCAGCCAGTCTAACAGAACCCTCAAGCTCCAGGCCTGTGAGAGACCCCGTCTCAAAAATTATGATGGGATGATAGGAGCAATTGAGGAAGGTATTTAACACTCACCTCTGTTCTACACACACACACACACACACACACACACACACACGCACAAGCACACACATGTAAAAATGAATGCATGCATATACATATACACAACAAAAAATAATAAAACAAAACAGAATGGGGGCTAACCTCTGAATTGTTTCTCGAAAAGACTGAGCCGATGCCTGTAAGGTACTGAGTCTGCAAATTAAACATTCAATTTATATTGGTTGTCATTGTTGTGTCTGTTATATTCCTCTCCATGGCAAAAGATGATGAAAAAATATACCCCGAACTGACAAGTGGATTCCAGGTCCCTTCCTTCCCTTAGGGGTTATTTTTATTTGCTTCTAAACCAGAGGCGTTAGGATGTTCTTCCAAACTCTAGTCCCTCAGGGGGCATGGTGGGGATGAAATGAACTGAGATAAACAATACCAAGATAAGTTGGTGTCCTGATGCATACTTGTCAAAACCGAGACAGGAGGATTGTCTTGAGTTTGAGCCCAGTCTGAGCTATAGGATGAGTCCCAGGCCAGCCTGACCTACAAACTGAGACATTGTCTTAAAAAACTGAAGAGAAACAACAAAACAGAAACAGGAGAATGAAGAGAAAGGAAAACTAGTGGAATTTTTTTGAGAAACTGGGTACCCTGAGATACAAAATCAGGTAAATGATGGAAAGAGGAACATAGGAGTCCTCCATGAGTCCCCAAGATGGAGAAATGCCCTGGCAAAGGTATGTTTAAATGTCAGCGAGATGGCTCGGCCCATCTAAGCATCTGCCATGCAAACCTGACCACCTCAGTTTCACCTCCAGGACCCCTGCCGTATCAGGGGAGGGTCAACCTTGCATGTTGTCCCCTGACCTTCACACGCAAGCCATGGCACACACCCTTCCTCACTCACATGCACACTACACACACGCATACTCACACACTAAAGAAAAGTTTCTGAAACTTACCCGTTGCTGGTCTCTCTCCACAAAGAGTCTTCTTCAACCCAGCTCTGCCTGCAACCCCTGGGTGATTTTGAATGAACGGCCTCACATCTCAGAGTCTCAACTTGCCCATTTTAGCAACGATTTTATAAGAATTTCATGAGATAAAGTAATCCATAAGCTGTCTAGCCCAACACAGAGACAACCCCTGGGCTAGTTCTTAAGATTTTTGTGGTTCGCCTCCACCATGTAGCTCAGGCTGACCTCAAACTCCCTGTGTTGTAAAGGACAACCTTGAACTCCCTATCCTCCTGTCTCTACCTCCCTGGGACCCCAGATGTGACCACCACATCTGGCTCAATTTGTACCGTTCTCCAAAAAAAAAAAAAAATGTGTAAAGTGACTTTTCAAGTTTTTCTCATTTTATCTGAAGATAACTTTGGTCCCTAGAATGGCTAAGTTTAGGACAGGAAATGTTTGGTCCAAGGTCACCCAGAAGCAAAAGGTCATCTCTGAAATTCAGACCAAGACCAAAGTTATAATCATCAATTTTCTGCCTCAAATTGGCCCAACCCATACTCACTGGTTAGTTCTAGAAGTGACAGCTATGTTCAAAACTGTTGCCTAGCTCTCCAGCCCGGTCCTGGATACCTTTATTTCTCCTCTTTGCTCCTTAACCTGATTCTGGTCTCGATGGGAACCGAACGGCATCCTCCTTTTCCATCAGGGTTAAACTACGGTAGGAGCAGAGGGTACCAAGAAAAAGAAAATTGTTGAGAAAACTCAAAATGCTTGCTATGCTTGTAAATGAATTATGGTTCATTTAGAAGAAATCTTTGGCCCCGTTACTTGGGGAAAGAGAAAAAAAGGACCCTGAGAAGTTGAGCTTTCCCTTGATTTTTTTAGGAAAAAGAGGGGAGAGCATTCCTGGGGTCTTTTTAAAAAGGCCCTCCCCTCATTTCCGGCCGCCGCTGCCAACCTTGGCTGGGCGCCTGGATCCTGTTGCTATGACAACAGGAAGAGGCGGTGGCGGCGGCAAGCCATGCTGAAGAGATGGAGGCTAGTGGGGGTGGGGGTGATGGCTTTGAAATGGGGGTGGGGGTAGGGATCAGGGGGATGGGGTGTTGGTGGGAGAGGGCAGAGGTGCCCTCTATTTCGGCCTTCCTCAGTGCATCTGAACTGGTCCCCTTTCCCATAATCAGTCTCTTTGTCTCTCTGTCTCTCTCTGTCTCGCTGTCTCTCTCGCGCGGTCTCTCTCTCTGTGTCTCTCCCTCACTCTCTTCCTTGCCCCCATCCCCAATTTCTTTCTCACCCCTTCCTCAGTTTCTTTTCCTTCCCATCCTCTCAGTCTCTCTCTTCCCACCGTCTCTCCTCCCTCTTCTCTGGATGGACTATCTCTTACTCCTATTCCCTTCTGTTTCCCAGACCCCGACCCCCTCTTCTTCGCTCTCCCCCACACCCTCCCCCAGCCTCCCCCTACCCTTCTATTTCTCCCTCATCTCTTGCTGTTCTCTCTTTGCATCTCTTCCTGCTTCTGTCCCCTTCTCTCTCTGGATATTTCTCTCTGTGTGTGTCTCCTCAACTTCCTTCTGCTACCAGTCACTGCCTCCCCCAAATTCTTCCCTCCCCCACCTCTGTTCTCAGTCTCTGGGTCTCTCTCTCTTTCCGATTCTCCTTGTCTCTCTCTGTCTCCCTCCCTCTCTGAATCTATCTCTCTTCTTCCTCAGCTTCCTCCTGCCACTCAGACCCCGCTCCCCAACCACTTCCCTTCCCCCCAATCCCTCTCCTCTCGGAGGCTCCCCCATCCTTCAGCAGCTCCCCTCCCCCTCCCTCTCTCCTCCCTCCTTCTCTCTTCCAGCTCCGCACTTTACCCAGCGACACGAGAACCAAATTGTCTCCTCACCTTTTTTTTTTTAAAGCCCGACCCTCTCATCCTTACGGCCCAAGCTCCAAGCTACCCCCAGCTCCCCTCCCCCTCACTCTACACCCCCATTCTTCATACGCCTCATCTCCATCCCCTCAACCAGGTCGGACGCCTGGGTCCCTTGCTGCAGGGGGAGGGGGAAGCAGCGAGAATTGGGAGCCCAGAGGTGTTTCTGGGGGTGTGCTGGCAGCAGGGGCTGGACGTCCCTCCCCAGTGCATCGGAGAGTTGATCTACCGTTAACTGAGGTGAGAGATCTTTTTATTAATCGGAGGTGGGTGGGAGTAGATTTAAGGTTCCATGAATCCCCCTAATTCTGGGAGGAAAAACACCTCGTCTCTCAAACGAAGGACTATGACCCCCCTCTTTTATCCAGAATCTTTATAATTGGGGGGTCCCCTTTTCCTTTCTCCGTTGCAGATAGACTCAATGAAGAGTCCCCAAAGCCAAACAGATTGTCTCTCAAATTGACAAAAATGAAAAGCTCTTAAAATCTTTATGGATGGAGAAAGTCCCTCCTAGTCCCCTTTCCCCTTATCCTGGTTGTAGGGCCCACGAGGTTTGGGAATAAGGTACATGTTGGGGTTAGAGCTCATGTCCGTGGAAGCAGCAATTTGTTAAGGCAGTGGAAGAGGCTGCTGTGGTAGTGGTGAGGGGCACAGGCATGTCCAGAGGCAGGAAGAGGGAAACTCCGTCTGGGTTAGGGACCAACCTGGAAAAAACGGGAAAGCTGGGAATGGGCCCAGGAAGGGGCTGTGTGTGATGGTGTGTGTGTGTGTGTGTGTGTGTGTGTGTGTAGGCAGGAACACACGTGTGGGGACTAGGCCCGTTGCCATGGAGACACCCCCCATAGACAACCTTTCTCTACAGCCCCTCCTGGGAGCAGACCCAGTACAGGGCCAGCTGGTGGGGGGGGGTGGAGCTAGAGAGGAAACTGGGAGGCCAAGGTCACCCTGTACTGGGACCTGGGGTTTCTAGTTGGTGCCTCTCATCCTTGGAGCTTCCAGACTCCTTCTTCACTGGGTTTTGGGAAAGGAGTCAGGGGAAGAGGTTGAAACAGGTGAGGGCAACACAGCCAGGAAGAGGCACAGCGGTGGGGATCTCATAGAAGGGAGAAATGAATGGACAGGGAGCAAACTGTCTGGAACTGGGAGTTGTAGTTTCGTAGCTTGCTTTCTTTTTTTGTGTGTGTTTCTTTTTTGGAGATGATGGGGGCTAAGTTTCTGCACAGGTGAGACTGTTATGAGGAAAGACTGGGGATGTTCCAGAGAATCTGCGGGGCCTGAGGAGGGGATTTTCCTTGGTGAGACAGATGCTGAAAGCTGTAGTGTGTGGAAGAAATAGGCAAAAGGGAAGAGGATTCTCTATGATGTTAAAACAAAAGTTGGGGACGACAAGTTTTAATCTGTTAGAGTGTGGGGTTCAGAGTCACCTGGGAAGATCTAGAATTGGTAGACTACTGAAGCTGTAGCGAGATGTCTCTGCTGAAGGCAAGAGCCAAGGCTTGCTGGGCAGAACAGGGGAAGGCGATTATATTTTGGGACAGTTTAGATATTAGAACATTTCTGAATGGGAGGGAATTGGGGTCTGGAGAAAGCAAGTCTGTGAGTAGGAAACCTTGTGAAGCTCACAGAGCAAATTTTTCTTAATGGAGGAGAGAGCAACGGGAAAGATGAGTTTGTGTGAGTTGTAGGGAGAACGGAGACAAGGTTCCAAACACTGGAAAGCAAGACAGAGGTGGAGTTTTCTTTGAGTCCAAAACATAGCAGGCCTCTGGGGTTGGAAGGGAGATGGGTGAATGACCCACTAGGGCCAGGGGGGGCTGCGAGAATCCGAGTGGTAGAGATTGGGGTGTAATCTTCCAAGCCTAGGGGATCTGGAAATTCCCCAGGGAGCTTTTGAAAAGCCCTAGGTGCTTGACCACATTTCAGACCCATTAACTTGGGATTTCTCAGGTAGGAGTCCAGTATCAGAATTTTTATTTAATCTTCTGGTACTTCGAAGATGTATCCAAGGTGGTAAGGCCAGTCCTAAGACACAAGGGCCTATAGAGAGGAAACCGAGGAAGCCTCAGTGCCACTGAGCAGATACTGTACATCTGTGAATAGTGAGGGTCACTTGCGAAAGCTTGTTTTAAGCTAAGGAGAGACTGAGGGATTCATTTTTTCTGGCTAAATTATAGGAGACATGCAAGGTGTCATTGAGTGACAAAAACAGGGAGGGAGGCATTCTGTCAAGGAGGGGAAAAACCAAACCAAACCATGGAATTAATGGGCAATTTTTGTTTGTTTTTCTTTAGAAGTAGCCCAGGCTGGCCTCCAACTTGCAGTGTAGCCAAGGACATCCTTGAGCTGATCCTCCTGCCTCTACCTCCTGAGTGCTGGGATTACAGGCATATGCCACCCTGTCCCGTTGATGTTGTGGTTGCGATCAAATGCAGGGCTTTATGCAGGTTAGGCCAACACCTACCGGGTACATCTGCATCTGAGAGTGTGGTTTCTAAATTGGAGAAGTATGAACAGGCTTTTCCTCAGCAGTGCCCTAGAGCCTGTGTGTGTGTGTTTATGTATGTTACTGTATGGGGGTCAGGGGAATTAAGCAGTGAGAGACGCAGGGACCTCCTTAGGAGGAGCTAACAGTAGAGTTTGAATCAAGGGTTGGGTTCCTAAGAGGGCAGTGGGGATCACAGGAGAGGAATCAAGGGGGCTGGGTCATGACCTCTGAGTATATGGGCTGATAAAGTACAATCTTTCAGTAGAAATTCGCAGGAAAGGTCGGGTGATGGTAGCGCAGGCCTTTAATCTAGCACCCAGGGAGGCAGAGGCAGGCAGGCAGGCAGATCTCTGTGAGTTCAAGGCCAACCTGGTCTACAGAGTAAGTGTTAGGACAGGGTCCAAAGCTACACAGAGAAACCCTGTCTAAAAAAATCAGAAAAGAAAAAAAAACCCACAAAAAACAAAAAGAAAGTTAGAAAAAGACATTAGCAGTTAACAGGAGAGCAGTTTTGAGCAAAAAGAGACCATCTCAACAGAACTAACTCCCTCTCTTGCCTCCACCAGCTGGAGACCATGGCTTCACTCTGACCTCCGCCTCCGCAGCCACCTGCTTGCTGCCTCCATCCCCTCTGGCCCCTCGAGGCCCCCGCTTCTGCCTGTGTTGTGACCCCCCCCAGCCGCCGGCACGGCCCCACCTCCGCTGCCCCGGTGGTGGCCCACGGCCCCCCGGTTGCCTGTGGTCAAACTGGAGTCATTGAAACGTTGGAATGAAGAGAGGGGTTTGTGGTGTGAAAAGGGCGTTCAGGTATTGCTGACCACCGTAGGCGCGTTTGCGGCCTTTGGACTCATGACCATCGCCATCAGCACTGACTACTGGCTCTACACACGAGCTCTCATCTGCAACACCACCAACCTCACCGCAGGTGATGATGGACCACCCCACCGTGGGGGCAGCGGCTCCTCGGAGAAGAAGGACCCTGGGGGCCTTACACACTCAGGCCTCTGGCGGATATGCTGCCTGGAAGGTAGGGTGCAGGAAGGCCCTGGCTGGCCACCTCCACTGAAGCCTGTGCCTCCAGCAAATTGACGGCTAATGTGTTCTGAGTCTCCATCTCAAGGTCTTCAGGGGTGTGCTTCCCTGCTGGAGCCTCTGTGATTCCACGCATTCCTCTGCCCTACCTCCCAACCCTTCTTCTGTGCTTCTCTTATTTTATTTGATGATGTGGATGGATGCGTCACCTGTAGGTTCGACTATGTACCACGGGCATGCTCCGTAACCTTTGGGGTGGGAAAGAGGGTGCTGGGTCCTCTGGAACTGGAGTTAGAGATGGTTGTGAGCCGTGTGGAATTACTGTACACGTATTTCTGTGTGTCAGTGTTTTAAATACGTGAATGTGTTCAAATACCCATGCAAGCTTGAACAGAGCCTCTGATCCCCTGGAGTTAGTTATTAAAACCTTGTAAGCTGTGCGATATGGGTGCTGGGAACTGGACTCTGGTCTTTTGGGAGAGCAGGGAGTACTCTTCACTACTGAACCATTTCTTTGGCCTCCTTAATTTTTTTTTATCCTGTCTATGTATCTATCTATGTATCCATCTATCTATGTATCCATCTATCTATGTATCCATCTATCTATGTATTCATCTATCTATGTATCTATCTAGCTATGTATTTTTCTATGTATTCATCTATCTATCTATCTATCTATCTATCTATCTATCTATCTATCTATGTATCCATCTATCTATGGATTATCTAGTGAGTGCTAGTTCCAGTGTGAATGTGGAAGGCAAAGGCAACTTGAAGGAGTTGATAATCTCCTCCCACTGTGTGGGTTCCAGGCTGTTCCACTCAGCAGCAAGCAGCTTCACACACAGGCCATCTCACCTGCCCTGCCAATTCTCGTCCCTTCCTCACATCTTTCCTCTCCTGTTGGCTTCCAGAATTGAAACAAAGCTATGCCTCCTCTGGTCTCTCTTGCTCTCTCTCTCTCCCTGCTGGAGGCCGTCTTCTCTTCATCTGCAGCGCTTAGCAACTTTCCCCATCAGAACGTCTCCCAAGCTCACATCCTGGTCTTTCTAGTTATTTGGACAGTTCTGCTCCATCTCCACAGCCTCATGCCTTCCTAGCGGACTCCTGGGATGCTTCCTCTTCTCTGACCCCTTGTTTCTCCACTCTCCCTCCAAGTATTTTCTGTTTTTGGGTGCTGCTTTCAGGCTCAAACCTATCTCCTTCCGGACCCTTCTTGTCCAGGACACCTGCTATCTTTCTCTTCGCTCCTTCTCTATCCCATCGTCCATGTTAGTAATTCTTTCATGCAAATTTCCTGTATATCTGTCATGCATATAGAGGCTGTGAAGCAAGACTCGGGGTGCTTTACCATGTGACCCCTGTCCTTCCACCTTTCTGAGCCTTCTCACCCTCATCTGTGGCACTGAGGATGGATCAGCAACCCCGAAGTTCCCCCTTACCACCAAGAGATGAAGTTTTTACACTTTTACTTTTTGTCTGTCTTATGTATTCTATTGCCCCTGATTCCTCTGTCTTGTCAAATCACTTGCCTCAAGTGAAGAATGGGTGGGCTTTGAAGATGAGTCCGTGGAATGTTTCATACTGGAAACCAAAGTCAGTCACCAGCGTTTCAAAGCAGGGAGACTGCTCCCTAAAGATCTCACCTCTGGCTTCCGGCAAGCTATCACAGAAGATCTGGTGTTCAGAACTGACCCCTACTGGCCCCATTTGAGTAGCAGACACTTTCTTAAATCTAGTTATGGAGTCAACCAGTTGTTATAGTCACCTCTGCTCACTGTCATCCCATGTCCCTCCTCTTCTCTGGTACCCCCACCCTACGGGACATGCCACTAACGTCCACTCTTCGGCCTCACCAGGGCTGAAGTACAGAGCCGTATATGGGAGTTTGCACCGGAACCCTCCTTGAAATATATTTCATTCATTCATTCATTCATTCATTCAATCAATCACTCATTTATCTGTGTGTTCATCCATCCATCTTTTTAAATTGACTTTAAACTGTGTAGCAGATTCTGTACCTTTTAATTTTGTATGTGTGTCAGTATGGTTTGAATGTGTGTTTTGGTGTGTAGGTAGAGGTCAGAGGAGAGCTTGTGGGGGTCATTTCTCTCCTTCCCCCATGTAAGTCCATGGAATTGAATGTAGGTTGTCCGTCAGCCATCTCCATGATCCCCAGGTTCTCCTTGTTGAATCAAGAGCAATAAGGGACAGAAACCACATACAAATCTCTGACTTTAAATATCTTCTGATCTGAAAGGAGAAAGACTAATGGGAATACTAGAGAGAGAGCAGAAATGGAGAGAGGGGTCATATCAGGGTTATGCATGTGAGTTAATTGAGAAGGATGGGAGGCGTTTGTTTCATACAGCAGTTGACATTGGTTGGTGGCCTGAGAAAGTGAGGTTGGAGATGCATGGATGTATGGGCTGTGGAAATAGGGGCTGCAAAGCCTCTGAGGTGACCATGAATCTGTGTTGGCCGCCAGCGGGAAGCCAGTGTGACTGGCAGACAGTAGGCAGGGAGCAATGCATGGTCAGAGAGATAGTAAGCTCTTGACGTCACAGGCTCATATGTATCCCACAGAAGATCCAGCTTTTGCCCAGAGATGGGAGCCATTGGAGTCTCTGGAGTAGAGAAGCCACGGGAGTTGGCTTAAGTTCTAGCAGGATGGCTCTTGCTGCTTTGTTGAGAAATGGCTCAGGGGAGGGTGGAAAGGGAGAATGTGGGAGCCGTGGTTTGAATTCATAGTATATTCCAAAGTTCCCCGTGGGAAGGCATTGCTGATGGAGCAACTGTGGGATCTGAGATGGAGAGACGGGTGAGGGGTGTCTTGGAGGCGGGGCTTCTGAACCTCCGCCCCGGTGACATTTTGGGACTGAGGATTCTGTGTGGCGGGGGCTGAGCTGAGCATCGTAGGATGTTGATCTGCTTCTCTATTCCCTGTCTAGTCCCGCCCACCCCCAACAGTTGTGACAACCAAAATTGTAAATTGTCTCCATACATTATCTACCTTCCCCTGAGGGATTAAAAAAAAAATCACCTCAGGTGAGAAATCCCACGTGATGAGGAAGTTTTGGTCAGAGCCACTTGACAATGGGGGATCTGTTCATGAGAAGGAAGAGCAGGGCATTTTGTTTAAATTCCTTTATTTTCTCTTATTTCTCTCACTATTAAGGAGGGATATCACTGGCTCAGTTGTGAACGTGTCTGCTTTAGAATGCTTGCTAAGAAATAATACCAGTGATGGGAGAGGTGGCATTCTCTGAAGGGCTAACAGCATGCAGAGGGGGTAATTATTTCTGGCTTTGTGGAGCACACCGTCAGTGTTGCCACTTCTAGTGAAAACATCCATTGTACCCCCGAGTGTGGCCGCCATCTAGCTGAGTACCCTTGGTGGACGTCGGCATTTGAATTTTACGCCCTCTGCTTTGCTCTTCCTTTCACCCCCTCTTCCCTCTTTCTCTCCCTTCCTTCTTTTCTCCTTCTCCTTCCTCCACCTCTATCTCTTCTTTCTGTGTGTTTTGGTTTGGGTTTTTGAGATAGGGTCTCACGTAGCCTAGGCTGACTTCTAACTTGCTATGTGGCCAAGGTTGGACTTTGTTTTTAAACAGGAAGTCTGTACAGTCTCTTTAAATTTTATTTGTGTTGCATTATACTTATTTATTATTGTGGAGGGGTGCACACACATGCCTGCCATGGTCACATTGGTTGAAGTCAGCAGATAACTCACAGCAGCTAATTTTCTCTTCTCTTCCTACCGTACGAGTTCCAGGGTGGAGCTCAGGCCATCAGATTTGACAGCAAGCACCTTTACCCAGTGAGCCATTTCCTCAGCCCAGACAAGATCCCTTTGTCTCTGTCTCTTACGTGGCTGGATTATATAGCACGACTCCCCATACCTAGCTTAAAGTTTTTGCTTTTGCAACAAGGCTATGAGATGCAGCTCAGGCTAGCCTTCAGTTCACAGCAGTTTTCCTGCCTCAGCAAGCAGCCTCAGTACTGAGATCACAGGTATGAACAGCCACACCTAGGCTTTTCCCCTAATAGATTGAATCCAGGGCCGCATGGATGCTAGGAAGGCATTCGATCCCTTAGCTGTACCCTCGGCTTTCTTTTTATTTTTATACAGTCTCACTGACTTTCCCAGGCTGGCCTTGAACTTGCAATCCTTCTGCCTCAGCCTCCCAAGTAGATGTAATAAAAGGTTTGTGTCAAAAGATCTTGCTGAGTTTCATGCCATTTGAGATACGAGGAAATCACTCTTCTTGATACTTTACAAAGTGAAGAAACCATTCTCAGTTAGGTCTGGTCTGCTCGTTGTCCTTCCCTCCTCTTGTTCTGACCTGTTAGAGACGTGCTCTGGGAGACTGGAGTCAGCAGCCTGGCTGGAGAAGTCTATGTGATGAGCATCAGTGCGTGTGTGGACCAGAGTCACCGAAGAGAAAAGGAAGAAACACAACAAATGACTAAGTTCATAAAGTGCTTTCTTTGCAAATACAAGGACCTGAGTTCAATTCCCAGAACTTACATAAAGAATTAGATGGGGGGGGGGGGCTGAAGAAATGGCTCAGTGGTTAAGAGCCCTGACTACTCTTTCAGATGACCTGGGTTCAGTTCCCAACACCTGCATAGCAGCTCACAACTGTCTGTAACTCCAATTTCTAGGGACCCGACACCCACGAAAAAAACACCCAAAGTCAGACATGGCAGCAAATGCTTTTCTGGGGCTTGCTGGTCAACCTAGCCTCTAGGAAGAGGCTCTTTCTCAAAGGAAGTAGCATACAATAGAATGACATTTAAACAAGCATAAGAAAAATCAAACCAAAAACATTTGAAGCCAGGCATGGTGGCCCACTCCTACAATCCCAGCATTCTGGAGGCAGGATCTCCAAGGCAGGATCCATACTCCAGATGGGCCTGGGCTACATAGCAAGACCTTGTTTCAAAAGGAAAAAAAAAAGACAGTCAAAATGTGTTCTAATTTCATTTCTGTTGTTATGATAAATATTCTGCCAAAAATAACTTAAAGGAAAAAGGGTCTTTTCCATCTTTTTAAGAAAACTATTTATTTATCTTCTTCTTTTTTTTTTTTTTTTGGATTTTTCGAGACAGGGTTTCTCCGTAGCTTTTTGGTTCCTGTCCTGGAACTAGCTCTTGTAGACCAGGCTGGCCTTGAACTCACAGAGATCCGCCTGTCTCTGCCTCCCGAGTGCTGGGATTAAAGGTGTGCGCCACCACCGCCCGGCTTTTTTTTTTTTTTTTTTTGAGACAGGATTTCTCTGTTTAACTAGCTGCCCTGGAACTAGCTCTGTAGAACAGGCTAGCCTTGAACTCACAGAGATCCACCTGCCTCTGCCTCCCAAGTGCCAGAATTACAGGCGTGCACCACCAGAGCCCTGCTCTTTTTATTTATTCTTTGTGTCTTTCACATCATGCATTTGGATCTCGTTCATCTCCCCATTCCTTCGTATCCACTGCCCCTGCAACTCCCTCCACCCAAATAAAATAAAATTTAAGAGGAAAAAAAAGAAAAGGAAAGAGAAAAGAAAAAATGGACAAAAGGAAAAATCTTATCATGGGAGCTGTGTGTGACACAGTAACCCTTTAGTCCATGTATTTTTACTTGCAAATGTTCATTGTAAAGAGTCATTGGGGGGGGGGTTGGAGGTCTCTAGCTTTTGCTACACTATCTATGCTGGGCCCTCATTGGGACTCCTCTAGGATATCCTGTTGTTGCCATGTGTTGTGGAGATTCTGCAGCTTTGGGTCTGCAGGACTGCCCCCTCCATGTACTCCCACAGATCATGGATGGGGTGGATGTTGGGGTGGACCAACTCATAACCCTGGTTCTTGGCTTGGGTAGTTGCAGGGTTGGCCAGTCTGCCAGCTCTCCCCCATCCTCACCATCAGGGTGAACTCTCCAACACTGCTCCTGGCTAAGTCACCCCTTGCAGTGATGAGCAAGAGGCAGGGCCAGTTCTGCTTCCATGCCCTCAGGGTCTGCTCTCCCACACTTGGACCAGGTTACAGTGGATTGTTGGCGGGCAATCAGGCAGTCACTTCAGATAGCTTGTCACATTGCATCCATATCAAGAGCTGAGAGAAATGCATGCATTGGTGAGAATGGGTTCTCCCCATTTTCTCTCATACCATCCAGGACCCCCAAGTCCAGGGAATGGGACCATCCCCAGTGGGCACATCTTGCCACCTCAATTAAAGCAAACAAGCCGTCCCTCCACAGATGCTCCCAGAAGCCACCCTGAACTAAACAGTCCCTTGTTGTGAGTCTCCGATGGCTCTAGGTTGTGTCCAGCTGGCAAATAAAACCAACTCTCACAAAGGGTTAATGAATGAGGGAGCTGGAGAAGTGCTTCACAGGAGACAGGAGGAAGGGTCAGATGTTGGGTGAAACCTGATGGGTGTGCTGTAAGCCAAAGGAGGTTAGTGTGTCGCGGAGCTAGCTTGTGAAGGCTCACTTGACTGTTCCTGAAGCTGCCATTCATGTGGTGCTCAAATAACCCCGCTAAAGAGCTACTATTATCGTCCCCCTCCCCACCCCCGCAAGAGAAAGAGTTGGCTCAGAGATGCACAGTGTCTTGCCCAGAGTCACACAGCTAACACACTGTAGCAACTGAATTAAAATTTAGGTCCGGAACAAAGCAGCGAAACTACCAGCTTCCAGCCCACTGGGTATTCAGGTGTGCAGAAGGTGGACCTTCAGTGGGTCTGGCACTTGTGGGACTCAGTCTCATCTTCCTTTGTGGTATTTGAAATGGTATAGAATTTTGCCTTGAGACATAAAGCATAAAACAAGACACTTTTTGTCCGCCACTGAGAGCAGTGTGGCCATGGACAGTCTGCATATTTTAACTTTCCCAGTTTCATTTCCATTATTGCAAAAGGAGGATCATGATAATGCCCTTTTAAAATTTTTTAATTTATATTTTATGTATAAATGCTCTGCATGTATACCCACATACCAGAAGAGAGAGTCAGACCCTATTATAGATGGTTGTGAGCCACCACCATGTGGTTGCTGGGAATTGAACTCAGGACCTCTGGAAGAACAGCCAGTGCTCTTTACCTCTGAGCCATCTCTCCAGCCCCCCATATATAATATCTTATTCACAAGATTGGGAAAGTCTGCATTAATAAAAGTAAAGCACTTAGTAGGCTAGCAGGTGCTACATGTACTGGTCTACTTATTACTGTTTTCTTCTTATTAGTATCTCAAGTATCCAGAATCTTTCCTCCCTAAGCACTCAGCACTGCCCAACAGAAACATAATATAAATACTATATAGAATTTCTTTTTTTCTAATAGATACATTAAAACAAACAAGAAGGAACAGATAAGGGCTGGGGTGTGGCTCAGAGGTAGAGGACTTTCTTGCCTCGGATCCTCCATTGAGGGTCTGGGGGTGTGCCTCAGTGCAGAGCACCTGCCTAGATCCCCCCCCCCCCAGGGCTCAAGGGCAAGGTTCAGTAGTAAAATACCTGCATAGAATCCACCAAGGGATTGGCTATTGGGTGGGGTAAGGTGGGCCAGTGTTAGAGCACTTGTCTAGGCTTTATTAGCCAGGGGCCTAGTGGTGTAGTTCAGTGGTAAAGTGGCTGCCTAGACTCTTTCAGTTAGAGGTTCCAAGTGGGGCTTGGTGGTAGAGTGCTTGCCTAGAATCTACCAGTAGGGCCCTTTGGTATTTCAGTTTGGTTCTATTCCCAGCAGTAAAATCCAAAAACAGGTGAACTTAATATTTAAGCAAATGTGACCAAAATATCGCATATGATCAATGTGAACCTTACTCCTCCCCCTCCTTGTTCCTCTCACTTCCTCTTATTATGAAAGTTTAGTGGATGTCCCCCTCATAGCCCGTGTCTGCTGCTGTATCGGGGTGGTGCTACCCACACTGGACAGTTGTGTTCCAGCCCCTTTCTGAGAACTCTCAGCTAAGCCGGCAGCTCCTCCCTGAGGATTCAACAGTCTGGACCCACGGCCCCATTTATTGCTGCAGACTCTGCAAATGCCTGCATTCAGCAGTTTGCCTGCCTTATTATCTCCTTGAGTCTTTGCAATTGTGCCACAGGGAAGGTATTATTATGGCTCCTGTTTGTCAGAGCAGCAAGCTGGAGGCCCGAGAAGGGAAAGTGACTCAGGCTGGGGCACCCACAGTGTGAGGCATGTGAAGGATGCCGTGTGCTGGACCTGGTTTTCACATGTCCTGTCCACGGCTATCTGCTGCCACCTAACCTTCACATCCATGTCTATTAGGCAGATCCTGGGCTTGGGGAAAGAGTTGTAGAGCTTCGGGGCCATCCCTGTACATAAACAGCTCCTGTCTAGCCCAGGGTTGGAAAGACGACTCAGCGGTTAAAAGCACTTGCTACTCTTTCAGAAGACCAGAGTTCAGGTCTCAGAATCCTTGTCAGGTGGCTCATGACTGACCGTAACTACAGTGCAGAAGGGATCTGATGTCCTCTTCTGGCTTTCAGGGGCACCAGTACTCATGTGCACATACCTGCCAATCCCCAATTAAAAATAAAATAAATCGCTGGGCGGTGATGCGCATGCCTTTAGTTCCAGCACCTGGGAGGCAGAGACAGGCGGGTCTCCATGAGTTCTATGCTAGTCTGGTCTACAGAGCTAGTTCCAGGACAACCAGGGCTATGTAGAGAAACCCTGTCTCGAAAAACAAAAAACAACAATAACAACAAAAACCCAAACAAACAAAAAGTACAAATTCTTAGCCTCCTGGGCTCAGAGCCTAGAAGTTGGTCTGTGTGGTAGCCGCCACAGGATCTGTGTTTCACTTCTCCGAAACCTCACGAGAACCTTATAGAGCCATAGCCTCGTTTTCATTTCTCAGCGAGGAGACTGAGACTCAGGGGTGTTCTGTTTCCTAAGAGCTGCGCTGCTGGGACTCTGGGATGGGAGTCCAGAGAAGCTGGCTCAGAGCCCGAGCTCTGTGACCTCCAAAACCTGGCTGTGGCTGAACCCTCTCCTTCTCTGTGCATCTGTGTGGGGCAGGCAGCTTCCTCAGCACTCTGTGCCTCAGTTTCCTGGTTTGTAAAGTAGGGGTCCTGTCACTGTGTACTTTAGAGGGTTGTACTGAGTACTGAGCAAGTTATCGAACGCTCTGTCAAATGCTCAGCAGCGGCGGGCACATGGCTAGCCGAGAGGGTACTGTTACAGTGTGTTAGATTCTTCAGTCTTCGAGTGTGAGTGTCAGGACAATTGTGGGAGACCTGGGTATCAAATTCAGATCAACAGGCTTGGTGGTAAGTGTCTTTACACCAAGCCGTCTTGTTCACTCCCTCCCCACCCCTCACCCGTTTTGAGGCAGAGTCTCAAGTGTCTATTCACTTTGCTTTCCATTTACTGTGATAAAATACTCAACAAGATCAACTTAAGGGGTGCGCATTTGCCTCATTTACGGGCTACAGTCCATCATCATTGTGGGGGCAGGGAGTCAGAGCAGCAAGAACTCGAAGCAGCCAATCACATGACAGCCAAAGTCAGGAGCAGAGGGCGATGCCCAGTGCCCAGCTCTCTCTCTTCTCTTTAATTGCATATGTCTGCCTGCCTGCCTATTTATTTACGTTTGGGTGGAGGGGAGTTTACAGCAGGGAGCATGTGTGGATGTCAGAGGATAAGTTGTGGTCAGAAGCGGTTCTCTCCACTCACCACATGGATTCCTGGTATCAAAACCAGGTCATCAGGCTTGACAGAAGGTACCTTTATCTGCCAAGTCATCTCGCTGTCCTACCTTCTCCACTTTATGTAGTTCAGAATCTCTTGCTCAGGGAGTGGTCCCATCCACAATTAGATAAGTCTTCCTATATCAGTTTAATTCAGAAATTCCTCACAAATAAACTTTTTTTTTAAAGATTTATTTATTTGTCAGGCAGTGGTGGTGCATGCCTTTAGTCCCAGCACTCGGGAGGGAGAGGCAGGTGGATTTCTGTGAATTTGAGGCCAGCCTGGTCTACAAAGCGAGTTCTAGGACAGCCAGAACTAAACAGTGAAACCCTGTCTTGAAAAACTAAAACCAAACAAAAAACCCAAAACCAATTTTGGTGTTTTTATTATTATTACTTATTTATAATTTATTTATTATCTGTACAATGTTCTGCCTGAAGACCACAAGAAGGTACCAGATCTGTTATAGATGGTTGTTGGGAATTGAACTAAGGACCTCTGGAAGAGCAGCTAGTGCTCTTAACCTCTGAGCCATCTCTCCAATCCGAGACATACTTGGAGGCTAACCTTAATCTACACAAACCCTCACAGCTATGCCCAGAGGCTTGCCTTCTAGGCACCCAGTTGATAATTAGTAACATTACAATATTCCAGGCTGGCCTTGAACTTGGTATGTAGCAGAGGATGAGTTGAACTCTTGATCGTTTGTCTGCACTTCTTGAGTGTTGGTGTGTTTAACACACTTGGTTTATACAGTGCTGCACGTGGAACCTAGAGCTTTGTTCTTACTGTCAACTGAACTATATGTGCCCAGCCTTTAGTGCGGTTTAGTGACCAGTCTTATGTGACTCCTACCATTCTGAGGTGGGAACCTGAGACATGGTAAATTCTCTCCATCAGCACACCTATGGCTGGGGAGATGGCTCAATTGTTTAAGTGTTTGTTATACAAGCACTAGGAGCTGGGTTCAGATCCCTGGCACCCATGACCATAGCACTATAATCCCAGCATCAGGGAGGCAGAGATAGGAGGGTCCAGAGGTCTGTTGGCCAGACAGCTTAGCTCAGTTGCTGAATTTCTGGTGCAGGAAGAGGCTCTGCTTCAAAGAATAAGATGATGAGTGATTGAGGAAGACACCCAACATTGACTGCTGACCTTCACACACGTGCATGCACCACACACACACACACACACACACACACACACACACACACATATATATATATATATATATATATATATATATATATATATAGAGAGAGAGAGAGAGAGAGAGAGAGAATGAACATTCAGATCAGAAAAATCTTTAGCCTGATCTACACAGCGGGTTCCAGGAAAGCCAGGGCTACAGAGTTGAGACCCTGTCACAGAAACGTTTGCTTATGTATTTGTGTATGTGTGCATGTTCTTGTTTTATTCCATACTGGAGGCATGCCATGGTGCATGTGTGGAGGGCAGAGAACAACTCTGAGGAATTGATTCTTCCCAACCTCGTGGATACAGGGTCTTTCTTGTTTCTGCCATGGTGAATAGTCTCAGCTAGCTGGCCAGTGAACTTCGGGGCGGTTTCCTTGTTTCCATCTTCTATCTCATCCTGGTGTGGGATTACAAATGTGTGCCACTCCGTCTGGCTTTTTGCATGGGTTCTGGTGATCAGAAGAGGCTGTCAGGTTTGCACGGCATGTGTTTTCACCCTCCGAGCCATCCTCTCCATTCCGAGGGAGCAGTGGTCTCGTTTTCCGTTACTGTGTTGCTTTGTTTTGTTTTATTTCATTTCGTGACAAGGTCTCACACAGCCAGGTGGATCACGAGCAGGCTGAGGCTGTGGATGATCTCGAATACCTCAGGTTCCTGATTCCTGGGGAATCGAACCTGGGTCCTTCGGTACACCAGGCTGGCATTCTACCTGCTGAGTGAAATCGCTAGTACCACCATACTCACTGTTAAGCATACAGATCATCAATGCTGAGTGCATTCATGGTGCTCTATAACTAATCTCCACAACACCTGAGAACTTGCAAAAACTGAAACATTATCCACCAAACCTTTCTCCATTCCCTCTCTCCTCACCTTGGTCACCACTATTCTGCTTTCTGTATTTGTGAGTTTGATTTCTCCAGGTGCCACTTGTAAGGTTTTTTTTTAATTACATTTTAAATTTATTATTTTTTTCCTTATTTTTGGTGTATTGAGGCAAAGTTTCTCTGTATAGTCCTGGATAACCTGGAACTCATTCTGTAGACTAGGCTGGCCTCGAACTCAGAGATCCTCTGCCTCCCAAGTGCTGGGATTAAAGGCGTGCGCCACCACTGCCTGGCTTTAAATTTATTCTTAGTGTCCATGTATGTGTGTATATATGTGGGTGGGTGAGTATGCCTGTACCAATGCAGGAGGAAGAAGCAGGAGGACAACTTTTGGGAGTCGTTTTTCTCCTTCTACCATATGGGTCCCAGGGATTAAACTCAGATCCTAAGGCTTGGTGACTGGCTCTCTGAGCCATCTTAACAGCCAAATCATACATGTTTTTTCCATGTGCCTGGCTTATTTCACATAGCATCATGACGTCAAATTTCAGTGACAGTTTCAGTCATGTCACAATTCTACTTTTAGATCGATATTTACTGTTGCGGTGATTGTTTTGATTTTTGTTGTTGTTGCGTGATTGAGGTTTTTCCTTTGTTTTGTTTTTTGACACAGGGTCTCTCTACATAGCCCTGGCTGTCCTGGAACTCACATGTAGATCAGGATGGCCTCAAATTTATAGAGATCCACCTGTTTCTGCCCTCTGAGTACTAGGAAGACATTTGCCACCATGCCTGGCTTGTAGTGGTTTTGAAGACAGTCTTGGGTAGCCCAGGTAAGTCAGGAGCTGACTGAGATGAACTTGAACTCATGATGCTCCTGCTTATGAGAGACTTATGTGTCATCATCCTGTTTTAGGAGGTTCTGGGGAATCAAACTCAGGTCCTCTGGTGTGTTGGGCCAACACTCTAGGCACTAAGCTACATCATCAGTATAATTCCTTTTAAAGGGTTCAATAGTACTCCATTGTATACATTACATTGCTTTGTCTTGTGCATTCACCTTAAAAGAGAACTTGGATTCTTCTCACTTTTTAACAAGGTACAGTGTAGCTGAGACTGGCCTTGAACTCCTGATCCTCCTGCATCCACCGCAGAGGTGCTGGGATTACAAGCCACCAGGTTTTTCGTTCCCGCTTTTTGGCTACCTTCAATGTTGCTAAGAACATGAGTGCGTTAATTCTTCACATTGCTGTTTGCAATTCCTTCAGGTTGAAGTCCAGAAGTAGAGTTGCTGGGTCATGTAACTTTATGATTTTTAACTTAAAAAAATAGGTTTATTTATTTCATTTTATGTCCATGGGCGTTTTGTTGGCATGAATGATTGTGTACCACACACCTGCCTTGTGCTCTCAGCATTCAGAAGAGGGCATCAGATCCACTGGAACTAGAGTTAGAGGCGGTCGTGAACTGCCATGTTGGAGCTGGGAACTGAACTCAGGTCACTGTGCTCTTAACCACTGAGGGTTCTCTCCAGGTCACCTGTCCTTAACTTTTTGAGGACCCTCCACACCATACTATGTCCCCCAGTGGCTGTATTGCCCTTTGTTCCTGCCAGTGGTGCACACGATTTTCCCGTTTCTCCACATTTTGTCAATACTTATCTGACTTTCTGCCCTCTGTAGTCCCAGTGGATACAAGATGGCGTCTTGGGCTGAGCATGGTACTGCACACTTACCATCTCAGCATTCGGGAGGCTGAGGGGAGAAGATGATGAGTTTAAGGCCAGCCTTGCTACACAGTGAGACCCTTCTTCATCAAGCCAAGCCAAACCAAACCAAAAAAAGAAGAAACTATCTCATTATAGTTGTCACTGTGTTTCCCTAAGGATATGGGGCTTTTATTTGTTTGCTTGTTTTTATTTATTGAGACAGAATTTCTCTGCATAACCATCCTGGCTGTCCTGGAACTCTCTCTGTAGACCAGGCTGGCCTTGAACTCACAGATGTCTGACTGCCTCTGCCTCCTAAAGGATTAAAGGTACACCACCACTACCACACACAGCTTTGAATATGTATTTTTAAACTTTTGTGTGTCTGTGTATATGCATGTGAGTGTAGTGCAGAAGAGGGCGATTCCCCTGGAACTGGAGTTACAGGTGGTTGTGAGCTACTAGATGTGGGTGCTAGGTGACAGAACTCAGGTTCTCTGCAAAAATAGGACATGCTCTAACTGCTGAGCTGTCTTTCTGGTCTCTGACATCTTTTAAATTTTTTGAATTACATATATTTATTTATTTAGTCTCTCTCTCTCTCTCTCTCTCTCTCTCTCTCTCTCTCTCTCTGTGTGTGTGCTCACATGTGCATGTGTGCTCATTTTTGAGAATGTGCACCATAATGAACATCTGGAGTTTAGGGGATAACTTTGGAGAGTTGATTCCCCCCTTCCACCATGTGAATGTTGGGGATGGAACTCAGATCATCAAGACGGCAACAAGCTCCTTATCCATCAAGCCTACTTGCTGGCTCCCCAACACCATTTTATTTGCATCTTGGCCATTTACTCATTCTTTCATTACAAGCATTTTTTTCCCTTTTCTTCTCTTTTTCTGTGTTGTAGCACAGGCCAATCTCTGACTTGCTATGGGACTAAGGACAACGTTGAACTTCTGAGTTTCCTGCCTTTCTCTGTTCTGGTGCTAGGAATACAGGCATACATCACAGCCTCCATTTTACGCTGTTCTAGGGGTAGAACCTCTGGCTTTGTGTGTATCAGGCAAGCACTCTACCATTTGGGACTATATACCCAGCCCTTATCACAAGTATTTATTAAGCATTTACTATGGGTGAGACAGTGTTTGAGATTCTGGAATCGCATTGATGGACAGGCCGATGCTGGCACTCCAATGGTGCATGTGTGAACACTTTGGTGTGAGTTCTGTTTCCTTTAACCATCAGTGCTGAACTGCTGAGCCTTTCTCTGCTTTATGTTCCTCATCTGAACAATGGGTACTATCTATGGTTCCTATTGCTGTGATAAAACATCATGACCAAAAGCAACATGGAGAGAAAAAAGTTAATTTCATCTTACAGTTTACAGGCCATCATGAAGGGAAGTCAGGGCAGGAACTCAAGGCAGGAACCTGGAGGCAGGAACTGAAACAGAGATCATGGAAGAGTGGTACTTATTGGCTTGCTCCTCAGATCTTGCTCAGCCTGTTTTCTATTTTCTTTTCCTTCCTTCCTTCCTCCCTCCCTTCCTTCCTTCCTCCCTCCCTCCCTCCCTCCCTCCCTCCCTCCCTCCTTCCCTCCCTCCCTCCCCCTCCTCTCTCTTTCTTCTTTTTTGGTTTATTGGTTTTCAAGACAAGATTTCTCTGTGTAGCTTTGGCTGCCCTGGAACTCACTCTGTAGAGCAGGCTGGCCTTGATCTCACAGAGATCCACTTGTCTCTGCCTCCTAAGTGCTGGGATTAAAGGTGTGAGCCATCACTGCCCGGTCAGCCTGTTTTCTTATAGCACCCAGGACAACCAGCCTAGAGGTGGCACCAATTATGGTGATCTAGGCTTTCTCACACCAATCATTAGTCAAGAAAACGCACCACAGGCTTTCCCACAGGCAAATCTGGTGGGAATATTTTCTCAATTAAATTTCCCTCTTCCTAAATGACTTTAGTTTGTGCCAAATTGACACGAAACTGACCAGCACAGGTTACAACGGATCAACAGAACATTCAGTTATGTTTATCTGGATCCTATTTTCACATCAGCACAATGAATTAGGTCTGATTCTTTGAATCTTGATATGTGAAGGCATAGAAAGAGTAAGTACAGATGTTAACAAGGTGACAGAATAAAGGTGGTCTAGTCTAACAGGAAACAGTAGGATTTAGAAAAGATTGATTATTCTGTATATGCATGCTCTGCCTTGCTGTATATATGTGCACTGTGTGCATGCCTGTTGTTCATAGAAATCAGAAAAGGGCATTGGATCTCCCAGGACTGAAGTTAGGGAAGATTTTAGATGGAATGTGTGTTAGCATTCAGGCAGAGAGAGAGAGAGAGACAGAGAGACAGAGAGAGGGAGAGAGAGAGAGAGAGAGAGAGAGACAGAGACAGAGAGACAAAGAGAGAAAGAGACTGATATGGCCTGGAGAAAAGGGAAGAGAGTGAAAACAGGCCGAATTCCACCTTTTAAAGGAAGGGGCTACTGCCTGCATCCTGAGCATGCACACAAGGGAGAAGTACTCTGTCAAGTCTCCAAGGGGTGGGCCAGGTGTGCCTAAATACACACCTGAATGAGAATTTTGGTAACTCAACCTTGGTCATCTGCAAGAGAAGCAAGTGCTCTCTCTGTCTCTCTCTCTCTTTAAAAAAAGTTATTTATGTATTTATTTGTGTATGTATGTATGTATACAGTGTTCTGCCTACCATGTGAATGCTGGGAATTGAACTTAGGATCTCTGGAAGAGCAGCAAGTGCTCTTAACCTCTCTAATATCTCTCCAGCACCCAAAGTGGGATTCTTAGCATCAAACATTTGGTCTCTTTATTTTCAATTATAATTAATTAAATTAATTAGTGGGGGGCACAGACATGTCCTCTCTATTTGTGATGTGGTTCTCAGGGATCAAACTCAGGTTGCCGACCTTGCAAGCTCCTATGCTTGTGTGTGTGGTGTATGCATGTGCAGTGTGTGTGTGTGTGTGCTTGTGTGTGCGCGCACATGTGCATGCAGAAGCCAGAAGAGGACATCAGATGTCCTTCTGCATCTGCTTTCTGCCTTACTTCCTTCATACGAGATCTCTCACTGAACGTGAAGCTAGATCAGCAGGCAGCAAATCCCAGCAATTTTCCTGTATCTGACCCCTTGCCCCAGCACCGAAGCAATAGACACATGCAACCATATCTGTTTTTTTAAAGCGGTGCTGGAGATTTGAACGCAAGTACTCATGCTTGCCCAGTAAGTGCTTTTACCCACCGAGCCCCCTCTTCAGCCCCTAAAGCTCTCTTTTGGTGCACATCAAGTGACTTGTCCGGCACAGGAAGCACCTAACCATTGGCTCTTCACAGCATTACTCACTGCCTCAGACTCGATCCCTCCATTTCCCCCTCTATTCCCATTTCTTCCCCTGCGTTCCTTTGCCTCACTTGTTCCAACCTCTTTCTGCTGTCTTTATAGTCATTCATTATTCCGTCCATCCATCCATCCATCCATCCATCTCTTCCTTGAGGCATCCTGGGAGCCAGGCTCTATGCCTTGCAATGGTAGGAATACAAGAAGTCAAATTTTAGTTGCCCCTCCCCCACCTTTAGGAACTCCCAGCTTGCAGAAGATAAAGAATATCAAAAAGTCTACCTGATGCATGCACTACAAGGGACGGCCTAGGGAACTGTTAGCCCTGGAGGGTCCACCTTGTGTGTGCGCACGTGTGTGCATGTGTGAACTCCTAAACTGTATCTGCCGAGTAATTATTACATCTGCAAAGACCAGCAAGTTGGAGGGAGCTTGGGTTTAAGAATGAATGTATTTTATGCAATACAATTTGTGTTCTCAGGCTATGTATCACAGGCAATAAAACAACCTGCTCCCACAGATTGAAATAGATAGGTTCTAGTGGGTGGGAGGGTGAGGGTCAGAGAGAGGATGGGATAAAGCTGCAGGATGATCTCTTGGTTCTCAGGAACTGCATGTAGTGTTTTCGGAGTCCTGGTTTTTCCATGCATTTTCAGCCTTTTCAACAAGCTTAGGGTACAAAGGTGCCTTGACATGGCTACAACACTGACTTCTTGGAAAATGGGAAGCCACATAAATTGAGAGCAAAGGTCTCTAGTAGTGGATACTTGGAAGGATGTCAGCCTCTGAGGTGTTGTCTTTCTCCCTTCCCTTTCCTCCTGTCTTCTCTTCTTTCTCCTCCCTCCCCTCTCTGGCAGGAGCTCTGCCAGGTTGGCCTCCGAATTCTGCGTAGCCAGGCGTGACCACGAAGCTCCTGTCCTCCTGCTTCTACTTCTGGCGTGTGCTGGGATTCCAGGCTTGTCCACCACACCTGCCCCGCCCCCTTCTCTTCCTTTAAAAATCATTCTTAATACAGGTGGGAAACAGGTGTGAGGGGTGCAAAGTTTGCCCCGACACCAGTTGTGGACTAGGATTCCAACCTCTTAGTCAACCCAGAGAGAGCGGGAATAGAAATTGGGGGCTGGGGGTGTGCGTCTGAGTAGGGGAGGGTCTTCTCAGAACACAGGGGTTGACAGTCCCTAAGTCTGACAACCCCACCATCCCCATCCCCTCTCCAGGGTTGAAAAGAGGTGTCTGCGTGAAGATCAACCACTTTCCGGAGGACACGGATTACGACCATGACAGCGCGGAGTACCTGCTCCGTACGTGGGCGGGGTGGAGGTGGGGTCGAGGATCCGGGTGGGATAAGGAAGGACAATGTGAGTTCTTGGAAGGAGATGGGCGGTCAGGGGACGGGTCATTGGGAGGAGCTTGAACCTCACTCCTAGATTAGTTTCCCTTCCCAGGCAATCCAGGTCCAGCCCCTCAGCTCCCGGGCCAGAGGGGCAGGCCCAGCGGGGAATCCTGGGTGATGATTGGTCGGTTGGATGTCTATGGCCGGGCAACTTTGTATAGTAAAAGGTTGTAGATTGGCTGCTGAGCTGGGCCTGCAATCTGCCGCCTGGACTGACTACTCCCCTGGGGGAGCATGTACTGCGATTGGGCTGTTATCCTGAGATCGTGGCAGTCTTTATGATGATTGGCTGCTTTAAACAGGCTCAGAAATAACAGAATCTGACTGTCCAGGGTTTTAGGAACGAGAGGGAAAGCACCAGTGGAAAGGTAGAAAGAAAAAAAAAAGAGATAAAGAAGCATAGGATGTACACTCAGAAAGGGAGCGAGGGATGATATATGGAGATACGAACAAGAGAGGGATGAAGACAAGGAGAAAGAAAAGCAGTGGGAGAGAGAAACGTGATAAAGGTGCAGAGAAAAAGGAGGGGAGGTGGGGTGGAAAAACAAAGAAACTTTAAAATCAGGAGGGAAAATGAGATGAAAAAGAAAAGAACCAGAGAAGCAGAATTGGCGAACTAAATTTAGCTAAGTAAAGAGGGAAGCAGGCAGGAGGTGCGGTGGGCCTGGGGCTCAGTGGCCCGCCTGACAGCCCACGCGCTCTCCTCTCGTTCCTTCTCTTTTCTTTCCTTCCCTCAGGAGTGGTCCGGGCCTCCAGCATCTTCCCAATCTTGAGCGCCATCCTGCTGCTGCTCGGGGGCGTGTGCGTAGCTGCCTCCCGCGTCTACAAATCCAAAAGGAACATCATTCTGGGCGCGGGGATCCTGTTCGTGGCAGCAGGTGAGAGGCAGAGAGAAGGGGAGGCGGGCCACCCACGGACGCGTGGGTGTCTGCGTGTGCATGGGCGCAGACGACTGCAAATCCAGCCTGCCCTAAGCGCCCCCTGGGGACTGGAGTTTTCCTAGGCTCCTTTCATGCTGGGTAAGGTAGGTTTAGGTTTAGTTTGTGCCTGCACAGACTGGTGTCTGTGAGTAAAGTGGGAGGCAAGGGGCGGAGTTTCCCTAGCAGTCCTAGAGAACTGAAGGAGGCGTCTGGGATGGAGGAGGGGACCTGAAACACCAGGAGTCTAACGATAGGGAGGTGGAACTGGGGCTGAAGAGGAAGAAATTGACCTGAGTGAATCCTTAAAGGGGCTGGTTCTAAGAAAAACCCTCTAGGCCAGTGTTTCTCAGTGGGTCGCAACCCCTTTGAGAGGTTAGACAATGCTTTCCCAGGAGGTGGTATATCAGATATACTGCATATAGATAATTACATTACGATCCATAACAGTAGCAAAATTACAGTTATGAGGTAGCAACAAAAATAATTGTTTTGCCTGGGGGTGGGTCACAGCATTAGGAAGATGGAGAACCACTGCTCTAGGCCCAGGAAAATGAAACTGAAGGTGCGAAGACCAGGCTTTGCCTGTTTGAGTAAAAAGGCTATTTACTGGAAAATTCAAAAGGAGATAGGTTATGCAGGAAGCTAGACGGAGGCCAGGATGTGAAGTTGGTTACCACATGAGCTAGGGCCTTGGATTGTACATGTGACTGGGCAATAGGATGTAAAAAGGCCCGGGTCCCATCCCAGCCACGTTTAACCCCCCCCCCCCCCCTAGATGTGATGCCTGCCTGCAGTCCAGGGGGATCATGACGAGTTTGAGGACTGCCTAGGCTTTGTGAGAAATCTCAAAATAAAGACTCCCAACCCCAAATAAAACTGGCCTAGGGTAGCAGATGCCAGGATAATGAGCCTTAAGGAGTTCAGACCTGCTCCTTAGTACGATTAGGACTGGAAAGTAGAGTAGAATGGAGAAAAGGCCCCTTCTGCACAGGAATGGAGTTTAGGGTAATGAACATGGGGCTTGCTTTAGATTCCCCCGGATGGTTTAGGCCAATGGGTAACAGGGTATAGATACCCGCCCCCAGACAGACACACACACAGCGTAAAGATTAGATTAATGAACACGGGGCTTGCTTTAGATTGATTCCCCAGGATGGTTTAGAATGGGTAACAGGGTATAGATACCCCCCAGACACAGACACACACACACACACACACACACACACACACACACGGAGATTAGATTAATGAAGGTGGGGCTTGCACCTAGAAGGGAGTTTAAGACATTTAAGTAGGCTGGTATGTGTTGTGGAGAGCAGTGGTCTAGACCTGCACAGGGAGGGTCTGGTTAGGTGTGAGAGAGGTGTGTGGCAAGGTGGAAATACTGACCTACACCTACAGGGCTTGGGGTTTAGAAAACTGGAGGTTGGACCTGGAGTAGGAAGATTTATTATAATTAGGGTGCAGTTATGGCTGGTAAGGCCAGTACTCTAGAGTGCAGGGAGGGTTAGGCCATCAGTGGACAGATTTTAGAGATTTAAAGTGGAATTATGCCATTAGCAACAAAAAAGGAACAGAAGGCGGGAACTGGGGAAAAATCCGGGTTTATACTTTGGACAGGAGCTGCAAACCGCGTCTGGGACTACCTCACCAAGGGTAGATTTGAGACCATTCAGTGTTGGGCCTAGATGTGTGTGTGTGTGTGTATTTAAATCCATGGAGGCTAGATAAGAAGGGGCCAAACCTGAACTACCTGGGGGTGATTAACCTAAACCGTGGGAGGAATCAAGATCATTAGGACAGGGATGGGCCATTCTCAGCCATTGTTAGGACTCTCCAAGGTAAGGTCTGAATCCTCCTGGGGGCAAGGCCTTGACCACATAGGGGTGCAATTTAGACCCATATAGGTAAGGCATATGGAACTGATGACCGGAGAAGGGGCCAGGGCCAAGTAGGAATGGGACCAAGATTGGGGGGTGCGGGGGATGGCGCTAACTCAGAGGGCAGAGGCCAGATCCCCAAGGAAAGTATTTCAGGCCAGTGGGGGAGAGGCTTATAGATTTCTGAAGTGGGGGTTTAGACCAATGAGGATGGGGCTTAGATTCCGGAAGATGGTTTAGGCCAATGGGAACAGAACTTGCATTCCTCTGGTGGGTTTAGATTCTTGAGGAGGTGTTAGCCCTTTTGAGTGATACTTAAACTACTTGGGGGTGAAATTCATACCGATGGCAGTGGGCCTTAGGCTCTTAGGGTGGAATTTAGCCCAGTAATGGTGGGAGTTAAGTGCTTGGGTGTAGTTTAGCGAGCAGGGCTAAGACTGCTGGAGTAGAGTTTAGTCCAGTGGGAACACGGGTGGAATTTAGCTTAGTGGGCTCAGGGCTTAAGACTGCTGGGTGGAATTCAGTCCGATAGAGGTGAATCTTAGACTCTTGGGTGTAAAGCTTAGACCAGTGTGGTGGGTTTAGACTCCTGAGTGGGTTTAGGCCAGTGAAGTGTAGCTTAGACCAGGTGGGCAGGACATAAGTGTTTAACCAAGAGTGGAGTTTAACCAGTTGCAGCCGGGCCTAGACTCCTGGAGTAGTTTTTAGCTCAGTGGGTCTCAGGGTTCATATTCCTGGGGTGGAGCCTAGCCTAGTGGAGGCTCCGGTTTAGACCACAGGGGATTAAGTCGGCCAGAGGGCTGCGGGTCCTCTAGGCTCCCACATGACCGTCTCCATCCAGGCCTGAGCAACATCATCGGGGTGATCGTGTACATATCAGCCAACGCGGGCGAGCCGGGCCCCAAGAGGGACGAGGAGAAGAAAAACCACTACTCGTACGGCTGGTCCTTCTACTTCGGCGGGCTGTCCTTCATCCTAGCCGAGGTGATCGGCGTGCTGGCCGTCAACATCTACATCGAGCGCAGCCGCGAGGCGCACTGCCAATCTCGCTCGGACCTGCTCAAGGCCGGCGGCGGCGCGGGCGGCAGTGGCGGGAGCGGCCCCTCGGCCATCCTCCGTCTGCCCAGTTACCGCTTCCGCTACCGCCGCCGCTCCCGCTCCAGCTCCCGAGGCTCCAGCGAGGCATCGCCGTCGCGGGACGCATCTCCCGGCGGCCCCGGGGGTCCGGGCTTCGCCTCCACGGACATCTCCATGTACACGCTCAGTCGCGACCCGTCTAAGGGCAGCGTGGCTGCGGGGCTGGCGGGCGCCGGGGCCGGCAGCGGCGGCGGCGGCGTGGGCGCTTACGGCGGGGCGGCCGGAGGCACGGGGGGAGGCGGGGCGGGCGCCGAGCGGGACCGCGGGAGCACAGCGGGCTTCCTCACGCTGCACAACGCCTTCCCCAAGGAGGCGGCGTCCGGCGTCACGGTCACGGTCACCGGACCGCCCGCTGCGCCCGCGCCCGCGCCGCCCGCTCCTGCAGCACCCGCGCCCGGGACCCTGTCCAAAGAGGCTGCCGCGTCCAACACCAACACGCTCAACAGGAAAACCACGCCCGTGTAGTGGTGCTCGCCTTCGCGGGGAGCCGGGGGGCGCGTCCGGGGCGCGTGCGCGGGCGCGCGTGCAACGAGGCCGCCGGATCGGGGTGCCCCCCAGCTTTATCCCCGAGAGCGCGCTGGACACCGCTGGACCTTCCAGCCCCTCCCCGCGCCCCTCCACACCCCCTACCCCCGTCACGCTCTGATGCAGGGACCCTTGGGGAGGGGGACGGGACAGGAAAAGGGGCTCAGGCGTGGGAGCGCTGTGTTTTATTTTTGTGTGGGGGCAATTTTAAGGGAGGTGGGAGGGCCGTGGTGTTTTTTGCAGTTTTGAGATGTTTTCTTTTTAAATGTTTTGCTGTGTGCATGTGGGGGCGGGGCGGGGGGAGGGAAGGGAGGGACTCCCAGCCCAGCCCAGCCCAACTCCTGGAGAGGGGCTCATAAGACATGAATATAGAGTTACAACTACAACTATATATACACATGTTCTGTATAAAGATACAGGCCCGCAGAAGGCAAAGGCCAAGGGAGGGGTGCGCTGACATTTAGCTCACTTTTTCATTCATCTTTTGACAAGGGCTTATTAAGCACCTACTGTGTACCAGGTAATGGGTACAGAAGGCGGTGCTAAGGAGGAAGGGACATAAACGCAGGCGCATCCATTCATCCATTTCTGGAAATTCTATGTGTGTTTGCATAACCGCTAGGCATTGTGCACGAGGTAAAATAGGGTCCCTGGCGTTCCTCAGAGAGTGTGCATCTTGTACACGAGACGGTCATTAATCACAGAATCATGTACCTACCCAGTAAATGACACTTAGAAATGTAGAGGCCCCTTGGGGCTGTGTTTTCCTAATGCAAGCCGTGGGTTACATCTCCAGTACTGCATAAACTAGGTGTAGTGGTGCGCTCCTGTAACTGCAACCCTTGGGAAACGGAAGGTGTGCAAGGTCATCCTGGGCTGTGTGCTGAGACTGAGGCCAGCCTGGACTGCGAGGCTTTTGTGCTTTAAAAAAGGCACACCGGGGATGGGGTGGGGTGAGGGTGAATATGACATGCTGCAGAGTGCTCCAAGTAGGGTGATTAACTCAGATGGGGCACGGGGGTGGGGGAGGTGGAGAGCACAGCCAACTATACTAACAAAGAATGGTGCTAGCTAGTCAGACCTGAGGTGAAGTAACCCAGGCAGAAAATTTAACATACCAAGGCCCTGGGACGAAGCAGCTTCCAGGGTGTACCGGAAGTCTAGTGAGCCTAGCCATGGTTGAGTAAAGGGCCTGGAGACAAACTGGTCCAGGGCTCCTATGTGACGTATTATGAGTTATCAAAAGGGCCACGAAGTGGCTTTGAGCAGGAATAGGGCATAAAGACAGGAACTCGGAGGTAAGAGTTAAGAGGCAGAGGCCCCTTGTGGGAGACAGAATACTCTGCCACAAATGCTGGATCTCAGAAGTGGTGTCTGGTGTTGAGGAGACTCAGAAGGTTGGGGCCATTTTCCATCCACCCATCCATCCATTCATTCATTCATTCAGTCACTGTCCTACTTACTAACTATTAGCATTCTGTGTTGTGTAAGTTTGGATTTGGGAGGTGACAGATCGCTGCTCTGGTTTCAGTGTCAAAAAATGTGCGATACAGACAGGGCAGTGGGTGTCACATTAGGGTCACAATGGTCACCTGAGAACACAGGACAGAGTGACCCACTGTCAAATACGTGCAGGGGGAATGGAGCATCCTAGAGTATGTGATGTCTGGACTTAAAGGACCAGCAGGTGTCTGCTGTGTGCTGATGGAGGTGGAGGCAACTTGGGTGAGAACCCGGGGAAGCAAAACAGCACAATGTGTGGGTGGTGAGGGCGGGAGAAGGTCAGTGACTCAAGCATGCTGCAGTCCAACTGCAGGCAGTAGTGGGGGATCTACAACCCGCACCCGAGCTCCAGAGTTCCAGGCTGAGGGGGCCTGGCAGTCACTCAGCAGGCAGAGAGTGGTTCTTGCTGGTTTCATTTGCTCAGTAAATAATCCCCGAGGTCTGCGCATCAGCCCTGTACTCAGTGTGGGAGAAGGGGAGCGGTAGACTGAGGAAGGAAAGCATAGGGACCGGGTATGACATTTGTGCTTGGGGGCAGGGAGGGCTTCATGAGTGGCACATACCTGTCATCTTAGTACTGGTGAGACGGAGGCAGGAGGACTGTAAATCTGAGGTTGCTCCAGGCTAAGAAGCTGACTCCAGAAAATGCAAAGAGCTGGGAATGTAACTGAACTGGGAGAGTATTTGCTGAACATTCACAAGGTCCTGGGCTCCATCCTCAGCATCATATAAACTAGGTGTGGTAAAACTGTGCTAGTAATCCCTGCATTTGGGAGGTATAACCTGGAGGATCAGAAGTTAAGGCATCCTCAGCTATATAGTGAGACTTAGACCAGCCTGTGTTGAACATGGTTTTTAAATAAGGGAGAGAATTTTGCCTCTGGGGCTCAGATGGAATTAGAAGATGGGGAGGCTGAGTCAGGGTCCTGGGCGCAGATCTGCGAGGGCAGTTCAAGAAGAGATGCTAGGGAATGGAGAGAGGAATATAAATTTAGTGGCACTAGGAGCAGGGATTGGGGAGAGGGCTAGTGTAGGGAGGGTGAGAGACTAGTGTAGAGAGAGGTGAGGTGAAAGAGACAGATGTGGAGACAAATGTGGAGGACATAACTGTTCTGGGGCATGATGGGATCTGTAGTCCAAAGGTCAAGCCTAGAGCAAAAGGGGGGTAGGGAGTGGGCAGGAAAAAGTGAAATAAGGGTGGGTAAGAGGGATGGAGGGCAGAAGAGATCAAGACAGAAGGCAAAGACAAGGTCATCCTGAGAGGGGAGGAATGGGAATGACTGGTAAAAGCTTGGCAATCAAAGATAAGAAGTTGCAAAGACACAAAACAGGAACAGAAAACCAAAACCTCACAGAGGCAAGACAGGTAAGAAGTTCGTGAGGCACGAGGAATGGGCAGTTCCTTGTCTTTTAAGAAATTGATTTTATTTGAACAGGGTATCACTATATAGGACAGACTGGCCTGGAACCCACAGACGCCTGCCTCTACCTCCTGAGTACGGGGATTAAAGGTGTGCTACCATACGCTGCGTGGCTTTTATTTTAATATTAGAGAAATACTGGACTGGAGAGGTGGATCCGTGGTTATGAATGCTTACAGCAAAGCTACAGAGAAACTCTGTCTCAAAAACCAAAAAGAAAAAAGATGCTTACAGCTCTATCAGAGGACTTGAGTTCAGACCCCAGCACCCATATCAAGTGAAGATAACTCAAGACTCGGGGAATCTAACACCTCCTTCTGATTTCCATGGCTACACCTCCTCATACAAGTGTGTGCATACAAGTGTGTGCACAGTCTCTCCCCTCTCTCTCGCATGCACACGGGACATGTGCACAAATCCACATAAAATTAGAAAAAGAGAAATACTTTGTATGCTAGCCCTGGTGGTAGAGACCACAGGAAACTGAGGAAGGAGGATCACTTGCTTAACTTACTGAGTTCAAGACTGGCTTGGTGAGATTGTTTCCAAACAAATAGGAAAGAGAGGGCTGATGATACAGTTCAGTGGTTGAGCCCCTGCCTAGAATCCCCCAGTGAGGAGTTGGAGATGTGACTCACTGATAGAGCCTATCATATGTGAAGAGTTAGAGTCAATCCCTGGAAGGGGGGCAGCTATCTGTCTTAGATTATCTGAAGAGACCTTACATCATGGTAGACAGGCAGCAGAGAGAAGAATGGTTTGGGACCGATAGCCTCCCAAGGCCGACCACGTAACTTCCTTCAGTTCATCCCACCCTCTACTTTCACTACTACCTTCGGGTAAAGCCACCATATGAACTGATGAAGGGGTTAACCCATTGATTGAGCCTTCAGGATCCAATCACTTCCCCAAAGCCTAACAATCTGTAACTGAATTCCTTTTTTTTTTCACAATATGTTTTTTAATTAGGATGTAACTGAATTCTTAATACCCCTCGTGGGATAATTCATATTCAAACTGTAGCAAGTGATAAGTAGACAAGGATCTGCTGTTTTGGGACCTCTCCAAGTGACCTCTCCAAGTGACCTCTCTAAGGTTCATACAGGAAAACGGAGCAGGAGGCTGGGGGTGTGGCTCAGATGGTAGCAAACATGTTTAGAATTCACAGGTGCTGAGTTCAAACCCCAACACTGCATAAACTGCACGGTGGTGCGTGCACGGTGTAAATCCAGCAGTTGGAAGATGGAGGCAGGAGAATCAGAAGTTCAAGGTCATTTCTAGACACGTGAGGAATTTGAAGCTAACTTGGGATGCATGGAGATGCTTTATAAAAAAGAAAAAAGGAAGAAAAGCCAGCGCTGGGTGTGCTGGTGCCCTCCAGAAGTTGAAGTAACAATTGTGAACAGCACATTGAGACTCCATCGACTACAAAAGCTACAGAGGATACGGTAACCCTATGTCAGGGCAGAGCCATTCAAGATAAATTGTTTGAGACGAGGAGTGTGAACAAGGATGAGCAACTTGCACACAAATTCCAAAGCATTGGGAACAAAAGACCGATGAGTCCTTGTAGCCCTGGACAAAAAAAAAAAAAAAAATCCATATTCTGATCCAGCTTTGATGGGAAACACCTGGAGAGCTTTAAGCACAGGCATGCCAGGGTCATAGTTTCGTTTAAACAAAACAATAACAGAATCCTGTCACTGGGCTGGGAATGATTTCACAGTCAAAAAGAGGACTAGGTGGGGGTAGTGCATGCCTGGAGGTGGAAATGAGAAGATCAGGAGTTCAGGGCTGTCCTTGGCTTCAGGAGATTCTCTTTGTCTTCCAAACAAAACCCGAGGGGCTGGGAACGTAGCTCAGTTGGCAGGGTAACTTCTCAGTATACAGCAGACTTTCCTTGTTGTATACATGGCATGGTGGCTCAGGCCTGTAAACCTAGTGTTTGGGAGATAGAGGCAGGGGCATCAAGAGCTCAAGACCAGCTTGGGCTGCATGGGAGCCTGTATCTGAAACAACAAAAAAGTCAAAAGGGGAAGTAAGCATTAGGGGCATGGAATTTTACAGATTCTGTCTACAGGGGTGGTGAACTAGGTCAGGGGGCGGGGGCCGTCAAGCAACTAAGGTTAAAAGAAGAAAGGAATCTGAGTTGAAGTTGAGCCGTTGTACACTGGACAGATTTTAGGTGGGAGCAATCTTTTGGACGTGCCCAGTTGGTGATGCCTCTGGAAATCCAAGTCAGGGTATCAGGTAGCCAGTTGGTTATGAGAGTGGTGAAGAGGTCAGGGCTGGAAATACAAGTCTTAGTAACGTCAAGATCCAGGAGACATTTAATGCCAGAGAATGGGATAACTGTGAGGAGTAATTAGATAGAGTTATGACTCCGCTCTAGAAACTTGGGAACATCCAAGGCATCTCTATGAGAGAGAGAGAGAGAGAGTGGTCTGGGGAAAAGCAGAAAGGCAGACCCTCACAGAGGGCAAAGTTAGTGATGGTGGGGTATGGGGCTCAGTGGTAGAGCACCTGCCTAGAATCCCCCAGTGAGGGGATGGGAGTGTGGTTCAGTGGTAGAGCCCCTGCCTAGAATACCACAGTGAGGGGATGGGAGTGTGGTTCAGTCCCTACCACGCAAGATGGAAGGGAAAGAAGGGTGGAAAGTACATAATGTTTTATGAAGCAAGAAGTCAGCCATCTGTGCCCAGTGCTGCTGAGAGCTGGAAAAAGATATGGAAGACTAGAAGGTTTGTGACGGGGACAGTGGTGACGAGCTCGATAAGAGGTGGCTTTTGTCTGATTTCAGAGATAAAAGCCTCGATCCAGCATTGAAGGGGATGGGGGCGTGAGGGAAGAAGAGGAAAATGAAACCCAAGCAATTATTATTTTGGTATGCAAACCATAC
This sequence comes from Microtus oregoni, assembly GCF_018167655.1. Lineage (NCBI taxonomy): Eukaryota > Metazoa > Chordata > Mammalia > Rodentia > Cricetidae > Microtus > Microtus oregoni. The sequence continues at coordinate 40,566,146 of NW_024543065.1, forward strand.
AGAGCTGGGTGTAGTGGTTCACATCAATAATCCCAGCACTAAAGAGGCTGAGGCAGGGGAATGACGCAGTTCAAAGCCTGCCTGAGCTTCTGATGGAGACATTTTCTTAGAACAATAACAAAATATTTTAAAGAGGCTCAGTGGGATGGCATAGCAGGGGGCACACTTGCTGACCAGTCTGACCACCTGAGTTTAATCCTTGCCCTGGACCCATAAGCTAGAAGGAAAGAACTGAACCCTGCAAGTTGCTCTCTGCTCCCCCATAACATTCATACCCCTATACCACTCCAATATAAATGTAATAATCTTTTAAAATTTAAAAATAGAGAAGGAGGCCAGGCGGCGGCAGAGTACACCTTTAATCCCAGCACTCAGAAGCATAGGCAGGCGGATCTTTGTAAGTTGGAGGTCAGCTTGGTCTACAGAGTGAGTTGCAGGACAGCGAAACAGTGAAACCCTGTCTTGAAAAACATAAACAAACAAACAAAAAATGAGGGGGGAAGAGAGAAGTAAAATGTACAGACAAAAAGACAGAAAACACACCCCAAATTTCTAGAGCTGTTACAGCAGATGGGCTCAGAAAGATGGGTAGACCCACGGCCCAGGAGTAGTTGGGGGTGGAGACCAGTTCAGTAGCAGGCAGGGAAGAAAGACTTGGGAGAACTTCCCGAATGAGGCTGTGCTGTCTGCTTTCCAGCTCCTGCTGCTGACATTGTGGGGCTGGGAGGCCATCCAGCCCTGAGAGATCCAGTGAAGTCTCCTTCATTCATTCAGAAATGAACATGCACTCAGCACTCAGGAATGTCTTCTGGGGACTTGGGGATGCCAGGCCCTGTCGTTTAAGAGCTGTGTCCACCTTGTCATGGAATGGGAGCTAGGCCAGGTAGAACAGAGACAGGTGTTCTGGTGGACACTGAAGAGGAGCGGGTCACATCTTTCCTCGTCTGGACAGGCAGCTGTGTGTATGCCATCTCATTGCACCAGGCCATTAATTCACCCATACTTCATCCATTCATACTACCCATTGAAGTGTCTCAGGCTTCCTGGGTATCTGACCTTGAGATGGATACCTGAGAGGACCGTGACAGGTTGGGCCAGTCTAAGGCGACAGTCAAACCCACAATCGCCTCCAATGATACAGTTCAGAGCAGGGCCATCAGAGGTGGCATGGGTGTTCCAGGGACCTGGGGACGGCACCTGGGAAAGGAAGGAGTTGGTAAAAGGTGGGTCCCGCCTGGGTGGCACACAGAAGGGCTGAGAGGGAGTGAGGGGTGAAGAATCAGGCCCTGCTGCCATGCAACACGGCTGTCCCCGTCTAGGTGTCTGCCCCCGAGGGAGCTGAAACTGCATGGAAGGTCCCCTGGGGGCACTCAGTCTAATAAATCCATGAGGATAGCTTCTCTGCTTCAAGATGCGTCCCAACCGCCCCATTCCCTGAGCTCTGCCTTTTCTTTTTTCTGGGGGACTGAGGCCTCAACACTGCAACCGATCTATATCCATCAATACCCAGGATTCTGGCCATGATGACCTCTTCCAGACCTTCAGCAAATTCAGTCAACTCTGCTAGAGATACAGGTCCTACCCTTCTTCCTCAGACCCTGGAGTCCCCCTTGCACTCCTGTCACCCTCCCATTCCCAGTCCAGACTCAAGGGTCAGGCCCAAGCCTCTTCCCTCTGACCCAGGACTCCTGACCTCAGCCTCCTCCCTCAGACCCAGGACTTCTGACCCCAGCCTCTTCCCTCAGATCCAGGGACTCCTGGCCCCAGCCTCCTCCCTCAGACCCAGGACTCCTGGCCCCAGCTTCTTGCCTCAGACCCAGGACTCCTGGCCCCAGCCTCCTCCCTCAGACCCAGGACTCCTGGCCCCAGTCTCCTCCCTCAGACCCAGGACTCCTGGCCCCAGCCTCCTCCCTCAGACCCAGGACTCCTGGCCCCAGCCTCCTCCCTCAGACCCAGGACTCCTGGCCCCAGCCTCCTCCCTCAGACCCAGGACTCCTGGCCCCAGCCTCTTCCCTCAGATCTAGGAGTCCAGGTCCACTCTCCTTTCTCAGGCCCAGGAGTGCAGGCCCTAGCCTCCTCCCTCAAACTCAAGAGATCCAGGCTCCAGTCCTCCTCCCTCAGACGCAGGAGTTTGAACCAAGCCCTCCCCCTTCAAACCCAGAAGCCCATACTCAAGCCCTTCTCCCTCAGACTCAGGGGTCCTCGCCCCCCCCCCCCCCCTTCAATCCTTCAATCCTCCTCCCTAGCCTCTGGCTCTTAGAACCCTGCAATTCAGCTAGCGAGTTTCCAGCCCAGTCTGCTCAGGACAGAAACACAAGTTCTCAGTCCTTCATTGGCTCTTTGCTTCCAGATTTTGGAGTTTGGACTTTGCAGCCCGGCCTCCGGACCCTTGGGGAAACAAAATTCCCTAGGTTCTGCCTGTTGAATACCCGGCCCCCAGCCCCTCCTTCCTAGAGGCCTCTCTCCCCCGCCCCTTGTCCCCTTAAAATACCCGGGATCCCTATGGCAACAGGCACCCGCGACAGGTGCGGGTGTTATTTACGGGTCGAGCCCGAAATAGCCCATGGTGTGAGGGGGTGGGCGGATGGGGCGAGGCCCGGAGCGAGCACAGCGGGTCCGGAGGGCCGAGCGGGCGGAGGCGAGCAAAACCGGACGCTTCGGAGGCATCGCGGAGCTGGGGCCGGCGCAGCGCGGAGGCAGGAGAGCGCGAGGGGCCCGGACCCGGGAGACCCGGGTGGGAAGACCGAGAGGGACGCGGGACCCCGAGCTGAGACTGGAGCGATCCCGGCCGGGCCGGCCCTGGGAGCCAGGGGGAGGGGGAGCCGAGTGACTAGACGGACTCACTGTGTCCCTTCCCAGGTCCTGTGCCTCCAGGGTACTTTGCTCTGGTTTTCTGAGCCACAGTGTGGACCACAGTGCCTTGATCTGAGCCCTGTCGGGACCCCAGGTCTTTCTCCTGGGCCCTTAAAGAGTCCCCAAGACTCTTTTTCTGGATATCACATAGATTCTCAGCCACTGTTGAGACCTGGGCTCTTTTCTGTGTAGTTCCTGACTCACCCATCCCCTTTCCCCAGAATTCCATAAGAGTTTACCCGGATCTGTTGTGAATATTGGAGGATACTCCTTGCCTCTTTGAGACTTGGAGTGGTTTCAATTCTTCCCTGGGGAACCACAATTCTTCCTCTTGTATAATCTAAAGGTGTTGTGATTCCTCCCTTTACAAACTCTGAGCCCGAAGAACTCTAGACTATCTCAAACACACGAAACACCTCAGCTTCTCTCTCTGAGAAAATTCTGAGGCTTACTGGAGACCCCATCAGCAGCCTGCAGAGACTAGGCAGGTCTTCCAGGGTAGGTGGACCTCAGAGGAGCCTGGCTTTTCTTCTAGGCCTCTCCTGTGCCAAATTCATGTGCACAAGCCCGGGTGGTGTCTGTTTAAACCCACCAGGTATGCTTAGGCCAAGAATATAGCTTATTTGCTTGTTTGCTTTTGCTTATTTTTCCTCTCCGGAGAGGCAGAGGCTTCCTCTTGCATTCAGGGTTCAGCTTTTGCTTATTCCCAATCTAGTTGACACTGAGCACCCCACTTCCTTGAAAAGCCCAGGCCCTGCTCCCTGCTCCTCAGGGCCCCCTGCACAGCTCTGTCTGACTCTTCGGAGCTCGCCTGAGCTCTGCCCACTCCCATCATCATGATGATGTGGTCTAACTTCTTCATGCAAGAGGAGGACCGCCGTCGAGCAGCTGTGGGACGGCGTCGTGCCCAGGGACAGCAGAATCTTGGCTTGACTCCGGAGCTCGAGGGCAAGATCAAGCTAGTGTTGCTGTTGGCTGCCGTGGGTGCTACCCTGGCTGTGCTGTCGGTGGGCACCGAGTTCTGGGTGGAATTTAATACATACAAGACCAACGGCAGCGCCGTCTGTGAGGCTGCCCATATGGGGCTGTGGAAGGTATGCATCAAGCGACTGTGGCAGGCGGACGTGCCCGCGAGCAGGGAGACCTGTGGCCCGGCTGAGCTGCCAGGAGGTGAGAGGCTGTGTCCTGAGCCTGTGTCCCACAGTCAGGGAGAAAGAAGCTTATGTCTGGGAAAACTTTGTTCCAGGAGAAAAAAAAAAGTCTTATCCCTGAAAGTTTGTGACTAGATCAACCTGTGCTCACAGAAACTGGAGAGAAAGGGGGTGTGGGGAGAGAAGTGCAGACCTAGCTCATGTCCCCAAGCAACATATCCCCTCAAGTAATTTGTTCCTTTTATAAAAAAATTTTTTAATTTATTTTTTTAAAAAAACATTCTTTTCTCATTTTACATACCAATCCCAGTCCCCCCCCCCTGCCTTCTGCTCTCTCCATCCACTCCCCATTCACTCCTCAGAGAGGGTAAGGCTTCCTATGAAGTCAACAAAGTCTAGTAGAGCTTTGAGGCAGGACCAAGTCCCTCCAAGCTATATCTAGACTCCTGGTCCCACTGCCAGCGTCCCCATATTCAGAGGGCCTAGTTTGGTTCTATGCTGGACCCCCCCCCCCCCCCTCCGTAGTCAGTCTGGAGTCAGTGAGCTCGCATTAGCTCAGGTAAGCTGAAGAAACTTGTTTCTTAAAGTTTGTCTTCTAGCTATGTCCTGTGCCCCAGACCAGCCTGTACCCCTAGAGACAGCCTGTGCCTTCAGACCCAGCTGGTACCCTCAGAACAGCCTGTAACCACCCCCGCCAACCGTATCCCCTAGAACTGCCTGCATTCCCCATCAGACAGCCATGCACCCACAGACAGCCTGTGCCCTTAACTAGAAGCCTGGAGACATCCCACATCCCCACTCTGTGAGGCTCTGTGGAGACAGACCACCCTACGCCCACCCGGAAGTCATAAAATCTGTGCCGATTCCCTGTTTGTGGATACAATCAAACGAAGTTCTTGCCCGGTACCTCTTACAATCCTGGGTGCACATTGTCTCTCTTGAGAATCGTTTATACCAGCCTCTCTCACCCCTGTGTCATCAGAACGTACATTCCCACCCTTCTCCCTTGCTCTGTAGGCACCCACACCCTTCGTTTCCCCACATGGTAGTTCCTTTGCTTTCAGCTGTGCCAGAGGGCTATCCTGTACTTCTCACTTTCTGACAGAACACGCTATGCCCTTTTCTTAGACAAGTGGGACATTCTATACCACCCCGGGAACTGGATGGTGTTTATTTTACCTCTTTTAACTCAAGGACAGTATTTGATACCCATTAAAAACCACGTTGGATATCACTTGTGTGATGAGATCTCTGCGGTGCTGCTCTCCAGTGTGGACCCGATAGCCTCAGGACCCCTGATGGAATACCCTTTCACCCCTTCTGGGCTCTGGTTGGATTTCCCTTCATTCTTAACCACTACTTTTCCAGATGTGGTATGGAACCCGAAATACAATGTTCTAAGCCTTTGAAGTGGGAAGTCACTGTTTGTGGCTTGAACTACCTGTCTGTCCTGATCAGCTATTTTAATTCCTGTGCTTCTCACTGCTTGGGACCTCAGTCAAGATGATCCAAAATGGGATAGTGAAAAAGAATATGGGATGCTAGCTGGGCCCTGTGGTGCAATTCTGTAGTCATAGGTACTCAGGAGGAATGAGAGCTCAAGGGCAGCCTGGGATACAGATGGAGTTGAAAGTCAGCCTGAGCAACTTTGTGAGATCCTCTCTAAAAAAGCGAAAAGAGGACTGGAGGCATGTCTCAGCGGTAGAACACTTGCCTAGAGTCCCCCAGTGAGGGGCTGGGTGTGTGGCTCAGAGATAGAATACCTGCTTAGAATCTCCCACGAAGGAGCTGGGAGTATGACTTAGTGGTAGAGCACCTGCCTAGAGTCTCCCAGAGAGGAACTGGAGCATAGCTCACTGATGAGCTTCACAATACTTGTTCTAGAGGGGAGAAAAATAAGGAGCAAGAACTCTTAGTGTCCAGTCTGTGCCTCAGGCTAGTTCTGTGGTTTGACTTTCAGATGTCTCGGTTCCTAAGAGCTATGTTTTGTTGCTGTAACTAGAACTTAAGGTCTCAGAGACCCTCATTCTTTGGGAGAGAAGATTGCCTGCTGCCACTTCACCCTGTATGATGAGGTCCTTCACACCTCTTGCTGTTTCCTCTGCTTGTCAGAAAGGACTTCACCGCTGAGCATGGCAACACACACCAGTACTGAGTAGGCAGAAGCAGGAAGACCAGGAATTCAAAGCCAGCTTGGCTACATAGTGAGTTGTAGGTCAGCCTAGGCTACATAACACCTTGTGCCGAAAACAAAACAAAACAAAAAAAGAGGACTTCACCTTTCTTACAAGGCCATTCCCAAAATACCACAATTCTGTTCATCAGAGGACCTCTCTTAGATCCCACTGTCTCAAAGAAATAACTTCATTTGAAAATTAAAAGAAAGCCATTGCATGTCCCTTGGCTATCCTATCAGAGAGTGACTCACTCTGTTGCTTCCTAAGTGAGTTTGCCCTGTCCTCTGTGGGACACGGACACAAAGTCCTGTTATCAGCAGCCAAATGGAATGCCAGATACCACACCCAGTCCCAGAAGGAACTCTACTTTCTCATGGGTCTAGAATGTATCCTCTACCAGTGTCCACAAAGAGCATCTTCCTTGCCTGGAGACTGCAACCCGACTTCCCCAAGCTGATATCTGGCGTGCCCCTACTCTCACTTGATGTGGATTTATCCCCTTGTCCCTTCATCTCTCCCCCTTCAATTGGTAAAGTTCCATTTCCACTTCTCCAAATTGTCTGGCTCCCTTTTCAATGCTCTCAACCCCTCGTTATTCTGCACACTCCCTTTTGTTCTGTGCCTCGGTTTCCTCGTGTGTAGAAGAACAGTAGGTCGGAGAGTAGGATGCATTTTAGGAACCAGGGTGTGATTTAGTTGGCGTACTGTTTGCCTAGCATGCACAAAGCCCCAAGTTTGATCCTCAGCATCACATAAACCAGGCACGGTGCCACATGCCTGTAGTCCTAGCATTTGGGAGGCGGAGGCAGCAGGGTCAGAAGTTCAAAGCCATCTTCTGCTTTGCAGCAGGTTTAAGGTCAGCTTAGGATACATGAAACCCTAGCATGTTAGAACATCCTGTTTTTAACTTTAAACTTTCTCATATTTAAATTAACAACAGCATTGAGTGAATTTTGCATATGTTTACATAAAATGTTTACACAAAAATTATTGTCTGCTTTCAGAAGGTTCTCATGCTATGTCTTAATTTTTTTTTCTTTTTAGAGGCAATGTCTCACATGGGCCAGTCTGACACCACATCTGCATATTTTAAAATTTATTCCCCACGCTGTACATGGTGGTACATACCTTTAGTCCCAGCACTCGGGAAGCAGAGGCTGGAGGATCTTTCTGTCTCTATAGTAAATTCCAGGATAGCCAGAGCTACACAGGGAGACCCGTCACCAAAAAAATCTTTCTTAATTCAATTCTCTAATGTGTTTGGCATTGTAGCCATACACACATGTTTTGACTTGGAAAAAAAGTAGAATTTGAGTTTATATATGTGTGTGTTTTGGTTTGAAGAAATTGTATTATGTGGCTTTGTATTGATTTCAATGTAATTTTTCTTAACACTGATTTCCAAATCTCTCTCACTTGCTTTATTTTTTTTTTAGTTCATCATGATTCTGTTATAAAGCTGTCCACGAGAGCATCTATCTCAACTATCTATCGCCTGAGAGATGGACACTAGATTATTTCCTCCTCCATTTTAGTAAGCGATGCCACAGAGAACAATCATAACTATATACCCATATGTGGTATTTTTCCTTCTTGGAATATACAGAAGTGAAATTATTGTGTTATAGGGCAAAGACCTATAAATACGCGTCACTTAGTAGCAGAGATGTATTCTGAGAAACACACGTTTTAGCTGATTCATGTTGGAGAACACCAAAGCATGTACTCGTGTAGATTAGGGTGGCTTCTATGTGACAAAATCATGACTTTGTTTACTTTTACTTTTAACATGTGTGTATATGTGGGGGGCAATGTGTACCTGTGTGCGAAGGCTCAGAAAGGTCCACCGAGCCCAGAAAAGGGCATTGGATGTCCAGTGCTTGAGTTGCTGTTTTAAGCTGCCTGATGAAGGTACCAGGACCCCCACTCAGGTCCTCAGCAGGGATGGGATATGTTCTTAACCACTGAGCCATCTCTCTAGCTGCGAGGTGAAGTACTCATTGTCCCTTAGTCACACACCTGGCCTATTACTGACTGCTGTACACCTGCACTTCACGCTTTAATATGTCAGAGTCCTTCGCATACAGACTAGTGCCGGTTTACCCTCCCAGCTGCTTCCCCTTCTCCCCCCAATGCTTCACACTGCCCTTTCAATATTTTCCCAACTAATTGATCTGAAGTGCTTCCTCCCTGCTGGTTCAAGTCGCATTTCTCTGCCTCCCGCTGCAGCAGTCTCTCTTCATGTACTTGTGAACTCTCCAGATTTGCCCGCCTGTGAATCACTATTCATATCCTTTACCCGTGTTTCAATGGGGTAACTTCTCTTCCCCCTTGCTAATCGGCAGGAGCTCTTTGTGTAGGCAGCATAGGAGAGAGGACTCTTTCCCGAGTCCCTTAACCTCCTGGTACCTGCATCTTGCTGTCCTTTGTTGAATGAAATGAAAGCTCGTTTCTAATCCACTTGCTCCTCGGACTCACATGAAGGACCTGGGAGGAGAGATTGTCAACTCATTTAAAGAGGAATAGAATCTGAGAGTCCAGAGAGGTGGATGGTTCGCTGTGCCAAAGGCTTAGGCCATAGGTCTTGGGGTTAAAAACGCATTCCCCAGACATCAGTGATGTGGAAAGTGATATTTACATCTCAGTGTTGTCCATCTCGGTGCATTTATTTATTTATTCTGCTCCCCCAACAGTGTATTTGTGTGTGTGTGTGTGTGTGTGTGTGTGTGTGCGCGCGCGCGCGCGCGTGCGGGCGCGCGCGCGCAGAGTCACCTCTCTCCTTCTAGTGTGTGGATTCCAAGAATTGAACTCAGTTCCTCAGGCTTAGCACAAGCACCTTCATATGCTGCACAGTCTTGCCAGTCTGATTTTTCTCCGCTGTGTGTCAGTCATCCTAATATTCTATTTTTAGCTCCCTGTAAGTGTCTGGGTAGTGTCCAGCCTTGAGCTTACAAAGAACTTCATGTCATCACCTCCTCTTTTTCTTTCCTGAACCCCACAGAAGCAAACTGCACCTACTTCAAATTCTTCACCACAGGGGAAAATGCACGCATCTTCCAGCGAACCACCAAGAAAGGTGAGGATATCTCATATTGCGACAAGGGATGGGGGAGGGTAGGATGACAGCTCTGAAGGAGTGAGTGACAGCGTGGTGCTCGGGATGGGCTCAGATCTGGTACTGTCCCATATTTGGAGGGGAATCGTGGGTTAAAAGTGGGGACAATAGTCAGGCAGTGGTGGCACACACCTTTAATTCCAGCACTCGGGAGGCAGAGGCAGGCGGATCTCTGTGAATTGGAGCCCTGGAGCTCTGGTCTACAGAGCGAGTTCCAGGACAGCCAGTACTGTTACACTGAGAAACCATGTCTCAAAAAAAAAAAAAAAAAAGAGTGGGGGCAGTGATCACCAGACCTTGTGTCCAGCATTCTGACCACTGCTCAGCCTGTACCATGTGGCTTGGACAAATTATACTTTCTTTCTGTATTGAACATTACAAACATTTTAAGGACACTGTACAAACTAAGCTCAGCACTCATGGTTTGTTAGCACTAACTCTAGTTCTTACGATAACCCTACAGTTTGGAACTTTAGCTTCATAGCTTCATCACCCAAGTGAGAAAACAAATCAGAAATGGTTGAGCGTATTACTATCCATTTCCACAAAAGGGCAGGGATATGATCCCAATCCTCCCCCAGAATCTGAATCTACAGAATCGTATGTGAAAAATGAAAATGTTGAGCATGTTCTTTGGTCCATATAATGGCTTCTAGCCCCATGGGAGTGCCAAGTGCTCAGAAGGTGGCTGGTGTAATGGGGAAATGAATTTTTAATTTTAACTTCAGTGAATTTAAAATGGAATGTGTCTCTGGTAGCTACCATTATACCAAACAATCAGACTCGGAGAATTTTGTCCTTTCTACCCTAAATCTAGCTTTTTGAACATCGCTCCAATGCCCAAGTGTCTTCATAGAGGAACTGGGATCACTTCATGTTTCTCGCTGTTTGTTTGTTTTTTTTAAATGAGAATTTAATGCAGCTAAACTCTTATGAGACCTGGTGCATACAAGGGTCCCTTACCTTCTCCATTCATTTCTTGTGTGACCTGAGTCAAATCTCTGTGCCCCTCTGAGATGGTAAAATCACCTAGTGCACTGGTCTGGACCACCTCCTATGGTGCCAAGCAGTACACTGAGCACTTCCTGTGACTTCTGATCCTGATTTTCCAGAGCTGAAGACTAAGGGCAGTGTAGGACTTTACCAGAATTTTCCAGCTGGGGGGGTAGTTGGGGAAAATTACAACCTGGGTGATTACAAGATAATGAATCATCTTTACCACTGTCTCCTACATCCTGTTCCCTCTACTTCATTATCTGTTGACCCAGTGGTGACCAAAGGACAAGTTGCAGGTGGTCATTCCAGTATCCCTTACCTGACCTTGTCCCCCTTTTGCTCTCTACCCTGAGCCAAGTAACTAACAGACATACCTGAGTCTCCCTTCTTTCAACAGTGTAAATAACACACTCTCAGGAGGACTTTGAAGTCCTCCGTCCTTCTGGTTGTGCTTCTTGTGGAGGAGTGCTGTCCGTGTTCCTGTTCCCATGTTCTCTGCCTCTTACTTGGCCCCTCCTTGCAGAAGTAAACCTGGCAGCTGCTGTGATAGCTGTACTGAGCCTGACAGCCATGGCCTTGGGCTGCCTCTGTGTCATCATGGTGCTCAGCAAAGGTGCAGAGTTCCTGCTCCGCTTGGGAGCCGTCTGCTTTGGCCTCTCAGGTGAGGGCTGAGTGTGTGGAGGCTAAGGACACTGCATGCTAGGAAGTGAGGTCTCTACACGCTGCTGCATGCTGGGAGGTGGAAACTGTATCCAGTTGCATGCTAAAGGTGGATCTCTACACGCTGTTGCTCTGGGTGTTTGGATCTCTACCAACTCTTGCATGCTGGAAGTTAGTATCTCCACTCACATTTGAGTGCTGAGCGCTCCACACAATGTTGCATGCTGGGAAGTAGAATCTACATGTCCAGCTGCATGTTGGGAGTAAAGAGAAACCCAAGAGCTCTAGTATACTCAAAGATGGAAGAATTCCAAGGACTCTTACTGGAAAGGTTTATTTAGATTTAAATGCTGCTTTCCATTTGGAGCTGGGAGGGCCAAGAATCTCTGTACACTGAGAATGAGGTCTGCGCTCGCTGCTCCATGCTGGATGCAGAGGAGGGGTCTGTCCAAAGGCTGTAGTAGGCTCAAAGATGGAAGAATTCCAAATTCAGTTGTCGGCAGAGGGGTGGAATGTTTCTAAATAATACTATTTTGGGTTTGGACATGGGGTCTCCAATGACTGATACCAAAGGGAGGGGTAAATCTTCAGGCACGATTGCTTGCCAGGAGTTGGAGTGAGTTTATGTAAAATATAAAATCCAGGAACTTTCTAAATCCTGTTGTTGCATGACAATTGAATGCTCTCCAACCACTCTTTTAGATCTGGCTTGCAATCTCCAACACTGTTGTATAATTGTGTAATTGGAGGAAGAGGCAGGTCTGTGAGCAGTGTTGCATGCTGGGTGGTCAAAGAAGCTCAGGAGCTGAGTAGGTCCAAAGATGAGAGAGTCTCAAGCCATTGAGAAGGTTTCCAAAACAGTCTTTGAGTTTTGAACTTTGAGTCTGCAGGGACTGTATTGTATTCTTTTTTTTTTTTTAAAGATTTATTTATTTAATGTGTATGAGTGCTCTGTCTTCATGAATACCAGAAGAGTCAACCAGATTCCATTACAGTTATAGTTATGAACCACCATGTGGCTAATGGGAATTGAATTCAGATCCTTTGGAAGAGCAGCTGGTGCTCTTAACCACTAAGCCATCTCTCCAGCCTCATGTGCTATATTCTTTTTTTTTCTCCATTCCTGGAGGCACTGCAATACCAGGTCAATGAGTGGAGTGGATGGAATAAGCTCCTACTCCAACTCCTAACTCCAAAAATCCATTTAATATAGAGAACACATTAGATATTAATTGGATAAGGACAGATATTACACATTATTTTGGCCAAAACACCTAGAAGCGATGTGTGTTATATTTTTGTAGGGGAAGATTCAGAAAAAAAAAGGCCACATCTTGTAAAATGTATACCTCAGTAATAACAAAGACTTCAGTTTGGTTGACATCTACCTCAGAGCTTTACATTGAGTGGACTAGCTAAAGGTTGCTATGGTTTATTTATTTACTTAAAAAATTTTTAGTGCTTTATTTAGCTTTGCTTTAAGTGAGAGTGTCAGATCCCATAGAGCTAAAGTTACAGACAGTTGAGAGCTGCCATGTGGGTGCTGGAAATTGAACCCAGGTCCTCTGGAAGAGCAGCCAGTGCTCTTAACTGCTGAACCATCTGTCCAGTCCCTATTTTTTACTTATTTATTTAATATTTATTTAATATGTATGAAAGCTTGACTTCATGCATGTCTATTCACCATATGTGTGCTTGGTGCCTGAGGAGTCCAGACCCTGGAACTGGAGTTCCAGATGATAGTGAGCTGCCGTGTGAGTGCTGGGAACCCAGCCTGGGTCCTTTGCTTGAGCAGCAAGTGCTCTTAATCATCAAGCCATCTCGCCAGCCCCAAAGGCTATTAGTCTTCATTTTGTTGATAAGAGCACTGAAGTTCAGAAAAGTCAAGTGACCTCTCATAGACACACAGCCCCTAATGGCAGGGGTGGGACTTTTCTCTTTTAAATTTGCTCACAGTTTTACATTCATGCATACGCACACGCATAGATATGATGTGTGACACCTTGTTCGCACCCCCACCCATGCATTCCCTCTTGTCCCTCTCCTGCCGACCCCCTTCTTTACAAGTTCTCCTTCAACTTTCATGGCTTTGTTTTTTGGTGTCCCACTGCATTTAATTAGGGTTGCCTGCATGGGTAGAAGGTCATTTGCTTCACCAAAGTCAACTTACCAGCGGCTACAACATCACTGAGGAATGTATCTCCATTTCCATAACCGATTGTTGATGGACCAGTCTTGCACAGGTCGCCACCCAGAGGCAAGGTTTGATGCTAAGCTTTCTTGGCCTCTTTCACTGAACTGCAAAGGATGAGCTGGTGATAGAGATGGTGGTGATGACAGTAAAAGTGATGATAGTAATGGTGATTACGATGGGGTTAGGGTAGGGATAGAGATCATGGTGGCGATAGGTTGTGGTGATGATAGTGTTGATCCTGGTTGTGACTCTAGAGATGATGGTGGTAGATATTAGTGCGTTTGTGGTGGTTGTGACAGTGCTGGTGTCACTGCATCATTAGTGATAATGGTGATAATGATGGTGGTAGTGATACATGATGTCCTAGTTAAGCTTCCTTCCTTCCTCCCTCCCTCCCTCCCTCCCTCCCTCCCTCCCTTCCTTCCTTCCTTCTGAATGCTGGGATTTAAGGCATGTGCCACCATCTCCTGGTTTCTATAACTGTGATTAGCACCATCACCAAAAGCAACTTGGTTAGAAAAAAGGATTATTTCATCTTATGCTTCCAAGTAATAGTTCATCACTAAGGAAAGTCAGAGCAGGTGCCAAAGCAGGGCAGGAGACAGGAACTGAAGCAGAGGTCATGGAAGAATACTGTTTACTGGCTTGCTACTTTTGGCTTACTCAGTCTGCTTTTTTATATCACTCAGGAATACTGATTTCCATAGTAGATACATTTTAAACTCACCTCAACAGTGAATATTCTTGCCAGCATTTGTTTTCATGTATCAATTACTAGCCTGGAATTTATCATGTAGCCCAGGCCAGCCTTGAATTTGTGGTAATCCTGAGTACTAGGAATAGGCACACAGGATCATTCCTGACTCTCCCTACTTTAAATATTTGGAGGTGCTGGAGAGATGGCTCATTGGTTAAGAGCAATTGGTATTCTTCCACAGGATCCAAGTTTGGTTTCCTGCATTCATGTTAGGCAGATCATAGCTGCATGTAACTCCAACTGCAGAGGATCTGCTGCTCTCTTCTGTCCTCTGTGGATATTGCACTCACATAGTACACACACACACACACACACACACACACACACACACAGAGGCCGCACACCTGCACACACACGCAGACACGCAAAAATACACCTTTAATTTTTTTCTCCCTACCACATATCACTCTGAAATCCTCTTTTTCCTCCTGTATTTGTTTCCGAAGGTGCAATATAACAGCCCCTATCTAGTAGTATCTAATTTGTGTTCTTTTTTTTTTTTTGACAAGAATGCCTAAGGATTGGAGAAAAATCCTATAAAAAGAGCTAGCACGGTATTGTGGTAAATACCTACAAGCCTAACACTCAGGAGACTAAGGCAAGAGAATTGTGAGTTAGAGAACAGCCTGAGTTACATAGCAAGACTCTGTCTCAAACTAAGAAGCAAACAATTCCTTTAAAAAATGATAATGATTTCAACTGGAGCGATGGATCAGTTGTTAAGAACACGGGCAGCTTGTCCAGAGGACCCAGGTTCAATTCCTCACAACCATCAATAACTCCAGTCCCAGGTGATCCTATACGTCTGGGGGCATTTTGTGCACACAGCGCTCAGACAAAAATGCAGGTAAAATACCCATCCACAGATAAGTGTTTGCCAGGTGTGATGGCACATGCCTTTAATTCCAGAACTTGGGAGACAGAAGCAGGAGGATTCTATGAGGTCCAAGCCAACCTGGTCTACAAAGTAAGCTCTGGACAGCTAGAACTACATAGAGAGAGCCTGTCTCAACGTCTACCTCCTAACCCAAATAAAAGTGATTAAGCCAGACATAGTGGAAAATGCTGTAATCCCACTATTTAAACAGTTGAAGGAGAATCTCAGGACCTTCAAAGCCAGCCTGGTATATATAATGACTTCCAGGGTAGCTAGGGCTATAGGAGACCTTGTCTCAAAATGAAGAAATGGGAGGCTAGGGCAACGGTTCAGTCAATAAAATGCTTGCTGCTGCAAGCACGACAACCTGCGTTTAATCTCTAGAACCCGTTAAAAGCAAGGCATCTTTTATACTCTGTTCTTTATAAATCTATAATCCCAACAGAGTGGCAGAGACAGGATGGCTTGCTGGCCAGTGCGTCTAGCCAAACTGTGGGCACTGGGCCAATGAGAAGTCCTGTCTCAAAAAAATAAGGTGTAGGACCTGCAGGATGGCTCAGCGTGCATAAGGACTTGAAACAAGTCTGATGCCCCGAGTTCACTCCCCAAGTCCCACATGGTGGAAGGAGAGAACTGATTTGCACAAGTAATTCTCTGACCTCCACATATGTGTCATGGCGCGCACACACACTCACCAAAATGTAATTTAAAGGTGTTTTTAACGTGAAGTGGGAGCTGGAGGTGTAACTCTGTGGACGAGCACTTGCCTAGCAAGTATAAGGGCCAGGGTTCAATCCCCAGTGCCTCAAAAATAAGGTGGAAAGTAATTGAGAAAGACACATTGCATTGACCTCTGGCCTTCACATATACACACATGGGTAGGCATACACACACACACACACACACACACACACACACAGAGAGAGAGAGAGAGAGAGAGAGAGAGAGAGAGAGAGAGAGAGAGATTTCTCCATGTTAAGCACAGATGTAAAGCTTGCTTCCTGTCCCCTATTGGTGGAATGAGTATGACCGTTGAATGACCGAAAAAAAACATAAGAGGGTCCTTAGTTGATAAAGGAATGAAGGAGGGGTGACAATCTCAAACCTGAACTGGAGTCCCAGAGCTAAGAATTTCACTCTCTACTTTTTATTCATTCATTCATTCACTTATTCCTTATTTTTGTACATTGTTGTTTTGCCTACATGTTTGTCTATGTAAGGATGTCAGATCTTGGAGCTACAGACAGTTGTGAACTACCATGTGGGTGCTGGGAATTGAACTCGGATCCTCTGGAAGACCAGTCAGTGGTCTTCACTACTGAGCCATCTCTCCGGCCCAAATCTCTCTCTGTTCTCCCCCTACAGGCCTGCTGCTCTTGGTCAGCTTGGAGGTGTTCCGGCATTCCGTTAGAGCCCTGCTTCAAGGAGCCAGCCCTGACACTCCCCCAGCTCCACGCCTGACCTATGAGTATTCCTGGTCCCTGGGATGCAGTGTGGGTGCTGGCCTGATTCTGCTGCTGGGGGGAGTCTGTTTCCTGCTGCTCTCCCTGCCTTCCTGGCCGTGGCGGTCACTGTGCCCCAAGCGGGGTGACCCAACCACCTAGAGCCCTAGAGCCCTGGCCTGCTTTCTGCAGGCATCTGCCAAGCCTGCCTCTGTTTCCATCTTTCTCCTCAAGACTTACCATTTCTCTTCTGAGAGACTGTTCTTCCCACTCTGGGGGTCCATTTTACAAAACATCTTGGCCCCTCATTTTCTCTCTGTAAATAACACTTTTGGGGGTGCAGGAGAGATGGCTCAGTAAGTAAAGTACTTGCTGAGCAAGTCATGAGGACTTGGGTTTGGGCTTCCAGAACACACTTTAAAAGCCAAATCAGTGGTACACGTCTGTATTCCCCGGGGTTGGGAAGTTAGAGACTGGGAGAACCATGGCTCTTAGTGGACAGATAGCCTGGCCAATGAATTAGGTCCAGGTTCAGTGAGAGACCCTGTCTCAAGAAATAAGTTGGAAGCCACGGAGGAAGATGTCTGATGCTGAAGTCTGACCCCCTCCCAATGCATCACGCACGTGTGCGTGTGTGTATACACACACACACAGAGAGACACACACACACACACCCTTTCTTGGTAGCTGAATTTGGGTTGCTTGGGGGAGGACGAGAAGAGGCTATGTGCAAACGCGGGCTTCCTGGAGAACCTTCCAGGGGCCTGTTGGGGAGATGGCTATAAGCTGGTGGGAGGGCAGGGGTCCCAGAAGGATTGGGGGGGCCTTCCTTGTCTGAGTCTGTGATGTTTCACTTGAGGGAGAGACGTCCTCTGCCAGCCTGGTGGGGCAGAGAAGAGCCTGGGCCGGGCCTTACTTTACTGTGATCTGATTTGGGATTAAAGGTTTGAAGATGTGACAACTTTGGTTTGGAGCCTGTCTGTGTGGAGCTCACGGATTCTAGGGTGGGGCAAGGAACCCCTGTCCTCTTCATTCATTGGCCACATGCGACTGTCTGTCCTGGAGTCACCAGTTCACATGCCTACACGCGCAGACGAGAACTTGGAGAAGGAAACAGTTCAGAATGCAGACATGGCTACAGTTTGAATCTTGTCCTTCCCCAAAGTGCACGTGCTAGGGACACTCAGCACAACTTTGTTTGGTTATAGTTTCATGTATGTGCGCGGGTGTGTGCATGCGTGTATATTCACTGTGCAAAATGTTGGTTTTTATATGACTTTTTTTAGATTTATTAATTTTTGTTTTATGTGTGAATATTTTGCCTGTGTGTCTGTGCACCTTGTGTATGCTTGGTATCATCAGAGGTAAGAAGAGGGAATCAGAATTCCTGAAATGAGGTACAGATGGTCATGAACCACCATGGGAGTGGGAGTCAAACCTGTGTCCTCTGCAAGAGCCACAAGTTCTTTTAACAGCTAAGACCCCTCCTATGACATTCTGTACAAATACATTTGACTACATCATCATCTGCCCCACCCCCACTCTCCTACCTATTTCCATTTCCCCACTTCTATTTTATATTATTTTTAAAAATTTGAGGCGTAGTCTCACTATGTAGGCCAGGCTGGCCTCAAATTCTCAACACTCCTACCTCTGTCTCTTGAGTACTAGGGTGTCAGGCATGCACTACTGCGTCCACCTCTGACAATGTGTTTGTTGTTTGTTTGCTCTGAGGCAGGAACTTGCTTTGAACTCCTGGCTTGTCTAAAACTCACTATGTTGCCAAGGCTGGCTGCACACTTGCAGTGATTCTCCTGCCTCAGTGCCAGGGTCATAGGTGTGGTTCTGGAGAGCAGGTCTTTACAGAAATAATCACAGCAAAACAAGGTCTCGAGGGTTGGCTCTAATTCAGCCCAACTTGTGAAAAGGGGAGATGGGGACACAGAGACGGAAATTCACAGAGGGAAGGCAGCATGGAGGGACCCAGGAAGAAGGCAGCCATCTGTACCCTGAAGAGGAAGCCCCTTGGTGGATCCCTGCTTCGAGCCTCAGAAGGAAGGAAGCAGGATGCTCAACCTATATTTTATACTTAAAACATAAAGAACCATAAGGCGACAGGTTTGTTGTCCAAGCACCTGGCAAGGATTTGTGACAACATCCCCAGCAGGTGAATCCAGACTTTGGCACCCAAGAATGTGGGTACTTCTAGGATAGAAACTGAGAAAGATGGGGAGGAGGGGACAACAAGACTGCTCTTGTTGGAAGATGAAGGCTCTTGCTGCCAAGGCTGACGACCTGAGTTCGATCCCCAGGACTCACGTGGTGGAAGGCGAGGACCAGCTTCAGAAAGTTGTCCGCTCACTTCCACACGTGCATCATGACATGCGCACATGGGCACACAGATATGCCCTCTGACCTCCACATGTGTACCATGACATGTGCACACACACACACACACACACACACACAGACACACAAATAAAATGTGCAAGCAGAGGCCGAGGAAGTGGCTCGGTAAAGCCTTTGTCATGCAAGTATTAGGATCAGAACCCGTGTGCACACCTTGCTATGGCAGCCCAGGTCTGTAATCCCAGCACTGGGGAGGCAGTCAGAAGGCTCCCAGGTCTTGCTCTTCAGGTAGTCTAGCCTCCTCATGAACCACACACGAGGGGTGCTGCCTCCAAAACTATCTGGCCTGCACACAAGCACGCACACATGGCCCCCCACAAGTGCATGCACATACTATATGCAGGCATCTTTGAGCAACGATGGGTAGAGTTTGGGCAGTATGAGATTCATGAATGGTAACTGCATCTTGTTGGGGACATAGAGGGGACATGGAGACATAAGAATTTTTTCTTTCCTTTTTTTTTTTAAATAAAAGTATCTGTTGTTCTCTAACAATTCAATATATATGAGCATTGCATCTCAGTCAGATCTAGCTCCAATTGTCTCTTCTTGTTCCCACAAGGCACCCCAACACAAAAGCAAGCACTTTCATATCTCCCCCCCCCCCCCCCCCCCCCCCGTAACCTACCAAGTCCAGTTCGAGTGCTTCCTGCTGGAACGTTGAGTGATCTTTCTGCCTTGATCTTGTGCAGGTGACTGCGGCTGCTGTGGTTTACAAGTGCAGGTCCAGAGCGCAGCGTTTGCTCCCCTCCGTCCTCCAGCCCTTAAACCTCTCTCTGCTAGCTCCCTCTTCCAAAACGTTCTCCAAGCCGCCAGGAAACGAGGACCTTGTGTCAGATCTGGAGTCTCTCAGCAAGAAGAGCGCCTTCATCTCTGATGAAGAGCTATCTTTCCCTCCTCACGTACCACTGTGTGCTGGGCACTGGTCCAAGGGTTTTATTATGTGGCGCAAGCCTGCCACACTGCTGTTGATGCCTCAATAGAAACACAACCCATCAGAGAACTTAAGTGTGGCCTGTCTTAAAGCTATACAGCTGCTACGTGAAGGGAGAATGGCAACTCAGGCCTTTCGCAGCACACGCCTATACTACAAAGCATAGAATTATAAGAGAAGCCAGAATAAGTTCAAAACTCAGGCATACTGATTGTGGTGACATGCACCTTTAATCTCAGCACTCAGGAGGCAGAGGCAGGCAGATCTCTGTGATTTCCAGGGCAGCCAGGGCTATTTATGACTCTACCTCCCAAGTGCAGGGATTAAAAGCGTGCACCACCACCACCCACCTATAAAGGTTTATTTTTTATGTATGCAATGTTCTGTCTGCAGGACAGAAGAGGACACCAAATCTCATTACAGATGGTTGTGAGCCACCATGTGGTTGCTGGGAATTGAACTTGGGACCTTTGGAAGAGCAGTCAGTGTTCTTAACTGCTGAACCATCTCTCCAGCCCATAAAAGGAGGCCAGATGTAGTGCTGCATACTTTAATCTCAGCACTTGGGAGGCAGAGGCAAGTGGATCTCTGCGTTTGACACCAGCCTGGTTTACATAATTCTAGACCAGCCAAGGTTATACATAATGAGATCTTATCTCAAAAGCAACCAAAGATAAAAACCAACCAGCCAAACAAAAGCCTTAAAAAAGAAGAGAAAGTACAAGTCCAGGCTGGGCAGTGGTGGCGCACGCCTTTAATCCCAGCACTTGGGAGGCAGAGGCAGGCGGATCTCTGTGAGTTTGAAGCCAGTTTAGTCTACAAGAGCTAGTTCCAGGATAGGCTTTAAAGCCACAGAGAAACCCTGTCTCAAAAAACAAAAACAAAAAACAAACAAAAGTACAAGTCTGTTTTAAGGTGTAGCTCCTCCACATTACTGAAGGAACCTGCCTTTCATGCGCCTTCATTTCACCATCTTGAGGAAAGCTCACGGGCTCAGCACAGCACTGGCTTCCTCCAGCCATTCCAAGAAGTAAATGCGGTAATAATCCCTGCAAAGCTGCTTGGAGGCCTCCTGGCACCAGATCATAGCTGCATCTGTCTTTGCAGTTATTATTGTTTACCAAGCGGCACTTCGCGGCTGGCATGCAGGAGGCAGTGAAGACCGACCCCTGAGGAGCTGACAGTCTGCCCATGGAAACAGATATTAATCCCATCATCATGCTAATGGCCGTGTAATTATAAGCTGAGATAAGTGCTAAGAAAGATCACCAACCACTTCTCTTTATCTTTGATTTTGTGCCTCGCCAGCTCAGGCAATCCCAGAGTGCTGTGTAACCATGGGGCTCTGGGTTAGGGAAATGGTTCTGCCTGATGGAATCTCCACCTAGAGCGAATGCCTGAGCCAGAGATGACATCCAGTGTCTTTTCACCTTCTACCTTATTTCCTGTAAGACAAGGTCTCCCGCTAGTCTGCAAGCTTACTGTTTCAGCTAGACTGCTTGGCCAGCAAGCACCCAAAATTTGCCTGCCTCTCTCTGCTCCCCAACACTAGGGTGAGCACCCTGAACAGACACCGCCCACTTGAGCATGTGACTCGGGCAGGCCTTGCCCTTCTCCGCCTTTCCCTCTGTCTTGCTAAAAACCACTAGATTACATTCCTGAAGCTAGCCCCAAGGTCCATTCCCTAGTTTGGCCACTTCCTCCTCCTGAGCCTGATTACCAAGGCCCAGCTATCTTCCTGTTGAAATCTAGCAATCAAAAGCTCCTTTAGCTCACCCAATTAACATGCCCAATTAAAGTTAGACACCTCATCCTAACATAGGGGCTCCCTTGTAGCTTTATAAACTGCAATTTTCCTATGTGTCATGTCTGTCTCCTATAAAGAGACAGTCCTTTGTCCCTCTGGGACAAAAACTCTTGCTCCATTTCCTTTCTCCTCTTCCCTTGTCCTGTCTCCTGTCCCTTATCCCTGTCCTCTGTCCCTCTGGGGTAAGTGCTGAGAACTTCGCCGTGGGGGTCTTGAGCTTATACTTTTCTTCCACACTCACAGCCATCTGCAGCTTTTAAATGGGTGCCGAGACAGCAAGTGTTCTTACCCACTGCACCATCTCCCCAGGCCCCCAAATCTCCCTTCCTACCTGGGGTCAAGGCAAGGAAGGGACTGCACTGAGCTCTGACAACCAAAGGAGCCTGCGACCTTCCTCCAAGCCTCCCCAGCCACAGCTCCCCTGACGTAGGCAGCTTTTGTTGCTGTGAAGAGATAGTTGGTAACAACAGATGGTCAACTTAAAGCAAGTGTGGTGGTGGACGCCTGTCATCTCTGAACGTGGGAGGTTGAGGCAAGAGGGCCTTCCAAGCTGCGCAGCAAGACCTTGTCTCAGGAAACATGCAGCTTAGCATGCATATTAGAATACACCAGGAGGAGGGTGTGTGTGACTCAGCAGGAGGGTGCTTGCCTAGGATTCACCAGTGAGGGACTGGGAGCATGGCTCAGTGGTGGAGTGCTTACCTAGCTGATGTAAGTCCTTGGGTTCCAGCCTCAGCACCATAAAAATAGATAGAAGATAGATAGATTAATGATAGATAGATAGATCATAGATGTTAGATAGATATATGCGAGATAAATTAATGATAGATAGATCATAGATGTTAGATAGATATTTGCCAGATAGACAGACAGACAGACAGACAGACAGAGAAAGAAGAAGAAATGAAACCCTTACAAAACTTGGACAGATTACTTAGGCTCATAATTTCAAGTTTCAGCCCATGGTCCGCTGGCCCTGTGACTGGGTTTGTTGCAGTGGTAGAGGAGACCTCACACCATGGCAGCCAGGAAACAAGGAGGTGGGTCTGGATATCCCCGTAAAGGACATGCCCCCAGTGATTTCACTTTCTTTCTCTAGGATTTGCCTCCTAAAGGTTCCACTCTCTCCCAGTAGCACCACAGGCTGACAACTCAGCCTTTGACATGTGGCCTTTGGGAACTATTCAAGATCCAATTGACAGCACCTGCTTCCTAGTGCTGGGATACACAGCATAGGTCTTGGGCCCAGGTGGTCAGTGATGGGAGGGGAAGGAGGGCACCTGGATTTCTCAGAAATGGAACCAGGTGAGCCCCCTGCGGTGGTTTGAATAAAAATGACCCCCATAGGGCCACAGAGAGTAGCACTACTAGGAGGTATGGCCTTATGGAGTAGGTCTGGCTGGGTAAGAGGAAGTGTGTCACTAGAGGGTAGGTTTTGAGGTCTCCGTGTGTCTCAGTTTTTTCCATAATGCCTGTGGACCAAGATGTAGAACTCTCAACTCCTTCTCCAGCACTATGTCTGCCTGCATGCTGCCATGTTTCCCCACCATGATGATAACAGATTAAGCCCCAATTATACGTTTTCATTTATAAGAGTTGCTGTTGTGGTGCCGTCTCTTCACAGCAATAAAACCTAAGACACCCGCTTTTTAGCTGTTCTTCTGAAGAGGTGAGAAGGTGTTTGCCTCTCTCTCTCTCTCTCTCTCTCTCTCTCTCTCTCTCTCTGTCTGTCTCTTCTTCTTCCCTCCCTCCTTCTCCTACTCCCTTTCTCTCAATAAAACTCCCCACATAAAAAAAAAACCTAAGACACCCCCCAAAGACAAAGGAATCCCTTTGTGGAACACTCTGACCAAGCGGTCATTTGTAGAACTGTAGTTGTCAACAATGTATCCTTTCATCCTAGTGTGCTTTTCTATTGCTGGGGTAAACGTCAGGACCAAAAGCAGCTTGGGGAGGAGAGGGTTTATTTCAACTTCCCTTGTAAATCCCAGTCCATCACTGAAGGAAGTCAGGACAGGAATTCAAGGCAGGAACCTGGAACGGAATCACAGAGAAATGCAGTTTACTGAAACACTCACTGGCTCTTGCTTCCTCCTTACCTAGCCTGGAACCAGAGTGTGCTGAACCCTCCCATGTCAGTCTACAAAGAAGACATTTCCTTGAAGACATGGGCCACAGGCCAATCTTAAGATTAAGACAATTCTTCCATGAGGTCACTAAGGAGTGACACTAGGATTATGTCAAGTTGACAATAAAAAGCTTGGAGACTGGAGAGTTGACTTAGTGGTTAAAAGCTCTAGTTGCTCACCCAGAGAACTGGGGTTTGCTCCCAGCACCCACATGGTGGCTCACAACCACCATGGTCCAGAGGATACAATGCCTTCTTGTAGCCTCCATGGATACTGATGCACATGTTGCACAGACATACACACTGCAAACCGCCATACACATACATTAAGAACTTGAAACAGCTAACCAGCACACCTAGTGCTAACTTGTATTATCTCAGGTGGCTGTGATCGACAACACTGTATCTCTGTATTAACTTGCATGACTTTCACTGGTTAAAAACTCAGCCTTTCAGATTGCTTAGTACAGATGCTTTTGAAATGATGGAGGGGCTGGAGCCTTGGCTCCGTGGTTTAGGGTACTTGTTGCTCTTGCAGAGGACTCCAGTTCGATTCCCAGCATCCACATGGTGGCTCACAATCATCCTTCACTCCAGTTCCTACCTTTCCTCACAGTAGGAGGGCTGGGGTTACTAATGCATGCCACCATATCCACCTTTTCCACGGACTCCAGGAACTGAACTCAGGTCATCAGCCTGGGTGGCTAGCACTTTAAACACTGAGCCATCTCCCTGGCTCCCACCTTGCTTTTGTTTGTTTCTTGTTTTTGTTTGTTTGTTTCTTGTTTTTGTTTTTCAAGACAGGGTTTCTCTGTGTAGCCCTGGCTGTCCTGGAACTTGCTTTGTAGACCAGGCTGACCTCGAACTCATAGAGATCAACCTGCCTCTGCTTCCTCAGTGCTGGGATTAATGGTGTGGGCCACACCTACCAGGATTGGATCTCTTATCTTTACCTGGTGTTGTGATCCAGCTGCCCTCACTTCCCCTGACCGGCAGGGGAACTTCCTTGTGGTCTGTAATTGACAAGGATGTTTGTGTTCTTTCTGGCTAGTGGGTCTCCATAGAAAGAGTAGAGGTATTAAAGGTTGCTGGGCAAAATAAAGGTTGCTGTTCTTCCACCTGAAAAGAAGCCTCCGTGTCTCAATCCCGGCACCCCAGGCTGCGCTGGCCGCAGCAACCTGGAATTTGCCAGCTTGGCAAGGTGGCTGACCAGAGTCCCTGGGGACCCATCTGTCTATGCCTCTCCAGCTTTCTGAGATAAAAGCACATACTACTCTGCCCAATATTGCCTACCACTGTTATTATGTGGGTTCTGGGGACTGTGTAGCAAGCCCTTTACCCACCAAGCCATTCGTGGAAGTGCTCTTGCGCTGGCACCTGTGTTCTCTGTTCCCCAAAGTGTGCACACAGGTGGTTTGGGGGGCATCCTTTCAGTCCTGTGATCTGTGTCTTAATCCCCGATGCCCTTGTTAATGCTTGCGGGTCTGAATCTAAGGACTTGTGAGATGTCTCTGTGATACACAAGCTCACGCCTGGGCCTATACTTCTTAATCAGGGGAATTTGAAAAGGGAAGTCCAGCATTTGAGAAGCAGAGGCCTTGGTGAAGCCAAAAAGAGAAGCAGTAGAGACTGTGCTGAAGAAAAACGAGGAACTTCCCTGACCCCGTGTCAGAGCCCCTTCCTCACTTCCTAGCTGTGCGATCTTGAACAATTTGTTGACTCTGTGTCTCAGTTTCCTCTTCTATGTCCAATTATTCTTAAAGCTGGACAATAATATCTATGTTTTAAGGCTGTTGGCAGGGTTAGTGAGTAAAGATTTTTTTTAAAGAAATGTATTAACTTTTTATGAGTACTTATTTTCCCAAGGATCAAAACATTAACTCTTTTTAAGTTTTAATTATTTATTATGTACACAGTTCTCCACCTGCATGTATGTCTGAATGCTAGAGGAGGTCACCAGATTTCATTATAGATGGCTGTGAGCCACCATGTGGTTACTGGGATTTGAACTCAGGACCTCTGGCAGAACAGTCAGTGCTCTTAACTTCGGAGCCATCTCTCCAGCCCTGTAAGTAAAGTTTTTTTAAAAAAGGTTCTCATATGATATATCCTTAATAAATATTACCTTGCCAGGTGGTGGTAGCACATCCCAGCACTCCAGAGGTAAAGGCAAGCAGATCTTTGAGTTCAAGGCCAGCCTGGTCTGCAAAGTGAGTTACAGTACATCCAGGGATACACAGAAAAACCCTATCTCAGTAAATAAATAAATAGCTAAATATTCCCTTTTGATGGCGGTGTAGTCCACAGAGCTGCACGCAGCTGACAAAGTGCCTGTTTTCAAGTTATGCTTCCTCTCTTCATTTTACCCTTGTCTGACTTTGACCAAGATGAGACAGAGGTCCAGGGTTTCAAATGGGAGTGAGGGGCTGGAACAGTAGCAGTGGGTTGCCTGGCAACAGAGGGATTAGGGCTCACAGTACAAATTCCCTGTATGGGGCTGAACCCAGAGAAGTGATAGGAGGGAATAAGGGCTGCCCAGATCTTCAGCTCCTGAGAACTCATTCTTGCTCCCCAAATCCCCCAAACACAGCTTCCACCAACCCTTTTTCTCTTTCCCTCCCTTTCTTCTATCCTCCCTACTCCTTTCTTCTAAAAATACACACATCAATATACAAATGTATTTGCTGTTCTGAAATTTTTTAATTTACATTTTATTTATTTAATTGCTTTTATTTATTTTGTGTTTGGGGCTGGTGCACAGGTACCATGACAAATATAATAAGGTCAGAGGACAATTTATAGGAATCAGCTCTTTTCCACAACCAGGTGTGGTCATTGGGGTTGGTGCCAAGTGTCTCTTCCCACTGAGCATCCCCACTGGCCCACTTAGTTGTCTCTGAGATAAGTCTCATGTAGTCTAGGCTGACCTTTAATTCATCACGTGGCTGAGGATGACCTTGAACTCCTGATTTTCCAATCCCTGCCTTCAGAATGCTGGGATTAGAAGCTTCCACACCAATACAAAATTTACATGGTGCTGAGGAGTGAACCCAGAACTTTGTGCATGCTAGGTGAGCGTTCCACTAGCTGAGCTATCTCCCAGACATTTTCTGAAAATGCAGATTTAAGTGGACATCTTGTAGCTTTATGTGAAGTCTGGTTTTCGATTTTGAAAGGCTCCCTGCATCTGCTGCACTGATACGAGACTTTCACAGTGAGAGAAGATGGATGCAGAGTGAAAAGATGCAGGATTGGAGTTGGGTGTAGTGGAACACACCTTTAATCCTAGCATTTGGGGAGGCAGAGGCAGGCAGATTTCTGTGAGTTCAAGGCCAGCCTGGTCTAAGAGTGAGTTCCCGGACAGCCAAGGCTACACAGAGAAATCCTGTCTCTAAAAACCAAAAATGAAAAGAAAAGATTTGGAGCCAGGTCCAGGGGACACCGAGAAGACGGAGGACCCACCTGGCCCACCTCTTGCCTTCGCATCGTTACACACTGTTCTTTAGGAGCGCAGGTGTAGGAGGAAGGGGTTAGCCGAGTCTGTGACAGAGGATCCAGCCATGATTCATCGTTACTTCGCGTGCAGGAGAAAACAAGCGGTACTGAAGTGTGAGTGTGAGAAACCACAGGATATGGGGACAGAGGAGGGTGCTGGCCTCCCTCACCAGTGTTTTAAAAATTGTGGTTACTAGGTTCGGGGGCTGGAAAGAGAGCTCAGTGGTTAAGAGCACTGGCTGCTCATGCAGAGGACCAACGTTCCATTCCCAGGACTTACACAGCGGCTCACACAGGCAAAACGTCCACAAACATAAAAATATATACACATAAAACTATTATTACACTCTGTTTATTTAGTGTGGATGTGTGTGTGTGTGTGTGCTATGAGAGTTGGTTCTCTCCTTCCACCACGTGGGTCTTGGGTGACTTTGGTGGTCAGGCTTGCCCGCAAATGCGTTGAATCACTAAGCCATACCACTGGTCCTCTTTTCAGTGTTCTGAGGGCACACTGAATTTCCATTTTCACTTAAAGATGCAATCATGGACCTGAGATAGATCAAATCATAAAGTGCCTGCCACACAAGAATTAAGAACCTGAGTTTAGTGCCCAGCACCCACTTTTTAAAAGCTGTGTGCAAAATCTGAGGAGGTAGCACTCACTGTGCAGGCGTGAGCTCTGGAGTTGAAATCCCCAGCAGCAAGGAAATGTCAGATGGCCTTGGTGTAGCCTGTAATTCCATTACTGGCGAGGCAGAGACAGGTGACTTCTGGAGCAAGCTGGTCATTGGACTAGCTCATACCAGTGAACTCTGGATTCATTTGAGAGACTGCCTCAATAAATAAAGTGGAGAGAAATAGAGGGAACTCCCGATGTCTGTTTTAGGCCTCTACCTACACAAATGTATGCATGCATGCACGCACGTGTGTGTGCGCACACACACACACACACACACAAGAGGGGGGTAATTTTTAAAAGTTCTTTAAAAGTTTGCTGCATAGTTTTATTTTTCTTTTCTTGGGGGTTTGAGACAGGGTTTCTCTGTGCAGCACTGTCTGTTCTGGACCTTGCTCACCTTGGCCTCTAACTCACAGATATACCTGTCTGCCTCCCAAATGCAGGGATTAAAGGTGTGCACCACCACCATCCCATACATATGCTGTAAAATTTTCAATACTTATAAACACCCATAACTTCTCCACAGTTTTTCTGTTACTGTTTTTTGTTTTAGACACAGTCTCGCATCTTCGAGGCTGTCTTCAAATGCAGCTATACTCCTGATCCTCTTGACGCCATCTCCTAAATGACAGGATTTCACGCAAGTGCCACCATGTCTGGTGGATGCAGTGCTGGGGACTGGAGGCAGGGCGCTATGCACGCTACGCTAGCGCTACACTCACTGAACCGTATCCCCAGCCGCATAGGCCACATTTTGTCCAACTACTCATCGGTGTACAGTCACCTGGTTTTGTTTTAGCCTCTTGGTTATCGTAAATAATCCTGCTACAAACATGGACGTATAAATATCTGTTTGAGAACTGGCAAGATGGCTCGGTGGATTAAGTCACTTGCTGTCAAGCCTGATGACCTGAGTTCAGTTCCAGAGGAGATCTGATTCCTACGAATTGTCCTCTGACCGTATATCTACTCAGATGCCGCAGCGAGAGTGCACCCAAATGAATGCACACACCAATAAATGCAATTAAAGTTTAAAATATCTGTTTGAATCCTGCTGTCGATTCTCTTGGGTCTTCACCCAGACTCTGAATCGCTGAATCATGTGGTCGGCCTATTTTGGGTGAGAATTTGAAGCATGAGCTTCCACTGAGTCAGTCAGTGACTCACATGGAGGAAAGCCCAGTGGGGAATAACTTTTCAGAGCATGATGTTGGCTACCATGGAGAGCAACACGTTGTACTTTCAGAAGAGCAGATTTGAAGCGTTCTCCCCACAAGAAAGTGACGGAGAGGTGAGCTTTTCCACATTTATCAGCTTGATTTAGTCATTCCTCAAATGTCAAGTGTTTCAGAATGTCAAGTTATATACCATAAATACATATAGTTATTTGTCAATTAAAGATCAGTCGCTTGAAACTGGGTGTGGAGTGCACACCCATAATTCCGCTACTCAAGGACAGAGGAGGGAGGATTGCATAGGGCTAGCCTGGTCTATGCGGTGGATTTCAGGCCAGAGCTGCATAGCAAGACCTTGACTCACTGTCTCAAAGTGATAGATAGATAGATAGATAGATATAGATATAGATATAGATAGACAGGTAGATAGAGATAGGTGATAGATAGATATATGATTAAAAGAAAGAAAAGTAAGGTGTGGTGGTTGGTTCATATCTGTGGTTCTGGAACTTGAGAAGCTGAGGTAGGAGGACCAGAAGCTCTAGGGTGGGTAAGCAAGATGGCTCAACCAGTTAGACCAGCATGACCCACATGGTGGCAGGAGAGACCTGACTCCTGCAAATTGTTCTCTGACTTCCACACAAGTACCGTGGCACCTGCCCTTTGCCCCCAATAAATAAAATCTAATAAAAAATTAAAAATAAAAAAGTTTAAGGTCATCCTTGGCTCCATAGTGAGTTCGAGGCTAGCCTGGGCTACCAGAAATTCTGTACAAAGAAAGAAAGGGAAGGAGGGAGGAAGAAATAAGGAAAGAAAGAATGATTTAAAAAAAGATTTTAAAATGATTTTTTTTGTGGTTAATTTTTTATCGTTTGTGTGTTGATTTTTTTTGTATTTTTTTTATTGAGAAAAGGAGAAAAAAAAACAAGTTTCCACCTCCTCCCAGCCTCCATTTCCCTCCCCCTCCTCCCACCCTTCTCCCCCTCTTCCCACCCTTCTCCCCCTCCCCCCACTCCTCTCCCCTCCCTCTCCAGTCCAAAGAGCAGTCCGGGTTCCCTGCCCTGTGGTAAGTCCTAGGTCCTCCCCCCTCGGTCCATATCTAGGAAGGTGAACATCCAAACTGGCTAGGCTCCCACAAAGCCAGCACATTAAGTAGGATCAAAACCCCGTGCCATTGTCCTTGGCTTCTCATCAGCCCTCATTGTTAGCCATGTTCAGAGAGTCCAATTTTATCCCATGCTTTTTCGGTCACAGTCCAGCTGGCCTTGGTGAGCTCCCAGTAGATCAGCTCCACTGTCTCAGTGGGTGGGTGCACCCCTCGTGGTCCCGACTTCTTTGCTCATGTTCTCCCTCCTTCTGCTCCTCATTGGGACCTTGGGAGCTCAGTCCAGTGCTCCAGTGTGGGTCTGTGTCTCTATCTCCATCCATCACCAGATGAAGGTTCTATGGTGATATGCAAGATATTCGTCAGTATTGTTATAGGATAGGGTCATTTCAGGTTCCCTATCCTCAGTTGCCCAAGGAACTAACTGGGAACCTCAGCTTGGGCACCTGGGAGCCCCTCTAGGGTCAAGTCTCTTGCCCACCCTAAAGTGGCTCCCTTAACTAAGAATTGTGGTTCCGTGCTCCCCTATCCACCCTTCCTTTATCCCAATCCTCCTGTTTAAAACGATTTTTTAAACAATTAGTAATGCGCCAGGCGGTGGTGGTGCACGCCTTTAATCCCACCACTCAGGAGGTAAAGGCGGGCGGATCTCTATGAGTTCAAGGCCAGCCTGGTCTACAAGAGTTAGTTCCAGTGCAGGCTCCAAAGCTACAGAGAAACCCTGTCTTTAAAAGAAAATTAGTAATACTTCAAAAAGAATTCAGTTTCATATTGTGGGCTCAAAACAAGGAGAGGATGATGGCAGGCGCCTTTGCCAGCTGAGCCGTGCTGCTTGCATGACCTTGGACTTGTGATTCTCCTGTTTCCACCTTCCCTGCTCTGGGATTACAGGTGTGTACTGCCGCACTCAGTTTTCAACATTTCAGGTTTAAACTTAATTAATTAATTAGGTTTTTGGAGACAGGTTTCTTTGTGTACCTCTGACTGTCCTGGAACTCACTCCGTAGACAAGATTGGCCTCGAGCCTGGAGATCTACCTGCCTCAACCTCCTGAGTGCTGGGATTAAAGGAGTGAGCCACCTCGCCCGGTTTACTGTAATTTTTAAAAAACTTTTTAAATCTTGACACAATGAGTTGAAGGCCTCCCTGTGTAGCTATATACCATTTCCCAAAGGATAAGACCAGATAACCTGTTTTACAAAACACAGGAGCAGAGAGTAAGAACCTCACAATTTCCCTCTCAAGGCTGCAGGCTCAGAGTTGCTGCAGGATAGAGGGCAGCCATGTTTCCTAGTCCTTCTGTGTGTGGGAGCGAGGCTTGTGGTTCAGAGAGCGAGTACTGGTATGGAGAGATGCAACGTGAAGCTGGACTTCTCTAAGGAAATAATAATCATGCGTTTTCGATACTAGTTCACAGGGCCCTGCGAGAGCAATGAGCAATGGTTACCTCCCCATTCTGCTTTGGCTGGAAACGATCACTGGTGCCACCTAGCGGCAGCATAGGTAGCGACGACTCAGACCTACAGCAGGAGCTTGCAGCGCGGAGTCATGGCCTCCACCACTTCCTCCCTTCCAAGGTTGCTTCTTTTTGATGCAGAAACTCTCTTCTGGTCTTTTATGGACTTATACACAATCACCCTCTCCCCAACGACTGTCCTTTATATTAATACAGATTCTGTGGGCCAGGGATTTGAACAATTACACAGTGGAAGGCATCTGCCTGCTTGACAGTGTCTGGATCCCCAGGTGCTGGAATTCCCCAGAATCATCTAGAAGCTTCTTCACTCATTGGTGAGGCGCTTGGGCTGGGGTGATTCCAAGGCTGAGCTCATACGTGCTAAACATGTGCTCTGCCACACTGACTTACACTGGGGCCTGGAGAGATGGCTCAGTGGTTAAGAGCACTTGCCCTTCTTGCAGAAGACCCAGGTGCAGTTCCCTGAACAGACACAGCTCACAGCTACCCGTAACTCTAGTTCTAAGGGATCCCACCCCCATCCTGGCTTCTATGGGCACTGTGGTCATTGTTGCACTTACGTACACTCAGACAAAATACTCATACATAGAGGGTAAAAAGAAATCTCCTTGTAGAAATTATATTTTCAGGGCCAGGAGTGGTGGTATGCGCCTTTAATCCCAATACTCGGGAGAAAGAGGGAGGTGGATCTCTGTGAGTTGAGGCCAGTAGGCCAGCTTGGTCTACAAAGCAAGTTCCAGGACAGCCAAAGCTGTTACAGAGAGAAATATATATTTATAGACTGGGTCTCATTAAGTTCCTTGGGTTTTTTTAAAGTTATATATATTTGAAGATGTGTGATTCTCTAGAGCTAGAGTTAGTGACTGTGAACTCGCCTGATACAGGTGCTGGGAACCGAACTTGGGTCCTCTGCAAGAGGAGTATGCATGTTTAACCACTGAGCCATCTCTCCAGACCCCCAGGGTGATCTTGAACTTAAGATTCCCCGGCCTCCTCCTCCCAAGTGCTGGGACTCCAGATGTGCATTCCCCTGCCCAAGTGCTGCTGGTGGTTTTCAAGGGTACAATATGTTGTTGTTGTTATGATAACTATAGTCACTATGTTGTACAGTGAACTATAATTCAGCTTTAAAAAAGAAGGAAACCCTGTCACTTCGACAGCACAGATGCTCCCTGGAGGATGTTATGATCTGGGAAATGAAGCAGGCACAGAAAAGGAAACACCGCATGATGTCACCCAAATGGAGAATCTAAAAAAGTCAAACCCATGGAAGCAGAGAGTAGAGTGGGAATTCTAAGAAGTTGGAGTTGGGGGCTGAGATCTGGGCCCTGCAAAGTCTTGAGTTTGAGGTGTGGGAGAAACTGAGATGGGTTGTCTTTTTGATTAAGAAGCACATTCAGTTACTAATATGTCTGGGCAGACAGACAACAGATTGGGGGTGATGCCGCTGAGGAAAAGTTTAGGCTGAAGAACCAGAGTTAAGGGTGTTGCTTCTTAAAGATTTCAGAGAAGGCAGGAGTGAGGCTTTCTCAGAGTACCAGCAGGCAGCAGGGAAGGAAGTGGGAGAGGGGCTCTGGTAGCCTCTTCCATTGTCTAAGGCTAGCAACCTCACGTGGAGAAGTAATGAATCCCAGAACCTAGTAGCCTATTAGAGACTCACAGGCAAACTCTCAGGTGGCTTGTGAATCAAAGCTGGGGGACAGAGCGGGAGGCTGCAGTTGGTATGGCTAACAGGTAGGTGCTGTCAAAATGGCAAGGTCACGGTGACAGACACTACATGTGTACTTCATTCTGTGGGAAGAAATCTGCGGGGAGGGAGGGGGAGAGAGGGATGGGGAGACACACAAAGCACAGAGTGAGAGAGAGGGGGGGGAGAGGGAGAGACAGAGAGAGAGAGAGAGAGAGAGAGAGAGAGAAAGAGAAAGAGAGGAGGGAGGGACACACATACACAGAGAGATAGAGAGAGGGGGAGGGAGGGAGGGACACACACACACACACACACAGAGAGAGAGAGAGAGAGAGAGAGAGAGAGAGAGACACTTAGGAAGGTGGGTTCATCTTAAGCCATGCCAAAGTGATGGAAAGAATAATTAGTCCTTTAAAGAGATGGTGTAGGGGCTGGAGAGATGGCTCAGAGGTTAAGAGCACTGACTGCTCTTCCAGAGGTCCTGAGTTCAATTCCCAGCAACCACATGGTGGCTCACAGCCATCTGTAATGAGATCTGGTGCCCTCTTCTGGCCAGCAGGCGTACATGGAGGCAGAATGTTGTATACATAACAAATAAATAAATCTTTAAAAAAAAGAGATGGTGTATTTTTCCTTCCTAGAATCCCCTCATGTGTTGCAGCCCAAAAGACTCTTAAGTTTGCCTGCTTTGTTTTGTTTTCTTTGTTCTTGTTTTGCTTTGTCTTGTATTTTCTGAATTATTCTCTAGGTTATAAATTCTTTTTTTTTAAAAATCTGTTTTCTAAGCATGTTTTCCTTAATACTTTGGGTTTTCCTCAACATTTCGGTTTCCTTGCTCTTTCTCTAAAGCCTCCCCTGCCCCCGCACCACAGGCAGCTGCCTGCCTGCAACCCCTCTGACCTCCATAACTGGATTAAATGGCTGATCCCTTCCCTTCTCCCCTCCACTCTCCAGGCATTGGTTACTCAAGTTTTCATTTTACCTGCCTGAGGTTTTTCTTAATCTGTAATGAAACTGTCCTTATGCTTCCGAGTGAGTCATTTCTTAAATCCCCACCCCCCCACCCCCAGACAGGGCTTCTCTGTGTAAATCTGGCCATCCTGGAACTTACTCTGTAGACCAGATTGGCCTCTAACTGAGAAATTCTTCTGCTTCTGCTGGGATTAAAGGTGTGCACCACCACTACCCAGCCTCCTAAATTCTTTTATTAATGAGACAAAGAACCCCAAAAGGGAAGACTGGTTTCCCCTGTCTCTGTTTGCTCCGAGTTAATCTTTAACCCAGATACCATCCAAATGCAAGACTTGGGACAGTGATGTTTGTGAACCCTCCCCTGTACAGAGAGGCGAGGATAAGGAGAAACTTACATACATCTCAGAGACAAGATCGACCACTTGGCCAAAGGGACGAGATGGAATTTTGGAATGACTTTGTTTCCCCTGTCCTATAAAAACTGCTAGTTAAAGAAGGTATGGAAGGCAATTTTAGGGTGCTAACTCACTGAGTAAAGAGTAGCTTAGAGATTTGGTTTCCAATTTTGTGCATATGCTGGACTGAGTACAAAATTATGGATAATTCCAGGGCAAGGGAGGAGTGAGTGTAAGCATTCTATTGACTCCGTCCACTGATTTCAGGAGGTCACATGGCTCCTCAGTCACTCCTCTGATGATGACCCACATTCTGGCCTGCAGTCAGGCGAGGAGGTAAACATCTCTCTTACTCTGATGACTTTAAATATAGTATATGCTGGGATGTTTGCAAGTGCACAGCAGGATCAGAGGTATCTTTGGGAACCACCCACCTCATTTAATTATTTATTGTGTATATGAATATTCTTTTTCTTGTGCATTCCACAGTGCACTTATGGAGGGAGGACAAAGGACAGCTTGTGGGTGGCTTATTCTCTCTGCCCATCACAATGGTCCTGGGAATCGAACTCATGTTACATGGCTTGGCTTAGCAGTAGGTACTTTTATCCTCTGAACCATCTCACCCTTTCTACCTTGTTTTTCAAAACAAGGTCTTTTTTTCACTGGGACCTGGGGCTGAAAGGTTTGGCTAGACCAGCCTTGAACGCCAGTCTGAACGTCCAGAAGGCTGGAAATACAGCATTCGGCACATGCTTGGTTCAAATCACTCATTTACTTAAATGACAACCCTGAAGTTTATTAAAGGGAATTTTACACACAGATTTAGGCCCCACAGTAAACTGAAAGAGGGGCTCAGAGAAAGAGTAAAACACACCCGAGAGTGGGTGTGGCTTAAACCACCGGGTACAGGGGATGGGGAAATCGTCCTTTGTGAAGGGCACAGAACCCTTTCCATTGTTTTTCTTCTGCTTCCTTCAAGTGTCTGTGAGCTCACACCACAGTTCTCAGTTTATGATTAGCTCACAAGCTTAGGGGGCCAGGTGTAACCTCACACTTTCTTGATTTTGCTTTTGTTTGTAGTGTTCAAAGGCCAACCTACAAAAAATGACTTGTTCCCCCTGTTCCGTGAGTGGGGTTAAAAAAAAAAAAAGCAAATTTGCCAAGTGGTTTATCAGAAAGATCTAGTTGACTCATCCACACCTCACCCTACTTCCCCCAAACCCCCAAAGGCTCTTGAGTGAGCAGCAAGGGGAGGTCACAGGGAGGTAAACTTCACGGGCAGCAGGGGTGTGGAGGGAGGGGGCGCAGGGGGGCGGGGGCGGTGAATCGCTCACTGTCCTCACCGTCCTGTGAAGTCGCAGGGGATTTCCTTACCATGCTGAGCCAGCTGGACTGGAAATTTTCTGGTTTTGGAAGACAGCCTATCATAAAGCCTATCATAAAGATCGGTTAGATGGTTTGGCCATTAGAACAGGGGACTCCAGTGTGGTTTGGTCTGGTGTCCTGGGGCCTGGTATAGGAAGTCAGTACCCACAAAAGCCTCTGGTAAAATGGGTTTAGAAGTGGGCAACGCTTTGGCATTGGTGGTGCAAGCCTGTAACCCTAGCTATCTGAGAGGTTAAGTCAGGAAATAGGAGGGGGAGGGGAAAACACAAGCAGGAAGAAGAGGAAGAGGAGGAGGAGGAATAAGAAAAGGAGGAAAGGGGAGGGCTGGGGAGGTAACTCATCCACGTGCTTGTAATGTACACAAGGCCAGCGCCACATAAACTGAGTGTGAAAGCACAGGTCTGTAATTCCATCGCTCAGGAAATGGAGGGAGCAGGAGGATCAGACGTTCAAGACTATCCTCAACTCCATAGAGAGTCTGATGTCAGTTTAGGGATATGGGGCTCGGGGAGCACGGGAAGTACGGGAACGGACAGAGAGACACAGAACAGGGAGAGAAATGACTTTTGCACGAGCGCCACCTGGAGGCATGTTGTGGGACTGCAGAGAGAACCTGGAAATCTACAGAAGGAGCCCTTGAGGTTTCAGGTGTCCTTAGCTGACTGACAGGAGATGCATCCCAGTACAGGAGGTGCAGAATACAGGCTTGCATCTTTGGTCCAGGTGGGGAATAAAGAAATAGCTGAGTGTTCTAACTCGGCAGCTGCAGGCAGCCTGCCAAAGAGTTTCAATTACTAAGCTGACACCATTTTCCTTTCTTCTTGCCTCTGACTAATATAAAAAAAAAAAAAAGGACTGGAAGTTTTTATGACCTAAGATGTCTATGAAGGTCGTTAGACTCACTTTCTATGGCGCCCAAAGATACAGGCAAAGATTTAGGTGCCGGGCATGGTGGTCTATGCCTTTAGCACCAGCACTTGGGAGGCAGAAGCAGACAGAGTTTGACACCAACCCACTCTACGTAGAGAGTTTCAGGACATCCAGGACCATGCAGACAAAAACTGTCTCAAAAAGACAAAGCCAACTAAACAAAAAGACTTAGACCCGGGGGAAGTGGATCATGCAGAAAACTGATGGAATAATCATGCCCATGGCTTTATTGACTTAAAAATATACATATAGCAAAGATTTATTTATTTATGTAGTTTATTTTAGTGAGTGAGTGTGTGTGCCTGAGTGTATCTATATGCACAGAGGCCAGAAGAGGTGTCAGATCCCCTGAAGCTGGAATTACAGGCCATTGTGAGCCCCCAGTGTTGGTGCTAAAAACCAAGCCTGGGTCCTCTGCAATAACAGCCAGCAGCATCAGGCATGGTTTCCATCTCATGGAGTGGGCCTTAAGTAGATGAATCAGTGGTTGGTTACTTCTGTAATATTTGTGCCAGTATATTACAGGCCAGTTACCATTGTAGGAAGAAAAAAAGGTTTGCAGCTGGGTAGTATTGAGGTAAGAGACCTTGGAACACTTATTCCTAAGTGGGATGCCTCCCTCAAATCTCTCCCCTCAAGGTTCAGGGATCTGTTTGGAAGAGGGAGAGGAAAGACCGCAAAAGCCGAAGGTGGTAGATAACTCTAAAGAAACAGCATCTTCCAGACAGACACACACAAAAGAACTGATACACATACGAACTCAAAGAGCCCATGACAGCATCCACAAGACCTGCGCAGGCTCAAGCAGACAAAATCCCAGCGCTTTCGGAGAAAGTGGATGAGAAGTCATGTCGCTTCAAGACAGTATCTAACTATATAGCCCTGGCTAGCCTGGAGCTCCCTGTGTAGACCAGGCTGGCCTCAAACTCACACAGTTCCACCTACCTCTGCCTTCCTAGAACTGAGATTAAAGGTGTGCCCCACAACACCTAGCCAACCACTGATTTTTGACTGTTTATAGTACCAGATTTGAATTCCTACCATGAATCAGGCCTCAATTTCAATCAGGGCCGCAAGTTCAATCAGAAAGTAATTAGTTACTCCTATAGCAGACTGGCCACGCTGTCCCAGTGGACACATAGTGCTTGACTGTTTGGTAAGTGTAGCATAAATTATAATTGTCCTTAATAATCAAAACTCAGAGTCAG
This sequence comes from Microtus oregoni, assembly GCF_018167655.1. NCBI lineage: Eukaryota > Metazoa > Chordata > Mammalia > Rodentia > Cricetidae > Microtus > Microtus oregoni. Next base: position 40,604,158 of record NW_024543065.1, read on the forward strand.
CTATCAGGGGGTAAAAGCAGAGAGATCAGAGAAGCAGAGCAGCCAGTCACTAGAGAATTCTTATCTCTACCAGTGAGGCCATCCTGTCCTCAGACTGTCTCCTCAGACCAACCGCCTAGACTACAACCTCAGACCGCACTGAGTTCCTGCCTCCTCCCGTCTTATAGTCCTTTCTCTGCTAAGCCAGATCACTCCTGTCTTTGTCTCCCTAGTCCGGGGATCACCTTTGTGTGAAATCTTTTAGACAGATTCAATCTTATGTAGCCCAGGGTGGCCTTGAACTAATGGAGATCCATTTGCCTCTGTCTCCCAAGTCCTGGGATCAAAGGTGTGTGCCACCACTGCCTGGCCTCTAGTGGCTTAGCTCTGCACTCTGATCTCCAGGCAAGTTTTATTTGTTAAAACACAAAACATCACTAGAGGTAGTGTTGACACAGGATCCACAGCTAAGGAATGCTGTTGATGGCAGCCATGCCCCGGCAATCTGCACATCATTTTCTGGCACTATGAGGCCTAACCAGCAGGGAAGAAGCTTCTAGTCCAATCCTGTTTCTCTCTGTCTTGTGACTAAGATGTATGGCATCATTTAGACATCACTATATCCAGTTACAGTGCCGGGGACCGACTGCATCACGGGTTTCCTGAGTGCAAGGCAAGCGCTTTACCAGCTGGGCTCCAGCCCTCCTGTGCCATTGCACACACGTCTATAACTGCAGTTTGCTCCTAATCTCCCTCTGCCCTTCTCTCTCCTGTCCTCCTCCAGCCAATGGCTCTCCTTCCCCTCCCCCTTTCTATGCTGTGTGTACGGACATCTAGACTCTGCTAAAGAGAGAAAGCCTGCGGCACTTTCTTTCTGAGTCTGGTTCATCTCCAGGTTCATCTGTTTCTTCACCCTGGAAATGACAAAATTCCATGCTTTCCTTTATGGCTGAATAAAACTCTCGGGTGTATTGATTGCTTTTTGAAATAGTATTTTAAAAATATTTATTTTTTTCATCATGTATGACCATGCGTGGCTATGTGCCCAAGAGTACGTCACATGCCTCGAGATGGCAGTACAGGTGCTTGTGAGCCCTCCAACACAGGTCCTGGCAATCTAACTCAGGTCTTCTGGAGGAGCAGCCATTGTTCTTAACCGCTGAGCCATCCTTCGACCCTTTAAAATGGTATTTTAGGGTGCGAAATGGTTCAGAGGTTGAGAACACTGCTTGCTCTTCCAGAGGTCCTGAGTTCAGTTCCCAGCAACCACGTGGTGGCTCACAACATTGGTGCCTTCTTCTGGTGTCCAGGCATACATGAAAGCAGAACACAGTATACATAATAAATAAATAAAAATGGTATGGAATTCTTTGAGAAATTGTGGAATGTGTTTTGATCATATTTACCATCCTCGCTGAGTCCTCCCAGATCCACCACCTTTTCTATCCACTCAGTTTCATTTCATTTCATTCATTTATTTATTTATTTATTTATTTATTTATTTTTTGTTCATTTAAAGTTCATTGTTGGCTAAATGCTCAGACCATCCCATGGATGGTGCTCAACCCACCAGGGACCACACCCTTAAAGAAAATGGGTTCTCCCTCTCTGAGCAGCTCCCTTGAGCCTACCTCCCCTGTCCATGCTGGGATGATGACAGGTCTTAGGCATGCTACTGTAACTTCTGAGTTCCCGTGTGCTGCTGCCTGCCCTACTGTGTCCAAAAAACTGTTTCACAGCAATTGATCACCTCAGACTCTTATGCTCCGTCTACACTCCTCTTTATTTTGTTTTCTGGATGGGGGTCTCTCTGTATAGCCATCCCTGTCCATCTTGGAATTTACTACGTAAACCAGGCTGGTTTCAAATTCACCTGCCTCTGCTTCCCAAATGCTGGGCTCAAAGGTGTGCACCCCTGTGCCTGGTTCCACCCTCTCTTCCTCCATGATCTCTGAGCTCTGTGAGGAGGGGGAGCCATATAGGTTTCTCACCTGAAGTGAAGTATTCTGAAGTCTCTTATTCTCTTCTCTTGTGCATATGTACCACATTTTCCTTGTCCCTTCCTCGGTTGATTTACATCATTGGTTTTGAACTTTGGCTCTTGTGAACAACGCTGCAGTAAGCACAGGCGTGCAGGTGTCTCTGGGCTGTGCTGACTTATTTCCTTTGTCTGCATGCCCAGAGGGTGGTACAGCTGGATCTTACGCTAGCTCTGTTGTTTTTATTTTTATTTTCTGAGAAACTTCCATCCTGGTTTCCATAGCGGCTGCATCAGCTTAGACTCCAAAAAGCAATGAATAAAGAGTCCGTTTTGTTTCATTCTCTCTCCCATTTTGTCTTTGATTTCCTGGATGATAGCCATGTTGAGTGGGGTGAAATGGAATCTGGATGTAGCCTTAATTTGCATTTCCCTGATGACTAAGGATGGAGAACCCTTTTTTGTGTATTTATTGGCTCTTTGTTTTTCTTCATTTGAGAACTGCTTGTTCCTTCCATTGGCCCATTTACCGACTGGATGATGTGTTGTTTGGCGAGCCCACATCTTTACCACCCCTGTGCTCACAGCCAAGGTGACCACCTCACCTCAGTGCATGCAATGAATTATGAACAAATTCATCCCCTTTAACGTCTCTTATCTCACGTCCATTCCTATACACCTTTCTTCCAAACCATCGTTACCTACTTTTATGTAATTGTGTATTCTCTCTCTCTCTCTCTCTCTCTCTCTCTCTAGTGTGTGTGTATGTGCGTGTGTGTGTGTGTATGCAGGCAGTCACAACTGCTGTGTGTCCTGAGAAATCCCTCACTTAGAAGCACAGACTCCCACATATTGAGACCCCCCCCCCCCACACACACACAGACCAGGCCTATGAAGCCAGGGGCAGCACCCCGGTTGGAGATCTTCTGTTTACAGTGGGAAAGGAAATTATCCATCTTCACTCAGCCCAACCTTCTATCCAACACTGTAGACCAAAGGGTTTTAGTCCCATAATAATTCTCAGCTTCTTCCCCAGCGCATCCCTCAGGGATAGGCCAGATGACAAAACAAAACAGGGCAAATTCATTTTTCTCACAGTCTGGAGGCTGGAAGTTGGAGATCAAATGTCAGTAGTTCTCCAAGGAGGATTTTTGTTTTTTTTTGTTCAAGAACAATAAAATAAGAAAAACTTCTGTTCTTGGCTGGCAGATGGCAGCCTTCCCACTGTGGCCTTGCATGCTTTCTCTCTTTTCCTAACATTTTATAGATATGATATAGATATGATAGATTTATTTGTATGCGCCTGTGCTTGTGTGCATGCATGTGTGCGTGTCTGAATGCGCCTGTGTGTCTGTGCAAAGGTCAGAGTACGTTATCGGACATCTTCTTTTGTCACCCTCCACTTGTCCCAGTTAATTGTCAACTTGACACAGGCCAGAATCATCTGAAAAGAGCTTCTCAATTGAGGAATTGCCTATATTATATTGGTCTATAGGCATTTCTGTGCCCAGCCCCCTGTGGGTGGCATCATCCCTAGGCAAGATGAGATTGTGCTATATAAGAAAGCCAACAGAGTAAAAGCAGGTCTGTCAGTGATCCGGCAAGCTGTATCCTCCGCAGTTTCTGCTGTATTTCTTTGGCTACGGAGTGAGTTCCTTGGTTTGGTGAAAGCAAGCAGGCTTGACTTCAGGTTCTTGCCTTGAATTTTTGTGATGGATTATGACCTAGAAGTGTAAGCAAAATAAATCCTTTCTTCCTCTAAATTTTTTTTTTGTCACAGCAGAAGAAAGGAAAGTGGAGTGGAGCACCACCTACTTCTCTGAGGCAGGGTCTCTCCTCTACCTCAGGGTTTGCACTTTCTCAACAAGCTAGAAGCCAGCAAACGTCAGTAACCTTGTTTTTGTATCCCTGGTATTCCTTCCTCTAACTTCATGTCTTCCTCTTACTCCCTGATATGAGGGAAAATACATGAAACTTGTCTGTCTTATTTCAAGTAACATGGTGATCCCAGTTCATCCATTTTCCTGGAAATGGTAGGTTCCACTTTTTCTTTTGTAACTGAATAAAGCTTTCCCATGTGTGTATGCCAGATTTTCTTTATCCATTCACCTGATGATGGACAGCTGGACGGATTCCACGCTCTGGCTATTGCAATTAGTATTACAATAAACATGGATATGCAAGGGCTTTTTTTTTTTTTTTGTCTTTTTGTTTCAGTCAGGATTGATAGACCAGACTGGGCAAGGTAGCTCAATCAGTAACAAGCATAAGGATCTGGCTTCTTTTTTTTTTTTTGAGTCTTTAAAATTTTTAAAAATAGCTGGGCAGTAGTGACACATACCTTTAATCCCAGCACTTGGAGGCAGAGGTAGGAGGATCTCTATGAGTTCAAGGCCAACCTGGCCTACAGAGTGAGTTCCAGGACAGTTAGGGCTGTTACACAGAGAAACCCTGTCTCGAAAAACCAAAAAGGTAAAAAAATATTATATATGTAAGAATATTTTACCCATGTGCATTCTTGGTACTGCAGGTGAGAAGAGGACCCTGGGTAATTCTGTCACTGGGAACCACCATGTGGGTGCTGGAAATTGAACTTGGGTCTTCTGTAAGGGCAACAAGTACTCTTAATCACTGAGCCACCTCTCCAATCCCAGGACCCGATTTTTTTCCATTGAACTCAGGAAACAAAACAAAACAAAACTAGACATGGTGGCATGTGCTTCTAGTCCCAGTGTTGCAGAGTGAAGACAGGAAGATCCCCAGGCTTGTTGACCAGCCAGCTTAGCCTATTCAGCAAGTTCCAGGCTGAGTGAGAGCTTTACCTTGTCTCAAAAAACAAGGTGATGACCCCTGAGAAATAACACCTAAGGCTGCCTTCTGTCCTCTGCATGTGTCTGCACCCTCACCCGTATATGTAGCCATCCACCCACATATATGGGGTGGGGAGAGAAGGGGAGGGAGGGAGGGAGAGAGGGAGGGAGGGAGGGAGGGAGGGAGGGAGGAGAGAGAATGATAGACTGAGGGAGAGCAGAGGGATGCTGAGTTTGGAAGCAATTAGAATCAAGAAAACGAAGCCTAAGGCATCACCACTCACCCCCGGTTCCTGGATGTTTTGAATCATCATTCTTATTTCTTGTTAAAGACCAGCTTCCTCCACATGGCAGGGACAGATGGTCCTGAGGGCTCCCAAGTTTTAAAGAGCGTGACTGTGTGCAAGAGAAGAGCTGCAGATGCTCCTCCCCCATCAGCTGCTCCTGATGAGACTTAGCCACTATGTCACAGGGAGGCTGTGGTGCGAGAAGAGGGGCCAGGACGGGTGGCAGAGGTTCCCTTAAGAGCCATAATCCTAAAACTTCTGCATGGGCTGACTATGTTCACAGCCCAGATGTGTGTGTTTTGTCGGCTTGTTGCACCTAGGAAGGGGAACCTCAATGAGGAGTTGTCTCTATCAGACTGGCCTGTGAGCATGTTTGTGGTTGACGGGGTTTAGTGCCACTCCTGAGCTGGGGGTCCTGGATTCTACAGGAAAGCATGCTGAGCAAGCCAGCAGAAGCAAGTCAGTACGTAGCATTCCTCCATGATCTCTGGTTCTGTTTCTGCCTCCGGGTCCCTGCCTGAAATCCTGGCCTGACTTCCCTCAGGGATGGACCTGTGACATGGAAACACAAGAGGAAACACATCCTTTCCCCCAAGTTGGTTTTGGTCGTGATGTTTTATCACAGCAATTGTAATTTGCAACATGACAGTGTGAAGAGATGGGGCCTCTTGGAGGTAATGGGATCAGTGCCCTTATAAGAGACCCCAGAGATTTGCTATCCCCTTCACCACGCAAATACACAGGTGTGACGCCAGGTGTGGCAGCTCTTGTCTGGAGTCCCCGCTCTTGGAAAGTTGAGGCAAGAGGGTCGCCAAGAGTTTCACACCAGCCTCAGCTATAGAGTCAGACCTTGTGTGTGTGTGTGTGTGTGTGTGTGTGTGTGTGTATCTGTGAGTCTGTGTATCTGTGAGTGAATATGTACAAATGAGTGTAGGTGCATGGGGAAGCATGAAGGTACAGAAGAAGGCATCAGAACCCTGGAGCTGTGATGTGTGATGTCCTTCCGTATATGTGCTGCTTTTATTGGTTAATGAATAAAGCTGCTGTGGCCGGTGACAGGGCAGAATATAGCCAGGCTGGAAGAGATATAGAGTATGCGGAGTCTACACCATGTAGCTGCCGAAGGAGAAGGACACACTGCTGAAACCTTACCTGGTAAGCTACAGCCTTGTGGCGATACACAGATTAATAGAAGTGGGCTAATTTAAGATGTAAGAGTTACTTAAGAAGAAGCCTGAACTAACAGGCCAAACATTGTTGTAATTAATATAGTATCTGTGTGATGATTCGGTTCTGGGCATCCAGAAAATGAACCAGTAGTCTTCGTTTACAGATGATGATGTGGAAGGTCCTTCTGTATATGTGTTGCTTTTATTGGTTAATGAATAAAATTGCTTTGACTTATAGCAGGGCAGAATAGAGCCAGGCTGGAAGAGATATAGAGAGAGAGTAGGCAGAGTTAGGGAGACTCCACAAAGCTGCCAAAAGAGAACGACACTTGCAGTAACCTTACTGGTAGGCCACAGCCTCATGGTGACACACAGATGAATAGAAATGGGTTAATTCAAGATGTAAGAGTTAGCTAGAAATACGCCTAAGCTGTTGGCCAAGCAGTGTTGTAATTAATATAGTTTCTGTGTCATTCGGGTCTGGGTGACTGACAAATGAACAACCAGTCTCTGCCCACAGAACTGGAGTTACAGGTAGTTGGAGCCATCAGATGTGGATGCTGAAACCCAAGCATTGGTCTTCTGTCTGCAAGAGCAACAAGTGCTCTTAATTGGTGAACCATTGGTTGGCTTTAATTTTTTTAAATTGCATTTTTATTTGTGCATGTGTGTGTACATGTAAAGGTCAGAGGGCAACTAGTGGAAGTCAGCTGTCTCCTTTCGCCATGTGGGTCCTGATGATGTAACATTAGGCTTGGCAGCAAGCACCTTTACTAGATAAGATATCTCATAGGCCCTGCCCCACTCACCTTAAAACAGCAGCAACACAAGTTGAGCAGCAGTGGTGCACACCCAACTCTAACCTTAATCCCAGCACTCAGGAGGCAGAGGCAGGTGGATCTCTAAGTTTAAGGTCAGCCTGTTCTATAGAGTGAGCTCAAGGACAGCCAGGGCTACACCTATCTATAGCTTGTCTACACGGAGACCCTGTCTTGGGGTAAAACAAAAAAGGCAACACAAAGAAGCCATTTAGCCATTTATGATGCAATTGGGTCCTCAGCAGGCAATAGTGCTGTCCTGCATGCACCTCAGTCTTCAGCCTCCAGAATGTGAACATTTGTTATTTATGAGTCTTGCAGTCTGTGGTGCTTTGTCACAGCAGACTGGATGAAACATTCTCTCCTGACCCCTCATGCCTTGGACTTTAATCAGGAATACGCATGGAGGGGAGGATGGTCTAGGGCTTATAGCCTGACTGGTCAGGCTTAGAAAAAGATCGGGACCTTTGACTTTAGAACCTTTAAGTTTAGTAATACAGGCTGTAAGCTGTGTGTGTGTCATCTGCCTTTGTGTATACCTGCATGTCCCTCCCATGTCTTCATGCTTGCGCGACTCTGTGTAAGTTTTGGTCTGTGGTTCTGACATGCTGGTGGTTTTCAATAAGAATGTAGGCTTGTCTGTGGGTTACTATGTGTAGCTGTCTCTGTGGGTCTCTGCATAGTACAGTGCGTTCATTCGGCTTCCATCACTGTGTTTAGTGTAGTAATGACTTGGGCTTTAAAGGAGAAACCAGAAATTCAACCAAGTTGCTGAGCATGTTCAGTCTCTTTCCAAAGCACTGTGGGATTTAGCCCTCCTACAGGACATACTGTACCTACTATATGATGTATAGTTCCAGAGTCCCAGTTTGTCAGAGATGAAAAGGTCCTCAGAGACAATCCCATCCAAGGTTTATTTATTTATTTATTTATTTATTTATTTTTCATCTTCCTATCAACACTGGAACACAGAGTTCTGTCTCTCCAATTCTTATCCTGGTAATTTTTTCAGGATTTACACAATGCATTGGTCTAGAACAAGAGTTGGCTATGGACCTCCATTTGTGTTTATAAATAAAGCTTTATTGGAACATAGCCAGCTATGCTTATTTACGTATCAGTTATGGATGCTGAATTCCTATAGTCATAAAGCCAAAATCACTATTGCTTGCTTCTTTTCAGAAAGAAAAAAAAAAGGTTTGCCTTCTGAGGGTCTAGGACCTAACAAATCTGGATTTAGATCTGAACCTTTGTGACTTTGGAAATATAATAAGTTTTGATTGTGAGTACTTTGGGTCTTTTGTTCATCACTGTAGAAATGAGAAAAATGACTGTCTCATGTTCCTTCCACCTTTCCTCTGGATGTTCACAAGCCTCTGATTCCACTGTGGTTCTGCTTCTTCCTTGGGAATCGCTGGTGTATTGGTCCATGAGAAGGAGGGAGCAGAAGTGGGGAACAAGGCTCAGACAGCTGTGGGTATGATGGAGAAAGCCCTCCAGGGGATGACTTTGGTAAATCTGTTCAACTTTATTCCAGAGTATACGGAATATATAGAATTGGAAAGCCTGGCGACAAACCTTAATTTACTTTAAGTGGCAGGTTCCTGTCATAAGCCTTCTTATATGACATCAGGGTCCCAGAGCAGAGCTCCTAGCACAAGTCTTAGTTACCATACGTGCAGCAGAGGAGGCCTCTAGCAGGAAACTGTGGCAAGGGTCACCCTAGAGATAAATCAGGCTTCCAGGCTTAGGGACTGCTCTCAGATAAGGTCAGTCCTCCGGCCTCAGGGACAGTCTCCAGGGCGGGTAGAGAGCAGGAAGTTCTGCTGGGGGAGGAGGGAGTCCCCACGTCCTCGAGCTTTGGAAAGAGCTGCCAGGCCATGATAGACTGCAACCTCTGACCAGTCATCATGGCCTCCCACCATCCCACCTTGATATTTCTGGAAAGGTAGATGCAAAGACGGGCTGTCTGTTATTATTCTTGATGATGTGGACTTTTCCTGGTCACAGATAGGATTTTGAGAGTGTCTTCTTTATGAATTCACTACTGTAATTCCATAACAACAGATTTTCCTCATAACTATTGTGTGTCTTGGATTATAGATTTAAAAAAGCAGGCAATAAATGCTTGTTTTATGCTTTATTTAAAAATTATTGTTGTGTGTATGCATGTGTATCTTTGTGTGGGTATGCACTCCTAAGTTCATCTGCACAAAGTGGCTGGAAGAGGGCATCATATCCTTTGGAGCTGTACCCAGTCAATGAGGTGGTGGGAACCAAATCCAGGTCCTCTGCAAGAAGGATGTGCACTCTTAACTGATGAGCTATTGCGCTAGCCTCTCTCCATTTGTAATACAATGCTATGTGTCCCAGCTGGCTTAGAACTCACTATGAAGCCAAAGATGGCCTTAAACTTCCGGATCCTCCTTCCTCCACCTCCTGAGTGCTGGGATAACAGGTCTGTTTATGTACTGGAGATGGAACCCAAAACTCTGGGTACTAACTGAGAGCAAATGTTCGATTTTTTAAAACTCCCATATTCAACACTTCTGTGAGTTAGTTTTCTAGTCTCTTCTGAAGGGAGTCTATGATTTTTTCCCTAACAGATCCACTAAATAAGATCCCCCCAAGCCCTCCCTTTTCTCCTTGGCTAAAAGTCTGTGAGTCTGTAAGCCTGGAATTGTCATTATCAGTCATAGACTCATAGGAACAGCTGGTCTGAATAATAATAACACAGAAATAGAAATGGAGATGAGAGGCAAAGGAAGGGAAGCTGAAGTGGTTTTCATTATGTGAATGCAGGCATCTGAGGATGTCTCTACAGCTCTGCGTTTTCTTCAGCTTGCTTACATAACCAACCGACCTTCCTCCCTTCCTCCCTCCCTTCCTTTCTTCTTTCCTTCCTTCCTTCCTTCCTTCCTTCCTTCCTTCCTTCCAAGGTTTTCTTACTTGGATTTTTCCTTTTGTCACTTCTGTCCAAGAGGCTTAACTAAGCTAACTGTCAAAGGTGCTATACATAAAATATAAATTAACATCTAGAAACATTAGCCCCTCCTCTACTCAGACCCAAATTTGAACCTACAGCTTAGGTTAAAGCAATTTCAAGGCAGGTGTGGTGGCACACAACTTTAATCCCAGCACTCAGGAGGTAGGGCAGGGGGATCTCTGAGCTTGAGGCCAGCCTGGCCTACAGAGAGAGTTCTGGAATTGTCAGGGCTACATGGAGTAGTCCTTGGTCTTGAAAACAACAACAAAAACCAATTTCAAATGGGTCTAAGAGATGGCTCAGTGGGTAAAGATGCTTGCTGACAAGCCTGACTATTAAGTTTGATCCCTGGGATACACATGGTGGAAGAATAGGAAGAACTTCCACAGGTTATCCTCTGATCCCCACATGTGTGTACTCTCACACATGAAAGAAGTGTAATAATAATTTTAAAAACATCTTAAAAACTTTCAAATGCACCAAGTGTTGCAAGGGCTAAAAAACACCATGGTATTGTATGTATTTATGTATGTTTAGTAGCATAAGTATTACCATATATTGACTATCAATGGATGTCTATTTAATAAAAGTATGGAAAAAGCACACAGGAATGAAGCTAGGCATGGGGGCACAGCCTCTAATACTAGCACTTGGGCGGTGGAGGTAGGAAGATCAGGAGTTCATGGTTATCCTCAGCTTAGTTTGAGGTTTGCCTGGGCTACCTAAGACCCTGTCTCAAACAAACAAAAAAGCGTTACATAGTGTTTGCCTCTGGTGACGGTGAGAGAGGGAAAAACAAACTAAGGGTAGATATGGGTGGGGAATATATCTCAGTCAGAAGGTACTTGCCTAATGTTGGTCAAGTCCTGCGTTTAAGACTTAATACCCCCCAAAAAACTTAAAACAAAAAGAAAGGTAGAAGAAAAGGAAGAGGAAGAGGAGGAGGAGAAGGAGGAGGAGGAGGAGGAGGAGGAGGAGGAGGAGGAGGAGGAGGAAGAAGAAGAAGAAGAAGAAGAAGAAGAAGGCGGGGACAAAATGTCGCTAGACAATATCAGGCAATGCGTTTCCATTCATATTTTGTATTTTTCATTGATTGGTTTATTTTGAAATACAAAATTTTAAAAGGGGCCAAGCATAATGGCACACACATTTAATCACAGTACTTGGCCGGCAGAAGCAGGTGGATCTTTGTGAGTTCAAGGCCAGCCTAATCCACATAGCAAATTCCAGGCCAGCCAGGGATACACAGTGAGAACCTGTTTTAACAAACAAACAACAACAATAAAAAACCCCAAACATCAAAAAAAAATCATAAAAAGAGAAAATTATTCAAAATCTTCTCATGAGCTAAGGATATTTATATAGAGGATCCAAATGTTCACACTTCCATTTCTTCCTATATTAAAACAATGCCTTGCAAAGTCGAGTGACAGAATATTGGAAGAAAAGCATGTGTGTGTGTATCTGAGTGTCGTCTGTGTGTGTACATATGTGTGTCTGTCTCTGTGTATGTGTGTGTGTGCGTGTCTGTCTGTCTGTGTGCATCCCTGTGTGCTTCTCTATGTGTGTCTGTTGAGATATGCTCTCTGTATGCAGCTTAGGTTGACCTCAAATTCACAGTCTTCTGCTTCAGCCTCCTGAGTGTTGGATTCCAGGTGTCACCCAGCGCAGCTGGCTTCATGCTCATATTTACACATGTGATCATTCTCAGCGTCACTGAAACAAAGAAGTCCATACTAGAGAAACCTTACAATGATGCACTTAAATAATCAGACTGGGGTCTCTAACTGACAGCATACACCCAATAAACTCAGGGGTAGCTTACCCATCTAAGGCCACACTCCTCTCTCTACCTGTGGGGCTAGAAAGGCTCCAAATACCCAGGTTGCAGTTGAAATCAGGGTACATCTTGAGATAGGGTTTCTTTGTGTAGACCAGACTGTCCTTGAACTTAGAGATCCACCTACCTCACCCCTGCCTCTCGAGTGCTGGGACTAAAGGCAATATATATATAAAATTTTGTTTGTGTGTGTGTGTGTTCCTGAGTGTGCGTATGCAGGAGCCCATGGAAGCCAGAAGAAAGCATTGGATCCTCTGGAACTGAAGTTACAGCTGGCAGCTATCATGTGGGTGTTGGGGATGGAACCCAGGTCCTCTGTAAGAGCAGTAGCTGCTCTTAAAGGCAAAGACATATCTCCAGCCCCCAGGGTGCGTTTTTTTATAAATCTCTTTCTTGGTGTCAGGCCAGGCTGGGAGGAATGAACCCATGGAAGAAACTGAAACTTAGGGCTGAACTGTTAATATAAGGGTGTGGGGGACTTTCCTGTGGGCAAATTCTCAGGAGAGCTGTAGCTGGATCGTTTGCTTGTTCTGTTATTTGTATTTTTGAGGAACCTCCACACTGTACTAGTTCCTGCTGCGATTCCACTACTGGATGCACTAGTTCACACCCCCACCAACAGTATATACAAGGGCTCATCCCTTTGTTTAAAAAGAAAAACTCATGATTTTTCTGGTATCTTATCACTTACCTATTGCCTCCTCCTGCTTTGGAAAATCAGAATGGCTGGTTCTGAGAGAGTGGGATGGGGGAGGGGGAGATGGGTGAGAGGATATGAATGGAAAGTGGAAGTAGAGGATATGAAGACTTGATGGAGAGGAAAGTGAGGCAGAAATAGGCTGGGGTGGGTAGCAATTGGCGATATTTAAATGGGGTCTTAGAAGAATGGAGTGGGAAGGAAGTGGGGCATGAAGCTTGCCGAAGACTGTGCATTCATTTACCTCTTGGGAGGCTCTTTGTGTGACAAACCTATAAAACATACCAGGAAGAAGAATTTACACATATATCTATGTATACACATCTACATGTGTGTGTGTGTGTGTTTGTATGAGTATGTGGTGTGTGTGTGTGTGTGTGTGTGTGTGTGTGTGTGTGTGTGTGAATGACAGGGTGTCGCTATGTAGCTCTGGCTGACCTGGAAATGATTGTGTAGACCAGGATGGCCTTGAGCTCACAGAGAGTAACCTGCCTCTGCCTACCGAGTGCTGAGATTAAAGGCATGTGCCACCTCGCCCACATCTTATCAGAATCATTCTCTTGCCTTCCCCCCCCCCCCCTCTTTCTCTCTCTCTCCCATGCATGGATATATAACTCTTCTTAACTCACCTTTCTGAGTGCATCTGTAGATAAAGTAGATGGAGACAAAGAGGAGAGAGATGCAGAGGCAGCTGAAGGTGGTAAGGATGATGTGTTTGCTGTTTGATGGTCGGGCGGGATTTCCTCCACCTCCTCCCACTCCATCTGTACATCGGAGACGGAAATGGCAGCTGTATCATGAGATATCCCTGAGAACACGTGTCGAAGGAGCTGGAGAGGGCTGGGCAGAGCCTCACACACGGGAAAAATTCCATGTGAGCATCTCACCCACAGCCATAAATTTGATCGTTTATTAAGAACGGAGTCACAGAATCAGTTTGCTTCCCCAAACAGTTTAGCAGAGCAGTTAAGAGGCTCCAGACACAGTGTGTGGTGGCACACTCTGAGAATCGCAGGACTCCAGTCAGAGGTGGGAGGATCTTGAGTTAGAGCCCAGCCTTGGTGATACAGTAAGTTTCAGGCTAGCCTCAAGTGCTTGTGAAATCCTGCCTGAAACTAAAAACAAAATAAGAGCCAGAAGCCAGAAAACCCAGTAATCAAACTGGTGGCACTGTCTTGGGTGGCTGTGGCACCTTTTGAACAAGGGGTCTAGCCCTGCTCAAGCAGGGCCATGGGGTGAGGGGAGTTCTGGTCCTTCGAGATATGAATAGTCAAGGCTCCTTGCTGGATATTTTGGTGTCCATTCTTTTAAATCTAAAGACATATTTATTTGATGTATAAGTGTTCTATTGTATGTACACCCAGAAAAGGACATCAGATACCACTATAGATGGTTTTGAACCACCATGTGGGTTCTGGGAATTGAACTTAGGACTTCTGAAAGAGAAGTCAGTGTTCTTAACCACTGAGCCGTATTTCCAGCTGTCATCCCCTTTTTTTTTTTTGAGACAGGGTCTCACTGTGTACCCCTTGCTGGGCTGGAGCTCACAGAGATACGCCTGCCTTCTGCGTGATGACTAAAAGCAGGCACCACCACAATATTGAGTACCCATGTTAGTAATTTATTCTCTCTCTCCTTCTATCACCTCCCTCTCACTATTTATTACTTAATAAACTCATTCATTCAAAGTAGAAAATATAGCTATCATAGATCATTCTCCAGAATGTACTTAATGAAAAGATGGGAAATTTTCATCTATCAATTTGTGGGACTCTGATGTACAGTGTGGGTGTAGAGGAATGTATTCAGTTTGTAATAATCATTACGCAATGTGCACCTTGAGTACAATCTTTGTCAATTAAGAGTTTTTTTTTTATTGAGAAAAGAAGAAAAAAAACATAAACAAAAAACAAGTTTCCACCTCCTCCCAGCCTCCCATTTCCCTCCCCCTCCTCCCACCCTTCTCCCCCTCCTCCCACACTTCTCCCCCTCCCCCCAAAGAGAAAACATTTCACTATCTAAAACACAGTGTCTTAGTTTAAGGGTTTTTTTTTTTTATGTTTTTCCAGACAATGTTTCTTTGTGTAGCCTTGTTTGTCCTGGAACTCACTTTGTAGACCAGACTGGCCTCAAACTCAGAGATCCACCTGCCTCTGCCTCTGAGTGTTGGGATTAAGGCTTGCACTACCACTGCCTAGCTTTAGTTTAGGGTTTTTATTGCTGTGAAGAGACACCATGACCATGGCAATTCTTGTAAGGGAAAACATTTAATTGAGGGGGCTCGTTTACAGTTTCAGAGGTTTAGTCCTTTATCATCATGAAGGGGAGCATGGTGACAGGCAAGCTGGAGCTGAGAATGTTACATCTTGCAGACAGCAGGAAGCTGACTGTCACACTGAAAGAAACTTGGGCAAAAGGGACCTCAAAGCCAGAGTTCACAGGGACAAACTTCCTCAAACAAGGCCGCACTTGCTACCAGTGCCACTTCTGTTGGAAGCCATTTTCCTTCAAAGCACTACATACAGTAAGTAACATCATTTTACATCCTTCTAATCCACATCCAAAAATCCCGAAACCCTTACAACATATAAATAAATGACTTTGTTCTCCCATTGCACTGCTGCCAGTGGAGTCTTGTTCTGTTTAACAAAATCCATGGTTAGTTTAAACACCTGTGATGGTTAGTTCTAATCGACGCTTTAACATGATCTAGAATGGCCTGTGAAGAGGGGATTGTGGTACTGTCTAGATCATGTTGGCCTGTGGGGATGGATTTGATTATATTTACAGGTAAGGAATGACACAGCCTAAAGTGGGTGGTGCCATTCCTTATGTTTGGGTCCTGTATTGTATCAGTGTAGAGAAAACGAGCTGAGCAGTAGGCTTGGGTGCATTCATTCTCTCTCTGCTCTTGACTGTGGAATTGTGAGTTCTTGGCTGTGAACATGACTAGCTGCCTCCAGTTCCTGCCTTGATTTCCTTGAAGGATGGGCTGAAACCTGGAGCTTTAGCAAACTCTTTCTTCCCTGAGCTGTTGTTTTGTTTCGGTCATGGATTTTATCCCAACAAGAGAAATGAAGCTAGGACAGGACCCAAGGTGTAGGTCCTCTCACCCCCTCCTCTTGGTCATGGATTTTATCCCAACAAGAGAAATGAAGCCAGGACAGGACCGAGGTGTAGGTCCTCTCACCCCCTCCTCTTGGTCATGGATTTTATCCCAACAAGAGAAATGAAGCCAGGACAGGACCTGAGGTGTAGGTCCTCTCACCCCCTCCTCTTGGTCATGGATTTTATCCCAACAAGAGAAATGAAGCTAGGACAGGACCCGAGGTGTAGGTCCTCTCACCCCCTCCTCTTGGTCATGGATTTTATCCCAACAAGAGAAATGAAGCCAGGACAGGACCGAGGTGTAGGTCCTCTCACCCCCTCCCCTTGTACTCTCCCTCGTTCTCTGTTCTCCTTTCCACTTCATTTCTCCATTACAGAAACACGCTTTCTGATACTGGCTTTTCCTGTTCTCTACCCACAAAGGCTCGTCTTCAGATGTCAGTGTGATTGGGTATGTCTCATCCCCTAGAACTGTGTTGAACAGCCGCCGCCACCACCTACCTTCTCCTAATATTCACATTCCTGTCAATGCCTCTGGCCTTGAGTGCAGATACTTAGGCCTTGCTTCTAACCAACAAATGTGCAAAAACAGTAGAGTGTTTGAGTGTCATCCCCATGACAGTATGCTAATATCTAAGAACCCCCCTTAAACCAGTGCAAAAGAGAAGATTTTTCCCCCAATCCAGCTTCCAGAAGAAAATGCAGCCCTGAAAACTTGCTTGCAGCCTTGCGAGACCCAAAGCAGAAAACTCAACGAAACCTATTTGCCTCCTGACCCCCTCAAACTGTAAGACAAATAAATGGATGTTTAATGGGGCTAAGGATGTATGTAGCTCAGTTGGTTGATTCATGCCTAACACGTGCAAAATCCTGGGTTTAATCCCCTGGTACCTTGTAAACTGGGTGAGGTGGTTCATGCCTGCATCTCAGTCCTTGGGAGTGAGAGGTGAAAGGATTAGAAGATCAAGGTTGTCCTTGACTACGTTAGGAGTTCAAGGCCAGCCTTGTCTACATTAGACCCTGTCTAATAAAATGGATGTTTTGAACTTCCAAATTTGTGGTTATTTGCTATACAGCTATAGACTACTAAGCATGATCACTCACTATCTATGATTTTCTTTTTAGGATTTCATTTCTGACTGTCCTCTTCCTGAGTATTGTGATCACAGATGCTCCAATCATGTGCTCACTGCCTTGAAATCAGTTACACATTATAACCCTAATGGATTTTAATTCACAGTCATTAGGACTCCGTGTACTCATATTTAGCTCTAAACCCCCAGTGATAAGTTACTGCTTCCAAGCTGTGACCTCTGGTTCATTGTGTATTCATCTTCTACTGATCTACTGACCTTACATTACATCAGATTTCCTACTAATTCACTCTTCCGAGGCATTCATCTCATATTACATCATCGAGACCTATTGGAAATCCCTGGCCAGAACCTCATCCCCTGCACTCAACTCCACATCTCCAGTCTCCTCTGAGGACTTGTATCTTTATTGCTTCCTGGAGTCTCCAGCCGAGACCCATTAGAAAAGAAGGAACATGTCCACAAAGGAACTGATCTGACCATTTGGGAAGAGGGTGAGTGGGAGGGGAACTTAGCGAGGGGCCAATAATTCCAAGCAATGATATACTTGAAGGAAAATGTCATTAAACCTATCACTTTGTATAAGAGTTGCATAATAATATAAATTTGACGGAAAAAGCAGAACAAGTCATGGTGGACATATATAATGCCAGCACTTAAGAGAGGAAGACAAGAGCATCAGGAGTTCAAGGCCATCCTTAACTATATAATGAGTTAAAGAACAGCATGGGCCAAGGCCAACCTTGTCATTGTCATTATTATAAATACAATCAATCACATCTATTTATTAATAATTATAACAATTATTTGAAAACTAAACAGATGACGTTATAAATATAAATAGTTAAATATACAAAGTATATACAATTATAAAACTATAATTATAGCTAATTATATTTATAATTATTATAACATTAATATTTTAAAACTCAAGAAGCAAGGCTGGGAGAATGACTTAGTGGGTAAAGGACCTAGTATTAGAGACCTGAGTTCAGATACCCAGAGCCCGTGTAAAACTGGATTGGTAAGTCTGGTAGTACCGGTTGTCCGGCACCCCCTCAGGGAAGTGGGAGGTGGAGACAGAAGGACCTCTGAAAGCTCTCAGGCCAGCTAGCACGGGGTACACAGCAGCAATGAAAAAGGGAGACTCTGCCTCAAACAAGGCGGGAGAAAGACCATCATCCAAGGCTGTCCTCTGATCTCCACATGTGTGCCATGGTACCCTTGCGCCCACATGTACACCCGTATCTCTCTCTCTCTCTCTCTCTCTCTCTCTCTCTCTCTCTCTCTCTCTCACACACACACACACACACACACACACACACACACCGAGTTTGAGGGTTGGCTCGATGGGTAAAGTTGTTGGCTGTTAAGTGCAATGACTTGAGTTTGATCCCCAGACCCACACAGTGGAAGGAGATAAGCAAGTGTCACAACTTGTCCCCTGACCTCCTCACACAGGCTGGGGCACGTATGTGTACACACATGCACACACAATAAATAAAAAAGTGTAATTTCAAAACGTATGAGGAGAGGGTCTGAGGCTGCTCGGCTCACCTGTGACCACCAGCTGTAGGTGCTGACTCCGTGCTGACCACCTGCGGGAGGCTGCTGTCCTGTAAGCACAGAAATAGCCCCCAGCATCTTCAGGCTGCACGTGAGTGAGGTGGAACTCAGCCTCCTTTGCCGCTGATCGTAGCTCCTGCTGGTACCCAGAGTTGTGCAACTTTCCCAGAGTAACTGTAACGTTCTGGAAATGAGTCCAGCATCGGAGAGTGACGTTACTCTTGCACCTGACCACAGAGCTGGGCCAGGCACTGATGGAAGGAATGGGAAGTTCCTCTGGAAAGAATTCAGAGTTAATTGACTCTCCATCACAGTAAACCTCTCTTAGAATTCTAAGGATTGAAGGTGTGACGGTTAATGTCAGTTATAATTTGATGAAGTCTTTAATCGCGCGGGAGACAGGTGTTTTGCCCATGCTTGTGAGAGGCTGTCTTGATTAGTCTGACATGGAAAGACCCATCCACTACGGGTGGCACCATTCCTTAGATGGTGGTCCTGCATTGTATAAAATGGAGAGGGCCAGCAGGAGGGCTCAGCTGCTAAAAGTCTCACTGCCAAGCCTGAGAACCTGAGTTTGGTTCCTGAGACCCACACTGGTAAAAGGAGAAAACTGACCTCCATATACATGCTGTGACATGTGCATGTCCCACAAACCTATATACATAAGTAAATGCAAGAATTCTTTTAAAAGGAGAAAGTGAACTGAGCATAAGTGTTCATTGCTCTCTTGTTCTTAAGTATCATTCCTTAAGGCTGGAGAGACGGCCTGAGACCAAGCATCCCAGGGGACCCATGTTAGGTGTCTCTCAACCAGCTGTGACTCTAGCTAGCTCCAGAGCGTCTGACATCCCTGACTTCCGAAGGCACGGAATTCATGTACACAAACACACATTCACATGATTAAAATATTTTGCTTTCTAAGTTTAGGACTGGAGAGATGGGTCATGTTTAAGAGCACTAGCTGTTCTTGCAGAGGACCCAGGCTGGATTTCAGAGCATACACAACAGTTCAGTTGCCTCTAACTCCAGTTCCCGGGGATCCAGTGACCTCTTCTGGCTTCCCTGGGTACTGCACACAATGGTACATTCACACAAATGCGTGAAAACTCGCATATACATAAAATATTCTTTAAAAAGTTTTAAAATAAAATTTTATTTTGAGTGTGTGTGTGTGTGTGTGTGTGTGAGAGTGTGTGTGTGAAGTGTGTATGTGGATGTCAGAGGACAACTTCTGGGAGTTGATTTTCTTCCTCTACTATGTGGGCTTCCACGTTGTCAATCTTGGCAGCACCTGCCTTTATTTACTGAGCCGTCTTATCCCGCCCACTCTTTTCTTCTCGAATATGGATGCAATAACCAGTTGCCTCAAGCTCCGGTTGCTGTGACCTCCCCACCAGTAGGGTCTGCAACCTCAAACAGTAAGACAAACAGGCCATTTCTCCCTTAAGTTGCTTTATCAGGATTTGTCACAGCAACAGGAAAAGTAGCTACTGTAGGGCAAAAAGCCCAAGCTCACTTTGGGGTTTCAGAAACCCACCAATCTCTGAGCTCAAAAACCAACCAATCCTTGATCTCGGAAACCACCAATTCCTGAACTTGGGGGCCAACCAACCCTGAGTTGGGAAAACCACCAATTCCTGATCTCGCCCTAAGCTCAGGACTTGAAACCCCATGGATCCCCACCCTGAAAAATGCTACCCCCTCTAAGAAACCCTACATAGAATGCCTGCCTGCTGATTAGTTCTTCACTGCTTCTCATCCTGGCAGAGGCGATCACTCTCGTGTGTTTGTCCCAGTAAATCTCTTGTGTGGGGTTTGTTGTGTGGGGTGACTTTGGGGTATTCCCTGACTCCTGACTGCCGGGATACTTTTATCTTCAGTGGTGTAGCACTGACATTGGGGAAACCATTCTCCTCAGATCTGGAACACCTGCAGCTACTACACAGGGAGAGGGTCACGGAGAGTGGAGCAGGGAACACATAGAACGTGTGGAAACTCACCGTTCTCTTCCTCATCTCCATAGCACAGGCACAGCCCTGAAAGAAGAGAAACCTCGGTGAGAGAGAGACTGTGTCCTCTGACTTGAAACACTACCTCCCGGCTGAGGAGGAGTATATAAAAAAAGTGGGAGTAGATGAAATACACAAGGCTCAGGGAGTGAAGGAAACCTGCAAGGCTCGTGAAGCTTTCCCAGCTCAGGATATTCACAATGGCCCCCCGTACAGGGTATAAAGGCAGTCACCATAGCTGGGGAGAAAAGGCTTTCCAGTGTGCACAAGCTGTGGGCAGTTCCAGGGGTGCTGCTTTTATCAGTTGTGACTTATCCTGGGGCACGCTTTTTTCCTGATGTGACTGACTGTGTAAGCCCAGCTCCTATAGTAATCCCTTATACGCCTGGCACAACTCACTGGTTTACCAAGATAGACTTGGGTAGAATCGAGGTAGGCAAGTGTAGGGCTAACTGAGTAACCTAGGATGCCACTTGGCTAGAGCAATATACACACTGTCTTCCTTAGAATGCACATATCAACCTGGGACCCCCTGCTTCATGCATATACCAGGGTCCAAACAATGCATTATGTCATTCCACCCTAAGAACTGTTGGGAGGGGGGTTCTGAAACTAAATGAAATGGCTCAATACAGGTTGAAGAAGTTTGGGGTGCTAAGTGCTAAGTCAAAAATATATCCTTTGAACAAACATTTAGGGGAAATTGCTCTTTACTGTATTATACCTATGCATGATTATGACCAGATGCATCTTAGGTAAAGATATGTGCAACAAAGGCTTACATATCTAAGCCTATCAATCAAATCCAAAAGGCTCCTGCATCCTGCCTCTAGCAATCAGTCCCTCCTCCTAGACTCACGAAAGGAAGCCCCAGACAGTGACCAAGGACTCTTGAGCCCTCTAGGCTGGATAGACTGGTATGATTTTTGTAGTCCATCTGACCTGTGATTTTTCTTTGATTCTGAATAAAACCCCTTGCTATTTTACCATTTGTGTATGTTTTCAGTTATTTGAAGAAACACATACACACACACAAACTTGAAGACACCTGGTTAAGTCTGAGACCATGAGACAACCAGTACCAGAATCATTTCTTCGGTCGTCAGTGTCCTATCTGGAGAGATACACATTTGTTTGAGTTCTAATCTGTTCTACTTTCATTCTGTTGCTGTGATAAAAACACTGATCCAAAGCAACCTGGGGAGGAGAGGGTTTATTTAGTTTCCACATCAAGGCAACAACCAATTATTGAGGAAAATCAGGGCAGGAACTGGGAGGCAGAAACCATGGAAGGACTGATTGTTGGTTCACTTACCCGTCTCATATATAGCTGACGCTTTTATACAGCCCAGGCCCACCTGTCTAGCGATGGTGCCACCAACAGTGGGCTATGTAGGTTGAGTGTTTTTGGGGAATGCTGACTCCAAAATAAATGCACAGAGACTTAATATTAATTACAAATGCTTGGCCAATAGCTCAGGTTTGTTACTAGCTAACTCTTACAACTTAAATTAACCCACTTCTACTAATCTACATTCTGTCACGTGTCATTACCTCTCTTTCACCTTGGACTCTCTTTCTGCTGTTTCCTCTCTGTGTCTGGCTGGCAACTCTTCCGACTCTGTCTTTCTTCCCAGTGTCGTTAGTCTGGTATTCCCACCTGATGGTAGCCTGTCCAACTACTGGCCAGTCAGCTTCTTTATTAATCCAATTATGGCAACATATATTCACACAGTTTAAAGTAATATTCCACAGGGATATTTATGCAGAAGGCTGGGCACTCCTGCATAAATTAGTGACCAAGAAATTAAGACAATCCCCCATAGACATGCCCAGTTTGATCTAGGCAATTCCTTAGTGGAGTCTTTCCTCTCAGATGATCCTACGCCATTTCTAGGGTGTGTCAATTGACAATTAGAGCTAACTAGGAGAGAGCTTGAGGGTGGGCAGAGGGGGTGGTAGCCATTAGAATGGCCATGACTGACTGACTGTTAAGTTTCTTCTTCTTCTTCTTCTTCTTCTTCTTCTTCTTCTTCTTCTTCTTCTTCTTCTTCATCATCATCATCATCATCATAATAATATTATCATCATCATCATTTTTTTAGACAAAGTTTCTCACATAGCAGCTCTGGCAGTCCTGGAACTTTATTTTTAGGCCAAGTTGTCCTCAAACTCACAGAGATCTACCTGCCTCTGTCTCCAGAGTGCTGGGATTAAAGGTGTGAACCACCACTGCCAGGAGGTAAATGTCTTCTTAATTCTTGCTTTTAAATTCAGGATCAAGTGCTATGGAATAATCTTTCTGTACACTGTGAAATGTGTTGTTCTCATTGTTAATAAAAAGCTGATTGGCCAATAGGTAGGCAGGATTTTTGGAGAAGACAGAATGCTGGGAAGGAGGATGGAGTCTGAGGAGTCTTGAGGAGACTCCATGAGATGCAAACTGAGCAGGATGGAAAGTGCGTACATGAGGTAAATGAGCCTTGGGGCAGCATATAGATGAATGGAAATGGGTTGATTTAAGTTATAAGAGCTAGTTGAAAATAAGCCTAAGCTATTGGCTGAGCATTTATAATTAATATTAAGTCTCTGTGTGGTTATTTGGGAGTCAACTGGTGGGACAGAACTGACTGCCCCGACACAAAGAGACTGTCTACAGCTGGGATCTAGCTCAATTGGCAGAGTGTTTGCCTGGCATGCATAGAACAGTGGCTTCTATCTCTATCTCCATGTAGAGTGGGCATTAATTTACTTTCCTGTAGTTTTTGCCCTTGGAGACAGAGGCAGGAGGATCACTTGGGAGGTGGAGGAAGGAGAACAGAATGAAAAACATACTAACTAAAAGTGAGGGACCAAGAATTACACATTGTGTCGTTCTGTTCCATACCTTATCCAGAATATGCAAATCCAGAGAGACAGAAAGCTTATTAGTAGATGCCAGGAGCAGGAGGTGTGGGGAGCTCAATGAGCATAGTGTCTCTGTGGGGGTGGTGACAGTGTCTTGGAACTAGATAGAGGTGGTAGCTGCACAATACTGTGAATATACCAACTGTCCCTGCTGTGTAGACTTTCAAGTCATTGGTTTTATGTTCTGTGACTTTTACCTCAGTAACTGTTTAAAAATCAATGTGCCTTGGGTAATTTTCCCTCTTTCATGGAGATTTATATGAAGCCACAGCAGCCAGCCGCACAGGATCAAGCCGTTGCATACCTTTAATTCTAGCACTTGGGAGAGAGACTGGCGGGTCTCTGAGTTTGAGATCAGCCTGGTCTACAGAGGGAGTTCTTGGGATAGCCAGGGCCACTCAGAGAAACCCTGTTTGGGGGCTGGGGAGAGGGGATTCCAGCATGGAGTGGTGGGGGCTCTGAGGTTCCACCCTTAGTTAATTGCTGTTGAGGGAAGGAGAGCCACTTTGCTTTAGGGGTGTAACCACAGGTAGGTCGCCTGTGTCCCATTGGATGACCTCATACCTATAGGCATATGGTCAACACTAATTGAAATCAATGAGGTAAGGAAGGAAGGAAGGAAGGAAGGAAGGAAGGGAGGGAGGAAAGAAAGAAGGAAGAACAAAAGGAAGGAAAGAAGTAATGAAAAAGAAAGAAAGAAGGAAGGAAAAAAGGAAGGAAGATTTGGGAGGGAGATGTTCTTGGAAATCCTGGAGGGAGTTAAAGAAGAGAGTGGGGATAAATGATTACAATGTATAGTATATGTGTATAAATTTTTCAAAGGATAAATATTCATATAAAATATATATGGGGTGGAGAGATACAGGTGTTAAGACCACCGACTTCCCTTCCAGAGGACCAGGTTTCTATTCCCAGCACCCACATGGTGGCTCCCGTCTGTAACTCCAGTTCATCTGCTCCAACAAGGCCACGTCTCTTAATCCTTCCCAAATATTCTCACCAAGTAGAGACCAAGTATTTCCAATGTATGAGCCTGTGTGGTTATTCTCCTTCAAGCCACCACAGTGAACAAGCTTTCAAAGCTGTAGAACCATAGCTGCCCAGGGCCCTGCTTTCAGCCCCTCAACCCATGCAGTAGCATGCCAACAGAGCAAAGGAAAAATGGCCTGGCGGCATCAGGCTTGGCCCAGATGGCTCCAGGGGCCAGACCCACAGTTGCCATCAGTGATGTTCCTCCTGTTGCTGCTGTTCGTCAGCTGTGGCTTTCTCCCACTTGTGGAGGGCTCTTGATACTGAAACCCATGCAAACATTTGTATTCACTTTGTTTTTTATTTAGCGACTTACTAAGTGTGTCTATGCCATGTGTGCGCTCTTGTGAGAGCTCATGAGGGCATAGGCACCATGGCGTGTGTGTGGAGATCAGCTTGAGAGCTCATGAGGGCATAGGTACCATGGCATGTGTGGAGATCATAGGTACCATGACATGTGTGTGGAGATCATAGGCACCATGGCGTGTGTGTGGAGATCATAGGTACCATGACATGTGTGTGGAGATCATAGGTACCATGACATGTGTGTGGAGATCATAGGTACCACGGCATGTGTGTGGAGATCATAGGTACCATGGCGTGTGTGGAGATCATAGGTACCACGGCATGTGTGTGGAGATCAGCTTGAAGGAGTTGATTCTCCTCCGCTGTGGCATGGACATCCAATGATTAAACTCTAGTCAGTGAAGGGCGCCAATGGCCCAAACATGGCAAACAAGAGAGGTCCCCTGTTCTTCCCCCTTCTTTTGTGTCCCCTATTTGGCCATTTTCTTATCCCCAAAACGGACTGTCAATTCTACTTTTTTTTTCTCCTTAAAACTCACTCATGCAGAGCCGCTTGCTGCTGTTTCTGTCTGATTAAGATTCAGCCACGCTGTTTCTGTGTCTTGCTTAATATGAGATCTCTTTGTGTTAGAAATTGGTGTTTGAGTGTGGTCTGTGCCTAATGGGGGTTCAGAAGGGAGCACTCTATGGTGGTGCAAGCCTTTTATCCCAGTACTCAGGAGGTAGAGGCAGGTGGACCTCTGTAGGTTCCTGGCCAGCTCTGGCTACCTAGTGAAACCCTGTGTGGTAGTTTGAATGAAAATGGCCCCTAGAGGTTCATAGGGAGTGGAATTATTTGAAAGAATTAGGACATTTGTCTTTGTTGGAGTAAGTGGGTCTTGTTGAAAGAAGTATTTCCATGGATATAGGCTTTGAGGTTTCAAATGCTCAAGCCAGGCCCAGTTCCGCCCCCCCCCCCCTCGCCTCCTCTCTCTGTTGCCTGCCACTTCAGACGTAGAACTCTCAGTTACCTCCACAGCATGATGGTTTGCTGCCATGCTTCCTGCCAAGAGGATAATGAACTAAATCTCTGAACCTGTAAACCAGCCCCAACTAAATGTTTTCCTTTATAAGAGTTGCCATGGTCACAGTGTCTCTTCATAGCAATATAAACCCTGACTAAGGCCCCAGCCTTTAAATACATTTAAAAAATGTCAAACAATAGCAACAATAAATGGAGCCCCCAAGCACATTGCCAACTGTTACCAGAAGCTACAAAGAGAGGCCTGGAATAAGATCTCCCTTCTCTCCTTCCAAAGGAACCAGTGTTGTCTACACCTTGATTTCCATAACTCACGTAATCAAGAAATTTATTTTCCATTGTTCTAAACCAACAGTTGGTGACACTTAGGTACAGCTGCCCCAATAAAGCAGCTCGGGCTGTATCAGGACATTTCCAAGAGGAGCTGCCAACCTGGTCTGTGGCTGGAGACTCTCTCTAAAGAGCATACACAGAAAGAAGCACTGACCGGGAGGGAATACTGTGAGCAGTAAAATAGGAAGGAACGGGGCAGATGTGGCCTTCTGATTGCCATGCCCACACATCTTGACCCTACTCTTGCACCAGGGAGGAACAAGGGGCCTCTTAAATGGGAGCTGCTGTATGATGCAACCCAGCCAGCAGCCCCCTCTTCCTCTTCATGTACCGAGATATCTACATGTGGGTAGTTCAAACCTATGTTGTTAAAATCAGCCCCAGGATGGGGATGGTTGGAAAAAATCTGCATCTTACCCACAGCTCTGCATTCGGCAGTTCCTGCACCTCAACCCCTTTCTAATCTGGTGGCATGACCAGGCAACGTTCTGGGTGCCCGAAAGGAGATGCAGAGACCCTTATGGAGCTTGAACTTCTTGCAGTAATCAGTGTCTTTAGGTGTGGCACTGATACAGATGTCCTTGAGACCCCCCCATACCAAGTCTCTCACACCCACACATAGACACCCTCATTACTGCATTTCCATAGTCACCACCTTGACCCTGCTGTGAGCTTTTCTCATCCAAGCAAGCACTTGTCATAGCCCTGGAGACTCACCCAGGCAAAGCAGGTATATGAAATCTATGTCCATAGCTCCCCTTCTCCCTAAGCCAAGGTCCGGTCTTCAGTTCTCAGGAAGGATTGGCAGGGCAGGAGGAGACCACAGTTCTCTCCTGGCCCCACTTTGTCCCTGGAACCTGCAGGCTGAAGCTTTGCCCTGACGCTTGGGTTGCTTTCATAGTTGTTTGCACAGTTTCCTTCCTGAACAGACACAGGAAGCAAGAAGCCTTGGATGATGACATCTCTGTCAGCCTGGGTGCCATGCAGCTCTGCCCACCCTGGGACCTGCCCTTCTCAACTGAAATCTTACCTAAGATGCTTTCCATTTTAATTTGCTCATTTTTTGACAATGTAATACTTGCATATAGTGTCCTCTGTTCATATTCATCCCCTTCCTACTCCTGCCAGCCCCCTCCTTTCAAACTAGGCCCCTCCTATCTTTATACCCTTCCCACCATCCTACCTGTCTGCCCCCCCACTTTTTTTTTAGTTTTACACTTTGGTTATCATTTTTCTCTGGTTATTTAGTCTAATTATTCTGTAACTATAATATCTTTAGGCAAAATTTTTAAAATATTTATTTATTTATTATGTATGTATTCAATATTCTTTCTGTGGGTATGCCTGAAGGCCAGACGAGGGCAGCAGACCTCATTACAGATGGTTGTGAGCCACCATGTGGGTTGCTGGGAATTGAACTCAGGACCTTTGGAAGAGCAGGCAATGCTCTTAACCGCTGAGCCATCTCTCCAGCCCCCTCGGCAAATTATTTTATGTCCTTCTGAAGTTATTCTTTCTTTGAAAATTTCATGAATGAATACAGTGTATCTCGCCTATACCTTCTCAAGTCTCCCCAGCACCTTCATCAATCTCCCTCTTAATCTCATGTCTTCCTTTCAAAATCATTTGTTTTCAGGGCTGGGCAGATGGATCGGCGGCTAAGAGAACATGCCTGTCTTCCAGAGCACCTGAGTTTGAGTCCCAGCACCCAAGTCAGGTGGCTCACAACTGCCTGTACCTCCAGCTGCAGGGAGAACAGACACATCTGCCCTCGAGCGCCTGCTCACACACAGACACACATACATACATAAAATTAAAAAGTATAAATAAAATGTTATTTATTTTAGGTTTACATACAAAATGATGCATTTCATAGACAATTTCGTGCATATATATCATTTATTTATTTATTTATTTATTTATTTATTTATTTATTTAACGTATATGAGTGCTCTATGCTTTTAGAGCAGAAGAGGGCATCAGATCCCACTATAGATGGTTGTGAGCCACAGTGTAGTTCCAGGGAATTGAACTCAGGACCTCTAGAAGAGCAGCCAGTGCTCTTAACCGCTGAGCCATCTCTCTGACCCTGCGGCTTTTGTTCTTCTTCATCCCTCTCCTCTGTCTCAGCCCTCTCCCATCTTCTCCAGTCTTCTACCCTAGCCAATAGTCCTCCCTTTGCTTTCACAGAAACAACCCAGTCACATTAAGTAAAATATGCCAGGCCCACCAAGCCAGTGCCACATTCATTCTTTCATGCATAGGATCAAGGAAGAAAAAATGTCAAGAATGAGGGACAGTTACTGATGTCATATTCCTTACCTTCCTTATTGCTGTGAGAAAATACCTGACAGAACCAACTCAAGGGAGACATTGTTTTGTGTAGGGGGAGCATTTGTTGGAAGCTTTTCTCATCGCTCAGGGAGCTTGGAGGTGGAACAAGAAGCAGGCTGTTGTAAATTTCATTTCCCTTAAGGCTATGATAAAACATCCCAACAAAGACCAGGCCTGGTGGTGCACACCTTTATCCCTAGCACACCCTAGGTGGAAGCAGGTGGATCTACAGTTTAAGGAGAATTTAGTCTACAAAGTAAGTTCCAGCACAGCCAGGGCTATATGGTGAGACTCAATTTCAAAACAGAAATGAAACAACCCAAATGCAATTTGATAGGCTTTATTTGACTCACAATTCCAGGTCAAAGTCCAGCATTAAAGGGACATTAAGGCAACAGAAACCTGAAGCAGCTAGTCATATTGCTTCCATGGTCAAGAGCAGTAAGTAATGAATTAATGCATATATGTTAATACCCATCTCTTTCGCTCTTGGAAAATTGGGTGACCCACACTGACGAATATCTCGAATATCACCATAGAACCTTCATCCGGTGATGGATGGAGATAGAGACCCACATCAGAGGACTGGACTGAGCTCCCAAGGTCCAGTTGAAGAGCAGAAGGAGGGAGAAGACGAGCAAGGAAGTCAGGACCGCGAAGGGCTGGTCCACCCACTGAGACAGTGTGCCTGTTCTAATGGGAGCTCACCAAATCCAGCTGGACTGGGACTGAATGAGCATGTGACGAAACTGGACTCTCTGAATGTGGCTGACAATAGGGGCTGACTGAGAAGTCATTGATAATGGCACTGGGACTTGTTTCTACTGTATGTACAGGCTTTTTGGGACTCTAGTCTATTTGGATGCACACCTTCCTAAGCCTGGATGGAGGGGAGAGGGCCTTGGACTTCTCACAGGGCAGGGTATCCTGCCCTCTCTTAAGACTGGACGGGAAGGGAGGAGAGTGAGTGGGGGAGCGAGAGGGGAATGGGAAGAGGGGAGGAAGTGGAAATTTTTGAATGGAAAAATAAAAATAAAAATGGGTGACCCAAGAAATGGTGCCATCCAAAGTCAGAGCAGGTCTTCCCACCATAATTAAACCCAATTAAGAAAATCCCCACAGTCATGACCACAGGCCAATTAATGTAGACAGTTCCTCATTAAGATGTCCCAGGCGATTTAGATTGTGTCAGGTTGACAATCAAAACCAACCATCATACAACTATAAACCTCAAGGTCTACCGTCTGTGACCCACTTACACAGCCATGTTGTCTGGGCACATGAGCCCGTGGGGTTATGTTTCACATTCAAACCATTAAAGATGTGGAAGGGGAGCAGAGTAAGGAAGATTGGGGATGAGAAAGAGTAACAGAGGGATGAATATGACCAAAGTTCATTACCTGCCTGAACCGAAGAGTCATAACAACACTTTACTACAAACTACTACTTGCCATGGATAATTTTAAAAAGAACAGATAAAGTATTCACTAAGAATATATTTGGGGACTAGAGCAGTGGTTCAACAATTAGGGGCACTTACTACTGCTAGGAAGGACCTTGTTCCATTTTCCAGCACTCACGTGCTGGCTTACAACCATCAAAACACATGAAAATTAATAAATCTTTTAAAAAGAATATATATGTAGGAAACCTGTAATAAATATGATGTGTATCAAGGTAAATATATAACATATATTCTAGATAACCAACAGAAGACACTTAACATGTATATTCTTGTTGTTTTGTTTTTTGAGACAGGGTTTCTATGTATAGCTCTGGATGTTCTAGAATCAGTCTGTAGATCAGGTTGACCTCGAACTCAGAGATCTGCCTGTCTCTGCTTCCAAGTGCCAAGATTAAAGGCATGGCAACATGTATGTTCTTAAGAAAATGCAAACTGGGGCTGTGTATGGTGACAAATCCCATTTAATCTCAGCATTGGGAAGAAGAATTAGATGGATGTCTGTGAGTTCAAGGCCAGCCTGGTCTAGGACAGTTATGGCTACATAGTAGAAACATCCTGTCTTGGAAACACCAAAAGGAAAAAAAGTGTTAGAAAGAAAGAAAGGAAGAAAATACACACACACACACACACACACACACACACGTACACGCGTTTATTTCTATATAAATACTAATGTGTCAGGTAAACAACTGTATGCTGTGGAATATTCCTTTTCACTGTGTGAAGATGTGTCACTGTGATTGGTTTGGTAAAGAGCTCAATGGCCAACAGCTAGGCGGGAAGAGGTTAGGCAGGACTTCTGGGAACAGAGAGGTCTCAGGGAAAGAGTAAGGGGGGTCTTCAGTCAGATGTGAAGGAAACAGGATGGGCAGTACAGAGCAAAGGTAACCAAGCCAAGTAAAAGAACACAGATTAAAAAATATTGGTTAATTTAGTTATAAGAACTTGCTAGGAACAAGCCTAAGCTAAGGGCCAAGCTTTCATAATTAATAAGTCTCTGTGTGGTTACTTGGGGGCTGGCAGGTGGAACAGAGAAAGACTCATTACATCTGTAATCAAGTATGGCCTCTATTCTATGTGAAGAGTCAGAATGAGGCAGCCATCATTCTGTCCTGGGGTGATTCCCACAAAAGCTGCCATCACGGTTGCACAGAAATTCACAGGGATAATTTTGTCCCATTTCACCAAGGATTCATTATTTCTCTGGGGCATTGTGGGGCCTGTGGGTAAAGAAAGTCAAAGGTTAATTGAAGGGAAGACAACCGCTAAATTTGGGAGATTTTCACCCACACCCATTTCCCACCCTTCCCATCTGGAGATGTTCAAATGTCCTTCTTAAATGTTTCATTTGCAGGGAGGGTGTTGAGACAGAGTCTCATGGTCAAGCTGTCCTCAAACTTGCTATGTAGCCAAGGATGACTTTAAACTCCTGACTCCCAAATGCTGGGATTACAAGTGTACACCATAAACTATAAACTGTTTATGCAGAGCTGAGTACCAAGTACTGGACTTCATAACTGACATCTCTAACTCCAGCTCCAGGGAATCCATGGTCCTCTTCTCACCTCCTTGGGCACTTCATGAAAATGATGCACAGATAAAAATGCAGGCAAACCTCCATAAACATAAAATAACTTCTAAAGAATAAAGGACGGGCAAGTGCTCCATCCACTGAGCTATACCCCCGGACTACTTTTTTCATTGTTTGATATTTATCACTTTATTTTATGTGTATGAGTTTTTGCCTGCATGTATACTATGTGCACCATTTGTGTGCCAAGTGCTTTCAGAGTCAGAAGAGAACACTGGATACTCTGGAACAAAACTCTGTCCACGGTAAGAGCAACAAGTGCTCTTAACATCTGAGTCATCTCTGTAGCCCCTTCTTATTATCCCTACCCTTTGGTGAAAGGAATTTTCCTGTGTGCCTGTGTGGAGAATCCTGAGACACCACTGTGGGGGACCTGTCTTTTAGATGAACCTATATTGATTTAGGGTAGGGCATAGTTACTATAAGTAACATGGCTGAATTGGATAATTAAAAATTGCCACAAATGTAGGTCCAGATTGGTGGGCAGATTCGATAGCTGCTTTGTGGAGGCCATTTCATGACTGGTGAAACTTCTTATTCAGCACATAATTGATTACTTACTTTTTTCCTAGGGTGATTAGAGTATAATTGATACATGAAAATTAAATATGTTGGGGCTGGAAGGATGGCTCAGTGGTTAAAAGTACTGGGTGTTCTTGCTTGATCTTGGTTCAATTTCCAGCACCCATATGGTTGCTCACAACCATTTGTGCTTTGGAACTTCAGTTCCAAGGATTTCAATACCCTCTTATGGCCTCTTCAGGCATCAGACATGCACATGGTACAGACATACATCTGCTACACAGACATACATTCAGGCAAAACACACATACACTTACTTTTTATAATTAAATATGCCAATATATTGCTTGTACATAATAAATACAATTCAACTTGTATCTGTCAATTATACCTCTATCAACCCGGGATGAAGAAAACCCTCATAATAACACAAGAGACCATTAAAAAAAAAGGAATGTTCAATTATTTTACCAGAGTCTATTTGGAGACAGCCTCTGGCTATGCCAGGCTTCAATCAGGAAGCCTCCCATTATTAGCACAATTACAGCTGCCAGTGCAAGACGAATGAGGTTACCCATGACATAGCCTTCTGTCAAGGAGTCTGGGGGTGTGTAGCCTTCTGTCATGGTATCTGGTGACTCTGAAAGGGAGAAGATGATCATGACTGGCCACAGAGGGCATCCTGCCTTCACAGACAGATTGAACAAATCTGACTCCCATATGTCCACTTGCATAATGGACTCTGTTCTCTAAAGACTTAACTCTAAATGGGTTTTAAAATTTAACTTGAAATGGGTATTCCTTTACTTTCTTTTCCTTGTGTTTACCTTAGCTTAATGTGGGGATGCTCCTCTCTATGCTGTGAATATGTTTTATTGCCACCAGTTAATAAAGAAGCTGCTTTGGCTTGTGGCAGAGCAGAATATAGCTAGACAGGAAATACAAACAGAGATAGTGGGAGAAAGAAGGCAGACTCAGAGGAGATGCTAGCAGCTGCCGGGGAAGCAAGATGTGAGATAGAAAGCGACGAGCCTGATGATAAAACATAGACTAATGAAAATGTGTTAATTTAAGTTGTAAGAGCTAGTTAACAATAAGCCTGAGCTAATAGGCCAAACAATTATAATTAATATTAAGCCTCAGAGTGGTTCTTAGGGAAATGGTGGGCAAGACAGCAACCTCCAGTTACATTGGCTCTTTTCCTTTTTTGGCTTTATCTTATTTCTACCTCTGCTCTCTTCCATTTCTCTATTTTCCTTAATGTATTAGGGGTTAATTGTTGATACAATGCATAGATCAAAGGAGAGACACATAGATCTACAGAACACAGAAATCAGTGGCAGGCCAGCAAGCCTCCTTGGACCACAAAATGCCATATAGGCTGTGAGTTTCAGAAAATTTGAACCTAGCAGAGGAAAGGCTGTTTCACTGTTCATCTCC
Organism: Microtus oregoni; assembly: GCF_018167655.1. Lineage (NCBI taxonomy): Eukaryota > Metazoa > Chordata > Mammalia > Rodentia > Cricetidae > Microtus > Microtus oregoni. The sequence goes on from NW_024543065.1 coordinate 40,637,447, forward strand.
CCTTCATTTAAGAGGAGCTATTGAATGGTAAGGAGTGAGGGAAATGGCTAAGTGGGCAAAGTGCCTGAACCCCAGAACCCACATAAAGCTGGATACAGTAGTGCATATCAAAACCATATACTGTAGTGAGATAGCAGGAGAACCTACAGAAGTTTGAGGGCCAGCTAGCCTGGTATCTGCAGCAGTGAACTTGCAAGTAACCCTGTCTCGCCCAGGGAAAAAGGCAAAGAGACTGAAAGGGACCATTGCTGTCTTGTGACATCCACACATGCATCTTGGCATGTGAGTGCACTTAAACACATGAACACACACACACACACACACACACACACACACACAGAGAGAGAGAGAGAGAGAGAGAGAGAGAGAGAGAGAGAGAGAGAGCAAAAGCAGAAGGAGAAGGAGAAGGAGAAGGAGAAAGAGAGGAGGATAAAGAAAAAGAGGAGGAGGAGCTGATGTGATGCTGGGCGTTGATCTGTTTTTAAAGATACCACACAAGAATGAGTTCATCCCAAAGAGTGCAGCTTCATAACTAAACACACCAGTAGCAAGCTCACCTGCAGGCAAAACCCACAGGGAGAGGCAGGCAACTTCACCACCATATAAGCGTCACTCTTCACCTATCATTACCGACTACACAGACCTTCACACCTAGCAGTGATCACTCTCTGTTGGAGATTGCAAAGGCAAACGGAGGATTTACAAACAAGGTGTGTAGCATTTAAGGGAACAACACCATGACAGAAAACTTTGGATAGTGTTGAAAACTTCAAACAGTAATGGAACTACATCAGGGAGAAAACCCACTTATAAACGTTTGATTATATCTACAGGAATAAGTGTAGGAGGTCAAATATCTTTACAGTGAAATGTCAACTCACTGAAGAAACTGAAGAAGATGCTAGAACATGGAATGACCTCCTATGCTCATGGATTTTCAGAATTAATATTGTAAAAGGATTCTATTACCAAAAGCAATCCACAGATGCAATCTTTATCAAAATCTCAACAATATTCTTTACAGTACTAGAAGAAGCAATGCTGAAATACATATGGAAGCACATAAGACATCAAATAGCAAAAATATTTTTTAGCAGAAAAGCCATGTTGAGAGCATCATGATACTCTATCTATCATCTATCTATCTATCTATCTATCTATCTATCTATCTATCTATGTGATAGGAACAACAGCAAACCCACAAAAGCAGAATGGCACTAGTGTAAAACCAGACATGTAGATCAGTCAAATAGAATGGATGACCAGGAATCAGCTCATGTGGTGTGATTCACCTAATTCTGATGATGTAGTAAAAAACATACACTGAAGCCAGGCATGGTGGTGCACACTTTTAATTCCAGCACTCTGGGACTAGGCAGATCTCCATGGGTTTCATGGCAGCCTGGGCTACAAAGTGAGCAAGTCCTTGTCTCAAAAACAATAAAAACAAATTGCAGAATATATCCTCTTTAACAAATAATGCGAGAATACTGATGTCTAGTTGTTGAAGAATGAAAGCACATCTCTCACCCTGCACAAAAGTCAATTCTAAATAGACCAAAGACCTTAGATCAGAACCTTCGACAGTACTAGAGGGAAAGCACTGGAGATATAGACATAGACAAGGACTTGCCGAAATAACACTTTGATAGCATGGGAAGCAATCCAGAGAGCTAACAAAGGGGACTGCATGAAATTAAAAGACTCTGTATGACAAAGGAAACACTCTACAGTGGGGGCTGACTGAGAAGCCATCAATAATAGCACTGGGACCTGTTTCTACTGCATGTGCTGGCTTTTTGGCACCCTAGTCTATTGGAATGCACACCTTCCTAGGCCTGGATGGAGGAGGGAGGGCCTTGGACTTCTCACAGGGCAGGGGGAGGGAGGAGGGCAAGTGGGGGAGCAGGAGGGGATTGGGAGGAGGGGAGGAAGTGTAAAATTTTGAATTGAAAAATAAATAAAAAATAGACATCATGAAGAATGGAGAAAAATCTTGTGCATCAGACAGAGGATAATTACATAGAATATATAAAGAACTCTGAAAGTTAAGCAATAAAAGTCGTAATGTATGAGTGAAGGAACTGAATAGACAGTTCTCGGAGCCAGAAGCACAAATGACTTTTAAACAGTTTACAAAGATGTTCAATAGTCTTAGCCATCAGACAAAAGCTAATTGAAGCTGCCATGAGATTCTATCTTATCACAATCCAAATGGCTGAACAAGTAACAACAAAAGGTGGTGCTGAAGTTGGGAGAGAGGCAGCCTCAACATTGCTGGAAGTATGTGAACCTGTGCAACCTCCATAGAAATCAGTATGGAAGTTTCTTCAAAAATTTGCAAAGAAGACTATCATACAATCCAGCTGTATCACTCCTTGGTACATACCTAGAGGACTCTAAGTCAACATATCACAGAGATGCCTGTCCTTCATATTTACTGCTACCTTATTCATAACAGCAAGGAAACTGAGCCAGCCTAGGCATTCATCATTAGAAGAAGGGAGCAAATGTGATATGTGTACTTAACAGAATTTTATATAGCCATGAAGAAAAATAAAGTCATGGGTCTACTGGAGATCATTATGTTAAATAAACCAGATTCAGAAAGAGAAGCATATGTTTTCTTTCAAATGTAAAAAATAGGTTAAAAATTATATGTATATGTGCATGAATGTGTGTATTCATGTATGGGGGGCTCTAAACTACACAGGGGATTACGAGAAGTGGGGACAAGAATTAGGGGAGAATAAAGAATAGATAATAGAATGCATTGAACAACAAAGCAGACATTGAAACTAACCAGGAGAAGAGAAGAGCACAGTTTGGGGGCAGGCAGGGGACAAGGCATGGCAAGGGAAGGTGTGAGGGAGTAAGAATAAATGTCCTTGTTACTTGTGTACAGACACCTGATTAAACTCATTATTTTGTGTGCTGTTATCAGTGATCAAATACCCAAATAAAGCAACCAAAGGAAGGGTTTGTTCTGATTCACTTTGTGAGGTTGCTGTGGATCATCGTGGGGAAGGCATGACAGCAAGAGCATCCACAGTCAGGAGAGAGAGAGAGAGAGAGAGAGAGATTGGGGCTCAGTTCACTGTAGCCTTTTTATTTAGTCTGAGATCGAAGTCCATTGATGGCACCAACTGCATTTTGGATGAGTCTTCCTACCTTAGTTAACCTTGTCCAGACAATCCTTCATGGACAAGCCCAGAGATTTATTTTTTTTAGTGATTCTATACCCCATTATGATTAACTTTACAGTGATCCAAAAGACTAGTTAAAATAACAAGAAGCCAGCAGAGTAGCAGTGCATCCCTTTAGTCTTAGTATTCAGAGACAAAGGCAGGCAGATCTCTGTTAATTTGAGGCTAGCCTGGTCTACATAGTGAGTTACAAGGCCAGCTGGGCTATATAGTAAGACTCTGTCTCAACACAATAATAATAACAATCAAAAAAATATAAATATTTGCATAACTAAATAAAACATGTATGCTAGGCAATTATGAGGATACCATATGCTACAAAACAGGGAACATAATTTGTTTCATTGATTTGGAGATCAAACTCACTCATGTGTAATAACTTTTATCATCCAAATTGTAATTCACATTGCATTATAAAGTTGCCTGCTTTATAGACTACAACATGGTGTTACTTTGCAATGGGACTTAAGGGAGAAAGGATATGCTTCAGCTTTGAGAAAATGTGCGTATTGAATCTCTTTGTATTTCTAAAAAGGTAATATAAAAAGAGATGTAAATAGAACCTAGGTGGAGAAAATATACCTTGAAGCAAATCCTAAATAAATAAATAAATACATAAATAAATAAAACATGTGTGCTAACTACTCCCTCCCACATCACACAGACAGACACAAGTGTTCAGAAAATAATAGCAAACCTTACCTGCCACGGAGATCTCAAGGGGATCGCTGGGGGCTGAGGCCCGATAGCGAGCCCTAGGCTGGTAGTACACACAGCTGTATTTCCCCGAATCTCTGGCTGTCACATTCTGAAGAGAGAAGTCTAGCACCGTTCCCACTGAGCTCCTCATCTGCACAGGAGATGAGCGTCCCTCCTTCAGCAAGGCAAAGCTTATGGGTCCGAGCACACTGCCTTCCTTCTGGCACTGCAATGTCACCTTGCTTCCCGCAGCCACTGTGCCCCAGTGGTAAGCTTGGAGGGAAGGTTTAGGCAAGTACCCTGGACAAGAAAGAGGCTCTGAGCGCAAGGGAAGAAACTGTTGGCCTCATGCACATTCTTGTTTTTTGTTGGTGGTGGTGTTATTCCTTTTGGTTTTTTTGAGACAGGGTTTCTCTGTGTTCTGGAACTAGCTCTGTAGACCAGGCTGGCTTCAAACTCACAGAGATCCACCTGCCTCTGCCTCTCTATTGCTGGAATAAAAAACGTGTGCACCACAGCCTGATAAGGTTTTTGTTTGTTTGTTTGCTTGTTTGTTTGTTTTTTGTTTTTAAATTCTTTTTCCTGTGGCAGAAAGCTCATGAGCCTCGTCCTCTCACTGTGCACTGTGGCTCCAGGACAGAGATTTTCCTCTCTCACAAAGCCTAGGTGGAACCACATTCCTGCTCCTTTATCCCTTGTTCTGGAGATCCAGCCCCTCTTCTTCCTCCCTTCTTCCAGTCCCTCACTCCACCTCTCTCTGAAGATACCATATATCTCCCTGAGACAAGCCCTTCTCACCTGTGACCAAAAGGAGAAGGGCATCACTGGGCTGTGATGATATGCCATTGTGCCATTTGCTATAGGATTCACAGGTGTACTGTCCTCCATCATTCTGTTGTAGCTCAGGGATATGAAACTCAGTCATCTCTGTCGAATCATTTGGCTTCTTAGAATCAAAAACAAGCCCTTCCTTTTTGAGGATGAAGAATTTACTTGGGGTGGGGCTCCTACATTGCATTGTCACACTGCTCTTGGTGGGAAGCACTGAACTGGGCCAAGCGCTGAGGCTAGGCTTGGGAGGCGGCCCTGGAAGCAAACAGAGCCCAGGGCTGCATCAGACATACTTACCTGCTCACAGAGCTCCTCCCTCCTCTTTTTTGTAGCGAAGAAGAGAGTACTGTGGGATACAGCTCTTGTACACTGTAAAGGTTTGTTATTCACATTGGTTTAATAAAACGCTGATTGGCCTATAGTCAAGTCAGGCAGGAAGTATAGGCGGGGCAACCAGATGAGGAGAATTCTGGGAAGAGGAAGGCAGAGATGCACTCACCACCAGATACAGAGGAAGCAAGATGAGAATGCCTCATTGATAAAAGTGAGGCTAAAAATATACAAGAATTTAAATTGTAAGAGCTAGTTAATAATATGCCTGAACTAATAGGCCAGACAGTTTATAATTAATGTAAGCCTGTGTGTGTTTGTTTGGGACTGAATAGCTGTGGAAATAGTCAGGACAGAAACTTCTGTCTACAAGAAAGTACTGTGGAGGTAGTTCAATTAGTAAAGTACTTGTTATGCAAGCATGAGTACCTAAGTTGGAATCCTGGCCTCTGCATAGAAATCAGGTTTTGGTAGTGTATACTTGCAGTCCCATTGCTGGGGACGTGGCGACAGATGGGCCCCTAGGGCTGTCTGGCCAGCTAGTCTACCCTAATCTGCATGCCCCAGGCCCAATGAAAGAACTTGCCTCAAAGAAAAAGCGTAAGATTTACAGCATGCCACATAATAAAATGAAATAAAATAAAAAGGATGAGGACTCCTGGGAAAATACACTTGCTTGTAACCATGTCAGAGGTACTGAGCAGGTGGTAACTGAAGTTTGAGGTGTCAGTCCACGAGAAGGCAAATCCATGATGGGTGAATCTCAGAGAGGCAAGGCCGTGAGAACAGTCTCCAGAATGTCTTTTTCTTCTGCTGTGCCTTTATGGGTTTGCCACTGTCATCTTTCTCTGGTGTCTAGCATGGTGTCAGTGGCTGTGGGGAGGTCCCACTGCCTGTAGTGTAGCGCATTTATCTCATGGAAACATCCTGTTCTGCTGGGCATTTTTAGCTGTGGATTATTATGGAGATGGTTTTGTGTTAATAAAAATTTTGTGTCTAGTTGATAATGATAATGTTAGAATAAATAAAGTTTTGGTGATTAAAAATAAATACAGGAACGTGTTATACGGCGAGGGCCTATGAGTTTTACCTAAAGAGCTGCATAGCTCATAGTTCAGGCTAATGACTAAGGAAAACAATAGCGTTCCAACGACCCGGCTGGATCGAATTCTTTTTATCTTAATGTTGAAAGATGCACTCACAGTTTTCAGTGTGCATCATAGCTGAAACACAAAGCCTTAAAATAAGCTCAGGTTAAGTCAGATGTGCTGGAAAACCCTAAAAAACAACCTAAAGTTCACGAGGGCACAGAGCTGAGTTACAGATTCATTAGGTTAGGGTCAAAACTACAGAGCAGCCCAGTTGTTACTCGCTGACATATTTTCTTTGCTAGGACTGACTGATGGTCACAGGTGATGATTAATTTCTTGTACCCACTTTCGCCCTCAGTCTCCCGAGATAGGAAACTATTAACGAGTAGGTACGCAACCTAAGGACTTAGAGTAGAGCTAGCTGATGGTTTTTCACGGATAACAGTGTAGGTCTGTGATTCCTTATAGGATTGCCTTTCAAGATAAAGAATGAAGTGATTGATTCTCTCTTTGTAACCACAATACACAGCCTGCCAGTTAAAGATGGCGAGAAAACATCCCCTGCTTGCTCACACTGTTAATCTGTAACAGGTTACTTATAAATGTATGTGAGGCCTTGGGATGCTATTTTTTTTTATCACAAAAGAGATGAAAAACTTGTTTTTACCATTATTCGTTATAATCATTCACTTGAAAAATAGAATGTAACCACACTGTAATTCCTATATTGCCTGAAAGATTTTGTTGACTTATATAAGCTGTAGAGAAGGGAATACAGTGATAGAATAAAAAGGAAATCATCAGGAGTGTGTGTGTGTGTGTGTGTGTGTGTGTGTGTGTGTGGGTGTGTGTGTGTGTGTGTGTGTCTTTTCCTTTACCTTTCAGATAAAAATGTCATGGTACTCAGACTCCATGGATTTCTTTTGAGCCCTGTACTGCTGCAGCTGGTCCCCCAGGCAGCGGAGAACACTACAGCTGTTGACCTCTGACTTCTACATGAATGCACACACACACATGTGTACTTGCATAAGCACATGGACACACACACAAGATTGAAAAGGGAGAGGAAAAACAGGGTATTTGGGGAGAAGAATCAAGGAGAATTTGCCTGAAGACCCACTTACCACTGTCAGGAATATCTGTTTGCCCAACACACAGCCCTAGAAAAGAATTAAACATGAGACACAAGTTCCTGCCTGGAGTCACCTAGTCACCCTCCCTGGTCCAGAGGGGCACTCTGAGAGCACTGGCATTTTATCACTGGTGTCTGCCTTTGAGGAGTTGCATGATCCCTCATCTGTGCTGTAGCTTCAGCTTATATCTGAGTTTGGTCATTATCACTTTGTTAATCTCACTCCAAGGGTTCCATTTTAGTTCGACAAGCTTCCACAAACCCTTCCAATTCTCATTCGTACCCCCAAGCTTCATACAGTCACCATCCTACTGGGACATGGGTCACATTGGGTCATCACCTCTCCTCCAAGGAAAGGGCACCAACCTTTAGGACACTGGGGAGATAAGAAGTTAGCCTACTCCTAATGGTATCAAGGACCCGAGGAGGAAGCTGGGCATGGTGGTGCATGCCTTTAATTACAACACTCAGGAGTCAGAAGCAGGAGGACCTCAGTGAGTTTGAGTCCAGCTTGGTCTACATAGTAAGTTCAAGGATTGCATAGAGAGATCCTATTTCAAAACAGAGGGAAAAAAAAAAAAGACCCTGTGGAGGGAGGTTCAGGAGATGGTTCAGTCAGTAAATCTCTCCATATAAGTAAGTTTAATGCCCAATACCCGTGTGAAAAAGATCACTGTTGTAGTGTGTGTTTGTAACCCCAGTGCTGGGAAGGTGGAGACAGGAGGATCCTTTGAGCTCAGTGGCTAGCCAGCCTAGATAAGCTGGCGAGCCTCAGACCAAAAAGAGACCTTGTCTCAAAAACAACATGAATAGCCAGTGAAGAATAACGTGTGAGGTTGACCTCTTGCCCCTACACATTCATGCACATCCTCACACATAGATGAGGCCAGGTAAACACGCCCACAAGCACACAACTCATTTACAATGTACACAAATAAATCAATGTAATAAAAATATATCTATAATTAAACCCATCATACCTCCACATGGTTTGACCCCTATATGATGAGCTACAGATGGAGAATGGATGCTGAGAGGGGAATCAGTCCCTTCCAGGAATGAGTTCCCACAGAGGTTGTCCAATGCCACGTGGTCAGTTATGGACACATATCCATATAATTAAAGGTAAATGGATTAAATAGGTCGTATATATGTGCACATGTGTGCATGCACATGTACATGTGCACAGGCACATGCACACACTCAATAAATTAAAGGAAAAAGGAAAATATCATGAATTAGGGAAAGACACTCTGAGCTCAATGGAAGAAGTTGTGGGAACTGTGCTCAAGCTTGTTTATTTTCTTTTTGGTGCTTAGAGACAGGATTTCTCTGTGTATCCTGGACCTTACTCTATAGATCAGACAGAAACCTAGCTGTCTCCTGCTCTCAGTACTGGGATTAAAGATGTCCCACCATATCTGTTTGTTATTATTTTTACATAGTATCTTATATAACCCAGACAGACTCAAATTCACTATGTAAGTGGATGGCTTTGAATTTTTGACGCTCCTGCCTCCACTTCTACAGAGCTGGGATTACAGGTGTGTGCCATGGCAACCTGACTAGAAGTTATTCAATACTGTTTATCACCTATTGTAGTTATTATTACATCAAAAAGACCTAAGCAAGGTTGTACAACCTGTAATCACACCATCTGAGAGTGTAGAGAGAAGGATCTCTGTGAGTTCAAGGCCAGTCTAGTCTAGGTACTGAGTTTCAGGTCATACAGGGTTGCATAGTAAAAGCCTAACTCAAAATAATTTAAATATAATAAACAAGAAGGTCTCTGATGTGTCTCAGTCATAACAAGCTGGCATCACAGAAAAGAAATAGTTGCTGCTGACCCAGCCTTGGCTAGCAACAGCAGAGAGAACTTGTCAGTTTTGATTCCTTCCCATTCCACACTACTGTGTGTGTGTGTGTGTGTGTGTGTGTGTGTGTGTGTGTGTGTGTATGTGTGTGTGTGGTCTCAAGCAGTCCAGGTTGGCCTGAAGTCCCTACTTAGCTGAAAATGTCTTTCAATATAAGATCTGCCTCTCTCCACCTTCCATGTACTGGGATGACAGATTTGTGTCACAATTAGTTTATAGTACTGAGGCTGGAACCCAGGGCTTCACACTCACTAGGTGAGCAAGCACCCTGCCAACACAGCTACATCCCCAACCCCTAATTCCCCCCATCTACTTCTACTACATTTGAGCATTGGTTTTGTCCTAACATGTACAATGAGATTCCTGGTTCATTCTACACACTCAGGACACTGATCTGGTATGAGATCTAGCTTCAATCCCCATCAAAAGCATCTCACCACGTTTATGATTTCCTGGAGATGGAGTGAACAACCCAGAACAACTTACGGAGGCAGAGAAGGGAAAGAAGCTTAGGGATCATGGTGGCTTAGCAGCTGCTCCAAAGGTCTACTATCAGCAGAAGAATAGGTCCAGGGTAGTGCAGTCTCTCCAACCTTGGTGAGTAGGCAGGACTGGTTTTGAGTCCGCTGGTCAGTTCCTTCCTCCCACATCCCCTTTCAGGAAATGCGTAGATGGCATCTATTGCAACATGTTCCTATAAACTCTTCAGAGACTTGATGCACTTATCCACTTCTGGGTCAGTTAACTTTCAGGTCTTACTTCTGTAACTTCCAAAATGCCTAACACTGAGCTTCCAGGTTCCTGCCGAGATGGTGTAAGCATGTCAGTGCTGAGATTTATGTAAATTTAGAAGCAGATATGGTAGTCACTATTGGCCAATACACCTTTCATAATAGAGGTGACTAAGCCTCTCGTTACTTAAGAAGATTCACAGAACACAGACAGATTCTTTTTTATATATTTTATTTTTATTTTTTTAAAGATTTATTTATTTATTATGTATACAGTGTTCTGCCTGCACATATGTTTGCAAACCAGAAGAGGGCACTAGATCTCATTACAGATGGTTGTGAACCACCATGTGGTTGCTGGGAATTGAACTCAGGACCTCTGGAAGAACAGCCAATGTTCTTAACCTCTGAGCCATCTCTCCAGCCCCCTATATATATTTTGCTTTATATTTCAGACATGATCTGGTATAGCCCACAAGCCTTAAATTACCATGTAACCACAGGTGATTTTGAACTTCAGATCCTTCTACTTCTACCTCCTGAACCCTGGGATTATGTGTACCTATGGCTTAGGTGGTGCTGGAAATTGAACCCAAGTCTTTGTGTTTGCTAGACAAGACCCTACCAACCAAGTCACAGCCACAGGCCCAGAATGTTTTTCCAGCTCGAGTACATGAGTATTAGTCATAAAGATTATATTTTTATTTGATTTTGGTTTTTGTGTAAGAATTTTGTTTAGTTTAATTTTTGTTGTTGTTTTGAGATTGGGTCTCAATAAGCAGTCCAGGCCTGCCCCAACCTAACCGTGTTGGTGAAGATGACCTTGAACATTTTATCCCCCTGTTTCCATCTCCTGGGTGCTGGGGAAAGTTTTTCAATCAAGGAAGCCTCTGAACACATGAAGATGCTCATGACAAGATTCAGGCTATGGGTCAGGAGTATAGTGCTTGTCTGGAATGCATGAGGCACTAAGTCTCATCTCAATTACCATCCCCAAAACAATCCAGAAAAGGAATGATCTTGGTAGTATTATCCAAAAAAGATTAAACTTGAAGGAGCCCAAGAGAATGATAAACAAATCATGATATAACTGTACAACAGAATGATCTCAGGATTCAAAAAGAACAATATATATGTACGATCATGAAGTCTCTGAAAGCAACACGGAGTAGAAAGGATCTGAACATAAAGAATGCATGTGGTACGACTCTGGCTGTACAAAGGTCAACAACAGGAACAATGCCGTCATGGAAAAATCCAGAATGAATTATCTCAGAGGAAGTAGAAACTGAGCGGAGAGAGTGACAAGGCAACTTTTAGAAGTACTGAAAATCGTTTAGTTTTTACCTATACAATTTGTTCACCAAGTTGGGAGAAAGAGAACTCCCAACTAGATAATAGGCATGAGAGATGAGAGATATATAGATATCTGGATGTAATAGATAGGTGTTAGCTAGCTAGCTAGATGATAGATAGAGTGGATGGCTGACTGCTGGCTGGCTGGACAGATAGACATATAGAAGTCATACAGTGTCACAGTTTGGACATTTTCTGCTGAAGAGGTCAGGAGCATTAAAACGTACAGTCACTTGAAAATCTTGAATCTCTGAAAGTGTGTTCTTGAAGAAGACGGTAATAGCCTAGCTCCTCTGTTTCCTTCTCTGTTTCCTCCCACCCACAAGGAAAGTAACATTTCTTTACAGTCTATTTCTGAAGTGATAAGCTGTCCCAGCAGAGACCCCAAAGAGTGATACCAACCAATCAGACTGAAATCTCAAAAATCATGAGTGGAAACAAAACTTTTCTAATTATAAGTTGATTTATCTTGAGCATTTATTACAAAAACAAAAAGCCAAAATGACAAACATAGCAAGCTAGCTAGAGGGCTACAAGGTTCCTAAAGTGTATCCTAAGATTTGTGTGTTGTACTTTGTAAATGATACCACTAATTAAAAAATTTTAGGGTGCGACTGTAGAGTGCTTGCCTAAAAAGCACAATGCCCTAGGTTTACTTCGCAGCATAATATGAGCATGGTATTAATCCCATAACTTTTACTTAGCCATTAAGGGCACCCAAGGCTCTTGGAGAGGAGCTGAGTCCAGTTCCTAGCACATACCTAGAGTGGCTTAAAATCTTTAACTCCAGATCTAGGGGATGTGCTACCATTTTCTAGCAGCTGTGCACACCTACACTCGTGTGCACATACCTACACACAGTCACATACACATACAGATTGTCACTAAAATTCCTTCTCTGGGAAAGATGTAAACAATATGTACCACTCCTCTTCAGCACTCAACGACTCACTGAAGTACTGTTCCGTCACAGTTCACGCTAAGACGGTGGTTCTCAGTGTGTAGTTCCCGACACCGTTAGTGGGTCACATGTCAGATATCTTACATATCAGATATTAAATAACAGTAGCGAAATTGCAGGTGTGAAATAGAAACAAAAATAACTTTGTGGTTGGGACTAACCATGACATGAAAAACTGTATTAAAGGGTCTCAGAATTAGGAAGGTTGAGAACCACTGATCATGGGGAGCCAATGTGTTTGTTAAGTTTACAGAGCAATGGGTGAGGAGGTACGGACAGGAGCATGGGTGACTTTAAAGCAGCCACACTGTGAGGTTTTCACCTGGCATGGTGATGACTCCCTGATAGCTGCATAGACTGGGCTCCTCAATAATGTCTCATAACCTATATACTTCTAGGCCCCACTTAAACCACATACAATTAAGACAGAACTGCATAAAAACTAGTTTCAGGAGTGGATGCATGATCAAGCGAGAGTGCCATGACCCTCCGACTTCCCCTTCTATGGTGGAAGTCAACAGTCACCAAGCCCAGATGTGATGGTTTTTTTGTTGTTGTTGAACTCATAAAGATAACAGCTGTTCAGCTCAAAGACTAATCCTGTACAACACACATATTTTTTACAAGAAGGAAATGCATCTTCCCTTCAAGAAAGGGAACCACAGTGTGGCTTCTGTGCCGTCTCTGTTCCATTATCTGATGCCTTCCTTCAGGCTCCAGCTCTTCCTCTGCTTCAGAACTGAGCAGACTTATGTGTCTTGAAACTGGTTGGTGTGATGAAAGTGTTCTCACTCATAGCTCTGGTGTCCCATTGAGCATACATAATTCACTCCATGGGTTTCTTCAGCTTGAGGCCTGGGGTTCTTCATCCTGAAGGTAAGCAAGTAGCAGTATCATGTCCAGGAGTATTTGACTGTGAGGCTTGTAGATGCATGACAGTGCCAGAGCTGGAGATCAAGATGGGACACAGGCAACATCAAGGAGGAGGGGCAGAGAAGATGTAAATGCAGTGCCTGTGGATGGAAGGAGACCTGTCAAGTGCTGCCTTCTGGGCTGTTCCATGGATGCACAGACTCACAGCACCTATGGCGACCTGCACAAGATCAAGTCTGGCATGCACAAGGAGTGCCTACATGTATGTCTGTACATCATGTGTATGCCTGGTACCTGTGGATATCAGAGATGTTGTTAGATCTCTTGGAACTGAAGTAATAGATGGTTCTGAGCCAGCATTTGTATACTGGAAACTAAACCTGGGTCCTATGAAAGAGCAACATTGCTCAAAGAGATAAACCATCTCTCCAGTCCCTACATATGGCTTTCTGCTAGGCAGGACTGACAGCTTTCCAGTTTAAAGCCCTCTGATTGACAACTTTAAGATACCATCTTACACCTGTCAGAATGGCTAAAATAAAAAACACCAATGATAGCCTTTGCTGGAGAGGTTGTGGAGAAAGAGGTACACTCATCCATTGCTGGTGGGAATGCAAACTTGTGCAACCACTCTGGAAAGCAGTGTGGCGGTTTCTCAGGAAATTCGGGATCAACCTACCCCTGGACCCAGCAATACCACTCTTGGGAATATACCCAAGAGAGGCCCTATCATACAACAAAAGCATATGCTCAACTATGTTCATAGCAGCATTGTTTGTAATAGCCAGAACCTGGAAACAACCTAGATGCCCTTCAATGGAAGAATGGATGAAGAAAGTATGGAATATATACATATTAGAGTACTACTCAGCAGTAAAAAACAATGACTTCTTGAATTTTGCATACAAATGGATGGAAATAGAAAACACTATCCTGAGTGAGGTAAGCCAGACCCAAAAAGAGGAACATGGGATGTACTCACTCATATTTGGTTTCTAGCCATAAATAAAGAACATTGAGCCTATAATTCGCAATCCTAGAGAAGCTAAATAAGAAGGAGAACCCAAAGAAAAACATATAGGCATCCTCCTGAATATTAACCTTCATCAGGCGATGAAAGGAGACAGAGACAGAGATCCACATTGGAGCACCGGACAGAAATATCAAGGTCCAAATCAGGAGCAGAAGGAGAGAGAGCACGAGCAAGGAACTCAGGACCGCGAGGGGTGCACCCACACACTGAGACAATGGGGATGTTCTACTGGGAACTCACCAAGGCCAGCTGGCCTGGGTCTGAAAAGGCCTGGGATAAAACCGTACTCTCTGAAGATAGCGGACAAAGAGGAATACTGAGAATTCAAGAACAATTGCAGTGGGTTTTTGATCCTACTGCACGTACTGGCTTTGTGGGAGCCTAGGCAGTTTGGATGCTCACCTTACTAGACCTGGATGGAGGTGGGTGGTCCTTGGACTTCCCACAGGGCAGGGAACCCTGATTGCTCTTTGGGCAGATGAGGGAGGGGGAGGGGAATGGGAGGCGGTGGCGGGGAAGAGACAGAAATCTTAAATAAATAAATAAATAAATAAATAAATAAATAAATAAAAAGCCCTCTGATTTACTTATAACTCAAAGTAAAAAAGGTAAATAAGATAACTAAAAGAGGCCTAAGAATATGGCAGAGGCAGTAAAATACTTACTATTTCAGTATGATCACCTTAGTTTTTTAAATTTTAATTTTATTCTTCTCTCATGGAGCACATTCCAATCACTGCTTCCCAGTCGCCCCCCCCCCCATCTGCCTTCAGAAAATAGCAGGCCTCCCAGAGACCTTGTGTGACACAACATCCAATAAGAGTAGACATCAAGGCTGGGCAAGGCAGCCCAGCAGGAGAAAAAGGGTCCTAAGAGCAGATAACAGCCAGCAACACCCTGACTTCCGCTGTCAGGATTCTCCCCAAAACACCAAGACAACAACCATAACACATATGCGGAGGACTTAGCACAGATCCTTGCAGACTCAGAGATTGTTGCTTTGTTCTTTGTGAGCCCCCATGAGCCCTGCTTCATTGATTCTGCAGGGCATACTGTCATGGTGTTCATGACCCCTCTGGATCCCACAATTTTTCCTCTCTCTTCTGCTGGATTCCTAGAGTTTGAAGTGGAGGAACCCAGTGGAAATCTTCAACTTGGGTTCTCCCTCCTTTGACTGTGGGGAGGACCTGAGTTGTTATCCCTAGTACCCACATAAGAAGTCAGATCTACCAACATGTCCCAGTAATCCCCTGCTGGGGAGAGGGAGACAGGAAGATCTCTGGGGCTTTGTGTCTAGATAGTCTAGGCAAATCAGTGAACTCCAGGTTCAGTGAGAGACCCTACCTCAAAACCAAGATGGAAGGATGGAGAGTAAGAGAGATATGGCTTAGTGGGTGAGAGTACTTATTGCTTTTCCAGAAGACCCAGGTTCAATTTCCAGGACCCATTATCAGACAGCTCACAGCTGCCTGTGATTCTAACTCCAGGGGATCTGATACTCTCTTATGGTCGCAGTGGGCATCTGCACATATGCCACACAATAAATAAATAAAAATAAATCTTTTAAAACATGATGTAGCGATAAAGGAAAGACACATAATACCGGGCTCCACATGCACACATGCATGCATAAGCACACACGTGTGCACATACACAAAACAACCAACAACTTATCAGAAGCATTAAAATTTATTGTATATAAGATACATGTAATGCATGTTCCATAAAGTATACATAATTTGCATACTACATACACAGAGCCAAGGATACCTGAGAAGGTGAACAAAACACATCTAAAGAAATGAAAAATAAAGCCTTATAGATCATGTACTGACATAATCTTGTACACAGAAACAGATCCATAGTACATGACTTTGGTTCATGTTAGGCAGCATGCCCTATCCATAGGGAGAACTAGGATTGTAGTTTCAGTGTAGCAATTGTAAATCAGCGAAGTATCCCATGTGCTCCTGTGCCAAGTTCTGTCCTCTGTGCCGTGAAGGGATGAAGAGACAGAGCTGCCATCCCATCCCTGGACAACTCTCAGAGACTTGTCAGTGTAGGCTTCGTAGAAACCTGAAGAGCTGCTTGTCCACCTTGACCCGGATTCATAGTGGCCCTGGGGTCCTTCAGGGACTGTGGAGAAAGAAGATTAGACCTGAATTTAGTTGAGAAACATTAACTCTTTTGTTGTATTTTATTTGTTTCATGTGCATGTGTGTGTGTATGTGTGTGACCACATGGGGGTGCCACATTAGGTGTGGGGAGGTTAGGGGATAACTTGTGGGACTTGGCTCTCTCCTTCTACCATGTGGATTCTAAGGATCAAACTCAAGTTGTCAGGCTCAGCAACAAGTGCCTTTAGCTACTAAGTCACGTCAACTGCTCCATAATTATTAACTATGTATGGTCTGAAAACATGGGTTCTACTTTGGGTGTCGACTTCCCCACTTCCCATCACTCCAAACTTGAGGTGACTGAAAGCTGCAGAAGGTAGAAGGTGCTTTTTTTTTTTTTTTTTTTTTTTTGGTTTTTCGAGACAGGGTTTCTCTGTGCCAACTATTTATTTATTATATATACAGTATTTTGCCTGCATGTGTTTTTGCAGGCCAGAAGAGGGCACCATACCTCATTACAGATGTTTGTGAGCCACCATGTTGTTGCTGAGAATTGAACTCAGGACCTTGGGAAGAGCAGCCAGTGCTCTTAACCACTGAGCCATCTTTCCAGCCAGTAGAAGGTGCTTTTAAATAAGATAGGTTTCATGTTTTAAAAAATGGGTGTGAGTGGAGCAGGTACGTGCATGTTGGGTGGGGACTGCAGAGGCAAAAAGAGGGCATTAGGCCCCTTGGGGCTGATGTCACATTGGTTGTGAACTAGCCTTTGTTGACTCTGGAAACTCATCTCTTCTTGAAGAGCAAAGCAGGACTCCCTAACCACTGAGCCATCTCTCCATCCCATAGGGAACTTTCTTTTTCACAAATTTGAGGCCTCGGCAGACATTTAATGGGAATAGACATTGTACTGCTTGTTATTCTTTCGGTCCCTGCCCTAGCCACGCCCACTCCTTTTAACTTCTGACCTCCTCCATCGCTCTCTCCCTGTTTCCTCTCCCGGTGTACACACGGGGCTTTGCCTCTCTTCTCCTCCTCCTCCTCCTCCTCCTCCTCCTCCTCCTCCTCCCTCCCTCCCTCCCTCCCTCCCTCCCCCTTTCTTTCTTCCTCTCCTTTTTAATAAATTCTTATATGGCTATTTCCTGTGTTTATATGTCTGTTACCACAGTCACCGCCAGCGCGGCTCGTGCCCTCCCGCTGGTGGGAAGCTGTAGCCGCTTTTCTCATGGCAACTCCACCAGCCCGCCCCGCGACCGACAACCGTCTCTTCGGGGCTAGCAGCTGCTTTTATGGCTCCATGGGTCTGCTCACATGCGCCCGCTGCATTGGGGGTTCTGCCGCGTGGCTTCCCGCTGCCGCTGGGAACCCCATATATATTTTTTAAGAATAACACTGCTTACTAATCTAGATATGTTAAATATGCTTATGTCTAAATAAACCAGACAATGCAACATGGTAAAAAAGTCTACTGCACATAAAATGACATCAGTGCCACTGTGGATGATTATGAGAACTCTCTACCCTCATCCCAGATGTTCAGTTAGTTCCCCACAATGATAGAAACTACAATGTGGTGACTTCAATAGATAATGGAAATTTTCTATAAAAAGGTAAACTTTTCCTAAGTAAGTTCATTAGCTCCTTTGTACTAAGCATTTAATTATTAGTGCAACTGCTTAATATAAAATTAATTATTTTGTTCTTTTTCCCAAATTGATTAATGTGTAATCAACAGAAACTAAATATAAAATCATTTGTTATTTCTTTTTCTATTGTTTTTATTTTGTGTAATTTGTTTTTGGTTTTGATGACAAGGTCTCACAATGTAGCCTTGACTGGTCTGTAACTCTCTATGTAGGCCAGGCTGATCTGGAACTCAGAGATCCACTTGTCTCTGACCCTGAATGCTGGGATTAATGGCATTCACCGCGACACCGGGCCATTTTTATTTCTCTGTTATAGCTCCATTAATTTAAGGTCGCACAACTCATAACTACCCAACAGTCATGAAATAGGGAAAAACCTCAGTTCTTTTTACCTGGGTCCGCTTGGTGACACTCTTTGGCTGTACCAGGCT
Source organism: Microtus oregoni (assembly GCF_018167655.1). NCBI lineage: Eukaryota > Metazoa > Chordata > Mammalia > Rodentia > Cricetidae > Microtus > Microtus oregoni. The sequence continues at coordinate 40,655,755 of NW_024543065.1, forward strand.
TCAGCCAGGAAGATTACCATAAGCACCACAAACATGGCAGACATTCCCAGCCTGATGAGATTAATCTTGGTGTAACATTGTGATGAGGCCCTTGGGGAAACTGAAAGAGAGAAGACGATTAACACTGTAAGGAGCATCCTTCCTCCCTAAAAGGATCGACCAGATCTGACTTCCTTCCATTCACTCAGACATTGGCTGGTGGAAGCTGTCCATTCTTTGCAATTTTAACCCCTGAACACACAACACAGGTTTTTAAAGAGAGTTATAATGAATTGACATTTTTCAAAAATCTTATTTTCTGCATACCCATTCTGTATATTCTACTTTGTGTATTTTTTTTTTTGTTGCCCTGTTAAATATGTTTCAAACAAAAGCAACTTTGTGGAGGAAAGCGTTTATTTCATCATACAGGTTACCCTCTATCGTCAAGGGAAGTCAGGGCAGGAACTGAAAGTAGAAATCGTGGAGAATAGCTGGAGAAATTGAAGCACGATTAATAAAAACTCAGAGAGAGAAATCTGGGTTCAACCTGAAGATCTGAAAAGCAAAACAGCCAGCCACTGTTTTACCTTACCTCAACCTCAGCCTGAAATGGCAATCCTGTTTCCAGGAATTTCAGAAGAGACTGTATCTGAGACCTAACTCCCCACTGTCTTAAATTCCTTTCTAGTGCTGGGATTAAAGGCATGCACTACCCTATTTCTGTGGCAACTAGTGTGGCTCCTGGGATTAAAGGTGTGTGTTACCATAACCTGGTCTGTAACGCTGACCAGTGGGACTGTTTTACTCTCAGATCTTCAGGCAGTCTTTATTTATTAAATTACAATTGAAATGCCAATATAAGAAATGGCTCAATGGTTAAAAGCATCGACTGCTCTTCTAGAGGACCTGGGTTAGATTCCCAGCACCCACATGCAACTCACAACCATCCACAGTTCCAATGACAGGGGTTCCAACACCCTCTTCACACTACCTGAGTACCTAGCAGAAATATGGTGTTTAGCTATTATATGAATAAAACACTCATACAGAGAAAATAAATAAGTCTTCAAAACGAAAAAAGAAAACACTGCATTCCAGCTTGCTCTTAGGCTTGCTCTACTTCCTGCTTAGCTGCTTTTATTTTACATACCAATCCCAATTCCCACTCCCTCCCCTCCTCCCATTCCCTCATGCCCCACCCACCCAGTCGCCACCCCACCCACCATCCATTCTTCAGAGAGGGTAAGGCTTTCCATGGGGAATCAACAAAGTCTGGCACATAACTTTGAGGTGGGACCAGGCCCTCCCCCCTATATCAAGGTTGAGCAAGATATCCCTTCAGAAAGAATGGCTTCCAAATAGTCTGTTCAAGCACTAAAGATAAGTCCTGGTCCCACTGTCAGTGGTCCTACAGACTGCTCAAGCCACATAACTGTCACCAACATTCATAGGGCCTAGTTTGGTCCTATGCAGGTTCCCCAGCTGTCAGTCCAGGGTCAGTGAGCTCCCACTAGCTTAGGTCAGCTGTTTCTGTGGGTTTACCCACTGTGGTCTTAACCCCTTTGTTCATATTACTGCTCCTCCCTCTATTCAACTGGACTCTGGATGCTTGGCCCAGTGCTTAGCTGTGGACCTCTGCATTCGCTTCCATCAGTTGCTGGATGAAGGTTCTATGATGCCAATTAAAGTAGTCATCAATCTGAGTACAGTAGAAGGCCAATTCAGGCATCTTCTTCACTATTGCTTAGAGTCTTAGCTGGGGTCATCCTTGTGGATTCCTGGGAATTTCTCTAGTGCCAGGTTTCTTGCTAGCCCCATAATGGCTCTCTCTATCAAGACATCTCTTCCTTTGCTCTCCCTCTCTGTCCTTTCCCTGTCTCAGCCATCCTGTTCTCTCATGTTCTTCTCCCTTCCCTTCTCCCCCTCCCACACTCCCAGTTTTCTCAGGAAATCTTGGCTATTTTCCCATCCTAGGGGGATCCTTGTATGTCTCTCTTAGGGTCCTCCTTGTTACCTAGCTTCTCTGGGGTCATGAACTATAGGCTGATTATCCTTTGTTTCACATCTAATATCCAATTATGAGTGAGTACATACTATGTTTGTATTTCTGGGTCTGGGTTACATCACTTAGGATCTTTTTTTTTTTAGTTCCATCTGTTCACCTGCAAATTTCAAGATGTGATTTTCTTTCTTTTTTCTTTTCTTTCTTTCTTTCTTTTCTTTTTTTTTTGCTGCTGAGTAGTACTCCATTGTGTAAATGTACCACATTTTCTTTATCCATTTTTCCATTGAGGGGTATCTGTATTGTTTTCAGGTTCTGCCTATTACAAATAATGTTGCTATGAGCATAGTTGAGTAAATGTCCTTGTGTTATGAGTGTGTATTCATTGAGTATATGACCAAGAGTGGTGTTGCTGGGCTTTGAGGTAGATTGATTTCCAATTTTTTGAGAAACCACTATATTGATTTCCAAAGTGGCTGTACAAATTTTCACTCCCACCAGCAATGGAGGAGTGTTCTCCTTGCTCTGTATCCTCTCCAGCATTAAGCTGTCATTAGTGTTTTTTTTTTTATCTTAGCTATTCTGACTGGTAAAAGATGGTGTCTAAGAGTACTGACCCCACCTGGAGAGGTGATTATCTGTCTCACAGGTTGGAGGGACCGACTCTCTAGGTCATAGTCCCTGGAGCACATTCTTTGTCCCCCCAGCAGAGCCCCAGATACCTGGAAGTAGCTTCTCCATACTCCAACACCCCCACAGCATCTGCAAACACCAGAGACTTGGCCCCCACTGGCTGATGGGTTCTACTCTCTAGGCCATAGTCCCCGGAGGCATATCCCATGACCTACCCTCACTCACCAGAACCCAAAAGTCCGGGGACCAGCCTCCCCAATTCCCTAACCACCCCCCATAACATCTACAACCACCAGAGCCTTCGTCCTGCTTACACCTGGGGGAGCTTCAGAGTCACACCAGCATCCAGTAGAGGCATGGACCACATACACCTGAGGAGGAGAGATTATCTAAGCCACAGACCCCACTTGCACCAACTGGGGGAAGAGGGGTCCCCTGAAATACAGACCTCACCTTCACCTACTGGAAGAAGTGATAGGCAGATGGCGGTGTAAGAACACATTCAACAACATAAAGAGCAATACGGCACCACCAGAAACTACTGCCAGACCTGAACATCCCAAAGCAGATGAGGCAGAAGAAAACAACCTTAAAAATAACTTTATGAAGATGATAGAGGCCTTTAAGGAGGAAATGAAAAATTCTCTTAAAGAAATGGAGAAAAAGTCAAACAAAAAATTGGAAGAAATCAACAAGTCCCTTAAAGAAAGCAAAGAAAGCCAAGAAAAAAAAAACAATTAAACAGGTGAAAGAAATGGTTCTAGACTTGAAGTCTGAAATAGAGGCAATAAAGAAAATACAAACTGAGGGAAATCTGCACATGGAAAATCTGAGTAAATGATTAGGAACTACAATGCAAGCATAACCAACAGGATAGAAGAGATGGAAAAGAGAATCTCAGATGTCAAATATACAATAGAGGAAATAGATTCATCATACAAAGAAAATTTTAAATCCAACCAACTCTTAACACAAAATATCCAGAAAAATCTGGGACACCATGAAAAGACCAAACATGATGTGGGATTCTCCTCTGTATGTTGTGAATACCATTGATGAATAAAGAAACTGCCTTGGCCTGTTGAGAGGGCAGAACTTAGGTAGGTGGGAAAAACTAAACTGAATGCTGGGAGAAAGAAGGCAGAGTCAAAAAGAAGCTGCTAAAGACAGATGGAAGAACTTTAGCCAGTAAGCTACAGCCACGTGGCGATATACAGATTAATGGAGATGGGTTAAGATGTAAGAGTTAGCCAATAAGAAGCTAGAGATAATGGGTCAAGCAGTGATTTAAATAATATATGGATAGAAGAAGGAGAAGAAGTCCAGTTTAAAGTCATAGAACATATATTCAACAAAATCACAGAAGAAAACTTTCCCAAATTAAAGAAGGACATGCCTAAGAAAGTACAAGAAGCTTATAGAACACTAAATAGACTGGGCCAAAAATGTCCCCTTGCCACATAATAATCAAAACACTAAACATACAAAATAAAGAAAGAAGGGAAAAGGCCAGGTAATATATATAAAGGTGGACTTATCAGAATTACACCTGACTTCTCAATGGAAACTCTGAAAACTAGAAAGTCCTGGACAGATGATCTGCAGACATTAAGAGATCATGAATTCCAGCCCATATTGCAATACCCAGCAAAGCTTTCAATAACCATAGGCAGAGAAAACAAGATATTCCATAACAAAACCAGATTTAAACAATACCTATCCACAAATCCAGCCCTCCAGAAAGTACTAGAAGAAAAACTCCAACTCAAGGAAACTAGCTACACCCACAAAAACACAGGCAATAGTTAATCCCACATCAGCAAATCAGAAGGCAAACATATATTACTCTACCACCACCACTACCAAAACCAAAAATAATAGGTACTAACAACAACTGGTCATTAATATCTCAATATCAACAGTCTCAATTCACCTATAAAAAGACACAGGGTAATAGAATGGATATGGAAACAGGATCCATACTTCTGCTGCATATGGGAAACACACCTCAACTTCAAAGACAGATATTGCCTCAGAGTAAAGGGTTGGGAAAAGATTTTCTAATCAAATGGACCTAAGAAACAAGCTGGGATAGTTATCCCAATATCTAACAAAATAGACATCAACCTAAAATTAATTAAGAGATAAAGAAGGACATTTCATATTTATCACTGTAAAAAAATCCATCAAGATGAAGTCTCAATTCTGAACATCAATGCCTCAAATACAAGGACACCCACATTTATAAAATAACCACTACTAAAGCTCAGATCACACATCAAACCCCACACACTTGTAGTGGGAGACTTCAACACCCCACTCTCACCACTAAACAAGACTGCCAGACAGAAACTTAATGGAGAAATAAAGGAACTAACAGAAGTTATAACTCAAATGGATTTAACAGACATCTATAGAACATTTCATCCAAACACAAAATAATATATCTTCTTTTCAGCACCTCATGGAACTTTCTCAAAAATTGGTCTCCTTGTAGCTGCCTCCTGGATGATAACACTGGAAATGACCATCTAGGTCCTCTGAAAACCTGGGGAATTTAGTATATGGGTGGAAAGAGGTCAAGCTGATCAGCTAAAGGCTACCACATGAAGAGGTGGAGAACTGATCAGTCATTCTTATCAACTCAGACCATGAAGCCCAATAAGGACAAGGTCAACAGAAACACCTGGGTTAAAGTCCCAGAATCTGGCAGTGCCCCAGTACCTCCATGTCCTAAGGACAGAACAGATGTCACTTCTCTCTCAAAGCCGAAAGGTGAGAGGGGAGCTGATAGAAATGGACAGGAAAGGTACTTCTTCATGCTAAAAAGAGGGACATGGAATATGAGAACACTAAACACAGTTGGGGGAACCAATTAGCTCAGGCATGAGCTCAGTCACTTCAGGTGGGATGCCGTTGGATTGGCAGAAATGCATTGGACAGGAACACAAGAACTTATAGGTAACGGATGCAAGATTATAAACCCAGGTGGAGAGGGAAAACACGCAGCAGGTGTAGCTCCAGTGCTACCCAGTTTGGCCCAAAAACGCATGCTCGGGTAGAGAGCTGTAAATGACTGAATTATATCAGCCAGATTTTAGACAATGACACATTCAGTAACTGTCATACAGGTATACCTGCCAACAGTAGAAGCAGATGAGGATGTCATCAACAGTTTCTACACAGATCTACAGAACAAGGTCAGCAGGGGGCATACGAATGACATACTAATTGCTATGGGTGACTTCAAAACAAGAGTGGATTATAGGGTTATGGGAACATATGGATTTGGACAAAGGAATGAGAGAGGGTAATGGCTGCATGACTTCTGCTAGGCAAATTATTTGTATATATACTACACAAAATTCAAGCAGACCTAACCATCAAGATGTTGGACGTGGCAATCCCTGATAAATGCACATACAGCCAAATTGACTACATTCTGGTCAGCAGAAAACTCTTATCTAGCATCCAAAAGAGCTGATCATTTCCTAGCGCTGACTTAGGGTCAGATCTCCAACTTGTTATGGCCAACATTCAACTGAAACTTAGGAGAGGCATGCCCGGCAAGACAGAGATAGACAGTAAACAACTGATGAACCTAGCTGTACAGAGAGAGTATAAAAGAACCACTGGAAAAAAAGATGAGGGAAATCACTAAATAACCCTTTACAGATATAGAAAGTGAATGGGAGGAAATCAAAAGAGCTATACAGGAGGCTTCAAAGGAGATGCTTGGTTATGCAAAGAGGGCAACAGCAGTAGAATGGCTTACTACAGAGACGATCAACCTGACGGAAGAAAGAAGGACGCTAGACAGCAAATGAAGAGGCAAACCACAGGCACCAAAACACCACAACTATCTGTGCAAGGAGAACAAAAGAAGAGTGAAGAATAGAGAGCTGTGTCTATAAGGTATATGCAAAGAGAGTGAAGAGGCTAGATTCCATAAAAAAATACATCTTGTCTACAAAGCTATCAGACAGATAACTGCCAGATATGCTTCTCAGACTTGGTGATTAAAGTTGGGCAAGGTCATTTATTAGACAATACTTTGACACCCTATACAATTACCCTAATGCTCTCAACATAGAGTACAATGAGAAACACTTCGGCAGCCACTCAAACACCAAAGACAATGAGGAAATATTAAATACTGACAGGAGCAAGACAGGAAGCTATAAAGAAAGTGAAACACAGAAAGGTGGTGGAGCATCTAGAAGGGGCCGAGGCACTTCTCAGACTCTTTAGGGAGATATGGGAACATGAATTGATTCCCACAGAATGGAAACACTCAATCATAATTCCCATATACAAGAAGAAGGACAAGCTGGACTGCTCAAATTACAGGGGCATTATTTTCTTGTGCCATTATCCTGCAAAGAATCAAGGGCAGAACAGAGTAAATCCTAGCAGAGTCCCAGTGTGGATTTAGAGCTAACAGGAGCACAATTGATCAGGTCTTCACTTTGAGGCAACTGGCAAAGACTTGTATGTCTGTTACATTGACTTCAGAAAGGCATTCAACAGCATTTGGAGAAAAGGGCTTTGGGAAACAATGAGGTTCTACAGGTACCCAGAGAAAATCAAGAGGCAGATGGGATAGCAAGGGCTGCATTCCAGGCACTAGGAGCGGTTTGATCAGAGAGACACATAACGACAACAATAAAATTACAAATATATGAGACTCTTGTCTTGAGCTGCCTTCTTTACAACGCTCATACCTGGACAAACACTTCTCAGAGCATCAGGTAAATGTGTTTGAGACGGCAGGTCTCAGGAGGAGTCTAGGCATCACACGAAGAGACAGACTGCACAACGATGACATTAAGAAACCTCTTCATCTACAGAAGAAAGTAAACTATAGAATACAGCAAAAGCACCTGAGATACTTTAGCCATGTTACACAAGTGAATGATAGCAGATACCTGAAGATAGCACTTCTTGGAGGAGTACATGAGAAGGTGAAGAGAAAGGCCCAAAAAATGCTGGGTAGACAGTATTAGGAAGACTGTGGAACCTTAGGTATGACAATAATACAAGCATCTAGGACAGCCCGGGATAAGAACAACTGGAGAACCGCCATAAATAGGCTGCTCATGCATCCCTAAGCATTGCCAGGGCATAAATGAAAGAATATAGAACATTCCACCCAAACACAAAATAATATACCTTCTACTCAGCACCTCATGGAACTTTCTCAAAAACTTATACTCAATAACAAAGCAAACCAAAACAGGTAAAAAAAAAATTGGAATAATTCCCTGTATCTTATTGGATCACCATGGCTCAAAGTTAGAATTCAACAACAACACTAAATGAAGAAAGCACACAAACTCATGGAAATTGAACAATGCTCAACCAAATCACCCCTAGGTGAAGTAAGAAATAAGGACTTTAAACACTTCCTAGAATTCAATAAAAATGAATACATAACATACCTAAACTTATGGGACACACTGAAAGCAGTGCTAAGAGGAAAGTTCATACACTAAGTGCTTACATAAAATACATGGAGTAATCTCACCCTAGTGACTTAAGAGCGCACCTGAAAGCTCTAGAACAAAATGAAGCAAACTCACCCAGGAGGAGTAGACACCAGGAAATAATCAAATTGAAGGCTAAAATCAATAAAAATGGGAATAAAGAAAACAATACAAAGAATTCATGAGAAAAAGAGTTGGCTCTTTAAGAAAATAAAAAAGATAGACAAACCCTTATCCAAACTAAACCAAAGGCAGAGAGAATATCCAAATTAACAAAATCAGAATGAAAGGGGGGTGTAAAAACAGACACTGAAGAAATCCAGAGAATCATCAGGTCATACTTCAAAAACCTGTACTCCACAAAATTGGAAAATTTAAAGGAAATGGACAATTTTCTGGATAGGTACCACACACCAAAATTAAATCATGACCAGAAAAAATACACACACACACACACACACACACACACACACACACCCCTAAGGATATGGAAGCAGTCAAAAAAGTTTGACAACCAAAAAAAAAAATCTCGGGGCCAGATGGTTTTATCACAGAATTCTACTGGAATTTCAAAGAAGAGCTAATACCAATACTCCTCAAATTGTTCCACACAATAGAAACAGAAGGGATATTGTCAAACTCTTTATGAGGCGACTGTTACCTGGTACTCAAAGCACACAAAGATGTAACTAAGAAAGAGAATTAAATCTCTTTCATGAACATTGATGCAAAAATACTCAATAAAATACTGTCAAGCTGAATCCAAGAACGCATCAGAAAGATCATCCACCATGGTCAAGGAGGCTTCATCTCAGAGATGCAGCCCATAAAACAAACTGGAGGCAAAAATACATAATCATCTCATTAAATGCAGAAAAGGCTTTTGACATAATCCAACACCCCTTCATGATAAACTTCTTGGCGAGATCAGGGATACAATAACATTTCTAACCGTAATAAAGGCAATATGCAGCAAGCCAACAACCAACATCAAATTAAATGGAGAGAAACTCAAAGTGATTCCACTAAAAACAGGAACAAGATAAGGCTGTCCACTCTCTCCGTATCTATTCAATAAAGTACTTGAATTTCTAGATAGAGCAGTAAGACAACAAAAGGAAATCGAAGGGATACAATCAGCGAAGGGATACAATCAGAAAGGAAAAAGTCAAAGTTTCACTATTTGCTAATGATATGATAGTTTACATAAGTGACCCCCAAAATTCTACCAGGGAACACCTACAGCCAATAAAAACCTTCAGGGATGTGGCAGGATACAAGATAAACTTAAAAAAAAAGTCCATATCCCTCCTATATACAGATGATAAATGGGCTGAGAAAGAAATCAGAGAAATATCATCCTTCACAACAGTCTCAAACAACATAAATTACCTTGTGGGAACTCTAACCAAATAAGTGAAAGACCTGTATGACAAGAACTTTAAGTTTTTAAAGAAATTGAAGAAGATATTAGAAAACATAAAGATCTCTCATGTTCTTGGATAGGTAGGATCAACATAGTAAAAATGGCAATCTTACCAAAAGCAATCTATAGATTCAACACAATCCCCATCAAAATCCCAGCACAGTTCTTCACATACCTTGAAAGAACAATAATCAATTTCATATGGAAAAACAAACAAACAAAAACCCAGGATAGCCAAAATAGTCCTATCCAAGAAAGGAACTTCTGGAAGCATCACCATCCCTGACTTCAAGCTCTACTATAGAGCAATAGTAACAAAAACACCTTGGTATTGGCACAGAAAAAGACCCCAATATTAATCTGCACACCCATGAATGTGGGAACTGCAGCCCCGAGTTGATATCCCTGCCCCCATTTGAGGTGCTTATCTGCAAGGAAAACATAATAAATTCCCTCTGCTCCTGGAGCAGGGAAGGAAGGAATTTTAAGTGCATGGTGGCCAGTCCTTGATCTCTGCTAGTGTCAGGTTACAGTCCCTTCGCAGCCCCCTCCTCATTTGGTGCCATGGTATAAAACCAGCCCAGCAGACAATTAAAAAAAAAGCTGTTCCACCTCAAGCTCGTGCTCTGTGGATTCATTCAACCTGGACACCCTCCGCCGAGATTCTTGGTTCCAGCCCGCGCTGGCGCGGCACATGAACACCTGATTTTTGACAAAGAAGTTAAAATTATACAATAAAAAAAGAAAGCATCTTCCACAAATGGTGCTGGCATAGCTGGATATCAACACGTAGAAAAATGAAAATAGATCCATATCTATCACCATGCATGAAACTCAAGTCCAAATGGATCAAAGACCTCAACATAAATCCAACCACAATGAACCTCATAGAAGAGAAGAGAAAGTAGCAAGTAGCCTTGAATGCATTGGCACAGGAAACCACTTCCTGGATGTAACACCAGTAGCCAAGACCATGATGGGGATAGCCATGGAAACAGCTGACTCAAAATAGTAAGAGCTCACTGACCCTAGACTGAGAGCTGAGGAACCAGCATAAGACCAAACTAAGCCCTCTGAATGAGGGTGACAGTTGTGTGGTTTGGGCTGTTTGTGGGGCCACTAGCAGTGAAAACAGTATTTATCCCTAGACCATGAACTGGCTCTTTGGAACCCATTTCCTACGGAGGATACCTTGCTCAGCCTCGATACAGAGGGAGGGGCTTGGGCCTCCCTCAAATTATATGACAGACTTTGTTGACTCCCCAAGGGAGGCCTCACCCTCTCTGACAAGAGGATAGGGGGTGATGGGAGGAGGTGGGGAAGTGGGAGGACAGGACGGAAAGGGAACTAGATTGGTATATAAAATGAGATTTAAAAAAAAAAAAAGTTAAAAAAAAAAAAGCGTGTGCCACCAGCACCAGGCTTCTTTATCACATTTTTTTACTTTCAACTGCTTCTTTTTCCCCCTTCCCCTTTGATACTTTAATGCTTAGATTTATAAGCAAAACAAAGACGAAAGGAGAACACAAAACCCAGAAGTCCAGGGAAGAACAGCATCTCTCCTCAGACCACAAAATGCCACATGGGATTAGAGTATAGCAGAGTTTCACCTGGCATTTGAGTCCCAGCAACACCGTGATTGTCAGCTGCTCTCAAGGAGGGCTATTGTAGGATGACAACAACACCAAACAGACACGTAAATGAGTGGAACACTATATACAACTCAAAGGGAAACTCACATGGCTGTAGACAGTTTTTTGACAAAGATGCCAAAAGTTCACATGGAAGAAAAGTTGGTCTTCTCACCAAGTGCTGGGAAACCCGGACTCCCACCCACAGAATGAAACTAGATCTCTCTATCTCACACCACACAAAATCAACTTCAAGAGAATCAAAGACTTTGCTGTCTTTGATTTGATCAAAGAACTGAAACTGAAATAATTAGAGGAAGATATTTAAGTACATAGGCATTGGCAAATAACTGATTTCAGTTCCCAGCATCCACATCAGACAACTAACAATCACCTGTAACCGCAGCTCCAGGGGGAACAATGCCCCCTTCCGACCTCTGTGTGCACAGCACTTATGTGTGTATACCCATGTGCAGACACACACACACACACACACACACACACACACACACACACACACACAATTTTCTAAAACAAAACAGGTCTGTTTTAAAAGAGAGAAGGAAGAGTCTGAGTGACAAAGCAACAAAATTATAGAGTAAACTATGTCTTATTAGGAGAAAAACACCCCTACTATCATAAAATCCTTACTTGCCCCTGAGATATCAAGATGATCACTTGGATGTGAAGCCATGAAAGGGGCTTCTGCCTGCAGGTACATACAGCTGTACCTTCCTGCATCGTGGACTGTCACATCCTCAAGGGTGAATTCCACTGTGTCGTTTTCTGAATTCAGAAACTGTATGGGGGATGAAGTTCCCTCCTTTAGCAGAGCGAACATTTTATACTGTGTGAAATTGTGTGGCTTCTGACACTGTAGATTCACCTTCTCTCCTGTGGTAACTTGATGCAAGTGCTGGACACGGAGGGAAGGCTTAGGCAGGTATCCTGTAAGAGAAACAAGATCCAAGGGGAAGAGTCAAGTCCAGGGTCCTCCATCCATCCTTCCTGTCCTGCAAGGGTCCACATGATGCTGAAACTTCTCCCACAGTCTATCCTGACCCTGTCAGACACATTTTCAGTAATAAAATTTGTTTGTAGATAATTTCACACATGTGCACAGTGCATACTGGCCATTTTACCCCACCTCCTTAACACCTTCTTCATCCCCATGAATTTGTCTGTAATTTATTTCTATTCATTTTGTCTGGGGACCCCCTCAGCCTAACCGGTGCCATTTGTGTGATCTTTACTTTGAAGATACCTGTTGGAGCCCAGTGGGCTCAGCAGAGGGTACAAAATTAAAGAAAGTGGTTCTTTTCTCCCAGAGTCTACCCACAGCCGATAGTTTACTCGTAAAGAGTAGGGCTCCATAAGCCCTTTCCCTCCGTTGACTTTCTGTTGATGGGGCCATTCCGGTATGTTAACGGTGTTGAAGATAAGATTTTTTTTCCCACCCCTACAAATCTGAGTAAAGATGAGGTATTCAAGTTTGTCCTCGTTACCTCATGTCCTCCTTAACTGCTCTGGAGGTGCAGTTCTTTTCAATTATATTTTTATTTACTTATTGGACGGGGCACATGCCAAGACATGAGTGTGAAGGCCAAGGACAACTTGCGGATGTCTCTCCTTCCACCATGTGTGTCTCTGGGATCAAACTTGGGTTGGCAGACATGAGAGCTGAAGCTTCTACCAACTGAGCAATTTCACCAGCCCCTATGATTCCCCTTTCGTCCCTACCTAAATTCCCTTCGTGACAGGCTCTTCTCACCTGTGACCAATAGTAAGAGGACATCACTGGAAGGTGAACTTTGATTGGGAGACTCCTTTCTGTAGTATTCACAGGTGTAATATCCAGCATGCCTCAGCTGAAGGTTAATCAGGCGGAACTCAGCTGTCCCCTCTGTCAGATGATGTGGAATCCTGGAATCCAAAATGGTGTCTCCCTTTCTGAGAACAAGTTGTATGTCCGGCGTGGGACTCACACATCGCAGTGTCACGCTGCTGTTCTCTGAAGCCACTGAGTTTGGCCAAGCACTGAGGCTGGGTTTGGGAAAGAAATCTGGAGGAAACAAAAATCTCTCTGGATCAGGCACATCCACGTGCTCGCAGGAAGGACACAGAGAACATGTGTGATCAAAGCTCGGGGTGGGTGTGGTTGAGTCACTTACCATCTCTGTGTGGCCATCATTCAGATCTGCAAAACAGTCATGAATGATGTCCGAGTGCCTGCTGACAGCCACCTCATTACCATCCCTGGTTCTGAGGGGCACTCCAGAGGTTCCAGCTGAGCACAGTCCCCAAGTTCACATATTCAGGGTTTGCATACTCCCACAACTCCTAGCCTCTGGCTTTAGGCCAATTTGGCACTTCTTTGCCCGCTGAGACTCTGCTCTGCTGCTTCTCTGCTTACACTCCTAATAATACTTCATTGCTTCCTAGTTTACTGAAATCCCATGATTCCTTCCATTCTCACAGCATTCTATCCCCAAATTTTACTTATTTTCACCACTTCTGTTAGAGCCTTGATTTTAGGGTCTGGATTATGACATGCACTCCAGGGATAGAAAAAGCTATGCAGAACCCTGGGGGAATTCCTAAAAACTGAGTATGAGTCTACCTTCTTACTGATTACAGAAATTCCTCCAATATGCCTGGGAGTCCCCCGAAGTCTCTGTAAACAAGGTAACCCTCCTAGTAATGGCTGGTTGATACTTTAGATTACGATAGATATTTTTAAGGTATGATGGAGGATTACATGAATGCCACCAGAAATAAGATGAGTCAAGTTTCAAAGACTCAGCTTTAACCCAAAAAGTGAAAGAGGAAGAACATTAGAAATAATAAAGATGGACTGGTAAGCTGACTGCCAAGTGCTCACATGATGGCTAACAACCACATGTAATTCCTGTTCTAGTGGATGTAACATCCCCTTCTGGCCTCTATGGGCACTAGGCATGCACGTCATATACAGGCATACATGCGTGCAAAAACCCACGCACATATAATGAAAGGGAAATAGAAATCATTGAAGAGATTAAAATGTAACTTTGACCAAGAAGTTTCTTTTTGCAGTGGGCACCTTTCACTGCTGACATATACAACTGACGAGAGTGCTGAGAGTAAGAGTGACTGCCACTGCCACCACCACCATCACCACCACTGCTGCTGCCGCCACCACCACTACCACCATCACCATCACAACCATCACCATCACCACCATCACCACCATCACCACCATCACCACCATCACCATCACCACCATCACCATCACCATCACCACCACCATCACCATCACCACCATCACCATCATCATCACCATCATCACCATCACCACCATCACCATCACCACCATCACCACCATCACCACCACCACCATCACCACCACCACCATCACCATCATCATCATCACCACCATCATCACCATCACCACCATCACCACCATCACCATCACCATCACCACCATCACCATCACCATCACCACCACCATCACCATCACCACCATCACCATCATCATCACCATCATCACCATCACCACCATCACCATCACCACCATCACCACCATCACCACCACCATCACCATCACCACCATCACCATCACCATCATCACCACCACCATCACCACCATCACCACCACCATCATCACCACCATCACCATCACCATCACCACCACCATCATCACCATCACCACCATCACCATCACCACCATCACCACCACCATCACCATCATCACCACCATCACCACCACCACCATCACCACCATCATCACCATCACCACCATCACCATCACCACCATCACCATCACCATCACCACCACCATCACCATCACCACCATCACCATCAGCAGCACCATCACCACCACCATCACCCCCACCATCACCACCAATCTTGGCATAGGTGTGTAGAAGATTTCTAGGCCCCACCTCTTATTGAGCAGCTATTGGTGGTTGATGCTTGCCAGGAGTAGGGGATGCCAATCTTTTTTAAGGATGTGACCATTTGTAAGTTTCCCATGGTCTACTGGATGGCACAACACCCCTGTACATAGGGAAAGCACTAATTGGATTTAGTGGGTGATAACAACCATAATAACAATGAGACAGGGTGCTAGAGAAATGGCTCATTGCTTAAGAGCTTGTACTGCTTTTCCAGAGGACCTGAGTTGATTTCCTATATACAAGTAAGACAACATGCAACTACATATAATTCCAACTCCCTGGGATCTGATGCCTCTTCTGGTCTGCATGGCCACATACAGAGAAACACACACAGACACACACATATACACACATAGGGATATAGACACATACATACCCCACATGAAAAAAATTGAAAGACATGGAAGAAGAAAATGGGAGCTGCTTATGATCATATTTCATTGCATATGTACATGCAAATCTCAATCATAAAAACAAGGTGAAAATAATAGGACATGTGAACACCCCACAGAAGCAGAAAGTAAGTATGAAAGTGAAGATGATCTGACCGGCTTCTCCACAGAAGATGAGAAGCCAACGATTCCTTCACAATGTAAGCCTTGGTTAAAACAAACCATTGGTCATCCTATTCACAGGAAAAAAAAACCTCAGAGGAAACTAGAATGCCAACAACTTATTCCATGGTACAAGCCAGCATTAGGAATAAAATTCATTTTTCTATTTGTGAGGTTGAAATTCTGAAGTCAGGAACACAGGAGGGTACAGGTTAAAGAGAATATTGGGCAGGTAAGACATTTTATTCATCAGCATACAGCAATGCCGGCAGGCACCCAGGCATATGTCAACACAAATACGCAGGCAAAGGTATGTACAAACAAGCCAAGTGCACAAAAGTTACACAGAGATAGGCATACAGGCCTAAAGGCAAATGTGTGCATGCATACACACACAGAGACTCACACAGACAAACACACACAGTGGCAAGTTTGCAGAGGCGAGGACTTTTACCTCTGACCTACAGATCATATGTATGTAACAAAAAGTGTCATCCTGCCATAAATAGCTATAGAGAAGATTACAGATTATAAGAAAGATTATAGGAAGAACTGATCATGTTCAACTCAGTGAAACAGCGAATTCCTCACATGAATAGTGGAGAAAGAAAAAGCTTGATTAATGTCAACCAGAAAAACAACTAACAGAATTACAGAGATCAGGAAACCTATCTCAGGAATTGCTTGAAGGACTGGAAGGAGACTTGGCATTTGAGAGCAGGCGGTGCTCTTACAAAGGACCAGTTCCCAGCACTTACAAAGGGAAGCTTCCAGCAGCCTGTAATTCCTGATCCAGGAGATTCCATGCCCTCTTCTGGCCTCTGCAGAAGCTGCACTAAAGTGCACACACACACACACACACACACACACACAGTTAAACAAAACTAAGTTATCCACACCTTCAATCCCAGCACTTTGGAGTCAGAGGCAGGCACAGCTCTGTGAATTCATGGCCAACCTGGACTGTATAGTGAGCTCCACACCAGGCCAGGCAGACCTACATAGTGAGAAGTTAGCTCAAAAATTAATTATAAGATACAAAGAATGTATTAATAAAGTGAAAAAAATCCATGAAGAAAATATAAAGATTAGGGCAGTGAGATGTCTCAGCAGATAAAGGAAATTGTCACCAAGCCTGATTACCTGAAGTTAATGTGAATCCCACACAGTAGAAGGAGACCACTTACTCTTTCAAGTTGTACTTTGAACTCCACATGCATGCTGTGGCATGTACATACCTGTGCACATATGTCCACAATAAATAAACAAATGTAAAAATAAAAGAAAAAGTAATGAGTGAGTTGGGCATAGTGACTCATGTCTTCATTCTTTTTTTAAAATTTATTTATTTATTAAAGATTTCTGTCTCTTCCCCGCCGCCGCCTCCCATTTCCCTCCCCCTCCCCCAATCAAGTCCCCCTCCCTCCTCAGCCCAAAGAGTGATCAGGGTTCCCTGCCCTGTGGGAAGTCCAAGAACCACCCACCTCCATCCAGGACCGTGAGGGGTGCACCCACACACTGAGACAATGGGGATGTTCTATCGGGAACTCACCAAGGCCAGCTGGCCTGGGTCTGAAAAAGCCTGGGATAAAACTGGACTCGCTGAACATAGCGGACAATGTGGACTACTGAGAACTCAAGAACAATGGCAATGGGTTTTTGATCCTACTGCACGTACTGGCTTTGTGGGAGCCTAGGCAGTTTGGATGATCATGTCTTCGTTCTTAAGATACAGAAGCAGGAAGCCTGTGAGGCTAGCCTAGACAACACCGAAAACAGCTTAAACCACAATAAGATGCTATCTCAAAACAAACAAACTAGCAACACCTTACCAAAACCCTTGTTACAACAGTGAGATGACATATCAAACGTGGTTATATCAAATATGAAAAAGATAGACATACATTTATGTAAAATCTCTACATTCAGGGCTGGAAAAAAGTCTCAGTGGTTAAGAGCACGGGCTGCTCTTCCAGAGGACCTGAGTTCAATTCCCAAAACCCACAAGGCAGATCTAAATGTCTGTAACTCCAGTTCCAGGGGATCTGGCATCCTCATATACACATACATGTAGGAAAACACAAATACACCGAAAATAAAAAGCAGACATAAAGGCTATATATATTGAGTGTTGATCCATCCATTTCATAAAACTAATAGTAATGGGCGTAAAGAAACAAGTCCAGATGATGGGTGTCTTCAGGGTAGCACTGTTATCTACAGCTACACCAAAGCATCAAAAGGGAACCTCAGAGCTGAACTTACAGCTACACCAAAGCATCAAAAGGAAACCTCAGAGCTGAACTGCACCACAAATAAATGGATCTAGCAGACATTTAAATGATATTCTGTCTCACACCGTGGAAATACACATTCTTCACAACAACTTTTTGCCAAAATAGAGCACATCTGAGCCATTGTAAGGCAGTGGCACCCCAAACGGAACATTCCCTCAGGAGGGAGGGAGAATGCTGGTGAGAGAGGGAAGATTCTCAAAGGCCCCTCCCAGCATGTAAAAAGGGTCAGCGACCCCTGGGGGAGGAGGAGACTCTGACCAGCTCATCACAGAGAGAAGAGACTTCTGGGAGTGTCCAGCTGCCTGCACGCTGTGCAGAGCTCCAGGCTGCAGCGTTCATGAGTCATCAGCAGCGCTGGAGGGGGCTTTCTGCTGGGACAGCTGCTGTGGCGCCATCCCTACTCCAGCTGACACTCCCCCGCCCATGCTCCTCTCAGTAACCCCAATAACAACCCATCGGTTCACCAACTGGGATGTTCACTGAAACTTTTTTTTTTTTTTGGTTTGTCATGGGCTCCCTTAGGGTGAGGTTTTTAAGCTGTTTAGATGTGCATGTGTGCCCGCACGAGGGCATGTATGTACGTGTCCATGTGTTTTGCTTGTACCCCGGAAAAGTCTGCCTCATAACTGCCATAAAGCAAATCTTAATGAACACAAAACATCTAAACAGTTTCCTCTAAATTATGTTTTTCTGTTTATTTAATATTTATTTTTATTAGTTTTACTTTATTTATTAGATTTCTTTAAGACAGACTTTCTGTTTTGCCTTGGCTGTACTGGAACTCACTTTGTAGACTAGGCTGGTCTCACAGGGATCCCCATACCTCTGCCTCCTGCGTGCTGGGATTAAAGGTGTGAGCCACCATGACCAGGCTTTTTATGAGTTTCATGCGTGTGTGTATGTGTTGGGTTTGTGCATGAGTGCAGGGGCCATCAGAGGGCAGAAGACAGCGTCAGATCCCATGGGGAGCTGGAGTCACAGGAGGTTGTGAACTGCATGCTGTTAGTAGTGAGAACTGAACTCTGGTTCTCTGCAAGAATGGTAAGTGTGCTTAACTCCAGCCCCTAAACAACATTCTTTCTCACTACAGGAATTATGAAAGCAATTTTAAGGAAAATATTTAAAACTTACCTAACACCAAGACTTCAAGGAGATCACTGGGGTGTGAGGCCCAGAAAGGGGCTCTTATCTGGTGGTAGACACAGCTGTAGTTTCCCATGTCCTCAAGGGTCACATCATAAAGTGAGAAGTCTGCTCTCTTCCTTTCTGATCTCTGAACCTGTACAGGTGCTGAAACTCCTTCCTTCAGGAGCAGGAACATTTTGTACTCAGTCATATTATGTGGCTTCCGACACTGCAGGGTCACGTTCCCTCCAGCTGCCACACGTCTCCTCTGTTGGTGAGCTTGGAGGGAAGGTTTAGGTAAACGGCCTGAGAAAGAAGAATCCTGTGATCATGGTGAGGAAGGCCTGGCTTACACTCCCACCCTTGTTCTCATGATGCCTGATCTCTGCCTCTGTGTATCTGATCTCACTGTGCATCTCTGGCTGTCCTGAAACTCACTGGACCAGTCTGGCCTTGAACTCACAGAGATCCATCTGTCTCTACCTCCTGAGTATTGGGGATCAAAGATATGAGGCAGATCAAACCCTGTTGAAAAATGGAGATTTCCACTCCCCTTTCTTTCAACTCTCTGGTAAAACTAAGGTATTAAGGTTGAAGATGCATATGGAATCTAGAGAGTGATGTTCTCATTCTCAATTGCTCTTCCACCTCATTCACCAAGGGGGACCTCACGGCATAAATCATAGCTCCTGAATATAGTTACTCTCATTATCCAACCTGTCCTGGAGATCGCCTGTCTCTCTTCTGAACCTGGAGTTACAGGTAGATCACCACACTCACCTAGGAAGCACAGAGCTGTCCTAAGAAACCTAATTCCCCACTTCCCTAGCCCTAGCTACCAAAACCTCAGCTTAAAGCCTGTCATCTATGTTCTCTTGGATTTTTGTCTTTGCGGTGCTGGATCCTACGTCCTGATCATGACATGGTGAGAAGTAGAGACAGCACCTCTCTGGCATTAAATAAAGCCTCCACTAGCTGTTGGAGGTTGTGTAAATTCTCCTTTTTTATTCCTTTCTACAATCTTAAGTCTTTAGTATCTTTTGACTACCCAGGCATAACAACCAGTCTGGATCACGCAATAAGCTACGGAATTTGTGGGGGAGTGGTCTGCCCATAACTGCAGCTTCTGAAAGCCAAGACAGGACATCTCCCAAAGCAAGCTGCCTACCAAAAGGTACTAGATCAGTGAACTACGGTTTGACTGCAAGGGTCTACTTTGATGAATACAGTGAAAGAACAATCGATGACGTCTAGACTCCATATACATGCACACATATGCACACACACATCCACACCCATGGGTGCCTACACACATGTAACGTGCATACACACATGCACAACACACCCATATAAAAATGTGAACAATAACTGACAGTATTCCTTTCTGTCACTATCACTCTGTCCTCTTCCAAACTGCCCTTCCTCTGATAGATGGATACATGCTAAGGAATCCCCTCCTCACCTGTGATCAGTATTAGAATTTCATTACTGTGAAGCAACGGCACATGAGGAATATCAGTTTGCCAACATTTGCAGATGTAGCGGCCAGCATCACTCTGCTCCAATTCAGTGAGATAGAATTTATAACCATGAGGAAATTCAGTAATTAAATGGGATTTAATTAAATGGGATTTAGATGCCCTTTCTGTTAAACTAATATCACACACCACATCTTCTACAAAATTCATGCATTCCAGTGTCACGTTGCTCTTGTTGGGAACCACAGAGCTGGGCCAAACACTGAGGATGGGATCGGGTAAGGGCTCTGAAAGAAAGTAAAACTTAGATTTGCATATGACATATTATCCTGCTCCCTGGAAACCATTTAAAACAGGGGATGGGGATGGAGCCATTTCAACACTTGGGATGAAGGATCAGGGGGCGGGGCTTGATTGAAGAGATACTTACCGGCTGCACTTATATCTGTATCCCTAACACATAGCCCTGCAAGAGAACAACTCATGATCACAGTGACTGCCTGGAGCTCCCTGACCACCCTTCCTGATCCCAAGCATCCACTGCTGGGCTCATGCTCTGACTTCACTTATCCAGGCATGTCTCTGCTTCCCACATTGGACTCTGGCATGTTTCTTGCTCACTAACAGCCCGTCCCTTCCCTGAGAACATGTATCAACCTGCATGTTCATTTCCAAAGGATGCTGTAACACAATAATACAAGCTGCAAACTGTGTAATACCATGAGTTCAGTCTCTTCCCACCTGCCAGTCAGTTCTCTTCCCTACAGGCAATGTACATGGAAATCAGAAGAGGGCAGCAACATGGCTCTCAGGGGCTAAATGTATGTCTAGGGTAAGTGTTCTTTTTTTAAACTCTCCAGGAAGCCGGGCGGTGGTGGCGCACGCCTTTAATCCCAGCACTCGGGAGGCAGAGGCAGGCGGATCGCTGTGAGTTCAAGACCAGCCTGGTCTACAAGAGCTAGTGCCAGGACAGGCTCCAAAGCCACAGAGAAACCCTGTCTCAAAAAACCAAAATAAATAAATAAATAAATAAATAAATAAATAAACTCTCCAGGGAAAGATCTATTGTATTACTTAGAAGAACCTTAAGATTCTACCAGAAGAATCATTACATCTGCTAACTTATAGCAGGGCCAGAGAGATGACACACTGAATAAAGGTGCTTGCTGCCAAGTCTGATGACCTGAGTTCAATCCTTGGGATTCATATGGTAGAAAGAATAAACTTATTGCTTAAAGTTATCCTCTGACCTCCACAGGGGTGCTGTGGTGTGTGTGTGTGTGTGTGTGTGTGTGTGTGTGTGTGTGTGTGTGCATTCATAACTCAAATAGAGACCATGTGTGTGTGTGTATGTCTGTGTGTGCACACAACTTGGATAGAGACCATTTGTGTGTGTGTGTGTATGCACGTACACACAACTCAGAGACCAATGGAATACAATAGACAACTCATAAATAAATCTATGTAGCTGTAGACGTCTGGTTGGTAAGGCTGGATACACTTGAATACATATACAATGAAGCCTCATCCTCAACAGTTGATATCTGGGTCCAGGTAACTCTGCACTGTGGAATCTAATTGCATTCTAGGGCAGCCAGCAGTAGTCCTGGCCTTTGTTCTCTAAGATGTCACCAGTACATCTTCCTTGGGTGGAGCCAACAACGTTGAAATCATGACCAATCCTGGTTGAGAGCCACTGGTTTATAGAAGTGTGTCCACCCAGAAAGGAAGAAAATGAGCCAGATGTGGATAGTCACTACCCAAGATGTATGTCTAACATATTCTAGGTGCAAGAACATAAGGATTATTCAGTGCTGGCAATATGGCTCAGGTGTAAGTAAAGTCACTTGCTAGGTAGGTGAGCCTGGCAACCAGAGCTACATCCCTGGAAAACACACACACACACACACACACACACACACACACACACAGAGTTTTATATATCACTATATTTATAGAACTATTTATACATAAATGTATATGACTAATACTGTCAACTTGAAAACATCTAGAATGACCTTGGCAAAAAGTCTTTGATGATGCCTGTGAGGGATTATCTAGATTAGGTAAATCAAGGTGGAAAAACCCACCTTAACTGTGGGCAATATTATCCCATTGTCTGGTCCTGAGCACTAACATTTACCATTCTGGCTATGCATGCAACATAACCAGCTGCCATGAACCGTTACAATATAACTTCCCACTATGACTAGATCCTCAAACTATGCGCCACAATAACCATCCTTTCTTATGTTGCTTTTGTTGTATCTTGTGATACTAATGAGTTACTAATACGTGCACACACACACACACACACACACACTGTGAGGTCCTGACTTTACAAACTCCATTTTATAATAAGGCTTTCATCTTAAATCATGTAATGAGAGGGGATCTCAGCTCCAAAAATGTGCTGCAATAGTGGAATTTGAAAGGATACCCTAAGAAATCACCAATTAAGGAGCAGGGCCATAAAATATAGCAAGGTCCACATGTTCCTGAAAAGCATCCTGTCCTTGAAGATACCTTGTCAGTAATTTATAGCTCGTTGTTAGGATTTTTGCACCCCAAAACTGACCAATGGTTTCAGAAACTACCTTACCCTATGTCCTCCATACCCAATTCCACTTGAACTCTGCTGATTGTGGCTTTTTCCCCTTTAAAAGTTCTCTCCTCCCTGGGCTTGCCGCCACACTCTCCTCACCCACTATGCTGGGGTGCTGGAAAGGGGAGTTCCAAACTTGAGCTTGTATATTAAAGACCCTCATGTAATTTGCATTGGAAATTGGGCCCTGTAAATACATTTGGGGCCCAATAATTTGGCATAACAACACAAACACACACACATATCATGGATGTAGAAGAGGGCCCACGACAGGATAGGAATAGGAGGGTGGGGAGGGGACAAGAGAACATAACAGAGAAAGAAGGACAAAAGATCTCTGTAGGGCCCTGCTCCCAAATTTCATCTTGAGGAGTTTCTGGCCAGCCAGCTAAAACATCCTGTTTGTTCCTGTGCTCCCTCTGCCTTGCCTGGTGGTTAGCTATAGGGCCTTGTTTACTCCACCTTGGGCATGGTAATTTCCCACCTGCCTGGGGGCTATTCCATTGTGCAGCAGCTGGGTATATATGGATTTTCCTAAGCTTGAATAAACGGCATTCAGCTGATCTCCTTTCAAATGACCCAGGTCTCTTGTGTGTTCTTTCAATCTCCAGGCCCTTGCCCAGCTCGTGTAAGGTACAGTGGCACGTGAACTGTACCAAGAGAGTAAAAAGGGCATTACAGATCACATACTTTCTCTCATAGATTTCACTCTTTATAATGTGAAACCAAGCAGAGTGGGAACTATTTGAGGAGGGCACAGGAGGATCAGAGAGAGACAGGGAGGGGAGACGGAGGAGGGTAGTTGAGAGAGGAAATATTAGCAAGACTCAGTGATCTGTATATGCGGAAAATGTCACAATTAATCCCATAATTTTCCACGCTAATGAAAAAATGCAAGAATAACCTGAGTGATTCAAGGATGGTTTTTTTCCCCTTTATTCATGTTAATTGCATAGGTCAGTAGGTTGGCATAAATGCATGCAGTTTCATCATCATGCCCTTTTACCATTATTTCCTGGGGATTCACATGCATGCCATGGTGCACATGTGGAGGTTAGAGGAGACCTCGTGAAGGTCAGCTCTCCCTCCTACCACATGGGTCCTAAGGACTGACGCAGGTCATCAGGCATGGCAGCAAACACCTTTACCCACCAAACCATCTCATACTACTGTCCTCCCTCCTTTGACTACATGAGCGCACATAGGTACCTGCACACACGCGCTCACACACACACACACACACACACACACACTAAATACAAAAGAAAGAGTATAAATGTCATGTTGATGCTGCAGAAAGCCCTTGAGAAGTTCAGAACCTACTAATTTGGAGGAAACAGAAAAATGTCTGTAAAGCACCCAGCATATTCCTCATACATGATGTGTGTTCACAAAATAAAATTTACTCACTTGTCCTACCGCCTCACTAGCTACCCCACTGGCCTCACTGACTCCAGCTGCCTCCATAACCCACTCACCCACCAAAAGCAGACCTGTCCTCCTCAGACTTACCAAGACAGGACAAGAGAAAAAAATGAGAGTTCATGATGTCTCAATAACACAATTTTCCAAGAATGCCTCTTCAGCCTGCCATTCCTGTCAAGTCAGTGTGTAGTTCTGGGACCCATCAGTAATGACTTTCCCTCAGTTTTTAATCTTCAGAGCTAACCCACAGCTTCTGTTTCACAGTGATCAGCACGTGATTTCTTAACAGTATCATGCCACTTCCTACTGGCTTGTCTCACATGGGCCTCTCACCACAAGGAAAGAATTCATACCATCTACTTCTAAGCTTACTTGTGCATTCTGACTGAGTTTAGGAGAAAATGCTAATCAAATGCCAATTGGCATTGTGCCCCGCCTTTTTGTTCTTTGTTTGGTTTGATTTGTTTCAGCAAAATATTGTTATTTACTGTTTTATAATTGATACTTGTAAACAATACATCTCAAGAATATCCACCCCTAACTCTCTCCTCCCAATTCTCCCAGATACCCCCAATATATCCTTCCCTCCACATCTAGTTCTCCCCCCATATTTTTGTAACCCATTGTGCTGACTAGGTTTA
This sequence comes from Microtus oregoni, assembly GCF_018167655.1. Lineage (NCBI taxonomy): Eukaryota > Metazoa > Chordata > Mammalia > Rodentia > Cricetidae > Microtus > Microtus oregoni. The sequence goes on from NW_024543065.1 coordinate 40,680,978, forward strand.
TGTCAACTTCACATAAGCTAGAGTCATCTGAGAAGAGGGAACCTCACTTGATAAATTACCTCTTTAAGACTGGACTGTGGGCCAGCCTGTGGCCCTTTCTCAGTGATTTATGAGAAGCGTTTAGTCCATCATAGGCAGTATCACACCTGGATCTGGTGGTGTGGGTTCAATAGAGAGCAGGCTGAACAAGTCATGAGGAGCAAGTAAAAAAACAACATCCCTCCATGACTTCTTCATCAACTCTTGCCTCCAGGTTCCTGCATGGTTTAAGTTACTGCCTTGGCTTCCCTCAAGAACTGTGACCTGAGATATGCAACCCAAACAAAACCTTTCCTCCTCAAGTGGCTTTAGGTCACGGTGTTTCATCACAGCAATAGTAACCCTAAGACACTCACTGAGTACAGTTCCTAACAATTTTTAGAATGTTGTGACAAATTGCATGTTTATTGTTAATTTCTATGCTAGAATTATGATATTGACCTGTTAACATTTGTAACTGCTTTACTTCACTAAAAAGAAGCTACTGATTAGAAAAAGGTTGGAGTTTGTCTGAGAGAATTTTGACATTGCCAATGATTCCTTAGATTTGAAATGTTTAATAAGACAAATTTTTATTTTGTTTGTAACTGAAAACTGTTAGAGATATCCTAGACCTCTGATCATCCTCCACTCCTTTATTAGGAGATATTGCAATCATAGGAGCTTTGTGACTCGGCCAGGCTCTTCAAGTTTCCTCCTGCCCATGGGTGGGCCAGCTAAGAAGACATGGAACCCTGGGCTCGGGAATAGGGTTTCTTTACAACAGCCCTCCATTCCATCTGCCTCAACACTGACCTCTACACACACCAGCGGCTTCAGTTGGTGAGTTTCCCCATTCTAGTCAGCTTAACTGTTTCTCCGAATCCGAGAAATTAACCATTGAGCTCCCAGCAATCTTCTAGTGTTCCTAGAAACAGGGAGTACAGCCCCCAACCATGGTCTTTAAGGCTACGGTTGAGCCCTTTGCTGACATTCATTTCTGGATTGTTACTCTTAGGTAAAATTGCATCGTGTCCATGACTGGGGGCCCAGGGTCTCTCAGATTTTTCTGTCTCTTTTTTTCCTCCCACCGTGAAAGGCCGCTTAGAGCAGCCTCTGGCCTCTCTGGCTTCCAAGTCGCCCTGACTGGAGCCAGCCAGGCTTTAGCACCCACTTGTAGGCAGAGGACGCTCTCCTACAAGACCTGTGGTGTTTGCTGCAGATTCACACCCCGCCTGTAGAGGGAAGACATCTCCCTATGGACCTTGTGGTGTTGCCATTTTCGTGGGTTTACATGGTTTCAGCTATGGGGAGCAAGCCATCCATGTCTATCAATCCAGCCTCCCGCTGGGATGCCTTTCAGGGGCCCTAAAACCCCAGGCCTTCATGCCCACTTCTTCAGCTCCTACCCTCACTCCAGCGGTGGCTCTACTGTTATGGGAGCTTTCTAACTACTGTCAGCAAATAGGCAAAAGGAAGAAGTTTCCTCAAACTGTCCCTGCCACCGCTCCTGCTGCCAACAATCCACAAGGTGGCTGTTTTCAATTCCAGCCTTTTGCTCTCCACCACAGCTTGTGGTGTGGCTGCTCAGCGACAGGATGGCTCAGCGACAGGGCAGATCACACCTCTAGGTCTCTCTTATTATTAAGCTTAAAATCCCTGCAGCTCAAAATTCATGGTTTTTCCATACAACATGCGACTGCTGCCATTCTGACTGAGGTCAGGTGACTTCATCGCCATCTTGGCTGAGAGCCAGGTCATGTGACCAAGTCCCACTATCTTTACTGAGGTAGGCCTTGCCTGGTCCCCCAGTTTATTTATGTTTTTGTCTCTAAATTCCTCTTGCTGACTCTGTTGCATGTGTGTTTTGTGTAGTGGCATGCCTCTGACAGGGCCCACCAAGAACATCTACTTCACCTAATTCCTGTTCACTCTGTGTGTGTTCATACTTGTGACTTAAATATACCTATGTTTGCTGTTAAATGTTATAACTGTTTGTTCATTGCATCTCATTTCAGACTACAGAAACAATAAGTCTCATGTTTTAAACTGGTATATACTTTTAAGTCTCTTACAAAAATACTTTATATTTAATCTACCACTCACTTAAAATATATTAAGTTGTTCTCTCCTATTGTCAGTTCTGCCATTAACCTTCTATCTGAAGCAGTTTTTTCTTCTTTCTGACTTTTATGAGTATAAATCTTACCTGTTAAGAGCCAGTACAGTCAAGCTCAGACCCAGCTCTCCAAGCAGATTCTATACTGTAGTTACACCTGACAAACAGCCGTCAACTGCTCAGAGATCTGGGATACATAGCATTTAAATATTTAATTATTAAAAGACTTTTTCATAACAACAACAACAAAAAAACAGGTTGGCTCCTAGAAGCAGCATTCTACTTCCTCCAAAGAAGAGAGAAGACAAATGGACACAGAACAATGACTATCTGCAACTGGCTTCAACTGCCAAATGCTGACCATTGGGCAAAACTGTCTTTCATTTAAACTAAAAATCTCCAGACAGTGGAGAGAATCACTGGAATTGATAGCCTAGCAGTTCAGGTCAAGGTAGGCCTGTCTTCCTACAGATTTCTTAGCCCACAGGATCTCCTGGAGCCTGGCAGGCCCTATGCTAAACAGCAAAAAGCAAATACGACTTCAGCAACCATGGAGGACCCTAAGGAGTATCTCTAGGTGCCAACCAAGTAAGTTCTCTGTTGTTGTTTTTTTTTTTTTTATTTTTTTTTTATTGCGAAAAGAAGAAAAAAAAACATAAACAAAAAACAAGTTTCCACCTCCTCCCAGCCTCCCATTTCCCTTCCCCTCCTCCCACCCTTCTCCCCCTCCTCCCACCCTTCTCCCCCTCCTCCCACCCTTCTCCCCCTCCCCCCACTCCTCTCCCCCTCCCTCTCCAGTCCACAGAGCAGTCCGGTTCCCTGCCCTGTGTTAAGTCCTAGGTCCTCTCCATCCATATCTAGGAAGGTGAACATCCAAACTGGCTAGGCTCCCACAAAGCCAGCACATTAAGTAGGATCAAAACCCCCTGCCATTGTCCTTGGTGTCTCATCAGCCCTCATTGTTCGCCATGTTCAGAGAGTCCGGTTTTATCCCATGCTTTTTCGGTCACAGTCCAGCTGGCCTTGGTGAGCTCCCAATAGATCAGCTCCTCTGTCTCAGTGGGTGGATGCACGCCTCGTGGTCCCGAATTCTGTGCTCATGTTCTCCCTCCTTCTGCTCCTCTTTGGGACCTTGGGAGCTCAGTCCAGTGCTCCTGTGTGGGTCTCTGTCTCTATCTCTATCCATCACCAGATGAAGATTCTATGATGATATGCAAGATATTTGTCAGTATTGCTCTAGGATAGGGTCATTTCAGGTTCCCAATCCTCAGCTGCCCAAGGAACTAACTGGGAACCTCATCTTGGGCACTAGGGAGCCCCTCTAGGGTCAAGTCGCTTGCCCACCCTAAAGTGGCTCCCTTAACTAAGAATTGTGGTTCCGTGCTCCCCTATCCACCTTTCCTTTATCCCAATTCTCCCATTTCCCAGGTCCCCCCTCCTTCCCTTCTACCTTTTCTCTCCCCATCTCCCCTTACCCCCAACCCCCCCCCCCCCAAGATCCCATTTTCTCCCCGGAAATTTGGTCTACTTCCCTTAGCGAAGAGGACAACTATATGTTTTTCCTTTGGTTCACCTTCTTCCTTAGCTTCTTTAGGTTCACCTATTGTAGACTCCGTGGTCCTTATTTATGGCTAGAAACCAATTATGAGTGAGTACATCCCATATTCATCTTTTTGGGTCTGGGACACCTCACTCAGGATAGTGTTCTCTATTTCCATCCATTTGCATGCAAAATTCGAGAAGTCATTGTTTTTTACCGCAGCGTAGTACTCTAGCGTGTATATATTCCATACTTTCTTCATCCATTCTTCCATTGAAGGGCATCTAGGTTGTTTCCAGGTTCTGGCTATTACAAATAATACTGCTATGAACATAGTTGAACAAATGCTTTTGTCATTTGATAGAGCATCTCTTGGGTATATTCCCAAGAGTGGTATTGCTGGGTCCAGGGGTAAGTTGATCCCGAATTTCCTGAGAAACCGAAACACTGACTTCCACAGTGGTTGCACAAGATTGCATTCCCACCAGCAATGGATGAGGGTACCCGTTCTTCCACAGCCTCTCCAGCAAAGGTTATCCTTGGTGTTTTTGAGTTTAGCCATTCTGACAGGTGTAAGATGATATCTCAAAGTTGTTTTGATTTGCATTTCCCTGATTGCTAAGGAAGTTGAGCACGACCTTAAGTGTCTTTTGGCCATTTGAACTTCTTCTGTTGAGAATTCTCTGTTCAGTTCAGTGCCCCATTTTTTAATTGGGTTAATTAACATTTTAAAGTCTAGTTTCTTGAGTTCTCTATATATTTTGGAGATCAGACCTTTGTCTGTTGCGGGGTTGGTGAAGATCTTCTCCCAGTCAGTAGGTTGCCTTTGTGTCTTAGTGACAGTGTCCTTTGCTTTACAGAAGCTTCTCAGTTTAAGTAGGTCCCATTTATTCAATGTTGCCCTTAATGTCTGTGCTTCTGGGGTTATACATAGGAAGCGATCTCCTGTGCCCATCTGTTGTAGGGTATTTCCCACTTTCTCTTCTATCAGGTTCAGTGTGTTCGGACTGATATTGAGGTCTTTAATCCATTTGGACTTGAGTTTTGTGCACGGTGAGAGATATGGGTCTATTTTCATTCTTCTACAGGTTGACATCCAGTTGTGCCAGCACCATTTGTTGAAGATGCTTTCTTTCTTCCATTTTATACTTTTAGTTCCTTTATCGAAAATGAGGTGTTCATAGGTTTGTGGGATAAAATCCGGGTCTTCTATACGATTCCATTGGTCGACTTCTATGTTTTTATGCCAGTACCACACTGTTTTCATTACTGTAGCTCTGTAATAGAGTTTGAAGTCAGGGATGGTAATGCCTCCAGAAGATCCTTTATTGTATAGGATTGTTTTGGCTATCCTGGGTTTTTTGTTTTTCCATATAAAGTTGATTATTGTCTTCTCCAGATCTGTGAAGAATTTTGATGGGATCTTGATGGGGATTGCATTGAATCTATAAATTGCCTTTGGTAGAATTGCCATTTTTACTATGTTGATCCTCCCAATCCAAGAGCAAGGGAGGTCCATCCATTTTTTGGTATCCTCTTCAATTTCTTTCTTCAATGCCTTAAATTTCTTGTCAAATAGATCTTTCACTTCCTTGGTTAGATTTACCCCAAGATATTTTATGCTGTTTGTGGCTATCGTGAATGGTGAAGCTTCTCTGATTTCCCTCTCTGCTTCCCTATCCTTTGTGTATAAGAGGGCGACTGATTTTTTGGAGTTGATCTTGTATCCTGCCACATTACTAAAGCTGTTTATCAGCTGTATAAGTTCTTTGGTGGAGTTTTGGGGGTCGCTTATGTACACTATCATATCATCTGCAAATAACGAAAGTTTAACTTCTTCCTTTCCAATTCGAATCCCTTTGATCCCATTATGTTGTCTTATTGCTATTGCTCGAACTTCAAGCACTATATTGAAGAGGTATGGTGAGAGTGGACAGCCTTGCCGTGTTCCTGAGTTAAGCGGGATGGCTTTGAGTTTCTCTCCGTTTAATTTGATGTTAGCTGTCGGCTTGCTGTATATAGCTTTTATTATATTTAGGTATGACCCTTGTATCCCTAATCTCTCCAAGACTTTTAACATAAATGGATGTTGAATTTTGTCAAATGCTTTTTCAGCATCTAATGAAATGATCATATGGTTTTTTTCTTTCAGTTTATTTATATGCTGGATTACATTGATAGATTTTCGTATGTTGAACCAGCCCTGCATCTGAGGAATGAAGCCTACTTGATCATAATGGATAATTTTTCGGATGTGTTCTTGGATTCGATTTGCCAGTATTTTGTTGAGGATTTTTGCGTCGATATTCATGAGTGAGATTGGCCTGTAGTTCTCTTTCCTGGTTGAGTCTTTGAGTGGTTTTGGTATCAGAGTAATTGTGGCTTCATAAAAGGAATTTGGTAATGACCCTTCTGATTCTATATTGTGGAATACATTAAGGAGTATAGGTATTAGGTCTTCTTGGAAGTTCTGGTAGAATTCTGCATTGAAACCATCTGGTCCTGGGCTTTTTTTGGTAGGGAGGTTTTTGATAACAGCTTCTAATTCTTCGCGACTTACAGGTCTGTTTAGATTGTTCACCTGGTCCTGGTTTAGTTTTGGTAAATGGTATTTATCTAAAAAAGCGTCCATTTCTTTTACATTTTCCAGTTTTGTGGCATATAGGCTTTTGTAGTAAGATCTAATGACTCTCTGAATTTCCTCTGTGTCTGTGGTTATGTCCCCCTTTTCATTTCTGATCTTATTAATTTGCGTGTTCTCTCTCTTTCGTTTGATTAGTTTGGATAGGGGTTTATCTATCTTGTTGATTTTCTCCAGGAACCAGCTTTTTGTTTCATTGATTCTTTGGATTGTTTTCTGTGTTTCTATTTTGTTGATTTCAGCCCTCAATTTGATTATTTCCAGTCTTCTACTCCTCCTAGGTGAGTCTGCTTCTTTTTTTTCTAGAGCTTTCAGGTGGGCTGTTAAGTCTCCAATATGTGCTTTCTCTGTTTTCTTTAGGTGGGCACTTAGTGCTATGAACTTTCCTCTCAGGACTGCTTTCATAGTGTCCCATAAGTTCGAGTATGTTGTTTCTTTATTTTCATTGAATTCAAGGAAGACTTTAATTTCTTTCTTTATTTCTTCCTTAATCCAGGTATGGTTCAGTAGTTGACTGTTCAGTTTCCATGAGTTTGTAGGCTTTCTGGGGGTAGCATTGTTGTTGAATTCTAACTTTAATCCATGGTGATCTGATAAGACACAGGTGGTTACTAATATTTTTTTGTAACTGTGTAAGTTCGCTTTGTTACCAAGTATGTGGTCAATTTTCGAGAAGGTTCCATGAGCTGCAGAGAAGAAGGTATATTCTTTCCTCTTTGGGTGGAATAATCTATAGATGTCTGTTAAGTCCATTTGCTTCATTACCTCCATTAATTCTCTAATTTCTCTGTTAGGTTTCTGTCTGATTGACCTGTCCATTGGTGAGACAGGAGTGTTGAAGTCTCCTACTATTAGTGTGTGCGGTTTGATGGCTGCCTTGAGTTTTAGTAATGTTTCTTTTACGTACGTGGGTGCTTTTATATTAGGGGCATAGATATTCAGGATTGAGACTTCTTCCTGATGAATTGTTCCTGTTATGAGTATAAAATGTCCCTCTCCATCTCTTCTGATTGATTTAAGTTTGAAGTCAACTTTGTTAGAAATTAGTATGGCCACACCTGCTTGTTTCTTAGGTCCATTTGCTTGATAAGCCTTTTCCCAGCCCTTTACTCTGAGTAGGTGCCTGTCTTTGTGGTTGAGGTGTGTTTCTTGTAGACAGCAGAATGTTGGATCCTCTTTTCTTATCCAATCTCTTAGCCTGTGCCTTTTTATAGGTGAGTTGAGCCCATTGACATTAAGTGATATTAATGACCAGTGGTTGTTAACTCCAGTCACTTTTTAAGTAGTAGGGTTTGTGTGTTTTCCTTCTTTGATTTGCGCTGGTGAAGAGTCTCTAGATGTCTGAGTTATTGTGGTCATTGTTGGACTCCTTGGTTAGTGATTTTCCTTCTATTACTTTCTGTAAGGCTGGATTTGTGGCTACGTATTGTTTAAATTTGTTTTTATCCTGAAAAATTTTGTTTTCTCCATTTATAGTGAATGAAAGTTTGGCTGGATATAGTAGTCTGGGCTTGCATCCGTGGTCTCTTAGTTTTTGGAGAACATCTATCCAGGACCTTCTGGCTTTCATGGTTTCCATAGAGAAGTCAGGTGTAAGTCTGATAGGTTTACCTTTATAAGTAACTTGGCCTTTTTCCTTTGCGGCTCTTAATATTCTTTCTTTATTCTGTATATTTTGTGTTTTGATTATTATATGGCGAGGGGATGTTTACTTTTGATCCAGCCTATTTGGTGTTCTGTATGCTTCTTGAACCTTCATAGGTACATCTGTCTTCAGGTTGGGAAAGTTTTCTTCTATAATTTTATTAAGTATATTTTCTGTACCGTTGAGCTGCACTTCTTCTCCTTCTTCTACTCCAATTATTCTTAGGTTTGGTCTTTTTATTGTGTCCCATATTTCCTGAATGTTTTGTGATGAGAGTTTGTTGGACTTGCTGTTTTCTTTGATCAGAGTGTTTATTTTCTCTATGTTATCCTCAGAATCTGAGATTCTTTCTTCTATCTCTTGTATTCTGCTGGTTATACTTGATTCTGTAGTCTCTATTCGTTTACCTAGATTTTCCATGTCCAGTCGGCCCTCTGTTTGTGTTTTCTTCTTTGCCTCCATTTCAGTTTTCAAGTCATGAACTGTTTCCTTTATCTGCTTGATTGTTTTTCCTTGGTTTCCTAGGGTATCATTCACTGATTTACTCAATTCCTCGAACTTTCTATTATACTTCTCATCCATTTCTATAAGGGCGTTTTTTATATGCTGTTTAAGGGTGTCAATCACTTTCATGAAGTCAGTTTTTTCTACTTCTTCTTGATTAAGGTGTTCATGTCCTCCTGTTGTGGGGTCACTGGCTTCTGGTGGTTTCGTGTTGTTTTTCAGATTGTTGGGAGAATTCCTGCATTGGCGTCTGCCCATCTCTTCTTCCCAATACTCCCCTTTGGATCTTCTTTTATAGGATCTTCTTGCCCACTGATGTACCTTCCCAGTGATGTCACTCCCCAGAGATGTTTCTCCACAATGATGTTTCACTCGGTGCCCAGATCGAAACTCCACGCTGCTTGGTTAGCTCTCGAACAAAGGGCCCACACTGCTTGCTGCGGGCAGGCTATGGGAACAAAGGAGCTACCGGCCACCCCTATGTCCTCCCGGTTCAGATTCGGTCCCAGTGCCCTAGCAGGCTGGGCAGGGAGGTGCTATGCCCCAAAGGAGGGAGGGAGACAGGGGGTGTGGGGATCTGGATGTAAGCTGAGTGGGATAGGAAGAGAGAGGGGGTTTGGGCAGTATAGCCCCTGTAGGATGGCCAGGAAGTGTGGGCGGGCTGAGGTATGATCCCAGCTGCCGCAGCACTCACTCACCACAATGATGTTTCACTCGGTGCCCAGATCGAAACTCTGCGCTGCTTGGTTAGCTCGCGAACAAAGGGCCCACCCCGCTCGCTGCGGGCAGGCTATGGGAACAAAGGAGCTACCGGCCACCCCTTTGTCCTCCCGGTTCAGATTCGGTCCTGTTTTTAAAATCAATAACTCAAGTAAAATTTTATCCTTCTCAAAGATCTATGATGCAGTTTGACAGCTGAGAGGTTTTGTCAGTTTAAAAGGACAACTTCACCAAACAAATTTCAGCAAAATATAAATACAAGTTATTAAGGTGTGTACGTACAAGTTATAAAGGTGTGAGAACAAATACAAGTTATCAAATTTCTTTTCACACTGCCTTTCATACTCTTAAAAATACTTTTCATTGTACAAAAACATCTGTCAAAGTCATTCTAATATAAATATGTTGCTGTTTAAAACTTATATTTTTATAAACCCAAAGAATTCTTGTCAGTTCCAGGGTGCCAAATTGAAGGATCCACCTTAAACAGGTCAGATACAACCCCTTAATTCCCTGGTCCTAAAATTTTTCCTAAATTAACTTTCTCCTCTGTTCTGCCAATGCCTTAAACAGGTGTAAGAGACATCAGACATTTCCATACCACAAACACCGGACAGGAACAAAGAGACCAGCTACACCAGTATGTGACCAGCACCCAGCTTCTCAGATTCCTCTCCCCAAAGACAATGCCCACAAATAAGCAGGAAACAGTCTTGAGAATCCACTGCCTCAATTCCTTTAACCTGTGGTGCCTAACCTTCCACCTTTTTTTATAAAAAAGAAATGGGAATGTAATGGTCTGTGCTGTCCCTTTAAGAGACAAGCCCCACCCACTCCCTCACCCATCTGCTGAGGCAGGCAGATCTTCCTTCCTGCTTGCAGCCCGAGTCCTCCTTTTAATGTCTCTCTCCCAGAGAGATAGTTGCTGCTGTGGCTTCTCTTCCCCTCCCCTGTTTCTCTCTCTCTCTCTCTCTCTCTCTCTCTCTCTCTCTCTCTCTCTGTACTTCTCCCCACCCCACCCCCGCTTTACCCTCCATAACCCACTAAATAAATATCCAACCTCATTCTACATGGCATGCCTATCTGTCTGTCTCTCGCTTGCTGCATGGCTTCCTGCCCACTGCCTGTTGCCACTTCGGGGACCTGCAGTGTGGTCTCGGGACCCGCTGCCCACTGCAGTGCCTCAGGAACCTGCAGCATTTCTGCCACTGTGTCCCTTGGGGATCGACAGCATTTTTATTTAATCCATAACAGCACTATCTTGTTGTTGGTAAACTCTCTTGACAAAAAATTGGCTCAAAGGTACATAGCACCTAGAGTTGTTTTCTCCCTTACCCTTTATTCACAGAGGCTGATAGCCAGATATGGGTAAGATCATTTTCCCCACAGGCAATCTAAGACAGAATATACATGACAGAATATATGTACCAGTGACAGGTTAAGTCTGGAAAATGAGAAAATCACTCCCAAGACAGGCACATCCTATCCTGTATCTGGAGCAAAGACTTCATTAAATACAATAAAAAGGGAAGAATTGTTGGGCACACACAGATGTGAGTCTGTTCCACCTTGACTGGAGATCAGAGAGTTTGAACTTATCTTTGTTCTTTCAAAGTTGTTGACAAGTGTGGCTACATACCCTGACAGGGTGTGGTTACTTGGTGGTTTGGATATTAAGATGGCCCACAGAGGTGGATCTGCTCCACCCTAACATGAGGTCAGAGAATTTGAGACTATTTCTGCTCCATTTTCTAAAATAGAAGGTATAACATAGGGAGTGGCTGTCTACAGGATACTTGGTCTAGGATGTGTTCACTGTAAATTCTTGTCCCAAACATAAAATACTTTACTCAGGAAATAATGGCTTAATGTCTCAAGTATTGAAGCAAATAACTGTTCTGGTTATCCTTTGTATCATGCTAAAACAGTCTTATGCCCTCTTCCCCCATTTTGTATTAGAGTATAAAAGTGTATGAATAATAAATGCAGGAAAATTTAGCATTCATTATTTGCTGAGTTGCCCTCTCAGTACTATCCTACATCCCTGTGTTTCTTTCATATCTCGGTTCCTCCTGCCTAGCATTTCTAATCCACATGCCCCTAACCTGGAATGTACAAATCCACCGTGGCTGAACCATGGCAGAAGTTACCCCAAAGTGTGGCTTGCAACAATATTGACCAATTTTGTGGGCTTGATTTTGTGAGATAATCAGAACTGCATTGGTTTTATTGCATGTTCCATGTTTATTTATTGTTCCATGTCCTGACGATAGCAGTTCATAGCAGTTCATCTTACCCCATCTCCATCTTCAGGAGGGTCTTCTCAATTCTGCACTTCATCTCATGGACCTAATCTCCATTGTCATTTAGATGTGAGGTGATAAAACTGCTCCAACCCTGATAAGAAGAGATGCTGAGGGATGATCCTAAACTCAGGAGCACTCTGCTTGAATTCCTGGCACCCCAAGACAATCTCCAAGGCCTACCTCATGGACCTGCTTTTACAATTCTCCAGAAACATTTATCTTCAGTGTAGTGTGATCCAGTCCAGCTAATATACTACACAAGCCTGGAAGGGCAAAACTCGAGTGCAGGGACTAGAGAGATTACTCATCCTATTAAGGTTTATAGCTCTCTCAGAGGACCCAGACAGCAGCTAACAAGCCTCTGTAATTCCAGTTCCATGTGGAATCATTGTCCTCTTCTGATCTCTGTGGGAACTGCATGCTTGTGGTTCATAGACAGCAGGCAAACTACCCACTCATATAAATATAAAATAAATGAATCTGAAAACAATACTGTGTGAAAAATGTAATCAAAGCAACAGTACCATAAAAGACACCATGTCCTCATATATTTTAGAGGTTTATTTTCTCTGCATTGTCATTATCAATAGTGTTATATTTCAAGAAAGCAGAAGCAGATAGCTATGGGTTTTATTTCTTTTATACTCCCATAATGAATATTCTCATTTCCTGAGATGGATTAGAAAACAGAAGTGTATTTCTCAATACTATTACATGCATGATCATGTCATGAATATGTGTGTATCTAGACTCCATATTTTTGGAGTAAAAAACATGTGAAGTCAGTGTTGGATATGGATCTTCTTGCATCATGAAGTGGGTATCCATGGAGTACACCATGCCATCCATATTCAAGACGCCATTTCACTTTGTAAACCTTGTCTGACCTGGAACTTACAATGTAGCCAAAGCCATCTAGAAGTTGCAGACATCCATCTCTTGACTGCTGAGTTTTGCTATTATAGGAATGTAACACTACACTTGATTTAAAAATCTAGTTTAAAAATGAAGAGTTGGAAATTTCTTTTTTTGTTTATAAAAATATAATTGTTTGACTCAACGGGTGCTTAAATAGGATATTCGGTATATACACTGTATACCCTTAGCAAAATATCAAATAAAAAACAAGAACTAAAGAAAGAACCAAAAAAAAAAAGCCTCAAACAAAAAAAAAAAAAGGAAAACAAAAATTTCAGTGCAAGCAAACCCAAACCCCAAACTCAAACTTACACTAAAGAACATTTTCTTCATGCAGATTTAGTGGTACTGTCCTATACCCTGTGGCCAGCTTTGGACACATAATAGGAAGGCAGGCACAGGTTGTAATGACCTCTTCAAGGCAAGAGTAGTCGGGCCACTTTGGGGCTTTGAAGGACAAACACTCTCTGAGGGTGATCCTGTAATATGTTGGCCACTGTATTATTCTCTCAGTCAACGTAAGTCTATGTGCCTACTCAAAAAGTACTTGGGGGAGTATCTGCTGTCCAAAGATCAGATAAAAGGTCACTCTGACATCTTCTCTAAATCTTTTCTCAGGACCGTTCACCTCAATTAAGGCTGCGAAACAGGAGACTATTTCATAAGGGAAAAATGAATGGGTAAACAACAAATGAGGGACTGTTGTCATCACAGGAGAGCATTAACTTTGGCATCACATGTGCATGTCATGCAGTAGCATGACACAGGATGAGAATCCATTCGTTTCTGGTGTGGTCTGTTTGGACTGCAGCATGGCATCAATACAGTCTCCCTTGACAGATTTCCCTCCAAGTATGAAGGCCTGAGGACTCAACCAGCTTACAAATGTCCTCAGCCCCAAACGTTCAGAGTAACTGTGAGCAGAAACATATCCTCCCTCCTTGTTTTTGTGCCCCAATTGCTGTTGGATGTTGGGACTCTGAGTAATTCTTGGCAGCTTTTTTTTCTATCTTAAAATTTTTTTCCCCCTGTGGTTTCTTTATTCCAGAAATAGTGAGCCAAGAGACACATGGATCTTTAGGGAGAGATCACCTACAGGGAAGTTCATATTTGCATCACTGGTGTGCTTACAGTTGAAAGGACATGTCTTGCTCTGAGGAGGTCTTGATCCTACAGTGGAGAAATGGGTTCTAGTTGCTTGCGACTTCCTTCAGCCTTCTTGGTTCTCTGAAAGGGTGCTGTGAGAGAAGAAAAGGAGATCAGCTCCAGAAGCTCCCTTGTTCTGTCACTGGCTGGGTGAAATCGGGGCCCATTCACACATAGGAAACCAGAGTAAGGAAGAACATCTATCCCACAAATACTATGGTTGTTGGGAATGGGATGCTCTGATGACTTACTTGCCTGTGACCTTGAGTGCTCCTGCTGCAGCTGCTCTGTTGGCAGTAGGCTCTCATCAGGGCTGAAGCCTGCTCCAGTTCAGGTTGGAGATTATCTGACCTGGAAGAGGTAGGCAATGAGTGCATTGGTGCGGGAGAATTGTCTGTATTCTGTCAATCATGTTACAAATAAACACTGATTGGTCAGGCAGGAAATATAGGCGGGAAAACCAGACAGGGAGTAGAAATGATGTAATGAGAACAGGAGAATTCTGGAAAGGAGGAAATTGATTCATCCCACTCCTGCCCAGACCACGGAAGCAGCAGGATGTGATCTGCCCCACTGAAAAAAGGTACTGAGCCACATGGCTAACATAGATCAGAAAAATGGGTTAATCAAGATGTGAGAGTTAGCCAGTGAGAGGCTAGAGCTAATGGGCCAATCAGCTTATAATTTATAGAGACCTATGTGTGATTTTCTTTGGGGGCTAAACAGTTGTGGGGTACCGGGCAGGAAAAAAACCCCAACAACAAACAAGTCAGCCCTCCATGTTACAGTGCATAGTCATGGTGGGGTGTAGAAACCCAAAAAGTAAGTCTTTTTAACCTTGTTTGAAGGTTAGAGTTTTAGCTTGTTTAAAGTTTTTGACAACAAGTGTGGCTACACACCACAACATAGGGTGTGGTTATTTGGTGTTTTTACATTAAGATGGTTTATAGAGGTAGATTTTTTTTTTTTTTTTTTTTTTGGTTTTTCGAGACAGGGTTTCTCTGTGGTTTTGGAGCCTGTCCTGGAACTCGCTCTTGTAGACCAGGCTGGTCTCGAACTCACAGAGATCCGCCTGCCTCTGCCTCCCGAGTGCTGGGATTAAAGGCGTGCGCCACCACCGCCCGGCCTTAGATTTTTTTTTTTTTTTTTATTTTGACTGAAGGTCAGAAAATTTAAACATATTTTGGCTCCTTTTTTTTTTTTTAATTAAGAGGTTTGACATAGGGAATGGCTGTCTTTAGGATTCTTGGTCTAGAGTGGGTTTATTGCCTAAACAACAAAATGCATTTCTCATGATTTAGAGGCTTGATATCTCAAAGCATTAAAGCAAGCAACTATTCTAGTTGCCCTTTGTGTTATGATTTCAGCCAAACCAATATGACTGACACTTCCGGGTTCTAGGGCCACATGTGTACAGACAAGCCCTTAGGCAGAAGTGCCTAATGGCCCTGGGAATCTTTTATTATTATTATTATTTATTTATTATGTATACAACATTCCTTTCATGTATGCTTGCATGCCCGAAGAGGGCACCAGCTCTCATCATAGATGGCTGTGAGCCACCATGTGGTTGCTGGGAATTGAACTCAGGACCTCTGGAAGAGCAGCCAGTGTTCTTAACCTCTGAGCCGTCTCTCCAGCCCTGGCCCTGGGAATCTTAAAGGACCATGTGTGACCCATGTGTGGCATGGTTGCATCATCTATGTATGACACAGGCATGTTATCCCCCTGTGCACATGCACTGGGCAGCCCTTAAAAACTGGACACACCATTTTCAAACTCTCTCTCTGTACACTGACTTCCCCAGGCCTGTACACCACCCCCAATAAACTTCTAAGCAGGTTTGTTGCATGTTCTGTATTTCCTTTTCACTCACGCCAGGTAATTTCATTGGTGCCATGGGACTTGGGAGACTCTCCCACCCCTCTCCCAGGGTTGGGATCTAGAACCAGGTATTTTTTCCACAACAACCACGTGTTCCAAATGCCTGAGCACAACCTCTATGCACACCACTGGGTTCAATTGGTGAATTCCCCATTGCTTTCCAATTACAAGATCCTACTAAGTACATTACCAAATCTCAGTATTCCCTCTCTCTTCAGAACCTTGGGGGACTTAATCCTATTATCTCTGACCTTTTAAGAAAAAAGCCACTTTGCCCCACCTCTTCTCCTTTTAACACCCCTATACTTGCTGTTAAAAAAACCTACTGAAACCTATTTCCTGGTTCAAGACCTCTGGCTCACTAACTCCGCAGTGGTCCCTCTTGATCCTGTAGTGCCTAATCCTTACACACTTCTTTCCACTATCTCCCCAAGAAACCTCCCACTTTTCAGTTCTCGATCTTAAGGATGCTTTTTTCTCTATTCCTCTCAGTTCTCAATCTCAAAATATCTTTGCCTTCACATGACTGACCCTGACACTCACGTCTCCACACAGCTCACCTGGACTGTCCTTCCCCAGGGATTCCAGTACAGCCGCACCTATTTGGTCAGGCCTTAGCTTCTGATCTACTCTCATTGTCTCTCCCTAAGTCGAAACTCATACAGTATGTGGATGATATTTTACTTTGCAGTCCATTCTTGGAGATCAGCAAAACTGATACCTCCACCCTTTTAAATTTCCAGTCCAAACAGGGCTATAGCATCTCACCTTCTAAGGTACAACTGTCTACCTCTCTGGTTATTTACTTGGAATTAACTATTACCTGTCGGAGCCCGTGTGGGTCCAACACAGATTCCCTAACTCTGCTGGAACGGAGTCGCGAGGAATAATCAGACACAGCTTACACGGTCATCATGGAAAGGCCAGATCTCTCTTTATTCTCCAAACATTTTATATATCCACACCAATTGAGTGGGGGGAGACACATCAGGCTGTTTTCTAGGCAACCAGGTGCTTGGGCTCAGGTCACATCTGCTTCTAGCAGTCAGGTAGGCCATGAATTAGTATCTCTATAAGACATTCTCCAAATTACAAAGGAAGGGAAGCACCAAACACTCTGACCAGTTTCAGTCAACACCTCTCCTCAGGAGATCTACATTTCTAACAAATGAAGCTAGGAGCAGCACATCCTGGGTATTGTTAAGGTAGAGACAGTTTGTCTGCAGAGCTAAGTGATCAGCTCAGACCGGGCTAATGGCTTTTGTGCCATACTGAAATATGGGCCTACAATTACCCCAACCCAAAAAGCTATTACCCTAGACAGAAAAAAAGCTAATTCAGTCCCTTGCAGTTCCTTCTAAAAAAGAGGTTTTGTTGTTCGTAGGAATAGCTGGCTTCCTGCATTCCTGGATCCCCTCTTTTTCTCTTCTCGCCTGCCCTTTATATGAGGTAGCCCTCGGCTCTCTGCATGAGCCCCTTCTCCATCCCATTACTAAACCCTTCCAGAGACTCCAGAAAGCCCTTATCCAGGCCCCAGCTCTTCATCTCCAGATTTAACTC
Source organism: Microtus oregoni (assembly GCF_018167655.1). Classification (NCBI taxonomy): domain Eukaryota; kingdom Metazoa; phylum Chordata; class Mammalia; order Rodentia; family Cricetidae; genus Microtus; species Microtus oregoni. The sequence goes on from NW_024543065.1 coordinate 40,697,979, forward strand.
ATCCTTTCTCCCTCTATGTAACAGAGAAGGAGGAATATGTCCTTGAGGTCCTGGGCATATTCAACTGGGACCTTCCTTTGTACCTGTAGTGGACCCGTCAAAGAAGCAAGACCTCACCACTCAGGGCTGAACACCCTGCATACACGTTTTAGCAGCCACTGAGCTTCTTATTCACGAGTCAAAGAAACTAATCTTTGGATCACCCACCACTGTCTTCTCCCACCACAATCTGTTCCATCTCTTAACTTACAAAAGCTTACAAACCTTGCCCACTTCCTGAGTTCTTTTCCTCCAGGTGGCACTAGTAGAAGATGCCACACTCATTTTCCAATGCTGCCCACCCCTTAATATCTCAAATTTTCTACCTCAACCTAGCATTAATTATTCCCCATATCACTCCTGCATAGAAACCTTAGAGGATCTATTGTCCCACCTCTCACATATACAGGAAGGCAAACTGTCCCAGGCCACTTACACCTGGTACATAGATGGATAGATGGCAGCTCTTTTTTATGTGAAGGGACCTGTAGAGCAGGCTATGCCATACTGTCAGATACTTGGGTGGTAGAGACACAGGCACTCCCTGCTTATACCACTAATCAGCAGGCTGAATTAATAGCCCTTACCCATGCTTTCCAATTAGCAATAAGACAATCTTTAGATGTTTACGCAGACTCCAAATATGGCTTTTGAAAGACCCTCAGAGAGGACCTTTCCTCTCTGATGAAGACCCCAGAACCAGGACACTCTGAGACCAGGCCACAGGATGCAATTAGCAAGAGGTTTATTGAGTAAACACAGGTACCTGAGGGCGACAAAGTCTTTCGGTTCGGAGGACTTGTGCGCCTGCCAACTTGAGGGCGAGCTTTTTATAGGGGAGAGCAAAAAGCAAGTTTACAGAAGCAAAAGCGTGGTTATCGGTAGATCGGAATGAGGCGGGGGCATGAATGGTTTCCTCTCTCAGCATGGATGCCTGGCCTATCTTATAGATATCCTATTTTGCAGTCAACCTGCTTTGTTGATGTCCTATCTTATTGACATCCTGCCTTGCAGTCTTCCTATCTCATAGACATCCTGCTCTCTCAAGCACATGGGATGTTCTTATGAGAGCAGGCTGGCTGCTGACCTGGAGAATTTTTTTTAAAGCAAACAGGACGTTCCCCTGGGAGCATGCTAGCTGCAGGTTTTGAGGAGGGGGTCTGTAGGGTCTTTCAGCTTTCATATCCTCCTGTCCCACGCAGCTATCTGGAAGGAGCCATGGACTTCTTACAATGAAAGGAGGATCAATAACTAACTCAGGTTACACTACAGACCTGTTAAAAGCCTCCCATCTCCTCCAAAGCTTTAGGAATTATTCACTGTAAGTCTCATCAGACCGACAGTTCCATTATTTCCAAGCGAAATAACTGGGCTGACCGAGCAGCTAGATCACCTACTACTGTCTTCTCCCACATTCCAGAGCCCAAACCCACCTCAATCACCTCAGGGGTTCATACATTACAGCCCACATTCTCTCAGACATCCCCTGACACCTGACAAATTCTGTCCTACCTACATCAGCTCTTTCATCCTAATAGCAAAGCTCTGTTTCATTTTGTCAAGAGTCACCTCCAACCCACCTGTGAGGACTTAGAGTTCTTAAAAGCTATCACTGCCTCTTGTAAAATCTGTCAAATGATTGAGGGTCTGGAACCCAGGTCCTATGCAACAGCAACAAGTGCTCTTAACCACTAAGTCATCACTCCAGTGCTGGAGAATCATTCTCTAAAGGAGTAAGAACATTGGTTGATTGCCCATGTTCCACTGAGTGACCACACCCCCATGCTCATAGCAGCACTATGGGCAGTACTAATTTGACATAGTGGGTACAGTGGGTTGAGTAAGAATGATGTTGGTTTAGTCAGTGTTCTGTTGCTGAGAAGAGACACCACGACCATTGCAACTCTTATAAAAAACATTTAATTAGGGGCTTGATTACAGTTTTGGGGGCTTAGTCCATCATGACAGGAAGCATGGCCACAGGGATGACAGACATGGTGCTGGAGAAATAGTTGAGAACTACACTCTGATCTGTGGGCAACAGGAAAAGAGAGGGGGGGGTCTAAGCTTGAGCTTTTTGAAATCTCAATACATAACACCAGTGCACAATTCCTCCTACAAGGTGACACCTTCCCTAACAAGGCCATACCTACCTATCACTGCCTAAGGGACCAGCCTCCAGTGTCACAAGGCTCAAAGGGAAATCAACAGATTAAACTCATACTAGACTTTTTTATCTGAGGGGGTTAGGGAAAAGACATTCACACTTTCTCTTGATGTTTTCCTTCTTTATTCTTCTGTGTTCTTCTACTATATACTTTTTTCCCTAGAACCTGTATACCTGAACAAAATCCTTCAGGCAATATAGGAATTACAATGTGGTTACATTCTAGTTTTCAAGTGAATGATTATAATGAATACAGGTAAAAACATGTTTTTTTAATCTTTGTTACATAAAGCAAAGTTACCACAAGAACCCACATACGTCTAAATAACTTGTTACATACAGATTAACAAAATATGAGAAAACAGAGGGTATTTTTTTCTTATCCAGTTCTTTCATTGATAGGCTACATATTGCTGTTACAAATAAAGAATCATATCACATGTACTCACTCATAAATGGTTTTTAAACATAAAGCAAAGAAAACCAGCTTACAAATCACAATCCCAGAGAACTTAGGCAACATTGAGGACACTAAGAGAGATTTACATAGATCTAATCTACATGGGAAGTAGAAAAAGACAAGATATCTTGAGTAAATTGGGAGCAAGGGGAACTTGGGGGAAGGTTGGAGGGGAGCAGAGAAAAATGTAGAGCTCAATAAAAATCAATAAAAAAACCAAATAAAGAATCACTTTATTATTTATCATGAAAGGTAATCTTAAAGGAATTACAAACCTAAACTGTTATACATAAAAAAAAACCCACCCATTCAGCTAGCTATACTTTAAATCTTTAGGGTGCATACCCACTCATCAATAGTTTCTTATATCAAAAGACTGAGGGCAAAATGGGTACAAGGAATTAATCATTACCCTAGCAAGGAAAGTACATCAGCTAGTAACAATTGGGCTGCTTTGTATTTTTGACAACAGTTATGTGTCCTTGTGAACTTTAGATTATTTCCTGGAGTTTTTCATTTAGAAGAACCAGGGATATGAGGTGGCCCACCCCAGCCTCCACCCTATATATTTAGTGGAACACATGAAAGGGCCAGTCCTATAGATCCAAAGATATAGGATCTCCATGACAACCATGCAACAACGGGATATTCAAGAAGAGTCCCAGTGAGGGCCCAGTATCACTAGTGTAGCAGAAAGTAGAGGCCTTAAACCAGACCAATGACTCTTTGCAATGAACACTTCTAAGTAAAGATATATGGACTCTAAAGGGTCACTGTGTGACTCACTGTGTCACACTACAGCTTCCAAGATCTCTCTCTTTCTCTCTCTCTCTTCCCCCCTCTCTCTCTTCCCCCTCTCTCTGTTTCCTCTCTCTCTCTCTCTCTCTCTCTCTCTCTCTCTCTTCCCCCTCTCTCTGTTTCCTCTCTCTTTCTCTCTCTCCTCTCCCCTCCTCTCTCTTCTTTTCTCTTAAGTTTTATTTGTTCTCTCTTGGGGGTCAAGTTGCAAGGGGAGAGAGCATATATAAAAAATGGGAGAGACGAATGAGATTGAGATGCATGATGTGAAAGCCACAAAGATTAAATAGAAGTTTAAAAAATAGATAAATAAATCTTTAAAAAGAAAAAAACAACATAAAGAAGACAATATTCATATTTTCACAACTCAATAAAAGGGTAAATAAAATAACTAAAAGGGGAGCAAGGAGATGGCAGAGCCCATAAAGTGCTGTACAAAAGTGAGGACCTGAATTTTTATTTATTTATCTTATTTTTCTCTCATAGAACACATCCTAATCACACTTTGCTCTCACTCCACTTCTCCCAGTTCTGTCCTACCTCCCCTTTCCCTTAAACCCACCCTCGATCTCCCTCTAGAAACAAGCAGGGACATCAAACTTGGAAAAAGAAGATACAATAAGAAAGGTACAAACCCTCATATCAAGGCTGGGCAAGACAACCTAATAGGAAGAAAGGGGTACCAAGAGAAGACAAAAGAGTCAAAGACACCCCCATCCCCACTTTCATGGATGTCCCCCAAACATCAATTAAACAACTATAACACATGCAAAGGACCTAGATCAGAAGCATGCAGGCTCTGTAATTGGTGTTTCAGTCTCTGTGAACCCCCATGAACTCTGCTTACTTGATTCTGCAGGCCGTGCTGTCATTGTATCTATGCTCTAGATCCCACAATTCCTCCTCTTCTCTTTTGATGGGTCCCCAAAATTCCAAGAGGAGGGACCCGATGGAAATCTTCAACTTGGGCTTTCTCACCCTGTCTATTGTCTGTTTGTAGGAATGACTTGAGTTCTTATCCCCAGTACCCGTAAGAAGTCAGATGTACTAACATGTCCCTGTAATCCTGTTCTAGGGAGAGGGAGACAAGAAGCTCTCTGGGTTTTGTGTCCAACCAGTCTAGGCAAATCAGTGAACTCCAGGTTCAGTGAGAAACCCTGCCTCAAACACAAGATAGCGGGATGGAGAGTGAGAGATATGGCTTAGTGGTTAAGAGCACTTATTGCTTTCCCAAAGACCCAGGTTCAGGTCACAGCTGCCTATAATTCTAACTTCAGGGGAATCTCATGCCCTATTCTGGTCATAGTGGGCATCTGTACATAAGTCACACACACACATACACACACAAACACACACACGCACATATACATATGCACACACAGACACATGGGCACACGCCCAAAATGAAAAAAGCATCAACGTAATAACTTATTCAGAAGCATCAAAATCCATTGCATAATCCATACATGTAATATATATTGCTTGAAGCCACAAATATATAATTTACTTACATGTTACATATATTAATCCAGATACCTGAGAAGGTACACAAAACACATTCTAAAGAAAATATAAATAAAACCTTAAAAATCATGTACTGACATAATCTTTTACACAGAAACAGATTCATAGTACATGGCTTTGGTTTATGTTCTAAGCAGCATGACCTATCCATAGGGAGAACTAGAATTGTAGTTTCAGTGTAGCAATTGTAAATCAGCGAAGTATCCCATGTGCTCCTGTACCAAGTTCTGTCCTCTGTGCCATGGAAGGAATGAAGAGTGGAGCTTCCATCCCATCTCTGGATAGTTCTTAACGAGCTGACAGTGCAGGCTTCACAGAAAACTGAAGAGCTGCTTGTCCACCTTAACCAAGGATTAATAGTGGCCCTGGGGTGCTTCAGGGTCTGTGGGGAAAGAGAGTTAGATCTGAATTTAGTTGAGAAATTGATGTGGGATTCCCCTCTGTATGCTGTGAATACCATTGGTTGATAAAAAACAAACTGTCTTGGGCCTGCACAGGGAATAGAGGTAGGTGGAGAAGACTGAGCTGAATCTGGAAGAAGGAAGGCAGAGCATAGAGAGAAGCCATGTAGCCCCGCTGGACATAAACACTGGAACTTTGCCCAGTAAGCCTCAGCCTCATGACAATACACAGATGTATTAATTTAACCCAATGGAGATGGGTTAAATTAAGATGTAAGAGTGAGCCAATAAGAAGCTAGAGTTAATGGGCCAAGTAGCGATTTAAATAATATAGTTTCTGTGTGATTATTTTGGGGCTGAGCAGCCAGGATCCAGCAAATGGCCTCTTATAGCAAGAAATATTAACTCCTAAATGAGATGCCCATCAAAATCCCAGCAAAATTCTTCACAGACCTCGAAAGAGCAGTATCAACTTCATATGGAAAAGCAAAAAACCCAGGATAGCCAAAACAATTCTGTACAATAAAAGAACTTCTGGAGGCATCACAATCTGTGACTTCAAACTCTACTGGCATAAGAACAGACAGGAGAACCAATGGAACAGAACAGAAAACCCAGATATTAATCCACACTCCTCTGAACTCCTGATTTTTGACAAAGAAGCAAAAAACATCAAATGGAAAAAAGAAAGCATATTTAACAAGTGGTGCTGGCATAACTGGATGTCAACATGTAGAAGAATGAAAATAGACTCATATCTATCACCATGTACAAAACTCAAGTCCAAATGGATCAAAGACCTCAACATAAAGCCAGCCACACTGAACCTCATAGAAGAGAAAGTGGGAAGTACACTTGAACACTTTGGCACAGGAGACCACTTCCCAAATATAACCCCAGCAGCACAGACACGGACAGAAACAATTAACAAATGGGACCTTCTGAAACTGAAAAGCTTCTGTAAAGCAAAGGACACAGTCAACAAGACAAAACAACAGCCTACAGAATGGGAAAAGATCTTTACTAACCCCACATCAGACAGAGATCTGATCTCCAAAATATACAAAGAACTCAAGAAATTGAACACCGAAAGAACACATAATTCAATAGAAAAATGGAGTACAGCCTTAAACAGAGAACTCTCAACAGAGAAACCTAAAATGGGTGAAAGACACTTAAGGAAATGTTCAACATCCTTAGTCATCAGAGAAATGCAAATCAAAACAACTCAGATTCCATCTTACACCTTAAAGAATTCCAAAATCAAAAAGAATGATGACAACTTATGCTGGAGAGGTTGTGGGGAAAAGGGAACACTTCTGCATTGCTGGTGGGAATGCAAGCTGGTACAGCCCCTTTGCATATCAGTATGGCGATTTCTCAGAAAATCAGGAAACAACCTTCCTCAAGATCCAGTAATATCATTTGGGGTATATATCCAAAGGATGCTCAATCGTGCCACAAGGATAAGTGCTCAACTATGTTCATAGCAGCTTTGTTTGTCATAGCCAGATCCTAGAAACAACCTAAAGGCTTCTTGACCGAAGAATGAATGAGGAAAATTTGGTACATTTACACAATGGAGTACTACACAGCAGAAAAAAATAACGACATCTTGAATTTTGCAGGAAAATGGATAGAGTTAGAAAACATTATTTTGAGTGAGGTAACCCAGACACAGAAAGACAATTATCACATGTAGTCACTCTTAGGTGGTTTTTAAACATAAAGCAAAGAAAACCAGCCTACAAACCACAATTCCAGAGAACTTAGACAACAAAGAGGACACTAAGAGAGACTTACATAGATCTAATCTACAAGGGGAGTAGAAAAAACAAGATCTCGTGAATAAATTGGGAGCATGGGGACCTTGGGGGAGAGTTGAAGGGGGAAGGGGAGAGGCAGAAAGGGGAGCAGAGAAAAATGTAGAGCTCAATAAAAATCAATACAAAAAAGAAGAAAATAAATATTAACTCTTTTGTTACATTTTATTTATTTCCTGTGCATGTGTGTGACCATGTGGGTACCACATTATGTGTGGGGAGGTCAGGGGATAACTTGTGGGACTTGGCTCTCTCCTACCATGTGGATTCTCGGGATAAAACTCAAGTTGTCAGGCTCAGCAACAAGTGCTGTTAGCCACTAAGTCATGTTGACTGCTCCAAAATTATTAATTATGTAGGATCTCCAATATCTTCTATTCTGGGTATCCTCATGCCCAATTCTCATTACTCCAACTGGAGATGTTTGAAAGCTACACTAGGTAGAAGATGCTTTTTTAAAAAAAGATATACTTCATTTTTTTTTTTAAAAAAAAATGTGTATGGGTGGAGTAGGTATGTGCATGTTGGGCAGGAGTCTGCAGAGGCCAAAAGAGGCCAATAGGTTCCCTGGGGTTGGTGTTACATATGGTAATAAGCCAATCTTTTTGGACACTGGGAACCAAGCCCAGCTCCTCTTTAAGAGTAATGCATTCGCCCCCCGAGTGCCGCTCCGGCTGCACCGCGCTCGCTCCGCGCTGTCAGGCTAGCGCCTCCGTCCCCAGACGCCACCATGATCATTTACCGGGACATCATCAGCCATGACGAGCTGTTCTCCGACATCTACAAGATCCGGGAGATCGCGGACGGGCTGTGCCTGGAGGTGGAGGGCAAGATGGTCAGTAGAACAGAGGGTAACATCGATGACTCGCTCATTGGTGGGAATGCTTCCGCCGAAGGCCCAGAGGGCGAAGGTACCGAAAGCACAGTAGTCACTGGTGTTGACATTGTCATGAACCACCACTTACAAGAAACCAGCTTCACAAAAGAGGCCTACAAAAAGTACATCAAAGATTATATGAAATCACTCAAAGGCAAACTTGAAGAACAGAAACCAGAAAGAGTAAAGCCTTTTATGACTGGGGCTGCAGAACAAATTAAGCACATCCTTGCTAATTTCAATAACTACCAGTTTTTTATTGGTGAGAACATGAATCCAGATGGCATGGTTGCTCTCCTGGACTACCGTGAAGATGGCGTGACTCCATACATGATTTTCTTCAAGGATGGCTTAGAGATGGAGAAATGTTAACAAATTGGATCTATCACCTGTCACCATAACCGTCTGCTGCTTCCCATCCATACAACACCAGGACTTAGGACAAATGGGACTGATGTCACCTTGAGCTCTTATTTTGACCATGATTTATCTGGAGTGGAGACATTGTTTTTTTCTTTTTTCCTTTTTTTTTTCTTTAAAGAAAAAACATGTCATGTAGGTTGTCTAAAAATAAAGTGCATTTAAATTAAAAAAAAAAGAGTAATGCATTCTTAACCACTGAGATATTTCTCAGACCCACGTTTAGTTTTTTTTTTTATTTCACAAATTTGAAGCCTCAGCTGAAAGTTAATGGGAAAGGACATTGTACTACATACTACTCTAGATATGTTAAATATACCTATGCCTAAACATACAGGGCAATGCAATATTGAAGAGGAATCTGTCAGATGGTGGGGGGAACATTAATAAAGAAATCACACACTAGCTCCAAATAAGGTATAATAAGGAGTTCTTTATTAAAGGGAATTCACAGATCACAACGGGAAACAGGAACAGAATCCAACATCCAGGTGTGGCAAGCAGGGAGAGAGAGATTGAGGAGACAACCCGTGTGCTTTTTGGTACCCAAGGCCATGTCCAACCTGGTCCAGCCTCTCAATGGCCATTGGCTAAAGGAGGATCCCCATCACCTCCCCATTTTGTCTAAATAAGAGAGTTCCAAACCCAATATAAAACTATATACAATAAGAACAGATATAGACTATAAAAATTAGAATTACAACCAGCATAAACAATATTAAGCAAGAAACATATGCAAAATGTTTTAATAATTTTTCTATCCTAAGGAATCTAAGTCTTGCATTAGAAATGGTTTGAGGTCCAAGGCCCTCCCTACTATATCTAGGCTGAGCAAGGTATACATCCAAAGAGAAGGTTCTCCATCACAACATGGTAAGAAATAAATCTACTGCACATAAAATGACATTAGTGCCATTGTGGAAAACCATGAGAATTCTCTGCACCAATGCCAGATGCTCAGATAGTTCCTCACAATGATAGATAATACAGCAAGGTAACCTTAATAGACAGTGGAAACTTTGTGTAAAAAGTATTTCATAAGTAGCTTCATTAGCTCTTTTGTGCTAAGCATTTAATTACTAGTTCAACTACTTAATATATAATGAATTACTTACTTCTTTTCCCCAGATTGATTAATGTATGATTAAAAATCTAAATTTATCATAGCATCATTTGTTATTTCGTTTTCTACTGTTTTAGTTGTTATTTGTTTTTGATAACAAGGTCCCACAATGTAACCTTGACTGGTCTGGAATTCTCTATGTAGACCAGGCTGACCAGGAACTCAGAGATTAACCTGCCTCTGCCCCCAGAGTGCTAGGATTAAAGACATGCATCATGATACCTGGACATTTTATTTCTCAGTTATAAATCCATTAATTTGGTGCTCAAACATTCGTTGTAATTATCCAACAGTCATGAAATAGGGAAATTTTCAGTTTTTTTTAACCTGGGTCTGCTTGGTGACACCTTCTTCCTGTACCAGGCTTCAGCCAGGAAGAATGCCATAAGCACCACAAACAAGGCAGACATTCCCAGCCTGATGACATTAATCTTGGTGTAACATTGTGATGAGGCCCTTAGGGAAACTGAAAGAGAGAAGACGATTAATACTGTAACGAGCATCCTTCCTCCCCCAAAAGAATCAACCACAGCTGACTTTCTTCCATCCACTCAGACACTGGCCAGTGGGAAGCTGTCCATTCTTTGCAGTTTTAACCCCTAAACACATAATGTAGGCTTTAATGAGAGCTTAAATGAATGGAGTTTTGTTTTGTTTTTAAATCTTATTTTCTGTATATTCATTCTGTCTATTCTACTTTGATTTCTGTGTCATGATAAAAATATTTGACCAAAATCAGCTTCAGGTGCGAAAGTGTTTATCTCATCATAGAGGTTACAATCCATCATTAAGGAAGGTTAGGGCAGGAAATGAGAGTAGAAACCATGGAGAAGAGCTGGAGAGATGGTTCAGTGGTTAAGATTATTGGCTGCTCTTCCAGAGGACCTGGATTCCATCCAAAGTAAGCACATGCAACTCACAACCATCCTAAGTCAAGTTACAGGGACTCCACACCCTCTTCTCACCACTTTTGGTACCTAGCAAGATTGTGGTTCATAGACATGCATATGAATAAAACAGTCATACACATAAAGTAAATAAAATTTTAAAAAGAAAAAGGAAACCTGAAATTTAAGCATCTCTGACTTGCTCTGCCTCATGATTTTTTTTATATACCTCAGTACCAATGGCTTGATGATTGGTGTCATCCAAAGAGTGAGAACAAAGGCCTTCTACATCAATTAATGATCAGGACAATTTCTCACAGACATGCTCACAGACCTATCTGAACTTCTTATTTCCTCAGTTGAGAACTCTTATTTCTGATGACTTTAAGCTGAGTCAAGTTGACACTCAAAGCTAATTAGGATTCTGACTGTCTTCCTTGGAGTTTCAGTTGTAGTGATAAGATACCATGGTCAAGGCAACTCTTAAAAGAAAGCTTTAATTAGGACTCACAGTATGGGAGGGTAAGAGTTCATGACCATCATGATGGGAAGAATGGCAATAGGCAGGCATGGTACTGGAGCCGTAGTTGAGAGCTCACATCTCGACACAGAAGCAAGTGGCAGAGAGAGCTACCTAGGAATGGCAAAGGCTTTTGAAAGCTCAAAGTTCACACCTCCAGTGACATACCTTCTCCAACAAGATCACACATGTCTCTCTTAGGGTCATTTTGTTGTCTAGATTCTCTGGGACTATGAATTATAGACTGTTTTCTCTTTGCTTTATGACTAAAAGCCACTTATGAGTGAGTACGTATTACATTTGTCTTTCTGGGTCTGGGTTACTACTTCACTCAATATGATGTTTTCTAGATCCATTCATTTGCTTCAAATTTCAAGTGTTATCATTTTTTCTGCTGTGTAGTTATGAGCAAAACATAAACCAAAGGAAATTTGCAGGGCACAGAAATCCATGGTAGATCAGCATCTCTCCACATACCACAAAAAGCCATTGTAGCTTGAATACAGCAGAACTTCACCTGACATCTGAGCCCCTGGACCACTGTGAACGTCAGCTGCACTCAGGAAGGGCCATTGAAGTATGACAACAGCACACAATAGATACTTCGATTAAAAGCACACGACAGACAGCCCAGATAGAAACTCGCATGGCTACAGACACTCTTGGACAAAGATGCCAAAAGTTCACATTGAAGGATGCTTTCCTCACAAAATGATAGGAAACCTGGATTCCTTCACATAGAAGGAAACTAGATCCCTATATCTCACCCTGCACATAATCAAGTCCAAATAAATCAAAGACCTTACTATAAGAGCTGAAACTTAAAATATTAGAGGGAAGGCCGGGCGGTGGTGGCGCACGCCTTTAATCCCAGCACTCAGGAGGCAGAGGCAGGCGGATCTCTGGGAGTTCGAGGCCAGCCTGGTCTACAAGAGCTAGTTCCAGGACAGGCACCAAAGCTACAGAGAAACCCTGTCTCAAAAAACCAAAAAAAAAAAATAGAGGGAAGCATTTAAATATAGAGGCATTGGCAAAAATCTTCTTTTGTTCCCAGCATCCACATCAGGCAACTCATAACCAACTGTAACTCCCAACAATGCCCTCTTATGGAGTCTGTGAACATAGAACTCATGCGCATATACCCACACACATACACACAATTTTCAAAAATAAAATAAAATAGGTACTTTTTAAAAGAGAGAGGAAAGAATATAAGTGATAAAGCAATAAAATTATGCAATAAACTATGTCTTGTTAGAAAAAATACTACTACCATCATATAATCCTTACTTGTCACTGAGATATCAATATGATCACTTGAATGTGAGGCTCTGAAAGGGGCTTCTGCCTGGAGGTACACACAGCTGTACCTTCCTGCATCATGGATTGTCACATTCTGAAGAGTGAATTCCACTGTGTCGTTTTCTGAATTCAGAAGCTGTATGGGGGATGAAGTACCCTCCTTTAGCAGAGCGAACATTTTATACTGTGTGAAATTGTGTGGCTTCCAACACTGTAGATTCACCTTCTCTCCTGTGGTAACTTGACTCAAGTGCTGGACACGGAGGGAAGGCTTAGGCAGGTATCCTGTAAGAGAAACAAGATCCAAGGAGAATGGGTCAATCTTAGAGTCCTATATTCATCCTTCCAGTCCTGAAGGGTCCTCATGATGCTGAAACTTTCCCACGATCTGACTCTCAACAGACATATTTTTATTAGTTAAATATGTCTGTAGATAACTTTCCATATGTACACAGTGTGCATACTGACCATTTTTACCCCACCTCTCTAACACCTTCCTCATCCCCACATATCTCTCTGGTGTTCCTTTCTATTCATTTTGTCTGGGGATCCCCGAGACTAGCCAGGACCCTTTGTGTGACCATTTGTTTGGAGTTACCTGTTGGAGCCCAGAAGGCTCAGCAGAGGGTACAAAATTAAACTCAGTTGCCCCTTTCTCCCAGGGTCAACCCATAACCAATAGTTTGGTCATAAAGAGAAGGGCCCTGTAAGATCTTTTCCTCCCATCACTTACTACTGATAGGGCATTCTTGTGTGTTACCAGTGCCGACCAGATGTTTTTATTTCACTCCTCCAGTAAGAGAAAACTTGAGGTATTCCAGTTTGTCCTTGTTACCTCATGTCCTCTAACTGCTCTGTAGGTGCAGTTCTTTTAAAACTACATTTTTACTTGATTACTGGGTGGGGTACAAGCCAGGGCATGAAAGTGAAGGTCTGCAGGCACCATGTGGATGTCTGTCCTTCCACCATGTGGGTGTTTGGTATCAAACCTGTGTTGGCAGACATTGCAGCCACAGCTTCTCCAAGTTGATCCATCTTACCAGTCCCACGTGATGTCCCTTTTGTCCCTACCTCCATTGCATTGGTGACAGGCTCTCCCTTCTCTGAAAATCACTGTACTTTGTTCTGAGGCACCTCTTCTCACCTGTGACCAATAGTAAGAGGACATCACTGGAAGGTGAACTTTGATTGGGAGACTCCTTTCTGTAGTATTCACAGGTGTAATATCCAGCATGCCTCAGTTGAAGGTTAGTCAGGCGGAACTCAGCTGTCCCCTCTGTCAGATGATGTGGAATCCTGGAATCCAAAATGGTGTCTCCCTTTCTGAGAACAAGTTGTATGTCCGGCGTGGGACTCACACATCGCAGTGTCACGCTGCTGTTCTCTGAAGCCACTGAGTTTGGCCAAGCACTGAGGCTGGGTTTGGGAAAGAAATCTGGAGGAAACAAAAATCTCTCTGGATCAGGCACATCCACGTGCTCACAGGAAGCACACAGAGAACATGTGTGATCAAAGCTCGGGGTGGGTGTGGTTGAGTCACTTACCATCTCTGTGTGGCCATCATTCAGATCTGCAAAACAGTCATGAATGATGTCCGAGTGCCTGCTGACAGTCACCTCATTACCATCGCTGGTTCTGAGGAATACCCCAGAGGTTCCAGCTGAGCTCAGACCCTGAGTTCACATATTTGTGTTTGCATGCTCCGGCAACTAGCCTCTGGCTTTAAGCCCACTGAAAACAAGGAACCATCGCAATTCTGGAAAGCTGGGTGCCTCTCCTACAGTGTCTGCATGGAAGACAGAAGCGGTGTAGGAGAGGGCCAGGTGCAGACATGTTGAGAAGTTGAGGCAGCATGAACTTTGGACTGTAAAGGGGACATCCTGTGGTGAGGAGCAGAGCCTCAGGAGAAATGGTGTGAATGACAGTCTCCCCCAAACACACACACACACACACACACACACACACACACACACCTGAGATCAGCAGACAGATCAGGATCTGAGGCACAGGAGAAAGTGCTTTGATACAAAGAAAAGGCATAGAAACCTATTCACTGGAATAGCAGTAAAATATTTTTAAATTCTAGGAAAGGAAACAGATATCGAAACACCAGGTTATGACTAGACATACCAGAAAAAAAGTCTCTTCATTGCAAATTATAGTTACAATGCAAATATGGCAGAGGAAAGAAATAATATTAAAAGGTGTAAGAGGTAACTAAAATTCTGAACTCACAAAAATTAATAGCACGCTTCTCAGCAGTCCTAAAAACCATCAAAGCAGGCAATAGTGTATTTTAATCTCTGAAAGTGAGTAGCTTCTAACCAAGATTACTATGTAGAAATTACAATCAGTAACTAGGAAAGGATTCAGCATATACCACTCAGTGAAGCAGCAAGTCCCTTACATGAATACTGGAGAAAGAAAAGATTTGATTCATTTCAACCAGGAAAAAAAAAGCTAACAGAATTACAGGAATAAGGAAATCTATCTTGGAATTGCCCTAGGTGCTGGAGTGAGACTTAGCATTTGCGAGCAGGCAGTGCTCGTACAGAGGACCAGTTCCCAACAAAGTGAGGCTCCCAACAGCCTGTAATTGCAGATCCAGGAGTTCCCATGCCCTCTTCTGGACTCTGCAGGAGCTGCACTCAAGTGCGCGCGCGCGCGCGCGCGCGCGCGCGCGCGCGCGCACACACACACACACACACACACACACAGAGAGAGACAAATGGTTAAACAAAGTAAGTCATCCATAGGGTGTAGATCAAACCTTTAATTCTAGCACTCAGGAGGCAGAGGCAGGCACACCTTTGTGAGTTCGTGACCAACCTGGACTATATAGTGAGTTCCAGGTGAAGCAGATCTACATAGTGAAAAGTTGTCTCAAAAATTAATTATGGGATACAAAGATAAGCATGTATTAATAAAGGGAAAAATCCATGAAGAAAATATAAAGATTAAGGCAGTGAGATGTCTTAGCGGGTAAAGGCACTTGCCACCAAACCTGAATACCTGAAGTCAATGTGAATCTCACACAGTAGAAGGAGACAACTGAATCTCTCAAGTTATCCTTGCATTCTGTGGCATGTACACGTTCATGAACATATTGCACATATGTACACAATAAGTAAACAAATGAAAAAAATTTAAAGATTGAGTTGGGCATAGTAACTCATTTCTTTAATTTCAGCACCCAGGAGGCAGAAGAAGGAAACATGCGAGTTCAAGGCCAGCCTAAATTACATAGAACAAAGCCTAAACTGTTTAATGAGATACTACCTCAAAAACAAACAGAAAACCTTAAAAATGCCTGGTAGAAGGATTTATCCCTACTGCTTGTTCTGGCTTTTTGGAACCCATTCTCTCTGGAGGGATACTTTGCTCAGCTTAGACATAGTGGGGAGGGCCTTGGTCCTGCCTCAAAGCAATGTGCTAGACTCCCCATGGGAATCCTTACCCTCTCTAAGGAGTGGATGGGGGGTGGAAGGGAGGGAAATAGACAGAAGTCGTATATATTGAATGTTGATGTCCCCATTTGCATAAAAATAATACGAGTAGACATAAAGAGACAGACAGAACCAGATACAAGAGTAATGGTGACTTCAATATGCCACTGGTTCAAATAGATACACGATCCAGAAAAATATCAAATGAAAAACACAGAGCTGAACTGCACCACAAATAAATGGGCCTAGCAGGCATTTAAGTGATACTCTATCCAACAGTACTGAAATGAACATTCTTCACAACAACTTTTCCAATAGGGAGCACATCTGAGCCATTGTAAGGCAGTGGCACCCCAAACGGAGCACTCCCTCAGGAGGGAGGGAGAATGCTCGTGAGAGAGAGGGAAGATTCTCAAAGCCCCCTCCCAGCATGCAAAAAGGGTCAAGGACTGCAGCTGGAGGAGGAGATGCTGACCAGCCCAACACAGAGAGAAGAGACTTCTGGGAGTGTCCAGCTGCCTGCACGCTGTGCAGAGCTCCAGGCTGCAGTGTTCATGAGTCATCAGCAGCGCTGGAGGGGGCTTTCTGCTGGGGCAGCTGCTGTGGCGCCATCCCTACTCCAGCTGACACTCCCCCACCCATGCTCCTCTCAGTAACCCCAATAACAACCCATCAGTTCACCAATTGGGATGTTCACTGAAACTTTTTTTTTTGGTTTGTCATGGGCTCCCTTAGGGTGAGGTTTTTAGGCTGTTTAGATGTGCATGTGTGCCCGCACGAGGGCATGTATGTATGCGTCCATGTGTTTTGCTTTTCTCCTGGAAAAGTCTGCCTCATAACTGCCATAAAGCAAATCTTAATGAACACAAAATAATTTTAAGTAATTAAATAAATATTTATAATATTAATTTAAATAATTTCTTCTAAATTATGGTTTTCTGTTTATTTAATATTTATTTTTATTAGTTTTACTTTATTTATTAGATTTTTTTAAAGACAGACTTTCTCTGTTTTGCCTTGGCTGTACTGGAACTCACTTTGTAGACTAGGCTGGTCTCACAGAGTTCCCCTTACTTCTGCCTCCTGAGTGCTGGGATTAAAGGTGTGAGCTACCATGACCAGGCTTTTTATGAGTTTCGTGTGTGTGTGTGATATGTGTGTGTTGGTCTATGTGTCTGTGAGTCAATATGTCTGTATGTGGGAATGTGCATGACTGCGGAGGCCATCAGAGGGCAGGAGGCAGCGTCAGATCCCATGGAGAGCTGGAGTCACAGGTGGTTGTGAACTGCATCCTGTGAGCATGAACTGTGGTTCTCTGCAATAATAGTAAGTCTGATTAATTCCAGTCCTTTCTTTTTTCTGTTGTTTTGTTGTTGTTTTTTGTTTGTTTGTTTTTCGAGACAGGGTTTCTCTGTAGCTTTGGAGCCTGTTCTGGAACTAGCTCTTGTACCTCACAGAGATCCGCCTACCTTTGCCTCTCAAGTGCTGGGATTAAAGGTGTGTGCCACCACTGTCCAGCTCACGATTTCTTTATCTCTACTGGAACTATGAAAATATTTTTTAAAGAAAATATTTAAAACTTACCAAACACCAAGATCTCAAGGAGATCACTGGGGTGTGAGGCCCAGAAAGGGGCTCCTATCTGGTGGTAGACACAGCTGTAGTTTCCCATGTCCTCAGGGGTCACATCATGAAGTGAGAAGTCTGCTCTCTTCCTTTCTGATCTCTGAACCTGTACAGGTGCTGAAACTCCTTCCTTCAGGAGCAGGAACATTTTGTATTCAGTCATATTATGTGGCTTCCGACACTGCAGGGTCACGTTCCCTCCAGTTGCCACACGTCTCCTCTGTTGGTGAGCTTGGAGGGAAGGTTTAGGTAAACGGCCTGAGAAAGGAGAATCCTATGATCATGGTGAGGAAGGCCTGGCTTACACTCCCACCCTTGTTCTCATGATGCCTGATCTCTGCCTCTGTGTATCTGATCTCACTGTGCATCTCTGGCTGTCCTGGAACTCACTAGACCTGGCTGGCCTTGAACTAACACAGATCCACCCGTCTCTGCCTCCTGATGCTAGACAGGTGTAAGCAAGATCAAACCTGGTTGAAAAGGAAGAATTTTTTTCCTTCTATCAACTCTCAGATAAAACTAAGGTTAAAGTTGAGAGGATGGCTCAGCAGGTAGAGTTCTTGTTGTCCAAAAACCTCTCCCAAGGTGGAAAAAAAAAGCCAAGGCCCTGTGCTGAACTCAACTTTCCAGGAGGGACTACAGAAGAAAAGCATCTGATATCTCCCAGTAGGAAGATACAAAGACCCTGCAGTTGAAAAACAGCCTGTCTAAGAAAGCAGCTAACCTCACATGTGTGCATGCATGTGGAATCTGGAAGGCAATGTTCTCATTCTCAATTGTTTTTCCACCTTATTCACCAAGGCAGGACCTCATAGCCAATCACAGCTTCTGGATATGATTACACTCGTTAGCAAACCCACCCTGCAAGTCCCCTGTCTCTCTTCTGAAGCTGGAGTTACAAGAGGATCGCCATACTGACCAAGCAATCACATGACTGCTGTAAGAAACACATCCTCCCCCTTCCCTATCCCTGGTAACCAAAACCTCAGCTTAAAGCCTGCCATCTATGTTCTCTTGAACTCCAGTCTTTGAGTGACTGGGTTCTGTGACCTATCATGTCATGGTCAGAACTAGAGACCACACCCCTCTGTTATTAAATAAAGTCTGCACTAGCTGTTTGAGATCGTATAAATTCTCATCTTTCCTTTCTTCTTTCTTATCTTTATGAAACTTAGGCATGAGGGTCAGATTTGGATCTCCATAAGCCATGAAATATCTAGGTGAGTGTACAGCCTATAACTCCAACTTCAAACGGCCAAGATGGAGGATCCTCCAGAGCAAGCTAGTTACCAAAATAACCATAGTTGGGAGCTATGATTTCATTTCAAGATCCTGCCATACTGAAAAGGGTAGAAGAACAATTGATGACTTCCAGACTCCACATGCATACACACATATGTGTACAGACATCCATACCCATGGATGCTCACACACATGCAAGCACACATATAACATATATACAAAACACATATATACAAATGAAATCAATAGCCAAGTATTCATTTCTGTTGCTATCATCACTCCCTGCCCACCCCAACTGCTCGGAAGATGATCACCCTTTGCTGCCTTCCTGTCTGATAGATTGACACATGTCATTCTGAGGAAGCCCCTCCTCACCTGTGACTAATATTAGAATTTCATCACTGTACCGCAGTGGTACATTGGGGTTCTTGTATCCATAGCATATGCAGGTGTAGTATCCAGAATCACTCTCCTCTACTTCAAAGAAATGGAAATTAAATGAACCCGGAACTGCCGACATTTCAAAAAGTCGAGATCTCCTTTTTATCGTCCCAAGTTGTGTCCTAGGATCCAACTTAGTATCTTGCCTTTGATAATTACAGTTCACCTTTTGTGGGAAACTTAAACAGTTCAGGGTCACATTGCCCTTTGTAGGAACCACAGAGCTGGGCTGGGCTCTCAAGGAGACCTTGGGTAAGATCGCTGAAAGAAAATAAAACTCAGAGTTGCATATGACATATCATCCTGCTCCCTGGGAACCATTTAGAACAAGGGATGAAGCCATTTAAATATTGGGGGTGGAGGAAGAGACACTTACCTTTCCACCTTATGCCTGTAGACTCAGCACATAGCCCTGCAAGACAATGACTTATAAGACACAGTGCCTGCCTGGAGCTACCTCATTGCCCTCTCTGATCCCAAAAATCTACTACTGAGTTCAGGCTCTGGCTTCAAGTATTGAGGCATTTCTGTGTTTCCCACATGTTTATTGCTCATCAACAGCCCATATCCTCCCTGTACAAGTCTGTAACCCTGAACTGGGGAGCAGAGACAGGCAGATCCAGGGAACTTGCTAGTCAGCCTTCCAAAACAGGAAGTTTCTGCTTCAAAGAGAAATCTCAAAAAATAGAGGGGAGAACCAAGAAAGATTCTTAATGTCCTCCCTCCTTGACTTGCCACATGTATGCACACAGGCACTTGAATGCACACACACATACACATGCACACATGCGCATACACACACACACATCACATATACAATAAATGCAAAAGAATGAATGTAAACGTCATGTTAAAGTGGCAGAAAGCCATTCAGAAGCTCATAACCTACTGATTTGGAGGAAACAGGAACATGTGTATAAAGTACTGAACGCATTCCCCACACATGATGTGTGTTCACAAAATGAAATTTATTCACTTCTCCTACAGCCTCGCTGGCCTCCCCACTGGCCTCACCAACCCCAGCTGCCTCCACAACCCACCCACCCACCCACCACAAACAGCCCTGCTCTCCCTCAGACTTACCAAGACAGAACAAGAGCAAGAATTGGGAGTTCATGATGCCTCTCAGTAACATGCTTTTTGCAGAATGCCTCTGCAGCTTGCCATTGCTATTGTCTGTGTTTAATTCTGGGAGCAGCAGTAATGGCCTTCCTTCAGTTTTTAATCTTCAAAGCTAGCCCACAGCTTCTGCTTTATGGTGGTAATCTAGATGTGATCTCTCAACTATATCACACTGCTTCCTACTGACTTGGCTCCCATAGGCCCCTCACCACACAGAAAGAATTCAGACCAATTGCTTCTAAGCTTACTTTTGCATTCTGACCAGGTTTCTGAGACAATGCTAATCAAATTCCAATTAGCATTGTTCCCTGCCCTTTTGTTCTTTGTTTGGTTTGTTTCAACAGGCTATTTTTATTTATTGTTTGATAAATTTATACATGCAAACAATGTATCTCAAAAATATCCATCCCCAACTCTCTCCTTCCTATTCTTCCAGACACTACCAATATACTCTTCTCCCCACTTCCTGTTCTCCACCCACATATCTGTAGCCCATTGTGCTTACTAGGTTAATGTCAACTTAACACAAGCTAGAGTCATCTCTGTCTCCTCTTCTCTTCTCTTCTCTTCTCTTCTCTTCTCTCCTCTCCTCTCCTCTCCTCTCCTCTCCTCTCCTCTCCTCCTCCTCCTCCTCCTCCTTCTCCTCCTCTTGTCTCCTCCTCTCTCTCTCTCTCTCTCTCTCTCTCTCTCTCTCTCTCTCTCTCTCCTGCCACTCCTGTCCCCAGAGACCAGTCTCTTCACTCCCTCTTTCCCTTCTTTCAATAAACTCTCCACTTAAGCCCTGTCTGTAAGGTGTATTTGTCTCTTGCCTGCTATGAGGCCTCTGGGCTCCTTCCCACCAATGTCTCTTGCCCGCATAATCATTACATTGGTGCCATGAGACTGGACCAACTCTCCTGGCATTTCCTCCTACCACCAGCAGTTTGAGGATCGCCAGAACCCTGTAACATTCACTAGCCTCTCTCACTCTTCCAACTAAAGAATCTCCAGAGCTTTCCACTCAATACCAGTACAATCAGCAGTAACAGTAGGGTCCCTCCTTCCCCCACCTCAGGCAATGTTTTTATAACTGGGGCTTGTTCTCTTGACCATGGTTTTTCACTTTCCAGCTTTGCTCAAAAGTTGCAACACTGGGCAGCCATAGTCTTGAGCTCAGAGACTTTTGGACCCCTGTTCCCATGTGACTGCATAGGGATACAGTTTGTGTCCACCCAATTCCACAACCTCTGGACCTTGCAGTGACAACCCAAGGCCAGCCTGTGCTACAGTCCACACTGACTTTCTGGGACGCTGGAGTTCAGGCTCTAGACCTTCTCTACCTCACTAAATAGAAACTACACCCCCCTCCAAAAGTCAAACCACACGGCTGCTTATTGGCACCCTACATTCTGCCAGTGAGCACCTCTGCTCTTTTTGCCTGTTCTCTCTGCTTGTCTGTCTGCCTCTTGTGATCTAGCCGTGCTAAAACTTTCTCTCCACAGCCCACCATGGCTGAACCTGTCCCTGGGCAGAATCTTCCCTCTGCCTGGGAATGTTCACTAGGCATCTCATGTTTGTGTTCAAAATGTCTCTCTCTCCTGTTTGTCCTGTCTCTGCTGCAGTCATGGCCATGCCATCCAGCCTGGGGTGGCAGGTCCCTCTTTCCTACTCAGCTGTGATGCTGCTTCTGTTTCCCCCACCATCCTGTTGCTGCTGCCTGAGGGAACAGGTCCCTCTTTCCAGCCTGGCTGCAGGCTGACTGCTTATGCTCAGGATGTTTCCTGTCTGCTTCATATGTATGAAGGAATATGTAAATGATGTGGCAACATGTGTGTGTTTCTGAATATCCTGTATGTGTGTCTTGTTAATTGGGTATGTTTAAAATTTGTACTGTTGTCCTAGAGTCCAATCACCAAGGAGGAATCGCCCCAAGAGACCATTTCTCACACCACAGCTGATGCAAAAGCATGAGTTTATTAATTCTGTCATGACAGGGTCTTCCAGCATTCAGGAGGCTAGAAAGACCCCGAATAGCTGGTACCGGCTACTTTTAAAGGAAAAAGCCACAAAAGGAAGAGAGGTGTCTGGGGATTGTTCTTTTTTTTTTTTTTTTTTTTTTGGTTTTTCGAGACAGGGTTTCTCTGTGGTTTTGGAGCCTGTCCTGGAACTAGCTCTTGTAGACCAGGCTGGTCTCGAACTCACAGAGATCCGCCTGCCTCTGCCTCCCGAGTGCTGGGATTAAAGGCGTGCGCCACCACCGCCCGGCCTGGGGATTGTTCTTTAACTATTATGATTGGCTTATTCAAAGGGGCTATTACTAATAATTGACTGGAGAGTGGTTGCCAGATCAGATGAGGTAAAGGGAAAACATCTGAGGGTCACTTTGCCCCCTTTCCAGGGCCTGAGTCAAAACACCAGTAACTGAGTCAACACCTATGGGTTATCTTGCCCCTATTCAGGGAGATGGAAAGTTTCCAACATCTCGGTACATGCATGTGTAACTGTTAGGTCCTTGGTTCCCAGGGAGGAGGTGAGCACTACTGCTGAGGCTGAGAGGACTCAGAATTGTCCTCAGAATTGTCTTAAAGTTTTACAGTACAACTGCTCTAAAAAAACACATGGTTAGTCAGTATCTTACAACACATACCAAGGTACCATCTTGGTTAAGGGCAGGTAAGATGACCTAACTTCCTTATTAAGGGCAACCAGGTGACTGCCGCCACTTTGTTTAAGGGTAAAAGATATACTCCACCACCATCTTGACTAAGGGCAAGACAGACAGGTCAGATGACCTAGTCACCATCTAAGGGTGATATTCTCCTCTCCTGTTCACCCTGGCTCTCTCTCCTTTTACTTATGTTTTTACTTCTAATTCCTCTTACTCTGACTGTTGCTTGTGGTTTGTCTGTGCAGTAGAATGCTTTTCAGCAGAACCTGCCAGAGCACCCGCTTCACACAGGAACCCCACCCACAATCTCCACCTGCCTCAAGTCTACTTTCTTCCACTTGCAATGAATCTGTTTTCTCATTCACTGGTGGCTTTGATTCTCCACCTTTTCCTTTGCTCCAAAAATCTGCTTATGTCTGTCTTCTCTTGGCACCACTCCCATTTCCTTCAAAGAAGATGAATGGGAACAGAGGAACCTCCACCCAGAACATGCTTCGTTAGTGGCAGTGCTAGCCACTGAGCAAAACTGCCTTCCACCTCAACTGCTGTTAAGACCCTCTTCAGACTGAGGATAATGGGGCTCTGGGGTTGACTGCCTCATGTTGCCAAGACAACATGTAGGCTGGTCTTCGTACAAGTTACTAATCACAGGATCTTCTGAAACCTGACAGGCCTAGACCTAACAGCAATAAACAGATGCTGTCCTCAGTGACTATGGAGGATCCTGGGGAGTGGGTATCCAACTGACCATCCATTAAGTTTCTGTGATTTTTATCATTAATTCAGATAAAATTTATCCTTTTCAAGAACTCTGATGTCATTTGACAACTAATAGCTTTACCAGCTTGATACCATGAACCAAGGCGTCAGCTGCCTTCTTAATTCTCTGTGTTCAGGTCACAGGCCTCACTCTCCTGGAGCCAATACTAAGCTTAGACACAATTTACCTCATTACTGAACTCAGGAAAGAGATAAACTCACAAAAGCAATTACAGTATAACTTCTTAAATAAACGGTGTTTAAATAAATAAAAGGTTTAAATAAAAGGTGTTTTGAGATACAACTTAAGATGTGAGGATCTAAGAATGTTTTAAGGTCTAAGAGTAAATTGAGAACATGGGGGAAAAGGAGGGGAAATGAGAGAAGGGGATGGTTGAGTTGGAGGAGGGATAGAGAGGGAGAACAAGAAGGGAGATATCTTAATAGAGGGAGCCATAGTGGGATTAGGGAGAAATATAGTGCTAGGGAAACTCCCAGGAAATCATAAGAATGACCCTAGCTGGGGCTGGAGAGATGACTCAGAGGTTAAGAGCATTGCCTCCTCTTCCAAAGGTCCTGAGTTCAATTCCCAGCAACCACATGGTGGCTCACAACCATCTGTAATGGGGTCTGGTACCCTCTTCTGGCCTGCAGGCATAGACACAGACAGAATATTGTATACACAATAAATAAATAAATATTTAAAAAAAAAAAAGAATGACCCTAGCTAAGACACCTAGCAATAGTGGAGAGGATGCCTGAACTGGCCTTCCTTTATAATCAGATTGATGATCACCCTTAATGTTATCATAGAACCTTCATCTAGTAAGTGACAGAAGCAGATACAGAGATTAAATGCTAAGCACTGGGCCAAGCTCCTGGATTCCAGTCTTAGAGAGGGAGGAGCAAAATATAAGCAAAGGGGTCAATATCATGACAGGGAAACCCACAAAGACAGCTGACCCAAGATAGTGAAAACTCACTGACTCTGGACTGACATCTGGGGAACCTGCATAATACTGAACTAGGCACTCTGAATGTGGGTGAGTTCTGTGGCTTGGGTAATCTGTGGGGCCATTGGCAACTGGACCACAATTTATTCCCAGTGCATGAACTGGCTTTTTGGAGCCCATTCCATATGGAAGGATGTTACAAGGAGAGCTGGTCCTTTGTTCTGGCCGTCCGGCTAGCTTATACCCAAAATGATCACACAGAAACTGTATTAATTGAAACACACACCCTCACATCTTAATTTAATCCATTTCTATTAATCTGTGTATCGCCACATGACTGTGGCTTACTGGCAAGATTCTAACCAGTGTCCATCTCAGGTAGGAGATCCATGGCATCTGCCACTCTGCCCTTCTTCCCAGCATGCAGTTCTGTCTTTTCCATGCCTACCTAAGTTCTGCCCTATCAAAAGGCCAAGGTAGTTTCTTTATCCAACCAATGAAAGCAACACATAAACAGAAGGACCTCCTACACCAGAAGGATCCCTTGCTCAGTTTCAATACAGAATGCAAGGACTTGGTCCTGCCTCCACTTGATAAGCCAGAGTTGTTGACTCCCCAGAAAGCATTACCCTTTCTGAGGAGTGGGTGGGGAGTTGGGTGGCATTGGCAAGGGAGAGATGCCATCCTGTTCACCCCCACAACTCACCACCTGTGTCAGACTAGGGTGCTGACCCTCCCCCTTAACAGCTGCAGCACTTGGGAAAGCAGAACCTGCCTCTGGCTGGTGCAGCACAGTAGTGCTAACCCTGTGACAGAGGTGTGGATGAGCTGGCCCCAAGAATGTGAGTGTGGGTGATCTAGCCTAGCCACTCATCTGCCATAAAGAGGCATGGGTACAGTAGAGATGCCCCCCCCACTCACCTCATTTTGCATTTGAAAAAGCTGTCCCTAAAGTTATAAGAGCTAGAGAGCTGTCCCTGGCCCTCACCAGCTGCAACACTCAGGAAAGTGGCCCCTGCACTTAGCCTGGGTAACAAGCAGATCTGGTCCTAGAGGTGTAGGTATGAGTAAGCTAGCTGTCCCTGAAGGTGTGAAAGCAGAACCAGTCCTGCAGTTGGGGAATTCACCCTGGTGGTGAGGATGGGGGAAAGCTGGTGGGCTGACCAACTCTGTAAACACCTAGCCCAAGAAACAGGGATATGAGTTGGACCACCCCAACATCTGATGTGGGACTCCCCTCTGTATGCTGTGAATACCATTGGTCAATAAAGGACTGTCTTGGGCCTGCAGTTAGGTGGGGAAAACTAAAGTGTATGCTGGGAGAAAGAAGGCAGAGTCAGTGAGAAGCCATGTAGCCCTGCTGGAGACAGACGTTGGAACTTTACCCAGTAAGCCACAGTCTCATGGCCATACACAGATTAATGGGGATGGGTTAATTTAAGATATGGGTTAGCCAGAAATACGCTTAAGCTATTGGCCAAACAGTATTGCAAATAATGTGGTTTCTGTGTGATTATTTTGGGGCTGAGCAGCCGGGAACAAACAAACAGCCTCCTACAACAAACATCCACTCTCCATATTTGCTGGAACACATGAAGGGGCCAGTTCTACAGATTCAAAGCTGCAGGATCTCTATGACACAAAGCAACAACAGGATATTCAAGAGGCATTCCAGTGAGGGCCCAGTATTAATAGTATGCGGAAATGAGGGGCCTCAAACGAGACCAATGACTCTTTGAAATGAGCACTTCAAAGTAAAGATATATGCACTCTAAAGGGTAAGCCCTGTGACTCACTGTGTCACACTACAGCTTCCAAGATGAGATTTTCTCTCTCTCTCTCTCTCTCTCTCTCTCTCTCTCTCTCTTCTTTTCTGTTTTATTTACTTTATCTTTGGTATAGGTTGCAAGGGCAGAGGGCATATATATAAAAGAATGAGGAAGACAAATACATGATTAGAAAGCCACAAAGATTCAATAAAAGTTAAAAAGTAAATAAATAAATCTTTAAAAAGAAAAAATATGGCATAATAAGACAGTCTTCCTACTTTTACAACTCAATAAAAGAAGATAAGTAAAATAACTATAAAAGAGAAGCAAGGGAGATGGCAGAACTCCTTGGTGTATACGCATGAGGACCTGAGTTCTTTCTTATTTATTTATTTATTTATTTATTTATTTAATTCTTCTCTCATAGACTACATTCTGATCCCAGTTTCCCCTCACTCCACTTCTCTCAGTTTTAATCCACCACGCCTCTCCCCAAAATTTATCCCAATCACCCTCTAGAAACAAGCAGGCTCCCAAGGGACATAAACCAAATATGACAAAAGAAGATACAAGAGAAGACAAAAACCTTCACATCAAGGCTGGGAGAAGAAACCTAGTAGGAGGAAAGGATTCTCAAGAGAAGACAAGAGTCAGAGACACCCCTACCCCCACTTTCAGGAGTCTCCCCAAAACATCAAGCCAACAACAATAACACATATGCAGAGGAAGTAGATCAGAACCAGGCAGGCTCTGCGACTGGTGCCTCAGTCTTTGTGAACCCCCATGAGCCCTGCTTAGTTAATTCTGCAGGCTCTACTGCCATGATATCCTCTACCCCTCTGGATCCCACAGTTCCTCCACTCCTTCTGCTGAGCCCCCAAAATTCCAAAAGAAGGGTCCCGATGGAAATCATCAACTTGGGCTCTCTCTCTCTGCCTAATGTCTGTATGTGGGAAGGACCTGAGTTGTTTTTTTTTTTTTTTTTTTTTGGTTTTTCGAGACAGGGTTTCTCCATAACTTTTGGTTCTTGTCCTGGAACTAGCTCTTGTAGACCAGGCTGGCCTCTAACTCACAAAGATCCACCTGCCTCTGCCTCCCGAGTGCTGGGATTAAAGGCGTGCGCCACCACCGCCTGGCCAGGACCTGAGTACTTATCCCTGGTACCCATAATAAGTCAGATGTACCAACATGTTCTCGGGAGAGGAAGACATGAGACTCTCTGGGTTTCATGTCCAACCAGTCTAGGCAAATCAGTGAACTCCAGGTTCAGTGAGAAACCCTGCCTCAAACACAAGGTGGAGGGATGGAGAGTGAGAGATACAGCTTAGTGGTTACGAGCACATATTGCTTTCCCAGAATACACAGGTTCAGGTTCCAGCACCCATTATCAGGCAGCTCGCAACTGCCTGTAATTCTAACTCCAGGGGAATCTCATGCCCTTTCCTGCTCACAGTGGTCATCTGCACATAAGTCATACACACACATACATAAAAACAAATCCTTTATAGCATGATGGAGAGTGATAAAAAAGACACATGATACTGGCCTACACACACACACATACACATACACACACATGCACAAACACATGTGCACACACACAAAATGGAAAAAGCATCAACATAGCAACTTATCAGAAACATCAAAATCCATTGCATATTAGATACATGTAATATATATTGCTTGGATTACAAATACATAATTTACATACTCTATACATAATCTAAAGATACCTGAGAAGGTACAGAAAGCACATTATAGGGCTGGAGAGATGGCTCAGTGGTTAAGAGCATTGCCTGCTCTTCCAAAGGTCCTGAGTTCAATTCCCAGCAACCACATGGTGGCTCACAACCATCTGTAAGGAGGTCTGGCGCCCTCTTCTGGCCTTCAGGCATACAGACAGAATATTGTATACATAATAAATAAATAAATATTTAAAAAAAAGAAAGCACATTATAAAAAATATATAAAATAAAGCCTTATAGATTATGCACTGACACAGTCTTGTACGCAGAAACAGATCTATACTGCATGACTTTCGTTTATGTTCTAGGCAGCATGCCCTTTGCACAGGGGGAAATAGGATTGTAGTAGCAATTGTAAATCAGTGAAGGGCTCCACGAGCACCTGTGCCAAATTCCATCCTCTGTGCCATGGAAGGGATGAAGAGACAGAGCTGCCATCCCATCCCTGGACAACTCTCAGAGACTTGTCAGTGCAGGCTTCATAGAAAACTGAAGAACTGCTTATCCACCTTGACCAAGGATTCATGGTGGGATGCTGCAGGGTCTGTGGGGAAATAGGGTTAGACCTGAATTGATTGAGAAATCTTAACTCTTTTGTTATGTTTTATTTATTTGACATGAATGTGTGCACGTATGTGTGTGGCTCATGTGTGGGGAGGTGGGAGAATAACGTGGGAGTTGGTTCTCTTCTCCTACCATGTGGATTCTTGGATTCAAACTCAGGTTGTCAGACTCAGCAACAAGTGCATTTACCCACTAAGTCAAGCCAACTGCTCTAAAAGTATTAACGGTTTAGGGTATCTAAATATGGGTTCTACTCTGGTGTCACCACCCCAACTTCCCATTCTCTCCAAGTTGAGATATTTGAAAAACTGCAGTAGGTAGAAAGTGCCTTTCAAAAGATAGGCTTTTTTTTAAGTATGTATGTGGGGAGTAAGTACGTTCATGTTAGGTTGGGGGCTGCAGAGGCCAAAAGAAGGCATTCGATTCCCTGGGGCTGGATATACAGGTGGATGAGAGCTACCCTTTGTGAGCACTGGGAACAAAACTCTGCTCCTCTACAAGAGCAGTGCGCTCTTATTCATGCAGACATCTCTCCAGCTCCATGAGACATGTTTTATCTCACAAATTTGAGGCCTTACCTGTCATTTAGTGGGAAAGGACATTGTATTGCTTAATAATCTAGATATGTTAAATATACCTATGCCTAAATATATATATATATATTAAATATATATATGTTAAATATACCTATGCCTAAAAATAAAACTAAAATACAACATGGTTAAAAAAAATCTATCCCATGTAAAACGTTATCAGTGCCCATGAGTGTTGTTGCTACTTATCTGTTCCTGGCTGCCCAGACCATGAAATAATCACACAGAAACTATATTGTTTGCAATACTGTCTGGCCAATAGCTTAAGCGTATTTCTGGCTTACTCTTATATCTTATGCTAACCCATCTCCATTAATCTATGCATCACCACAAGGTCGTGGCCTACTGGCAAAGTTTTGGCGGGCTCCAAAGATATACATATACACATCTTCCAGCCTGGCTGTATTCTGTTAAGCCATTGGCCAAAATCAGCTTCTTTATTAACCAATAAAGGCAATACATATACAGAAGGACTTCCCACCCTACATGCAGAAACTATTAGAAATTTTCACAGTAAACCCTGATGATTACATAACTTCTCATAATGATCAAATTAGTGTGGTGACCATAGAAATCTTCTATAGCAAGTAAAGTTTTCATAAGTAAGTTCATTAGTTCTTTTGTGGTAATCATCTAAATATTAGTGTAACTACTTAAGATATAATTAAATACTTAATTTCTTCCATGTTGATTAATGTATAATTAACAAACCCTAATTTTATCAAAACATAATTTGTTATTTCTTTTTTAATGTTTTTGTTATTTGTATTTGCTTTTATGGTTTTTTTCTTTTTTTTTCTCTTTTTTTTAACTTTTATTGAGAAAAAGAAAAAAAAGTTTCTGCCTCCTCCCAGCCTCCCATTTCCCTCCCCCTCCTCCTACCCTTCTCCCCCTCCTCCCCCACTCCTCTCCCCCTCCCTCTCCAATCCAAAGAGCAGTCAGGGTTCCCTGCCCTGTGGAAAGTCCAAGGTCCGCCCCCCTCCGTCCATGTCTAGGAAGGTGAACATCCAAACTGGCTAGGCTCCAACAAAGCCAGAACATAAAGTAGGATCGAAACCCCGTGCCATTGTCCTTGGTTTCTCATCAGCCCTAATTGTTCGCCATGTTCAGAGTCCGGTTTTATCCCATGCTTTTTCAGTTACAGTCCAGCTGGCCTTGGTGAGCTCCCAATAGATCAGCCCCACTGTCTCAGTGGGTGGGTACACCCCTTGTGGTCCTGACTTCTTTGCTCATCTTCTCCCCCTTTTTGCTCCTCATTGGGACCTTGGGAGCTCAGTCCGGTGCTCCAGTGTGGGTCTCTGTCTCTATCTCCATCCATCACCAGATGAAGGTTCTATGGTGATATGCAAGATATTCGTCAGTATTGCTATAGGATAGGGTCATTTCAGGTTCCCTATCCTCAGCTGCCCAAGGAACTAACTGGGGACATTGCCTTGGGCTCCTGGGAGCCACTCTGGGGTCAAGTCTCTTGTCAACCCTAAGGTGGCTCCCTTAACTAAGATTTGTGCTTCCGTGCTCCCCTATCCAACCTTCCTTTATCCCAATCATCCTTTTTCCCCAGGTTTCCCCCATCCTCCCCTTCTCACTTTTCCCTCCCCATCTCCCCTTAATCCCATACCACCCCACCCCCAAGATCCCAATTTTTCCCCCGGCAATTTTGTCTACTTCCCATTGCCAGGAGGATAACTATATGTTTTTCTTTGGGTTCACCTTCTTATTTAGCTTCTTTAGGATCACCAATTATAGACTCCGTGACCTTTATTTATGGCTAGAAACCAATTATGAGTGAGTACATCCCATGTTCATCTTTTTGGGTCTGGCTTACCTCACTCAGGATAGTGTTTTCTATTTCCATCCATTTGCATGCAAAATTCGAGAAGTCATTGTTTTTTACCCCAGCGTAGTACTCTAATGTGTATATATTCCACACTTTCTTCATCCATTCTTCCATTGAAGGACATCTAGGTTGTTTCCAGGTTCTGGCTATTACAAACAATGCTGCTATGAACATAGTTGAACAAATGCTTTTGTCATATGATAGGGCATCTCTTGGGTATATTCCCAAGAGTGGTATTGCTGGGTCTTGGGGTAGGATGATCCTGAATTTCCTGAGAAACCGCCACACTGCTTTCCAGAGTGGTTGCACAAGTTTGCATTCCCACCAGCAATGGATGAGTGTACCCCTTACTTCACAACCTCTCCAACAAAGGCTACCATTGGTGTTTTTTATTTTAGCCATTCTGACAGGTGTAAGATGGTATCTTAAAGTTGTTTTGATTTGCATTTCCCTGATCGCTAAGGAAGTTGAGCATGACCTTAAGTGTCTTTTGGCCATTTGAATTTCTTCTGTTGAGAATTCTCTGTTCAGTTCAGTGCCCCATTTTTTTTTGCCACACCTTTCCTTTTTTATTCCTCCCTAAGATCTCACATTGAAAACATAAATAACTTTAGAAGTCCTACAGTCTTTACAGATTCAAACTCATTTAAACTTCAATTTCTCTAAAAAAAAAAACCAAATTTCATATTTTATTTTTTTTAATTTATTTATTTATTAAGGATTTCTGCCTCCTCCCCACCACCGCCTCCCATTTCCCTCCCCCTCCCCCGATCAAGTCCCCCTCCCTCATCTGCTCGAAGAGCAATCAGGGTTCCCTGACCTGTGGGAAGTCCAAGGACCGCCCACTTCTATCCAGGTCTAATAAGGTGAGCATCCAAACTGCCTAGGCTCCCCCAAAGCCAGTACGTGCAGTAGGATCAAAAACCCACTGCCATTGTTCTTGAGTTCTCAGTAGTCCTCATTGTCCGCTATGTTCAGCTAGTCCGGATTTATCCCATGCTTTTTCAGACCCAGGCCAGCTGGCCTTGGTGAGTTCCCGATAGAACATTCCCATTGTCTCAGTGTGTGGGTGCACCCCTCGCGATCCTGAGTTCCTTGCTCGTGCTCCCTCTCCTTCTGCTCCTGATTTGGACCTTGAGATTTCTGTCTGGTGCTCCAATGTGGGTCTCTGTCTTTGTCTCCTTTAATCGCCTGATGAAGGTTAATATTCAGGAGGATACCTATGTGTTTGTCTTTGGATTCATCTTCTTATTTAGCTTCTCTAGGAACATGAATTATAAGCTCAGTGTCCTTTATTTATGGCTAGAAACCAAATATGAGTGAGTACATCCCATGTTCCTCTTTTTGGGTCTGGCTTACCTCACTCAGGACAGTGTTTTCTATTTCCATCCATTTGTATGCAAAATTCAAGAAGTCCTTGTTTTTTACTGCTGAGTAATACTCTAATATGTATATATTCCACACTTTCTTCATCCATTCTTCCGTTGAAGGGCATCTAGGTTGTTTCCAGGTTCTGGCTATTACAAACAATGCTGCTATGAACATAGTTGAGCATATACTTTTGTTGTATGAGAGGGCCTCTCTTGGGTATATTCCCAAGAGTGGTATTGCTGGATCCAGGGGTAGGTTGATCCCGAATTTCCTGAGAAACTGCCACACTGCTTTCCAGAGTGGTTGCACAAGTTTGCATTCCCACCAGCAATGGATGAGTGTACCCCTTCCTCCACAACCTCTCCAGCAAAGGCTACCATTGGTGTTTTTTATTTTAGCCATTCTGACAGGTATAAGATGGTATAAGTTGTCTTGATTTGCATTGCCCTGATCGCTAAGGAGGTTGAGCATGACCTTAAGTGTCTTTTGGCCATTTGAAGTTCTTCTGTTGAGAATTCTCTGTTCAGCTCAGTGCCCCATTTTATAATTGGGTTGATTAGCATTTTAAAGTCTAGTTTCTTGAATTCTTTATATATTTTGGAGATCAAACCTTTGTCTGTTGTGGGGTTTGTGAAGATCTTCTCCCAGTCAGTGAGTTGCCTTTTTGTCTTAGTGACAGTGTCCTTTGTTTTACAGAAGCTTCTCAGTTTCAGGAGGTCCCATTTATTCAATGTTGCCCTTAATGTCTGTGCTGCTGGGGTTATATGTAGGAAGTGATCTCCTGTGCCCATAAGTTGTAGAGTACTTCCCACTTTCTCTTCTATCAGGTTCAGTGTGTTCAGATTGATATTGAGGTCTTTGATCCATTTGGACTTGAGTTTTGTGCATGGTGATAGATATGGATCTATTTTCATTTTTCTACAGGTTGACATCCTGGAAACAATCTAGATGCCCTTCAGTGGAGGAATGGATGAAGAAAGTGTGGAATATATACACATTAGAGTACTACTCAGTGGTAAAAAATAATGACATCATCAATTTTGCATGCAAATGGATGGAAATAGAAAACACTATCCTGAGTGAGGTAACCCAGACCCAAAAAGATGAACATGGGATGTACTCACTCATAATTGGTTTCTAGCCATAAATAAAGGTCACGGAGTCTATAATTGGTGATCCTAAAGAAGCTAAATAGGAAGGTGAACCCAAAGAAAAACATATAGTCATCCGCCTGGATATGGGAAGTAGACAAGATTGCCGGGCAAAAACTGGGAACTTGGGGGTAAGGTGGGATGGAGGTAAGGGGAAATGGGGTGAGAAAAGTGAGAAGGGGAGGATGGGGGAGCTTCGGGGAATGGGATGGTTGGGATAAAGGAAGGGTGGATATGGGAGCAGGGAAGTATATATCCTAATTAAAAGAGCAATCTTAGGGTTGGCAAGAGACTTGACTCTAGAGGGGCTCTCAGGTGTCCAGGGAGATGTCCCCAGCTAGTACCTTGGGCAACTGAGGATAGGGACCCTGAAATGACCCTATCCTGTAGCCATATTGATGAATATCTTGCATATCACCTTAGAATCTTCATCTGGCAATGGATGGAGATAGAGACAGAAATCCACATTGGAGCACTGGACTGAGCTCCCAAGGTCCAAATGAGGAGCAGAAGGAGGGAGAACATGAACAAGGAAGTCAGGACCACAAGGGGTGCACCCACCCACTGTGACAGTGGGGCTGATCTATTGGGAGCTCACCAAGGCCAGCTGGACTGGGACTGAATAAGCATGGGATAAAACCGGACTCTCTGAACATGGCAGACAATGAAGGCTGATGAGAAGCCAAGGACAATGGCACTAGGTTTCGATCCTATTGCATGAACTGGCTTTGTGGGAGCCTAGCCTTTTTGGATGCTCACCTTCCTGGACCTGGATGGAGGGGGGAGGACCTTGGACTTCCCACAGCGCAGGGAATCCGGACTGCTCTTCAGACTAGAGAGGGAGGGGGAATGGAGTGGGGGAAGAGGGAGAAGAGTGGGGAGAGGGGGAGAAGAGTGGGGGAGGGGAAGAGGAGTGGGAGGAGGGGGAGAAGAGTGTGGGAGGGGGAGAGGAGTGGAGGGAGGGGGAGAGGAGTGGGAGGAGGGGGAGGGAAATGGGAGGCGGAAATTTTTTCAACAATAAATAAATAAATAAATACAAGAGCTAGTTCCAGGACA
The DNA here is from genome assembly GCF_018167655.1 of Microtus oregoni. Lineage (NCBI taxonomy): Eukaryota > Metazoa > Chordata > Mammalia > Rodentia > Cricetidae > Microtus > Microtus oregoni. The sequence goes on from NW_024543065.1 coordinate 40,732,639, forward strand.
GGCACCAAAGCTACAGAGAAACCCTGTCTCGAAAAACCAAATAAATAAATAAATAAATAAATAAATAAATAAATAAGAAAGAAAGAAAGAAAGAAAAGTAATGGCCTTGGCTTATTTAGGGTTTCTATGACACCGCGACTGTGAGGAATCTCGCTCTGGAGTTACTCCCCTATTTTAAACCCCACCCTTTTTAGAAAGCCCGCCCAGGCCAGGGACCGCTCCTCCCACAGCTTTTGGAGAATTCCTGCTGAGCTGCAATTGATTTGATTCTGCAGTGTTGGTATCTGCTCTTTTTCTACAGTACCTTCTGTTTGAAATATATAAACCGTGTCTGAGAGTTTCCTAAAGGTGCCAAGCCCATACAAAACTTGGTTGGGAAAAACCAAGCAAACCGCAGTATTCCTTAATCAAGAATTCGCATTTGGCCTTGTCCTTTTGAGCAACTTAGAAAAGAGGTTTGGGTGTATAGAAATGGACTTGCTAAAGGTGTAAACTGAATAACAAGTTTTTTTTTTTTGGCCTTTTGCTAAGGGGGAGTGAGTGACTGGGTCCACAGAGGCTGACTCCATCCCCTATCCCCCTATCCCCCCCCCCAACTCCCCAACACATTACAGTTGGAAAGGGCTAGGAAGTCATCCTTAACATGCTTTTGTGACTTCTTCCCACGGACCCACCTGAATCCACACCTGATCTACAACACCTGTAGCTACTCAAGACCACGCCTATAGGGTATTTAAGACCCGGCCCCCAGACCCTAATGTGCTTTCTCTCCTGCTTTCTTCCCCCAGAGAATCACTGGGCATGCTTTGCTCATTAAACCTAGATTTTTAATTCAGCCTGATCTGATTTATTGCATTGACAGAGAAACCCGATATCAGGGTACAGAAACCTATCAATGACCACTGCAACTCTTATAAAAAAAAAAAAAATTAACTAGAGGCTGTATTAGTGTTTCAGAGACTTAGTTTTGTTCTGTTTGTTTTGTTTTTTTGTTTTTTTTTTTGAGACAGTTTCACTGCATAGCCCTGTCTATCCTAGAACTCACTCTGTTGACCAGGGTGGCCTTGAACCTGCCTCTGGCTCCTGAGTGCTAGGATTAAAGTTGGAAACCACCATCATGGACTGTGAGCCCCTAGTCATGGTGTGTCGTTTCACAACCATAGTGAAGTAAAGTAAATAAGACAGAGTTTCTATCTAAAAAATAAATAAAAAGGAAAGATTAGCTGTGGGCTGGAGAGATGGCTCGGCAGTGAGAGCACTTGTTCTTGCGAGAGGACAAAAGTTCAATTCCCAGCACCCACATGTAACCCCCACCACATCTGTAACTCCAGTTCCAGGTGATCCAAAGCCTTGTTCTTGACCTCTTCAGGAACTAGGCATGCACACTGTGTACATACATACATGCTGGCACAACACACGTACACACAGTGCAAATAAATAAGTCTGAAATCAGCAGTAACAAATGACTAAAATAGACATTCAAACAAACATTACAAAGTGCTCTGAGGAGATATGCTTATCTAGGGCAAAGTTGCTGTGGCTCAAACCCACAGCCTCCTGTATGCAAAGCAAGAAGTCTACCAACTGAGTTACAGCTCCAGCCCAGATATGCTAATTCTATCGAAAACAATCCTCAGAATCTTGTTAAAATAAGAAATCAAATGAGTCACAGTTTTTAATTGCTTTTCTCCCAGCATGTATCTGGAAGAAGAGCAAAATGTCCCTCAGGGTCTTTCGTCTTGATAGAGATGATTTGTCTGACTTCTTAGATACAGAAAAAAAAAAATCAGCAAAGCAATGAATTATCAGAAAGTAAAACCAATTATAACTACAGGTGTTTCTTTGAAGGTCACTTTCACAAGATGAGAAAGTTATTTTTAAAGGTCCAAGACACTTGTAAGACCCTTGTATGCAACATGTCTGTGTATAGATTTATTCAGCAGAGAAAGGAGTAATTTAGTAACCTCATGAATATTCATGTCATTCTCCATATTGTACCAGGAAACAAGATTGATATTCTTGGGTGGGAGTGTTCTCAACTCAACACCTTATCAAATCAATTCCTTAAATTAGTTTTAGAACTCAGAAAAACAGACTTTCTTCTGATGTAGTATTAGGAAAAATAGATGACATTTCTATATCGCTTCTTAGCATTTCTTTAGCTAACAATGAATGTGTATTTCTATTTATTATGTTTGCTTATTTATGGGAGAGCATACACGTGCCACGGTGCACATATGGAGGTCAGAAGACAACTTGGGGGAGTCAGTTCTCTCCTTTTACATTATGAGTACTGTCCCCCAAATCAGGTCATCAGGCTTGGCAGCGAGCACCCTTACCCACTGGCATGGAAATGTACGTTTGAAACACCAGGATCTGCAATTACTTTAGTCAACCTGAAAGTTCTGTTAATTTTGGATTTCAGTGGTAGGAATGGAGAAGGGGCCAAGCAGGATTTGGCCTATTTAAAGTGTAAGATTTGGGAGGCCAGGCAGTGATAACACGTGCCTTTAATCCCAGCACTTAGAAGATAGAGGCAGGCGTTTTTGAGTTTGATGCCAGCCTGCTCTACACAACTAGTTCCAGTACAGGCAGAGCTACACAGAAAAACCTTGTCTCAAAACAAACCCACAAAAATAAAGTAGAAGATAGATCTGATAATAATTATCTAGCCATCAACAGATGATGTCCAATGTTCTCAGTGGTTCTGTGTGTGTGTGTGTGTGTGTATGTGCATGAGTCTGTGTGTGTGTGTGTGTGTGTGTGTGTGTGTGTGTGTAGTCACATGCTTCCCACCATGTACACATGGAGATCAGTGAAAGACCTGGAGTGTTGGTTTTCACCTTTGACCTTGTCGCTTTTTTAAGATTCATTTTTAATCCACGTTAGCGTGAATGTATACCACATATGCAGGTGACCAAAGAGGCTGTATCAGGGTGTTGGAATCACATGCAGTCGTGAGCCACCCGACATGGGTCCTCTGAGCAGCAAGCACTCTTAACAGCTGAGCCAGCTCTCTAGTCCCACCTTCTACCCCATTTAAGGCAGAATCTCTTGTCATTCAGCAGCTGGTCCATGAGCTTCCAGCAATCCCACCTCTTCTCCCCATCTTGCCATGGGAACACTAGGACTATAGGAATACATATTACCCATGCCTAGCTTTACACAGGTTCTGGGCAATTCCAAGTGAGGTCTTCATGCTTGCCTGCCAAGCACGTTACCACTGAGCCATCCCCCAAGCCTAACAGTTTTCTTAATATGCACTGCCTCGTCAACTTATCTTGTCTTCAGAGCCAGCAGTAGATGCTGTTAAACTTGTCCATTGTACAAACCAGGACACAGAGACTTCTGCACCATCGCATAATGTACAGCTGTCACTTGGTTTTCAATAGGGACACTACTCAGTATAGCACTGGACATGGTAAGAGGGGACAAGAGGGATAGAGAGGGACATTTTTATATTCTATGTTATATGGACGCACTTGTACTCTATATTTGTTCTGGCTAATCTTGGTTGTCAGACTGAATCATCTAAAAAAAAAAGCTCCTAGGCACATATATAAGCAATTTCCTTCCTTCCTTCTTTTCTCCCTTCCTTCCTTCCTTTCTTTTTTCTGAGACAGGGTTTCTCTGTGTAGCCCTGACTATCTTGGAACTCACTCTGTAAACCAGGCTGCCCTCAATCTCAGAGGTCTATCTGCCTCTGCCTCCTGAGTGCTGGGATTAATGGTATGTGCTACCACCACCACTGACTATAAGAGATTTTTTTTTTGACCAGGTATTTGAAGTAGAAAGATCCGTCTTGAGTGTGGGTGATACCAGGCCTGATAACCTGATTTTGGGGGTGATATCCATATGGTAGAAGGAGAGAACTGACAACCCCAAGTTGTCTTCTGACCTCCATATGTGCACCGTGGCATGTGTATGTCCTCCCATAAATAAACAAATGATACCTTCAGATGGCAGGTTTTAAAATGGTCCAGGGGAATTCTTTTTCTTTTTGCTGACTTGCCTTCGCATCCTTTAGAAAGAATTTTTATTGTTTTTCATTATGTATATGCATGTGCATCTTCAAGTGAGTTCTGTTCCCATGGAGGCCAGAAGAGGGCAATAGGTTCTCTTGCAGTTAGAGTTACATGCAGTTGGGAGCCATTTGGGTACTCTGCAAGAACAAAAAGCACTGTTAGCTGCTAAGTCAGCTCTCCAGCCCCAAGGTACACAACCTGTCATTGTTTGAACAAGGGGCATAATATGAGCCCTGAGAGCCTCGCCATATAGTCTAAATGTTCTTAGGAGACTCATTGGCCCAACATGTTCCAACTCAGAACCAACAAGTTGGATGGAACACACCACTTCCTTCTTGTCTCAGGCTCTGAGATATGCTGTTTTCTCTACCTATACTTTTCCTGCTTTTGACCAGAAACCAGTTTAAGAATCCCTTTCTTACCTGAGTGTGGTGTAACACACCTGTAATCCCAGCACTTTAGGAGCCTAAGGCAAGATGATTTCTAGTTCAAGGATTGTTTGAGCTACAAATATGGAGAGAGCCTGTCTCAAAAAAGAACATACGTGGGCTACTGAAATGGCCCAGTAAATATAAGTGTTTGCTACCAAGCCTGACCACCTGAGATCTACCCCTGGCACCCACATGGTGGAAGGACAGAACCAGCTTCTGCTGTTTGTCCCTCTGAAACCCACATGTGCATCCAGTGCATGCACGTGCACACACACATACACACATGCTCACATGCACACATACACACACAAATAAATAGATACATACATACAGACAGACAGGCATGCAATTAAAAATTTTAAAGATCACACACAAAAGAGAGAATTTTGAGAGGGGGAGATATTCTTTCTTCAGTAAAGACTTCTCTGACCCTACTTTACTTACTGGAAAATTTTCGTATATATTTGTGTTTTTGTTTTGAGACAAAGGCTCAGATAGCTCAGGCTAGCCTCAAACTCTATTTATAGGGAGGCTGACTTTGAACTCCTGATCTGCCTTTCTGTACCTCTGAAATGCCAGGATTACAAGTGTGTACCACCTGACACTCTCTCCTAACTTTCAACATCTCCTGCACCTGCAGTGAACTCACAGGTGTCGTCACTGTCCTTTGAAGGCCTTCCCATACCATTCTTCACAAAAGTCAAAACCAAGGGTACTCACTAGAATGTAGCCAAATTAATAACATAATAACCTGGAAAGTCAACCTTTGCAAACTCTTAATGAAACATATATAGTAAAGATACCTGTATGATATCATAAGCACATGTTGTAACTCTTCAAACATTTTTTGTTTTTGCTTTCCTTTATAAAATTTAATTGAAAAAAAAACCAAGGGTAACTCTGCTCTCAGTTTTATAGTCACTGATTCTTCTGCTGAAACCGAACACACTCTGGTTAAAATAAGAAGTCTGGGGCTGGAGGTGTAGCTCAGTGTGAGAGCATTTGTGTGAGCCCTAGCGTGTGTGAGGCCCTTGATTCAATTCCCACACCAGAAGACAGAAAGAAAGAAAAAGAGAAAGATCTCTCACATTGTCATGAGTCTTTTAATCGTTCTGCGTCATAAGTGTGGGAGGAAAAACAACATGGTGTGCTAATGAGTGCCTTTGAATCTGACAGAATTGTTTTTACCAGACTTTCTGATGTTTGGGAATTCTGGGATGTCAATCATAACATTGTTACCAGGGTAACGGAGGATCAAGGGAGACCACCATCTCTAATGCCTTTGGACTCCTGCAAGGTTATTTTATGCAAATTATACTTTAAGTGACAGATTCATAGAACTGGAGAAGGTAAAGCATTGACAACCATAATTAACATCCGTAGCTCTATGCACTGCGTGGGACTACAAAGTGCATTTATAGTTTTTTGAATATTTTTAGTTATCATTTTATCCAATTGGACACAAGTTTGTTTCATGGAACGAGATTTCCTTTATCCACAGCCTCCCCTCCTTTCTCTTCCCCTGCTTCTCCTCTGCTACTCTCTCCTCTTCTTTCATCTTCCCTTCCCATAGTTGTAAAATAAAGGGAGGAAAAGGTAGCTTAGAAGAAGGTAGAGGCCTTTGGTGCAACATCTGATGACCTGAGTTCGAGCCCCCTGACCTACTTGGTGGAAAGAGAAAGTACATGCACTGTGTCACGGACAAACACACACACACACACACACATGCACACACAAAAATAGAATTTTTTAAAAATTCCAAGCATTGACTTAGTCTTAATCTCTTGATTATACTTCTTTTATTTTTATTATTGTATCACATTGTTTAGTATGTACATGAGTGTATTTGTGTTGTTGTATGGCTGGGACAGTCTGTGGGATCACTGGCAGTGGGACCAGGATTTATCTCCACTGCTTGAACTGGCTTTTTGGAGCCAGTTTTCTTTGGAGGGATTCCTTTCTCAGCCTAGCTATAGTGGGGAGGGCCTTGGTCCTACCGGAAAACAATGTGCTAGACTATTTTTGACTCCCCATGAGGAGTGGATGGGGGTGGAGTGGGAAGATGGAGGGAGTGGAGAAAGAGAAAACTGGGATTGGTAAGTAAGACTTCAATTAAACAATAATAAAATATATATAAATATAAAAAATGACTTGCAAAAGACTCCACCTCCCAAGAGACAGATTATAGACATACACTATCATACCAAGCATAAAGATTTGAACTTTTTGAAATCGGGGCCTTATGTATGCTAAACAAGTGTTCTTCTATTGCTGAACTATCCCCCAGCCCCTCAGTGGTGGATTCTAGGCAAGTGCTTTCCTGCTGACCCATAACTGCCAGCCCCAAATCACCCCTATAGACCTAAACAGGGTATTGTGACAGAAGAATAAGTCAGGGCTGTCCTGTTAATCCTTCCTTACAAAAAGACACCATTAAAATGGAAGCCAGAGGTCAGCAGATCTCTGTGAATTTGAGGCCAGCCTGGTCGACATCATGAGTTCCATGACAGCCAGAGCTCCAGGGCTACATAATAGAGACCCTGTCTCAAAACCAAACACACACACACACAAACACACACACACACACAACACACACATTCTCTCTCTCACACACACACACATAAACCCTGTCTCAAAACCAAACACTCACACACACACACACATCACACACACATCACACACACATCACACACACACATCACACACACACACCTCACACACACACACACACACACACACACACACACACAGACCCACACACAGACCCACATGCACTCAAGCTCATAGATGTCTGCAGCCACTCTGTAGACCTCACTGCCAAGGTCTCAAGTCTAGATGGCAAACAAGCATTTTTCTATATTCTTGTGGCTCCAATCTGCAATACATCAGCAACAGGAAGTGTGGGACAACCTTGTGAGAGCCTGTGAGTGATAGCAGGGGCAAGGAAAACTGTTTCTGTAACCACAGTGAATCCGACACCAAATGTGCAGCCTTTGCCTCTGCAGAGAAGGGAAGTCTGTAGCTTGCTGCAGGCACTAACAGGAGTGTCCACGCATTAGACTCAGGTCCAACACGAACTCCCTGGACTTCGTGCAGACCCAGGCTGAGGGCTCTGCCCCCCTACACTGGGCCCACATCAGGTGTCAGTGGCAAATAGTGGTCTCCCTGTTACCCACACTTCTTCCTGCCTTGGCTACCAATCCTACAGCCCCTTACCATCTTAAGTGCCATACGGGCTCAAGGACCTTAGGACACGCTCTCCTTACTGCTGCAGTTTAGTATAAAAAACAAGCCCTGGGGTTCTGCAAGAATGGCAGGATAATGGGAGAAGAAGGGGGGAGAGGGTAGAGGAAACAATAACTAAAATAAATTATATACCATATAACATTGTCAGAGTCTAAGATAAATAAATAATAAGAATAAGGTGGCTCCGGTGGTTCATGCCTGTAGATCCCAGCTACTCAGGAGGCTAAGGTAGAGGACAGCAAATTGAAGGCCTGCCTAGGCTACAAAGTGAGTTCAGTGCCAACCTGGAAAATGAAGGGAGACCCTGTCTCAGAATTTAACAAAGTTTAAAGGTACTGGGGGTGTAATTCTGAAGTAGGGCATTTGCCTAGCATTTATACCTAAGACCCTGGGTTCTGAGGCTGGTGAGATGCATTGCGGATAACGGCACTTGACACCAAGCCTAATGACCTCACTTTGGTGCCTGGACCCACACAGTAGAAGGAAAGGCCAACTTTCACATATGATCCCACACACATACTCACACATGCACACAGGTAAATAAATACATAAATAAATAAAAATCTGTTTTTTAGAACCCTAGACACTGGGGATGGAGACATGACTCAGAGGTTAAAAGTACTTACTGATTTTGCAGAGTTCAGTTCCCAGCACACATTTGGGTGGCTCACAACTGCCCGTAACTCCAGCTCTAGGGAAATCCAGTCAGTGCCTCTGGCTTCCCGAGGCACCTGTACTCACACGTACATACTCACACCGTAACCCATCATTCCCATACACACATCAAAACGCACAACTAAATTACAATCCTTTTTTTTTTTTCAAAACAGAGTTTCTCTATGTAGCCCAGGAACCCACTCTGTAGACCAGGCTGGCCTCAAATCCGAAGATCCACTTGCATCTGCCTCCCATGTGCTAGGGTTAAAGGCATGCACCACCACCACCACCTGGCTAAAATCTTTTTTGAAGAAAGAAGAATTTTTGGTGAATTCCATCTCCAAAACCACAAAAGCATAAGAGTAATAACTGTATGTTGTAAATGTTATTGTCAGGAATACAAGGCCATCTTTGGCTGTATAACAAGTTCCAGCCTAAAATGTACATTGTTTATTTTTAAAAAATTTATTTCCTGTTTAGTCGGGCGGTGGTGGCGCACGCCTTTAATCCCAGGACTCTGGAGGCAGAGGCAGAGGCAGGTGAATCTCTGTGAGTTCGAGGCCAACCTGGTCTAGAAGAGCTAGTTCCAGGACAGGAACCAAAAGCTACGAAGAAACCCTGTCTCAAAAATCCAAAATAAATAAATAAATAAATAAATAAATAAATAAATTTCTGTTTATAGGTGTTTTGCTTGCATGTATATCTGTGTGCCATGTGCATGCAGTGTTCATGAAGTTCCCCTAGAACTGCAGTTACAGATAGTTTGAGCTACCATGTGGAGGATCGGAACCAAACCTGGATCCTTTGAAAGAGTGTTCTTAACCCCTGAGACATTTTTCTAACCATTTGGGTTTTCCATTTGTTTGTTTTTGTTGCTGTCGTTTTGGTTTTTTGAGACAGGGTTTCTCTATGTATCCCTGGTTGTGCTGGAATTTGCTCTGTAGATCAGGCTGACCTCGAGCTCACAGAGATCTGTCTGCCTCTGCCTCCCGAGCACTGGGATTAAAGGCGTACGCCACCACCGCCTGGTTGTTTGTTTTGTTGTTAAGACAGAGTCTCAAATAATTCAAGCTGACCTTGAATTTTATATATTTCCAAGAATTACCTGAACTTCCGATCCTCCTGCTTATATCTCCCAAATGCTGGGGTGAGTGACATGTGCCACCACACCCAGTTTTATGAGGTGCCAGGGATCCAACCCAGGACTTTGATCATGCAGGCAGGCACTTTACTAACTGAACTATAAGCCCAGCTCCACCCTGGAATACATGAAACTCTGTCTCAAGAAAAACAAAAAGAAAAAGGAAGATATTCGCTCCCACTCTCTCCTCCCCACCTCTACCCTTCCTACAGCAAGAAGGCAGTGTGCATCTAAAGTCCATGAATAGCCTTCACCAGAACCCCATGATGCCGGACAGATACCCAGATCTTGGATCACTGATAGTACTGTCGTGTTTGATGCATATGGCAGACTGGGATGGATGCACAAATGCAAGAATGGTAACATTGATTAACTTCTCAGAGGAAGACTTAAGCCCTACAGAAATAAAAGCCTGTGTGCTCACAGACAGCTGACCGGAGCTAGTGGGAGCTCATGAATCTTGACTGTCAGCTGGGGAACCTGCATGAGACCACACTAGGCCCTCTAGATGTGGGTGACAGTTGTGAGGTTTGATTTATCTGGGGGTGTCCCTGGAAGTGAGTCCAGAACTTATCCCAGGTGCGTGAACTGGCTTTCTGGAGCCCATTCCCTATGGTGGGATACCTTGCTCAGCCTGATACAGAGGAGGGTCCTGCCTCAATTTGGTATACCAGGCTTTATTGACTCCCAAAGGGAGACCTTAGCCCCTCTGAGGAGTGGGTGGGGGGTAGGATGATGAGAGGTGGGGTAGGAGAAGGGGAGGGAGTGGGAACTGGGGTTGGTATATAAAATAAAGAAATTAAATTAAAAAAAAAGCTTATGTATTACAAAATTTCTTTTCCTGGGAGCTATGAACAACATCCACCACCATTTCCCTAAGGTCCCAACTCAAACCAAAATGCAATTTCACTGAAGTTGACTTGGGAAACAATTGAGTTGTTAGGCTACTCACAAAGCACAGGTGCGGTGGGGCGCAGGTAGGAACATGGACGACCCCAAAGCAACATCATTGGAAGGTCTGCATCCAGCATGGATGATGGCTCCTCTGTGGCTGCAAAGATGGAGTAATCTCTCAGCTTCCCCCATTCTATCTAGCCCTTCCCGGAGACACACACCCAGCCCACTTGCAGTCACGGCAGAACTGCATACAAAATGCCTGGGAGGAAGAAACGAATACTCAGTTGAGAGTCCAGTGACCCTCTCTTTCCAGTGCCAACCATTCACGGGGCTGTGATAGCTAATCTAATGATGTTTGTTCTTCTCGGGGGACATAGGTCTACGGCACTGGTTGCTGAGACCACCAACAGGACACTGTACCCCTTAGCATTAAGGCACATGCAGACCTAGCACTGCTTCCAGCACTCCTTGTCACTGTACCCAGGACATGGGACAGCTGCTGTGGAAGGTTTCCAATTGCATGCCCTGTTTTCGAGAATGGTATTAACACCTGTCACAACCCATTGTCCCAAATACTCAACACCAGCTAGCAAACACGTTCCTAATCATGGTCTGAACGCTGGTGTTCAGAAATCAGCCACAGGGTGGCAGTAGCATATTAACTATTTAACTTGGATGCTGTATTGACAGGTTTGTGCAGAAATCCCTCTTGGCTACTAGAAACTAGCAAGAGAGAGAAGAACAAATCAAAGGAATTAATCTAGTCTATGTCTCTTTCCAATTATCATTAGGGTCAGCCAGAACATTCCACCCAAGAGTTGATTGACTCCTTAAAGTTGACCTCTGGTCTCCTCTGTGTGAGAGATAAGGCATATGTATAAACACGTGTGCATGCTGGGCAGTGGTGGCACGCGCCTTAATCCCAGCTCAGGAGGCAGAGACAGGCAGACTTCTGTGAGTTCAAGGCCAGTCTGGTCTACGGAGAGAGTTCCAGGATAGGCTCCAAAGCTACACAGAGAAACCATGTCTCAAAAAACAAACAAAGAAAAGAAAATTAAAAAGAACAAAACAAAACAACAGCAAAAAAAAAACATGTTTGCACACACACAATAACTAAGTAAATACAAAATAAATGTACACCAGAGAGAGAAAAGCAGCCAGATTGCGGAGCCAGTTACATAGCTAAGTGGGTAAAGGTGCTGGCCCTGTAAACCCAGCAGCCTGAGTCTGTTCCTAGAACCCATGTAAAGAAAGAAGAGAGCTGATTCTACAAGGTTGTCCTCTGACTTCTACACGTGATCTGGAATGTGCACGTGTGCACACACACACATTCATGCATGTTGAAAATTATAAATATTATAAAATTTAAAAAATAATAAATAGTCTTTAAATAAAAAAAAATTGAGTCAAATGTGTACCACAGAATAGTGGAGGACCTGAGGGCCATTAGGCTAGAAGTCTCCTCTAGAGCCATAGCCACTTGGCAAAGTAGGGGACCCCTGAAAGTGAAAATGCCCTCCAACTTTCAGAGAGAAGGTGAACCTTCATCTAAAGACCTCACATTCACGTCAAGACTATGCTAGAGAACAAATGTCCCTGACTTTGTTCCTAGACTATAAGGGATCTGGTTGGGGGACGATCCAGAGGTTTCCTTCCCTATGAGGCCCTCAAACCGTACAGGCCACTATATTCTCTGTCTTTATGGATGAGCCCTGAATGACCTAGAGCTGTGGCCCTCAGCCTTCCTAATACTGTGACCCTCTAATACAGTTCCTCACGTTGTGACGACTCATCAACCATAAAATTATTTTTGTAGCTACTACATAACTGTGGTTTTGATGTTGTTATGTATTGCAATGTAAATATCTGCTACACAGAGAGTTTGGGGCAACCCCTGTGAAAGGGTCGTTCAACTCCCCCAAGAGGTCGAGACCCACAGGTTGAGAACCTCTGCCTTAGCTGACCTAGGACCCAGTCGTTTATTTTGATAAGTCACTAAACCTAGTGAAGTGGGGCTCACCCCTTGCGTCACATCGCTCACACAGCCTCACAGCTGTGGTTGTCACCCAGGGTCAGAGTATGATGTGCACACCCCACCAGGTCCCAGAAACTCTGAACAGAGAGACCTTCCACTGGGTCTCTGACAACTGAATCAACCAACACCCCAGACTCCTATTGCAAAGCCAAGTGAAACTTTCAATTCTGCTGACTGCTCTATGCCAGCTTCCTACTAACTGTAACATTCTCTGGGCTGGGGTGGAAGCATGGGGTGGGGTGGAGTGGGGCTGGTAAACAAAAGATTACATATCTGGGAACAAGAACACTCGGGAAGATTCTAGAATACTCTCCCAAGCTTCATAGAAAATAAACAATTGGCAGGGCAGTGGTGGCACACTTTTAATCCCAGCACTTGGGAGGCAGGCGGATTTCAGTGAGTTCAAGGCCAATGTAGTCTACCAAGTGAGTTCCAGGACATCTAGGTCTGTTACACAGAGATACCCTGTCTCAAAAAAAAAAAGAAAGAAAGAAAAGAAGGAAGGAAGGAAAACAAAAGAATGAATGAAAAGAAAGAAAGGAAGAAAGAAAGGAGAAAATAAACAATTGCTGGGGAGGAGACTCTAACCTTGGCCTGAGGTGCTGCCTGTGAGCTGCACAGAGTCCTCACCACATTGAGGGGGTGCTTTGGAGAAGTGGCTACTTCTGAATCACCCTTTGCTAGTAACCCTTCACTCACATTCTTACTACTAACCTCAATAAAAATGTTTTGTTCCACCGCGTTGGACTCCAGAACAATACTTTTTGTTGTCATGCCCCTCCCACCCATTGTGTGTGTGTGTGTACGCACGCACATGTGCATACTATGTATCTCCCAAGGAAAAGTCAGTCACACAACAGTACCTCACTGTCAAATCTAACTCCAAGGCCCTTCTAAAACATTCCTGTATAGAAACCATTGACCTTGCCTGTGGTACTAAGCCAGATTTACAAGATTCCCAGTTGTCCAGTCTAAAGTTGCCTGAGTCCCAAATGGTAAAGTTTTATGGGGACAGGAGATGAGCTTTCAGAGAAAATGACAGCGAACCTCACAGAGGTCAAAGGATCTGAGGCCCCTTATGGATACTTCCACATCAGCCCAAAAAGCAGATTGAATTGCTTTCACTATGGCTTTCCCACTGGTGATAGGCTGAGATTTATCATCTACATTGTATTCAGCTTGTACTTTCCATGTGACCCACACTCCTGTGATCCTCTGAAGAGAAAGAAGTCTGTTGAAACATACATCCCAAGCCTGCTGTCGTGGTGCAGACCTTTAATCCCAACTATCGGGAAGAGGAAGCCCTCAGATCTCTGTGAGCTCAAGGTCTACCTGTTCTACGTAGTCAGTTCCAGGACAGTGAGGACTATGGAGAGAGAGCCCACCTTAAAAACAAAAGCACACCTCCCAGCCCATAATACCTCCACTATACGGTCCATTGAAATGCTTTATTTCCTAAGAGTTGCCATGGTCAGGGTGTCTCTTCACAACCATAGAACGGTGACAAAGTCAGGTGCTTACCACAAACACCAACAACCTGACTTCCATCCCTGGAACCAGCTTGGTAGAAGAAGAGAACCAACTTCCCAAAGTTGTCCTAAGCCCTCCATACACGCTGTGGTATGATAGTGACGAGTGGAACCTACCACTAGGTGGAGACATGCCACCATCTTTCCATTAGGAGTTTCTCTAGTTTCAATCACCGGTTGAGGAAGGAGAATCCACCTAAAGGAACAGGAGTAGCAATTACCCCTTTAATGCGATGCAGTACTATGCTTTCTCAGAATTCCTGCTCTGATGCAGTCCCTACAAGTTATTCTGTGGTCCAGCAGAGTCTGTCTGCTTTTCTGAATCCTTCCTTTTTCTACTGCTGTGGAATAATTCTTTTGTAGGTTGTAAAGATTTGTCTCTCAGATTGGTTTAATAAAAAGTTGCTTGGCCGGTAGTCAGTCAGGACGTATGGGTGGAACAATGAAAATTAAGGACACTGGGAAGAAGGAGGGCAGAATCAGAGGTGTCACCAGTCCCACAGAAAGTAAGCAAGATCTGCCAGAGAGGTAACTGCCATGAACTTAGGGGCAGCGCATAGATTAAGAGAAACTGGTTGATTTAAGTTGTAAGAACTAGTTAGTAATAAGCCCGAGCTATTGACCGAGCATTTATAATTGATACTAAGACTCTGAGTGGTTATTTGGGAGCAAGCAGCCAGGACAGGAAAATTTGCCTACATTTGACTCTGCCTTTTTCTTTTTTGATATTGACCAGAGCCTAAGTATGCTTTCCCTGGTACTTTGGGCTTTCTTGTTTTCCCTCTAAATCTCTTCTCCCCACACTGTGGCTGACCTCCATACTGACTTAATTCAAACAGTGTGGCCTTTGTTTCTCTTCTCTTCTCCGTTCTCCTCCTCTGAGCAGCTGATGAGATTTACAGCTTGCCTGCCCTCTAGTATTTCTTTTGAATTCTAATATATATTTTCCTTTGGAGTTACTGGTAGTTGAAAGCTGCTTAATGTGTGTGCTGAGAACTGAACCCGGGTCATACCTGATGAGAGCTGCTGAGCCATCTCTCCAGTCTTGAGTAGTATTTTACATAAGATAGACTGTGACAGGGTGCAAGCATGCAAAGGTAAACTTTAAATCATGAAACCTGAACATACTCACCATATATACATATATGTGTGTGCATATGTATGTATATGTATGTGTGATTTGACTTTACATACTGTAAATATTATATATTATATTATATAATATGACTTGTTTTGAATGTTAGTTTTTAATATTTTTAATCATGTATGTGCATGTAGGTACCTGTTGAGGCAAGAGGCATTGATCTGCTGGAACTGGAATTACAGGTGACATAAGGTGCT
This sequence comes from Microtus oregoni, assembly GCF_018167655.1. Lineage (NCBI taxonomy): Eukaryota > Metazoa > Chordata > Mammalia > Rodentia > Cricetidae > Microtus > Microtus oregoni. The sequence goes on from NW_024543065.1 coordinate 40,747,941, forward strand.
TAACATGGATGATGCTGGGAACCAAACTTGAATCCTCTGCAAATGTGGTACCAGTAATTAACCCAAGAGCCATCCCTCCAGCCCCCATATGCAGAAAAATGGTATATAGGTTGTGATGTAAACTTTGTCCTTACTTTGTCCCTATCCCAAAATAAATACTAAAATATATTTTTTTATTTTTTTTAATATTTTTTAAAAACAAAAGAAAGGAAGCTGGGTGGTGGTGGCGCACGCCTTGCCTTTAATTTAATCCCAGTACTTGGAAGGCAGAGACAGTCATATCTCAGAGAGTTCAAGGTCAGCCTGGAACTGTTACACAGAGATACCTTGTCTTGGAAGAAAAAGAAAGGAAGGAAGGAAGAAAAGAAGAACTGGGTGGTAGTGGTGCATGTTTTTAATCCCAGCACTCAGGAAGCAGAGGCAGGAGGATCTCTGTGAGACTGAAGCCAGCCTGGTCTGGTCTACAGAGCTAGTTTCAGGACAGTCGAGACTATTAAAGAAACTCTATTTCGAAAAACCAAAAAGAAGGAGGAGGAGGAGGAGGAGGAGGAGGAGGAGGAGGAGGAGGAGGAGGGAAAAAAGGAGGAGAAGGAAGAAGGAAGGAGGAGGAGGCAGAAGAAGAAATGAGAAAAGGAAAAGTGGCATGAGGAAATTGTTTCTGTCTTTTTTTCCCTGTATTGGAAACCGTCTCTAAAAATCAAAACAAACAAACCCCACAAATCTTAATTTCCATCTCCATGAAGTGGAAAGAGAAGGGGCGGAAGTTGAGAATCATAAAGCCGGAGAGGATATGTGCTCTGCCAGATGAGAACAGAAGTCAGCAGGAAAGTTGTGACAGGAACTGCTTCCAGATTTGTGTGTACGGTAATGACAAAATATTGTTTAGTCAGGTACGAAAGAAAAACTAAATTAATAAAGTCAGAAGATGCTGGAAGATAGTCATGCTCTGGTAAGTAAGAGACATAACAAGTTGAAAAAACAAGAATGGTTTGTGTTATTTTTTACACCTTGAGGGGAGCCAAGAGCCTAGTGGGAAGCAGACCAAGAGAGTCAGCTTCCAGACCAAAGTTCTAGCTACTACACGAGCTCTATTTACTGTTGCCCTGGCAACTTATCCCCATTGAAGGTAATGAGGGATCTAGAAGAGCAGCTTATTACAAATGTAAAGATTTCTTGTATGGTTTATTAAAATACAAAATCTGCGCACAAGTATTAAAGAGCAAAAGGGGAACCTGAGCTGAATCACGAGGCACCTCTAACACCCGCAGCGCGCTTTCTCAATAGAAAGGGCTGCGCACCCTCTCGCTCCGCCTCCTCTCTCTCTCTGTTTCTGTCTCTCTCTGTCTCTCTGTCTCTCTCTCCCCTCCCCCCCCCCACCCCCCCCACCCCCCCACCCCCGTCATGGCCATCGCCCCAGTGCAAAACCCTCCTCTCGGACTAAAGCGGTCTTTTCAATTGGATAGAGGAACTGTCACAGAATTCCCATCACATAAAATGTGGTTGTAAGGGGCTGGAGAGATGGCTCAGTGGTTAAGAGCATTGCCTGCTCTTCCAAAGGTTCTGAGTTCAATTCCCAGCAACCACATGGTGGGTCACAACCATCTTTAATGAGGTCTTGGTGCCCTCTTCTGGCCTACAGACAGAATATTGTATACATAATAAAGAAATAAATAAATATTTTAAAAAAATGTGGTTGTAATTCAGGTGGGAATTCTGCTTGATCTGCTTTTGATCTACTTTGGGGTAAAGTCGGAGCAGGAGATAAAAGGGATTTGGTTGGCAAACAAGGAGATGTCATGAAGGAGATGATGGAGCTTCTGCTTCCTGTCCTCCATGGAGAAGCTTCTCCATCATATTGTTCTTCACAACCAGCCCAGAAACAAGGAGCTAAGTGCATGGACTGAATTCTCTGAGACCAGAGGCGTAGGTAAACAGTTCTTGCTTTGTTTCTGTCGTGTGTGGTCGTAGTGATACAAAAATAACAAATGCATCATCCCTTCTGTAGATCGTCATTTTTCAGACAGCATCAGGTCAGGATCAACACAAGATCCGTATGTGCATAATAAACACGTAAAACCTTACTGTACTACTCATCTGTCACGTGGCAGCAGTGGGGCGGGGTGAGGGGATGAGGGAGTAGGAGTGGAAGTGGGGGGTGGGGATGTGGGGGTGTGAGGGTGGGGGTGGTTATGTGTTGGCTCACCCCAACATTACCCCATCTGTGATCTGCTGGAGCATGGGAGCGGGGTTGGTTTCATGGACCCAGGGTTGCAGGATCTCCAGGACACAGGGCAGCAATGGGATGTCCAGGAAGAGTTCCAGTAAGGGCCCAGCGCCCATAGTGTAGCAGAGACCAGGAGCCTCAAACCAGACACAAGATCCTTTGCAATCAACGCACACTTGTAAACATGTATAGATAAAGTTTACTCTGTGGGGGAAAAATCTTATTTTAAATTCCAGTACAGTAAACACCCTTCAAAAAAATTTTCCAGCTAGGTAAGGTGGCTCATATCCTGGCACACAAGAGGCTGAGACAGGAGCATTTCTGCAAGTTCAGGCTATTTTTAGTTATAGAATGAGATAGTTTCCAAACCATCCAAACTTAATTCTTGATTTTTTTTTAAATTGCCAGGGGCCTGGGGTTGTAGCTTAGGGGTAAAGTACTTGCTAAGCATGTACAGGATATGAGTTCAGTACCCTGCACTAAAAAAGCATAAAACCAAAACATTGGGAGAAAAATGAGGGTTATAATTCTACAAATTTGGGGGCATGGAGAAATGGCTTAGCAGTTAAAAGTACTGGCTTCTTTTCTGGAGGACCATGGTTCAGCTCCCTGCACCCACATGGTGGCTCACACCATCTATAACTCCAGTTCCAGGGGATCAGATACCCTCTTCTGACCTCCTTGGAAAGCTAGGCCTACAAAGGGTTATACAGACATACATGCAGGTAAAACACTCATACATGTAAAAAAAAAATCGCCAGGGGCTAGCCAGATGGCTCAGTGGGTAAGGCACTTGCCGCTAAGACTGACAGTCTAAGTTCAAACCCTGGGACCCACAGGATGGACAGAAAAAAAATCAACTCCTGAAAGTTGTCTTCTCACCTCCACACACACGCAGAGGCATGTGTATCACCCCTTAAAACATATCATTATAGCAGCCGAGTGGTGGTGGCACATATCTTTAATCCCAGAATTCAAGAGGCAGAGGCAGGTGGATCTCTGAGTTCAAGGTCAGCCTGGTTTGGTCTACAAAGGACAGTCAAAGTTACACAGAAAAACCCTGACTCTAAAAACCAGTATGGGCTGGGCGGTGGTGGCGCACACCTTTAATCCCAGCACTCGGGAGGCAGAGGCAGGTGGATCTCTGTGAGTTCGAGACCAGCCTGGTCTACAAGAGCTAGTTCCAGGACAGGCTCCAAAAAAAAAAAAAAAAAAAAAAACACAGAGAAACCCTGTCTCGAAAAACCAAAAATAAAAAATAAATAAATAAATAAAAACCAGTATGTATGTATATACATATATAAAATTTATGTGTCTATACAAATACATTTATATATATATGCTTATATGTATATATTTTTTCTGGGTGTGGTAGAATGAACCTATGCTCACAGCATAGCCAGAAAGATAGAAAGGATGGGAGGGAAATAGAAAAGAGATGGGAGGGAGATAAGAGGGAAGAGACAGGAAGGGAAAGAGGTTTTCAAAATAGGATAAAGTCACTAACATTAACTGAACATCATTTACCATAGGCCAGTCACTGCTTTTAATCCTTTACCAACCCTAATAATGTGGTATTAAACCATTTTACAATCAAAAAATACATAGTCGTATTGTCCACTCTCCTGAGAGATCTAGGAAAGGACCTAGAAGGAAGCTACAATGCAAAAAGGAGGAATATGGTTAATCTAGTGACGTCTGGAGGTCTGGCGGGTTCTGCAAGGACTAGTCACCAAGGGTCCCGGCTTCTCGGCCCATCTCCAGCCAGTCTCTTCTCATCCCACGTGCCTACACCCGGTTTTGCTGGGGCCGCAGGCCACCAAAAGCAGAGCTCCTGTTATGCCAGTCAAAAGTAACTAAGATGCCCAAGCAGATGAGGACCAGGCCAGACAGCCCTAAACGAATGAGGTTTCCCTGAGTATAGTCTGAAGAGCCAGAACCTGTGGACCAAAGAGAGGGAGACAGGGTGTTGGTCCCATATCTTGATGCTCTTTACATTATCTGACACACAGATGGAGTCGTAGACTCAACTCTCAAATCTCTAAGTTGAATGGAATTGATGCCCCCGGACCCTTGGGACTGAAGAAGGACTAGAGCACCTCACCTTCAAAGCTGATGACCAGTGGCTGGCTGCGCTGCGACAGCACATAAGGGGCAGAGGGCGTGTGGTAATAGCAACTGTAGGTGCCTGGGGCATTGGCGCCGGTCAGAAGGAAGTCAGCCCAGGGCAGCACAGAGTCGATGTACTGCAGAGGGGTCGCCACACCCACGCGGTACAACGCGAAACTCATGCCTGGCATGCGGCCTGCACAGCGCAGGCTCACATTGGCTCCTGGAGCCAACACAGGCCCAGGCATTGCCACGAGCGATGGTCTGGGTAACTGATCTGTGGAACACAGGCAAGGCCTCAGGTAGACTGACTTGTCTCTCTTCGTCCTCCCCCTCCTCCTCCCTTCTCTTCTGCCTGTCTTCCCATCCCCAAACTCACTCTCCTCTTCCCATACGTTCAAGAATCTCTCAATTTACCTCCCTATTGTTTCTCTCCTTGTGCCTCTCTTCCACCCCATTCCCACCCTCCACCTTAATCTCATTCCTGTGCCCTTCTTCCATTTCTCCTGGACCTCACCTGTCACCAGCAGTTCCAGGACATTGCTTGACTGGGACCAGACACCCGGTCCCCAGTCTGTCCTGCGATAGCGGCAATAATAACTGCCCCCCTGGGCCAGGGTCACCTCCTCCAGGAAAAACTCAGCCAGCTCGGTGGACACATCTCGAAAGAGCAGTGGTGTAACAACACCTGTTCTGAAGAGTGCAAACCGCCAGGCAGGTTGGGGTGCACGGCACCTCAAGGTCACGTTGACTCCAGGAGTCACAACTGCAGCAGGATGAGCCCCCAGCAATGGCTGGGGGTATAATGCTGGGGGCGCTTAATAAAGAAAAGTGCTTGGTGTTTGGATGGAAGCTTCACCCCAGCCCCTGGCATCCATATATACAAAGAGTCTGGAATGTTTAGTTGGAAACTCCATCCCAAGCCCCCTTTCCCATCTCTCTCCAAACCCTGCTGCATCTCAGAAAGCAGGCAAAAAGATTGCCCCTCCCAAGAGATGCTCAAGACCATTCCCACAGGGTATTTAAACTCCCCCCCACCCAGAAAACAAACGTGGTTTTTCCGGTCTTCCTTTTCCATGTCCTCTCTGGGGGCTGGAAAGCCATCCAGGAGCGTGGTATCCATTAATCCTAGGTTTTTTCTAATTAGGTTTGATTTGGTCTGATTTGGATTATTGCATTGGTGGAGAGATTTATTGGGGTGCAGAAACTTTTCACTTGGGTCCTTAGGACCCTCCATCCAGATAGTTCTGGGAGATTAAGTATCTCTTTTTATCTTGGCTCTCTATAAAGTAGGGAGCACTTTATATATCCCTGGAGTACAATCGCACCTGGCCCAAACTGACTGAAAATCACAGGAGGAGGACTCTAATTTTGAGGACTTTTTTCTTTTGTTTTGTTTTTCGAGGCAGGGTTTCTCCGCATAACAGCTCTAGCTGTACTGGAACTTGCTCTGTAGATCAGGCTGGCCCAGATTCACAGAGATCCACCTGCCTCTGTTTCTTGAATCCTGGGATTTAAGGCCTTAGAGCTCACTAGTAGTGCACGCTGGCTTCAAAGTTGCAATCCTTCTGCCTCAGCTTTTAGGTGCTAGATGACAGACCTGTACTAGCATACCTCACTAGAAGCAGTTATGGTTTGCCACATGTCAATAAGAATGGCTATGGTTTGAACATGTTCCCCAACTTAATCTTTGATATAACAATGTTGGGGGCTGGAGAGATGGCTCAGTGGTTGAGAGCACTGGCTGCTCTTCCAGAGGACCTGGGTTCAATTCCCAGCACCCACATGGCAGATCACAACTGTCTAAAGATCCAGTTGCAAGGGATCTGACACCCTCACACCAATGCAAATAAAATAAAAAGTTAAAAAAAAAACAATGTTGAAAGGAGGATCCTTAACATGTAATAGAATAGGGGGCTGAAGAGATGACTCAGCATAGGACTGTAGTAATATGAGGAGTGGCAGGGCTGTGTCCCCAGCACCCCGGCCGCCTCCGGCTAGCTTTACCCGAAATAATTACACGGACACTGTATTCTTTTAAACACTGCTTGGCCCATTATATCTAGCCTCTTCTCGGCTAACTCTCGCACCTGGACTAGCCCATTTCCAATCAGGTGTGTAGCACCCCAAGGTGCGCTTACCGGGAAGATTCTAGCCTACATCCATCCTGGCTCGGAGCTTCATCGCGTATGTCTGTCCAGGAGCCGGGAGCATGGTGTCTCTCTGAGCTCACTTCCTTTTCCTCCCAGCATTCTGTTCTGTTTACTCCTCCCACCTATGTTTTAACCTATCAGGGCCAGCCAAGCAATTTCTTTATTATAATTAACCAATGACCTTCCTCCATCATAGGACCTGGGTTGGTTTCTAGCACCCACACTGGGCAACTCATAACTACTTGTAACTCTAGCTCCAGGGGTATTTTGACACCTCTGGCCTTTTCAGGCACCTGTACTCAGGTACATATATTCTCACACAGACACAAACACACATGTACAATTTAAAAAACAAAAATAAATCTTTCCCCTAAATAGGTGCTAGCATAGAATACCAGGTGTAGTGATGTATATGTAGTCATCCCTCAGTGAGGGCTGGAAGTGTGGCTCCGTGGTGGAATACCTCCCTAGAATGCCTCACTGAGGGGTTGGGAATATCGCCCACTGAGAAGCACTACCCCACTATGTACAAGACCATAGGTTCAAACCTAGTACATATCCAAACAGCACAAACATAACATGATCAATGACCCAATAATTCTACTGCCTCACCATAAGCAAGCACTTATTAGTAAATAAAATTTTAAAAATGAAAACAACGGTAACAATTGGGAAATATCTCTGAAACAGATTGTTAAGCTTAACATTCAAGATCCAGAACAGAATGGGTCATGAAATACCAACTGTGAGCTGGCAGGAAAAGAAGGAAGTGTGTAAATGTGTGACTTGTATGAATACATGGAAAACTTTTTGTAGGAGCCGAAGCTTGTTTCAAGAACAAACACGGGACGGGGAAGAGGAAGGTTATTGTATATTTTGGTAATGGCTGAGTCTTTGTAACTAACCATAAGTACTCATTAGCTTTATTCTTTTAAATAATAATAATAAAATGAATTTAAAATCAGGGGGCTAGAGAGATGGCTCAGCAGTAAAGAGTACTTCCTGCTTTTGCAAAAGACTGGGGTTTCAGCACCACGTGGTGGCTCACCACTACCTGTAACTCCCGCTCCAGAGAGTCCTACAGCTTTCTTCTGAACTCTCGCAGCCCCAGACATGCATGTGGTGCACATACAGAGAAAACGCTCATACTCATAACATGAAATTAAGCTAACTGGTAACTCAGATATGAATCATTTCCCAGATGGTTCTCCTTTAAAAATTGGACTATAGAGGGAGAAAATTTGAGAGAAAGGAAACACCTTTTCTATCAGAAAACCCAAGATGGAAGCATCTTGGGGTAGGAGAATCCTCCTTTTATTGAAAGCTGTTTCCAGTGAGAAAGCGGTATGGGCTGGAGAGATGGCTCAGAGGTTAAGAGAACTGACTGTTGTTCTGGAGGTCCTGAGTTCAATTCCCAGCAACCACATGATATCTTATACCGATCTATAATGAGATAATGAGATCTGTTTTCCAGAACACTATATACATAATAAATACATTTTTAAAAAAGAGAGAAAGCTGGTATAACTGTCATTGCAGGAAATCCTGTGTCTGGAGCCCTGGACTATGCCAGGAGATGAGCCTACAGTTTACATATATAATTATATTAAATCCTTACTGCAGCTCATTTTCCAGAAAGGAGATGGTGTCTTCAAGATCCCTTCTTTGTTCAAAGCCATGCAATGAAGAAGATGGTCTAGTTTAGGTCTCCTTGATATCAACATCCATGGTCTTCTATACTCACCTATAATGGTCACTAAAGGGATGAAGGAAAGAGAAGGGGGAGGAGAAGAAAGAGAAGGGGGCAAGGAGGAAAGGAATAGAGGAGGGAAAAGAGGAGGGGGAAAAGAGGGAGGTGGCAAAAGGAGAATGAGGGAATGGAAGTAAGAGGAGGAAGGAAAGAAAGTGATGGAAGGTGACAGGAGAAAAGGAAGAAAGAAAAGGAACAAGGGAGGTAGGGGATGAAGGGATGGAAAGAGGGAGAAGAAGAGGAGGAGGGGGATAAGGAAATCTAGGGTGAAGCTGGGCATCAAAATAAAATGAGTTCTGGAGATGGTGTGAGCAGCATGAGGGAGAGCATTTGAAGTATGCCACTCACCTGTTGGTGTCAAGTCCATCTGGCACACAGGCCCTGCAGAAGGTGAGGAGCCAGTTCTTTACAAAGCTTTGTGACTACCAGTCTTTCCTCACTGGGAGACCCAGAATCGGATCACACAGTTCCTTTTTCTTCCTATCTATCCCTGTCTTCTTTGGGATCCATCAAAACACCAGACTTCCATCCCCCAGGAACTTAAAAGCCAGTGGTCTGACCTAAGAGAATGGGCCTTTGTTCTCCCCTTTGGGGTTTGGAAGTCTGAATGCCCTACTCTTTTGAAGTAGTGCAGGAGTCCTGCCCATCTGCCATGAGAACTGATGATATTCTTTAGCCCTAGATATCCCTTACTTTCCTCCTGTCTGGAGATCCAGAGAAACCTATGCTCACCCAAGACCCAGCAGTCTGTCTTCTCCCATTTAGGACTCCGGTATCTGGATACCAGTCCTGACTCCTTTTTTAAAAATTGGATGTTGAGTTCCAGATGATTTCAGCCCAGTCAAGGACACCCACCCACCCACCCACCCCCACACAGGGGAGGGACAGCTCACAGAGAGTCAACAGCTGGAGAATCAGTGACAGGATCATGGCTGGCACTCTCCGTGGAGCTGGGGAAAAGACTGATCCTGCCTTCTGCCTGCTGAGGATATGAAGCCACAACAGAAAGCCTCGTGAGATCCCTGTTTAGGAAAGAGGAGTCAGGTGGAGGCCCCTGAGTAACTGTGTCATAGCCCCACTGTCTTGGAAAAAGTTGCAAGACGAACAGTCATGGACTCTGGTGTTCATTAATTCAGCCTAAAAGTAGGGGAGGAGGGCTGGGCATGTTGTAGTTAAGTGAGAGACTGCTTGCCCAGTGTGTTCTAGCCCCAGTGCTGAGAGAGAAAGAAAAGAAGAGGAAGACAAAAGCAAAAACAAAACAAAAAGGAGGAAAGGGGAAAAGATCTTTGGTGCACAGTACATACTTTGGGTCTCACTGACTCAAGCCAGATAACTTTGTTTTGTTTTGGTTTGGTTTTTCAAGACAGGGTTTCTCTGTGTAGCCCTAGCTGTCCTGGTACTATCTCTTGTGGACTAAATTGGCCTCGAACTCACAGAGATCCACCTGCCTCTGCCTTCCGAGTTTTGGGATTAAAGGCGTACACCACTACCACCCGGCTCCCAGATAATTTTTTTAAAAATATTTTTATTTATTATGCATACAGTATTCATATATACCTACTCACCAGAGAGGGCACCAGATCCCATTACAGATGAACCACCATGTGGTTGCTGGGAATTGAACTCAGAACCTCAGGAAGAGCAGTCAGTGCTCTTAACCTCTGAGCCATATCTCCAGCTCTCCCCACCCCCTTTTTTTAAGTGATACACACTGTCTTCGAGGCTCAGGTTTGTAATCCCACCTACTTTGGAAAGCCCAGGCAAGAGGACCCCAAGTTCAAAACTTGCGGGACCAAACTGAGCCATTTAATATAACCCTGTCTCAAAATAAAAACTAAAGACAGGGAGCAAAATTTGGCAGTGAACAGTAAATGACTTGCCTAGAATTCACCAGCTAGAGCCTGGAGGCGTGATTTAGATGTGGCGCACAAGCGGTTGGGGGCGTGGCTCAGTGGTATATGGGCTGCCGATCCTACCCTGGTTTCAGTGCGAAGAAACGAATGCTGTGAGCTGCACGCTAGTAACATAAAGCACAGAAGGTCCTTAATCTATTTGATATCAATTTAGAACTTCCAAAATGAGGGAAAGTCTAGATGTGACCTCAATGTAAAGCGGACATTCTTGTTTGAAAACCCAAAGTTACTCCTTTGATACTTTTTTTTTAAGCTAAAAGAAGTTGAGAGCACCACGTGTGCAAAGTCCTTATGGTTTAAAATCTTTGCCACCAAGGTTCTCTGTTCTAGTTTAGAGTCGGCTAAGCCTCACTCCGGAACTACAACTCCCGCAAGTCTACACGCCCTCGCCTTCCTATTCCGCTACTTGTACGCCAAAAGGCGCAACCCAAGGGGCGGAGCCTCGCGCAAGGAAAGGGACCACAACTCCCAGAGAGCTCTGCGCCCTTGTCGGCTCCAAGACCAAGATGGCCGGGAGTAAGTACATGCTCGGGGTTTAGCGGTTCTCAAGGAGTTCAGGGAGCCGTGGGCAGACCCGTGACAGAGATTCAGTAGAGCTCTGGGGTGCGGTGGGAATCCGTCCCAGAAGAGGGGCGCATCGGTCACGAGGGCGGTTTTGCAAAGCAGGGCTAGTACGAAAGGGATAGAGGTCACCGCAGCAGCCCCCAAGGGTGACTCTTCTTCCATCTCTCCAGGAATCACCACTTTTCTCAAGAATGCCTGGGCGAAGGAGCCGGTGCTGGTGGTGTCCTTCTCAGTCTGGGGCCTCGGTGAGTGCCCCAGGAGCAAATGTGCATCCTACGTCCTGAGGTCATCAGCATTACATAGCTCATCTTGCATCCATCCCACTTGCCTGTTCTATCCCGACAGTACTGTACCCCCCTTCCCTCACCACCCTACACACACTTAAGCAAGAGGTGCATGTTCAGACTTGCTTGTACTTTGACTCCGAAGTGCAGGATGTCTTAAGGAAGTCTGTGGTAGACAAATCTCCCAGCAGGTCTCCCTGGTGAAGAACCCGCTGTGGAACAGGCCTGATCACAGTTCAAATGCGCTGGGGGGGGGGGGGGGGAGGATAAGAGTCACCTGTTAAGCAAATTCTGGTTCTGAAGGTTTGGGGTTTGGCAGTCATCACAGCCCGACAGTTATGATCAATATCACAGGCCTGGAGTGTGAAAATGAAGTTCTAGAACCCACCATCATGACTTCAAAGGCCTAGAATGCTCTAAAGTATGTGGTTTTAATGTAGAAAATATGTTGGGATGATGATTTGAGGCATATTCGATTGGTTCTTTAAATTTAAAATTACATTTGTGTGTGTGCCACCAGTTAATTGTAGAGGTCAGAGGACAACTTGCTGGAGTCTGTCCTCCTTCCACTCAGAGTCCTAGGGATTTAACTTAGGTTGTCAGTCTTGGTTTTTGTTTGTTTGTTTTTTTCAAGACAAGGTATCTCTGTAGCTTTTGGTTCCTGCCCTGGAACTAGCTCTTGTAGACCAGGCTGGCCTCGAACTCACAGAGATCCACCTGCCTCTGCCTTCCGAGTGCTAGGATTAAAGGCGTGTGCGCCAGAACCCCGGCTAGGTTGTCAGTCTTAGCAGCAGGTACTTTTACCTGCTGAGGCCTCTCACAACTCCAAAGTTAAATACTTCCCAGAACTGATTTTATTTGCTCCTTTTCAGTTTTCTTTTTTTAAAGGGGAATACACAATTTATTTAGCCCAAGCTGGCCTCAAACTCACAGCAGTCTGCTTTGGCTTCTCAAGTGCTTCTCATACTACAGGCATGAGCCACCACTCCTGCAAATCTATTTAAAAGTGTGTGTGTGTGTGTGCCGGTGGCGGGGAGAAGAGGGCATAGTATCCTTTGGAGCGGGAGTTATAGGCAGTTGTGAGCTAATGGACATGGCTGCTGGGAATTGAACTCAAGGCCTCTGGAAGATCAGCAAATGCTCCTAGATAATGAGCCATCTCTCCAGCCCCATCACCTTTAAAAACAGACTTATGTTTTTTTTTTTAATCTTTTTTTTAACTTATTTATTTATTTATTATGTATACAATATTCTTTCTGCTTGTATGCCTGAAGGCCAGAAGAGGGCACCAGACCTCATTACAGATGGTTGTGAGCCACCATGTGGTTGCTGGGAATTGAACTCAGGACCTTTGGAAGAGCAGGCAATGCTCTTAACCGCTGAGCCATCTCTCCAGCCCAACAGACTTATGTTTATGTGTGTTTCTGTATGCCACATGAGTTTGTTGGATACACTATTGCTGGGGTTATAGTTGCAGAAAGTTGTGAGCCAGTCACCCTCCCAGATGCCAGGAGCCAAACTCCGCAAGAACAAGTATTCTTATTTGCTGAGCCATCGCCAGCCCCTTTTTAACAGATGTAGTTGAAGATGTGAAACTGCATGTGGCTGTTACCTTATATTAGCAACGCTGGCCTAGTAATGTTCCTTTTACACACCCCCTCCACTCCTGAAGACTCTTGGCTATAGCCCACATGGGCTAATCCAAAAGCTACCAACCCATGACCGGCCTGTGGGCCTTGTGTGTTCCCGGATGTCAGGCTCCAACCTCTTCGGTTCTACCCACTCTGAGGATTTAGACTGACCTGATAAAGTGGGGTGGTGGCCCTCCTGGTTGTGCTGGCCCTTCCTGCTCCCCTTTGCCAGGGCTGTTTCTACTGGTCCCCTATATCCTTGGTCTCACATTTATGTCTTTCTCCTCAGCTATAATTATGCCCATAATCAGCCCCTACACCAAGTATGCTTCCATGATCAACCAGGCAACACCCTACAACTACCCAGGTGAGGAGTCCTGAGCTGGGGGAGGGGCAGGCACAGGTCACAGCTGCATTTGGCTGTTCTTTGTAACTTGACAGGCTTTGAGTTTCTCTTTCCAGATTTCTGTCCCTCTCTGGCTTCCTCCATCCCTGTTGGAGATAATCTCCCTCATTTGCCCATCTTTGCCTCACTCTGCTGCATCTCTGGCCCTCACGCTACTGTCTCTGACAGACTAGCTGTTCTCTACAGGACCCTAGAGACCTGCTGCTCTCAGTGGCTCATTCTTTTGTTTTCCAGTCCCTGTACGAGATAATGGGAACATGCCCGATGTGCCCAGCCACCCCCAGGACCCTCAGGGCCCAAGCCTGGAGTGGCTGAAGAACCTGTGAATACTCCTGCTGATGAAAGAGGCTCCTTCTCTGTTGCCCCCCCAATAAAAAAATAAAAAAACCAAGCCTACAGTCTTTTCTTTGGTATGTGAGGAAGTCTCATTATATTTGTAGCCTAGGCTGACTTAAGTGTGTAGCCAGGGTGGCCTCAAACTAATGGCACACGAGAGTGTTTCAGGGGTGGGAGAAGCAGACATGACCTAGACAAGTGTAAATGGGGAGTCTGTTTATTGGGGAGAGAGGGTTAGTCAAAGGGTGGGCTGGCTAGGGTAGGGTAGGGTAGCAGTTTGTCCGGCCCTCGAGAAACCCAACTTGAATCCAAGGCCTCATCTGCTTCAAAGCCAAAGTCTTCCTCAACTTTAATCTGGAGAGATAAGCAACAAGATGTGAGTGGACATAGAGATCTAGGAGACATAGCCCACCCCCAACACACCCAATTAGCCTGTGGGCACCGGTTTCCCAGGCCATAAACTTCCAAGCAACCCTGATAAGCATCCCTCAACCGACTTCCTCTTCTCCCACTGTTCCCACATTGAGTCATTTTCTTCAAGCTCTCGCCTAAATTTCCTAATTCCTTTTCCCTACCCTCCCTGCCCTCCATCCTGCTGCCACTCTGCCCAGCCCTCCCCCAGCCCTGGACCCCTCAAAACCCAGCCCAGGATTCTCACCACGCCTTGGCCCCAGCCCTCGGCTCCCACCTGCACTGGGGCCAGTTCTGAGGTCAACGGAGCCCCCACCCGTGGTGCCCGCCGCCTCTTCCGCCCGCTGGGCCCTTCCCCAGGGGCTGGGCTGCTGGGGTCTAGGTGTGCAGGTGTCCTTTGGGGTGGGGAAAGTCCCTCTTTCTCTGGAGGCTCGTTCTCAGCATTGCCCGGAGTGGGGACATCTGTGCCTTGGCTGCCATCATCCTGGTAAGATGAAAATTGGAGGCAGTTAAAGACTTAATTGGGACTCCCCGTTACCCCTCCCAACCTTCCTGGAGAACAGAGCTCACCTCCAACACAATGGTGAACTGGCTGGCCCGGTAGTCATCCCCGTAGGAGTCCAGCACCCTCATGAGGAACCTGTGTGGACAGAGATGCAGGCATTGGGGCATCTTATCTTCTGGGGGGGGGGGGGGGGAGTAACAGATAATAAAGTCCAGATCTCCCTTTCCTTCAGTCTAAAGGATGGAGCTCTGTAGCCTGAGAGCATAGCCTTGGAACCTGCCTGACTAAAGTCTGTGAATGATAGGTGACATCCTTTGCTGGGTGGGCTAGATGCTGTAATGGCACATTCCAAAGACCTGTTCTCTCACGTATACAGTGTGATTGTCAGCACTGAATTCCAACTGGATCCCCATCACGAGGATCCAGTACTGAATTCCTCTAACTCCAGCTCCACGGCTCTCTGCTAGTCTCCACAGGTACCCACCTACACAGGTGCCTATATCACACAAAGAGACTCAAAGATTTTTAAAAAATAAACTAAGTAAAAATAAACTGATAGGCTTTCTGTACTGAACAGAAACACCCGGGTATGGTGGCACACATCTTTAATCCCAGCACTTGGGAGGCAGGGAAGGCAGAGGCAGGTGGATCTCCAAGTTTGAGGCCACACTGTTCTACACAGAGAGTTCCAGGACTGCCAGGACTACACAGAAGAAAAACAAAAAAAAACCTGGCTAGAAATAAAACAAACAAGGGCTGGAGGGGTGAGAGCATGTTGCTCTTCCCAAGGACTTGAGTTCGCTTCCCAGCACCCTCATTGGGTAGTTCACAACCACCTGTAACTCCAGCTCCAGGGACCTGGTATCCTCTTCTGGCATCTGTACCCTCTTACACATGTGGAGACAGACACATAAATAAAAAATTAAAGACTGAACACCAAGACAAAACTAAGGATGTGCCTCAGTGAAGGATTTGTCTACCATGCAGGAAACCTTGGTTCAATCCCCAGTACCACATAAACAGACACAGTGGCACATGCCTATAGTTCCAGTATTTTGGAGGAGAAAGAAGGATCTCAAGTTCAGGGACAACTTAATACAGGAAGCAAAACAGAGAGAGAGAGAGGAGGGAAGGGAGGGAGGGAGAGAGAGAGGGAAGGACAAAGGGAGAAATGAAAGGTGGCAGAGGGTAAAAGTGGTTATCTTATAAGCCTGACAATCTAAGTTTAATCTTTGTAACTCACAGTGGAAGGAGAGAACAGACTCTCGAAAGTCATCTTCTGACCTTTACACTGTGGCATGAACATCCATACTCAACCCCTCCTCCCTATGCCATAGGATTTTGTGTAAGGACAGAAAGGTATGCAACCCATGCTGTCAACCAGAGCTGCTTTATAGCAATTATTTTAAAATAGTCATCACCCTGTGGCTGCCAAGCACATGCAATGTTAGGACAATTCAAGAAATGGAATTTTAAAAAAGATTTATTTTTACTTATAGGTACATGTAGATGTATCTATGTGCGTATGTCATGTGTACCTGTCTGTGAAGGCTAGAAGAAGAAGGCAGATTCTCTGGAGTGGGAGTAAGAGGAGGCTGAGAGCTACCTGGTATGGGGGCTGGAAACTAAACTCAGGGCCTCTGGAAGAGCAGCAAGTGTTATACTAACCACAGGGCCACCTCTCTATTCTTACACTTTTCTCTTTTACAGTACTAGAGATTGGACCTAAGGGCTAGAGAGACGGCTCCACCATTAAGAGTACTGGATGGGGGCTGGAGTGATGGCTCAGTAGTTATGAGCACTGGCTCCTCTTCCAGAGGTCCTGTGTTAATTCCCAGCACCCATATGGTGGCTCACACCATCTATAGTGGGATCTGATGCCCTCTTCTGGAATAAGGTTGCGCGTACAGATAGAACACTCATATGCATAAAATCAATAAAGAGAATACAAAGAATCAATGAAACCAAGAATTGGCTCTTTGAAAGAATCAACAACATTGACAAACCCTTATCCAAACTAACTGAAAGGCAGAGAGAGAGAATATCCAAATTAACAAAATCAAAAACAAAAGGGGAACATAACAGACACCATGGAAATCCAGAAAATCATTAGGTCATACTACAAAAACATGAATTCCACAAAACTGGAAAATCTAAAAGAAGTGGACAAATTTCCTATAAGATACCACTTGCCAAATTTAAATCAAGATCAGATAAATTATTTAAATAGACCTATGAATAGCCTAAGGAAATAGAAGCAGTCATTTAGTAAGTTTCAGTGCAGAATTCTACCAGACTTTTTTTAATTTTTATACATTTTTTATTGATATTTATTGAGCTCTACATTTTTCTCTGCTCCCCTCCCTGCCTCTCCCCTTCCCCCCTTCAATCCTCCCCCAAAGTCCCCTTGCTCCCAATTTACTCAGGAGATCATGTCTTTTTCTACGTTCTACTTCCCATGTAGATTAGGTCTATGTAAGTCTCTCTTAGTGTCCTCATTGTTGCCTAAGTTCTCTGGAATTGTGGTTTGTAGGCTGGCTTTCTTTGTTTTATATTTAAAAACCACCTATGAGTGAGTACATGTGATAACTATCTTTCTGTGTCTGGGTTACCTCACTCAAAATGATGTTTTCTAGCTCCATCCATTTTCCTGCAAAATTCAAGATGTCATTATTTTTTTCTGCTGTGTAAATATACCCAAAAGTGGTATTACTGGGTCTTGAAGAAGGTTGTTTCCTAATTTTCTGAGAAATCGCCACACTGACATCCAAAGGGGTTGTACCAGCTTGCATTCTCACCAGCAATGCAGAAGTGTTCCCTTTTCCCCACAACCTCTCCAGCATAAGTTGTCATCAGTGATTTTGATCTTGGACATTCTTACAGGTGTAAGATGGAATCTCAGAGTTGTTTTGATTTGCATTTCTCCGATGACTAAGGATGTTGAACATTTCCTTAAGCGTCTTTCAGCCATTTTAGATTCCTCTGTTGAGAGTTCTCTGTTTAGGTCTATACTCCATTCTTTTATTGGATTATGTGATCTTTTGGTGTCCAATTTCTTGAGTTCTTTGTATATTTTTGAGATCAGACCTCTGTCTGATGTGGGGTTAGTGAAGATCTTTTCCCACTCTGTAGGCTGTCGATTTGTGTTGTTGACCATGTCCTTTGCTTTACAGAAGCTTTTCAGTTTTAGGAGATCCCATTTATTAATTGTTTCACTCAGTGTCTGTGCTGCTGGGGTTCTATTTAGGAAGTGGTTCCCTGTGCCAATGCATTCAAGTGTACTTCCCATTTTCTCTTCTATAAGGTTCAGTGTGGCTGGCTTTATGTTGAGGTCTTTGATCCATTTGGACTTGAGTTTTATGCATGGTGATAGATATGGGTCTATTTTCATTCTTCTACATGTTGATATCCAGTTATGCCAGCACCACTTGTTAAATATGCTTTCTTTTTTCTATTTGATATTTTTTGCTTCTTTGTCAAAAACCAGGTATTCAAAGATGTGTGGATTGATATCCGGGTCTTTTATTCAGTTCCATTGGTCCTCCTGTCTGTTTCTATGCCAATACTAAGCTGTTTTCAGTACTTTAGCTCTGTAGTAGAGTTTGAAGTCAGGGATTGTGATGCCTTTAGAAGTTCTTTTATTGTACAGGATTGTTTTGGCTATCCTGGGTTTTTTTTTTTTTCCATATGAAGTTGAGTACCATTCTTTCGAGGTCTTTGAAGAATTTTGCTGGAATTTTGATAGGCACAGACTTTTTAAAAAAAGATTTATTTATTTATCATGAATATAGTGTTCTCCCTGAATGCCAGAGGAGGGCACCAGATCTCATTATAGATCGTTGTGAGCTGCTGGGTATTGAACTCAGAGCCTCTGAAAGTACAGCCAGTGCTCTTAACCTCTGAGCCATCTCTCCAACCCCCACTACCAGACTTTCAAAAAAAATAGCTAATACCACACTACTCAAATTATTCAACAAAATAAAAACAGAAGGAATGTTGTCAAATTCTTTTTATGAGGCCACAGTTATTTTGATATCAAAGTACATAAAGATTAACAAAAAAGAGAATTACAGACCAATTTCCCTCATGAACATTGATGCAAAAATACTCAATAAAATACTGAAAAACCAAATCTAAGAATGCATAAAAAAAATCATCCACCACAATCAAGGAGCTTCATCCCAGAGATTCAGGGATGGTTTAGCGTATGAAAATCTGGCAATGTAATTGACCGTGAAAACAAACTGAAAAAAACAAAACAAAAGATCATCTCATTAGGGCTGGAGAGATGGCTCAGAGGTTAAGAGCACCGTCTGCTCTTCCAGAGGTCCTGAGTTCAATTCCCAGCAACCACATGGTGGCTCCAAACCATCTATAATGAGATCTGGCGCCCTCCTCTGGCGTGTGGGTATACATGGAGGCAGAAAGTTGTATACATAATAAATAAATAAATCTAGAAAAAAAAAAGATCATCTCATTAGATGCTGAAAAAGCATGTGACAAAATCAAGCACCCCTTCATGATAAAAGTCTTGGAGAGAATAGGGATACAAGAAGCATACCTAAATAAAATAAAAAGCAAAATACAGCAAGCTGACAGCCAATATCAAATTAAATGGAGAGAAACTCAAAACAATTCCACTAAAATCAGAAATAAGACAGGGCTGCCCACTCTCTCCATATCTCTTCAATATACTACTCAAAGTTCTAGCTAGAGCAAAAGGAAAATTGGAGAAGAAGAACTGAAAATTCAATTCAACAAATTGAAAAAAAAAAAAGAAGTCAAAGTATAAGCTGGGTGGTGGTGGCGCACGCCTTTAATCCCAGCACTCAGGAGGCAGAGGCAGGCGGATCTCTGTGAGTTTGAGACCAGCCTAGTCTACAAGAGCTAGTTCCAGGACAGGCTCCAAAGCCACAGAGAAACCCTGTCTCGAAAAACAAACAAACAACAACAACAACAACAAAAAGAAGTCAAAGTATAGCTATTTGCAGATGACATGATAGTATATATTAAGTGACCCCAAAAATTCTACCAGGGAGTTTCTACAACTGATAAACACCTTCAGTAATGTAGCAGGATACAGGATTAACTCAAAGAAAATCGGTAGCCCTGTTATATACAAATGATAAAAGATCTGAGAAAGAAATCAGGAAAACAACACCCTTCACAATAGCCACAAACAATATAAAATATATTGGGGTAATTCTATCCAAGCAAATAAAAGGCCTGTATGACAAGAACTTCAAGTCTTTGAAGAAAGAAAGATATCAGAAGATGAAAAAAATCTCCCATGCTCATGGATAGCTAGGATTAGCATAATAAAAATAGCCATCTTACCCAAAGCTATCTACAGATTCCACGTAATCCCCATCAAAATTCCAGTACAACTCTTTACAGACCATGAAAGAACAATACTCAACTTCATATGGAAAAACAAGAAACCAAGGATAGCTAAAACAATAATGGACAATAAAAGAACTTCTGGAGGCATTACCATCTCTGATGAAGATCTACTACAGAGTTACAGCAATAAACAGTGCACAGTATTGGCATAAAAAACAGACACATCCATCATTGGACTCAAATCAAAGACCCAGACATAAATCCACACAACTATGGACAGCTGAATTTTGACAAAGAAGCCAAAAGTATACAATGGAGAAAAGAAAGCATCTTCCACAAATGGTGCTGGCAAAACTGGAGAGCGGCATGTAGAAGAATGCAAAGAGATCCCTATCTATCATCCTGCACAAAACTCAAGTCCAAATGCTGAGTGAGGTAACCCAGACCCAAAAAGATGAACATGGGATGTACTCACTCATAATTGGTTTCTAGCCATAAATAAGGATCACGGAGTCTACAATTGGTGAACCTAAAGAAGGTAAGTAAGAAGGTGGACCCAAGGAAAAACATATAGTTATCCTCTTGGCTATGGGAAGTAGACAAAATTGCCGGGGAGAAAATTGGGATCTTGGGGGTGGGGTGGGATGGGAGTAAGGGGAGATGGGGAGAGAAAAGGGAGAAGGGGAGGATAGGGGGAACTTGGGGGAAAAGGATGATTGGGATAAAGGAAGGTTGGATAGGGGAGCACGGAAGCACAATTTTTAGTTAAGGGAGCTACCTTAGGGTTGGCAAGAGACTTGAACCTAGAGTGGCTCCCAGGAGTCCAAGGCGATGTCCCCAGTTAGTTCCTTGGGCAGCTGAGGATAGGGAACCTGAAATGACCCTATCCTATAACAATACTGACGAATATCTTGCATATCACCATAGAACCTTCATCTGGTGATGGATGGAGATAAGAGACAGAGGGCTGGAGAGATGGCTCAGTGGTTAAGAGCACTGTCTGCTCTTCCAATGGTCCTGAGTTCAATTCCCAGCAACCACATGGTGGCTCACAACCACCTGTAATGAGATCTGGTGCCCTCTTCTGGCCTGTATACTTAATAAATAAATAAATAAATAAATAAATAAATAAAGAGATAAGAGACAGAGACCCACACTGGAGCACTGGACTGAGCTTCCAAGGTTCCAATGAGGAGCAGAAGGAGGGAGAACATGAGCAAGGAAGTCGGGACCACGAGGAGTGCACCCACCCACTGTGACAGTGGGGCTGATCTATTGGGAGCTCACCAAGGCCAGCTGGACTGTGACTGAAAAAGCATGGGATAAAACCGGAATCTCTGAACATGGCGAACAATGAGGGCTGATGAGAAGCCAAGGACAATGGCATGGGGTTTTGATCCTACTTAATGTGCTGGCTTTGTGGGAGCCTAGCCAGTTTGGATGTTCACCTTTCTAGATATGGACGGAGGGGGGAGGACCTTGGACTTTCCACAGGGCAGGGAACCCTGACTGCTCTTTGGACTAGAGAGGGAGGGGGAGAGGAGTAGGGGGAGGGGGAGAAAGGTGGGAGGAGGGGGAGAAGGGGGAGAAGGGTGGGAGGAGGGGGAGAAGGGTGGGAGGAGGGGGAGGGAAATGGGAGGCTGGGAGGAGGCGGAAACTTTTTTTTTCCTTTTTTTCAATTAAAAAAAAAAACTCAAGTCCAAGTGGATCAAAGATGGCAACATAAATCCAGTTACATCAAACCTGATAGAAAAGAAAGTGGTAAACTTGAACACATTGGCAGACCATTTCCTAAATATAACACCGGTAGCACAGATTGACATATAATAAATGGGACCTTATGAAACTGAAAAGTTTCTTTAAGGCAAAGGACACCATCAATAGGACAAAAAGGCAGCCTACAGAATGTGAAGATCTTTACCAACCCCACATTGGACAGAGGACTAATCTCTAAAATGTATAAAGAATTCAAGAAATTAGACATCAGCCGGGCAGTGGTGGCGCACGCCTTTAATCCCAGCACTCGGGAGGCAGAGGCAGGCAGATCCGAGGCCAGCCTGGTCTACAAGAGCTAGTTCCGGGACCGGCACCAAAGCTACAGAGAAACCCTGTCTCGAAAAACCAAAAAAAAAAAAAAAAAGAAAGAAAGAAATTAGACATCAAAAAAACAAATAATCCAATTTAAAAATGAGATACAGATCTAAACAGAGAATTCTCAACAGAAGAATCTCAAATGGCTAAGAAACACTTAAAGAAATGGTCAACATTCGTAGCTATCAGGGAAATGCAAATTAAAATGACTCTGAGATCTTACACCTATCAGAATGGGTAAGATCAAAAATACAAGTGACAGATTGTGTTGGAGAGGATACAAAGCAAGGGGAACATGATTCCATGGTGGGAGTGCGAATGTGCTCGGCTACTTTGGAAATCAATATGGCAGTTTCTCAGGAAATTGGGAATCAATCTACCTCAAGACCCGGCTATGTCACTCTTGGGCATATACCAAAGGATGCCCAATCATACCACAAGGACACTTGCTCAGCTATGCTTATAGCAGCATTATTCGTAATAGCCAGACCTGGAAATGGCCTAGATGCCTCTCAACCGAAGAATGGAATAAGAAGAATGGATAAAGAGAATACTCTATTTACACATTACACAATGGAGTATTATTCAACTGTAAGAACAATGACATCAGAAATTTGAAGGCAAATAGATGGAACTAGAAAAAAATCATTCTGAGTGAAGTAACACAGACCCAGAAAGACAAACATGGTATGTATTCACTCATACATGGATATTAGCTGTAAAGTAAAGTTAACCAAGCTACAAACCACAGACCAAGAGAGGCTAGGTAGCAAGGAAGGCTCAAGGGGGATGCATGGATCTCCCTGGGAGTGGGAAATAGAAGAGATTTCATGGGCGGATTGAGGGAGGGTGGGGATGGGAACATGAGGGATAAGGTTGGGGGATGGATGGGGAAGTACTGAAAGAGAAGAGTGGAAAGGAGGGGCATTCTGGGATCAGGCAGAAACCTGGCATAAGGGTAGCTCCCAGGAATCTACAAGGATGATCCCAGCTAAAACTCCTAGCAATGGTGGATACGGAGCCTGAACTGGCCATCTCCTGTGAACAGCCACGATTGGGACACCAACCCAGTCACACAGCCCTTGATCTACAGTTTTTCCTGCCTATGGGATGTGCTGGGGCAACGGTGGTGTAGAAGGAGTGGCCAACCAATGACTAGTCCACCCTGAGACCAATTCCAGGAGAGTAGGCCCACCCCGACACTGCCTGGATCCAGAGGCTGAATGACCCGGAGACCTAGAATAGAAACAAACATGATTGGAGGGGAAAAAATGTCAATGTAATGATGCCCAAACAATATTCTGCCATACTCATGGCTTAGTGCCTAGCCCAGTTGCCATCAGAGAGGCTTCATCCAGCAACTGATGAAAACAGAGACAGAGACCCTCAGCCAAACAATAGGCTGAGCTTGGGAAATCCTGCTGAAGAGAGGGTGGAAGGATTACAGGAGCCAGAGTGGTCAAGGACATCACAGGGAAACCCACAGAAACAACTAACCTGGGCTCAAGGAGCTCAGAGTCTGAATTGACAACCAGGGAGCCTGCATGGGACTGATCTAGGTCCTCTACATATATGGGAAGTTGTGTAGCTTGGTCTTCTTGTGGGACTCCTAACAGTGGGAACAGGGGCTGTCCCTAACACTTTGGCTGTCTCTAACTCTTTTGCTAGCTTCTGAAATATTATTCCTCATACTGGGCTGCTTTGTCCAGCCTTAATACAAGGGGAGGTGCTTAGTCATACTGCAACTCGATACGCCATGCTTTGTGGACATGGGAGGTCTGCCCTTTCTTGACCAGAAATGGAGGATGACTGGATGGTGGGGTTGACGAGAGGTAGGGCACAGGTACTGGGAGGGAAGGAAGAAGGGGAAACTGTGGTTAGGCTGTAAAATAAATAAATTTAAAATAATAATAATAATAATAATAAAGACAGAGAGATTGATCTTAGGGCCTTGCACATGCTAGGCAAGTGCTCTGCTGCTGGCCCACATGCCCAGCCCTTCCTGGGGTTGTAGACAGGTGCTCTACTAATGAGCCAAACCCCAGCTCTTTGCTGGAGGATTCTAGGCAAACACGTTATCACTTCTAAACCATTTCCCCAGCCCTCTTTTGTTCCTTTAAGTTTGATTTTTTATGTGTATAGATGTTTATATATATATATATATATATATATATATATATATATATATATATATCTTGTACATGCCTGATGCCCAGAAGAGGGGAGTAGGATCTCCTAGACTGGAGGTACAGTTGTGAGCTGCATGTGGGTGGTAGAAATTGAACCTGGATCCTCTACAAGAACAGTAAGTACTCTTAACCACCAATCCACCTCTCCAGTCTGAAATTTTAAATCTTCTCAAATATGAGCAAAAATAGTCATCTGTAGCTAGCAGCTACCACACTTGACAATGAATCCTGGGAGCTGAGCACTGGGTGAGGATGTGGGAGTGTGAAGACACATCAGCAGAGATGGCTGAGAAGGAACAGTCTAGGAGGACCATGACACCAGGAAGGTGTTCTAAAGGAGGGCCCACAGGGTCAAATGTGCCAAGCCGTGGAGCTGAGAAGAGCTGGGAGGACTTGGCCTCACAGAGCTCTGCACATAAGCTTGTTCCTGTGTCAGTGAAACACAGCAAGTAGGCTACTGGCTGCAGGGCTCACACCCTGCCTGTTCATGGTGTGATACCAGTGCCCAGCAGGAGTTAATGACCTGAGTTTGCCACAGTGAACTCTAGCTCAGGCCTCCTGCAGCCTCCTGATGCTGCTGCTACCATGGGAGTCGGAGTTCAGAGAAACAGCAAGTCAGCTCTGTGCTGCTTCCTTCCGGCTGTCCTGTCCACTTACATGGAGCAAACACTCTGTCCTACCCCTTACCCCAGTCCTAGGGCCAGCTCTTCTCTCCAAGACCCTATTCCATTTCTCCATTTATTGCATTCCGAGCCCTTAGCTTCAGCTTTGTCCCCGTGCCTTGTGAAGGCCAGGAAGACGAGAGATGGCACACAGGGTGAAAGGTGGTGGGAACATGTGGGAGCAGAGGTGCTGAGCCCACAGAGCATGCACAATGGTACCTGCGCTCCTGCTGGAGTCTCCGGGTTATCCTTTGCACCTGATGCAGCCTGTTCAGGACTCGCTCATTCACCTGCAGGAAGGCAGAAGAAATGCAATGGTTTGGATGAGAAATGTCCTCAAAGGCTCTGGCATTTGAGTACTTGGTTCCCAGTTGTTGGCACTATTTGGGGAGGTCTAGGAGGTGTGGCTATACTGGAGGAAGTACATCACTGGGAGGCAGGCTCTGAGGCTTCAAAAGCCTCACACCATTCCCAGCGCTGTTTCTCTGCTTTATGCTTGCTGTTCAAGATGTGAGCCCTCAGCTTCCTGATGCCTTTGCTCTACCATTTCTACCTGAACCCTCTGGAACCCTAAGCCAAAACAAACTCTTCCTTAAGCCTTAGCCATGACATTTTATCACAGCAACAGAAAAGTGACTAAGTCAGACACCCAGACCAAGGGACTCCATCTACTCCCCCGTTCACTCATTCAGGGTTTCTAATGTCATGCCTTCCATGTACCTGGCTCAATGGAGACATTCTGAGGCCCAAGGCCCTACTTAATTTACTCCTTTCTCCTCCCCCCTCATTTTCCCCCAGTGCCAAGGGCTGGTGTAGCATGAATTAATACAAACCCAGAGACAGAAACTGGGGTTCAACCTGAAGGTCAGAAAACTAAAACAGCCAGCCACTGGCTCTTACCTCTACCTCAGTCTGAAATGGTGATCCTGACTTCAGGAATCTCAGAATGAGACTGTGTGTGAGAGCTGTCTCCTCCAGTCTTATATTCCCCTCTAGGGCTGGGATCAAAGGCGTGCACCATTACAGCCCAGTTTCTATGGCTACTGGGATAAAGGTGTGTCACCACTGCCTCGTCTGTAAGGCTGATCAGTGCAACTGTTTTACTCTCTGATCTTCAGACAAGCTTCATTTATGAAAATACAAATAAAATATTGCTACAGGCTGGCATCCACCTTACTCCCAGAGCACACTCCAGGTCTAGGAGTCTTCTTTCTACATTGTCTCTCGTCTATTTTGGTTCACATTTCCCCCACAGTCAATTTTCAGTTAAAATGTCACCTACTTAGGCCTCCCACCAAATTGTGACACCACTTCCCCAGTTATCACACCAGAACCCTGGCCACACATTCACTGTCTGTCTGTCTGTCTGTCTGTCTATCTACCTACCTATCTACCTATCTACCTATCTATCTATCGCTATGTAGTCATGTTGGCATGAACTCGCAGAGCCCTGCCTCCCCTTTATTATTTATTTATTGGTTTTTCAAGACAGCGCTTCTCTGTGTGGCTCTGGCTGTCTTAAAAACTCTCTCTGTAAACCAGACTGGTCTTGAACTCACAGACATCCACCTGCCTCTGCCTCCCAAGTGCTGGGATGAAAGTCGTGGGCCACCACCACTTGACTCCTTTACTTCTTCTTTCTTTTAAATAATTTTTATTTAAATTTTATTTTATATGCATTGGTGTGAAGGTGTCAGATCCCCAGGAAGTGGAGCTACAAACAGTTGTAAGCTGCCATGTGTGTGCTGGGAATTGAACCTGGGTCTTCAGAAAGAATACCCAGTGCTCTTAACTGTTGAGTCATCTCTGCAGTCCCCCCTTTACTTTTTTTTAATATTTATTTATTAATTATGTATACAATATTCTGTTTTGCGTGTATGCCTGCAGGCCAGAAGAGGGCACCAGTCCTCATTACAGATGGTTGTGAGCCACCATGTGTGTGCTGGGAATTGAACTCAGGACCTTTGGAAGAGCAGGCAATGCTCTTAACCGCTGAGCCATCTCTCCAGCCCCCTTTACTTTTTCTTACACCTACATCTTCTTTACTTGTTTTGCTTACTGTCTGTCTCCCTACCCACAACATAAGCTCCCCAGTGACAGCAATGTGCCTGTGTCCCCCAGGCCTTAACAGTGCCTGTCTGGTACCTTGCTGAATGAAAGTACACAACTTTTCACTTTGGGTCTGAAATACACTTAGTTACTGTTCTATTGCTGTGAAGAGACACTATGACTAAAGCAAATTTTTTTATATTTATTTATTTATTATGTATATAATATTCTGTCTGTGTGTATGCCTGCTGGCCAGAAGAGGGCACCAGACCTCATTACAGATGGTTGTGAGCCATGTGTGGTTGCTGGGAATTGAACTCAGGACCTTTGGAAGATAAGGCAATGCTCTTAACCTCTGAGCCATCTCTCCAGCCCCTAAAGCAAATGTTTTAAAAGAAAGCATTTAATTGGGGCTTGCTTATAGTTTTAGAGGGTTAATTTATGATCATCATGGTGGGAAGCAGACAGGCACAACTCTGGAGCAGTAGCTGAGAGATTTACATCCTGATCTACAGGCGCAGGGAAAAGAGACCGGGCTTGACATGGGCTTTTGAAACCTCAGAACCCACCCCTAGAGATGAACCTCCTCCAACAAGGTCACACCTCATAATCCTTCCCAAATAGTTGACTAACTGGGGACCAAGCATGCCAACACACAAGGGCCACTTTCACACCCACCACGTTCTCACGGGCTCAAGCTTTCAAAGCATGGCTCTCAGCTGTTGGTGGGAGGCTTGGGAAAGTTCAGAAAGCATATCTACCTAGCAGAAATCAATTATTAGTGCTGGGCCTCTCAATGGTATACCCAGTCTGTGGTTCCTGCCTACACAAACTGAGGAGTTTCACCGAGCATCCTCGCCACAATGCACTGGAATCATAAGCCAAAATAAATCTTTCCTCCCTTAATTTGCTTCTGTTGGGTGCTAGGGTTACAGAAACATAAAAGTCATTACTACAAGCCCCAAAGTGTTTGTCAGACACCAACAGTCTACATGTCAGGTATTAGACCAGAAGATGGCCACTGTAATAAGGCCATCAGAAGACCTTTAAGCCAACACCTGAATGATAAGTAGGGGACAAATGAACAACAAGTCAGGAAGAAAACATTTCAGGATCAGGGAACATCCCCTCAAGTTTCTGAAGACCCCAGCCTAGACATGGAAGGAAAGGGATGTAACTCAGACAAAGAGAGCATAGGACATGGGCTGAAGTATATTTCTTTTGATCAGAAAGACCCACAGTTTTCTGGCTCTGCCACTCATCAGCTGTGTGGATTCTACAAATTACTCAACCTGAGCTTTGGGTTTCTGCATATGGAATCTATTCTTAGTGGGGTGGATTAAAATGGAGGCTTAGTGGATGGAGCAACAGTTCAGCGGTTCAAAGTGCTTACTTGTGTATGTGGGTGTATGGAGGGTGCTGGAGAGATGGCTCATTGACTAAAAGCATTAGCTTTTCTTCCAGAAGAGCCATATCCAATTCACAGCACCCACATAGTAGCTAACAGCCATTTGTAACTCTGATTCCAAGGGATCCAATGCCCCAGTCCAGGCTTTGTGGGTACTAAGCATGCACAACATGATGCACAGATATACATGCAGGCAAAATACTCGTAAAGAGTTTATATATGTGTCTATATACGTACACATATTTATATATTGGTTTATGAGTATTTTAGATATACTAGGACATATATGAGAAGAAAACCATAGATAATGTACAATGTACTTATTGCTCTCTCAGAAAACCAGATTTTAGATCCCAGAACCCACACTAGGTTGCTCATAACGCCCTACAACTTTAGCTCCAAGAAATCCAATGGCCCTTCCATCTACACTTTGTACCAACCTGCTAAACAGCATTTGGAATCCCTTCCCAATCTCCTGGTTCCCCATAAGAATACATCGTTCTTATGGGTTATCACCCCTAACCCCAAAGATTTGTTGGAATCCTAACCCAGTACTTCAGGAAGTAAACATTTTGAAAACAGGGTACTCTCAGAGCCAGCCAACAGAGGTCCATGGGATGGTGCCTAATCTGACTACTGTCCTTATAAAAAGGAGAAACTGAGACACTGACCCCACACACTGGGATAATCTATGAGAAGATGAAAACAAGAAATCGGGTGATACTTCTGCCTATCAGAGATTACCAGCAACTGTTGAAGCTGGAATCCTAGACTGCACCTTCCTCAGCCCTCAGAAGCCCTGCTAACACCTTGACCACATCTCTAAAACTGTCAGGGACTGAATCTTTTGTTCCACTACCAGTTTGTGATACTTGAGCACAGCAGTCAGCCAGAGCACACTTGACACAATCATCAGTAGAGCCTGATAAGCATTCAGACCTGCCCAGTCCCCTGTGGGACCCCACTGCTCCCCCTCCCCCTGCCAGCTCCCATTCGTACAAAGAGAAAATTCCAAATTTCTTGCCTGGTGTTTCTGGCAACTAAGACCTACACACTGTCCATTAATCCTCCCTACTTTTTACCAAGGAGATGAACTGAATGGCTCACATGATGAGTTCATCTGACATGCAGGTTTCAGGGATGGGGGGAAGAAGGATCCAAGGAAGGTTTAAGAGGCAGAGCAGGCCGGGTGCTGGTAGCACACGCCTTTAATCCCAGCACTCAGGGGGCATGAGCAGGCAGATCTCTGTGCGTTTGAGGCCAGCCTGGTCTACAGAGTTAGTCAGGACAGGCTCCAAAGCTACACAGAAAAAACCTGCCTCAAACAAAACAACAACAAAAAAAGAGGCAGAGCAGAGGAACCTGGAGGTGCCTCAGGTGAGAGGCAGGGGATCCATCTACCTTGCCGAGGTGAGTGGACTATGCGAGAGTCACCTGTGACACACCAGAAGGCAAATCAAGTGTCCGATGCTGTGATGGCTATTTAGTTTTTCAGCTTCACAAGATCTAAACACCTAAGAGCCAAGACTCTATGCTTATCTGTGGGAGTCTTTAGATTGGTTTAATTGAGGTAGGACGATCCACTCTAGATGTGGGCCTCACCATTCCATGGGCTGGACTATGGAACTTAATAAAAAGGAAAAATCAAGCTGAGTACCAGTATTCCTCTCTCTCTCTCTCTCTCTCTCTCTCTCTCTCTCTCTCTCTCTTCTCTCTTCCGTGTGTGTGGATCTCTCTCTCCTTCCAGACTATAAACACAACATGACAAGCTGTTCCATCCTCTTGCTACCATGCCTTCCCTACCACGATGTAGCTCAAACTGTAAGCCAGAGGAAGTTCCTCAAGTTGCTTTTGTTAGGTACTTTGTCATCACAACAAGAAAAGTAATGAATATGTTCTGGAAGAGAGCACTCAGGGTGCCTGCCAGAGTTCGACCCACGTGGATCTGTTCATTTGTTTCAGTACAAGAGGACACGGAAAGAGAAGGAAACTAGGAAGAGGAGGAGGAGGCAGTTTAGGTCAGAGGACCCCCAAATGGGAATCCACACTCACCTACCTGCTCGATCTCCCGGCAGCGCCGACCTAGAGCCTGGTACTTTCTTCTATTTAGTTCCCGTTGGCGACGCCTGCGACCCCGGGCTGCCTCTTCCTCTTCATCCCGCTCCCGGAGTCCTGAACCACCGAGACCACCGGACACAAACTCCACTTCTGTCTCTAGCTCACTCTCCAGGATGTGGCCACCAAACAAGGGAGGCAGAGCCAGCTCTGAGCCTGGTGGCGCTGAGAACTCTTCAAAGCCCACGGCTGCCATGGTCCTGTAGGGCCGATAGGTTTCAGGAACTGTGCATTCGGGCTCTCCTATCCCTCCTCAGACGCTTGGGTCCAGGTCCCAGCCTTTCTCCCTCACACCCAGGGGTCCAGGCCCCAGTCCCGCTCTCAAACACTCAGGTATCAGACCCCTAGCCTCCTTCCTCACAAGCAGGAATCCAGACCGTACCCTTCCTCCCTCACATCCAGGGGTCCAGGCCCCAACAACCCTCCTCCCTAACACCTAGGAATCAGACCCTATACCCTCCTCTCTCAGACCCTGGAGCCCATGCTCTCCTTGCTCTCAGATCCATGATAGCACACAAACTCCTAATCTTCTACCCTAGGATGCACCAGCACAGCCCCCAGCACCCCAAAAAAAGATTCTAAAAGAAAGCAACTGCGCAAACTACAATCCCCCACCCTCTTTGAGATCGCTTGGGTCGACCGCTTCACATCACGCAGCCGTGTTTTCGGATTTCTCACAAAGGTCAGCTACTTACCCCTCTCTCTGTTCCAGCTCCATTTCTCGGGTCAGGAGACACCTCAAGCCTCAGATAGGAGGAGCCGTGCACAAAACTACCTGTCCCATCAGGCCTTGCGACACAGGAAAGCTTACTGACTTCAGGGAATTGTAGTTTCCTACCCCAACCTTAGTCTGCGCCCGACTCCGAATTGCGGCTAGAAGCCCTAGGTTTATCCTCTAGCGCCTCCACCGATCGTCTACGTCGTCACCGTCTTTATTCCTGTCTCGTCGCGGTGTCATAGAGCCAGAGCGATTCTCTCCTTAACAGGCTCAACCTACAACGTCGCACAAACTCGTCGAGTCTCACTTCCCGGATCTCCCGGATGCCGTCCAGCTAGACAGCTGCTAATAAAGTTGTTGTCCAAATGCCACCGGAAATGTCGCGGGAAGTGGCCAATCAGACCACAGATTACCGGCGTCGAAAAGACGTCATCAAAAAGCGCCGGCAGCTCTGGAGAAAGAAGATTTCTTAGAAACGGTCGTGAGAGTATCGAATTGGTGAGTGTGTTGGAGAAGGGAGGGCGGGAAGTCCAGCTACTGGGTCTAGAAGAGAAAATGTAGAGGCCGACTTTAAATCATAGCGTAAGTAATCATAAACGTATGAAGCGCCTTAGAACCAATATACAGGACTGCGTAAGTCACATTGTACCGTAGTTTAGACTGGAATGGAGCGTGAGGACCAGACAGGCGGAATGTGAGAGCTGAAGGCAGGGTGAGGGAAAGGGTCAGGTTAGCAAAGGGAATGATTGTTCGAAGGCCCAGAGATGTGGAGAAAAGTTGACAGGTCAGGTGGTGCCTGGAGGAGTGTGCTGTAGGATGTGTGGTTAGAAACTGGAGACATCCTCCATGAACAAAGCAAGTGGTGGAGCCTTGCTGTTGGAACTGATGAAGAAGAAACTTCAGGGGTTTGGGGAGGAGGTCCTCCTTGTGGTAATATGAAGGGACAGATTCAAGGTGCTGTATTAGGGAACCCCATTCTCACTTTCCTATAGGCCTTGGGATGTCTCTGGCAGATGAGCTCTTGGCTGACCTTGAGGAGGCAGCAGAAGAGGAGGAAGGAGGAAGCTATGGAGAAGAAGAAGAGGAACCAGCAATCGAGGATGTACAGGAGGAGACACAGCTGGATCTTTCCGGGGATTCAGTCAAGAGCATTGCCAAGCTATGGGATAGCAAGATGGTGAGTGGTACCCTATATGTGAATATTCCTGGGAGGAGGAGGAGTAGAACAGCAATCCTGGTTTCTGACCGTGCTCTCCTTCCCCATCAGTTTGCTGAGATCATGATGAAGATTGAGGAGTATATCAGCAAACAAGCCAAAGCATCAGAAGGTGACTCTTCGCCCTCAATTTCCTCTGTTCATTCTTCTGACCCTGTGACTCTTCTGCTCCCTGAGGTTTTGATGTCTCTGCCCCCTCAGCTTTCCCCATAGCACTCTTCATTCATCCCAGTCACCAACCCTCTGAACACATATTGTATTGTACCCAGTCATTTTGATGGGTGCTTATAATCGCATTCCTTGAGAGGCTGAGACAGGAAGGAGGTACATGAGTTCAGGTCCAGCCTGGGCTACATAGTCAAGTCAGGGTCAGCCTGTCTCAAAAACTCTGTCTCAAAAATACATGTATACGCCGGGCGGTGGTGGCGCACGCCTTTAATCCCAGCACTCGGGAGGCAGAGGCAAGAGGATCTCTGGGAGTTTGAGGCCAGCCTGGTCTACAAGAGCTAGTTCCAGGACAGGCTCCAAAGCTACAGAGAAACCCTGTCTCGAAAAAACAACAACAAAAACAAAAAACAAACAAACAAAAAAAAACATGTATACGCTGGGCGGTGGTGGCGCACGCCGTTAATCCCAGTACTTGGGAGGCATAGGCAGGCAGATCTCTTTGACTTCAAGGCCAGCCTGGTCTACAAGAGCTAATTCCAGAATAGTTAGGGTTGCTGTACAACCCTGTCTCAAAAAAGAAAAAAAAAATATATATATATATACATACACACACACACACACACACGGAGCTGATGAGGCAATGGATCCCTCTGGAGTGACTCCTGTGCTGTGTGCACCAAGGTTGCAGGTGTGGGGAAAGTGGACCTAATATTTTTCCTTGTGGGGCCTCTATCTCTTGAGTACCAGTCAGAGAATCTTGCTCATTAGCCTCGGAGCTTTGGAGAGCCATGGGGGAAAAGGGGTTCGTTTTGGAGCAAGATGAGATCAAGACTAAAGTAGCCTAGAGAGATGAGAGGCAGGAATAAGGATCCTAGGGAGGTTTCCAAGCCCCTAGTGCACACTTCAGCCCCTCCTCCCTGATCCCATCCAGCTTCAGCTCCAATCTTCCCTAGCTTTGTGACTTAAGAGGGGTGGGTGGTGGGTGCCCCTCCCTCACCCACATTCCTTCGTCTTCATAGTGATGGGACCAGTGGAGGCAGCCCCTGAGTACCGAGTCATTGTGGATGCCAACAACCTGACTGTGGAGATAGAAAACGAGCTGAGTGAGTGATGGGAAGGGCCATGGGACAGCTCTGCTTTGTGCCCTTCACTCTTTCTCTGTGACCCAAAGGGAAGAACAGGCACGAGCCTGCACCTCTTCTGTTTACTTTTCTTGGACTACTGCCCTGACTAGGTTCACCTTCTGTACAGACTTATTTACATAAAGAGAAAGTGTATTCTCCTTCCTAAATGTCTGAGTAAACAACGCAGGTCTAGAGTCACCCTTTGACCCCCTTCAGCAGCCAAACTCTGCCATCTGTTTTATTCTTTCAGGTGATTGCCTCACTTCCATGTCCCTACCAACAAATGGGGAGGGAAGATAGGGCATGGTTGGTTCCTTAATGCCATGATCTGGAAGTTGAAAATGCCAATTCAGTTCACATCTTGTAGACATTAGAGCAAACTTCCACCTACACATAGCTCTGGGGACAGCTAGGAAATGTAGACTTCATGCTGACATCCATACGCCAACCCGTGATTTGGGGTTGAGAGGTGAAGGTGGGTGTTGGGGATAGGATAGCAGCTGAGTCTGCCTCCCCGCTCAGTGGACACCTGCCCTCCCTGTCCACTTTAGACATTATCCATAAGTTCATCCGGGATAAGTACTCGAAGAGATTCCCTGAGCTAGAATCCTTGGTCCCCAACGCTCTGGATTACATCCGCACAGTCAAGGTGAGTGGGGAGGAGTCTGGGTCCACTAGACGACCATGGATCCTCGGGGTACAGAGATGATGGAGGCATGAATAGGGCTCTGTGGGGGAGGGACAGATACTAGAAAGAATGTCTCACACACATCTCTCGCTTCTCTCCTCCCCTTGGTCTTGTGGGAGGATCCCCATTGACCTGGCCCTTGCCTCTGGCTGCCATTGGAGCTGGTGTCCTTTGAACTGGTATCTGAAGGCTGACATAGTCAGGGGCTACAGCTAGATAAGAGCTAAGATCCCGAGTGGGAACAAACAAGGAGGAAGTGAGAAGAGACAGGTAGGGGAGCTTGGACAGGTCAGAAAGGTCAGAGCACATCAGACACGGAAGGTTTTGGCTCCTTTGGGAGACATGATGGGAGCAGGTGGAGGTGAAAGAGCAGGGGTCCTGCCTCTGTCCAAGAGATGAGGATGGTCTGTCTCTAGTGGTGAGCTCCTGCAGCCTTCTTTAGTACAGCATGTCTTCCTTGGAGGCCGCTTGCTCAGGTTCACTTCTGGGTCAGCAGAGCAGAGCAGGCAGCACTGATGCTTGAAGCAGCAAAGTTGTAAGACTAAAAAAAAAGGCAAGAGAGGTCTCCAGTATATGGACCTTCGCTTTTCCAGGTTCCTCAAGGGGAGACCTGTGCTAGTGTTGGCGCAAATGAACTTCTAGTATCTTCTGGGTGTTACTACGCTTTCTTTCTCCCCTTCCCACTCCAGGAGCTGGGCAACAGCCTGGACAAATGCAAGAACAATGAGAACCTCCAGCAGATCCTGACCAATGCCACCATCATGGTTGTCAGTGTCACCGCCTCCACCACACAGGGGTATGTGTACCACATGGTAAGGCCCTGCAAGCCTACCATAAGCCAACTAGCAGCAGAGACCAGAAAGGGTCATGGTCAGGGTGGTGCTGGCTGAGAGCCATGGCCCCTAGACTGACAGAACTTGTAATAGCCCCAGAGCTACACAAGACACACGTGCTTACAAAGCCGAGAGGGTGGGTGGTTCTTATCACCAGTTAAACATGGACCCAGCAGAACTGGGGGCTGTCCCCAACCCTTACGTGCTCCCCAATTCAGGCAGCAGCTGTCTGATGAGGAGCTAGAACGTCTAGAGGAGGCCTGTGACATGGCGCTGGAGCTGAATGCCTCCAAGCACCGCATCTATGAATATGTGGAGTCCCGAATGTCCTTCATTGCACCCAACTTGTCCATCATCATTGGAGCATCCACAGCTGCCAAGATCATGGGTAAGTTCCCAGCTGGGTCCCATGGTCTGGGACTGCTGTTAGATTAAGTTGTCTTGAGACAGTGGGGCTTGACGTTAGGAGCTCTATTATGTTGTCATCTGGAGACTGAGGTCAGCCAGCTTGGCACAGCACATAGAAGCCCAGTGACCCCTTCTAACAACAACTGGCTCAAGCAGGTTGCACAGATGACGATGGATCAGCATCCTCCTGCCAACAGGTCCATTTTGGACCCTGGGGTGGCTCAGAGTAGGAAACTCAGCTCCCTGACCCTCAGGCTTTCCTACTGGATGTGGCAGCAAATTCTACCATGTGCTAAGTTTCTCCTCCCAAAAGCTCCTGGAGCCAGAGTCCTTCCCTTCCTTGCAGGGGGATGCTCGCAAAGGGAATGTGGCAAAGCCACCATCTTTGCTCACTTAGCTTTGGTCTTGAGTCCTACGAGCCAAGATGCTTATGCTCCCAAGACTGCTGTTTCAGAGTGGACAGATCTGAGACCAAGGTGCTGTTGGGGTTGGTTTCTCCCTAGGCCTCTGCTTGGCTCAGGCATGTCTTCTGTGTCTTCATGCAGCCATGCTGCCGTATCTGTATCTTTATCTCCCTTTCTCACAAGAATGCCAGGCAGATAGCACCAGGATCCATCTGATCTCATTTTATCTTAACCATCTCCTTAAAGATTCTATGTCCTGGGCTGGAGAGATGGCTCAGAGGTTAAGAGCATTGCCTGTTCTTCCAAAGGTCCTGAGTTCAATTCCCAGCAACCACACATGGCTCACAACCATCTGTAATGAGGTCTGGTGCCCTCTTCTGGCCTGTAGGCATGCATATACACACAGACAGAATATTGTATACATAATAAATAAATAAATAAATATTTTTAAAAAAAATTCTATGTCCTGGGCCAGAAAGATGGCTCAGCAGGTAAAAGTACTTGTGACCCAAGCCTCATAACCTGAGTGTGACCCCTTAAACCCACACAAAAGTAGAGAAAACTGAGTCCCATAAATGTCCTCTGATCTCCATGCACACTCCCTACACACTCACATAAAATAACTCCTTCACACATACACGTACAAATGATCCCATAGCCTTCCAGATGCAGTGACTTAGACCAGTAATCCCAGTATTTGGAAGGGTGAGGCACAAGGATTGCTTTGAGTTTGAGGCCAGCCTGGGCTACAGAGTAAAATACTGTCTCAAACCAGCAAACAAATGAAGATGTCTTAGTCACTGTTCTGTTGCTGTGAAGAGACACCATGGTCAAAGCAACTCTTGTAAAAGAACACATTTAACTTGGGCTTGCTTACATGCTAGAGGCTTGAGCTGTTGTTGTCATCATGGCTTGGTAGCAGGGAGCATGGCAGCAGGCAGGTGTGGTGCTAGAGTAGTAGCTGAGAGCTGCGCCTTCACCTGCAGAGAGAGAGAGAGAGAGAGAGAGAGAGAGAGAGATTGATTGGATCTGGCATGGGCCTTTGAAACCACAAAGCCCACCCCCAGTGACGTACTTCTTCCAACAAAGCCACAGCTCCTAACCCTTTTAATTATCAGAGTTTCGCTTTCTGGTGACTAAGCATTCAAATATATGAGCCTATGGGGGACATTCTTATTCAAATCACCAAGGTACACATGAGCCTCCAGATGTGAACCTTTTGTTCTTCTGACCTCACCTTTTGTTGCAGGTGTGGCCGGAGGCCTGACCAACCTCTCCAAGATGCCTGCTTGCAACATTATGCTGTTGGGGGCCCAGCGCAAGACATTATCTGGTTTTTCCTCTACCTCAGTGCTGCCCCACACCGGCTACATCTACCACAGTGACATCGTGCAGTCTCTGCCCCCAGTGAGTCCTTTACCTGGTGCCCTGCTCCCAGCCCCCATGCCTTATCTGGTTTCGCTGAAATAGCACTCAGGAGCCTGGAGGATAGGGCAATACGGGTTGGAATAGCGAGGACACAATTCTGGGGTCACTACTTGGTAATGAGGATGGTAGGATGTCTGGAAACTGGGAACCCTGCAGTTGGGTAGCTGGAGTACAGCCCTCCAAAGGCTGTTAGTCCGATGTGAGGCCTGCCTCCTAGAACATGGGGTACAGCTGCCCTAGATGAAAAGTGACTATTGTGGTGGCTTATTTACCTCTAGAGGTTCAGTTTCCTCTCCCCCTTTCCATTGCTCCAGGATCTCCGGCGGAAGGCAGCCCGGCTGGTGGCTGCCAAATGTACTCTGGCAGCCCGTGTGGACAGTTTCCATGAGAGCACAGAGGGGAAGGTGAGGAGAGGACAGGCATCTGTCCCTGGGCTTGGGGTCTTTTCATGAGAAGAGGCTATTTTAGAGAGCTCTCTGGATTAGCAGACAGATGTATGTTTCTGCAACCCCCACTGAGGTCATCACCTTCTCACCTCTACGCATCAGATGCATCGGGCAGCTGTACCAAATCACTGTAGATGGAGTGGCTTAGTATACATGTTTGCCAGGTCTGGTAACTTATATCTTTAGCCCCAGTACTTGAGAGGAAGAGGCAGGCAGATCACTAGTTTGAAGCAGCCTGCACTATATAATGAGTTTCAGGCCATATGAGCCTACATAGTGAGATCCTGTCTTTGAAAAAAAAGCACAGGGCTGGAGATGTGACACAGTAAATTAAGTTCTTGCATGCAATCATGAGAACTTGACTTCAGTTCCCAAAAATATAGGGGGAAAAATCAGGCACAGTAGAATGATAAAAACTCAGAGAAATTGGGGTTCAACCTGAAGATCCTAAAAGCAAATAGCCAGTCACTGGCTCCTACCTTGACCTCAGTCTGAAGTGGCGATCCTACCTCCCAGAATCTCAGGATGTGTATTGAGAGCTGTTTCCTCCCACTTTATAATCCTCTCTAGGGCTGGATTAAAGGTGTGTACCACCATGATTAAAGCCATGCACTACCCGATTTCTGTGGCAACTAATATGACAACTAATGTTGTTGTGGCTACTGGGATTAAAGGTGTGTGTCACCATACCCTGGTTTGTAAGGCTGACCAGTGGGACTGTTTTACTCTCAGATTTTCAGGCAATCTTTTTATTAAAATACAATTGAAATGCCACTATAGTAGTACATGCCTGTAAATGCCAGTGCTGGGGAGGTGGAGTTGGGAGGGTATCTGGGGCTTGTGGGTCTGTCAATCAAACCAGCAAGCTCCAGGTTTAGTGAGAGAGATCAGGTGAGGGGTGAGTATAGAAGCCATGTGATACCAATCTCTGGACTCAGATGTACACACACAGTCTCACAGACTAACATCAGGGTATTAGCTGTGCTGTTCCCATTTGTGGGCTTCTGGGAAGAAACATTCCTGCCCCTGTCAGCACCAGAGGCCGCCAGTCCAGACGGCATCTCCAGCCTTTCTGACTCTGCTAGTTTGGGACCCCTTGTGACAGTGCGAGGTATTGTCACATCTCAGTCCTTAGCCAAGTCACATCTGCAAAGCTCCTTTGCCATGTGAACTCTAGTCACAGATTCTAGAGACCAGACACATGGCACCAAGACAGAGCTCTGTGTTGGAGGGGCCAGTGTTTTGCCCACCACACTAGGGCCTGTCCTCTGCTCGTAGGGACATGACTCTAATGGTACCTTCTGTTTTTCTGAGTGGCTTAGGAAGTACTGAGTCTCTGCTGTGTGTGTCACTCTGCAAGGAAGGCCGTCATATCCTAAGTCAGGGTTCAGTGTCTCTCTCTGCCTTTTGCCACTGTCTAGACAAGGCAGTACAACACGGAATTACAGATGTCAGATGTCTGCCTCCATGGCTTTTTTTTTTAAATGTGTGTGTGTGACTGGGTGGGGGGTACTGGGATGGAACCTAGGACTTTATACGCTCTAGACAAGTGCTCTATCACTTAGCTACATCCTCAGTGACCCTCCCCCCACGCACACTTTTTTTTTTGAAATCTTTTCTCTAGTCCAGGAAAGCCTTGAAGAATTTTGGTCCTTCTGCCCCAACTTCCCTGGTAACTGGGATTGGAGGTTGGTGTCACACAGCATTTATGTTCTAGCTGGGACCAAAACACCTAGGCAGTAGGCCTGACAAATCTGTAATGGGTTCAGTAGAGCTGTGTAAATATCAGGGACAGTAAGGGGAATTATAGGATGAGGAAGCCTGGGTTCTGACTCTGCTAGGATGTGAGGAAGAACTTTGAGGAGGTTTTAATACGGACCTGAGTGAAGTTAGAGTCAGATGTGCGGATGCTTGTGCTCACCACTTGAGTGTTCTAAGCAGAGGGAATAGTGAATACAAAGAACCGGAGGCTAGAGTTTGGTGAACCCTAGCAGGGAGAAGGGCCTCTGGCTGCTGTGGAGGCACAGAAGCAAGCCACCTCAGGGTATCTGTGGTGTGAGGTGACAGTCGATGACATACTGTCTGCTGACTGGGAAAACAGGGATACTGCCCGGCCCACCTGTGCTCAAAGGACTCAGGTGGAAGCAGTTACCCAGAGGGTAGAAGGGCTAAACCAGGGAACCCACAGGACACCAGTCCTGGCCCAAGGAGGACAAACCTGTCTTGGGGACTGTACAGTCAGGTGGGCAGATACACAGTAGATGGGTTGGTGATGAAGACAAGAGGGAACAGTCCACACAGCTGGCTACAGCTTCTCTCCAACTCCCTGCCAGGTGGGCTACGAACTAAAGGATGAGATTGAGCGCAAATTTGACAAGTGGCAGGAGCCACCACCTGTGAAGCAGGTGAAGCCTCTGCCTGCACCCCTTGATGGGCAGCGGAAGAAGCGAGGGGGCCGAAGGTAAGGAGCTCTGGTGGGGCTAGAAGCTGAGAAAGGAGGTTGGGAGGAGGCTGGCACCTTCTCAGTCAACTCCCTATATTCTGTTGACATCTACCTTTCCTAGGTACCGCAAGATGAAGGAGCGGCTAGGGCTGACAGAGATCCGGAAACAGGCCAACCGCATGAGCTTTGGAGAGGTCAGGCTTGCTCCACAGTAGCAGTGGGAACTTGAGGGTTCTCTCTGCACATCCTGCCGCCGCCATCCCTCCTCTCCACCCTGTAATCCCAGAGCAGATATGGGGCTATCCCAGCCTCCTCCCTTGTACCTAGCCTCCCCTCTCAAACCACCTACCCCATGGTGGGTGATCTTTGCAGCTCTGAGCTGGCGGCCCTCCCACCCAAACCCCCATGCTGCACCTATATCTTGACCATCATCCAGGTGGTCCTGAGAGAATCCACTTAGGTGCCATCTCACCTAAGTAACCCATCCCAATTCTTGGCAAACTTAATTTGAACATAGGGAGAAATGGCCACTCTCTACCCAGGTCAGGAACTAGTTCTTCACAGGGTTCCCAGCTATCCCCAAGCAGAGTTAGACAGGGCTCTTCCAAGGTCATTTAGTGCAGTCAGTTTCCTGGCTCAGCGGGCACCCATGAGACTGGCTGATTGGAGGCTCCCTGGGTTTCAGTGGACTGCCCTGGAGGACTGGCTGAATGTAGCCAGCTTCTTAACAGTAGGCCACACCCATCTCACCAGATTGAGGAGGATGCCTATCAAGAAGATCTGGGCTTTAGCCTGGGCCACTTGGGCAAGTCAGGCAGTGGGCGTGTGCGGCAGACACAGGTGAACGAGGCCACCAAGGCCAGGATCTCCAAGACACTGCAGGTATGTACTGGCCCATGGGAGTGGGAGGCAAGTAGGACATGGAGGTCAGTGAGCCTGGATCATAGCCTCCCCTTTTCCCTGCAGCGGACCTTACAGAAGCAGAGTGTGGTGTATGGCGGGAAGTCTACTATCCGTGACCGCTCCTCAGGGACTGCCTCCAGTGTGGCCTTCACTCCACTCCAGGTACTACACCCTCTCCTACCAGACATATAGTAGGGTTATTGTGGAGGCCCTGTTGACTTAACACGTGAAGAGCTTAGGCATCCAGAGCCACACAGTAAGTGCGAATGGTTGGGAGTGACAGCTGTGACAAGCTCAGACGAACTTTGGAACTGGACCTATGACTATCCGTGTGATCCAGATACTCTCTGAGCTTCCTAGTCTTTTCTTTGAGATGGCCCCAGTAGTCAGAGTAACCTTAAGGTGGGCTTGATTATCACACCAGCCCCCATATCATTGCACAATGTGAACCACAATGGCCTTGGGTTACTCATAACAGAGGCTGGCAAATGTGTCCCATAATGTCACAAGTGAGCACCTACCTGCCATCTTCCAGGCTTCAGGCAGAGTGACAAAAGAGACAAACCTTGCCTTTTAGGGGGTCATGGGCTGGAGAGGACAGATGAATGAGTCAAGTATATGCTGTATTAGAAGGCCATGGGTGCCAGAGAGAAGCAGGAGTGAAAGGTGATGGAGCCAGGGACGGACCAACAAGAAGACTGGAAGCATTATCACTGTCATGGTGTGGGATTTGCAGGAAACTCTGGCTGGTCATGTCCTCTGGGGCTCAGTTTCCTCATCCAAAACTACACAGGAGTTTGGTGTCACCTGAGGAAGCTAACAATCCTGATGTCCAGGCACACTGGGTCAAAATCAGCCAAACTGAGGGAGACTCCGGGGACTGTAAACAGTTCTGTGTCTGCTGGAGTGGTTCTTATACAGGAGGGAGGCCTGAGCCTCCCCGCCTTACCTCTCACCCACTCCCTTGCAGGGTCTGGAGATTGTGAACCCTCAAGCAGCTGAGAAGAAGGTGGCAGAGGCCAACCAGAAGTATTTCTCTAGCATGGCTGAGTTCCTCAAGGTCAAGGGTGAGAAAAGCGGCACCATGTCCACTTGAGGGGGGCCCACACCCCAGGTGGCCACCCACTGGAAGGACATGAAGGATTGGAACTTCAGAGGTGATGGACATCCAGCCAGGAAGTTGTGGTGGAGGCAGTCTGCCCTGCTCTGTTCTTGGCTCAAGGCCACAGCATCCAAGGAAAAGGGTGAAAAGCCTTGATCTGCCTCTCCCAGCACCCAGACTGCTGCTACCCCAAATGGGTGGAGGAATTCCTCGCACTCATCTTTTTTACTTACATGGGAAAAGGAAGTGCTTTTTCAGAAAGAGTACAATTAAATGCACAGTGTCAGGCTCTGCCCAGAGGGTGTGGTTATTTGTGAAAGGCCCAGAAGAGTCAGAGCTGTGGCATTTCCAGTCCGGGTAGCATGGACCCAGCTGTCTTCTGCTCTTGCCCTGGAATCTAAGAAGATAAAAGCCCTGTGCATTTCTGACATCACCACCCACCCCCTGAGAACCTCAGCATCATGGCCAAATAGTATGGCCACCACAAAGCTCCAGGGCCCA
Source organism: Microtus oregoni (assembly GCF_018167655.1). Classification (NCBI taxonomy): domain Eukaryota; kingdom Metazoa; phylum Chordata; class Mammalia; order Rodentia; family Cricetidae; genus Microtus; species Microtus oregoni. The sequence goes on from NW_024543065.1 coordinate 40,790,466, forward strand.
CAGGATTATTATTGTTCCTCTGGCTAGAAACCTCCTTGGTCCAAGATCCACATCTGTACTGTGAGGCACCTAAGAGATCTGGGAAGTATGTGCAGAAAGTACCTAGGACTGGGCTTAGTGGGGAGCCAGTTATTTTAATCCACGATTGATGAGGGGACCATGCCTGAGTCCTCAGCAAGAGTGAGGCAGATGGGCACCCTGCCCTGGGAGGCACCAATGCCAGATACGCAAAAGAAGCACACACTACCCAGTCTGACTCTAGAACTAATGCCAAGGGAAAAAGTAGAACAGGGTGGATCATCTTTGGTGTGTTATGAATCTGTGGTTCTGCAGAAGGTAAGGGAGAGTCGCAGCTGGCCTCCATTTTCTCAGCTTGAGCTTAACTCTGAGGGTCTGAACATGGACCAGCTGCTAAGGTCAGGACTTCTCTTACTCATTGTTTGGCAGGTCTGTCTTGGGCTTCCTGGTCCCTGTTCCTCCCTCTGGGCCTTCACCTGTCTCCCCACTCTCTATCTTGATCCCAATCTCCTGTGGGCCTGCTAGGGATAGCACTTTGTCCAGCACTCCTTTAGAATCCCTGCTCTGTCCCTGCCTGACTTGCATCTGACATTGCCAGTGGTGAATGGAGAAGATGTGAATCTCAGAATTCAACATCCTGCAGAATGCCTTGAGGGCTCTCTAAGACATGGTTGCTAGTTCTAGAGTCCGATTCAGATTTGCTAAGGTAGCGCTAAAAAACGTGTATTTCAGCCTGTAATCCTAGCTACTCGGGTAGGTTAGAAGTTCAAAGCTACCTGGGCTACATAGTGAGTTCAAGGCCAGTCTGGCTTTGAAAAATTATGTCCAAAAAAGAAATTTAAGTTGGGGAGAGGTTTGGAGACAGTACTTTTGGTAAAGTGCCTTTCAATAAAGCCTAAGAACCAGGGGGTGGATCTCTTGAGTCTGAGGCAGACTGGTCTACAGATCGAGTTCCAGGACAGCCAGAGCTATACAGAGAAACCCTGTCTTAAAAAAAAAGAGAGAGAGAGAGAGAGGGAGAAAACAAACAACCAGCTTAAGAACCTGAGTCCAGTACTCAGCACCCATATAAAAGGCCAAGAATGGTAGCATGAGTTTGCCATTCCAATGCTGAGCAGGTAGAGGCAGGTGGATGCTACCAGTCATCAGATGAGTGACCTAACAAAAAAGAAGAAGAAAGAGCTACTGAGAAGGCTAATTTGGCCTTCATAAACACATGCATATGCACCTACACACAATACATTCATATGTACACAATTTCAGAAAAGGGAGTTGGCTAAGAGATTTCTCAGTGGTTAACATTGGCTGTTCTTCCAGAGAATCTAAGTTTGATTCCCAGTACCCATATGGCAGCCTACAGTGGCCTATAATTCCAATCCCAGAAGATAGGACATCCTTTTCTGGTTTCCCTGGGCACCAGGCACACTTGTTTTGCACAGACATACATGTAGGCTACACACCCATACATATACAATAAATGTCTCTAGAGGGCCAGGAATGCAGTCGTTCACCTCAGGGTGCTTGCCTAGCTGTGTCAAGGCCCTGCTGGGTGTGGTGGCATACACCTTCAATCCCAACACTCCCAGGCAGAGACCAGATTTATGTGAGTTGGAGGTCATCCTAGTCTACATCGTGAGTTTCAAGGCTTACATAAGATCCTTTAAAAAGGGCAAAAGCTGAGACATGGTGGTAGATACCTGTAATCCCAGCACTTGGGAAGTAGAAGCTGGAGGACCAGGAGTTCAAGGTATCCTCTGCTACAAAGCTAGTTCTAGTCCAGCCTGTCCTATATGAAACCCTGCCAAAAATGAGGTGAGAGGCAATTGGGGGAATAGTTCAATAGTAGGGTACTTTCCTCTTGTGTGAAGCCCTGGGTTCAAATCTCCCTTCTGTGAAAGAGAAAGTGCATTTCCATGTGCTATTGATGGTACTGATTAAAGGACTATGCTTCGAAGTGAGTGATTTTTACCTTAGCTGCACGTTGGAATTACCTCAGGAGAAGAATGATAGCTTGTTCTTATCTCCAGGAGTTGATGTAATTTTTCTAGCATGAGCCTGGGTATTTGGACACCCCTCCTCCCAACTTCCCAGGTGATTCTAAAGTGCAACTAATCCTGAGAATCAAAACTCTGTTCTTGAGGTCATCAGCATGCCCTGGGAGCTTGTTAGGAAAAGCAGAATTGGGGACCACCTAGATAATCTGCATCTTAACAAATCCATAAGGGCTTCCTGATAAGGCTAGAAGCAGCTCCACATTTAGGGCCTACACAGAATAACTAAGCTGTACATGAATAACAAACCTGAAAGTATGGTATGGGGGTGTTAGAAAAATCTGGATGAATACAAGTTCCTAGATTTCACTTTCTTAAGTCTACGTGACCCTAAAAATGTGCATTAAAAAAAAAACCCTATGTGAATGTGTTAGAATAAGTGCACCAGCAGTGGTCAGGTGATGGAGTCATACCCTGGAACTGGTGTTATACAGGCATGTGAGCCACCATGTGGGCGCTGGGGACAGAATCCCGAGTCCTCTGCAGAAAAGGGTATCTTAACTGCCGAGCATCTCTCCAGCAGAATACACTTTTTATAGGCCATTTCTTCCTCTCGCTTCATGCCATTCTGAGGGGGTGTCCACATTCTCCTCAAGTTTGATTTATTTTAGTTTCCTTCACCTAGGCAGGCAGAGATGGATCTGGCTTCCCAGTTCATGAAAACGTGGTGCTCAAAAAGTTTTCAACATAAATCATTGCTCGGACTCATCATCTACTAATTCAGCCAAAGGCTACATTGTGCTCTATAAGTGTCAGACACTGAGAAATCCAGAGTGGGAGTCCCAAGTAAGTATTTAAAAAAAAAATCAGAATTTGAACAAAATTAAAGAGGCTCATTAAGCATTCTACAAGAGTGGTCAGGGAAGTTTGCTCCCTAAGAGAAGAATCCTAACAGTTCCAGTAAGTAGCCGTTACAGATGTAACTCAAGTATGGTAAAGCGCAGTTTCTCCTGCAGCTTCTGCAGCAACAGATTCCTTGCAACACCAAAGAAAAGGAGACAGAGAAGAGTGTCCCGCAGTCGGCTTGCTCACTTAACTGGAGGCAGGACAGTCCCGTGCAGACACTTTCTCAGTCACTTCTGCTGTGCATGGTGCTAGTTGTCTCTGATTCCGCCTTTCCTTCTTCCATCCAGAAAGCATTCTGAAAAGAGATATGCCAAGCATAGGCACTTGGGAAACTATTTAAATGGGAATCAGAAAACAGCCTGGATGGCAGGAATAGGAAAGGATGCTCGAGAACCACACCTGTCGGCAGCACCCTCGGTTAATAGCTACCCTATTGGCCAAACTGGAAATAGGAGGGGCCTTCTCGTCTAGCTCCGCCCCTTAGGCCTGGTGGCTCTTTTGATTGGTAAATAACTTGGGCTTAATGCCCCCTCCCAACCCCAGTCACCTGTCCGTCTCCCACTAGGTAAGTGGCCTTTAACACCCACTCTCCATGCCTTCCGTCGTTTTCCCCTACCCACTTCCATGACCAACCAATAAGTTCGAGGCAGAATATACGTCGCAACCAATTACAGCTGCCTTCAAACTTGACGGACGACTTCCCGCCCCTCGTCCTGACTCCTCCCCGCAGCCAATTGATTTAGGAGAAGGGGGCGGACGCATCCAATCAGCACGACACAGGCCTCCTGATTGACACTCGGGCCCTCGCGCTGGCGTGTTGTGCTCTGAGGCGGGGAGGAGGAGGAGGAGCCGGGAAGGAAAACCTGAGCCAATCCAAGCCAGCTGAGCGGGAGGCCAATCGAACGCCGCGCCCTGCAGAGATCAGCCAATCCGAGCGAGGGGGCTGGCCGCATCCTCCCTCGGAACCAATGGGACGCGCCTGACGGCCCAGAGCGACGTGCTGCAGGAGCAATGACGGACCTATATTCGGGGCTCGGGGGCGGGCCGGCGCCAGAGACGAGAAGAGAGGAGGGGAGGCCTCCTCCGTCGCCGCCATCTTGGACCGGGCCCGTTCAGCTTCCGTGGAGCCGTCGGCAGGCGCCGCCGGGCCTTCCCTTGAGCCCCGAATCCCCTACTCGGTCGTCTAGAACAATCCCGGGCCCACTTCCTCTATCAACAACCCAACCCCACTTCCGGCTTTCGCGCCCTCTTATCGCGATAGCGCCCGGGCTTGGGGCGCGAGGAAAGAGGAAAAAAAAAAAAAGGCGGCTGGCGGGCGCTCGCCTCTGTCTCCCCCTCCTCGCCTGTCGCGATACGCTCCGCAGCGGCGGCGCCAGCTCCTGCGGTGAGAGCGTCAGGCTCGACTGGGCCGGACCCCTTCCCCTCTTCCCCCAGCGTCGTCGGCCGCCTTCCCGCTCCGCGACCCCTCCGCCTGTCGCGACCCGCCGGGCCCCGGCCCTGCCCTGGCCGCGCGCTCAGGCCTGCCTTCAGCTCGGGCGGGCGGGCGGGCGGGCAGGGAGCCTCCGCTCTCCTCCCGCGTCCCGATTCCCGCGTGGCAGCGCGCCGGCCCCGGGTGCGAGGTGCCCGCCCTCCTCCGCGTCTGGCCGGTCTTGGAGCGATGGGCGCGCAGCGGGCAGGGAAGAGGCTTTCAGCTGTGGGTGTGGGGGGCACAACTGCAGTCATGCCCTCCCCGGGAGCTCCCTGTAGGAGCGTGGCCTCTGTGCACCCGAAAGCTCCAGTTTGTTGGTGTCTTGCTAGGGGGAAGCCTCTTTGGAAGAGATGGATCTGGTGGAGGAAAAGTCCCCAAGACCCGAGGTTGCAGCTCCCGTTGTGAGTTGGAGCCTAAGCCAAAGTTTCCACCTTGTCCTCACAGCTCTGGCAGTGAAGTCTTCTAGATGTCCCATTCCACCAGCCTTATTTTAAAGGAAGCATGTTTTTTTAAACACTCCTTCCCCAAACCTTGGATTCAAGACTGTCCACCATCTAGCTCACTTCCTGGCTTCAGGTCTTTTCCATCTTTGAGGTAGGGTATCAGCGGCCTCTAGCTTTGGGGATGCAAGCTCCACTAAGATGCAAGCTGTTGGCCTCCCTGGATGTGGTTTCCTAGTGGTGTCAAGTCTACTGGTATTGCTGTGTGTGCTGGGAACTGTTTAGCTCTCCTCAGCCTGTGTCCGTGGAATGTGAGCTCCCGAGCTCTCAGTTACTGGTATGCTATTGTTGGGGACAGTTGAAGCACCTCTTGTCAACAGCTGCATCTCAGTTCTGTGGCTGTCAGTTCTTAGGATTCGGTCTGTCCTGTCTTCACCTTCTCCCCTCATCACATGGGTTGTTATCTCCCTTCCCTTCCATTCTCATTTCCCCACCTGTGTGTAAGTGTGCTCTTCCCTAATTGAAATACACTGGGGGAAAGCCTCGGACCAGAGCTAAATACCTACCCTGTAGGAATGCAAAGGCCCCTCGCCTAAGTCTCCTGCTGTGCAAGGGGTGGTCTTTCTCCCTATACTTGGGTTGTCTTTGTTGGTTAGTGTTGTCACCTGCAAGGTGAAGTTCCTGCCTTCTTTGGTATCGGCTTCCCCCTCTCCTGCATTTGAGATAGCTACACTCCCTGTGTACTTTGAGGCTAGGATACTCTTGCCTGGCTAGTATGATTTACTCCTCTTGTGATCTTTCTGAGGGTCTCCAGTGAAGACAGTGCCGTGTCTGGGACTTGGGGGAGAGAACACTGTGGTCACTTTGTCTACAACTAAAGATTAGGGATGACTTTTCAAGGTGTGGTTCCTCAACCTTTGGTGTCGGGCCTCTCCAGGGGCTACAATTACCTCTGACCAGAACCTACTTTATCCACCTCATTCAATGAAACCCCCATGTGGCGGTGCCAGGGTCCATGGAGGACCAATGCTGCTTGACACTCCTCCTGGCTTTAGTGTGAACCCTCTTAGCTGCAAGATGCCTTGTGCTATGCTCCAAGATGCTTGTGTGGCCACTCCACAGCACCAGCCTTCAGGATTAATGTTATGCCCCTCATCAGGTCTGTGTATGCCAATCTTGAAACCTGTGACGAAAAGTTCTGGAAGTTGTTTTGTTGACTCCTGTTGTGAGTCCTGATTTCAGGATGTGCCACAGTCTTGGACAGAGAGCCATCAATGAGCCTCCATCTGGGCCAAGAGGTCCAGCTTCCTCCACGCTGTCCGCAGCCCCTCACCATCTGTGTATATGTATGCTTTGTGTGAAGGTGCTTGCCTACTTCAAAAGGGCCCTGTGGTGATGCCTCCTAGAGAAGGGTCTTGGAAAATGGCGTGGGCAGTCTTCTGTGGCGGCACCTATAGTTTCAGACTCCAGCACTAACTTCTTTTCTGGCTTCTGAGGTGTGGGTACCCTCTTAGTGGGGAATGTTTTTAGGTGGAGAGAAGGTTAGCAGTACTCCAGCCTCTAGAGTAGAAAATCCTGGGTATGTGGGCCTTGTTTACTCTGGAACAACAGCTTCTTGCCAGGCAGAAACTCTTCTCTAATCACAGCTGTGTCCATCTTGATGACTGAAGCATTACACCTGTTCTTTTTCTTTATTTGCTTAAATTTACTTTCATTCTATGTGTATTTTGCCTCCCCGCATGTAAGGGCACTGTGTATGTGCTGTCCCTGAGAAGCTATGTTTCCCCTAGGACTGGAGTTGCAGACCTTGTGAGCTGTCATGTGGGTGCTGGGAACTGAACCTGGACTGTCTAAAAGAACAAGTGCTTTTACCCAAGACATCGCCAGCTCTTAAATTTTTTTTTATTATATATATTTTTAAAGTTGTGTTTTTGGTATGTGCATGGTTGGTATGACAGAAATGTGGGGGGTCAGAAAAAGTTTGAGAAGTTGGTTCTTTGCTTTCACTATTTGGGACTTGGGGATTGAATCCAGATCACCAGTCTTCATAGCAAGTACCTTTATCTACTCAGTCATTTTACTGGCCCTTAATTATTTTTTAAATTTGTTTGTTTGGTTTTTGTTTGTTTTTTTGAGACTGTGTCTCTATGTAGTCTGATGTGGCCTGCAACTCACTACAGTAGACCAGGCTGGCCTTGAGATCTATCTGCCTGCCTCTCCCAAGGACTGGGATTAAAAGGCCCACCCTGGCCCGACAGTTTGTTTGTTTGCTTGTGTTTATTTATGTGGTGTGTGTATGCGTTTTAGCACATGTATACACTTGAAAGATGGAAGACACCTTTTGAGAGTCGATTTTCTCTTTCTACCATGTGAATCCTGGAGATTGAATTGAGGTTGTCAGGCTTGGTTTATGCTGATCCCACTCACTGGCCCTTATTGCCCCTTTTTAGCACTTGTTTCTAGCCCCTTTAGTATTTCTGTCATTTTTATGCTGCCACAGTACTGTATTCTTACTGCAGGGCGTATTACCTCCTCTCCTGTGCTTCAGTCCCAACTACTTCACTGTGAGATTAGGGTAGGGCCTCACCTCTTTTGGTTTTTCTCGAGATAGGGTTTCTCTGTGGTTTTGGAGCTTGTCCTGGAACTAACTCTTGTAGACCAGGCTGGCCTCGAACTCACAGAGATCTGAGTGCTGGGATTAAAGGCGTGTGCCACCACCGCCCAACTGGTTTCACCTCTTATGGTTGCAGTATCTGCCCAGAACCCTTCTGTAGGATCTTGTTTAACATTCCTTCCTTCCTTGGTGTAAAAAGAGGCTTTTCTGTGCTGGTGGATATTAGAGCCAAGACTCATTCCTGGTCAAGATCCTGAAGACCTCTTGCTGATTCCATGCAAGGTCCATGGACCAGAGAGGTACCAATTCTTTGGTCTCCTAAGTGGGGTTCTTTGCTGAGTCCTTTTGCTAGTTGCTTTATCTTTCTTAAGATTCCTGGTTTATGGTGTGTCAGCCAATCCTTAGATAAGAGTGCTGTTTTTGTTTGTTTTGTTTTTGATAGATCCTGTGCTGTGCTGTGGAGATTTTAAGTTCCCAGGTGCCACCCATACCTACTTCTCCACAGAGTGGGATTCCACAGAGTTAATTTTTAAAATCCTTTCAGAAAATGTGCCAACCCCATCCTGTTCAGGCCTCTTTTTCTAAAGCCTGCTCCGTAATGTCCCTTGGAGTAGTTGCTAACCATCTGTGATTAGTACAAGTGAATGAGCCAGGAATAACAGTGCACTCTCTAACCTCAGCATTAGGGAGGTCAAGGCAAGAATGTGGGTTCAAAGCCAGCCTGAAGTGTTTACTAAGACCCTTTCTTGGAAAGGGACAGACTCTGTTTTTCCATTGCACTGGCTGTAGTACATTAAACTGACTCTGAAACATTTCCGACCTGCATGTTTTGTTTAGAATATTTCTCTGGGTATTATTTTCCTTGGTAGTAAGATCCCTCATTATGGCTGCCCACCAGGTTGAAATTCTTGGTTGTGGGAATATAGGACAGACTTGCTTGTTAGTATACTCTGGGCAGGGTGGGGTGGGGGCAGGTTCTACTAGCAGTTCAGAAATCCTCTTCACATGACCCTCCCTTTCCGTGTTCCTCTGTTTCAGAGTCAAGTTTTGTAGTGTGGATTTCTCTACATATAGACCTCCCCTCTTCAGTCCTTTGTCCTCTGGCCCCTCTAAGCTCACCTTCCTTCAGAATAAAAAGAGGTGTCCCTCTGTGCGTTTTGGTTTCTGCCCTGTTGGGTTCATGTTTCTGAGTCTATCTGATCCGGAATTCTTCCATGTGTGTGGATCTGCTCTCTCACAGCTAAGGTACTTCTTTATTGTCTTATCTTCATAAGCTTTCTATCTTCTCCCAGCCCTCTTTGAGGTGCTACTTCCTGCTCCCAAGTTTCTATAACCATTTTTAATATCAGACACTTCTGGCCAGGGACATTATCTTTTGGGGCTCCAGGATTCTGCTGTGAAATAAATTTCTTCAAAGTGTGAGATCCTCTTGTTTGATACCCTGCTGTGTCCTTCATGAGCAGGTTCAGGTCTTCATAGCTGGAGAAATCCCCCGTCACTCTTCCCCTTTAGTGCACACCTACATACACAGTATCTCATTCGTGCCAGGAGTTGCCAGCCTCATATATTTCCCGACTTGCCTGGAGTGGCCTCTCCCAGTCACCTCTGGTCCCAACCCGTCAGTTAGGGTTCGCACCTCCATCTGAGCAATCCACCTGTATGCTGCATGTGCTGTAGTGTCATCTAGAGAACAGATGCTCTGTACTAAAGAAAGGTTTTGCTCCCTAAATCAGAGGCCCACAAATAAGATACAGCATTCTTTGTTTCAGCAGTATCCCAGAATCCAATCTGCCCGTCTCTGTACTGGGCGATTGAAGGAATGTAGGAACAGGCCAGATCTTCCTTATCAGATAGGAAATGTAGCTGGGGATGTTGTTAGATGAATGAATGCTTGCACATGCAAGGCCCTGAGTTCTGTTTTCAGGTAGGGAAGAGGGCAGGTAACTGTTTCTTCCCTCTACCATCCTACCTACTCCATGATTGCCACCATGTTTCTGGGTTTAAACTAGCCACAGAATAGATATTAAATCCTACCCAATTTTCCCCAGCAGCGTCCATTTCCAAGGGAGTATGAAGAGAGTTCGTCTGTAGGGCAGGGAAGATGGCGGACAAGCGCAAACTCCAAGGTAATAGACTGCCTGCTATAAATGTGACCGCAGGCCCTCTTTTCCGGGAACTTGTCTTTGGATATTTGCTGCCTTGTCAGGATCCTAAGTCTTCTTCTCTGTCTAGGTGAGATTGATCGCTGCCTCAAGAAGGTGTCCGAAGGCGTGGAGCAGTTTGAAGATATTTGGCAAAAGGTACATAGCCTAGAAACCTCAAAATCTGGGTCTGTGGGGAGAACCATCAAGAGGTTCAAAGTCTCAGGGTGTTGACCAGGGAAGCATCCCTAAGATCAACTATGGGGAGGGGGTCCTAGATTTCTCAGCCAAGGAAGAGACTGGACCTTTACTGCTATGGCGAGTTCTGGGCAGCCACTCTCACATTGACTGCTGAATTCTTCATCCCTCAGCTCCACAATGCAGCCAACGCGAACCAGAAAGAAAAGTATGAGGCTGACCTAAAGAAGGAGATTAAGAAGCTACAAGTGAGGGGGCTGGGGCTGGACTCTCTTTGTCCTGTGGGAGGAGGGATGGGGAGAGTGGACTGCTGGGTCCCAGGGAGAAGAAGTCACTGAGGGCCCCAGCTCCTGCGCCTACAGCCTAATATTTTGCTGCTTCTCTTCAGCGGCTGAGGGACCAGATCAAGACATGGGTAGCATCCAACGAGATCAAGGACAAAAGGCAGCTTATCGAAAACCGCAAGCTCATTGAAACGGTAAGAAATCAAAGCCAGGGACTCTCTGGGGTGGTGGTATGATCAGGTTCCTGGGACGCTAGAAGGCAGAGCAGCCTTCTAGGAGCTGCCACTCCAGACTCCTGGGAAGACTAATGTCTCCACGACCAAGGGAGGACAAAGATGAGGGCTCAGTCTAAGAGATAAGGTTTCCAGGCTGTTTGTAGCATTGCTGGCCCTTAGAGCTCCTATCTCATCTTTGAGAGCTTTCCACTATCTGTACTCTCCACAGCAAATGGAACGGTTCAAAGTTGTGGAACGAGAGACCAAAACCAAAGCTTATAGCAAGGAGGGCCTAGGTCTGGCTCAGAAGGTGGACCCTGCTCAGAAGGAGAAGGAAGAGGTTGGCCAGTGGCTCACGGTGAGTTGGGACAAAGAAAGAAGAGAGCACATGGGCCCAGACTTAAGTATATGTCAGGGACTTGAGGATGAACCCCTATTCCCTTCTCTCCCCCCAGAACACCATTGACACCCTAAATATGCAGGTGGACCAGTTTGAGAGTGAGGTGGAGTCACTGTCGGTACAGACACGCAAGAAGAAGGGCGACAAGGATGTGAGTGAGGGGAGAAGCACACCCACAGGGTAGGGGTGGATGTGGCCTGTGTACAGGAAGCCTCTGGAAGCTTATGGGAATCTAGTTCTGGGTGCCAAAAATATATCTGGGGTAGAGATTGGAAAAAGCAGGATGGATGAGGCAGCCTAGCCAGCTGAGTGGTATAGGGAGGAGGTAAGACAGAATCATGGGATATTTGTTAGGGGTGGTTTGAGTTGAAGATAGACTTAGGTTCCGCAGGGACCACAGAGTAAGTGAGACATGGAGGGACAACCAGATTGGGAAGGTACACAGCACCCCAAAGGAGGAATTTGGAACTGGCACTAAGGTGTCGCGTAAAGGGAATTGAAACCTTAGGAGGAGCAGGAACTCCTCTTATTTATCCTTATTACTATTGCAGTGAGATGGGATGTATATTCCAGGCAGAGGTCAGAACAGTGGGGGAGGGCTGGGTGAGACTTGCTGACAGGTGAGCCAGATTCTCCTTGGAGGTGGGGTGTCCCTGGGAAACCAGTGGCAATGGTTTGGACCAAAGACATGTGTTAGGGTCCTGGATCCTACAGCTGTAGGATTGTAGAGTGTGAATTCAAAGGGCTGTATATTTAATGGTGTCACCAGAGAAGGAAGTTGGGATGGGAAATGAGAAATATGTCATGATTGGTGAGAGATTTGAGAATCAGAGAGGGAAAGAGTGGGTGTCATTAACAAAAGGAGGAATTTGGAACTGGCACTAAGGTGTCGCGTAAAGGGAATTGAAACCTTAGGAGGAGCAGGAACTCCTCTTATTTATCCTTATTACTATTGCAGTGAGATGGGATGTATATTCCAGGCAGAGGTCAGAACAGTGGGGGAGGGCTGGGTGAGACTTGCTGACAGGTGAGCCAGATAGAGGCCAAGTGTAGGGGCTAGCACAGACAACAACAGGTTTCAAGGGATCTTCAGAGCCCAAAGGGGTTTGAGGAGGGAAAAGTGGGACCCTGAGATGCCATAAACCTCAGATTGGTCCTCACTGGGACGGAGGGTGGGCAAACTCCTCACTGCCCCATGCTAGGAGGGGCTGGAGTGGAGTTTTTGGGGTACCCTGGGGATGGGGGACTGAGGACAGGTTCTGTGGGGGCAGGAGGGCCAGGCAGGTGCTCTGCAGCCCCTGAGCCTGGCCCTGGGCTCGCCAGCAGAAGCAGGACCGGATTGAGGGCTTGAAGCGGCACATCGAAAAACACCGCTACCATGTACGCATGCTGGAGACCATTCTGCGCATGCTGGACAATGACTCCATCCTGGTTGACGCCATCCGAAAGATCAAGGATGACGTGGAGTACTACGTCGACTCATCCCAGGACCCTGACTTTGAAGAGAACGAATTCCTCTATGACGACCTGGACCTCGAGGACATTCGTGAGGCCTTGGGCTGACCTTCATGGCACAGAGGGTGAGGGCAGGAGGCATGGTTGAGCCAGCTAAGCATGCTGCTCCCCTGCCCCCACAGCACAGGCGCTGGTCGCCACCTCCCCACCCAGCCACAGCCACATGGAGGATGAGATCTTCAACCAGTCCAGCAGCACGCCCACCTCAACAACTTCCAGCTCTCCCATCCCACCCAGCCCAGCTAACTGCACTACGGTGAGGGTCTGGGGTTATTAATAACTTGGGTTCCCAAGAGGGTGGGCATGGGGATATCAGAAGCCCAATCTTCCCCTAGAGAGCAGCTAGCAGCTAAGGAAGTAAAGTCTATAGGCTTTTTTTTTTTTGCCTCTGAGGCCCTTGCTGGTGTGGAATGAATATACAAAGTCGAAAGATAGATAGACCCTAGGTTCCCACTCAGGTTTGCCGTGCATGTTGGTTTTTGGTGGTGGTGGGATGACCTGAGCAGCTGGGTGTTTCTTCTCTGACAGGGATCCTGGGTTGAAGTCTATAAAGAAAGCAAGTTGCTGGGTACTTCATAGGATGGGAGTGGGTGCTGGCTCTCAGAAGACAGTACTAACAAGCTCAGATTTAGGTGTTTCCCAGAATTTCAGGTTGGATGTTGAAACAGCTGTGGGTCACAAGGTCCGTCAGATGGGCCTTTGAGAGATTAAGTGCAATAAGGGCCTTCCTGGGTCCCTAAAGGATTGCCCTTTGTTTTGGCACCCTGGAGGTCACATAGTTTCTGACTCTACTTCCCCTATATCAGGAAAACTCTGAAGATGATAAGAAGAGAGGCCGCTCAACAGATAGTGAAGTCAGTCAGGTGAGTCCAAGTCTGACTGATGTCTTGTCACTTGTTTATTTAGTGGTCCTTTAAAGTCCTGAAGCTGGAGTGCTGGCCACAATGCTGGGCTCTTGGGACAGTAGCATGCAAGAAACAGTGTCACCCTGAAGACAGGCTGATGACTGGTGCTGTGGTTGAGGTGGCCTATGTTCTGGCCCGCAGAGGAAGACTGGATGGTACTGTGGGCAGCAGCAGGTCACAGTGGGGGCTGTGGCAGGAAGCTTGGAAATATGAGAGGTGGACCTTTTAGGATTGAGGGCCCGGTCTTTGTAGGCCATTTATGAAAGTGATAAGAAAAGTCAGACAGGCCGGGCGGTGGTGGCGCACGCCTTTAATCCCAGCACTCGGGAGGCAGAGGCAGGCGGATTTCTGTGAGTTCGAGACCAGCCTGGTCTACAGAGCTAGTTCCAGGACAGGCTCCAAAGCCACAGAGAAACCCTGTCTCGAAAAAACCAAAAAAAAAAAAAAAAAAAAAAGTCAGACTGCTAATCTTGTGCTGGCTGCAGGAAGTAGTCCCTGCAAGACTACTTCTCCTTAGGAAACAGGAATGTTGTAGGAGCAGAAGGATCCCAAAGCCTCTGGAGTGATAGAAGCGATATTCCCAGGTGGGGGGACCTCAGTGGGCACCAGGGTTGGGGGAACAGCAAGGGTAATGGAGTTTGGAGTGAGGGAGACTGGGGCAGGGACTTCTGGGAGTGGGCCCAGCTCTGCCACCTTGCCAGGCCCCCAGACTGTCAGCAGTGATCCCAGGAAAAAAGTGAACGGCCAGTTCCCTTTGGTACGTGGTAAGTGAGGTTCAGCAGTCCAGAAGGAGGTTCAGCGTGGCAGCCTTGTTGTTGGAACTTCCTGAGATAGGGATTTCCTGGTCATTACACTCTGGAGCAGTGTATTTTACAGTTCTGTGACTATAATGGACCTTTAGCTGACATTCAGAAGTATTCTGGCTATCCCAGTTCCCTTACTCTTAAACATTTAGGCTGATCCAACTAATCCCAAATTGAGATGATTTTTTTTTTTTTTTGAGGGGGTTGTTTAGTTTTTGTTTTGTGAGAGTATCTCAGTGTGGCCTTGGCTGGCCTAAACTCGCCTAATAGACCAGGCTAATTTCAAACTCATCTGCCTGTCTCTGTGTCTTAAGTGCTAGGATCAAAGGCATGGACCACTACTCCACATCTCAAATTGAGGGTAGTTAAGTGTTTGCACTGGTCTCTTTTTGGTCTTTTGAGACAGTTTCTCTGTATAGCTTTGAAGCCTGGCCTCAAACTTACAGAGATCCATTTGTCTCTGCCTTCCAGGTGCTAGGATTAAAGGCATGCGCCACCACCGCCTGGCATGGTCTCTGTTTTAACAAGATCATGTGGATCTTGTGGATCATGTGGGCTACAGGGGGCAATGTCCAGCAAGGTCTTGGGACAGCTGAGTGGGCTAGAAATAAATAGGTCTTAAACATGAAGGCAGTCACGTTCTCTTGGATGGTGTGGACAGTTGATAGCAGGTCAGAGAATATGTGGGGAGGCAGTAGAGGCTTGTGGGTAGTGGACAAGCTGGTCTAGTACCTGACCCTCTATTCTTTCTTTCCTGCAGTCTCCAGCCAAAAACGGCTCCAAGCCTGTCCACAGCAACCAGCACCCCCAGTCCCCAGCTGTGCCGCCCACCTATCCCTCTGGCCCCCCACCTGCCACTTCTGCCTTGAGCTCCACCCCTGGCAACAATGGGGCCTCTACCCCAGCAGCACCTCCAAGTGCCCTGGGCCCCAAGGCCAGTCCAGCTCCCAGCCACAACTCGGGTACTCCTGCCCCCTATGCCCAGGCTGTGGCCCCACCCAATGCCAGCGGGCCCAGCACTGCCCAGCCCCGGCCCCCCAGTGCCCAGCCGAGCGGGGGAAGTGGTGGTGGCAGCGGAGGGAGCAGCAGCAATAGTAACAGTGGCACAGGCGGAGGGGCTGGCAAGCAGAACGGTGCCACCAGTAAGTGGAGGCCAGTTTGGGGGACAGGGCAAGGTGGGCAGTGGCTGACAGCCTGTTTACACTTGCCCTTCTTTTCCCCAGGCTACAGTTCAGTTGTTGCAGACAGCCCTGCAGAGGTGGCCCTGAGCAGCAGTGGGGGCAGCAGTGCCAGCAACCAAGCCCTGGGGCCTACTTCAGGCCCTCACAACCCAGCTCCAAGCACCTCGTGAGTTCTGGGGTGGCAAGGTGTGGGCACTGGCTCTCATGCCATTCTTGCTGCAAGGCTCCAAGTTCTGTCCTTTTTTTGATGGTGTCCAGTGCACTCTGCCTTCACCTCAGCAAGGGTTTCTGTCCCTGCTTACCACCTGGGATGTGTATACATTACTTCCCAGCCTTGTCCTTTCTTTTACTGATTTTTTTACTCCGGGTTTGAGACTGCTGTCTCTGCATTTCTGTTCTTTGTTCTGAGGCAACCTGTCTGATATTGGTGTGGGGGGGCTTATTTTCCCTCTTCCAAGTAAAATGTCCTAATCCTCCTTTTCTCTAACATGACATCAGATTACTTCAGCTGTTTCCAAACAATGCTGAAAGATCTGCCACCTTGCCCCCGACATTAGCAGTCCCATTGGGAGTACACCTTGTGTGTCTGTGCAAGGCTACTTTATATATATACATATATTCATATCAATTTATAAATAGATTTATTCTGAATCTTGCCCCAGTGTTCCCCCTTCTTTTAAGCTGTTAAGGGATCCTAAATCCTGCATTCCCAACTCAGTACCTCTGCTGAATGGAAGAGGACCCTAGAGATTGGTTCTGCTCCTGCCCACCCCAGCTGTCTTACCTTCAACTGCCCCCTTTGGAGCCCATTTTCTGTACTCATTCTCTAGGGACCTTAATCTAAGTCTCCTCCATTCTTTACCCAGAAAGGAATCCAGTACGGCAGCCCCAACGGGGGCTGGGAATGTGGCTTCAGGCTCAGGGAACAACTCAGGGGGACCCAGTCTCTTGGTGCCACTGCCTGTGAATCCCCCCAGTTCTCCAACGCCCAGCTTTAGTGAGGCCAAGGCAGCTGGCACCCTGCTCAATGGTCCTCCACAGTTCAGCAGTACCCCGGAAATCAAGGTGAGCTCCTCAGGTGTGGGCCCTGAGCCTATCCTGGAGCAGGAAATCCAGTGTGTCTACTTTTCTAGTGGGGATAAAAAATAAGTGACACACTGTGGAGAGGCTTCTGTGAGGCTGTGGGTGGGATGAGGGAAGAATAGGATGATGGACTAGGCCTTATTGGCTGTGACTAGTACAGAATGAGTCCCCTCCAAGAGAGCTGGGGTGCAGGTCTGTGGGTGGACTTTGATGATGGAAGGGTTGCACAGAGTGGGTAGAAGAGCCAGCCCTAAGCTGTTTCATCAAGGAAAGCAAGCAGTGTGGGGGCTGCAGACCCAACCCACTGATGTTCCCAAGGAGATTGAATGCCCAGGGGATGGCCAGCACCCTTAAGGCAACAGCAGAGCCTACAGTCCTGCCAACCACCTCCCTCAAGATGCCATATTACTGTGGGCAGTCCAGTGGGTGTTCCTTCAGCATGTAATGTCTTTATAGCAGTGTGTGCTATGGCCTGTTCACTGTGTTTTGTAGGGTATGGTTTCCTCTGGAATGTATCGTGGGCCCTGAACAGAATTACACAGTAGAGAATCAGTGGTCCATTTTCTGATGGTGACCTCAGATGTGCAGCTTACGTACAGCCCATGGTGTTATAGCATAATATAGGTAGATCTTGCAAATAGGGAACTGGCAACAGAAGAGTAGGCAGAGTGTACAGGTCCCATCAGGCTTTGCATTTTTGTGTAACCCAGTCTGTGCTCCAGGTCCTGAGGCTCATCCCCTTTTTCTTACTAGGCCCCTGAACCTCTGAGCTCTCTGAAATCCATGGCAGAACGGGCAGCTATCAGCTCTGGTATTGAGGACCCAGTGCCAACCTTACACCTAACAGAGCGAGGTGATAATCATGGGATGGTGGGGAGGGCAAAAGCCAAGAAGAAACTGAATCCATCCTCATCATTGAGGGGCCTGGTTCCTCATCCCTCCCTACAGACATCATCCTGAGCAGCACATCAGCACCCCCAACCTCAGCCCAGCCACCCCTGCAGCTCTCAGAGGTGAACATACCATTGTCACTGGGTGTGTGTCCACTGGGGCCAGTGTCCCTCACCAAGGAGCAGCTCTACCAGCAGGCCATGGAAGAGGCCGCCTGGCACCATATGCCCCACCCCTCTGACTCCGAGCGCATTCGGTGAGGGGCTGCAGAAAGGGGCTGGGAACTGGGACTCCCAGTCTGAGGGAGGAGCTGGTTCCTGGGCCTTGAGAGACTAGGTAGAGTACTCATCTCAAAGTGCTGAGGACTTGGCTTGGGGCTCCTTAGAGCAGGCTGTAGTGTGCTTCAGAACACCCTCCTGCAGGCAGGACAGGAACTGGAAGTCACCTGGTACTAAATCCTCTCTGGTTCACAGGCAATACCTCCCCCGGAACCCTTGCCCGACGCCCCCCTACCACCACCAGATGCCACCCCCACACTCGGACACAGTGGAGTTCTACCAGCGCCTGTCAACCGAGACACTCTTCTTCATCTTCTACTATCTGGAGGTACAGCAGGGCCCCCGGGGCAGCCTCGGGCCCCTCAGCTCCGCCGCCACCGCTGCCATCCCCCCTCGGGCTGGAGGGGCGAGGTGGGTGTCCCACTGCGGCCACTGGGACCGCACCCCTCCCCATCCCAGGCCCCCTCAAACCTGTCCAGTCCCAAGGCATTCTAATTGCTCAGACTAAGGGAAAGGCTGCAGACCCTAGGCTGTGTACACACTCAACTACCAAGAGCTCCTGGTAAACCCTTTAGTTGAGGATAGCCTTTGAACTGCAAAGGTACTCTCAGGCCTCCCTAGAGAGAGACCCCTTCCCATCTCCCTTTGAGTTTTCTACATAGTCTTCTCTCAGCTTTCATTATGCATTAGTTTCTCTTCTTTCTCAAAGCTTTTCTGAAAGCAATTCTCACCTCCTGTCTCATTTTCTTCTGACCATGGTATGTTTGTGCTCCCAGCACTGTCTGCAAATGGACTCTCCGCCCCAGCTGGTCTGTGGTGGGGGTCTGGGTCTAGCCCTGATGCCCTGCCCTATCCCCCATTCCCTACCCAATTTGGATACCCCCTGATCTTTCTCTGCATTTTCTCTCCCAGGGAACCAAGGCACAGTACTTGGCAGCCAAGGCCCTGAAGAAGCAGTCCTGGCGATTCCACACCAAGTACATGATGTGGTTCCAGAGGCATGAGGAGCCCAAGACCATCACAGATGAGTTTGAGCAGGTGAGGGTCCCGCCTGCCCTGGTCTCACTGGGGTATGGTTAGTGTCCCCAAGCCCAGACTTGCTGCTGGCCTTTGATATTCAAGCACAGTCCTATAGACTGACCAAACTGACCTCCCACACTCCTGGGATGCTGTCTCTCCATTTGTCCACTTCTTAGTGCCATTGTTACTTCTTCCAAAGAGAAAACTTTTCCTTGAGCTGCTGTCTCTACCATGCAGCCCTAGGTACTTAGTTGAGAGTGTGGGATTTTATATTTATAGTTGGCATCTCCCAAACCTGACCTCATTGACCCCTTATTTTCCTGGTAACCAGCAGAACAGGGACTGAGCATAATTGGAAGGAAGCCTGTTTAGGCAGCCTTCTCCAGTCTCAGTCATTAGTTGATTGGAAACTCCACTCTCCCTAAATACCTCAAAGCCAGCTGATCTGGGTTTGAGCCCAGCTTTCGCTGGATGATCTTGGGCAAGTCAAGCGAACCTCTCTTCGTTTCTCTCTGTAAAAATGGGAGTAACAGTACCCATCTCATGCAGTTGTTACAAGGATTAAATGAGTTAATAATATGTAAGTACTAATGGTGCCTGCTATACAGTGAGCGTCACGGATTTCTTTTTAATTGCTTTCAGTTGGTGTGTTCCATGGTGACTTTCCCCGTACACATTTCCCCGTACACCTACACTTCCGGGTGCCAAGCTGGCCTTCACTGGTCTCCATTCTTACAGAACTCTACTCCATTTCCTACATTCTTCCAGACCATGTTGAAGCATTTCAGACACTTGACTCAGCTTCTTTCTTTGCTGTCTCATCTCCAACCTCGATTTCAGACTTGTTGTCCTTCCCTGGTTTGGTCCTCGAATACATCTCAGGGCACTGAGTCTCTAGAATCTCAATTACAATGAGTGTGTGTCACTGCTGTGCACTTGGATATGGATGCTGTACATCTGTTACACTGTAGGCCACCTGTTGTCCCCATTCCTCGGGGTCTGAACACAAGTGTGGGCCTCATGGCTGTGTCCTCCAAAGCTGTAGAGAAAGCCTGCAGGCCCACCAGGGGCTTGCCCTCTTTGTCTCCCCTTCACCACTCTACAGTCACCAAGGGTGGAGCATAATAGTGCACCTCCATGTACCGGACGACTGCCTCTTTTGTCATCTGCCTGGCCCAGATCTCAGCTCCCCTCCTCGTCCACTCACTGACCACCTTCTTCCCCGGCCAGGGCACCTACATCTACTTTGACTACGAGAAGTGGGGCCAACGGAAGAAGGAAGGCTTCACCTTTGAGTACCGCTACCTGGAGGACCGGGACCTCCAGTGACACCGGCCCCCTCTACCTGACCCCTCCCCCCGCATGCTGATCCCCCTGCCCAGGTGAGGGCCCTGCCCTGGAAGACTGGGGGAGGCCCAAGGCCATGGGGCACCCTCCCCCCCAGGAGCAGGGAAAGGGCAGGGAGGTTTTCTCTTCCTCTCTGCCCTACCCTGGGGGCCTGGGGGTGAGAGTTGCCCCCTCCTCCCCTCCCCAGTGAGGGACATTTTTTGGTAAACCTATTTTCATTTTGGAAAATATTTATGAATAAATAGTTTTATATGACGGCTGGCAGCTGCAGCCTCTCCTGTTCCCCCAAGAGTTAGTGTGCAGGAGTGGGGTTCTGCTGGCGGGGGCGCCGGGCCAGCTGAGGGTTGAACTGGGAGTTGTACCGCCGCCTCCGTTCATCTGTCTCTTCCACTTCCACCTGACCTTGTTGGGATGCTCGGCCTTGTACACGGGCCAGCAGGGCCTCTGTTCGAGCCCTCTCAGCTGCTTCTCGCTGAAGACGCTCAGCTCGGAGCTCTTGTAGGGAAGGTGGCCTGGAAAGAAGAGAGCAAGAGCAGAAAGCTTGAGAGAAGCCACCTGGTTCTGGGCCACATGTGTGAGTCCTTAGACTCACTTCAAGGGCTGTGCCTCCCCTGTGGTTGTAAGATCACATGCCCCTCCAGGTCAAGAAAGCACATTTAGTAGTATCCTGGGGCCCCTGCACCATTTTGAAATAAAAAGACTAGTCTGTGAGTACCTCTCTGCAGTTGCTAGTTCCAGGATAGCCAGGACTACACAAAAACCGTGTCTCAAAAAACCAAAAGAACAAAACTGAGGATCAAAGTCAAACAGGGCTCTTCCCTGTGTGCCGCCTTCTGCTGTGGCAATATAAGACAGTTGAGTGTGATGCGGGTATGCTTTAATCCCAGCACTTGGGAAGCAGAGACAGACAGATCTCTGAGTTCAAAGCCAGCCTGGTTAACACAGTCAGTTCTAGGATAGCCAGGGCTACGTAGTGAGACCTTATCTCGGGGGGGGGGGGGGGGGGACTAAGGGCCATAAATATCTTTTAAGGTAAGTTTTTCAAGACAGGCTTTCTCCGTGCTGTGTAGCTCTGGCTATAACTTTGTAGACCAGGCTGGCCCTGTCTACCTGCCTTTGTTCTCCTCCCTCTCCCCCCCCCCCCCCCCCCCCCCCCCCGTGCTGGAGTCATAGCAAGACACCCATGCACATCAAAAAAACAAAAAGCCTGAGAAATCCTGCATAGAAGCATCCACACATACCCTTAGCCATAAGAGGAGATACTATTCCTAAAATCCTAAATGAAGTCTGTCTCCACAGAGATCTGTAGACCACATATTAAGAAGCACTTCAACCTGCCTTTCCTGTTGAGCTTTTTATGATAACTACACTGCTGTGCTAGAGCCCCCAGAATCTCACTCTGCTCTACTGTGGACTAAATCTATTCTTACTCTCTGGGCCGTTGTTTCTGAGGCCTCTCTTCTCTAGAAGGACGGCTTTCGCTGCTGTGCCTTTTCTTTCCCAGGTGCTTCTGCATCTCCCTCAATGGGTCCAACCGATTCTTGATCTTCTCATCTGGGCTTGGGCCTGGAGGGCAGCCCCCTTTCCCTGGGGGGAGCTGGTACCAAGGAGGTTGAGTTTGGGCCTCTGCTGCACTCTGGCCCAAGTACGTCAGGATGCCTAGTGCTTTCTCTTGCCTCTCCTATGGGGGCAAGAAAACACAATAGTCTTTTCAGTCCCTCTGAGAGCCCTAGATGTGGCAGTAGGGAAAGCCAGGGTCAGAGTTCAGAGAGACGACGGGCTGGTAGGTAGTCATTCAACAAGGGAAATCAGGGACAGGACTAGCTATGCAAAGTGCTAAGGGCTGGCTCATCTGGAAATGGAAAAGGAAAAGGAGGACAGGGATGGAAAGGAGGATGGGAGAAGTCTGGGAAAACCTGCAGACAAGCAAAGCAGAGTGGTTTCGGTGGGATACAAGCATCTTCAAAGTTGGAATGGGAGATGCAGGAGAGCCACAATTTGAGAAGCACGAGTGCCATCTGGCGGTGCACGCTTTTGACCCCAGCACTCAGGAGGTCAAATCGGGGATTGTGAGCTGGAGGGCACCCTGGTCTGTATAGTTGAGGTCTCATCTCAATTAAGTCTCATATAGTAAGGTTAACATCAGAAACCAGCTTAAGTGCACTGCATCAGTAACCAAATTATGTGCTTTCAGTCACATTCAGAATGTCCTGTGTGCTCATCGGTCACCATATCCTATCAGCTGTTACAGCTAGCCCCCCTGACCCCAGTCCCCCCAGGATTCCACAAGAGAGGAAGCCAGCTTACCTTCTCCTGTCGCTTCTCTTCCTCATGCTCTTTATTGCCTCTGGAAACTCCTTTCCCTTCTTCCAGCAGCTCCTTAAACAGGTCCACAGGGCCAGAACTTGGAACTCCTGCATCTGCTGCTTCCAGTTCAGGCAGTGAGTTCTGGCGCCTGGCTTTCTTCCGTAAGAATTCTGTTCGGGCCTGTGAAGAAAGTTATAGGCAAGACCTTCAGAACACTCCTAAAGAGGTTGGGGAAAAAAAAGACCTTCAGAACATAGAAGTGCTGGGGGCTACAAGAAAGAGCCATGGCCGGCTAATGGTGTATGCCTCTAATGCCAGCATTCAGGAGACAGAGGCTGAGTGGGTTTTGTTTTGTTTTGCTTTTTTTCAAGACAGGGTTTCTCTCTGTAGCTTTGGACCCTGTCCTGGAACTTGCTCTGTACATCTGGCCTGCCTCTGCCTCCACCCCCCAAGTGCTGGGATTAAAAGCACAAGCCTTGTAACCTCCAAATTCAAGGCGAGCCTGGTCTACAGAGCGAGTTCCAGGACAGGCAGGGCTATACAAGCAAACTATCTGGAAAAACCTTTAGAGGGGGAGGTGAGGATAGGACAGTATAGGTACTGGGAGCCAGAAGAGACACCGTTTCTAATTTGGAGTGAAGAATGGGTGTTTTAAACAGTAAACTTGCTGGGCAGTGGTGGCACACGCCTTTAATCCCAGCACTGGGAGGGCGGGGGGGGGGGGGGGGGGGGGCGGTGAGGGAAGGAGGCGGATCTCTGTGAGTTCAAGGCCAGCCTGGTCTACAAAAGCTAGTTCCAGGACAGGCTCCAAAGGTACAGAGAAACCCTGTCTCGAAAAACTACAAAAACAGTAAACTTGATTATCAGGAATTGCTGGTAGGTCCCCAGCCTAAAACAGAAGGATTCCCAGCCTACAGTGATGCAAAACAAAACAAAAAGCAGCTATTAAAAAAACCACTCAGGCCGGGCGGTGGTGGTGCACGCCTTTAATCCCAGCACTCGGGAGGCAGAGGCAGGCGGATCTCTGTGAGTTCGAGACCAGCCTGGTCTACAGAGCTAGTTCCAGGACAGGCTCCAAAGCCACAGAGAAACCCTGTCTTGAAAAACCAAAAAAAAAAAAAAAAAAAAAAACCACTCAGGGGGCTGGAGAGATGGCTCAGAGGTTAAAAGTAGTGGCTGCCCCTCCAGAGGTTCTGAGTTCAATTCCCAGCAACCCCATGGTGGCTCACAACCATCTAGAATATGATCTGGTGCCCTCTTCTGGCCTGCAGGCAGAGCACTGTACACACAATAAATCCTTTTTTTTTTTTTAAAAAAAAAAAAAACAAAAAACTAACTACTCAGTATTTCTGTGTCCTTGGGCCACACTTTGCAGCAGGGTAGGGGCCCACAAAATAAAGTCCCATAAAGTCCACTTGCCTTTGATCACAGCACTTGGGAGGCAGAAGTAGGCCAGGCTAGTGTACAGAGTGAGTTCCAGGACAGGCTCCAAAGCTACACAGAGAAACCCCTGTCTCCAAAAACCAAAACCACAACGAAAACCCACTCAGCTCTAAGGTAGAGATGGTTTTGTCCCAGCCATAGAGCCCCTGCTTGGTGTATATGCAGCACACGCACAAACTCCCAAAGACAGCTTATTAGGCAGCCATGCCATACTACTTTCTGGAAAAAGAATTTGGCCCCCAGGTGTGGCTCCAGGTCACTATTCCAAACATTAGTGGTCACCCCCATCCAAGGTAGGTTCTGGTTTTTTGTTTGTTTTTGTTTTTTTGTTTTTCGAGACAGGGTTTCTCTGTGGTTTTGGCGCCTGTCCTGGAACTAGCTCTTGTAGCCAGGCTGGTCTCGAACTCACAGAGATCCGCCTGCCTCTGCCTCCCGAGTAGTGGGATTAAAGGCGTGCACCACCACCGCCCGGCCCCAGGTAGGTTCTGAATTGCTCAGGACAGTCTCCATAATTCTCCCCTCTACAGCCTCAGTATGTGGGATTACAAACCTCACCAAATCCAGCTACTATGAAAAATTTTAAAATCCACACCAATTCATGATTGGCCAAGGGATTTAAGTGTAAACAAAAATGACTGAATAATCAAAGTCTAGTCGTGTGTGTGTAGTCTTCAATCCCAGCATTCAGGTGGAAGTGGCAGGCGGATCTCAGAGGTGGAGATCAGCCTGGTCTACATAGCCAGTTCTAGGGCAGCCAGGGCTACCTAGGCCCTGTTTCAAAGAAAGCCTCTGGCCAGGCGGTGGTGGCGCACGCCTTTAATCCAAGCACTCGGGAGGCAGAGGCAGCTGGATCTCAGTGAGTTCAAGGCTAGCCTGGTCTACAAAACGAGTTCCACAACAGCCAGGACTGTCAGTCTGTTGTGCAGAGAAACCCGGTCTTGAAAAACAAACAAGCAAAGCCTCTGGGTGTATTTGTCTCGGGGAGCAATGATGGAAAATGCGTTTAACGGAGTGGACTCCAGCTTGTCCGCCCTTTGCCCTCCTCGTTGAAGCCTTTGCGCTCAGTGCCGACCGCACACCCCTTTAAGGACTCAAAGTTGTTCTAAGAGGGATTTCTCAAGTTTTTGTAGGTGGGGGACATATATACAGTGGATGCTCAGTGACTTGTGCGGACGAACTATAAAGTAATCAGAATATCTGTCCCACTCTTATGAGCTAGTCTCTGGCCACTTCAACTACACCAGTGGGGAAATCTAGGAAGGTTTCGTGGAAGTTAGCAAAGGATTTGTAGAGAAACATCGCCAAACACTGACCCGCGCCTGACAGCGAGTGACCGGCAGGCCCTCCGTGCTTCCGGGCCAGCCCCAGGCTTACCTCTTGTTGAGCGAGCAACACCCTCCGCTCACGCTCCTTCTCCTCCTCCCGGGCCTGGGCCTCGTCGCGCCGCACACGGGCGACATTGTCCTTGTTCCGGACGTGCCAGCTCTTCTTGGGCAAAATATTCATGGCTCCGTAGCCGACCTCCGACCATCAGGCCCACTCTCCAATACTTCCGATTGGCGCGAGGAAGCTCCCGCCCCATGGTCCCACCCTTGCCTGTGCATTGGTTCTGGGCCAATTATCACGCCCACTCATGACCTATTTTAGAGGTGATTGGCTAAGAGGTATTCCATCACAGCCAATCGTAAACGTTTACAACCTGAGCTGCCCCACCCCGGACGCTGCTGTTGGGGTTGGTGATGCGCCTCCTGTCTCTCCCGTCACACAAACCAGCCATTGACCAGGCCCCTCCCCAAACTCTGTCCAAGGCTTCAGGACTGGGTTTCAAAATGTATAGCGACCTCGGCTATTGTTTATTAATACGATTCAACTGAGTGTGGTACTTGGTGGCGGAGGCCGTAGGTCTCGATTCTAGAGATGAGAGGGTACTATAGGAAGTCACTGAGGTGTACAATCGGTTTGAAGGGCTGAAGGTGGGATGACATTTCCTGCCAGACTGGTCAGAGAGTTCCATTCGCTGAGCTTAGAGCCACGGCTCGCTGGGCTAGGAAGACTTTATTCTTCGCTTCCTGAGGGCAAAGGGGGATGGAAGTGAGACACACCTTCTCTTCACCCATGTCCTTCTTCCCATGTTCTCAGGGAGCCCTTCCTAGGGAACCACCCTGGCTCACCGTCTCGATCTGGCGTTTGAGCTCAGAAATGAGGCGTCCGTAAGAGTTAGCCAGGGCTACTGTATACGCCATCAGGATGCTTAGGAAAACAGGAATGGAAGTCACTCCAGGAAAACAAAAACTATATCTATATATCTATCTTCATCATATGGCTCTTTAGAAACCTGGATCAGGACCCTCAAAACCCTCTTGAGACTCCATTCTCTTCTGCCTCAGACCTAGGAGTCCACACCTCTGTCCTCCTCCTTCAGATCAGGAGTCTAGGCTGCAGAGACCTCCTTTAGACCCAGGGTTCCAAACCCAGACTTCTTTTCTGAGGCCCAGGAGTCCAGACCCCATCCCTCCTGCTCCAGATCTAGGTAGGTTCCAGTTCCCTTCCATTCCACATAGGTATCCAGGTGCAGGCCTCCTCTCTAATACTTAGGTGCTCAGCCCCCAAATCACACATATCCAAACTTTGACCCTAAAGTCTGGCACCACTCACCAAGAGAGGATCAGAAGGGGTACAGCAAAAGCCTGGGTCCCCAGAAAGTAGAGAAAGTTCTGGGCAGTCTGAGGGAGGCTTTCAATGGACTCGGGGATCTGGACCCAAATAGACGACTTCCCTTGGAATGGGCCACACAGTTTAGAAGGTGGGATCCTGCAGGCAGAGACACACTGAGCTCAATCAAATAGGGCCAGAGTGAGGACCCTGTGATGAACGCAATGGAAAAGGCGCCTCTCAGACTTACAAGAAGATACTGTAAAGCACCGGGACAGCAGAGATTGCCAGACCCACAAGGAGCACCAGGGGGAAAAAGAAATTTGCTGTGGAGGCTCGGAAGGTGCGTGAGGCCGGTGAGTAGATGGAGAAGAGCGCCATCTGCGGGAAGAGGTGAGAAATGGAGCTCTGAGACCCAAGGGTCAGTCCTGTGGTTTCCTCTTTTACCATCTTGGAGTTTTGGCCTCCTTTGCGGCAGGACCCAGATGTCTGAGCCACCTCAGACATCTCAGATTCCTTTCTCTGGGCTCAGGACTCTGACTTCCAGCACACTTCTCCCTCCCTTGGGGTTCAGTCATCAAAGGCCATAACATCCTCCTTTCCCTAACCCAGGAGTATAGCCCCAACACCTGTCGGCTCCGACCCCCGGATCGTCCTCAGCCTCACCTTCTTCAGACAGAAGAGTATCAGGAACTTGGCGGTGTTGATCAAAGGTAGTAAAGGGCAGAAAAAGCTTCCCACCCAGACCACGGTCTGAGCGTAGATGAGCCCCAACACCTCGTCGGGCACCTGGAACTCCAGAGTCCCCATCATACGACCCAATGCCCCAGGACAGAGGCCGCAGAATATCCTGAAAGGCAAGGTAGGGCAGTCATAAGCCTGGATGTTTTGGGGTCTTCTCAACCTTATCATCCAGCCCATTATTTTGTAAAGGTTTTTTGAGACAGGGTTTCACTGTAGTTTTGGAGCCTGTCTTGGAACTAACTCTTGTTGACCAGGCTGGCCTCAAACTCACAGAGATCCACCTGCCTCTGCCTCCTGAGTGCTGGGATTAAATGTAAAGGACGTAAACGTGATCTATGATCTGTGATCTATGTTCCAGAACCTGGTTTCAAAGTTACCTGATCTAAAATACTAAGAGTAGGAGTGGAGTCAGAGAGAAATAGCTGAGAAAAGAGCGGGTGGGGATTTAGGTGAGGAAAAGGAAAGGATGCTGGATGTGGTGACTTAGACCAGTAATCAGAGCCCTAGGGAGACTGGGTCGCCACCAGTTCCAGGACAGCCCAAGCTACAGACAGAGTCTGGGAAAAATAAAAAAAGGGGATGAGAGAGACAGTTCAGTGGTTAAGGGTCTATACTGAGCAGATGTGGTGGCACATGCCTTTACTCCCAGCACATTCAACGCAGAGGCAGGTAGATCTCTGGTGTGGAAAGTCCTTCTGTATTAGTTAATGAATAAAGAAGCTGCTTTCGGCCAATGGCTTAGATATAGATAGATAGATAGATAGATAGATAGATAGATAGAGGGAGGAGTCAGTGAGTAGCCATTTCGCCACCAGAGGAAAAAGACACGAGCCACCAGCTGGAACCTTGCCAGTAGGCCATGAGCCTCGTGGTAAAATATAGAATAATAGAAATGGGTTAATTTAAGATGTAAGATCTAGGGCTGGAGAGATGGCTCAGAGGTTAAGAGCATTGCCTGCTCTTCCAAAGGTCCTGAGTTCAATTCCCAGCAACCACATGGTGGCTTACAACCATCTGTAATGAGGTCTGGTGCCCGCTTCTGGCCTGCAGGCATACACACATACAGAATATTATATACATAATAAATAAATAAATAAATAAATAAATAAATAAAATAGAAATTGATTTAAGTAGTTGAAAACACTTAAAAGAAGCCCGATGACCCAGCATTATTAAAAAAAAAATGTAAGAGCTAGTAAAAAATATGCATAAGCTAATAGGCCAAGCAGGGGTGTAATTAATATAGTTTCTGAGTGGTTATTTTGGGCAGTCTTCGATGCCAGATCTCTGTGAGTTCAAGGCTAAGCTAGTCTGGTCTACACAGAGAGCTGTAGGACAGCCAGGACTGTGTAGAGACCATGTCTCTACATACAAAAGGGGGGATGAGGGGCAGACTCCTCTTTAAGAGGATCAGAGTTTAATTCCTACTACCTGTATCAAGTGGCTTACAACCACTTGTAACTCCAGTTTCAAGGGATGACACTTTGTTCTTGTTTCCATGGGCACCTGTGCGCACTCTACCACCCGGGCTGGAGAGATGGTTCAGCGGTTAAGAGCACTTCCAAGATGCTGAGTTCAAGTCCCAGCAACCACATGGTGACTCACAACCATCTGTAATGAGACCTGGTGCCCTCTTGAGGAAAAGACCTGGTCAAATTGTCCTCATCAACTTAGACCATGAAACCCAATAAGGACAAGTTCAACAGAACCACCAAATATGGGCTGCCCATGCATGCTTCAGCATCGCAAGGGCATAATGCTTTTCAATTTTACTCCACCCCCCACATAATTAGAACCAGTAAATCTTTAATATATATATATATATGTGTGTGTGTGTGTGTGTGTGTGTGTGTGTGTGTGTGTGTTAGAAGAGACGGCTCAGCAGTTAAAAGCATTTACTGG
This sequence comes from Microtus oregoni, assembly GCF_018167655.1. NCBI lineage: Eukaryota > Metazoa > Chordata > Mammalia > Rodentia > Cricetidae > Microtus > Microtus oregoni. The sequence continues at coordinate 40,819,212 of NW_024543065.1, forward strand.
ACAATTATGAGAACCAGAGTTAAGATCCCAGAACTCACTTAATAAGCCAGACATCCTGGCATGCTTGTAACTGAGAGGGCCAGAGGGAGGAAAATTGCTGGGGCTTGCTGGCTTCTTGCCTAGCTAAGAAAATGTGAATCCCAGGCTCAGAGAGAGAGAGAGAGAGAGAGCACGCCTCAAAGGAACAGGCAAAGAATGATAAAGGAAGACTCATCTGACTATCCCCCCTACACACAAGCACACAGCATATGCTCACACAAACACGTATGCACACCAATAAATAAATAAGATAAAATAATAATAAAGAGGGCTAGAATATCTAGCTCAGTGACAAACTACCTTGTTTGTGTAAAGACCCCAGTTAAAAGAAAATTGGTAGGACAGGAAGTGAGAACTCTTCGACAGGGGCAGAGCTCCAAGGAGGGGCAGGGCACTTACTTCCTAGGAAACTGGACCAACAGCATGACCAACAAGCCCACCAGCAGATCGAAGACCACAAGTTTGTACATCTCCTGGCCCAGCCGAGTCTCCCAGCACTGAAGAAGTAAGAAATCAATAGACCAGACCTTCCAACATGGAGGTTCAAGCATCCGATGTTCCAAATTGCTAGAAAGCATCAGAAGCCCCACTCATAAAGTGCATGGGTGAGGGCTTCTGTGTTTATAAGCAGCCATGCTATATTCTCTTCCCAAACCAACGATCCCTGTCCTACCTGTAAGCACAAGAATGCCCACATGCCCCCACAGCGTTCTCACCGGAAGTTCTTCATAATTGTAGCCACAGGCCTTGCATCTTTCTGCCTCCTTGTTTCCCCCACATGTGATCTGATTCCACAGAGAAACCAGGAGGAATACCAAAGAGAACAGGCGCAAAAACACAGTCCTGTAAGGTGAAGGTGGAGAAAGGGACTCACACCGCTGCTGTGCAGACCACGCTGTCCCCTCCTTCTTGATGCTCTCCCATGATTCCCTCCCATCCTCTCCCTGCTGCCTTCCATAGAGGAAGGAACTGCATTTCAGTGTCAAGATTTGAGTCTTGAAGACCCTGGATCTCACATGCAGGGGACTTCCTGTCATACACTTTTCATATGTGTATTTCTGTACACTTGTGTGTACACAACAAGTATGCTAGTGCCTGCAGAGGCCAGAAGGAGTCTCATCCACTGGACCTGGATATTCAAGCAGTTGTGAGCTCCCTGATATAGTTGCCAGTGAACCAACTCCCAGTCCTCTCCAAGAGCCATCTCTAGAGTTCCTTTGTCTTCACACACACACACACACACACACACACGTGCATGCCATAGTGAGTGTGTGGAAATCAGAGGATAACTTTGTGCATTCGGCTCTCTCCTTCTGCCTTTGCATTCTTTCTGGGGATGAACTCAGGTCGCCAGACTTGCACAGCAAGCACCTTTATCCTCTGAGCCATCTCACGGGCCCAGACTTCTCTGTCTTATTTGTGGAACCAGAGACCCTCTCTCTGCCTGTCCCTTTCTCCCTTCTCCCAGAGCTCCCATCCCATCCCAGCCCATCCCATCCCATCCCATCCCATCCCATCCCATCCCATCCCATCCCATGAGTCCAGAACCGAATCAGGATCCAGGCGATTTGGCGGCTGCGAGTGTAGCCCTCTAGTGAGGTAATGAACTTGAACACAATTGGCAGCACGAAGTTGAACACGGAGATGGAAATGGATGGAAGATAATCCACCAGAAGCTTGAGGAGGGGATTTTCTTGAACCACTGGTGTCTCCTGAGAGGGAGTGTGGAAGAAAGAAGGAAGCTGAAAGTCCGTCCTTAGCCTCTTTTTACCTCAAAGGACCCGAAAATCCCAGACCTCCCTTTCCCAACCCTCCTAAGATCGCAGGAATTCTAGACCTTAGTTCTCTCTCACAGTGCTTCACCCTTGGAAATGTGATTTCTAGGACCCGCGAACCCTCCTCCTCCAAGACCCTTCAAGACCCTCTGCACCTGCAGCGTCACGGTGTACTGTGTAGCCAAGGAGATGCCATAGAAGGCCGCTCCCAGGAGCGCCAGGATCAGCAGGTTGAGCAGAGCCCTCACCGACCACACCTTGACTCTCTGGCCCAGCGTCTGTTCTGCAGCACGGCGCCTAACCATGGCTTCCTCCAGCTCCACCTAAGGCCAAGCAGAACGACTGCTGCCAGGGATAGTTCCCTCCAGGCCTAGTTCTTCAGATGGAACTGATATAGCCCTCTCCTTGCTCCATACGCTCCAGTGACGTCCATGGGACCACTTAGCTCTTGGGTCACTGACCCTCCCCAGCCCGGACTTGCATCCAAGGTCCACCCTTCTTAGCCTAACCTAAGATCCCCAAACCTCGCCCCTTTAAGGCTCTGCCTTCTGTCCAAAGCCCACCCCGTGCAACCTAGAATCCCAGGATCCACTCCCCTGAGACTCCAAGCCACTTTGGTTTTTAAGCCACGTCCCTATTTCACTTTGGACCAGTAGTATTGGGCTGAGCGTCTTCCCTAAATGAGTCCATTCCCTCAGCCAACGCCCCCTCCATGCCACGTATTCCTAGTGTGGCTTCCTCTTAGTTCTGTCTCTCCCTGTTTCTTAGCAAAGCACTGCTCCTATCGCAACCGGGTCTTGTCCAGTTCATAACCAGTTGTAGCCCCGCCTCCCCGAGCGCACCTGCAGTTCGAACAAAATGATGCGCTGGCGCAGCCGCACGTGCACTTCCCCGTGGAGGCCAAAATTCCAAGCTGAGAACACCCGGTGACTATAGCTGGTCAGAACATCTGTCTCGGCCAACAGAGTCTCCTTCAACCCGGACACCGAACTGAGAGAAGAGACCACGAGAACTGGGCGTTTAAGAGTGTCGGTGGGGGCCGGGCGGTGGTGGCGCACGCCTTTAATCCCAGCACTCGGGAGGCAGAGGCAGGCGGATTTCTGTGAGTTCGAGGCCAGCCTGGTCTACAGAGCTAGTTCCAGGACAGGCTCCAAAGCCACAGAGAAACCCTGTCTTGAAAAAACAAAAACAAAAACAAAAAAAAAAAGAGTGTCGGTGGGGGCATCCTACTTATGGGACACAACTCAAAGACCTGTGATCAGGTGCCATCTGCTGCAGTCAGAGAGATACCTTTGGGATCAAAGGCTAACAGAGCGATCTGGGAAACAGAAACCCTAAAGCGACAGAAAGACCTAGGAGAGACTCCAGTGGAAAGAGGAAGAGACTTGAGAATAAGACAGAGAAGAGAGAACAACAACAAAAACAGACATTCTAGAGAGGAGGCAAGCTGGCCTGGTGGCATGTACTTCTAATCCCAGCACAAAGGAAGCAGAGTCAGGAGGATTTCTGCATGTTCAAGGGCCAGCCTGGCTACATAGTGAGTTCCAGACCAGCCAGATATAGGTATGCAGGGTAACAAGGTAACTGTCTCAACCTGCCCATTAAGACAAGTGGGGGGAGGGGAAAAGACTAGAGAGACTGAATAAGAAAAAGGGATGAGGGCTGGAGAGATGGCTCAAAGGTTAAGAGCACTGAACTGTTCTTGCAGGGGTCATGAGTTCATATTCCCAGCAACAACATGGTGGCTCACAACCATCTGTAATGAGATATGGTGTCCTTATCTGGCTTGCAAGCGAACATGAAGGCAGAACACTGTATACAAAATAAATAAAATAAATGGAAACTTTAAAAAGAGAAGAAAGGATGAGAACAAAAAGAGGATAAAAATAGAACTGGCCAAAGAAACTATTTCTACCTTCACTAGTCCCTCTTTCCTCCTCTGAACAACTGGGGAGTGTTCCCACACAGTCCCTGCATCTTCAGAGATTCCATTCTTTGTACTTAAACCTGTGGAGCATTCTTTTTATGCAAATCAGAAGGGATTCCTATATTTAAAGAAAACTATCACAGAGCTTCTCCCACCTTCCAAACCAACCAGGAAGCTGTGTGTGTGTGTCCGTGTGTGTGTGGTATATGCATGAATGTATAGGTGCACTGAGGATTGTGTGTATGTGTTTAGTGTACGCGTGAGTGTATGGGTGCACTTGGGAATATGGAATATGTGTGTGCATGTGGCACATGCATGAAAACATGGGTGCACTTGTGCATGTGTGTGTGCTTACAGGCCAGAGGTGTATTCCAGGTGACTATCACTCTGCCTTTTAGTTTTTCAGATGGAGTCTCTCACTGAACCTGGAACTCACTGTTGAGGATAGACTGGCTGGCCAGTTAGCTCCTGGGATCCTCCTGTTTCTGCTGCTGTCCCCCACCCCCAGTGCTGGGGGCTACAGATGTGTGTTGCTGACAGCTCTTCTGTGGGTTTTGGGAATCCTAACCCAGGTCTTTGGGCTTCTGCTGCAAGCACTTTATCCACCAAGCTATTTCCTCAGCCTTTGTATGTTGTTTTGTTTCGTTTGCTTGTTTCAAGGCAAGGTTTCTCTGTGTATCTCTGGCTGTCTATGAACTCATGCTGTAGACCAGGCTGGCCTCAAACTCATAGAGATCCGCCTGCCTCTGCCTCCCAAGTGCTGAGATTAAAAGCGTGCACCACCATCACCAGTGTGTGTGCACCACCATGGCCCAGTGTGTGGTGGTCAGAAGGCAACCTGTGGAGGAGTTGGCTTCCTCTCTGTCCTAGGCAGGTCCTGAGAAAGGAAGTCAGGTTCTCAGAAAGTGTTCCTACCCACGGCAAAATCTTGCCAACTTAGTGTTCTATTTCTTGATATCGCTGGGGATTTTGTGATGGAGCCTGGAGCTCAAGGTAACTTTCCTGCCTTATCTTCCCAAACACTGGGATTATTATGATTATGAATCTTCAAAACAGGCTTTCATATGCTTATTTAATGCCTCACCTTAGGGTATACCACTAAGTAAGCAGGGGTGGGGACTTCCCAATTGTGCTCTCTTCTGTCTGTCTGTCTGTCTTTTTCTAAAGAGACAGGATCTCTCTGTGTAGCCCTGCAAGTCCTAGAACTCAATCTGTAGACCACACTGGCCTCAGAGGTCCATCTTCCTCTGCCTCCCTAGTGCTGGAACTAAAGGAGTGGGACAACATACTCAGCCAGACAGGACATTTCTGCGTAGCTCAGAGTGCCCTTCAACTTACTCTGTAGCCCAGACTGACCTTGAACTCAAAATAATCATCCTACCTCAGCCTTCAAGTGATGAGACTGCTAGCTTGGGCCTCCACACCTGGCTTTAAAATAGATTTCAGTGCTGAAGAAATGGCTCCTGGGGGTGGGCGGGGCTTCTATCCCACCTCCAGTTTCCCCTTCCTATCAGAGTCAGGATGTGGGTGTCACTAACCGGTGCAGGATGCACAGCAGGTAGATGAGCCCGATGACAAAGACGGAGCACAGGTAAGGGATGGCCAGCTTCGATCGGGGCGGGTAGAACCCATAGAACAGAGGAGACCATTCTAGGTAACCCTGGGAAGGGACAGGGAGAGCAAGGGTCATTATGGGGCTAGGTGGAGGCAGGGGTCAGGGAGCTGGCTGATCTAGACCATAGGCCATTGAGGAAACCAGAGACCATGGCACCTACCGCTCCAGAGAGCAAGTTGAAGAGCTGAGTGGAGAAGGTGACCAGGCCCTGAGCTTGGGGGGTATAGGAACCACAGAGCGAGGAGATGTTAGGGCTAGGGGGACCTGGAGGAGTCCCTTCCAACCAGGTGGGGATCAGCTTCATGCAGACTTCAATCACAGATGCCACCAGGTTGAGAAAGAGCAGGAAGCGCAGCAGGGAGAAGTAGGACTCAGTGCCTGCTCCAAACTGGCCTGCAGGGGGCAGCAGAGAGGCCTCAAGTCCCTCACCAGTACAGTTCAGACTGGGTCCAGGCCCTAGCCCTGTTTCTCAGACCCAGCTCTCCTCCCTCAGACTCAGTAGTCTAGGACAAAGCCCTGCCTCCCCCTCAGACCCTGGAACCCATGCACTAGCTCCCTCCCTCAGACTCAAGGGGTGCAGGCCATAGCCCTCTTCTCTAAGGCCTAGAGTCTGCCCCCCAGACTCCAGCCTTCCTTTCCTCAGACCCCAGGCTCCAACCCTCTTTCTTTAAAGCTGACCACACCCCCAATCTTCTTCAGCGTCCATGCCCAGGGCTGTATCGTTTGAAAGCCTTCTTTCATCTTTCCCTTGGTCTTGGAAAGCTGTCGGGTCCAATGGGCAGCTTTAGATTCAGAGCCAGAGGCCACCTGCTCTCTAGCCTGCCTCTTCCTGGAAGGAAAGAAGAGTCAGAGTCAGAAGGTGAAGGGCTTGGAAACTACAAACTGGGAACCGCCCAAAGACAGAAACAACTTGACCCAGTAAGAGTGGAGATGTGGTATACTGTATCCATAGTGGAATACTCTTTAGCAATTAAAGAAGAAACAAATCTACTTTATGTACAGGAAGCCGGGCACAAAATAACAACAGAACCATGTATGGTGGCACACACTTGTAATCCCACCAGTGGTTGGGTGGAGGTAGGGGGATTCAGAGTCCAAGGACAAGCTAGTGTCAGATTAGTGACATGCTTTTGAAAGAAAATAAAGAAGTCGGGTGTGGTTCACCATTCCTGCTTGTAGCCCCCTCAATTGGGAGAAAGACTAGTGCAAATTCAAGGAGAGCTTGGGATAAAAAGTGATTTCAGGCCAGTCTGGGTTGGTTTGAGAGTGAGACCTCGTCTCAACAAAACAAAACAAAATGGCTGGTGTGATGGCTCAGCAAGTAAAGGCAATTGTGACCAACTCAAAACTTGTGTCTGATCCCTGAGCCCCACATGGTAGAGCAGAAGAATTGGCTGCTGCCTGCTGTCCTTTGAGCACCACAGAAAGCCATATCGGGCATGCTATCAGGCACACACACCAAAATGTAAAAGAGAAAGAACAGCCAGGCAGTGGTGGCGCATGTCTTTAAGCCCCCCAGCACATGGAAGGCAGAGGCAAGCCATCTCTGTGAGTTCAAGGCCAGCCTGGTGAAGAGAATGAGTTCCAGAACAGCCAGGGCTGTTACACAGAGAAACCCTGTTTAAAAAATCCAAAGGGAAAAGGAGAGAGAGAGAGAGAGAGAGAGAGAGAGAGAGAGAGAGAGAGAAGCTAACAAGAAGGAAAGGAGGGAGGAGGGTTGGGAGAATGAAGGAACAAAATGAAAAATTAAGTCTTCCTGATTCTCAGCCTGCAGTGGTGCCACATGTTTTAATCCCAGCACTCAGGAGCCAGAGGCAGGTGGATCTCTGTGAGGCCAGCCTGGTCTACAGAGTAAATTCCAGGACAGCCAAGGCTACACAGAGAAACCCTGTCTTGAAAAACAACAACAAAAGTCTTCCTGATTCTCTAACACAAAGTTCAGACCAAGCCCAGGCAAACCTTACCCTGGCTAGTGGCAAGGCAATAAGGAAAATAACCTATCGCTGGGTGGTGGTGGTGCATGCCATTAATCCCAGCACTCAGGAGGCAGAGGCAGGCGGATCTCTGTGAGTTTGAGGCCAGCCTGGTCTACAGAGTGAGTTCCAGGACAGCTAGGGCTGTTATACAGAGAAAACGGTCTCAGAAAACAAAACGAAAAAAGAAAAGGAAAGAAAGAAAGAAAATAAACTATTGAAATCAAAAAGAGTTCCTTGACAGAAAGAGGTGTCAGGGTGTCAGAGAAGAGGGGTTCACCTGTGTTCCCGCCTTGCCTGCATAGGCCAGGGAAGTTCCCGGGAAGGGTGAGATTCCATTTGGGCAGTTTCTGAAAAGGCCTGAGGACTCCTTCCTCCATCCTCATCCTCATCCAGTGTCCCCCAAGGGAGCACACCAGGGCCACGGTACCGAAGAGTAGCAGCACTTGGGAGGTTATTCAGCACAGAGGCCAGTGATGGGCCTGGCCATGAAAACAGAAGGTTTGGAAGACAGCGAAGACTGGGCTATAGTCCTTTCCCCTCAGACCCAGAATCCAGGCCCCAGCCAAGGATCCTCAGACTCAGGAGTATAGGTCTCAGCCCACCTCCCTCAGACTTAGTCCTCTTCCAGGAGTCCAGGCCCCAGCCTCCTCCCTCAGACCAGGAGCCCAGACCCAGCCTCCTCCCTCAGACCAGGAGTCCAGGCCCAGTCCTCCTCCTTTGGACCCAGGAGTTCAGGTCCTAGCCCCCCTCCCCCGGACCCAGGAGCCCTTCTCCCTCAGATTGAGGAATCCAGGCCCAAGTCTCCTCCCTCACATACACGGGTCCAGGCCTTAGCCCTCAGCCCTAGTCCTCTTCCCTCAGGCAGAGGAGCTCAGGTCTCAGGTTCACTTCCCCCAGGAGTCTAGACTCAAGTTTCTCCTCCCCCAGGGCTATAGATCCCATCATTTCTCCCTCATCAGGGATTCAAGGCCCTATTTCTTATCCCTCTGACCCAGAGATCCAGGTCCTGGCCTTCCTCATACTGTTTCAAAATCCCAGGCTCATACATCCATACTTCTAGACACTCTTCCTAAGGTTTTCAAGTGTGAAACTCCAGATCCCTCCTACCCTAAGTATGCGTCTGATCTTCAACTTCCTGTTTCCTTACTGGAACTTGGAACCCCTGGGCCTTCCCGTGCCTGATACTAGTGACCCAACCCCTCTCCTCCAACACTGTAACTAGGTCTGTGCACGGTTCTTCTCCAGGGGTTCTGAGTTTCTGTCTCAGGAAACCCAGGAAATGAAATCCCCTTGTGCTCTCAGGTTCAGGAATGCAGCTTCTTTCCTTGATGTTCTGACCCAACTTCCCAGGACTCTCCTACCTGTTCTTGCCCTCGCGGAGCTAGACCAATCCCTGGACTGGCCCCAGGCTTCCCTGGGAAGATCTTCCATGTTTGTGGATGTATTTTGCACCTGTTGTTTCCGTGTCTCCAGGTCCCTAGGGTGGGGACCGCCCTAGGTAAGGGAGGGGCATGAGGCAGGGATGTACCTGGCCACTAGGTGGCCTGAGGTAACTAAGCTACACTTCCTATAAAGCCAGATGTCAGCTTTAAAAGGTCTGCTGGGAATTGAAGTCCTTACTGGCTGAGCCTGCAGAACTTGATGACAGCGGTCAGTATGCCACACTGACAAGCTGGGCTAAGTGTACCTTGGTGGTTTGTCGCCCACAGACACACTCACAAACAGATGCACATGTAACATTTTATTGGGAAAGATTTATACATTCTGACCTGTCACAGGCCAAGGATGACACTGGGTAGCAGGTTGTGTGGGGGCCTAGAAATGGCTCAGACAGAAGCTACTGTAAGAGCGTGTTCCCCTGGGGCTGCTTACTTCCACCTCGGTTTCTCCTCCAGGATGTGTAAGGTCATGCTCTCTGAAATACTGGATTGATGATAAAAGCCAAGACTGTTCCTCCCCTTTTACAGAACCTGGCCCTGAAGCTCCTGCCCCAATACTGGGGACCCACAGGGACTTTGTCCAAGATGCCACATGACCACTGGTCTGTGCCCTTGCGTTTTGGGAAGTGTGGCATTTTGAGTACCTGAAGACTGCTGCAGAGACAGGGACAAGAGTGGACAGTAATACCCTGATGTCAGCAGAGGGAGATTTGGAAAAGTCAGGATGCGGCGAGCATCTGGGAGAAGGGTACCCCTAGCTTTGTTTAAATCAGAGGCAGGGGATTTGTTAGGAAGGAGGAATCCTCTCCAGGCTCCTAGCCAAACAAGGGATTCTTGCTGGGTAAAGGAGAATACAGCCCGGTTCACAGAATTCCCAAGCAAAGACTGTGCTGGCTGGCAGGCCAGAGCAACACAGCTCACTCTTCCCGGAGCTTTTCCCTGGCTTGGCCGGTGGTGGCCTGGGATGCTGTCTTTCTCTTGCTGGGGCTGCCCCCACCCAAAGCTAGACCCAGCCCCAGGCAGGCCAGGGCTAGAAAGTGGATCCAGTAGTAGATGGAGGCCCAGTACCGGAGCGTGTCACCCATGGTGAGGAGCACGAAGCCCATGCACATGTAGTCGTAGGCACGCATCTTCAGGAACCAGTGCACCCAGTCCCAGGCCTGCTGGCCCCTGGGGCTCAGATGTCTCCGCAAGGCTGACTCCAAATAGCCCTCTGCGGCCAGGCACAGCGGGATGGTCATGAAGCTCAGGTAGTAGCCAGGGTGGAGGCCATGCCAGTAAGCACTCAGCAGCATGGTCCAGGCGCTCCTGAAGAAAGAGATTGAATCAGGATACAGAAGTCCAGGCTTCAGTACAGTACCCACTGTCTCATGTCCTCCTCCCTCAGACCAAGGACTTAGAGCTTGGTCCTTCTTCCTCAGACCGAGTTCAGGCCTACTCACACTTCCTGTATCCTGAAAGTCAAGGTGCCGTTGTGGTTTTTGTCACTGGGAATTGAACCCAGGGCCTTGCAGACACCAGACAATAATGTACTACTGAGCTGCATCACCAGCATTCTGAGACAGTGTTTCTCTGTGTATCCCTGGTGCCCTGGAACTCACTCTGTGGACCAAGCTGGCCTTGAACTCAAGAGATCTCAAGTTAAACGGAGTCAGACTTGGTTAATATTGGAAAGAACTTATGTTTAGAAGTTCTTAGGATCCTCTCATCTGCATCAGAAACCCTGTAGGTAGAATCTGTGTAGGAGGAGCTGGAGAGTTGACTTAGCTGCTAAGAGTACTTCTTGCTCTTGCAAAACATTCAGGTTCCACTCCTGGCATCCACACGGTGGCTCACAAGTTCGCAGCTAGAGTCTCAGGGGACCCAGTGCCCTTTCTCAGCTTCCCAGGCAGCAGACAAGCATGTGGCGCACATACATACACCCATGCAAAACGGTCATAAAATCGTAAAATAAATAAACCGTAAAAGATAAAAAACCTCCAGGAATGGTCTGCTCCTCCTTGGTGGATCCTAAAGTTGGATTCTCTCATTTTTGTCTCACTATACAGCCTTGAACTCGTAAGAGGTCTGCTTGCCTGTCTTCCAGGTGCTGAGATTAGATGTGCACCACCATGCCTGGCTGGTTCACTCTCTTACGAAGAGATTTAATTTTTTTTTTTGTTTGTTTTTTTGAGATAGGGTTTTTCCATGTAGCTTTTGGTACCTGTCCTGGGACTTGCTGGCTGGCCTCGAACTCACAAAGATCCGCCTGCTCTGCCTCCTGAGTGCTGGGATTAAAGGTGTGTGCCACCACCCGACTTCTCTATTTTTTTATTTATTTATTTGTTTGTTTGTTTATTTATTTATTATGTATACAATATTCTGTCTGTGTGTATGTCTGCAGGCCAGAAGAGGGCACCAGACCTTATTACAGATGGTTGTGAGCGACCATGTGGTTGCTGGGAATTGAACTCAGGACCTTTGGAAGAGCAGGCAATGCTCTTAACCACTGAGCCATCTCTCCAGCCCCCGACTTCTCTATTTTTATTTATGTGTCTGTTGTTTTGTGCCTGCGTGTATGACTATGTACCACGTGCATGCCTGCCTGATCCCCTTTTAGTCCAGAAGAGAGCTCCCCTGGAACTGACGTTACAGAAGGCTGGGCTGTCGTGTGGGTAATAGGAAACCAAATTCAGATTCTCTGCAAGAGTAAGTATCTTTCCAAACCTTACTTCCCTAACTTTTCAGTCCATAAATTCAGGCTCTGATCATCTGTAAAGGACACAGAGGGCTGGAGAAAAGGCTCAGTAGTTAAGGGCACTGGCTGTTCCTCCAGAGGACTCTGGTTCAAGCACCCACAGGACACTTCTCAACCATTATTAATGAGATTTGATGCCCTCTTCTGGCCTGCTGGCAGAACACTGCGTACATAATAATTTTTTTTTAAAAAAAAAAAGAACACAGAATGCATTTTCTACTTCATTCTCCAACTGAGCAGAACCCAGCAGTTCTGGCAGCAGCATAAGCTCCTGGGTTCTTTTCCTGTTAGGGACTTGTCCCTGACAAGTTCTGCAGTGACAGAATGCTGATGACTGTTCTACATTGAGAAGCAGGGGGTACCAGATGTGAATCTCATGTCTCCACTCATGGATGCCAAAGGAAATCTCTCAGCCTTAGCAAAAATGCCTCCTGAAGTGGGGTGTAGTTTAGTGGTTGTCCTTTTTTTTCCCCCTTTAATAATTTTGTCAATTTGACACAAGCTAGAGTCATCTGAGAAGACGGAATCTCAATTGAGAAAAATAACCTCATCAAATCAGCCTCTGCAAGTCTAGGGAACATTTTCTTTATTGATGATTGATGTGGAAGAGCCTACCTTACTATGAATAGGTGGTCTTGTGGGTGGGAACTGAGCAAGCCATAGGAGCAAGCCAGTAAGCAGCACCCCTCCACAGTCATTGCTTCAGTTCCAGCTTCCAGGTTCCTGCCTTGACTTCCCTCCGTGAGGGACAACTATAAGCTGAAGTAAACCATTTCTTCCCCAAGCTGGTCATGGTGCATTATCATAGCAATAGAAACCCTAGCTAAGACAGCGGTGGAGAACTTGCCTGGTATGTCTGATGCCCTGGAAACAAAAAAGTCTTCAGACATTGCCATATGTCCCCCAAGGGTGTAGCAATTACCCCTAATTGAGAATAAGTAATCAAAATACTGCGGTGCCCTGGGCTTTGACCTAATCCCCAGAGTTTTAACAGCATCGCCTATAAACCGGGCGGTGGTGGCGCATGCCTTTAATCCCAGCACTCGGGAGGCAGGCGGATCTCTGTGAGTTTGAGGCCAGCCTGGTCTACAAGAGCTAATGCCAGGACAGGTTCCAAAGCTACAGAGAAACCCTGTCTCGAAAAACCAAAAAAAAAAAAAAAAACAAAAAAAAAAAAACCAACAACAGCATCACCTATAACTGGTAGCGCTCAAACATCCTGTAGCCTAGGCTTACCTCAAACTCCTGATCCTTCTCTGCTTCCACCTTCCCAATGCTGTTATTACATACGTACAGCACCACCTGCACACACTACCAGCTGGCCTGCATTCCTAGCACACACCCCTGTAACGTTTACTTATGTGTAGACGCTCTTGTGTGCCATGAAGCAGTTGTCGTGTTCAGAGGACAACTTGGCTGTAGCCAGTCCTCTCCTTCCACCATGTGGGTCTTGGAGAAGAAACTGATGGCCAGGCGTGGAGGGAAGAACCTGACGAGTGAGCCACCGCACCAGCCCTTTTTAGCTTTGTTGTTTTGAGACAGTGTGTCACTTTATTATCTAGGCTGATTTGGAACTCCCAATCCTCCTGCCTTCACCCCTCTCCACACCCAGTACAATGAGTACTTCCTCTTGGCTCCAGTGCCTACTTCTAACACCTTTTCATTAAGTGCCAGCATCACATTACGATCTACCTACCTCTCCAGTGACACCCGACAGTCTTTAAGTTAATGAGATGAAACTCAAGTCTTCTTCCTCACCCACGTCCCAACAGTTTCCTCTCTTTTCTGGAAAGACTTTCCGGTGCTGTGGGTCACCAACAGCCCCACTGCCTGGGAAGCAGGGCTCATTTCTGCTCTGCTGCTGCTGAGCACTCTAAGCCCCAACTCTTCCTCCCACAGCCAGTGTCAGCCAGGCCTGCTGAGGAACTGCTCTCCATCACCCCCACCTAGATACCCAGAAGCTCACATTCACCTTTGTTCCACCTCTGCCGCCCACACCTCCTACGCATTCTCCCTACAAGGCCAGAGCAGACTGTTTCTTAATTTCTTTGTGATGCTGGAGATGGAATCCAGGGCCTTGTGCATATCAGACACAGAGTACATCTTTTTTTTGTTCCTTTGAAGATGTGATTTCACTAAGATGGCAAGGACATCAAACTTCCTGCCTAAGCCTCCAGAGTGCTGAGATTATAATAAGTGTGTGCTATCATATCTGACTCAGAGTGAATCTTTTTTTAAAAGGATTTATTTATTTATTATGTATACAGTGTTCTGTCTGCATGTATGCCCACACACCAGAAGAGGGCACCAGATCTCACTGTAGATGGTTGTGAGCCACCATGTGATTGCTGGGAATTGAACTCAAGACCTCTGGAAGAGCAGACAGTGCTCTTAACCTCTGAGCCATCTCTCCAGTCCTCATGAATATTTTTTTTTAAAAAAAGATTTTAATTGTGTATGTGTGTGTTGGGGGTTATACATTTGAGGGTAGTGCCAGGAGGCCAAAACAGAGCATTTGATCTTCAGGAGTTACTAGTGGCAATAAACCAGATATGGGTGCTGGGAAGTGAACTAGGGTCTTCTCTAAAAGTAATAAGCAATCTTAATCACTGAAGTCACCTCTCCAGCTCCTTAGAGTGGATCTTTAAGCCACAGCTCCCATGATGCCTGGGGAAATCTAGCTCATATGCTGCCTTCATTAACTACCTATCATGGGATGGTATCTCTGTGTCCACTGACCACATCTGACAGTTTGGAAAGGCTGGGTGTTTGCACTGTAAAGAAGCAAACAAAAAACAGGAAGATAGAAAACAACTTAAAAGTTAGGCTGAGGACTTGTCTGCAGCTCCCACTGCTCAGGCCACTGAATAAGTTGAAGCCACCGCTGAGCGGCCAAGAGCTGTTCTGCAGACAATTGAGCAAAATGGGAAGGTGAATGGAAAAGAAACAGTTAAAAAAAAAAAAGGTTGGCCAGGTATGGGGCCACAAACCTGTAATCCCAACACTGAGGGAGCAGAGGCAGGAGGATAGCTGAAGTTTGAGACCAGTCTGGTTTATATAACAAGTCCAGAACAACCATGGCTATAGAGTAAGACCTTATCTCAAGAACAAAACAAGAGTCCAAGGGGCTGGAGAGATGGCTCAGAGGTTAAGAGCATTGCCTGCTCTTCCAAAGGTCCTGAGTTCAATTCCCAGCAACCATGTGGTGGCTCACAACTATCTCAGGCACAAACACAGACAGAATATTGTATACATAATAAATAAATAAATATTTAAAAAAAAAAAAGGAGTCCAAGCAACAAGTCAGGCGTGATAGTGCACATCTACACCACAAAGACAGAGACAGGAAGATCTGGATCCTAGGTCATGATTGGCTACCAATCTAGATTAAGGTCAGCCTGGCCTACTTGAGGCTCTGCCTAAGAACAAACAAGGGCTATCAAAATAGCCCGGTGGGTAAAAAGCCCTATAGCCTGATGACCTGAGTTCAATCTCTGGGACCCAAGAATGACTATATTGTTGAATGGTGCTGACCTTAGGCCCAGAGGATTTACCTTAGCAGGCCCAAGAAACTACAACTCCCATGAGCCTCAGGACTTGGGGCTTAGCTAGAGAAGCCCCACCCCCACCCCCACATACTACCATAGGATCTACTGGGAGATGAAGTTCTGCACTATCTCTGATACCAGGTGGGGCTCCCTCACCTCAGAACGTAGGAGCGGACAGGTGCGCTCTTGTAGATGTACTGTGCCAGCCACCACTGCACCGTCATGTTCCAGTACCGCATGCCATCCCGCACCCGCACGCAGAAGTCTGTGCCATAGCAGTCGATGTTACGGATGGTCTCATAGTCATACTCCAGGGAAGCTGCATTCTCCGGACTGGGGAGTGGAGGATGAGGATGGGGACAGACATGCAGCTCAGCCAGGCCCCTCCTGACACCTGTTTCTGTCCCAGCCCAATGCTAAAGAAAGGGTTCTGGACAGGCGACGGCTCCCTCTCTCTCTGGCTATGACTTTCGAGAGTAACTGTAGGAGTCAGGTGGGTGGGCCACAATTCACTAATAGTGGGGTGCTCTTCGTAACTAGTTGGAGCCTAATAAGTCACAGAAAGCCTTGAATGGCTATGGTTGCTAAGCTATCAAGTCCACTGGCAACCAAGCTCAGCATGTTGGGAACAGTTTCCAAGTGTGGTCCCTTCTGAACTCTGGGGCAGAGCAGCTGCCAGGGAAGTATCCACTCTAAAAAGGTGGTTCATGGTTGCTAGGGAGATATTCTAGGCCTCGTGATTCTCAATGTTCTCTGTTGCTAGGGAAAAGGCATTCCTTAGCAACAAGGCCCAGGCTATTCAGAAAATTATTTCAGAACAGGCCTTTTTCCTGGTCCCTGTGATTGTTCGAGAAGTGTCACCTCCAGAGATATCAGAGGTTTTCGGGTCTCTGACACCAACACTTTCAGCTACAGAGAAAGATGCTGGACCTATGTGAACCTCCAGTGGCTTCTAGCCACGGGAGGGAAGGCATCCTTTGCCAGTGGGACTTGTAGACTTAAAACAGCATTTAATCTCTGCCTGACTTCTCTGAAGAACATCCTCTCTCTAGCAGTGGGAGGTCTACTCATAGTTACCAGGGCAGTGGTAGTAAATCACATCCTGGGGTTTGACTGTCCAACAGCATGGCAGTTTACAACAACCGGGGTGGCACACCTCTAGTAAGGGGTGGGCTATAATTTACAGAGAGGCTGGTACCCCATTCCCCAGTTGGAAGGATGACAATGGATTCTAGAAACAGAGATTCAGTTCACTACTGGTTGCTAGGGATACCATTTTCCTATCAACAAGAAGGGATGCTTCCTATGTGATAAGAACTCTGTAGTTACTAGTTTTGTGGCTCACCCATCAATGACGGTGCTGGGGTTGGGTAGCCTTACTAATAAAGGGTTAAGCTTCAGCAATGTGGAGAAGATGACCTGTGGTTGCTGAGAGCGGTACTCTCCTCAGCTGGAGGAGAGCAGCCAAGATGTTACTTCCTTAGAAATAGGGCAACTGGGAGGTGCTCTGTGAGAATATATCACGGTGAGCTGCTGGCTCTCAGCAAGACAGGCAGTTCAAGGGAAAGAATTCACAGCCACAAACAGCAAGGCTATCAGCAAGAAGGAAGGAACCATGGTTGCTAGAGATATAGCTTCCTCAGCAGAGGGGCAATTCAATTGCTAAGGAACTGTTTCCCTAGGAACAGAAGGTGGACCCACTACTACCAAACAACAGTATCTTCAGCAACCAGGAAGAACCTTGTTTTGGGGGTGACACTTCCATGGCAACACAGGGTAGGCATGTGGTTGCTATGATACCATTTCTCTTTCCCTAGCAATAGAGGGCAATTAGCCATACTGAGGGGTGACAAGTGCTAGCAACAAGGGGCAATCTGTAGGTACCAGGAACACATAGTTTCCCTGGTGCCCAGGGAAGGCAGGTGATAGTCACCAGGGGGGCAACAGGCTGTCAACCACAGCTGGTAGCCCTATACCCTGCTCCCTGCTCTCCTCCCTACTAGGGGCAGAGCCAACCCTTGGTGGTGGGGCCTGCTGGGTCTTGGGAAGCCTCCCTCCCGCCGCCTGACCTGCTGGGGGTTGGGCATTGGAGGGTGGGGCCACCCCCGGCCCGGGCTTTGGCAGCCACGGGGTAGGCCCCGAAGCCCGCGGCAATGCAACCGCACTCGGCCGCAATCCAGGCCACGTAGAAGCGCATGCGGAAGGCGAAGAAGACCGGGATCATGTAGAAGAGGCGGGTGGGCAGCGGGCGGGCGTAGAAGGCATCCTCACGCACAGCTTCCAGTGGGAAGAGATGGGAGGACAGCAGGAAGAGCAGGCCAAAGAGCGGGGCTGGCCAGGCACGGCGCAGCAGGGGCCTCAGGCTGGGCACGGCTTCCGGGAAGGGCTGTTCCAGCCAATCCAGGTAGGTGCGGTAGCGGAAGAATGGGCCTGTGGAAGGTGGCAAGGAGCAGGTGGTTGGATGGTGTGTATCTGTGCCTACTGGGGAAGTGGGGGGTGAAAGGAGCAGAATGGAAGAGAAAGGAAACGGGAAAGGGGAGGAAGAGGAGGAGTTGAGGAGGTCTGTGAACAGAGAGGGAGAGGTTCAAAGCTACAAAGGGGAGAGACCTAGAGAGTTGAGGAATAAGGCCTAGGGGGAGAGGACAAAGTACTCTAGGGATGTGGGGAAAGAGGACAGAAAACCACTGTAGATTTCCCGGACAGGGAAGAGCTGGTTCCTGACAACTTTTCCTAAGCTCCCTCTGGATGCTGAGCTGGCTTGGGTGGTGGAGTGGGGACAAGCAGAAGGATAGCTGAGGTTCCTGAGGTACAAAAGGATTTAGACCAGGGAGCATCAATGGAGACTGAATGAAGGGATGGATGCTGAAGCCCTTGTATGTTCACCATAAACCATGACCGTGATTCCATTTATATGAAACATCTTTACAGACAGAAGCCCATGGTTTGCAGGAATGGAAGCGGCTTGGTGTTGATGACTAAAGGTTAGGTGGCTCCTTTTCAGAGATGAGGCTGTTCTGCAGACAAATGTGCACTGGTGATGGTTTCACAACTCTATGGATATATAAAAGCCAGTGAGCTGGGGCACTTTAAATGGATGCATGCATAAATAACAGCTCCATGAGGCTGTACAAAAAAAAAAAAAAAGAAAAGCTGGGAAATATAGGTTAGTGGTAGAACATTCACTTAACAAGCAGGCTCTAGGTTCAGTCTCCAGCGTTGCAGACAACAAAAACAAACAAGGAATCTGGCAGGCATGGGGGTGCATGCCTGTAACTCCAGATCCTGGGAAGCTGAGCCAGGTCCAGAGTTAATAGACCAGCCTGGACTATATAGGGAGACCCTGTGTCAAATGAAACAAAGGGGCTGGAGAGAACTCAGTAAAGTATTGGTTCCCAAGTTTGGTTCCCAGCCTACATGTTAGAAGGTTTATAACTATAACTTCAGTCAGTTCCAGGGGACGCAACTCCCTCTCCTGGCCTCCACACAACAGGCACACACACATACACATATATTTTTAAAACTAAATCAAATCAGACAAAGCAAGATGGCTTAGTGGGTAGAGACATGCACAGAAGTGATCATGGGAGTTCTATCCCTTATCTTACAAGATGGCAGGTAAGAACCAATATCAGAGCATTGTCTTCTGACCACCACATGCACACCAAGGCATGCATGAGCAAATGCACACAACATGCATCACACACACACACACTGAAGAAACAATCCGCCAGGCAGTGGTGGCACAAGCCTTTAATCCCGGCACTTGGTAGGCCAATCTCTGTGAATCTGAGACCAGCCTGTCTACAGAGTGAGTTTCAGGACAGTCAGGGCTATTACATAGAGAAATTCTCTCTCAAAAACAAACAAACAAACTCTCCAAAACCAAACCAAACAAGGAATTCAAAAACAAAGGAACAAAGCCAAAATCTATGAAGTGTGTCTGGAGATATAGATCAGTTGGTAGACTTTACCTGCCTAGCATGCACAGGGCCCTAGGTTCAGCCCCTAGCACCAAATGAACCCAACGTAATGACTTCCTTATTCAGTTCAGGCGGCACAACGCCTATAATGCCACCTACCCAGGAAGCTGAGATAGGACAATCAAAGGTTCAAGGCCTACCTAGGAAACACACAGATACCTTATCTCAAGATAAAAATTTAGCTTGGGAGGCAGGGGTAGACAGCTCTCTGTGAGTTTGAGGCTACCCTGCTACATAGAGCATTTAGAATAGTCTTGGCTACAAAGTGAGATCCTATCTAAAGCAAAACCAAACCAAACTAAAAGGCTGGGGATATAACTCAGTCTCTTGAGCATATATAAGGCCCTCGGTTCAGTCTTTAACACTGTGGCCCCAGCCTCCTACCCCTCACCCCCGGAAGACTCTGAGCTGCAAACCCCTGGCTTACACAGGCCTATCTCCTTTAGATCTCCTATTGGCCCCTAATAGGTGAAAAGGAAGCAGTCCTCCAAGGATAGTTCCCACAGCAGACAGATGTGTTGAGGACAGGATAGCAGCCGACAGAGTACAGGTAGCCTGGGACAGAGCAGGGGACATTAAACAGGAACAGAACTCTGGGTGGAATGAGACATAGGATGACCCAGCAGTGCTGAACAGGCCACTTACCTGTCATAATTCCCACATAGCAGTAGCTATAGCTGAGTGTTTCCATCAAAGAGGGGACCTCGGGCAGGAGGCCCAGAGTAGGTTCCTTGTGGAAGCCAGAAGCTATTTCCTTTTTCTGAGCCAGATGGAGGTCCTGAACTTCACTGGCCAGACTCACCAACTGTGGGAAGAAAGAGGAAGGCATGAGATCAGTGCCCCAGGCCACTTTACGCACATTTCATTTCAGTCTATGCCTAGGACTGAGATTCCACCTATGGATGGCACTACATATCCAGAGTTGTGGAAGGAACCTTTAGTTGGTGGCCATCCCCAGGCTTGGTCCTAGACCTTCGTTTTCTACCTGTTCTTCTTTCTGCTTTCATCCAATTCCACAGTTTGCCTGTCTACCTGCCTTCCTTCCTGCACCAAGGCTCTGACACGGGGCCTTGCATATGCAACACTAGTGCTCTAACATTGAGCCACATCCCCTCTTCCTCTTTTACATTTTGAAACATGGTCATGAGAAGTTGTCTAGGTTGCCCTTGAACTTGTGATCCTCCAAACTTGCCTCCTGGAGAACTGAGATTATATACCTGCATTACTAGGCCAAGCTCATTCCTTTATTTTTTTTATTTATTTTTTTTTTTGGTTTTTCGAGACAGGGTTTCTCTGTGGTTTTGGAGCCTGTCCTGGAACTAGCTCTTGTAGACCAGGCTGGTCTCGAACTCACAGAGATCCGCCTGCCTCTGCCTCCCAAGTGCTGGGATTAAAGGCGTGCACCCGGTTTTCCTTTCTTATTTACTTATTGTTATGTGCACTAGTATTTTGTCATGGGTGTTTGGTCCCCTGGAACTGTAGTTACACACAGTTGTGAGCTGCTATGTGGTTGCTGGGAATTGAACCCAGGTCCTCTAGAACAACAACAGTCAGTGCTCTTAACTGCTGAGGTATTTCTCCCACCCCAAGCTTGTTTGTTCCTTTCTGACTCTACTGGGTAGGGGTCAGGATGAGGATATAGATAAAATATTCTACCTATTTTATCAAGAGGCAAAACTTAAAGGCCACATCAGTGTCCTCCTGCTTTCTGCTAGGCTCAGTGGACAGAGTCCCAGCAGAGAGAGGGAGGAAAGAGAATGAAGCAGGGCTTCCCCTACAAGATGGTTTCAAGGGGTAGGAAAGGGGCTCTAAAAAACACTTTTCTGTTGGGCGGTGGTGAGGTGAATCTCTTTTGTGCTCAAGGCTAGCCTGGTCTACAAGAGCTAGTTCCAGGATAGCTAGGACAGAGAAACCCTGTCTCGAAAAACAAAACAAAACAACAACAACAACAACAAAAAAACCACTAGGCCCACAACATATAATTCTTTCTCTGACCTAGCTACAGGCCCAAAGTTTTTTTTTTTTTTTCATTTTTGACAACTCTGTCTCCTCTTCACCAAGCCACTGCAAAAAAAAACAAAACAAAACAAAAATTCAAAACCCTAAAATTATCCTCAAAGCAGCATCTCCCAAGGTGACTCTGACTCACCTGCCTACAGCCCAGTCTCTCAGGCCACTTCCATAGTCATCTAGACTTGTTTTTCCCCCAGACAGAGTCTTACATAACAGAACTGTTCTCAAACTCACTACGCAGCTAAGGATGATCTTGAACTCCTCCTCCGGCTTCACCTGAGTGCTGGGATTATGGGTGGGTAGCCCCGCACTAGCTTTTTTGTCTGTAATATGTATTTTTATTTTTGTGTGTCTGTGTGTGCAGATGCGTCGTTATCTCCTGCAACTGGTGTTACTGATGTTTGAGAGCCCATCTGTCTGGGTGCCAGGATCTGAACTTAGGTCCTCTGGAAGAACAGTACTCTGAACCACGGAGCCCTCTCTCCTGACTGCCTTTTGGGTGTTTTTATTTTTGGAGACAGGGTCTCTCTAAATAACCTTGACTATCCTGGAATTCTCTATGTACACCAAGCTGACTCACAGAGGTCCACCTGTCTCTGCTTCCAGAGTCCTGGGATTAAAGGCATGCCATGCCCAGTTTAGAGGCTTTTAAAAAAAAATGCTGAGATTACATCAATGAACCATTTGCTCAACTCTGATAAAGAAGTTTATCTATCTCATCTCATTGCATTATATTTTAGTTCTTTCAGCACCCACAAATTTAATAATTTGAAGAGGCAAATTTGCCGTATCCTGTCTTCTGGCCAGCAAACCAAAAACAAATTAGTAAAACGAAAAACTTTCTTCTCAAGGGATCTCAGCCCCCTATAGAAGGAAATCCATTCAACAGCATGTTATTCAGAAAGTGGACGCGACAAACATAGTCTGTGGCACCCCAGCCCGTCCACCTACATGTGCAGGTCCATACACACCCCGAAAGGGTCTCCTTCCAACTCACAGCTGATCAATCCCTGCCTACTGTTGAGTTTTCCATAAGAACAAAGGATTCTGGAGAAACCAGTTCTCAGACTGGCAGGACTGTCCAGGCCTATGTTGCTGGAGCCCAGAACATAACAAGAGCTCACCAACGCTGTCTGTGCTAGGGACTGAGGGCTGGCCTCTTTTTGCACTCTTCCGAGGAGATTAAGGATACAACCCAGGGCTAAGAATGTAGTTCAGTTGGTCATGGGCTTGCCTAGTGCGCTCGAGGCCCTTGGTTTGATTCCCTAGTACCATATAAGCCAGGCACAGTGGTGTATACCTACAATCCTGGCACTTAAGAGGTGGAGGCAGGAGGAACAAAAATTCAAAGTCATGGGGTGGTGGCAGTGCATGCCTTTAATCTCAGCACCCAGGGAGGCAGAGGCAGGTGAATCTCTGTGAGTTTGAGGCCAGTCTGGTCTACATAGTGAGTTCCCAGGACAGGAAGGATTACACAGTGAAACCCTGTCTCATAAAACCAAGAAAAAAAAGTCCAAAGTCATCTTCTCTTTGAGGACAACACAGGGTGCTACAGAGACTCTCAGGAAGAAAATAACAAAATGAGGTCTGTAGTCCCAGCTGTGCCCTGGGCTAGCTACCTTCTCTCCACAGTGCTACTTCCTCCTTGGAGGATGGTCTGCAATAGATTCAAGAAGAGCATGTTGGCAAAGCATGCTGGGCAGGCACATTCCAGGTGAGCCAAGTGGCTTGTGATATCTCCTGACCACGGAATGAGTGGAGAGGTGAAGACCTCCTCCAGAGTATGTGAGAGGTCAACTCTGTCCCCAGGGAGATATGAAGTTTCAAGCTTAGGATTTGTGAAAGATTTAAAAAAAAAAAAAAATTCCAGCTGGGCAGTGGTGGCGCACGCCTTTAATTCCAGCACTTGGGAGGCAGAGGCAGGTGAATCTCTGTGAGTTTGAGGCCAGCCTCGTCTACAAGAGCTAGTTCCAGAACAGGCTCTAAATAAAAAAACTACAGCGAAACCCTGTCTCGAAAAACCAGAAAAAAAAAAAAAAATCCATAGCCCTCCCCTGACTATGAGAAAGTCTAGTCTGGGAAAAGAGAACAAGAAAGCTGCTGCCTGGCTACCAGGGAGAAAAAATGGGTAGTGTTTCCCCAAGCTCACCTTCAGTGTCAACAGCAGCTGGATGGCATTGGTGAAGGGTGTGGGAGTGGGCAGGCCCAGCAGGCTGAGGGCTCGGAAGAAGAGGAGATAGGAGAAGGTCCAGGCAAGAGCCAGGGCATGACAGGAGCTAGGACAGAGGTGGGAAGTTATAGAGCTGGGTACAGGGACCTTGGCCCTGCTTCCTTCTCCCGAGTGTGCCTTTATGCCCCACCATTCCCTCATTCAGCCAGAAAAAAAGAGGGGAGAGAGTGAGGACCAGTGGATGGCAGGCAGGGACAGAAGAGGCACAGCCACAGAGAAAAAAAGAATGAGGGAGTCAAGAGAGAAGCGTTGTGGTGAAGAAGACAGCCGGAGAGCGCAGGACTGGGTTACAAATGACTGTCATCACGTGGACATTGAGGACTGGGGCAAATCTGCAGGGACAGGAAGGTGCAGAACAAGGTGAGAGAGGAAGAAACATGGCCAAGACAGAGAAACATGAGAGAAACAGCAGGCAGCAAGAGACTGAAAGAAGAAATGGAAGACAACACGAGGAAACAGGTTGCTGTTTCTATGCATCCTCCTTTCTTTCTCACCACCTAGCTCTCACCAAGGCTGGGCCTGAATGAGGGCCCAGGTTCCCAAGATGGTGATCAGAGAATGCAAAGTGTGGGGGCCACAGGTGAATAAAGTGAGCCCCAGGCCCACAGCTGCTGCCCCCCATTTCTTCAGCCCAGGTCCTGAAAGGAAAAGGTAAAGTGTAAGCATAGAACTTTCGGGAGGGGTGATCCCCACCTCAGCTCCCTCACCCCAATTTTCCACTGGGCATGGAACCTGACTCACCAGCTTTCTTAAAGAGGAAGCCGATAGGGATGGAGATAAGCAGGACCACTAGATAGGTCCATTCTTCGGGTGTCATGGTCTGGGGGAGGAAGGGCTCACAGTGAGAACTAGTATTCCAGTCCCTTCCTCTTTTGAGAGTAGAATCCCCTACTTTTGAGAAGCCAGGCGTCCAGTTCACTCCTCCTTCCAGGACCCAGGAATCAAGCCCCTCACCCCAATCCTCTGCCAACGTACAAATCAAAAGCATTTCTGCCCCTATTTAAGACCTAGACATCTAAACACCTTCTGGCCCGGAAAACAATCCTTTGCAAGACCCTTCCTCTCTGATAGTCGAGGAACCCACATCACCCCCACCTTCCTCTGAGTACACAGGAATCCTTAAGATCCCCAGGCTCCCCTATTATCTCAGGGGACCCAAAACCCCAGGACTCCTACTCCTACCCACCCCGGCGAAATCCAGCATTTAGCATCCACTTGTCTTCAGAGCTCCGGCCTCCTCTCCAATCCATACCCCGGAGAGAAGGCAATGACCCTGTCTGATCTGCAGGCTCCCTCCGTAGCCCAGCCCCGCGTGGATCCGATTCCGCCCTAGCAGATCCACAGGCGGTTACGCCACCCAGCCGGGCCACGCTCTGGTCCCCGTCCCCGCACCCAGCCACCTTACGATTTTCAGCGACGCCTCCATACAACCCCACCTGGGCCCACCTGAACCGTCCGTGGACCAGGAGGCTGATGAGAAAATCCCTCTTTCGCGACCGCCCCTGCTAGGGCCACGCCTCCTCAGCTCAGCACGCCCCCGCACTGCCGGTTCTCGAGGGTGCCCGCTGGGCTGCGCGGTCCAGGCCCAGAAAGCGGATGCAATACGTATACAGCACGGTGGGAAAAGATTCCAGAACACCAATGCGCGGAAGGATGCCTGCCCCGTTCTTTCTGGGAGGCCCCAGGGCAAAGAGCTGCCAGTAAAGGGGGGGGCGGGGTTTCGGGTCAGAGGCGGGGCCAAGGCTTCGAGTCCCTATGAAAACGGGTTGTGACTTAAGAAGGAGGCGGGACCTGGAGCTCGGCGTTCGGAAAGAGGAGGACCCTCAGCTTCGGATTCCTTCGGGTACACTCGGTAATTCAAACTCAAGGCGTGGAGGTGGGGCCACAAACTTCGGCTTACTTCGGAGATAGGCGAGTTCGGAATTAGAAGCGTTCACAAACTCGGCCGGATGTAGGCGGGCCCACACGCTTCGGCGTGATTCGGAGATAATCGGTTCCAAAAGTCGCTGTTTAGTGTTAGGCGGGCTCACAAACGCAGCCCGATGTGGGCGGGGCCACACACTTCGGCTTACTTCGGAAATAGTCGGAATCAGACGGGTGGTGTGTGTCAAAGGATAGCAGGATGTAGGCGGGGCCAAAAGCCTGGACTAATTTCGGATAGTTGAATACGTTTTAGGTCACTGTCAAATGCCAGTGAGGCCAGAGGTTTTGTCTGAACTTTGGAAATAATCAGGGGTAAGTGGACTTAGTGGAATAACAAGCGGAGCCAAGAGCTTCTCGAAATAGCTAGCCTTATTTGGGGGAGGAGGAAGGCGGAGCCATAGAAGACCGGAAAAGGCACTACGCGAGACCATTTATAACGGGGCGGGGCCTACAAGACTCGGTAGGCACGGGGGTAGGGCCAAGGGCGGTGACCCTCAAGGGCCCACATGTGGAGACCCTGCGGCCGTGAGAGCTCGCCTCAGGTTTTCAGCTCGGCTAACGTGACGGGATGACGGAGGACGTGCTACGTAGTGCCGGCTCCGCCTCTACTGAGTGTTGGCTAGCAGTTGACTTATGGGCTCTGACCGAAGACAGTGCGACCGAGTGAAGAGAAGTTAAGACGTGCACTGCATCCAGAGTTCAATCGTGGGCGACAGCTTTCGAAACTGGATAGGGAGTGGGCGGGGTCACAGCTGGAGGTGCGACTTGGAAGGGGTGGCTGATTCGACAGAGCCGAGCACTCCCGAATGCGTTCGGTAGTAGAGCCGAGATCACCGGAAGGTTGACACTCTTGTGTTTAGGGTGGGCAGGGCTCCGGATTGAGCCGAACCGAGAATGCTGGAACATCGAACCGTTTGCGCAAGACAGGATTGGGTTCTTTAAAGTCCGCCTAAGTGAATAGGCAGGAAAGACGAACCTCGGAAATTCGACATGGGAGGGTCTGGGTTCCAAGTTTCTAAAAGAGGGTGTGGCTTGAGCAAACCGCCAATCTACGTTGAGGTTCGGGACTTGATGGACACACCCGAAAGAAGACACCCACTTTGCGAAAAGGACGGTGCACCGCTATGGCGGTAGGAGGCGTGATGCGGTGGCACGCATTGGCCGAGATGATGGTCACCAGGAACTGAGGGGGAGCAGAACAGTGGGACCTGGGCGAGGGGCGTGGTCTCGAGCGGTCCTTTCGGGTGGGGCTTGGCCTGGGGAGCAGGTGGCAACCCCGGTCCCGCCCCCTCGGGCTCAGGGGCGGACCTTGCTTGCACGGGGGCGTAGAAGGCTTCAGTCCGGTCTGCGGGGCTGTTTGGGTGACCAACACCCCCACTTTGCAGGAGGATGCTGGTGGTGGAGGTTGCTAATGGCCGCTCGCTGGTGTGGGGAGCTGAGGCCGTGCAGGCGCTGCGGGAGCGCCTGGGAGTCGGGGGCCGCACGGTGGGCGCCCTGCCCCGCGGGCCCCGCCAGAACTCGCGCCTGGGCCTCCCGCTTCTGCTGTTGCCAGAGGAAGCCCGGCTTCTAGCTGAAATAGGCGCCGTGACGCTCGTCAGCGCCCCGCGCCCGGATCCCCGCAATCATGGCTTGGTAAGAAGCGAAAAGGCCCTTGTGGTGGGAAAGCCTGGGATGGCCTGCTTTGGAAGGACGCTGTTGGGAGGTTGTAAACAGGGTCAGGATTCCTGTCTTCCTAAGGGGCCGCAGGCTATGTCTTGGGGTTCCAGTTAAGTTTATTTCTCAGGCCCTAGCATCGTTCAAACGCCAGCAAGAGCAGAGTTTCCAGGAGCAAAGCACTTTGGCAGCCGAGGCCCGTGAGACCCGTCGTCAGGAGCTCCTAGAGAAGATCGTAGAGGGCCAGGCTGCCAAGAAGCAGAAGCTGGAGCAGGATTCAGGGGCGGATGAAGGCCAAGAAGCCAGTGGGAGCGAAGCTACCCAAGGGAGTGAAATCATTGATGATGGCCCGGCGGCCAAGAAGCAGAAGCTGGAGCAGGATTCAGGGGCGGATGAAGGCCAAGAAGCCAGTGGGAGCGAAGCTACCCAAGGGAGTGAAATCATTGATGATGGCCAGGCGGCCAAGAAGCAGAAGCTGGAGCAGGATTCAGGGGCAGATGAAGGCCAAGAAGCCAGTGGGAGCGAAGCTACCCAAGGGAGTGAAACCAGTGATGATGGCCAGGCTTCTGCGGAGCAGGAGGGAGCAGGTGAGAGTAGTGTTTGGAGTTCAGATTTGGGGCAGGAGGGAAGGAAGCTTTAGGGAATTTTAATTGAGGTTTTTGGGGGGATAAGGACACCTTGCCTTGTGGATTCAGTAATTCTTCTCTATACCTTCCCCCAGACTCGTCATCTCCCCCAGACTCTTCATCTCCCCAACCAGGGCCTTCAAACGGGGTGACCCCCTTGCCCAGGTCAGCCCTGCTCATCCAGCTGGCCACGGCCAGGCCTCGGCCGGTAAAGGCTAAGCCTCTGGACTGGCGTGTGCAGTCCAAAGACTGGCCCCATGCTGGCCGCCCTGCCCACGAGCTGCGCTACAGCATCTACCGAGACCTGTGGGAGAGAGGCTTCTTCCTCAGCGCAGCTGGGAAGTTCGGTGGTGACTTCCTGGTCTATCCTGGTGAGTTCAGGTTTGGGCTCTGGTGGCTATACCTTTACTGCTGGTCTTTATTTATTATGTACTTTCTCTTTTGTCTACCCCCTGGGGACTCAATGCCCTGGAGACTCAGGGAAGGACAGTGGATAATGAGAGAGTTTTCCTGAGCTCCTGGAGAGTAGTTTAATAACTTGTTTGGCTTGAGTCAGTGTCACATTAGGTCTCCAAGACTAGCTTGGAATTTGCTATGCTGCACAAGCTAGCCTTGGAATGCAAAGTCTTCCTTTCCCTGCTTCCCAAGTGCTGGGATTACAGGCTTGTGTCACAGCAGCTGGCTTGATTTAGTAACTCTTGATAAATATGATCTAGAAGATTGGCTTAGAAATCCTTACAAATGTGCGCAAAATATATGAGCGCATGCCCTGCAGAATTCTTTATGGAATTGAAAGATTAAAAGCAGCAAAGTCACTATTAGTAAGGGCAAAACATAAAAATTAATCTGAGAGAGGTGGTCCCAGCCCTGGGGAGGCAGAGGCAGGTGCATCCCTGAGTTCCAGGCAACAGCACCAGGTTGTGATGGCGCAAATCTTTATTCCCCGCACCAGGGAAACAGAGACAAGTGGATCTTTGTGAGTTCAAGGTCAGCCTGGTGTACAGGGTGAGTTCCAGGATTGGCTCCATAGCTACTCAGAAACCCTGTCTTGAAAAGCAACAACAAAAAAGCAACCCAGTTGTCCAAGAACATAGTGTTAATTTTTTTTTTTTTTTTGGTTTTTTTGAGAAAGGGTTTCTCTGTGGCTTTGGAGCCTGTCCTGGAACTAGCTCTGTAGACCAGGCTGGTCTCGAACTCACAGAGATCTGCCTGCCTCTGCCTCCCAAGTGCTGGGATTAAAGGCGTGTGCCACCACCACCCGTCCATAGTGTTAATTTTCAAATAATTAATGTGTAGGATTGTAGTTGGGTATGGTGGTGCATGTCTCTAGTGATAACTGAAGGCATAGCTAGTTTGAGACTAGCTTTGGCTGCATGATAACCCATCTCAAGAAAGAAAAGAAAAATGGGGTGTGATGACTATGCCTATAATCTTAGCTCTTTAGAATTCGAGACAGGAGGATTGCCACAAGTTTAAGACTTGTATAGGCTATATAGTGAGGTCAGGCCAACCAGGGCTGGGTATCCAGACCCTGTCTGAAAACAGAAAAAGTATAGGATCATGCATGTGAAAACTATAATCAAAAGTGAAACAAAATGGTAAGTGTGTGGTAGATTGTGTGTTGATATGGATATGCAGATGCCTGCATGGCATTTAAGTTGCTGTGGTCATTGACATTCTAGCTAGGTCTCAGTATGCCTGTATTCCTACTTGGGAAACTGAAGCATAATTTCTTTGACCTGAGATTAAAAAACCAACCTATGCAACATATGAAACATAGTGAGACTCCTATTTGTAGATAAAACTACTGCGGCCTAAAATTGCTAGTTTAAATCAGTTAATTTCATGGTGCTTTTTCATTTTTTGTTTTTTGAGTTGGAAGCAATCTTCTTGCTGTTGGCCTCCTGGGAGCTAGGATGACAAATGTGTGCCACCACATCCAGCTCTAATTCTATGCATTAAATTGAACCATAAACTAAACTATTTGTCCTCTTCTTTTCTTTCCTATAACAGGGTGATCCCTGACTGTCCTCAAATGTGGAAGTGCTGAGATGATTTAAATGCATAAGCATTCAGGTCTGGCACTGACCAATTAGTTCTAATATGTCAATATTTCTAAAACAGTGAGTACTCAGTGTACCGGACACGGAGAGAATCCTTGTTGCCTATGAAATAGTGTCCAAAGCCTCAATCACTGTAATGCTTCTAAATTTATTTTTAAATTTTGCCTGAGGCTCAGAATTGCTAAATGACCAGGAAAACAGTTAGCAGGATTAGTTTCTCAAGCATTTTGATGTACCCTCTCAGCCGATTGGAGTCTTTTAACAGCCAGAGACTCGCACGTTTGGCTAAACTCTTGCCAGGAACCCATCTGCCAGGCAGGGACATAGCAACAGTCTCCTTAGAATGCTTCACAGTCTCATGGTTTAGATTCTCACCTCCTCCCCCCTCTTAAAGATTGTTGGTTTTGTTTTTTGGTGTTATGTGCGTGGGTGCACAGGGAGATCGGAAGATGGTATCAGATTCTCCTGGAGCTGGAATTACAGGCAGCTGGGAGGTCGATGTGAGTGCGAGGAACTGAACTCTGGTCCTCTGGAAGAGTGGTAGATTAGTTGCTGAGCCATCTCTCCAGCTCTCCGTTTTTAATTTTCATTGCCTGTGATTCACCCTCTTGTATAGTCTTATTCAGGTTCCTGTCCTGCTAACTTAGATTCACCTGTTCCAGGGACAGACTGTCAGCTGTTCAGTTACCAAGCCCTCCGAGGGCCTCTGCTTCCAGAGCATGTGGCTGCAGTGCTGCACTGGCGGAGCCTACAAAACTAACCCGTGTTTACCGTCTGGCACTTCTTTGTGGGGAAATCCTATTGATAATCTACTTGTTTCTTTTTTTCTTTTTCTTTTTTTTCTTCTGATACAGGGTTTCACAGTAGCCTTGGCTATCCTGGAACTCGCTCTGTAGACCAGCCTGACCTGGAACTCAAAGACCTCCATTTGTCTCTGCCTCCCGAGTGCTGGGATTGGCATAGGACTTTGATTTTTGCTTTATTCTATTATAAAATCTTTTCTTCTTTAGTCTATTAGAGTCCCGGCCTGGTCCTGTTAATGTTTTATGGTTGCACTAGAGATCAAATCTTGCCTGTGCTCCATAAGTGGTCTGCAGCTACATCCCAGCACTTATGACTTATCTTTCAATCTTGACTTGCTTTCTTTTGTTTCTTTTTCATCTTTTATTTTGGTAAAAATGTCTGTATGGTACCCAGGTTGGCCTTGAACTCCTAAGCTCAAAGAGTCTCCTGGCCTAAGCCTTCTGTGTGCTTGAGGTTACAAGCTGTCTCACCATATCTTTTAATCATGATAGTTGCGTATTGCTTAGTCTTACAGGTGTACCTTGTACCACGGAAGTAACCATTCTTTGCTTTCTCTTCTGTGTCTTGGCAGTTGTGAACCATCTTGGGCCATTAAAGCCAACCTGGGTCACATGAAACAGCTATCTCAGAAAACAATGGAAAAAGAGGGCTGGAGAGATGGCTCAATGGTGTTCTTGCAGAGAACCCAGATCTTGTCCCCAGCACTTGCATGGTGGCTCAAAACCACTTCTAACCCCAGTTCTGTGGGACCTAATGTCCTCTTCTGGTCTAGGCAGGTACCAGGCACACGCATGGTACACATACACGCATGCAGGCAAGCAAACACTCATATACTTTAAATAAATAAATCAAAAGAACATGTTAGAATACTTAATCTACACAAGGCCCTGACTTCCGTACACAGTACTACAAAGGAACCTAAAATGCAGTAAGTAGAAGGATCTGTTGCCAGTGCTCCAGCCCCTCCAGATGGGAACTGCTATGCATCTGTCTCTTTCTCCCAGGTGACCCGCTGCGATTCCACGCTCACTACATTGCTCAGTGCTGGGCTGCTGAGGACCCCATCCCACTTCAGGACCTGGTCTCTGCCGGCCGCCTGGGAACCAGTGTCAGAAAGACCCTGCTTCTCTGCTCCCCTCAGCCTGATGGGAAGGTGGTCTACACCTCCCTACAGTGGGCTAGCCTGCAGTAAGCTGCAGATTGAGGGGGGTGTGGCTATGTGTCCAAGAACCCTCCTAGATGGTCAACTCCTCCTCCTTCTCACCCCTCATCTTGCATGGAGGCTTGTGTTCTCCCGCCTTGCCTGATTCCAGAGTTTTGAACACTAAATACTTTATAGTTTTTTTTTCCTGTTTTAAGGCGCTTACTAGCTATGTTGTTTTATTTTTCTGTCTCCAAACTGTGAGCTTGTTCAGAGTTGAGACTGCTCTTATTTGGCTCTTCTGTTTTCTAAAGGGCAGTTCTCAATAAATTTGTTGAATAAATGTTCGTATTTTGAGTCCTTACAACAATCTCTGGAATGTGGAGCTTTTAATCCTGTATTCAGATGAGAAAGGAAAGGGGAAATGACTTGCCCAGGTCACAAAACTAATAACTACCAGGCCTGGGACATTATACTTGGTCTTTCTGATTCTGCCTCTCTGCATCCCATGAAATTGTGCCTTGAAGATTTTTTTATTATGCTTATATATTATCTGCATACATGTGTATGCGTGTGGGTACAAAGTGCCATGGAACATATGCGGAGATCAGGACAATTTATGAGAGCCTGTTCTCTTTTTCACCATTTGGGTCTCAGGGATTAAACTCAGATTGTTAGGCTTGCCATCAAACAACTTTAACTGCTGAGCCATTTCACTGGTCGTCTTGAGATTTCTACAAATCATTTCAGATGCATATAAAGGTCATAACTAAAAATGCTGCATGAGCTGCTTGTGGTGGTGTATACCAGTTTAGTAAGACATGCTGAAGAGGCAAAGGCAGAAGGATCATGAGTTTGAGGTCTACTTGGGCTACAGGTTTGAGGCTATAGAGATGGCTCAGTAGTTAACCTTTTCCAAAGGACCTAAGTTCAGTTTCAAACACCCATATAGGACAGCTCACAAGTGCCTGTAGCATCATTTTCAGGGAATTTGCTACCCTATTCTGTCCTCCAAAGGCAACTGTACTCAGGTGCATATACCCACACATATATACACAATTAAAAAGAGCTGGGCGCCGGGCCGTGGTGGCGCACGCCTTTAATCCCAGCACTAGGGAGGCAGAGACAGGCAGATCTCTGAGTTCAAGGCCAGCCTGGTCTACAAGAGCTAGTTCCAGGACTGGAACCAAAAAAAAAAAAAAAAAACCCTACAGAGAAACCCTGTCTCAAAAAAATTCCAAAAAACAAAAACAAGCAAAAAAAAAAACAAAGCTGGGTGTGGTGCTATGTACATTTAATACCAGTACTCAGGAGAAGCAGGAGGATCTTTGAGTTAAAAGCTAGCCTAGTCTACATAGCAAGATCAGGCCAAGAAGGCCTGTCTCAGGTACATAAGGGCTGGAGAGATGGTTAGGTTAGGAATACTTGATATTCTTGCAGAGAACCTGGGTATGGTTCACAGCATACACAGGGCTCACAATTATCCATAACTCCAGTCTCTGGGCATCTAACCCCTTCTGGCCTTTGAAGGCACTAGGTGTACACATGGGACAGGTGCATATATGCAGATAAGACACCTGTACACATTAAATCATTTTTAAAAGTTAAGAATTGAGACTGGAAAGATGACTCAGCAGTTAAGAGTCCTGCTGCTCTTCCAGAGGACCCAAGTTCAATTCCCAGCACCCAGATGGCAGCTCACAGCTGTAACTCCAGCTCCAGGGGATTTGTCACCCTCATACAAACATACAGGCAAAATACCAATGCATGTAAAATAAGAATAAAAATCAAATATATGGCCGGGCGGTGGTGGCGCACGCCTTTAATCCCAGCACTCGGGAGGCAGAGGCAGGCGGATATCTGTGAGTTCGAGACCAGCCTGGTCTACAGAGCTAGTTCCAGGACAGGCTCCAAAGCCACAGAGAAACCCTGTCTCGAAAAACCAAAAAAAAAAAAAAAAAATCAAATATATGACACATAGTAAACTGTCTACTACCTGTTGCTACCCGTTCCCTCCCCTCTCTTCCCAGACTAAATGAGCAAGATCCTTGCCATCTGAATATATAAATGCAAATTGAAGTAAAAGTAAAGAATACCCAATCTAGACCTAGTGTTACAGGCCTGTCCTCGTAGCTACTCAGGGACAGAGGCAGGGACATCGTCCCTATGCGTGTGAGGCTAGCCTGTCTACATAGTTCCGGGATAGCCAGGGCTAGCTGCATAGACCCCCTCAAAAATAAATAAAGGTGTGGTGGTGCACGTCTTTAATACCAGCACTTGGGAGGCAGAGGCAGGTGGATCCCTCCTGAGTTCCAGGCCTGTCTACGTTGTCAGCTCCAGGACAGCCAGGACTAAGTAGAAAGACTAGTGGGCAGGGGTACCAACTAAACGAATAAATTATGTGCAGGAAAATGGGTTGTAAACTCAGCACTTGAGAAATATAGGCAGAGGAGGATCTTGAATTCCGTCATTTGGTGGGAAACCCTGTCTCAAAAACAATAGAGACATATGCCACGGTGATGGGGGTATTTTCTTCTCGAAGAGTTCCTCACTCCGGATATATCTAGGTTTGTGTCAAGCTCACAAAACCAAACCAGCACAGCATGCATACTTCAATATATGGCCCTAAAATTCTAGCATTTGTAAAGCCAGGGCTGGACATTGTTATGAGACTGAGACATTGATGGGGAACCAAGGCGGCCCTGAATTTCCCAAGAGTCTTTGCTAAAACAAAAAGTGACAACTTCAGAGCGTTACTCTATGCCTTTGCCCTAGAAGTGGCAGCCTCGCCGGGCGGTGGTGGCGCACGCCTTTAATCCCAGCCTAAGGGAGGCAGAGGTAGGCACATCTCTGAGTTCGAGGCCAGCCTGGTCTACGAGAGCGAGTTCCAGGACAGGCTCCAAAGCTACTGAGAAACCCTGTCTCGAAAAAAAACAAAAAAAAATTATAATAAAAAAAATTAAAAAGTGGCAGCTTCGTTAATGATTAGCTGAAGCGTTAATGATTGGATTAAACAAGAATGTACCCGCTTCAGCTATTCAGCCGCCTAAACACCTCACTGGTAAGTCCGCCCAGCTCAGGGCCGCTCTGGCCCAACCGTTCTACTCTATGGTTTTCCCGCTTCTGATAGGCGAAGCAGCGAGCGGTGCGTAGTGACGTCACGACAAGGCGACGTTACTATAAGACCGCGGTTCTGCGGCAGCGTGTCTCTTTTTCGCCCGTCGTGAGCTCCTAGGTGAGTTTTGGGAGTGCTGTCTAGTTGGCTTTTTGGGGGTAACGGAGCCATTCATAAGTTTACGTGTACACTAGGGAAGAGGGGCGGGAAGAAGGTGGTCGGACATATTACAGTACGGTGGTGGGACGATCTCAGTTCCAAATTTTCTAAGGCGGATCTAGCTAGGCCCGAGTTGGTGCGGGGCTGTGGTGTGCTAGCCGGGCATTGCTGCGCATGCCTCACGACATTTTTGTTTCAAACATGACCCTTTGCGCAGGCGCGGCAGCCCTAGAGACGCCAACATGCCGGTTGCCAGAAGTTGGGTTTGTCGTAAGACCTATGTGACCCCACGGAGACCCTTCGAGAAGTCGCGTCTCGACCAGGAACTGAAACTCATCGGTGAGTGACCAAGGTGGAATTTCGGGTTGGGGGTGAAGGGAGAGTTAGGCCGTCATGAGGTCGGTCTCCCACGTGCTCGTCATGGGCGCCATCGCCGCAGAGGATTGTGGTTTGGTTTAGATTCGTCTTGTGTTCAAAAGTCGCCAGTGTTGGGGCTGGAGAGATGGCTCAGTGGTTAAGAGCATTGCCTGCTCTTCCAAAGGTCCTGAGTTCAATTCCCAGCAACCACATGGTGGCTCACAACCATCTGTAAAGAGGTCTGGTGCCCTCTTCCGGCCTTCAGGCATACATACAGAATACTGTATACATAATAAATAAATAGATATTAAAAAAAAAAGTCGCCAGTGTAGTAACTCTGGCCCTGTGGTTCCCTCCCGACCACGTGTAGGAGAATATGGGCTCCGGAACAAGCGTGAGGTGTGGAGAGTCAAATTTACTCTGGCCAAGATCCGCAAGGCCGCCCGAGAGCTGCTAACGCTGGACGAAAAGGACCCACGGCGTCTTTTTGAAGGTGTGTATGGAGCCCGTCTTAAGAATGGGTGGTCCCGTGCGGGCTTGTTGAGTTTTTAGGCAATATTGTGGTTTTGAACGGTATGACGCTGAACAAATTGGGCTAGTTGGGAATATTTGGTGTAAATTGGCCCGGAACTCAGATGCAGCCAAGTCTCGCCTGTGAACTTACGGAAATGTAGAAGTGTTGGGTTAGCCACCTCACTTGGAATTTTCAACACAGTTAAAACAGATTCATATTTTGGAGTTAGTTACAGGAGAATGGGGAAGCTGCAGATATATGAGGTTTCTTGTTTTATTAAGCAAAATAAAAAAATTGTCAAAGCCTTCTAGGGATCTCATTTTATCGTGAAACAATCTGGCTAATGTTAGGAATGAAAAGCCCTGGAGTTGTGGTGTTGGCACTGCCTTGATTCGGAGCTAGACTTTCCCATGTGACTACCAGGAAGGGTCTGTCTCCTAATTGACAGATTTCAGATTAGAAGTTGAACGCTTTAATAATACCTGTTTGTGCCACAAGGAGGCTAGATGAGTTAATTTTTTAGAGCTCTGGGTTAGCCTACCAAATCGCAAAGAACAGCTTAATGGCGGGCCGTGCTCGTGTCTTAGCTCTCAGTGTGCACTTAGTTTCTCTTCATAAAACATTCTGAATGTTTTGTGTTTGGGTCGTTTAATTGTAATAGTATTCCTTTTGGGGATTTTTCATTTTTGTATTTGTGTCTAACTGGTATTTATATAAAACGTTGGGAATTGAGCCTGTATTTTAGGATGCTGGGTGCGTTTTTTTTTTTTCAGTTTGGTTTTTTATATTTAGGGTTTATTGCTAGGTGACTGGACCTTCACGGTGTTTCAAGCTCATAAGGGAATAGTAGTCTGAAGGATAGATAGGGTTGTTCTATATATCTTGTGGGTCTTGTGCTATGTAGTCAGGATTGTCTTGATCTCTCCTTGCCCTAGCTGCCCAGGTACTGTGATTCTTGTGAAGTTAGCATGTTTTCTTAAGTTTAAAATTAAAGTGCCTGTCTTAGAGATGAAGGTTGTGAAAAGCTGTAAGCCTGTGATATAATACCTGCCGAAAGGGTGACCCAGTGGCAATTTCAGTGTCTCAAGCCTGGAGCGCTTAGAAGAAAGGTTATCAATTAGGCACGTCACTGTCGTTCTTTTCTCCTGTGTTCTTTGCAAAAATGGGAGGAAGTTGTAGTAACTTGCCTCTTCTGGGGGCTCTGAGGTGAGGAAGTCGGGTCTTTATTTGGGTTACACCCCCTCCCCCCAGGCAATGCTCTGCTGAGGCGACTTGTTCGCATTGGGGTGCTGGATGAGGGCAAGATGAAGCTGGATTACATCCTGGGCCTGAAGATTGAAGATTTCTTGGAGAGGCGGCTGCAGACCCAGGTCTTCAAGCTGGGTTTGGCGAAATCTATTCACCATGCCCGTGTGCTCATCCGCCAGCGTCACATCAGGTAAGCTGCAGCTGGGCCTGTAAGTAAGCCTTACTTTGCCTTATCTGCAATGTTGGTTTCCTTTGCTAAGCTGCTGTCCCTATCTCCTGTGTAGCCTTTGGAGCTGACAAATCTGAGTTTACCCTGAGGGTTCAGAGTGAAAGCTTATGGGGAATTGGGAACAACCCCATAGCCCAGCGCAAGAGTCACTGCGGCTCAAGCCGTACACCTTGCGAAGGTCTCTGCCAGGCATGCAAGCAGCTGGACAGGTAATAGCTCTTGGTGCTCTCTTGGAGAGGATAGAGTTGATGTTGGGGTGGTGGTGAAACGGACATTGGAGGTTACTGTGTTAGTTCCAACACAGACCCTCATTGCTATATTTGTATTTGTTAGTTTGCCAGTTGGTAATCAACCTGTCTGAAGTGAGGTTCAGGTGAGGGGAAATTGCGTACTCTTTTGTAAATGAGCACCAATCGTGAGAGCTGTGTAGGGCATAGGCTCAGATTCTCCCTCATCAACTTCATCTATGGGCAGAGATGTACTCTGAGGTGATGTGAGCCTTAGTACCTAAAGCATTTGTATAGGCTCTGGTTCCAAGGCTGCCCGTAGACAACTGAGGTCAGGAGTGCCCATCAGCCCGCTGTCAAGGACAGGACCAGAAATTGTTTACCTCTCACCTTGTCCCTTTAACCTGTGCTTCTCACTCAGGGTCCGCAAGCAGGTGGTGAACATCCCATCCTTCATTGTTCGTCTGGACTCCCAGAAGCACATTGATTTCTCCCTCCGGTCTCCTTATGGTGGTGGCCGACCAGGCCGAGTGAAGAGGAAGAATGCCAAGAAGGGCCAGGGTGGTGCCGGAGCTGGTGATGATGAAGAAGAAGATTAAGTTAATGGTCTCCCTGGACTGGAGAATTGTCTAGTTTCCAGTTGGCTAATAAAACAGAATTAACACTTGGTTTAATGGTGTGCCTTGGCTCTGAACACAGCTTCTGCAGTGGGAAGAAGCCACTGTTAGATGTAGGCAACATGTTTGACCAGATGCTCTGTGTGATTGGTCTTGTTTAGTGGGCAACAGTGGAAAGAAAAATGGCAACCCAGCCATCTGCAGCCGAATGAATGTTCAGTGAGGTTGACTGGTATGAACTTGCAGCTAGGTGGCTTCTGTTTTGTGGATTGTTTCTCAAGATGCGGTTTTGGTTAGCAGGAAATAAGCCAGTGAGCCTTTTCCCCGGGGCAGCTTAAGAAATTATCAGCTGAAGTTTTGTGTTTTCATGGTCAGGAGGGAGGCTGGCTTCCTCATTTTCTATTTTGTCTTCTGGGAAGCTTGAGTCAGAATAGAGGGTGCGGTTGCATCTCTGAGGAAGTGAGAACTGCTTGAAATTGAAAAGCAAAGTGTCCAGTAAGGACACTTGATTTGGTAATGTGTTTCGGTCCTTGAAAGAGGATTTCAGGTCAGTTAAATGGCTGGCTTCAATGCAGGAAAAGATCTTACAGCATTGTAAAGGCTTCAAATAACGGACCCCTATCCAGACATCACAGTTGATGAAAATGCCATCCATGATTGGTTAGGTCGCTTGGTATAAAAGCTCAGCAGGAAATAATTTTCGGTTGATTGTCTGGGAGCCCTCACCTTCCAAAAAGCAGGCTCCTGCTGACAAGGTCATTAAGTGGCCTCCAGCCAGCAAGGGGTTTATCTCAAAGCTGAGAGGCAGTGGCCACACGCAGTGTCAGGATCTCAGGATTCTGCTTAGGGTTTAGGTCTTAATCCCTTAGCTAAACTAGTCATCTTACTGCTACGTAGCAGAGTACTCTATGATGGGCTAAGCTTGAGGACTTGGGATTTTTCTGTAGATTGGTCTTTTGTTTCCTTGACTACTTTAGTACTGTAGTGGATCATCTGCCAGGGAGCAAGGCTGATGTCTGAAATGACTGATAGGTGTAGTTAGAGTTTAGTGTTAGGAAATAAAAGCTTTGGTGCTTTCAACAGAAAACACTCCAGGCACCACCCCTGTTGCTGTGCATTGAAGTGCTAGGATGTTCAGTGGGAGCTGCCATGGTGTAGGGGCTGATTGTTAACATCTGTCCAAGGAGTTGATTTCATACAAAGGTTAGTATGAGAGCAGGCTGTACTATGCCATTGAGACCCCTCAATCTCTGAGCCCTTGTTGCAGGGCAGGGTATAGAAACTTACAACTAGACAAGAGAATAGGAAGGTTCCCCAAGACCCTTGTGCAGACCAGAAGCATGCAGTATGAGAATGCATGCATCCCTCTACATTGCCTGTCCAGTCCCCATTCTCAGCACTTAGGGGCTCCTCTCACTACCCCTACACGGGGAGAATGGGATAGTAGGTTAGGTGTAAACGGTGGGGGGCAGTACTTGTGCGTAGTTCTCAACAGGCTTCTGTCCTTAGACTTCACACTATAGTAATTTGGAAGTCTGCCTCCAGCCCACCCTGGAGCCTCCCCAGAGAACTGGAAAGATATTCCAATGTACACTTAGAGTTGAAGGGACAACAGTTCATTGTTAGTCCAAAATAGCCTCAGTATGGAATTAAAAATTCATGAATTAATTAAGCCTTGCAAAAAATCTAACCAAGGAGGTGAAAGACTTATTTTAAGAATGTAGCCCAGTCAGCAAAACATGACTGTGCAAGCACATGGACCTGAGTTTTGGTCCCCCTGTACTCATTAAAAGCTGTGTGTTTCTGGCTATTACAATGCTGCCATGAACATAGTTGAGCATATACTTTTGTTGTATGATAGGGCCTCTCTTGGGTATATTCCCAAGAGTGGTATTGCTGGATCCAGGGGTAGGTTGATCCCGAATTTCCTGAGAAACCGAAACACTGCTTTCCAGAATGGTTGCACAAGTTTGCATTTCCACCAGCAATGGGTGAGTGTACCCCTTTCTCCACAACCTCTCCAGCAAAGGCTATCATTGGAGTTTTTTATTTTAGCCATTCTGACAGGTGTAAGGTGGTATCTTAAAGTTGTCTTGATTTGCATTTCCCTGATCGCTAAGGAAGTTGATTGTTTGTAATAGCCAGAACTTGGAAACAACCTAGATGCCCTTCAACGGAAGAATGGATGAAGAAAGTATGGAATATATACATATTAAAGTATTACTCAGCAGTAAAAAACAAGGACTTCTTGAATTTTGCATACAAATGGATGGAAATAGAAAACACTATCCTGAGTGAGGTAAGCCAGACCCAAAAAGAGGCACATGGGATGTACTCACTCATATTTGGTTTCTAGCCATAAATAAAGGACATTGAGCTTATAATTCATGTTCCTAGAGAAGCTAAATAAGAAGGTGAATCCAAAGACAAACACATAGGCATCCTCATGAATATTAACCTTCATCAGGCGATGAAAGGAGACAGAGACAGAGACCCACATGGGAGCTCCGGACAGAAATCTCAAGATCCAAATCAGGAGCAGAAGGAGAGGGAGCACGAGCAAGGAACTCAGGACCACGAGGGGTGCACCCACACACTGAGACAATGGGGATGTTCTATCGGGAACTCACCAAGGCCAGCTGGCCTAGGTCTGAAAAA
The DNA here is from genome assembly GCF_018167655.1 of Microtus oregoni. Lineage (NCBI taxonomy): Eukaryota > Metazoa > Chordata > Mammalia > Rodentia > Cricetidae > Microtus > Microtus oregoni. The sequence goes on from NW_024543065.1 coordinate 40,859,825, forward strand.
GCATGGGATAAATCCGGACTAGCTGAACATAGCGGACAATGAGGAATACTGAGAATTCAAGAACAATCGCAGTGGGTTTTTGATCCTACTGCACGTACTGGCTTTGTGGGAGCCTAGGCAGTTTGGATGGTCACCTTACGAGACCTGGACAGAGGTGGGCAGTCCTTGGGCTTCCCACAGGTCAGGGAACCCTGATTGCTCTTCTAGCAGATGAGGGAGGGGGACTTGATCAGGGGAGGGGGAGGGAAATGGGAAGCGGTTGCGGGGACGAGGCAGAAATCCTTAATAAATAAATAAATTAAAAAAAAAAGAATTTCAAAAAAAAAAAAAAAAAGCTGTGTGTTTCAAATCTTAGTTAAGGGAGCCACCTTAGGGTTGGCAAGAGACTTGACCCTAGAGTGGCTCCCAGGAACCCAAGGCGATGTCCCCAGTTAGTTTCTTGGGCAGCTGAGGATAGGGAGCCTGAAATGACCCTATCCTATAGCCATACTGATGAATATCTTGCATATCACCATAGAACCTTCATCTGGTGATGAATGGAGATAGAGACAGAGACCCACACTGGAGCACCAGACTGAGCTCCCAAGGTCCCAATGAGGAGCAGAAGGAGGGAGAAGATGAGCAAGGAAGTCAGGACCATGAGGGATGCACCCACCGACTGAGACAGTGGGGCTGATCTATTGGGAGCTCACCAAGGCCAGCTGGACTGTGACCGAAAAAGCATGGGATAAAACTGGACTCTCTGAACATGGCGAACAATGAGGGCTGATGAGAAACCAAGGACAATGGCACGGGGTTTTGATCCTACTTCATGTTCTGGCTTTGTGGGAGCCTAGCCAGTTTGGATGTTCACCTTCCTAGACATGGACGGAGGGGGGAGGACCTTGGACTTTCCACAGGGCAGGGAACCCTGACAGCTCTTTGGACTGGAGAGGGAGGGGGAGAGGTGTGGGGGAAGGGAGAGAAGGGTGGGAGGAGGGGGAGGGAAATGGGAGGCTGGGAGGAGGCAGAAACGTTTTTTTTCTTTTTCTCAATAAAAAATTTTAAAAAAAAAAGATCAAAAAAAAAAAAGCTGTGTGTTTGCAGGATTTGTGTAAAGTTATCAAATCCCAGTGCCTACCCAAATTTATGGCTCTGGGTTCCCTGCCCATTCCCTCCAAAAGTGGAGACCCTGTGACTCCACATACACAACACATGAGATTGAAGACAACAGAAGATGGAAAGGTTTTCTCTGTTCATGAGTCAGCAGTGTGAAAATGGCTATGTGAACCAAAGCGATGTAGAGACTCGGCACAATCCCCGTGAATGTCCCCCAGTGACTTCCTTCACAGAACTAGAAAATCCTAAAGTGCATATGATGATGATTGCTTCTCCCAATATTCTGAAGGCCAGTGACTGAGGACAGCCAGCTACACAAAACTCAAAAGACAGAGTCATAACCTAAGATATATATGAAAAAATGAAATACCTCCAAGATGGAAACATTCTAAGCAGCGATGGTGGTGGTATCATCACCCAACTTCAGATTATAAATCTAGAACCACAGCAACACAACCAGCATTGTCATTGGCACAAAACAGGCACAGAACAACAGACGGCTGGCCAGAAAAGGACCCAGAGCTGGGCAAGGCGGCCCAAGCCTGTGAGTTGGGTTTTTAGGAGGATGGAGTAGGATGATCAGAAGTTTCAAGTTCAGCAGCAATTAAATAACAAGTTTGAAGTCTGCTGGGTTATACCATGTCTGATGTACATTAAACAAGGAAAAGAAAGGGGATAACAGAATCAGGAAATGAACCTTCCAGGGTAAGTCATTGAGTTCTGAACACTGGGCAAGTGCTATATCCCAGCCTTTTAACCTTTATTTTGAGACTGGATCTTGCTAATTTGTCCAGAATGGCCTTGAACTCACTCTGCAGCTAAAGTGGATTTTATGTTTTATATCCTCCTGTGTCAGCCTCCGAAGTAGCTGTGATGTCAGGACTGTGCCATCATGCCCAGCAAGTTTTAAATTTTAAGCTACTCACTGTCTTTAAAACAAACAAAAACCAGTATTAAAAAAGGAAGAAAGAAAAGAAAAAAAAACATCAGTGTGGTTGTGATGCGCTTAATTTTTTTTTTTTTTTTTTTTTTTTTTTTGCTGAACCATAATTTTGTTTCTTTCTTGTTTTTCACATCCCAATCATCTCCCTTCTCCTCTTCCAATTCATCACCCGCAACCCGGAGCCCCACCCATCCAGTCCTCCTTTGTTTCTATTCAGAAAACGGAGGACCTCCCTTGGATATCAGCCAGTCTTGGTCTTTGAGTGAGTCTAGGCACCTCCTCTTCTAAAGACTGAATGAGGCAACCAGTAGGAGGAATGGGGTCCCAAAGCAGGCAAGAGAGTCAGAGTCAGCCCCTGCTCCCACAAGAAGATCAAGTTACACAACTGTAATATATATGCAGGGGATCTAGGTCAGTCCTGAGAAGGCTCCCTGGTGGCTGGTTCATTAATTTTTTTAAGGGATCACATGTAGGGTGATGTGAAAAAACTTTTTTCCTAGGTTTTCTTAATCAGGTTTCCTATGTCAGGTTTTGTAAATAATTTCTGGCTTGGTAAACGACATTCGTTTATATTTCCTCTTTCTCTAGTTTCATAATGTCTTTATTTCAAATGCACAGACATTTGGAAAAAATCACCAACTTCCAGAAAGAATTTCCAAAGGGGAACTTTTCTAGTGACAGTGTGCTCAATGTGTGGGAAGTCGCTCAGATTTTGTATTTAGTTTTGTTAGTCATTTTTTAAATGACATTTTTTCATTTGTTCTACATACTGCACACAGTCTCCCCTCCCCCAGACTTTGTAAGCAATAAAATAACTTTCTTTCATTGACATCAAGGGATCTGTCCATTTCATGTACAGCTCCTAATATGTTGGTATGAAACTGTTCATAGTGTTCTGCTGTTCATACATTTTAACAAAGGTAGGGAGGCTGGAAAGATGGCTCTGTGGTTAAGGGCATGCACTGCTCTTGCTGTGGACCTGAGTTCACTCCCAGCACCCACAGCATGCGGCTCACAAACGCCTATAACTCCGGCTCTATGCGCATACACACATGGCATAAGAGCACATAGATGCATATAAGTACGCATAAATAAAACAAATAAACCTTTAAAAAATAAAATGAATGTATGGTTGTACATGCCAGGAACGGAAACAGAAGGATAGCATGTTTGAGGCAACCCTGTTGGGATAACAGGCCTACCACACCACACCCAGCTTTCATTTGTGATCGTTAGTTTATTTTCAAAATTGTTTTATTTACTTCTTGGGTGTGGGGAGTATTTAGCTGGGGGCTTCACCTCAGCTCCTGGCATAAGTTCCCTCCCCTGTGAGTTGCCTCAGTCCAAACTCCACCGCCAAGAAATCCCACCAAACAGTGACCCTCCCCAAGGAGGGTCAAGAAAGTCCACCAAACGGTGACCCCTCCCCAAGGAGGGTCAAGAAAGCCTGCCAAAGGGTAACCCCTCCCCAGGGAGGTCAAGACCACTCCCACAGGCTATTTAAACTGCTCCCTGCCCCCCCCCCCCAGAGAATGAACACGTGGTCTCCCAGTTCCTGTGGTCTCCACTTCTCTCTCTTCCCTTCTCCATGTTTTCCCAGGGCTACCCGGGAGTATTGCCATCCATTAATCCTGGGCATTTTTTAATTTGGTCTGATTGGGATTATTTGTGTCGGTGGAGAGGTTTGTTGGCTAGGAAAAATACTTAACAGGGAGGACACTAAAGACTTAAGTGGAGGTCAGAGAACAATTCGTGAGAATTAGTTTTCTTTCTTCCCTATTCCTGCTGTTTGTATTTAGAATATCAGTCTTGAGAAAGTATGTTTACTGCTCAGCCATCTCACTGGCCCTATTTTATTGTTTATTCTTTGAGACAAGGTTCCTGTATGTTGCCCTGGCTACATAAGACTCACTATAGACCAGTTGAACTTGTACTCAAAGAACCTGCCTGTTTCTACCTCCTCAGTGCTGAGATTGAAGGCATGCACCACCACGCCTGGCCTATTTATATTTATTTTAAAACAGTGTCACCCATGTTCCAGTTAGCTGGCCACTAACTCCTATACTACGTAGGTGAAGATGGTCTTGACTTTTTTTTTTTAATTTATTTATTTATTTGTTATGTATACAATATTCCATCTGTGTGTATGCCTGCAGGCCAGAAGAGGGCACCAGACCTTACAGATGGTTGTGAACCACCATATGGTTGCTGGGAATTGAACTCAGGACCCTTGGAAGAGCAGGCAGTGCTCTTAACCGCTGAGCCATCTCTCCAGCCCTAGTCTTGACTTTTTAACCTCCTCTTCACACCTCCAAAGTGCCAAGATTTCAGGTGTGTACCTCCACTCTGGCCTTTGGTGGTTAATGTTGTTTGAACATCTCTATGTAGCCCAGGCTGGCATGAAATTCACTAGGTATTCCAAGATGATGACAAAAAAAGGCAATCTCCTGCCTCAGCCTCCCAGAGGTTGGGATTATGGATCTGTAGTCATGCCTGTAGCACAGCTTTGATAAGAAATGTCATTAAAATTAGTACTCAGTGTAAACCCTTCTGTTCTATTTCATTTCTCATTTCACTTGATTATTAAGAAATCTATTTTATTTCTAGAATGTATGATGTTAGTTATAGTACAGCCAGATTTGCAAGGGTTCCCAGAATTTCTGGAGGTCTCTGTTAGGACTCTTGGCAGGCAAGTCATTGCTCCTTGTTGTCGGGAACAGAACCTGGCCGAGTGACTGCCAGGGCAGCATATACACTGGGCTCCTCTGTGGCTTCCCCTGCCTGGGAGCGGGGAGGTACAGCTGTCCCCTGTCTGAGCGACCTGCTACACAGCTGGGCATAGACCACATCTTGGGGCTCCTCTGAATCAGCAGCCTGGAGCAGGAGAGAATGAGAGGAGGGTATATGGTTCCCTTGGGGGATGCTGAAGGCCTGAGGGATGCTGAAGGCTTAGGGGATGCTGAAGGCCTGGGGAGGACAGGACCAACCTGAGTGTCCATCTCTCTGCCCTCTTCTGTTTTGTTTCCATCTTTTCTTTCCAGGACTTCTCCTGACAGGACAGAAGGTAGGACAGCTTCTGCCCTCCTGTGCCTGGAGGGTTTCACCTCGGCATATGTCTCTCCCAGGGGGTCTTCCTCAGGTGGTCTCTGTAGCAGGGAAGTAGTGAGGTACAGATAGTGTCACCTTGTTCCCCTAGGGCTCTCCTCTGGCCAGTTTTCCACAACATGGCCAGAGTGACCTGTTCAGATGATAGCATCCCTGATGGAATATTCCAGGGCTTCCTTCCTATAGTTCTGGCATCCTGACGCTCTAACCCTTGCTGTCTTGGCTGTACCCACGCAGTCCATCTTCCTGAAAACATGTTTTTGGGGGCAATAGATGTCTCCGTGGTTAAAAGCACTGACTATGTTACAGAGGATCCAGGTTTGGTTCCCAGAACCCACATGGCGACCTACGTTCATCTGTAACTCTAGTTCCAGGGTCTCTGACACTCTCTTCTGGCCTCTGGGAGCACCATGCAGGCATGTGATGCAGAGACATTCATGTTTGTAAAGCACCCACAAACACAAAACAAAACCCCCACATGTTTCTGCCCCAGCTCCTTTGGTTCCTGCCTGCAGTTGTTAGATGTTTCTTTGGGCCTTTCTCTCTGGGATGTCCCCTCAGAAGACAACCAGACAGATGCCAAGGAGACAGAAGGCAGACAGGCGTGAAGAGACACATGATTCTGGGAAAACCAGGAAAGAGTGAGGTCAGCACACAGGAGGCAGGTGCTTGCAGAAGAGAGTAGTCAGCTGTGGATGTTGAGGGCCAAGAGAGGGGGAACAAAGATGGCCCCCTGGACTAAACTGGGCCCTAAGTTCTTAGCACACAGATGGAGTCCGGGACCTCACCGAACTGTCCAGCTCAACACCATCCTTAGTTTTCATGTCCTCCACTGAAGCATCTGTCATGGCAGAAAAAACAGAATGTCTCCTGACCAGAGTCTAGGAACCCCTAGCTTTCTGCCTTGCCCAGGTGGGACATTAAACCAGGGCTTAGATACACCTGGGTCTATAATGTGAAGTTCAGACACAAACAGAAAAGACCCCAGAGCTTGTCCACCACCCCTGCAGTGCTGAGACCTCAGACATCTCCCTCCCTGGGACCCTCTTTCTCTCACAAAGGCTTTCTTCCTGGGTGGCAGCAGCTGGGTTGGATCTAGAAAGACAAGGGGATGTCAGTTGGCAGTGAGGTCTGTCTAGGAGGTGGGGCTCTAGGTCTCTGGCTATGAGTTACCTCTTCTGGGAGCCCCTGTCTCTGGTTGTTGGCGCTGCAGTTCCTGCAGGTAGCTGCAATTCTGTCTCTTCCTGGGCTGCAAGAGAGAGCAGAGTCTCATCTAGGAGAGGAGGAAGCCTCTCCCCCAGGCACATACAGGGAAGGAAGGAAGGGACCTTTACAACATGGGTGAGTGAGCCAATGTAACAGGACATGGTAAAGCTCACAGAATGCCTGACGTTGCACAGGTTCTGAGATCATGTTCTTTCCGATCTGAGATCTGCAAGTGTTTCTAAACTACCCAGTCCCAGTTTGAGGTTTCCCTGGGGTTGGTGTCCTGACCCCCTGCTTGGATGTTCACAGGGGAACTTATCACCACAGGAGACCCAGGTCACTGAGACCATACTCACCCTTCTTCCTGAATTTGCCATGATGTTTTCGTCGGAGAAGAAGGAAGACAAGGATAAAGAGGAACAGGAGGAAGGCCACAGAAACTCCAATCAGAGCCTGCAAGTAACTTTCCAGTCCTGAGGCACAAGTGACATGGTGAGTGGGGACTGCTGATGCTTATCTGAGCACCTACTGTGTGGCAGGTCCTATTGGACCTTTGCACTCATCATCTCCCTTCCTCACAATCGTGCAGCAAGGAATTGTCTGTTTTCCTACCCAGACAGTTCACCTGCCTCAGATCATGACTGTAAATGGCAGAGCTGGGATTTGAACCCAGGGACTCTGACTTCCAGCTCTTTTCTCTCTACCTAAGCTGAGTTTCATCCTAAATGCCCTGCCATGGCTCTGGGCCCCACCCTTGCACATGGCACCACCACTGTGGGGCAGACCCACTGCTGAACCAAGTTCTGGGGCCCTCCTCTCTCACAGTAGAGGTGCCAGCCGAGGTCAGACAGAAACTTAGATATGTGGCCTCCTGAGAAACAGCAGCCAGTTCAGACCAGGAAGGGCTTGTTCAAGCCAGCATCTCCAGAAGTAGATTTACCAAGCCCATAACCAGTTGTTGCCCATCAGGACCCACCTTCCAATAGAGTCCTTATTAACCCTCTGGGGCCTGCCTCCATCCATGCAGGTGAGAGACTTGTTCTTAGGGTCTTAGAGGTAGGATGGGCAGGCAACGTCCATCTCACCCACCTCACCCATCCTCCATGAACCAGAACATGTCTCTCTGGATGCCACCTTCTATACCCCAACCTCTAAGTCCTGGGCTTCTGGGGTCTGTTGGAATCTCTTCTTGCCTCCCTTCCTCCCAAACTGAAATGACAGAGAAATAAGGGCTTTGGAGATGGACATACTCCCTGCACTGAGGTGCCTGATACTCACCAGCTGGCATAGGCCTTGAGGATGGTGGGTTAGAGGCTTCAGTGGGTCCTAGGAAACAGAACAATCTGAGGGTAAGGAATAGATGCTAACCTAGGGACTTGCTTCTGCTTACTCTTCTACATCTGCCCTGCAGCCTCCTCAAGATCCTCATGTTGTCTACCCCAAATCTATTTGCAACAGAGGGTGGAGTGAACATTTCCTGAGGGACCCCAGCTGGTATCCACGTCCCTGGCAAGGAAACTGCCTTCTGGCTAACCTTTCCTATTGTCCCCTTAGTCCCCTCAAAGTTAAGGACTCTCCTCAGGTTTGGATTATGAATTACAGCGACAGTTCAGGGTCACTTCACCTGAGACAGTGAGCTCCACAGGGGCACTGGCATATGACAACAGGTAGAGAGATGAGCCTGCAGAACCATAGCACCTGTAGGTGCCCGAGAGGTCAGAGGTCACAGCACTCATGGTGAATTCTGCCTGGAACTCCCGAAACTGGAACTTTGGTTTTAGTCTCTGGGGTTGGTGTGTTGCTCCCTCCTTGGACAGAATGAAAGTGTCCACTGTGTCTGCTGTCTTACACAACAGGGTCACGTTGTCTCCAGAGTGTAGCATGGAGTTAGGATTCACAGAGAGGGAAGGAATGACTTGAAACTGTCCTAAAGAAGAGAGAGATGATGAGAGGCTGCCTTCAATGTTCTGAGCTGACACAACACCCGAATCTTCCGTGAACATCTAGGACTCTGTTACTTTTTTTGCCTGAGTCCATCTCCTGCTCCCCTGTCTCTGCATCTATTGCTAAATAAGATCCCTGTCCCTCATCCCAGCCATCCCCTCCTTAATTCCCCAAAGAGAGCCCTCGTAGAGGTTAGGTACCCAGGGGGAATCTATTTAGTTCCTCACCTGAGATCAGGATGTTCAGGGGGTCACTGGAGGCTGACCAGGCAGAGGAGAGGTTGTGAGCACCATAGCATCTGTACCGGCCTCCAGTAGAGCTGCTCACAGAGCCCAGTGTGAAGTTGGCCAAGGAGAGACCGGACTGAGTCCACTGGCCATCTTGCTGGATGAAGTCATCTCTCCCCAATTTGTATAGAGCAAATCTGTCATATTTGATGTCAGAGCAACACTGCAGGGTGAGGCTCTTTCCAGGATCCAGGATATGGCCTTGGTGAGTCAGCAGGGAGGGCTTCTTAGACAGACCTAGAAAAAGGTGACAGGCTAGTGATGGAGGAGGTGGCTTTTACCAAGCACTTATCCTCTCCCACCCTGCCCTGCACACATCACTGCTTCTACCCAAGTGTGGGTCTCTGGCTCAGGAACCAGACTCTTCCTTTTTCACCCTTTATCTGCAACTACCCAGTAAGACACTTCCAAGGCAAAAGGCATCGGGTATCAGATATGATTGGTCAATGATGGGAGTGACTCACCAGAGATGTGTATTTCCAGGGGGTCACTGGGTACTGACCACAGCTGTGGGGTCTGCTTGTTGTAACCATAACATCTGAATGTCCCTTTGTGATCTGGTGTTACATGATCTATAGAGAACAAGGCTTGGTACTGCCTAGTACTGTGTATATACTGTGAGTCCACGGAGTTGAGGAACTTCTGATCTTCCTTGGTAAGAATAAACTTGTCATATCCCTCCCTTGAGATACACTGGAGAGTCATGTTTCGTCCTGAGGTCACCACAGGGCTGGGCAGGGCTGTCAGGCGGGGTTTACTGTTGTGGATTCCTAGGACAAAAGGCACAGACTGTTACATGAGCTCACACAGCCGCAACGTTCTTCAGGGCTAGGCTGAGGGAGGGGAATACAGCTAAAAGTAGAGCCTGGGGCTGAGACCCTGACTGTCCCCTCACCTGTCACCACCAGTTCCAGGGTGTCACTGCGCTCTGACCAGCCAGCCGAGCTGTAGTAGTAACAGCGATATTGTCCCCCATGTTGGTCTGTCACAAAAGGGATGGAGAACTTGGCCTTGTTCTCCGGCTTCTCTGGGGTCTTTGTACCCCAGGGTTTTTGGCTTCCCTCTTTATGCAGAACATAGATTTCTGCCTCCAGGGTCCCCTGACACCAGATGTTCATGGGACTTCTGAAGGTGATCACAGATCCTGGCTCAGCCTTGATGGTGGGTTTATGGAGGGTCCCTGCAAGGAAGAAGGAGAGAAGGGGAAAAGTCTATCTGACAGTGGCAAAGAGAAAGTCACTTTGGATGGCACTTCTTTTCTTGTTAATTTATTCTTCTGTCATACAATATACCCCAACAGCAGCTTCCTCACCTCCTCTCTCCCCAGATCCACTGCTCCATTTCCCTTCAGAAAAGTGCAGCCTTCCCAGTGATATTAATGCAACATGGGCTAACAGCATGCAATAAGACTAGTCACACACCATCATGTGGAGGTGGACAACAGAACCCATTAGGAGGAAAAAGATCCCACGTGTACGTAAAAGAGTCAGAGACTTTCTCACTCTCATTGTTATCAGTCTAACTAAATCCCCAAGCTAGTCAGTTAGTGAAGGTACATTCCTTTAATCCTCAGCACCAGGAGGTGGATGCAGGTGGAACTCTGTGAGTTCAAGCCTAGCCTGGACTACAATGTGAGGTCCAGGACAGCCAGAGCTACACAGTGAAACTCCAAAACAAACCAACAAACATGCAAGCAAACAAACAACAACAAAAACCCAAGCTAAACAACCACAGTATATGTGCAGAGGGCCTAAGGCAGACCCAAGCAGGCTCTGTGGTTGCTGCTTCAGTCTCTGTGAACCCTCATGATCCCTGCTTAGTTGATTCTGTGGACCCTGTTCTCCTGGTGTCCTGAAGCTCTGGCTCCTCCCTCTCTTCTGGGTTTACTGTGCTCTTGTGAATGATGGTTCTTTTTTTTTTTTTTTTTTTTTTTTTTTTTTTTTTTTTTTTTTTTTTTGGTTATTCGAGACAGGGTTTCTCTGTTGTTTTGGAGCCTGTCCTGAAACTAGCTTTTGTAGACCAGGCTGGCCTCGAACTCACAGAGATCCGCCTGAGTGCTGGGATTAAAGGTGTGCGCCGCCACAGCCCGGCTTGGATGATGGTTCCTGAGATGATCCAGAGTAACACAAGGCTCCATGAAGATTCATCTGTCCTGGATCTCCTGGGCTTTGCTGTCACTGTCTGCCTTGGATTCTGTATCTTGTGACCACTGTCATCCATGCTCTGTGTAAATAGACTCAGGAGCCCTGGCTGCTCACACACACCACACACCAAGGCCTCTCTTAGCACCTATATCATTTCAGCATCATCTTAGGGAAAGGCTAGGCTTCCTTACCTGGGACCAGGAGCTCCAGGGGGTCACTAGGTTCTGACCACACCTGAGGGCTGTAGTTGTTAAAGCTGTAGCATCTGAATGTCCACCTTTGCCTGGAGGTCACAGGGCCCACAGAGAACTGGGCCTGGACCAGACCAGTATAGGTGTTACACCGTGAGTCCAGTTTTCGGGACAGCTGCTGTGGTCCTTCCTTAGTCAGAATGAAGCAGTGATGTGCCTGCCATGAATCACACTGGAGGGTGACAGTCCCTCCTTCAGTCACCACAGGGCTGGGCTGGGCTGACAGCCTGGGTTTGCTGTAGAATCCTAGGAGAGAAGAAGGAATCAGTTAAATGTCCTCGATAGTCTCATTATGTTCCCCGGTTGTGAGGGGGTGGACATACTTACTGAAGGGACTGTGTCCTCTCACCTGTCACCACCAGCTCCAGGGGGTCACTGTACTCTGACCATTGATTAAGGGTCCAATATTGACAGCGATATTGCCCTGCGTGGTGGCGATCTAATTTTGAGATTGAGAATTCATTCTTGTTCTTAGGGTTCTGTGAAATCTCTCTCTGCCATGGATTTAGGTAGTCCTCTTTGTGCAATCTATACTCTTTGGCTCCTATGGCTCCCTCACACAGGAAGGTCACCTTATTCTGCTTGGAGACCACAGAGTGTGGCTGTGCCCTGAGGACAGGCTTAGGAAGGGTCCCTGCAAGAAAAGAGCAGCTAGGACTCAGGACAGCCATCCTAAGATTGCAACCCCATTCCCAAGCCCTCATCACCCCCAGTGCACGTGTGTTGTTTCCATCCTCACTGCCCAGGCAGGGCTCCTGGGGATGATGAGAATTGCAGGTCAGGACATCTGCAGACTCTCACTCACCTGTCAGCACTCGGGTCTCAAGGCCCAGAGTCAGTCCTGGAAGAGAGTTTCCTGTGAGAGGTTTGTCCCTGAGGCTTGAGCAGGTCCTCCCTTTTCAGAACCCCCTGAGACCCAGGGCTTTCCTGATGGGCCAGTGCTGAGCGGTGGGGCAGCATCATTTCTAGCCAATGGTATCCCCTCCCCATCTCCACATCTCACCCACACAGAGCAGGGCTGTAAAGGTGAAGGTCATGGCATCTCCTCCTGTAGGCTGCAACTGTTCTCCTGGGCAGAACAACAGAGACTGACTGCAGGGACAGGAGACATAGGGTGTGGCCTCTGGAGGCAGGAACTCCCCATGACAGGGTTGTACTGGAGCAGCCCCACAGGAAGGGGAACTGCCCTCCTCAGGCACCAGCCCTGACTTCCCCAATACTGTGCCTAGGTCAGGCAGTAGATTCTTCAGTCAATATTTGATGGATGACATTTCCATAACCCCATCGTGTCTGTCTCATCTGTCCTCATCTTTGTCAGGACCAGATTTCTTACCATGTAGCAGACATGTATGAATATTACACCTAAAAATACAAATTTAAATGTGTGTTTGTTTTATTTCTTTTCACATTTTTATGTGAAATACTTTTTATATTCAAAATGTTGAAGGCTTCTGAAGGGTCTTGCTGTGTACATCTGCCTGGAATGAAATTTATACTCCTTTCCTCATAGTCTTGAGAGATGAGTTCCAAATGTGGACTGCTTTCTCTGGCTGTTTGTTGTTTTTGGATATGTGTACTTTCCATTCCAACTTTTAATTACACTTATTTATTTATTTATTTATTTACAGTTACGTCTTTAAATTGCATGTATGTGATAATAATATATTGCACTTATTTCTTCTTTATGTGTGACACTCACATGTGTCACAGCTCCTGCATGGAGGTCGGAGGACAACTCCAGAAGGCAGTTTTCTCATTGAGCAATGTGGATCAGAGTCAGGGCTGAAGGTGATGGCAGGCACTTATACACTGATCCATGTGTCTAGTCCAGTCTTATAATCATCACTTTCCTTAGTCCTTCCTCTTCAGGTAAAGAAAAAAGTATTCACTGTTTCTGGGGATCTTAAACAGAACAAATTCTCAGCATTGTTTGACTTTCTTGGGATGCAGGTTGCTGGTGTGGCCACCCTTCCTGGGGCAGTTAATTTCACAGGACTGCAGGTGTGGGCAGCACTTGTGGGCAGCAGTGCATGGCTTTGTCACTGTTGTGCTTGTGAATAAACTGGCAAAGGGATGGCTCTTGGATGCCACCACACTGCTGTAGGAAATCATACAGCCAATAGCCTTTGAGTCAACTGTCCACTGGGGGTGTGGCCTCTTATGCTATTTATGCTGATGTAAAGCATGTGTCTGGCCTCTTTTTCTGGCTGTGGGATTTGGTTTCTGTTCTTCATTCAGGAGAGAATTCTGATTTGTGAGTCTACACCTAAATAAATAACTGTCTATTATTTCCAGTTCTGAGCTAGTGTGGGATTTCTTTTAAGCGTCTTTCTTCACCACACAGGGGAAGAACCAGGGTAAGTGTGGGAGTGTTCTGTACTTTGCCGTTGACCAGGGGGCAGCCATGCTCACTTTGGGGGCAGCAAATACCAGATGCTGCTAATCAGGTGGGATGCCTTCCTTGTTTTGGATCTTGGCCTTGACATCCCCTGTGGAGTCTCTGGGCTCAACTTCAAGGGTGATGATCTTGCCTTTCAGGAGTTTTCCAAAGACCTACATGTTAGTATTTTTTTGGCAACCAAGATTAAGAGAGAGAGCCCAGTAAATACATTTCGTTTCCTTTTACTTTTGTTGGTAGGTGTAATGGCGGGGCCTTCAGTATTCTTCTTCTCCTAAGCCACCCCTGAGTCACACCCACTCTATAATGAAATTTTCAATTTCTGTTCTTCCAATATTTTCATCTGCTATTCTTTTCTTATGACTATGAGCTTACTTATCTTTGTTGTTGTTTTAAGACAAGCTCTCTCTGTGGAGCCCTGGCTGTCCTGGAGCTGGTTATGTAGACCAGGCTGGGCTGGAGCTCATAGAAATCTTCCTGCCTGTGTCTCAATTGTTTGTATTAAAGGTGTTGGCCACCAACCAGACCATGGGTTTAACATCCCAATTGTTTCAAAATGTCATATCATTATGTATTGTGTTTTGATGGAGTCCACCATGTACCTCAACATTTCTTTCTCACCTTCTCTTTCTGGTTTCCCTTCTCTCTGACCTGATCTTCTTTTTGATTTTTTCTGAGACATGCTAGTTGTTGAAAATACACTGCCCTTTCTTACACCCCAACTTTCTGTTCTCTTCCTATCATGTAGCTCAATTTGTGCTTCTCATATTCTTGGGCATGGTACCAGGGGCCAACCATTAAAGAAACCTGACCCTTCCTCTCCAGTATATCTCAGATGCCAATTGCTCTTGATCTATGTGTGAGATTTTGTGCCATTCTCTCAGCTCATAGGGATGTATAGATGTAATCACAACCACTGTGAGCTCAGATGTGCAACTGTGTTGCAGTTTCAGAACAGAGAATCTTGTAGTCATCCACCACCTCTGAGTCTTACAAATTTTCAACCTCCTCTTTAGTAATGATCCCATGGTAGGAATGTGTCCCAAGCAGAATATTCTCTGACCTAACATCACTTCAAATGATGTATCCATGGCACACGCATGTCCTGTTTGTCACATGGATGATGAGAGAGAGGTCATTGAGTATTTCCCCTTTTTGTTGCTGAGTCCAGCAGACACCCTTAGTTTCCTTTGTATCAATGTCAATAGGAAGAACTTCTATCTTGCAATCCTGTCTATACATGTCCTGTAAATCAGGACTATGCTCAGTTGGTAGAGTTTTTGTGTGACATTTTTAGATATCTGTGTTTGATCCCCAGTAATACATACATCTGATGCTGTGGCTCATGTCTTTGACATTAGGGATTAGGAGCTAGAGTTAAGAGTATCAAGACTTAAAGGAAATCCTTATTTTGCAGTGTTTTTTTGTCAGTCTGGGTTATATCAGGCACCGAAAAGGAAAGAAAAAGTTTCCTAGAGTATGTGGTGAACATGATCAAATGTATTTTATACATATAATTTTCTTCAAAGAAATAATACAATTATATTTAGTATAAGGCTCCCACCCTGGGGAAATGTCCCAAGTATTTCATCATATCCATTTCTACGGGGATATTTCTATCTCAGCCCCTACGTCTTTTGCACCCGTATGAGTTGTCATGCCAAGTGTGTCACATGGCTAGAGTGTCTCTCTCGTATTGATTTCATGGGCACCTGTTTCTCCTGACCTGAGAATAAGTGATGGGCCATGCCATTTGGACCGGTCAGAGTTGCACTGAGTGTTGTGAGCTCATTCACCTGTCCGTCCCACAGGCGTCATTGTCAGTGAGAAGAGGTGCTGCCCTCTGCTGGTTGTGTGCGGTGTTCCTGCAGAGCATGGCAGCTGGCTTGTGTGCTGGAGTTTAGCATCTGTCTTTGCAATAAGTTTGTTCTCTACCTTCTGTTTGGCATATGTAAAGCTCATCTGAGTTCTTCCTGTAAGTTTCAAACCTAAGCAATATTTGGTTGTAGGAGAACTAAGAAAACCAAGTGGTCCTGTGACATTTGTCTGTGGCATTTGTCTCTTTAGGGAAGCTTCAGATCAGAGGTTTAGGTATACGGAAATTTACTTGCTAAGGTATAATAATATAAAAGTCTGTCGTGAAGCAAGCAAAGATAAATCAATTCACGAGAAGCTGGCTCTCTTCCCTCTGCAAAAGCCAAAATTCTTCCCGCAGTGACCTTTTTTCCTCTATGGACCTAGGTGAAATGACACAAGAGCTCTTGGCCTGATGAGATGAACTCCATGTGATGAACTTGCCTCAGATGCCTGACAGCCACATATGGCATCTTTTGTGTGTCCTCTCTGACACAGATGTGTTAGATGTAGAGGTCCAGCAGAGACATCACATTTGCTGGTGGATATGAACTCCCCAGGATGTAGTGTCATGATAATGTCTTTATCAACCTTTTCCCATGCCCCCTTCCATGGCATTCCACATGCACCACAGTGGCTGACCACATAGTCAGATAGACTCTGCTGGGTCAGTCCTTTAAACCTGGGTGTCCATCAGAGTTTTCCAGCTGAGGACAATGCCTGTTACTTTTTACAATCAGCTCTAATGAAATGTAAAAGAGTCTCTGTCTTGAATCTACCTCAGTATTGGGTGGAATCTGAGTGACTGGATCTTAAGTGCAGGCTCTATGCTTGTTTGACCCACTGTACATTCACACTGTATCTAGTGTTTTGATATTTTGGTAAATGAGTTATTTTCTATCCTTTACCAAGTAGGTTCAGATCTTGATTATTGACTTTTGATCAAATTATTTTTCAGTTCAAGGGAGCACGTTTCCCAATATTTAGTCTCTGAATGAAGCACACACATCCACACCCTTCCACACATGCATGTGCACATACACACAACATGCTCTTCCAGAGGATATTGTTTCAGCCTCCAGCAACCACTTGATGCATCACACCATCCATAACAACAGTCTGAGTGACCGGATGACCACGTGTAACCTGCACAGGCACCAGGACAGACATACACTGAGACAAACCACCAGTATACATAATATTAATTAAATTAATATTTAAATTCTGATAAAAATGTTCTTTTTAGAGGTGTTCATCTGCTTTTTTCTTAGTTGATTCCAGACACAGTCAAATTGTTAACCAAGAAACTCATCACAGCTGGCCTTTGTATTTTCTTGACAATTTTCTAATTTTGACTTTGACATATTGATGCCTCATTGCAAGCTCTCTCTGAAGGTCTCTTGTTTAATGGGAGAGAGTCAAATAATGAATATTCTTAGCAAATTTTTTTTTATTGGGCAACAGCAAATATTTTAAGGAGAAGTCACAGCTGAATTGGTTTGAAGCCATGCCAACAGCACTGATTTTCCTAAGTTTCAGCTGTCTGGCATTGAGTAAGTCCTCCTCCTGATTGTGGGCTTTGAGTTCCATTTGGAAACTGAGACAAATAACTTCATTAGGCTTCTAAGAAAACAGAAGATGCAATGTGCCCTTAATATATTACTACAATGTTATAAATTTCGCAAGCACACAGTGCTTTTCTCTGCAATTGGTAAGGCACCTGTGACATTTATTAATCCCCTATAATATATGCATTTCATGGGTCAGAGATCAGGCACCACACCAGCTGAAATTAGGCATGGGACTGTCCATCCCCAGCAATGATTCCATGCTCATTCTCTTGGATTTAATTATAATGAGGCAGGCATGAGTCATGTTGGTTCTGTTCCTTGGGGCTATGGAAAAGTATCTACACACATGCATGTTTCCATGGAGGTTCCGTGAAGGTTGAGCTTCTTTCCTGTAGCAGTTGAGCTTTTCTGACTCCTGGGTCTCACAATGAAACATTGAGGTTATCTTTATGTCATTGGTGTGTCATGTGAAGGTGAAATTTCATGAAGGAGGCTTTTGTATCAGAGTTTTCTATTACTAATTTTTGTAATTAAAGATAAACTCCAAAGATGGTAATACCTTACAGTGGAGTGCATTTAAAAGGAACAAAGACAATCAATGATCAATGTCTGATGGCATTTTTAGTCATGAGAATTAGAGGGATAATGACCCTTTGGATTCTGAGAAGCCCCATGGTGAAGATACTAGCGGAGGAAGTGCATGCCAGTGGAGTAAGGTGTCAACTGATGAATGAAAATGGTGAATTTATTTTCCAGTCATGAAACTAACTTCTACACTCCATTTCCCCTTCAAACAGTTTTGTGAATTTTTTTTTAATCAAATCATCAATTGTTCATAATAATCAAATGCTAAGTTCTACAGACAACTTCCAGTCCAAGGGATTTTGGGTGGTGGCAGGAGTGAGGGTGAGGTTGGGGGAAAGGGGAGAGGGGGAGAGGGAAGGGAGAAGGGAAGGACTGGCAACAGCTTGGGGGAGTGGGAGGGTGGAGATGGAGGAAGGGTGGATATAGGAGCAGGGAAGAAAATACCTACATTAAGGGATCCATTTTAGAGTTGGCAAGAGACTTGGCTCTAGAGGGGATCCCAGGTGTCCACAGGGATGTCCCCAGCTAGGTCCTTGGACAGCAGAGGAGAGGGTACCTGAACTGTCCTTGCCCCACTATCACGCTGATGATTACCTCGAATGTCACCCTAGAGTCTTCGTCCGGTGACGGATAGAGATAGAGAAAGAGACCCTCATCAGAGCAACGGATTGAGCTCCTAAAGTCCAGTTGAAAGGCAGAAGGAGGAAGAAGACGAGCAAAGAAGTCAGGATCGCGAGGGGTTGGTCCATCTGAGGGAGTGTGTCTATTCTAATGGGAGCTCACAAATCCAGCTGGACCTGTTCTGAATGAGCATGTGATCAAACCGGGCTCTCTGATTGTGACTGACAATGGGGGCTGACTGAGAAGCCATTGATAAAGGCACTGGGTCTTGTTTTTACGGCATGTACTGGCTTTGGGACCCTAGTCTATATGGATGCACAGCTCCCTAGGCATGGATGTAGGGGGGAGGGCCTTGGACTTCCCATAGGGCAGGGTTCTCTGCCTTCTCTCAAGCAGGGTGGGAGACGGTGGGGGGGGTGTGGGGGAGTGGGAGGGGATTGGGAGGAGGGAAGGAAGTGTAAATAATTGAATGGAAAAATTAATAAATTAAAAAATTTAATAAATATAAATTATAATCATAAATTATAAATATAATAAAATAATTATGACAATAAATTATAAACATAAAATATATTATATATAAACTGTGTTTATATATGTAAATATATTATAAATAATTTAATTAATACATATAATAAATTAATTAATTAGCCGGGCGATGGTGGTGCACCCCTTTAATCCCAGCACTCGGGAGGCAGAGGCAGGCAGATCTCTGTGAGTTCGAGACCAGCCTGGTCTACAGAGCTAGTTCCAGGACAGGCTCCAAAGCCACAGAGAAATCCTGTCTCGAAAAACCAAAAAAAAAAAATTAATTAATACAAAGAATTAATAAATCTCTCAAACCCCCAAGAATACCAAGAAAAAAAACAATTCAAACATGTGTAGAAAACAAATCAAACCTTGAAGTTTGAAATAGAAGCAATGAAGAAAACACAAAGAGAGAGAATTCTGGATATGGAAAATCTTAGTAAACAAACAGGAAGTACAGAGATAAGCATAACCAACAGAACAGAAGAGATGGAAGAAAGAAACTTAAGGGTTCAAGGTACTATAGAGGAAACAGATTCACTGGTCAAAAAAATTCATTAAATCCTAAAAATCTGTAACACAAAACATCCAGGAAATCTGGGACACTATGAAAAGACCAAATCTAAGAATAAATAGAAGAAGGAGAAAAACTTCAGCTCAAAGGCACAGAAAAATATATTTAACAAAATCGTAGAAGAAAATTTTCCCAACCAAAAGAAGGATATCCCTATGAAGGTACAAGAAGCTAACAGAACACCAAATACACTGGATCAAAAAAAAGTCTCCTTACCATATAATAATCAAAATTCAAAACATACAGAATAAAGAAAGACTATTAAGAGCTGCAAAGGAAAAAGGTCAAGTAACATATAAAGGTAGAGCTATTAGAATTACACCCGAATTCTCAATCGAAAGCATGAAAGTAAGAAAGTCCTGGGCCGATGAGCTACAGACTTTAAGAGACCACAGATACAAGCCCAGATTATTATATCCAGTGATGTTTTCATTTACCATCAATGGTCAAAGCAAGATACTCTATGACAGGACTAGACTTAATCATACCTAGCCACAAACCCAGCCTTACACAAAGTACAAGAAGGAAAACTCCAACTGAAGGAAGTTAGCTATAACCTTAAAAACACAGACAATAGTTGATGTCACAGCAGGAAATCCCAGGAAAGGGAAAAACACACAAAATAACATCACCACCAACAAAAAGTAAAATAACAGAAACTAGTAATTGCTGGTCCTTAATATCCTTTAATATAAATGGACTCAACTCATATACGGAAAGACACAGGCTAACAG
Source organism: Microtus oregoni (assembly GCF_018167655.1). Classification (NCBI taxonomy): domain Eukaryota; kingdom Metazoa; phylum Chordata; class Mammalia; order Rodentia; family Cricetidae; genus Microtus; species Microtus oregoni. Next base: position 40,879,668 of record NW_024543065.1, read on the forward strand.
ATTGGAAATAAAAACAGAATCCATCCGTCTGTTGCATACAAGAAGCACACCTCAACCTCAAAGAGAGACATCACTTTAGAATAAAGGGTTGGGAAAAAAATTTCCATCAAATCGACTTAAGAAACAAGTGGTTGTAACTATCCTAATATCTAACAAAGTAGACCTCAAGCTAAATTTAATCAAAAGAGACAAAGAAGGACATTTCATATTAGTCACAGTAAAAATCCATCAAGAGGAAATCTCAATACTGAACATCTATGCCTCAAATACTAGGGCACCCTCATATGGAAAAGAAACACTACAAAAGCTTAAAACACACATTAAACCCCACACATGAATAGTGGGAGACTTCAGAGGGGAGATGGTGGTGCACGCCTTTAATCCCAGCACTCGGGAGGCAGAGGCAGGCGGATCTCTGTGAGTTCACGACCAACCTGGTCTACAGAGCTAGTTCCAGTCTCGAAAAACCAAAAAAAAAAAAAAAATAGTGGGAGACTTCAGCACCCCACTCTCACCATGGGACATGTCTGCCAGACAGAAACTTAACAGAAATGAGGGAACTTATAGATGTTATGACTCAAATGGATTTAACAGATATCTATAGAACATTCCATCCAAACATAAAAGAATATACCTTCTTCTCAGCACCTCATGGAACCTTCTTCAAAACTGACCACATACTAGGTAACAAAACAAACCCCAATAGATAAAAAATATTGGAATAACCCCATGTATCTTATCAGATCATCATGGCTTAAAATTAGAATTCAAGAGCAACACTAATTTCAGAAATTCCACACACACATGAAAATTAAACAATAGTTACCTTAATCACAATGGGTCAAGGAAGAAATAAAGGAGAAATTAAAGATTTCCTAAATTCACTGAAAATGATTACACAACATACCCATACTTGTGGGATGCAATGAAAGCAGTGTTAAGAGGAAAGGGCTGGAGAGATGGCTCAGAGGTTAAGAGCACTGACTGTTCTTCCAGAGGTCCTGAGTTCAATTCCCAGCAACCACATGGTGGCTCACAACCATCTGTAATGAGATCTGGTACCCTCTTCTGGCCTGCAGGCATACATGCAGACAGAACACTGTGTACATAATAGATAAATAAAGATTTATTTAAAAAAAAAAAAAAGCTGATCTTTCGGCGCCAGGAGACCCAGCATTGGGGTGAGTTTCTGGCCCACGGCGCCAGCCTGGGACGGGGAGCTCGGGGGTTTCTTGGCCCCCTGTCCTGCTTGGGCTCTCTGCTGCCTCTTTCTTCCTGGCCCACCCAGCTTCCGTCCAGAGCCCTCCCCACTTCGCCCCCACTGCCCTCTTTTGGCGCGTGGCATCGCCCAGCGCAGCCTATCTGGGCGCTGGGTCCGAGTACCCGGGGCTCCCGGGCGGGCAGCAGTTCCTTTGTTTCTGTGGCCTGCCTGCACCAAGCGGGGTAGGCGCTTTGTCTGCGAGCTGCCCAACCAGCACGGAGGCCTGATCTTTCGGCGCCAGGAGACCCAGCATTGGGGTGAGTTTCTGGCCCACGGCGCCAGCCTGGGACGGGGAGCTCGGGGGTTTCTTGGCCCCCTGTCCTGCTTGGGCTCTCTGCAGGGCCTCTACTCCCCGGGTGCTGCCTCTTTCTTCCTGGCCCACCCAGCTTCCGTCCAGAGCCCTCCCCACTTCGCCCCCACTGCCCTCTTTAGGCGCGTGGCATCGCCCAGCCCAGCCTATCTGGGCGCAGGGTCCGAGTATCCGGGGCTCCCGGGCGGGCAGCAGTTCCTTTGTTTCTGTGGCCTGCCTGCACCAAGCGGGGTAGGCGCTTTGTCTGCGAGCTGCCCAACCAGCACGGAGGCCTGATCTTTCGGTGCCAGGAGACCCAGCATTGGGAGAGCCAACATTGGGGAGAGACAGCGTTTGGTAGGCAAGGAGACCTAATCCGGTAAAAGAAGATCCATAGGGAGCATTTGGAAGAAGAGATGGGCCGACGTCAAGGCAAGAATTCGCCCAACAAGCTGAAAAGCAACATGAAGCTACCAGAAACAAGCGACCTCACAACGGGAGGACAAGAACCCCTTAATCAAGAGGAAGGAGAAAAGATTGACTTCATGAAAGTGATTGACACCCTTAAACAGCATGTAAAAAACGCCCTTATAGAAATGGATGAGAAATATAACAGAAAGTTTGAAGAATTGAATAAATCAGTGAATGATACCCTAGAAAACCAAGGAAAAACAATCAAACAGATAATGGAAACAGTTCAAGACCTGAAAACTGAAATGGAGGCAAAGAAGAAAACACAAACAGAGGGCCGTCTGGACATGGAAAATCTAGGTAAACGAATAGAGACTACAGAAACAAGCATAACCAGCAGAATACAAGAGATAGAAGAAAGACTCTCGGATTCTGAAGATACCATAGAGAAAATAAACACACTGATCAAAGAAAACAGCAAGTCCAACAAACTCTCATCACAAAACATTCAGGAAATATGGGACACAATAAAAAGACCAAACCTAAGAATAATAGGAGTAGAAGAAGGAGAAGAAGGGCAGCTCAATGGTCCAGAAAATCTATTTAATAAAATTATAGAAGAAAACTTTCCCAACCTAAGGAAAGATTTTCCTATGAAGGTGCAAGAAGCATACAGAACACCGAATAGGCTGGATCAAAAAAAAACATCCCCTCGCCATATAATTATCAAAACACAAAGCATACAAAATAAGGAAAGAATATTAAGAGCTGCAAAGGAAAAAGGCCAAATTACTTATAAAGGTAAACCTATCAGACTTACACCTGACTTCTCCATGGAAACCATGAAAGCCAGAAGGTCCTGGTTAGATGTACTGCAGAAACTGAGAGACCATGGGTGCAAGCCCAGATTACTATACCCAGCCAAGCTTTCATTCACTATAAATGGAGAAAATAAAATTTTCCAGGATAAAAACAAATTTAAACAATACGCAGCCACAAATCCAGCCTTACAGAAAGTAATTGAAGGAAAATCACTAACCAAGGAGTCCAACAATGACCACAATACCTCAGACATCTAGAGACCCTTCACCAACACAAAACAAAGAAGGGAAACACACAAACTCTACGACTAAAAAAAAATGACCGGAGTTAACAACCACTGGTCATTAATATCACTTAATGTCAATGGACTCAACTCACCTATAAAAAGGCACAGGCTAAGAGATTGGATAAGAAAACAGGATCCAACATTCTGCTGTTTACAAGAAACACACCTCAACCACAAAGACAGGCACCTACTCAGAGTAAAGGGCTGGGAAAAGGCCTATCAAGCAAATGGTCCTAAGAAACAGGCAGGTGTGGCCATACTAATCTCTAACAAAGTTGACTTTAAACTTAAATCAATCAGAAGAGATGGAGAGGGGCATTTTATACTCATAACAGGAACAGTTCATCAGGATGAAGTCTCAATCCTGAACATCTATGCCCCTAATATAAAAGCACCCACGTACATAAAAGAAACATTGCTAAAATTCAAGGCAGCCATCAAACCGCACACACTAATAGTAGGAGACTTCAACACTCCTCTCTCACCAATGGACAGGTCAATCAGACAGGAACCTAACAGAGAAATAAGAGAATTAGTGGAGGTAATGAATCAAATGGACTTAACAGACATCTATAGAACATTCCATCCAAATAGGAAAGAATATACCTTCTTCTCTGCAGCTCATGGAACCTTCTCGAAAATCGACCACATAGTCGGTAACAAAGCAAACATCCACAGTTACAAAAAAAATATTAGTAACCACCTGTGTCTTATCAGATCACCATGGATTAAAGTTAGAATTCAACAATAATGCTACCCCCAGAAAGCATACAAAGTCATGGAAACTGAACAGTCAACTATTGAACCATAGCTGGATTAAGGAAGAAATAAAGAAAGAAATTAAAGTCTTCCTGGAATTCAATGAAAATAAAGAAACAACATACTCAAACTTATGGGACACTATGAAAGCAGTCCTAAGAGGAAAGTTCATAGCACTAAGTGCCCACCCACTTAAAGAAAACAGAGAAAGCTCACATTGGAGACTTAACAGCCCACCTGAAAGCTCTAGAAAAAAAAGAAGCAGACTCACCTAGGAGGAGTAGAAGACTGGAAATAATCAAAATGAGGGCTGAAATCAACAAAATAGAAACACAGAAAACAATACAAAAAATCAATGAAACAAAAAGCTGGTTCCTGGAGAAAATCAACAAGATTGACAAACCACTATCCAAGCTAATCAAACGTCAGAGAGAGAATTTGCAAATTAATAAGATCAGAAATGAAAAGGGGGACATAACCACAGACACAGAGGAAATTCAGAGAATCATTAGATCTTACTACAAAAGCCTATATGCCACAAAATTGGAAAATGTAAAGGAAATGGATACTTTTTTAGATAAATATCATATACCAAAGTTAAATCAGGACCTGGTGAACAATCTAAATAGACCTGTTAGTCGCGAAGAATTAGAAGAGGTTATCAAAAACCTCTCTACCAAAAAAAGCCCAGGACCAGATGGTTTCAATGCGGAATTCTACCAGATCTTCCAAGAAGATCTAATACCTATACTCCTTAATGTATTCCACAAGATAGAAACAGAAGGGTCATTACCAAACTCCTTTTATGAAGCCACAATTACTCTGATACCAAAACCACTCAAAGACTCAACCAGGAAAGAGAACTACAGGCCAATCTCACTCATGAATATCGACGCAAAAATCCTCAACAAAATACTGGCAAATCGAATCCAAGAACACATCCGAAAAATTATCCATTATGATCAAGTAGGCTTCATTCCTGAGATGCAGGGCTGGTTCAACATACGAAAATCTATCAATGTAATCCAGCATATAAATAAACTGAAAGAAAAAAACCATATGATCATTTCATTAGATGCTGAAAAAGCATTTGACAAAATTCAACATCCATTTATGTTAAAAGTCTTGGAGAGATTAGGGATACAAGGGTCATACCTAAATATAATAAAAGCTATATACAGCAAGCCGACAGCTAACATCAAATTAAACGGAGAGAAACTCAAAGCCATCCCGCTTAACTCAGGAACACGACAAGGCTGTCCACTCTCCCCATACCTCTTCAATATAGTGCTTGAAGTTCTAGCAATAGCAATAAGACAACATAATGGAATCAAGGGGATTCGAATTGGAAAGGAAGAAGTTAAACTTTCGTTATTTGCAGATGATATGATAGTGTACATAAGCGACCCCAAAAACTCCACCAAAGAACTCCTACAGCTGATAAACAGCTTTAGTAATGTGGCAGGATACAAGATCAACTCCAAAAAATCAGTCGCCCTCTTATACACAAAGGATATGGAAGCAGAGAGGGAAATCAGAGAAGCTTCACCATTCACAATAGCCAAAAACAGCATAAAATATCTTGGGGTACATCTAACCAAGGAAGTGAAAGATCTATTTGACAAGAACTTTAAGGCATTGAAGAAAGAAATTGAAGAGGATACCAAAAAATGGATGGACCTCCCTTGCTCTTGGATTGGGAGGATCAACATAGTAAAAATGGCAATTCTACCAAAGGCTATTTATAGATTCAATGCAATCCCCATCAAGATCCCATCAAAATTCTTCACAGATCTGGAGAGGACAATAATCAACTTTATATGGAAAAACAAAAAACCCAGGATAGCCAAAACAATCCTATACAATAAAGGATCTTCTGGAGGCATTACCATCCCTGACTTCAAACTCTATTACAGAGCTACAGTAATGAAAACAGTGTGGTACTGGCATAAAAACAGAGAAGTCGACCAATGGAATCGTATAGAAGACCCGGATTTTATCCCACAAACCTATGAACACCTGATTTTCGATAAAGGAGCTAAAAGTATAAAATGGAAGAAAGAAAGCATCTTCAACAAATGGTGCTGGCACAACTGGATGTCATCTTGTAGAAGAATGAAAATAGACCCTTATCTATCACCGTGCACAAAACTCAAGTCCAAATGGATTAAAGACCTCAATATCAGCCCGAACACACTGAACCTGATAGAAGAGAAAGTGGGAAGTACCCTACAGGAGCTGGGCACAGGAGATCGCTTCCTATGTATAACCCCAGAAGCACAGACATTAAGGGCAACATTGAATAAATGGGACCTACTTAAACTGAGAAGCTTCTGTAAAGCAAAGGACATAGTCAATAAGACACAAAGGCAACCTACTGATTGGGAGAAGATCTTCACCAACCCCACAACAGACAAAGGTCTGATCTCCAAAATATATAGAGAACTCAAGAAACTAGACTTTAAAATGCTAATTAACCCAATTAAAAAATGGGGCACTGAACTGAACAGAGAATTCTCAGCAGAGGAAGTTCAAATGGCCAAAAGACACTTAAAGTCGTGCTCAACTTCCTTAGCAATCAGGGAAATGCAAATCAAAACAACTTTGAGATATCATCTTACACCTGTCAGAATGGCTAAAGTCAAAAACACCAAGGATAACCTTTGCTGGAGAGGCTGTGGAGGAACGGGTACCCTCATCCATTGCTGGTGGGAATGCCATCTTGTGCAACCACTGTGGAAGTCAGTGTTTCGGTTTCTCAGGAAATTCGGGATCAACTTACCCCTGGACCCAGCAATACCACTCCTGGGAATATACCCAAGAGATGCTCTATCATATGACAAAAGCATTTGTTCAACTATGTTCATAGCAGTATTATTTGTAATAGCCAGAACCTGGAAACAACCTAGATGCCCTTCAATGGAAGAATGGATGAAGAAAGTATGGAATATATACACGCTAGAGTACTACGCTGCGGTAAAAAACAATGACTTCTCGAATTTTGCAGGCAAATGGATGGAAATAGAAAACACTATCCTGAGTGAGGTGTCCCAGACCCAAAAAGATGAACATGGGATGTACTCGCTCATAATTGGTTTCTAGCCATAAATTAGGGCCACGGAGTCTACAATAGGTGAACCTAAAGAAGCTAAGTAAGAAGGTGAACCCAAGGAAAAACATATAGTTATCCTCTTGGCTAAGGGAAGTAGACCCAATTGCCGGGGAGAAAATTAGGATCTTGGGGGTGGGGTGGGATGGGGGTAAGGGGAGATGGGGAGAGAAAAGGTAGAAGGGAAGGAGGGGGGACTTGGGGAATCAGGAGAATTGGGATAAAGGAAAGGTGGATAGGGGAGCACGGAACCACAATTCTTAGTTAAGGGAACCACTTTAGGGTGAGCAAGAGATTTGACCCTAGAGGGGCTCCCAAGTGCCCAACATGAGGTTCCCAGTTAGTTCCTTGGGTAGCTGAGGATTGGGAACCTGAAATGACCCTATCCGAGAGCAATACTGACGAATATCTTGCATATCATCATAGAACCTTCATCTGGTGATGGATGGAGACAGAGACAGAGACCCACACTGGAGCACTGGACTGAGCTCCCAAGGTCCCAATGAGGAGCAGAAGGAGGGAGAACATGAGCAAAGAAGTCGGGACCACGAGGCGTGCACCCACCCACTGAGACAGTGGAGCTGATCTACTGGGAGCTCACCAAGGCCAGCTGGACTGTGACCGAAAAAGCATGGGATAAAACCGGACTCTCTGAACATGGCGAACAATGAGGGCTGATGAGACGCCAAGGACAATGGCACGGGGTTTTGATCCTACTTAATGTGCTGGCTTTGTGGAAGCCTAGCCAGTTTGGATGTTCACCTTCCTAGATATGGACGGAGGGGGGAGGACCTAGGACTTACCACAGGGCAGGGAACCTGGACTGCTCTGTGGACTGGAGAGGGAGGGGGAGAGGAGTGGGGGGAGGGGTAGAAGGGTGGGAGGAGGGGGAGAAGGGTGGGAGGAGGGGGAGGGAAATGGGAGGCTTGGAGGAGGTGGAAACTTGTTTTTTGTTTATGTTTTTTTTCTTCTTTTCTTAATAAAAAAATTATTAAAAAAAAAGAGGAAATTTCATAGCACTAAATGCCTACATAAAGAAGCTGGATTGCTCCAATACTGAGGGAACCTGAGAGGTGAGTGAACAGCCACATGTCTGCCTGCTCCACTCTCTAGGACCTCCCCAGTAGGACAAAACCCAGGGGCCCTTCACCAACTCCTCACCTTTTCTAGTCAGCCAGCAGGCAGGTTCCTGCAGCTAGGCCTCCCCCAAAACCCACATCATTCAAGGTACTAACCACACACTGCCTAAGAGCTGCGAGCTTGCTATAATACTGAGGGGACCAAGAGCATGCTACCACACTGAGGTGATTAAGAGAGAGCACCAAGAGAGCAAACCAGGAGAGAAGACCAATAGAGCAGGTGTATAGAGACCTCAGAGTCTTTCTGAGACAGACATTGACAGTAGAGAGCAGACCAAGAAAAACTCCCAAATACTCAGACAGCCACAGCTAGGATTGGACCAAGATGCAAAGACACTGCTGGCCTCATTTGAAGGAAGAGATGGGTAGGCACCAATGCAAGAGTTCCTTCAATAACCTAAAAAGCAGCATGGTAACACCAGAACCCAGTGGTCACACTACAGGAAGACTTGATCATCCTAACCCAGAAGAAGTAGAAGAAAACAACTTTATATAATAAAAGTAATATATAGCAAGCCGACAGCTAACATCAAATTAAATGGAGTGAAACTCCAAGTGATTCCACTAATATCAGAAATAAACAAGTCTGTCCACTCTCTCCATATCACTTCAACATAGTTTTTGAGTTTTAGCAATAGCAATAAGGCAACAAAAGGAGATCAAGGGGATTCATGTTGGAAAGGAAGAAGTCAATCTTTCGTTATTTGCAGATGATATGATAGTATATATAAGTGACCCTAAAAACTCTAACATAGAACTCCTATAGCTATTAAACACCTTCAGTGATGTGGCAGGATCCAAAATCAAGTCAACAAAATCAGTAGCCCTCCTATACACAAATGATAAAGAAGGTGAGACAGAAATCAGAGAAACATCACCTTTCACAATGGTAACAAAAAAACATAATATCTTGGTGTAACACTAACACTACCATGCTGTGTGAAGACTCCCCAAACTGTAATGTGGGGGAAAGATCTCATCACACCAAATCTGCAATGAGGACAGCTAACACATTCAGAAGATTTTATACCTCATCATTTTGCTAGAATAGGTTAATGAGATGTGCATCTCTGGTGTCAATATTCCTTTTCGCCCTGTTAAACAAGGGTTATCTCCATGAGATCTGAATTTCTGATGGGCTGACCTACGAAGTACTCTCTGGTCTCTCACTGCATAATTCTGCAATCCATAGCAGAAACAGTTATGGAAGCCCTAGTGACTCACTGGGGATCTGACTTCCGTCCTGCCTGAGCTTGTGGTTTGACACTGGCAACTTTCTTTTTCCTCTGACTTCTCCATTTTTGGCCCAGAAAGACCCTTCTACTCCCTTCTCTGCTTCCAAACCTCTTCACCGTGTTTTTCCGTGTTTCTTTTCTATCTGTTCCAGAGTTTCTGACATGACACTACAAATCCTGTCTCAACGCACTCAGCTCAGGGATCAAATTTTCTGACTGCAGTGTAAGGTGCAAGAATATCATCTGCTCACTTTCAAACTGAAGCTGGTAATAATCTCCCCCTGCCCCTCCTTGGGGTACAATGAGGACAATGACATTTCCTTCAGGGTTATTGTGAGAATCAACTAGTCCAGGAACATGGGAGGGTTCATACATGGATTCTTATTTCTGAGAATATACACTGGGGCGAGTGAGGGCATTGGCTGGTTTTTGTCATTTTGAAGAAGACTAAAATCAATTGGAAACAGGGAACCTCAACTGAGGATATGCCTTGATGAGATTAGACTGTAGTCATGTCTGTGGGGGCATTTTTTTTGATTAATGATGAGAAGAGAGGTCAGAACCTGAAACTATTCCTCTGAGAGACAATACATGGAAACAAATTTTGATACTCCTGACATGGTCACTTCCTTCCCATGATCCCAGCATGTAGTTTGCTGACTTAGATATATGAGGAGGTCTATAATTTCACAGATATTAGTTATCTCTGCTGGATCTATCCAGCCCTTTGTCTTCTGGTTCACTTTGGTATTGCTCACTCCTCCTCCCACAGCTTCATGCAAAAGGGTCTGAAGTGTTAGGAAGTATTGGTAATGGTTGAAGTCTTGATAACTATTTGTTTCCTGTGGCACAAACAATAAAATCCCAGAGACAGATACTGGAGATCAAGCTGAAGATCAGAAAAGCAAAGTGGCCAGCGCTAGCTCTTACTACTAGTTCAGATCTAATGGGTGATCCTGCCACCATAAATCCTCAGACCAAGACTGCTGCGACATGTCTCCTTGCATCTTATATTTCTCTTTAGTGCTAGGGTTAAATATGTGCAACACCACATCCCAGTCATATGGCTAATTAGTGTGGCTGATGGGATTAAAGTTGTGTGCCACCATTGCCTAACCTATATCGATGTCTAGGGTGTCTGTCTTGCATTCTGACTTTCAGGCAGGTTTTTCTTTTAAAACATGAATACTAAACCACTATAGTTTCCCAGCAGGGGGACAATAGACTCTCCTCATGCTTCCATCAGCAACCTATTCCCTTCATCATTTGTATAACTTTCTGTGAACTAGTGTTGTGCACTGAGTGGAAAGGACCCTTGAGCATCTGGGCTGGAAGGTTTCATGTGGTATCCTAGCTCCTTGTACCCCTTCCATTGACCTCAAATATAGCAATTATTAGAGTATCAATTTCTAGAGTTTACTCTAGACATCATGATATCAAGACCACGACACATCTCCCTCCATGGGCCTACCAGTATCACACCTTCCTCTGCATCCAACACTCATACCTTCCTCTGCATCCAACACTCACACCTTCTTCTGCATGCAAAACCCCTTTGCTCCCTGGACATTCTCTCACAGCAGTTCCTCAAAGTAAGAACTGGATTTTTACAGAAAATCTGGATCATTAGATTTATTTCACAGGGTTTGTATCCATGAAATATTTACTTCTTTCTCTTCTGGTTACATCCGGACTGCACATTGGCTTTGCCTCTGGCTGTCCCAAGCCTCAAAGACCAGAATCCCAAGGACTATGAGGATCATGGCAGCAAATCCCATCCTGATGAGATTCTCCACTGTGTGATCTCGTTTGTCTGAGCCTGTGGTTGTGGACAAAAAAGTTACAGAGTTTAGTGATGGTCAAAATTCCCCCAAAGAAGCTAAATGTCCCCAAGATAACTAAATGTCTCTAAGATAATTGAATGCCCACATTCATTCCCATACATTCCCCGGACAGAATTTGGCCTTTATGTTTTCAGTGGTTTGAGTTTGAATTTTCTTTATTCAAATGCCTTGGGTTTGGGCATGTTCTAGGATGGGCTGATAGTCTTCAGTGATCTTGTGAACATAAGAGTATGATGTGGGCTTGTGACCTAAGGGATTTTTCTGTGTTCTGCTTTCTCACTTAATATAAATACCCATCATTCTCATCGTATAAACTAATAAAGTTCTGGAATGAATCTTTTTTCCTTGGCATAGCTGGGTTCCATCCCTTATTCTTATTAGTTCCTTCAGCACCACTGTGAAACACCAGTGAAAACAGAAAATTAAGAGTAGAATAAATTGTCCTGACATTACACGAGTGTGAGGATTCGATGCTAATGAAGCGATCCTGACTCTGCTCACTGTTCTACATCTGCTCTGAAACCTCCCCAACAGCTTCATGCTGTTTACTCCAAACCTAGATATAATAGAGGAAGGAGAGGACATTATTTGATAGACTGCTACTGGTATCCACTTCTATGGCAGGGATAGTGCCTTTTGAATAACTTTCCTATTGTCCTTTTGATCTCACCATGTCAAGGTCACTCCTAGTGTTTGGATCTTAAGTCACCATGACAGTTCAGGGTCACTTCACCTGAGACAGTGAGCTCCACAGGGGCACTGGCATGTGACAACAGGTAGAGAGATGAGCCTGCAGAACCATAGCACCTGTATGTGCCCAAGAGGTCAGATGTCACAGCACTCATGGTGAATTCTGCCTGGAACTCCCGAAATTGGAACTTTGGTTTTAGTCTCTGGGGTTGTTGTGTTGCTCCCTCCTTGGACAGAATGAAAGTGTCCACTGTGTCTGCTGTCTTACACAACAGGGTCACGTTGTCTCCAGAGTGTAGCATGGAGTTAGGATTCACAGAGAGGGAAGGAATGACTTGAAACTGTCCTAAAGAAGAGAGAGATGATGAGAGGCTGCCTTCATTGTTCTGAGCTGACACAACACCTGGATCTTCCGTGAACATCTAGGACTCTGTTACTTTTTTTGCCTGAGTCCATCTCCTGCTCCCCTGCCTCTGCTTCTATTGCTAAATAAGATCCCTGTCCCTCATCCCAGCCAGCACCTCATTAATTCTCCAAAGAGAGCCCTAGTAGAGATTAGGTACCCAGGGAATCTATTTAGTTCCTCACCTGAGATCAGGATGTCCAGGGGGTCACTGGAGGCTGACCACTCAGAGGAGAGGTTGTGAGCACCATAGCATCTGTATTGGCCTCCAGTAGAGTTGCTCACAGAGCCCAGTGTGAAGTTGGCCAAGGAGAGACCGGACTGAGTCCACTGGCCATCTTGCTGGATGAAGTCAGCTCCCCCCAATTTGTACAGGACAAATCTGTCATATTTGATGTCAGAGCAACACTGCAGGGTGAGGCTCTTTCCAGGATCCAGGATATGGCCTTGGTGAGTCAGCAGGGAGGGCTTCTTAGACAGACCTAGAAAAAGGTGACAGGCTAGTGATGGAGGAGCTGGCTTTTACCAAGCACTTATCCTCTCCCACCCTGCCCTGCACACATCACTGCTTCTACCCAGGGGTGAGGCTCTGGCACAGGAACCAGGCTCTTCCTTTTTCACCTTTTATCTGCAACTACCCAGTAAGACACTTCCATGGCAAAGGCATCGGGATTCAGAAATGATTGGTCGATGATGGGAGTGACTCACCAGAGATGTGTATTTCCAGGGGGTCACTGGGTCCTGACAGCAGCTGTGGAGTATGATTGTAGTAACCATAACATCTGAATGTCCCTTTGTGATCTGGTGTTACATGATCTATAGAGAACAAGGCTTGGTACTGCCTAGTACTGTGTATATACTGTGAGTCCACGGAGTTGAGGAACTTCTGATCTTCTTTGGTGAGAATGAACTTGTCATATTTCTCCCCTGAGACACACTGGAGAGTCACGTTCCCTCCTGAGGTCACCACCGGGCTGGGTAGGGCTGTCAGGCCGGGTTTACTGTTGTGGATTCCTAGGACAGAAGACGCAGAAATTTACATGAGCTCACACAGCGACGGTGTTCTTCAGGGCTAGGCTGAGGGAGGGGAATACAGCTAAAAGTAGAGCCTGGGGCTGAGACCCTGACTGTCCCCTCACCTGTTACCACCAGTTCCAGGGTGTCACTGCGCTCTGACCAGCCAGCTGAGCTGTAGTAGTAACAGCGATATTGTCCCCCATGTTGGTATGTCACAAAAGGGATGGAGAACTTGGCCTTGTTCTCCGGCTTCTCTGGGGTCTTTGTACCCCAGGGTTTTTGGCTTCCCTCTTTATGCAGAACATAGATTTCTGCCTCCAGGGTCCCCTGACACCAGATGTTCATGGGACTTCCGAAGGTGATCACAGATCCTGGCTCAGCCTTGATGGTGGGTTTATGGAGGGTCCCTGCAAGGAAGAAGGAGAGAAGGGGATGAGTCTGTCTGACAGTGGCACAGGGAAAGTCACTTTGGATGGCACTTCTTTTCTTGTTAATTTATTCTTCTGTCATACAATACACCCCAACAGCAACTTCCTCACCTCCTCTCTCCCCAGATCCACTGCTCCATTTCCCTTCAGAAAAGTCCACCTTCTCCATGATATTAATGCAACATGGGCTAACAGCATGCAATAAGACTAGTCACACACCATCATATTAAGGTGGACAACACAACCCAGATGAGGAAAAAGATCCACGTGTAAGTGAGAGACTTCCTCACTCTCATTGTTATCAGTCTAACTAAATCCCCAAGCTAGTCAGTTAGTGAAGGTGCATTCCTTTAATCCTCAGCACCATGAGGTGGATGCAGGCGGATCTCTGTGAGTTCAAGGCTAGCCTGGACTACAATGTGAGGTCCAGGACAGCCAGAGCTACACAGTGAGACTCCAAAACAAACCAACAAACATGCAAGCAAACAAACAACAACAGAAACCCAAGCTAAACAACCACAGTATATGTGCAGAGGGCCTAAGGCAGACCCAAGCAGGCTCAGTGGTTGCTGCTTCAGTCTCTGTGAACCCTCATGATCCCTGCTTAGTTGATTCTGTGGACTCTGTTCTCCTGGTGTCCTGAAGCTCTGGCTCCTCTCTCTCTTCTGGGATTACTGTGCTCTTGTGGATGATGGTTTTTTTTTTTTTTTTGGTTTTTCGAGACAGGGTTTCTCTGTTGTTTTGGAGCCTGTCCTGAAACTAGCTTTTGTAGAGCAGGCTGGCCTCGAACTCACAGAGATCCGCCTGCCTCTGCCTCCTGAGTGCTGGGATTAAAGGTGTGCGCCGCCACCGCCCGGCTTGGATGATGGTTCTTGAGCTGATCCAGAGTAACACAAGGCTCCATGAAGATTCATCTGTCCTGGATCTCCTGGGCTTTGCTGTCACTGTCTGCCTTGGATTCTGTATCTTGTGACCACTGTCGTCCATGCTCTGTGTTAATAGACTCAGGAGCCCTGGCTGCTCACACACACCACACACCAAGGCCTCTCTTAGCACCTATATCATTTCAGCATCATCTTAGGGAAAGGCTAGGCTTCCTTACCTGGGACCAGGAGCTCCAGGGGGTCACTAGGTTCTGACCACACCTGAGGGCTGTAGTTGTTAAAGCTGTAGCATCTGAATGTCCACCTTTGACTGGAGGTCACAGGGCCCACAGAGAACTGGGCATGGCGCTCCAAGGTATAGATGTTACAGCGTGAGTCCAGTTTTTGGGACTGCTGCTGTGGTCCTTCCTTAGTCAGAATGAAACAGTAATGTGCCTCCCCTGCGTCACACTGTAGGGTGACATTCTGTCCTTCAGTCACCTCAGGGCTGGGCTGGGCTGACAGCCTGGGTTTGCTGTAGAATCCTAGGAGAGAAGAAGGAATCAGTTAAATGTCCTCGATAGTCTCATTATGTTCCTCGGTTGTGAGGGGGTGGACATACTTACTGAACAGACTGTGTCCTCTCACCTGTCACCACCAGCTCCAGGAAGTCACTGTACTTTGACCATCGATTAAGGGTCCAATATTGACAACAATATTGCCCTGCGTGGTGGCGATCTAATTTTGAGATTGAGAATTCATTCTTTTTCTTAGGGTTCTGTGAAATCTCTCTCTGCCATGGATTTAGGTAGTCCTCTTTGTGCAATCTATAGTCTTTGGCTCCTGCGGCTCCCTCACACAGGAAGGTCACCTTATTCTGCTTGGAGACCACAGAGTGTGGCTGTGCCCTGAGGACAGGCTTAGGAAGGGTCCCTGCAAGAAAAGAGCAGCTAGGACTCAGGACAGCCATCCTAAGATTGCAACCCCATTCCCAAGCCCTCATCACCCCCAGTGCACGTGTGTTGTTTCCATCCTCACTGCCCAGGCAGGGCTCCTGATGATGATGGAAGCCAAGGTCAGGACATCTGCAGACACTCACTCACCTGTCAGCACTGGGGTCCCAAGGCCCAGAGTCAGTCCTGGAAGAGAGTTTCCTGTGAGAGGTTTGTCCCTGAGGCTTGAGCAGGTCCTCCCCTCTTTAGAACCCCCTGAGACCCAGGGCTTTCCTGATGGGCCAGTGCTGAGCGGTGGGGCAGCATCATTTCTAGCCAATGGTATCCCCTCCCCTTCTCCACATCTCACCTACACAGAGCAGGGCTGTGCAGGTGAAGGTCATGGTATCTCTTCCTGTAGTCTGCAACTGTGCTCCTGGGCAGAACAACAGAGACTGACTGCAGGGACAGGAGACATAGGGTGTGGCCTCTGGAGGCAGGAACTCCCCATGACAGGGTTGTACTGGAGCAGCCCCACAGGAAGGGGAACTGCCCTCCTCAGGCACCAGCTCTGACTTCCCCAATACTGTGCCTAGGTCAGGCAGTAGATTCTTCAGTCAATATTTGATGGATGTCATTTCCATAACCCCATCCGCATCTGTCTTATCTGTCCTCATCTTTGTCAGGACCAGATTTCTTACCATGTAGCAGACATGTATGAATATTATACCTAAAAAAATACAAATTTAAATATGTGTTTGTTTTATTTCTTTTCACATTTTTATGTGAAATAGTTTTCATATTCAAAATGTTTGAAGGTTTCTGTGAAGGGTCTTGCTGTGTACATCTGCCTGGAATGAGATTTATACTCCTTTCCTCATAGTCTTGAGTGATGGGTTCCAAATGTGGACTGCTTTCTCTGGCTGTTTGTTATTTTTGGATATGTGTACTTTCCATTCCAAATCTAAATTACACTTATTTATTTATTTACAGTTACGTCTTTAAATTGCATGTATGTGATAATAATATATTGCACTTATTTCTTCTTTATGTGTGACACTCACATGTGTCACAGCTCCTGCATGGAGGTCGGAGGACAACTCCAGAAGGCAGTTTTCTCATTGAGCAATGTAGAATAGAGTCAGGGCTGAAGGTGATGGCAGACACTTATACACTGATCTGTGTCTCTAGTCCAGTCTTATAATCATCACTTTCCTTAATCCTTCCTCTTCAGGTAAAGAAAAAAGTATTCACTGTTTCTGGGGATCTTGAACAGAACAAATTCTCAGCATTGTTTGCCTTTCTTAGGATGCAGGTTGCTGGTGTGGCCACCCTTCCTGGGGCAGTTAATTTCACAGGACTGCAGGTGTGGGCAGCACTTGTGGGCAGTAGTGCATGACTTTGTCACTGTTGTGCTTGTGAATAAACTGGCAAAGGGATGGCTCTTGGATGCCACCACACTGCTGTAGGAAATCATACAGCCAATAGCCTTTGAGTTAACCGTCCACTGGGGGTGTGGCCTCTTATGCTATTTATGCTGATGTAAAGCATGTTTCTGGCCTCTTTTTCTGGCTGTGGGATTTGGTTTCTGTTCTCCATTCAGGAGAGAATTTTGATTTGTGAGTCTACACCTAAATAAATAACAGTCTATTATTTCCAGTTCTCAGCTAGTGTGGGATTTCTTTTAAGTGTCTTTCTACACCACACAGGGGAAGAACCAGGGTAAGTGTGGGAGTGTTCTGTACTTTGCCGTTGACCAGGGGGCAGCCATGCTCACTTTGGGGGCAGCAAATACCAGATGCTGCTAATCAGGTGGGATGCCTTCCTTGTTTTGGATCTTGGCCTTGACATCCCCTGTGGAGTCTCTGGGCTCAACTTCAAGGGTGATGATCTTGCCTTTCAGGAGTTTTCCAAAGACCTACATGTTAGTATTTTTTTGGCAACCAAGATTAAGAGAGAGAGCCCAGTAAATACATTTCGTTTCCTTTTACTTTTGTTGGTAGGTGTAATGGCGGGGCCTTCAGTATTCTAATTCTCCTAAGCCACCCCTGAGTCACACCCACTCTATCATGTAATTTTCAATTTCTGTTCTTTCAATATTTTCATCTGCTATCCTTTTCTTATGACTATGAGCTTACTTATCTTTGTTGTTGTTTTAAGACAAGCTCTCTCTGTGGAGCCCTGGCTGTCCTGGAGCTGGTTATGTAGACCAGGTTGGGCTGGAACTCATAGAAATCTTCCTGCCTGTGTCTCAATTGTTTGTATTAAAGGTGTTGGCCACCAACCAGACCATGGGTTTAACATCCCAATTGTTTCAAAATGTCATATCAGTATGTATTGTGTTTTGATGGAGTCCACCATGTACCTCAACATTTCTTCCTCAACCTCTCTTGCTGGTTTCCCTTCTCTCTGACCTGATCTTCTTTTTGATTTTTTTTGAGACTTGCTAGTTGTTGAAAATACACTGCCCTTTCTTACACCCCAACTTTCTGTTCTCTTCCTTTCATGTAGCTCAATTTGTGCTTCTCATATTCTTGGGCATGGTACCAGGGGCCACACCATTAAAGAAACCTGACCCTTCCTCTCCAGATGCCAATTGCTCTTGATCTATGTGTGAGATTTTGTTCCATTATCTCAGCTTACAGGGATGTATAGATGTAATCACAACCACTGTGAGCTCAGATGTGCAACTGTGTTGCAGTTTCAGAACAGAGAATCTTGTATCATCCACCACCTCTGAGTCTTACCAATTTTCAACCTCCTCTTTAGTAATGTTCCCATGGTAGGAATGTGTCCCAAGCGGAATATTCTCTTACCTAACATCACTTCAAATGGTGTATCCATGGCACACACATGTCCTGTTTGTCACATGGATGATGAGAGAGAGGTCATTGAGTATTTCCCCTTTTTGTTGCTGAGTCCAGCAGACGCCCTTTGTTTCCTTTGTATCAATGTCAATAGGAAGAAATACTATCTTGTAAGCCTGTCTATACATGTCCTGTAAATCAGGACAGTGCTCAGTTGGTAGAGTTTTTGTGTGACATTTTTAGATATCTGTGTTTGATCCCCAGTAATACATACATCTGATGCTGTGGCTCATGTCTTTGACATTAGGGATTATTAGCTAGAGTTAAGAGTATCAAGACTTAAAGGAAATCCTTATTTTGCAGTGTTTTTTTGTCAGTCTGGGTTATATCAGGCACCGAAAAGGAAAGAAAAAGTTTCCTAGAGTATGTGGTGAACATGAGCAAATGTATTTTATACATATAATTTTCTTCAAAGAAATAATACAATTATATTTAGTATAAGGCTCCCACCCTGGGGAAATGTCCCAAGTATTTCATCATATCCATTTCTACGGGGATATTTCTATCTCAGCCCCTACGTCTTTTGCACCCGTATGAGTTGTCATGCCAAGTGTGTCACATGGCTAGAGTGTCTCTCTCGTATTGATTTCATGGGCACCTGTTTCTCCTGACCTGAGAATAAGTGATGGGCCATGCCATTTGGACCGGTCAGAGTTGCACTGAGTGTTGTGAGCTCATTCACCTGTCCGTCCCACAGGCCTCATTGTCAGTGAGAAGAGGTGCTGCCCTCTGCTGGTTGTGTGCGGTGTTCCTGCAGAGCATGGCAGCTGGCTTGTGTGCTGGAGTTTAGCATCTGTCTTTGCAATAAGTTTGTTCTCTACCTTCTGTTTGGCATATGTAAAGCTCATCTGAGTTCTTCCTGTAAGTTTCAAACCTAAGCAATATTTGGTTGTAGGAGAACTAAGAAAACCAAGTGGTCCTGTGACATTTGTCTGTGGCATTTGTCTCTTTAGGGAAGCTTCAGATCAGAGGTTTAGGTATACGGAAATTTACTTGCTAAGGTATAATAATATAAAAGTCTGTCGAGAAGCAAGCAAAGATAAATCAATTCACGAGAAGCTGGCTCTCTTCCCTCTGCAAAAGCCAAAATTCTTCCCGCAGTGACCTTTTTTCCTCTATGGACCTAGGTGAAATGACACAAGAGCTCTTGGCCTGATGAGATGAACTCCATGTGATGAACTTGCCTCAGATGCCTGACAGCCACATATGGCATCTTTTGTGTGTCCTCTCTGACACAGATGTGTTAGATGTAGAGGTCCAGCAGAGACATCACATTTGCTGGTGGATATGAACTCCCCAGGATGTAGTGTCATGATAATGTCTTTATCAACCTTTTCCCATGCCCCCTTGCAACGCACTCCACAGGCACCACAGTGGCTGACCACATAGTCAGATAGACTCTGCTGGGTCAGTCCTTTAAACCTGGGTGTCCATCAGAGTTTTCCAGCTGAGGACAATGCCTGTTACTTTTTACAATCAGCTCATAATGAAATGTAAAAGAGTCTCTGTCTTGAATCTACCTCAGTATTGGGTGGAATCTGAGTGACTGGATCTTAAGTGCAGGCTCTATGCTTGTTTGACCCACTGTACATTCACACTGTATCTAGTGTTTTGATATTTTGGAAAATGAGTTATTTTCTATCCTTTACCAAGTAGGTTCAGATCTTGATTATTGACTTTTGATCAAATTATTTTTCAGTTCAAGGGAGCACGTTTCCCAATATTTAGTCTCTGAATGAAGCACACACATCCATACTCTTCCACACATGCATGTGCACGCACACACAACATGCTCTTCCAGAGGATATTGTTTCAGCCTCCAGCAACCACTTGATGCATCACACAATCTCCATAAGAACAGTCTGAGTGACCGGATGACCACGTGTGACCTGCACAGGCACCAGGACAGACATACACTGAGACAAACCACCAGTACACATAATATTAATTAAATTAATATTTAAATTCTGATAAAAATGTTCTTTTTAGAGGTGTTCATCTGCTTTTTTCTTAGTTGATTCCAGACACAGTCAAATTGTTAACCAAGAAACTCATCACAGCTGGCCTTTGTATTTTCTTGACAATTTTCTAATTTTGACTTTGACATATTGATGCCTCATTGCAAGCTCTCTCTGAAGGTCTCTTGTTTAATGGGAGAGAGTCAAATAATGAATATTCTTAGCAAATTTTTTTATTGGGCAACAGCAAATATTTTAAGGAGAAGTCACAGCTGAACTGGTTTGAAGTCGTACCAACAGCACTGATTTTCCTAAGTTTCAGCTGTCTGGCATTGAGTAAGTCCTCCTCCTGAATGTGGGCTTTGAGTTCCATTTGGAAACTGAGACAAATAACTTCATTAGGCTTCCAAGAAAACAGAAGATGCAATGTGCCCTTAATATATTACTACAATGTTATAAATTTCGCAAGCACACAGTGCTTTTCCCTGCAATTGGTAAGGCACCTGTGACATTTATTAATCCCCTATAATATATGCATTTCATGGGTCAGAGATCAGGCGCCACACCAGCTGAATTTATGCATGGGACTGTCCATCCCCAGCAATGATTCCATGCTCATTCTCTTGGATTTAATTATAATGAGGCAGGCATGAGTCATGTTGGTTCTGTTCCTTGGGGCTATGGAAAAGTATCTACACACATGCATGTTTCCATGGAGGTTCCGTGAAGGTTGAGCTTCTTTCCTGTAGCAGTTGAGCTTTTCTGACTCCTGGGTCTCACAATGAAACATTGAGGTTATCTTTATGTCATTGGTGTGTCATGTGAAGGTGAAATTTCATGAAGGAGGCTTTTGTATCAGAGTTTTCTATTACTAATTTTTGTAATTAAAGATAAACTCCAAAGATGGTAATACCTTACAGTGGAGTGCATGTAAAAGGAACAAAGACAATCAATGATCAATGTCTGATGGCATTTTTAGTCATGAGAATTAGAGGGATAATGACCCTTTGGATTCTGAGAAGCCCCATGGTGAAGATACTAGCGGAGGAAGTGCATGCCAGTGGAGTAAGGTGTCAACTGATGAATGAAAATGGTGAATTTATTTTCCAGTCATGAAACTAACTTCTACACTCCATTTCCCCTTCAAACAGTTTTGTGAATTTTTTTTTAATCAAATCATCAATTGTTCATAATAAACAAATGCTAAGTTCTACAGACAACTTCCAGTCCAAGGGATTTTGGGTGGTGGCAGGAGTGAGGGTGAGGTTGGCGGAAAGGAGAGAGTTGGAGAGGGAAGGGAGAAGGGAAGGACTGGCAACAGCTTGGGGGAGTGGGAGGGTGGAGATGGAGGAAGGGTGGATATAGGAGCAGGGAAGAAAATACCTACATTAAGGGATCCATTTTAGAGTTGGCAAGAGACTTGGCTCTAGAGGGGATCCCAGGTGTCCACGGGGATGTCCCCAGCTAGGTCCTTGGACAGCAGAGGAGAGGGTACCTGAAAGGTCCTTGCCCCACTATCACGCTGATGATTATCTCGAATGTCACCATAGAATCTTCGTCCGGTGACGGATAGAGATAAAGAGACCCTCATCAGAGCAACGGATTGAGCTCCTAAAGTCCAGTTGAAAGGCAGAAGAAGGAAGAAGACGAGCAAAGAAGTCAGGATCGCGAGGGGTTGGTCCACCATCTGAGGGAGTGTGTCTGTTCTAATGGGAGCTCACAAATCCAGCTGGACCTGTTCTGAATGAGCATGTGATCAAACCGGGCTCTCTGATTGTGACTGACAATGGGGGCTGACTGAGAAGCCATTGATAAAGGCACTGGGTCTTGTTTTTATGGCATTTACTGGCTTTGGGACCCTAGTCTATATGGATGCACGGCTCCCTAGGCATGGATGTAGGGGGGAGGGCCTTGGACTTCCCATAGAGCAGGGTTCTCTGCCCTCTCTCAAGCAGGGTGGGAGACGGTGGGGGGGTGTGGGGGAGCGGGAGGGGATTGGGAGGAGGGAAGGAAGTGTAAATAATTGAATGGAAAAATTAATAAATTAAAAAATTTAATAAATATAAATTATAAATATAATAAAATAATTATGATAATAAATTATAAACATAAAATATATTATATATAAACTGTGTTTATATATGTAAATATATTATAAATAAATAAATTAATACATATAATAAATTAATTAATTAGCCGGGCGATGGTGGCGCACGCCTTTAATCCCAGCACTCGGGAGGCAGAGGCAGGCAGATCTCTGTGAGTTCGAGACCAGCCTGGTCTACAGAGCTAGTTCCAGGACAGGCTCCAAAGCCACAGAGAAATCCTGCCTTGAAAAACCAAAAAAAAAATTAATTAATACAAAGAATTAATAAATCTCTCAAACCCCCAAGAATACCAAGAAAAAAAACAATTCAAACATGTGTAGAAAACAAATCAAACCTTGAAGTTTGAAATAGAAGCAATGAAGAAAACACAAAGAGAGAGAATTCTGGATATGGAAAATCTTAGTAAACAAACAGGAAGTACAGAGATAAGCATAACCAACAGAACAGAAGAGATGGAAGAAAGAAACTTAAGGGTTCAAGATACTATAGAGGAAACAGATTCACTGGTCAAAAAAATTCATTAAATCCTAAAAATCTGTAACACAAAACATCCAGGAAATCTGGGACACTATGAAAAGACCAAATCTAAGAATAAATAGAAGAAGGAGAAAAACTTCAGCTCAAAGGCACAGAAAATATATTTAACAAAATCGTAGAAGAAAATTTTCCCAACCAAAAGAAGGATATCCCTATGAAGGTACAAGAAGCTAACAGAACACCAAATACACTGGATCAAAAAAAAGTCTCCTTACCATATAATAATCAAAATTCAAAACATACAGAATAAAGAAAGACTATTAAGAGCTGCAAAGGAAAAAGGTCAAGTAACATATAAAGGTAGAGCTATTAGAATTACACCCGAATTCTCAATCGAAAGCATGAAAGTAAGAAAGTCCTGGGCCGATGAGCTACAGACTTTAAGAGACCACAGATACAAGCCCAGATTATTATATCCAGTGATGTTTTCATTTACCATCAATGGTCAAAGCAAGATACTCTATGACAGGACTAGACTTAACCATACCTAGCCACAAACCCAGCCCTACACAAAGTACAAGAAGGAAAACTCCAACTGAAGGAAGTTAGCTATAACCTTAAAAACACAGACAATAGTTGATGTCACAGCAGGAAATCCCAGGAAAGGGAAAAACACACAAAATAACATCACCACCAACAAAAAGTAAAATAACAGAAACTAGTAATTGCTGGTCCTTAATATCCTTTAATATAAATGGACTCAACTCATATACGAAAAGACACAGGCTAACAGATTGGAAACAAAAACAGAATCCATCCGTCTGTTGCATACAAGAAGCACACCTCAACCTCAAAGAGAGACATCACTTTAGAATAAAGGGTTGGGAAAAAAATTTCCATCAAATCGACTTAAGAAACAAGTGGTTGTAACTATCCTAATATCTAACAAAGTAGACCTCAAGCTAAATTTAATCAAAAGAGACAAAGAAGGACATTTCATATTAGTCGCAGTAAAAATCCATCAAGAGGAAATCTCAATACTGAACATCTATGCCTCAAATACTAGGGCACCCTCATATGGAAAAGAAACACTACAAAAGCTTAAAACACACATTAAACCCCACACATGAATAGTGGGAGACTTCAGAGGGGAGATGGTGGTGCACGCCTTTAATCCCAGCACTCGGGAGGCAGAGGAAGGCGGATCTCTGTGAGTTCACGACCAACCTGGTCTACAGAGCTAGTTCCAGTCTCGAAAAACCAAAACAAAAAAAAAAAATAGTGGGAGACTTCAGCACCCCACTCTCACCATGGGACAGGTCTGCCAGACAGAAACTTAACAGAAATGAGGGAACTTATAGATGTTATGACTCAAATGGATTTAACAGATATCTATAGAACATTCCATCCAAACATAAAAGAATATACCTTCTTCTCAGCACCTCATGGAACCTTCTTCAAAACTGACCACATACTAGGTAACAAAACAAACCCCAATAGATAAAAAATATTGGAATAACCCCATGTATCTTATCAGATCATCATGGCTTAAAATTAGAATTCAAGAGCAACACTAATTTCAGAAATTCCACACACACATGAAAATTAAACAATAGTTACCTTAATCACAATGGGTCAAGGAAGAAATAAAGGAGAAATTAAAGATTTCCTAAATTCAATGAAAATGACTACACAACATACCCATACTTGTGGGATGCAATGAAAGCAGTGTTAAGAGGAAATTTCATAGCACTAAATGCCTACATAAAGAAGCTGGATTGCTCCAATACTGAGGGAACCTGAGAGGTGAGTGAACAGCCACATGTCTGCCTGCTCCACTCTCTAGGACCTCCCCAGTAGGACAAAACCCAGGGGCCCTTCACCAACTCCTCACCTTTTCTAGTCAGCCAGCAGGCAGGTTCCTGCAGCTAGGCCTCCCCCAAAACCCACATCATTCAAGGTACTAACCACACACTGCCTAAGAGCTGCGAGCTTGCTATAATACTGAGGGGACCAAGAGCATGCTACCACACTGAGGTGATTAAGAGAGAGCACCAAGAGAGCAAACCAGGAGAGAAGACCAATAGAGCAGGTGTATAGAGACCTCAGAGTCTTTCTGAGACAGACATTGACAGTAGTGAGCAGACCAAGAAAAACTCCCAAATACTCAGACAGCCACAGCTAGGATTGGACCAAGATGCAAAGACACTGCTGGCCTCATTTGAAGGAAGAGATGGGTAGGCACCAATGCAAGAGTTCCTTCAATAACCTAAAAAGCAGCATGGTAACACCAGAACCCAGTGGTCACACTACAGGAAGACTTGATCATCCTAACCCAGAAGAAGTAGAAGAAAACAACTTTATATAATAAAAGTAATATATAGCAAGCCATCAGCTAACATCAAATTAAATGGAGTGAAACTCCAAGTGATTCCACTAATATCAGAAATAGACAAGTCTGTCCACTCTCTCCATATCACTTCAACATAGTTTTTGAGTTTTAGCAATAGCAATAAGGCATCAAAAGGAGATCAAGGGGATTCATGTTGGAAAGGAAGAAGTCAATCTTTCGTTATTTGCAGATGATATGATAGTATATATAAGTGACCCAAAAACTCTAACATAGAACTCCTATAGCTATTAAACACCTTCAGTGATGTGGCAGGATCCAAAATCAAGTCAACAAAATCAGTAGCCCTCCTATACACAAATGATAAAGAAGGTGAGACAGAAATCAGAGAAACATCACCTTTCACAATGGCAACAAAAAACCATAATATCTTGGTGTAACACTAACACTACCATGCTGTGTGAAGACTCCCCAAACTGTAATGTGGGGGAAAGATCTCATCACACCAAATCTGCAATGAGGACAGCTAACACATTCAGAAGATTTTATACCTCATCATTTTGCTAGAATAGGTTAATGAGATGTGCATCTCTGGTGTCAATATTCCTTTCGCCCTGTTAAACAAGGGTTATCTCCATGAGATCTGCATTTCTGATGGGCTGACCTACGAAGTACTCTCTGGTCTCTCACTGCATAATTCTGCAATCCATAGCAGAAACAGTTATGGAAGCCCTAGTGACTCACTGGGGATCTGACTTCCGTCCTGCCTGAGCTTGTGGTTTGACACTGGCAACTTTCTTTTTCCTCTGACTTCTCCATTTTTGGCCTAGAAAGACCCTTCTACTCCCTTCTCTGCTTCCAAACCTCTTCACCGTGTTTTTCCGTGTTTCTTTTCTATCTGTTCCAGAGTTTCTGACATGACACTACAAATCCTGTCTCAATGCACTCAGCTCAGGGATCAAATTTTCTGACTGCAGTGTAAAGTGCAAGAATATCATCTGCTCACTTTCAAACTGAAGCTGGTAATAATCTCCCCCTGCCCCTCCTTGGGGTACAATGAGGACAATGACATTTCCTTCAGGGTTATTGTGAGAATCAACTAGTCCAGGAACATGGGAGGGTTCATACATGGATTCTCATATCTGAGAATATACACTGGGGCGAGTGAGGGCATTGGCTGGTTTTTGTCATTTTGAAGAAGACTAAAATCAACTGGAAACAGGGAACCTCAACTGAGGATATGCTTTGATGAGATTAGACTGTAGTCATGTCTGTGGGGGCATTTTTTTTGATTAATGATGAGAAGAGAGGTCAGAACCTGAAACTATTCCTCTGAGAGACAATACATGGAAACAAATTTTGATACTCCTGACATGGTCACTTCCTTCCCATGATCCCAGCATGTAGTTTGCTGACTTAGATATATGAGGAGGTCTATAATTACAGAGATATTAGTTATCTCTGCTGGATCTATCCAGCCCTTTGTCTTCTGGTTCACTTTGGTATTGCTCACTCCTCCTCCCACAGCTTCATGCAAAAGGGTCTGAAGTGTTAGGAAGTATTGGTAATGGTTGAAGTCTTGATAACTATTTGTTTCCTGTGGCACAAACAATAAAATCCCAGAGACAGATATTGGAGATCAAGCTGAAGATCAGAAAAGCAAAGTGGCCAGCGCTAGCTCTTACTACTAGTTCAGATCTAATGGGTGATCCTGCCACCATAAATCCTCAGACCGAGACTGCTGCGACATGCCACCTTGCATCTTGTATTTCTCTTTAGTGCTAGGGTTAAATATGTGCAACACCACATCCCAGTCCTATGGCTAATTAGTGTGGCTGATGGGATTAAAGGTGTGTGCCACCATTGCCTAACCTATATCGATGACTAGGGTGGCTGTCTTGCATTCTGACTTTCAGGCAGGTTTTTCTTTTAAAACATGAATACTAAACCACTATAGTTTCCCAGCAGGGGGACAACAGACTCTCCTCATGCTTCCTTCAGCAACCTATTCCCTTCACCATTTGTATAACTTCCTGTGAACTAGTGTTGTGCACTGAGTGGAAAGGACCCTAGAGCATCTGGGCTGGAAGGTTTCATGTGGTATCCCAGGTCCTTGTACCCCTTCCATTGACCTCAAATATAGCAATTATTAGAGTATCAATTTCTAGAGTTTACTCTAGACATCATGATATCAAGACCATGACACAGCTCCCTCCATGGGCCTACCAGTATCACACCTTCCTCTGCATCCAACACTCATACCTTCCTCTGCACCCAACACTCACACCTTCTGCATGCAAAACACCTTTGCTCCCTGGACATTCTCTCACAGCAGTTCCTCAGAGTAAGAACTGGATTTTTACAGAAAATCTGGATCATTAGATTTATTTCACAGGGTTTGTATCCATAAAATATTTACTTCTTTCTCTTCTGGTTACATCTGAATTGCACATTGGCTTTGTCTCTGGCTGTCCCAAGCCTCAAAGACCAGAATCCCAAGGACTATGAGGATCATGACAGCAAATCCCATCCTGATGAGATTCTCCACTGTGTGATCCCGTTTCTCTGAGCCTGTGATTGTGGACAAAAAGTTACAGAGTTTAGTGATGGTCAAAATTCCCTCAGGGAAGCTAAATGTCCCCAAGATAACTAAATGTCTCTAAGATAATTGAATGCCCACATTCATTCCCATACATTCCCCGGACAGAATTTGGCCTTTATGTTTTCAGTGGTTTGCGTTTGAATTTTCTTTATTCAAATGCCTTGGGTTTGGGCATGTTCTAGGATGGGCTGATAGTCTTCAGTGATCTTGTGAACATAAGAGTATGATGTGGGCTTATGACCTAAGGGATTTTTCAGTGTTCTGCTTTCTCATTTAACATAAATACCCATCATTCTCATCGTATAAACTAATAAAGTTCTGGAATGAATCTTTTTTCCTTGGCATAGCTGGGTTCCATCCCTTATTCTTATTAGTTCCTTCAGCACCACTGTGAAACACCAGTGAAAGCAGAAAATTAAGAGTAGAATAAATTGTCCTGACATTACACGAGTATGAGGATTCGGTGCTGATGAAGGGATCTTGACTTTGCTCACTGTTCTACATCTGCTCTGTAACCTCCCTAAGAGCTTCATGCTGTTTACTCCATACCTAGATTGTAATAGAGGAAGGAGAGGACATTATTTGATAGACTGCTACTGGGATTCACTTCTATGGCAGGGATAGTGCCTTTTGAATAACTTTCCTATTGTCCTTTTGATCTCAGCATGTCAAGGTCACTCCTAGTGTTTGGTTCTTAAGTCACCATGACAGTTCAGGGTCACTTCACCTGAGACAGTGAGCTCCACAGGGGCACTGGCATATGACAACAGGTAGAGAGATGAGTTTTGAGAACAATAACACCTGTATGAGTCGGAGACATCAGAGTTCACAGCACTCATGGAGAATTCTGCCTGGAACTCCTGTACTTGGAGCTTCTGTTTTAGTCTCTGGGGTTGGTGTGCTGCTCCTTCCTTGGACAGAATGAAAGTGTCCACTGTGTCTGCTGTCTTACACAACAAGGTCACGTTGTCTCCAGAGTGTACCGTAGAGTTAGGCTTCACTGAGAGGGAAGGAAGGACCTGAAGCTGTCCTAAAGAAAAGAGAGATGATGAGAGGCTGCCTTCAATGTTCTGAGCTGACACAACACCTGGATCTTCCGTGAACATCTAGGACTCTGTTACTTTTTTTTGCCTGAGTCCATCTCCTGTTCCCCTGCCTCTGCATCTATTGCTAAATAAGATCCCTGTCCTTCATCCTAGCCAGCACCTCATTAATTCTCCAAAGAGAGCCCTAGTAGAGATTAGGTACGCAGGGAATCTATTTAGTTCCTCACCTGAGATCAGGATGTCCAGGGGGTCACTGGAGGCTGACCACTCAGAGGAGAGGTTGTGTGCACCATAGCATCTGTACCGGCCTCCAGTAGAGCTGCTCACAGAGCCCAGTGTGAAGTTGGCCAAGGAGAGACCGGACTGAGTCCACTGGCCATCTTGCTGGATGAAGTCAGCTCCCCACAATTTGTACAGGGCAAATCTGTCATATTTGATGTCAGAGCAACACTGCAGGGTGAGGCTCTTTCCAGGATCCAGGATATGGCCATGGTGAGTCAGCAGGGAGGGCCTCTTAGACAGCCCTAGAGGGAAGGTGACAGGCTAGTGATGGAGGAGCTGGCTTTTACCAAGCACTCATCCTCTCCCACCCTGCCCTGCACATCACTGCTTCTACCCAGGTGTGGATCTTTGGCACAGGAACCAGGCTCTTCCTTTTTCACCCTTTATCTGCAAGTACCCAGTAAGACACTTCCAAGGCAAAAGGCATCGGGGATCAGATATGATTGGTCAATGATGGGAGTGACTCACCAGAGATGTGTATTTCCAGGGCGTCACTGGGTACTGACCACAGCTGTGGGGTCTGCTTGTAGTAACCATAACATCTGAATGTCCCTTTGTGATCTGGTGTTACATGATCTATAGAGAACAAGGCTTGGTACTGCCTAGTACTGTGTATATACTGTGAGTCCACGGAGTTGAGGAACTTCTGATCTTCTTTGGTGAGAATGAACTTGTCATATTTCTCCCCTGAGACACACTGGAGAGTCATGCTCCCTCCTGAGGTCACCACAGGGCTGGGCAGGGCTGTCAGGCTGGGTTTAATGTTGTAGATTCCTAGGATAGAAGGCGCAGACTGTTACATGTGCTCACACAGACACAATGTTCTTCAGGGCTAGGCTGTGGGAGGGGAATACTCCTGAGAGTAGAGCCTGGGGCTGAGACCCTTTCTGTCCCCTCACCTGTTACCACCAATTCCAGGGTGTCACTGTGTTCTGACCAGCCAGCTGAACTGTAGTAGTAACAGCGATAATGTCCCGCATGTTGGTCTGTCATAGAAGTGATAGAGAACTTGGCCTTGTTCTCAGGCTTCTTTGGGATCTGTGTACCCCAGGGTTTTTGGCTTCCCTCTTTATGCAGAACATAGATATCTGCCTCCAGGGTTCCCTGACACCAGATGTCCATGGGCCTTCGGAAGGTGATCACAGATCCTGGCTCAGCCTTGATGGTGGGTTTGTGTAGGGTCCCTGTAAGGAAGTAGGAGAGAAGGCGGTGAGTCTGTCTGACAGTGGCAATGAGAAAGTCACTTTGGATGGCACTTCTTTTTTCTTTTTAATTTATTCCTCTGTCATACAATACACCCCACAACAGCAGCTTCCTGACCTCCTCTCTCCCAGATCCACTGCTCTATTTCCCTTCAGAAAAGTGCAGCCTTCCCGGGGATATTTAAGCAACATGGCCAAACAGCATGCAATAAGACTAGTCACACACTCTCATATTAAGGTGGACAACACAACCCAGTAGGAGGAAAAAGATCCCACGTACAGGCAAAAGAGTCAGAGACTTCCCCAGTCCTGTTGTTATGAGTCTAACAAAATCCACAAGCTTGTCAGCCAGTGATGGTGCATTCCTTTAATCTCCAGCACCAGGAGTCGGGTGCAAACAGATCTCTGTGAGTTCAGGCCAGCCTGGCCTACAGTGTGAGGTCCAGAACAGCCAGGGCTACACAGTAAAACTCCAAAACAAACCAACAAACAAGCAAGCAAACAAACAATAACAAAACCCAAGCTAAACAACCACAGCATGTGTGCAGAGGGCCTAATTCAGACTCATGCAGGCTCTGTGGTTGCTGCTTCAGTCTCTGTGAGCCCTCATGATCCCTGCTTAGTTGATTCTGTATGCCCTGTTCTCCTGGTGTCCTGAGTGCTCTGGCTCCTCCCTCTCTCCTGTGGACTTACTGTGCTCTTGTGGATGATGGTTCTTGAGCTGATCCAGAGTAACATAAGGTTCCATGAAGATTCATCGGTCCTGGATCTCCTGGGCTTTGCTGTCACTGTCTGCCTTGGATTCTGTATCTTGTGACCACTGTCGTCCATGCTCTGTGTTAATGGACTCAGGAGTCCTGGCTTCTCACACACACCACACACCAAGGCCTCTTTGTGCACCTATATCATTTCAGCATCATCTTAGGGAAAGGCTAGGTTCCTTCCCTGAGACCAGGAGCTCCAGGGGGTCACTAGGTTCTGACCACACCTGAGGGTTGTAGTGTCAAAGCTGTAGCATCTGAATATCCACCTTTGACTGGAGATCACAGGGCCCACAGAGAACTGGGCGTGGTGCTCCCCAGTATAGATGTTACAGCGTGAGTCCAGTTTTTGGGACAGCTGCTGTGGTCCTTCCTTAGTCAGAATGAAACAGTAATGTGCCTCCCCTGCGTCACACTGTAGGGTGACATTCTGTCCTTCAGTCACCTCAGGGCTGGGCTGGGCTGACAGCCTGGGTTTACTGTAGAATCCTAGGAGAGAAGGAAGAATCAGTTAAATGTCCTTGGTAGTCTCATTATGTTTCCGGTTGTGGGTGGGTAGGCATACTTACTGAACAGACTGTGTCCTCTCACCTGTCACCACCAGCTCCAGGAAGTCACTGTACTCTGACCATCCATTAAGGGTCTGATATTGACAGTGATATCGCCCTGTGTGGTGGTAGTCTAATTTTGAGATTGAGAATTCATTCTTTTTCTCAGGGTTCTGTGAAATCTCTGTGTGCCATAGATTTTGGTATGCCTCTTTATAAATTCTATACTCTTTGGCTCCTGCGGCTCCCTCACACAGGAAGGTCACCTTATTCTTCTTGGAGACCACAGAGTGTGGCTGTGCCCTGAGGACAGGCTTAGGAAGGGTCCCTGCAAGAAAAGAGCAGCTAGGACTCAGGACAGCCATCCTAAGATTGCAACCCCATTCCCAACCCTCTATCCACCCAGCGCACGTATGTTGTTTCCATCCTCACTGCCTAGGCTGGGCTCTTGGGGATGATGAGAAGCCAAGGTCAGGACATTTGCAGACACCCACTCACCTGTCAGCACTGGGGTCCCCAGGCCCAGAGCCAGTCCTGGAAGAGAGTTTCCTGTGAGAGGTTTGTCCCTGAGACTTGAGCAGGTCCTCCCCATTCAGTCCCCTGAGACCCAAGGCTTTCCTGATGGGCCAGTGCTGAGCGGTGGGGCAGCATCATTTCTAGCCAATGGTATCCCCTCCCCATCTCCACATCTCACCTACACAGAGCAGGGCTATGAAGGTGAAGATCATGGCATCTCCTCCTGTAGGCTGAACTGTGCTACTGGTGAGAACAACAGAGACTGCCTGGAGGAACATGAGACTTAGGTTATTACCTCTGGAGTCAGGAACTCCCCCTGACAGGGTTGTACTGGAGCAGCCCCACAGGAAGGGGAACTGCCCTCCTCAGACTCTGACTTCCCTACTGTGACTAGGTCAGGCAGTAGATTCTTTTTTTTTTTCTTCGAGACAGGGTTTCTCTGTGGTTTTGGAGCCTGTCCTGGAACTAGCTCTTGTAGACCAGGCTGGTCTCGAACTCACAGAGATCCACCTGCCTCTGTCCTTGTATGATTTCCTACAGCAGTGTGGTAGCATCCAAGAGCCATCCCTTTTCCAGTTTATTCACAAGCACAACAGTGACAAAGCCATGCACTGCTGCCCATAAGTGCTGCCCACCCCTGCAGCCCTGTGAAGTTGACTGCCTCAAGAAGGGTGGCCATACAAACAACCTGCATCCCAAGAAAGTCAAACAATGTTGGGAACTTCTTTGGTCCAAGATCCCCATAAACGATGAATATTATTTTTTCTTACCTGAAGCAGAAGGACTAAGGAAAGTGATGATAACAGATTGGTCTAGAGACATGGATCAGTGTATAAGAGCCTGCCACCACCTTCAGCCCTGACTCTGATCCACATTGCTCAGTGAGAAAACTGCCTTCTGGAGTTGTCCTCCGACTTCCATGCAGGAGCTGTGACACATGTAAGCGTCACACATAAAGAAGAAAATGAGTACAATAATACATGCAATTTACAGACATAAGTGTAAATAAGTAAATAAGTGTGATTTAAAATAGAAATGGAAAGTGCACATATTCCAAAAAAACCAACCAGAGACAGCAGTGCACATTTGGAACCCATCACTAGACAAGGAAAAAAAGGATTATCAATTTCATTCCACGCAGATGGACACAGTGAGACCCTTCTCAGAAACCTTCAAAAATTTTGAATATGAAAAGTATTTCACATAAAAATGTGAAAAGAAATAAAACAAACACACATATAAATTTGTATTTCTTATGTGTAATATTCATTAATGTCTGTTACATGCACAGAACTCTGGTACTGACAAAGAAGAGGACAGATGCGACAGATACGGATGGGGTTATGGAAATGTCATCCATCAAATATTGCCTAAAGAATCTACTGCCTGCTAAGGAGAGGGTGTCTGAACTGGCCCTATCCTATAGCCATACTGATGAATATCTTGTATATCACCATAGAACCTTCATCTGGTGATGGATGGCGATAGAGACAGAGACCCACACTGGAGCACTGGACTGAGCTCCCAAGGTCCAAATGAGGAGCAGAAGGAGGGAGAACATGAGCAAGGAAGTCAGGACAGCGAGGGGTGCACCCACCCACTGAGACGGTGGGGCTGATCTATTGGGAGCTCACCAAGGCCATCTGGACTGTGACTGAAAAAGCATGGGTTAAAACTGGTCTCTCTGAACATGGCGAACAATGAGGGCTGATGAGAAGCAAAGGACAATGGCACTCTTCTTGAGGCAGTCAACTGCACAGGACTGCAGGGGTGGGCAGCACTTTTGGGCAGCAGTGCATGGCTTTGTCACTGTTGTGCTTGTGAATAAACTGGCAAAGGGATGGCTCTTGGATGCCACCACACTACTGTAGGAAATCATACAGCCAATAGCCTTTGAGTTAACCCTCCACTGGGGCATGGCCTCTTATACTATTTATGCCTATGTAAAGCATGTGTCTGAACGTTTGGCTCTGGACTGGTTCCCAGCAGTCCACGGGTATGACCCCAGCTAGGACTCCGGGTAGTGAAAGAGAGGGAGCCTGAACTGGCCTTGTCCCATAGTCACACTGATGACTATCTTGAATATCACCATAGAACCTTCGTCTGGTGAAGAATGGAGACAGAGAGAAAGACCCACATTGGAGCACTGGACTGAGCTCCCAAGGACCAGTTGAAAAGCAGAAGGAGAGAAAATATGAGCAAGGAAGTCAGGACCGCAAGGGGTTCATCCACCCACTGAGACGGTGTGACTGTCATTGGCCCCTTAGTCAGCCCCCTTTGTCATCCACATTCAGAGAGTCCAGTTTGATCCCATGCTCGTTCAGTCCCAGTCCAGCTGGAGTTGGTGAGCTCCCATTAGCTCAGGCACACCATCTTGTTTTCCAGGCCTTTGCCAAAGATATATGTGTTAGGATTTGTTTGGCAACCTAAATTACGAGAAAGAGAGCTCAGTAAATACATTTCATTTCCTTTTACTTTTGATGTTAGGGGTGATGGTGGGGCCTTCAGTATTCTACTTCTCCTGACCATACTCCACCCCTGAGTCACACCCACTTCATCCTGTAATTTTCAATTTTTGATCTTCCAATTTTTTTCATCTGCCATCTTTTCTTACGCTTATGGGTTTAATTATCTTTGTTGTTGTTTTAAGACAGGCTCTTTCTGTGGAACCCTGGCTGTCCTGGAGCTGGTTATGTAGGCCAGGCTGGGCTGGAACTCATAGAAGTCTTCCTGTCTCTGCTTCCCAATTGTTTGTATTAAAGGTGTTGGCCACAAACCTGGCCATGGGTTTAACATCCTAATTGTTTCAAAATGTCACATCAGTATGTATTGTGTTTTAATGGAGTCCACCATGCACCCCTCCATTTCTCCCTCACCCTCTCTTGCTGGTTTCCCTTCTCTCTGACCTGATCTTCTTTTTGATTTTTTCTGTGACATGCTAGTTGTTGAAAATACACTGCCCTTTCTTACACCCCAACTTTCTGTTCTCTTCCTTTCATGTAGCTCAATTTGTGCTTCTCATATTCTTGGGATGGTACCAGAGACTACACCGTTAAAGAAACCTGACCCTTCCTCTCCAGTGGATCTCAGATGCCAATTGCTCTTGATCTATGGGTGAGATTTTGTGCCAATCTCCCAGCTTATAGGGATGTGTAGATGTAATCACAACCACTGTGAGCTCAGATGTGCAACTGTGTTGCAGTTTCAGATCAGAGGATCTTGTATCATCTACCACCTCTGAGTCTTACCAATTTTCAACCTCCTCTTTAGTAATGATCCCATGGTAGGAATGTGTCCCAAGCGGAAAATTCTCTGACCTAACATCACTTCAAATGATGGATCCAGGGCACACAAATGTCCTGTTTGTCACATGGATGATGAGAGAGAGGTCATTGAGTAATCCCCTTTTTGTTGCTGAGTCCAGCAGACACCCTTTGTTTCCTTTGTATCAATGTCAATAGGAAGAACTTCTATCTTGTAATCCTGTCTATACATGTCCTGTAAATCAGGACAATGCTCAGTTGGTAGAGTTTTTGTGTGACATTCTTAGATGTCTGTGTCTGATCCCCAGTAATGCATACATCTGATGCTGTGGCATCATACCAGCTGAAACGTAGGCATGGATCTGTCCGTCCCTAGCAATGATTCCATGCTCACTCCCCCTGGGATTTAATTACAATGAGGAAGGCAGGAGCCAAGATGGTTCTGTTCCTTGTGGCTATGGAAAAGTCTCTGCACACACATACATGTTTCCATGAGGGCTCAGTGAAGGCTGAGCTTTTTTCCTGAAGCAGTTTAGCTTTTCTGACTCCTGGGTCTCACAATGAAATACTGAGGTTATTTTTTTTTTGCTGTAGGCATGAATTTTATTCATTTTTACTCTAAAACATTATACATGACTAACTTTAGAAAAGTAGAAATTAAAAATCATTTATATATAAACTCATATGCTTCTTTGTTATGAAACCAGACTTACTATTGTATATTTGGGACCAATCTGATGACAGTCCCCACCACCCCAAGGAATTAAGAAAATTGTCTTAAAAAAAAACAAAAAGAAAAAAGAACCAACAAGCTAAAGAAAATATCAGACGAGGCTGAGGATGTGGCTCAGCTGGTGGGATGCTGCCCAGGTGTGTACAAGCCCCACATACATGGAGTGTGGCGGTACAGGCCTATAATCCCAACACTCAGAAGGTAGAGGCAGGAAGATCAAGAGTACAAGGTCCTCAGTTACAGGTTTGAGGCCAATATGGGATAAATGAGCCAGTGTCAAAAATAAAAATCAGATACTGAAGAATGTTTCTTGTGCTGTAAACAAACACCAGAACTCAAAAAGCACTATGGTATCTGCCTCAAAGCTGCCCATGTTGAACGGATTAGCTCCTAACACTGGTCCAGAAAATGCCCAGTGCTCCTGTGTTAACTCCAGCTTAACCCTGTGTTAGGCACACACACCACCGGGCCTCCGAATCCTGTTGCTGACCTAGGCAGAAGTGTGGAGTGGAGCAGCTTCCCTCCCGTTACTGGCAGGCTGGTTTCTGAAAGCCCATCTCCATGGGATGACATCTACCCCCATTTGGAGGGATATATGATGAGATTCTTAGGAAATGAAAATCAGGGACATTTCCATGTCCTAAGTTCCTGGTTATTGCTACTTTAACAAATAACATGCAGAGTGGCTTCTTGTGGTTTTTACCATTGGACAATTATTGGTCACAGCTCACTAGTCCTCTGGACTAGTCAAGGTATCCCAAGACTAAGTTTCTTTGTGAGCACTCTGGTGGAAGTGTTACACAGCTCCTAAAGGCATCCGTGTTCTTGGTTTGGGGTCTTTTCCTTCCCAAGTGACTGTCCATGGCTTCCACACGAACCCTGTCACCTTCCAGTTAAGGGATTTTGTGAGGAGCCTACTCAGGTAATGCAAATCTTATTTCAAATTCATCTGACTAGATACCTTAATTCCCTTCTGCCAAGGGTATTGGGGAGGGGTGCGGGACAGGACAGACAGGGTGTTCTGCCTGTCACAACCTGAGAATGAAGCTTGCAGAGCTGAGTGCATACCCTCCTTTAGGTGATAACCGTGACAACTGTGTCTAATTGGTGTGGAAACGTAGCTCATGCCAGGGCCTCATGGACTCAAGTAGAGAGTGTGGAGAAGTCAGCTCAAGAACAAAGTGGTAGGAACCATAATATTTGGGTGACCATTGGCAGGTGACTAAGGACAAGGATATTGCTGAGTAACTGGTGAGAAATGCCTGAAAGAGAAACAGCCAAGTTCAAGGCCTGTGCTGGGTCACTGACCTCCCACGTTCACATGGGATATCATGTAGAAGATTCAAGTTCTGGAGAAGGTACAAGACATGGAAAGGGAGGGAAGATGGCTCAAGCCACTACTGGTAGGACAGGAGCCTAGGGAACAGAAGCACAGCCGTTTAGTGCCCACACTTGTGAGTAGCAGAGACAGGGCTGAACTCCTGAGGAGGCCCGCAGCCTTCTTTTCTTACAGACTCCAATTCTTCTCTATAGAGAAGGGTGAACAAATGGAGGACCTGAGCCAGCGCTGAGACACCAAGCTACAAATTCAGGTCCTTCAGCACCGAGACATGTGTAACAGGTAGGAAAAAGATCTGGCCCTCACACCTGAATGACAGTTACCAAGGTGTAGGTGGCATGAGATGACAACCCATCTACCCTCTCCCACCCAGAGATGGCCATGTGCAAGATTCTGATGCACTAAGGCATGCTCAAACTGGAGTGTGACTACTGGAGTTACACAGCTGGTTCCCAGTCCTGAGCAAGGCCAGATTTGTCTAGAGCTGTGGTTCTCAACCTCTGTCATGCTGTGATCCTTGAATATAGTTCCTCATGTTGTGGTGACCCCCAACCAGAAAACTATTTTGTTGCTACTTCAGAACTGTAATGTTGGTGTTATGATTTGTAATGTAAGCATATGAGATCCATGTAGAGGTCATGGCCCACAGGTTGAGAACCACTGGTCTAGAGGTTGCCGCAAACAGAATTCTGTCCTCTGAGAATGAAGGGCTTTTCTTTTTTGTACCTTGCAGTTGAATCTATGAAAGATCAAGTTCATCTGAGGGAGTGGCCTAAACAGGTCTTTGCTAACAGACACACCTGTAAGATGTGGCATGGTCCATGTCAACGTGTTGGGACAGGGTGGAGAGAGGCAGCTGCTTCAGGCCACTGCTGTCCGTTGGCAGTATGGAACATCTCACCCTCTCCGTGGCTGGCCGGAGGGGCATCTCCCTTACCAAAGGGGCTGATACAGGACCATCCACACAGAACTGAATGAAGCCATGAAGGTTTCCTAAGAGGCTGATGAAGTTTCTTTGGCTGTAAAAAGGGATTTTTTCCCCAACTCCAGAATACCGTGGGGTATCCTGGAACTGCCTCTGCCATCTTCCTGCCAGCTCAATTACACAACCACTGAGGATGGAGCCCGAAGAACGGAGGTCCTGGCTGAGTGCAGCATCAATCCCTCCACTCCCCACCCTTTTCAGGACTTCTGCCTGAGCGAGAGCAGGCCAGCAATGGGGTATCTGTGTGAAGTGCCACACACAGGAAAATGTCCTTATGTGAGTCTCAATGCCAGACTGCAAGGGCTGGTAGAAGAAAGTCCCATCATGTGGCTCTCTGAAGCTGGAGCTCCGTGAAGCTTGCTGTGCAGTTCAGGGTGGGGATGGTGCCGGCAGCAGATGAAGCACCTTCCTTCCCATTCGTCCTTATGTTTGACTTCATACAAGTGGTCTAAGGTTGTGTGAATACACTGTTGAGGATCTCACATGGGTACACATGCAGGTTACCTGCTGTACAAAATGCTGTGTTTGAGATGAAATCCATGCACAGAAACATCAAATCCAAGCACTGTACTCAGACGGAAAGACGACAGCTGGAAAGCCTCCAGCTCAGAGCTCTATCTCCACAGAGGAGAAACAAATTTGTTGGTCCCCATGGAAGACATGGCACAACACTTGCTTTCTCCATTCACTGATTATTGATTGAAGCTGGGTGATATACTCTTTTTTTTTTTTTTTTTTTTTTTTTTTTGGTTTTTTTTGGTTTTTCGAGACAGGGTTTCTCTGTGGCTTTGGAGCCTGTCCTGGAACTAGCTCTGTAGACCAGGCTGGTCTCAAACTCACAGAGATCCGCCTGCCTCTGCCTCCCGAGTGCTGGGATTAAAGGCGTGCGCCACCATCGCCCGGCTGGGTGATATACTCTTGATGGCACTGAGCAGAGGTGACCCTGGGCATTTTATTACTATATCCCTGAACTTATGAGGTGAGGAGAATAGGACCCATTCCACAATTAGATTTAAATATATCAATGCAAGGAAAACATTTTAGTCAGGACCCTGCACATGCCAACAACTGCTAGCTACTATTACTTAAGACACTTTCACCCAAGGAAGTGGAAGGTTTAGAACAGAAAATAGGAGGTTGAGTGTTGTATGAGCTGCGGGCTGCGTTCCTGCCTCCCGACTCCTGTCTGTCTGTCTAGCTTATGCCCAAAATAACAACACACAAACTATATTCATATAAACACTGATTGGCCCATTTCTATTAATGTGTGTAGTACCACGAGTTGGTGACTTACCAGGGAGATTCTAGCCTACGTCCATCTTGGGTCGGAGCTTCATCGCATCTGCTCCAGAGAGCAGAGGCATGGCGCCCGAGCTCACTTCCCTTCTTTCCAGCATTCTGTTCTGTTTAATCCACCCACCTAAAGGCTGGCCTATCAAATGGGGCCAAGGCAGTTTCTTTATTAGCCAATGACCTTCCTCCATCAGTTGAGGTTTAGCCACTGGTACTGGCTCCTGACACAAGCAGCTTCCACCTGCTCATCCAAAACTCATAATGAGTGGTCCTCAATATCTGCAGGTGACTGATCCAAGCCAGCTTGGCAGATGGAAAACTGATCAAGAAATGCAGTTTTAGGAACAGGGAAATAAAGTTTAATCTTGCAACTTGATAGATGT
Source organism: Microtus oregoni (assembly GCF_018167655.1). Lineage (NCBI taxonomy): Eukaryota > Metazoa > Chordata > Mammalia > Rodentia > Cricetidae > Microtus > Microtus oregoni. Next base: position 40,919,869 of record NW_024543065.1, read on the forward strand.
GGAGGTGTTCTGGTCAATGTAGAAGTCCTTGCGAGCCTCAGAGGAGAAGCCCAGGCCAGCCCCATGGCTGTACTTTTAGCTCATGGCCCAGTCATAGTCCTGCTGCAGATTCTGTTGGAGTGTGTCTGAAGACTTCTTGTCCAGGGCCATGTTGTGCCTGCTAGTCATGCTGGGAGGGTGGCTGAATGATGGGGACAGATGCTGAAAGCCACCCATAAGCTTCAGGAATTTCAGCTTCTGTTCTTCATTTTCAAAGCCAGTAGTGTCCCACTGGCCAAACTGGGTTCCTGTCCAGTTCTTGGGCTCTGAAGCCTCTGTCTTGCCTGACTCACGATCAGTCTCCTCTTGTAAGGCCTTCCCCCTCACCTGATCTATGCAGGCCTCATCCATGTTGCCTTCCTTTTCCAGTACCACCTCCAGGTCTGTGTCCGACTCCTCTTCTTCCTCCTGCCAGCAGTCTTCCTTTACTCCACTGTCTTTCCTCTTCTTTTTCTTCCTTTTCACAGCCAGCCCTTCACCGTATGGCTGGTCCACCTTTCTCTTGGATTTCACTTTCTTCTTCCCAGGGGCCTTTGGGCTGTCTATCGGGATGTAGTCCAAAGCTTCGCTTTTGAGTGACTTCTTACTTCCTTTCTTTAGGCTGTTCTCTATGGAGACTTTGGAGTGGATCAGGAGGATGTCTCCCTGTTGGTGGGTCTTCTTCTTCTTCTTTCTTTGTGCTGTGCTCTCTGGGGCTCCCCTGCTTCCTTTTCTGCCTGAAGGCTGCCTGTTCCTCACCCTCTGTCTCCCCTGAGCATGGCATAGTGCATCCCCAGCCTCACAGAGTCAAGAGTCCTGTGGAGGGAAGGCTGCAATGTCCAGAACCTTTTTTTCCTTACTGTGTTTTTTGGCCTTCTTACCAGCTTTGCTTACCTCCTCAGCATGCTTGGAGTCTGAGGAGGTCTTCAGCACTGAGCCTTGGGAGGTGGCCAGTGGTAGGACTTCCTCCTCTTATTTTTCTTCTCTCCACTGAGGCATTCTGCTGATTGCTCAAGAACCTGCCTTCTAGGGCTGATGGGGCTTTTCCCGTCCTGTCTGTGTGGCCTCAGACTCCAGGTGCTCCTCCAAGTGATCACTAGTGGACTTTTTCTTCTTTTTCTTGCCCAGGGATATCTCAGGGACCTGTCCTTCACCCACATTTTTGGAAGGGGATGTGACTCTTGGAGGAGAAACATCAACAAAATTGTCTTTACTGTTTAATACTGAGTATCGAGTCTCTGGTTCTGTGATCTCTGCAACCATCACCTTCTTTATCTTCTTCTTTTACTTCCTCTCTGGTAGCCATGGGCCCAGGTCTACTTTCTGAGCCTTGGTGACCGTTCCTTGTCCACCCGAAGGCCAAGCCACCCCAGGTGAGCACCTGTGCCGCTGCGACCCGGAAGTCGCCAAGGTGTGTCATGTGAAGCTGATATTTCACGAAGGGGGCTTTTGCATAGTTTTCTATTACTGATTTTTTTTGTAATTAAAGATAAACTCCAAAGATGGAAATATCTAACAGTGGAGTGAATGTAAAAGGGACAAGGACAATCAATGATCAATATCTGATGGTATTTTTAGACATGAGAATTAGAGGGATAATGAGAAGCCCCATAGTGTCAACAGTATCAAGCACAGAGATTGGCAGCTAAAGAATGAAAATGGTAAATTTTGTTTTGGAGTCATGAAACTAAATTTATGTCACTGTCAACACTCGATTTCCCCTTCAAACAATTTTATATTTTTTTTTATCAAATCAATCAATTATTCATAATAAACTGATGCTAAGCTCTACAGAAGATTTCCAGTCCAAGGGATTGAATCCATCTTTTGTTTGAATAACATGATGCTGAGCACAGGTTACCAGAGCTCTGTGTTGGTCTTCATGTGGGTTTGTGATTAAGAAGATATCTATCAAGATCTGTTCTCAGATCCACCATTGACTTGGATCAACATCTTCCACTTTTTCCAGACCCTTTTTTCATTCTATATGAAGTCTGAGTTGTCCTTGTTGCAGTCAGATGAAAGCCTGATTACCTTAGCAACATGCTTCATTCATGATTGCTTAAAACTATGAATGACCCCAGGGAATGTGGTGTCAATGAGTGGACAGGGGCGGTCATCAGAGCCCTGTGTCCTGGACAACTCACCAGGAACACAGGCAGGATCCTTACAACCTCATGAACTCCTTGTTAAAAGGCAGAGCTTGTTAAAATCCTATGCATGTTCTGCCTGCTAAGGATCATGATTTCAAGAGCTGAGGCTTGTGATTTTTGTTTCAATAGTGTAAATAATAGTATATTTAAATTATCATATATGTGTTTACCTGTTTTGTTTGCTTTTACATTTTTAAATTGAAAATAGACTTTTCTTATACAGTATATTCTAATTATGATTTCCTTCCCTTCAAATTTTCATGTTAATTTACACCACACTATCCACCCAAATCCATATCCTGTCTTTGCCTCTCTTATTAGGAAACAAATTAAGTTAAAAGATAGTTATAATCCTTTGCTTTACAGCTAGTATCCAGTTATGAATGAGTACATACAATGATCATCTTTCTGGGTCTGGGTTACCTCTCTCAGGATGTTTTTTTTTGTTCCACCCGTTTGCATGCATTATGCAATGGATTTTTTCCCCACTGAGAAGCTCTCCTTTGTGTAAATGTACCACATTTTCTCCTTCCTTCCTTCCTTCCTTCCTTCCTTCCTTCCTTTCTTATTTATTTATTTTATTTATTAAAAATTTCCACCTCCTCCCCTCCTTCCATATCCTGCCCCTCCCCCTACTCCCCATCCCTTTCCAATTCTAAGAGCAGTCAGGGTTCCCTGCCCTGTGGGAAGTCCAAGGTACTCCCCCCTCCATCCAGGTCTAGGAAGGTGAGCATCCAAACAGACTAGGCTCCCACAAATCCAGTACATGCAGTAGGATCAAAACCCAGTGCCATTGTCCTTAGAGTCTTATTCAGCCCTCATTGTCAACCACATACAGAGAGTCCCATTTGATCACGTGCTCCATCAGTCCCAGTCCAGCTGGCCTTGGTGAGCTCCCATTAGATCAGTCCCACCGTCTCAGTGGGTGGACGCACCCCTCCCGGTCCTGACTGTTTTGTTCATTTTCTTCCTCCTTCTGCCCTTCATTTGGACCTTGGGAGCTCAGTCCAGTGTTCCAATGGTACCACATTTTCTTCATCCACTCATCAGTTGAGGAGCATCTTGGTTGTTTCCAGGTTCTGGCTATTACAAATAATGCTGCTATGAGCATAGTTGAACTAACGTCCTTGTAGTATGATTCAGCTTTTTTGGGGTATATGCCCAAGAAAAGTATTTCTGGGTCCTGAAGTAGGTTGATTCCCAGTATTTCAAGAAACTGCCATACTGATTTCCAAAGTGGTGGCATAAGTTTGCATTCCCACCAGTAATGGAGGAGTATTCCCCTTACTCCACTACTTCACAGCAGAAAATCCCAAAGAAGGGAAAAACACGCACAATAACATCAACAACAATGAAAACTAAAATAACAGGAACTAGAAATCACTGATCATTAATATCCCTTAATATAATTGGACTCAACTCACCGATAGAAAGATACAGGCTAACAGATTGGATACAAAAACAGGATCTATCGTTCTGTTGCATTCAAGAAACACACCTCAGCCTCAAAGACAGACATTGCCTCAGAGTAATGTGTTGGATAAAATTTTCCAATTTAATCGACCTAAGAAACAAGCTGGTGTAGCTATCCTAATATCTAAGAAAACAGACTGTACTCTTTGGCTCCTGTGTCTCTTTCCCCTCACAAAATGTCATTGGTGTATGCTTATAGACCACAGTCTGGCTGTACTGTGAGGATAGACTTAGGGAGAGTCCCTGCAAAGAAATGAGCAACAGTGACCCAGGACATCCACCCTCAGATTTCAGCCTCCAACCCCAACTTTCCTGTCATCCTAAGGTCAGCACACATGTGGGTTCTCCATCATCATGGTCCAGGCATGGCTCCTGGAATGATGAGAGTAAAGGTCATGACATCTGCAGACACTCATCTGTCATCACTGGAGTTCTGAGTCTCAGAGTCATTCCTAGAAGAGAGTTCCCTGTGAGAGGTTTGTCCCTGAAACTTAAGCAGGTTCTCCCTCTTTAGAACCTCCTGAGACTCTTGGTTTCCTGATGGGCTGACAGCATCACTCCTAGACCACAGTATCCCTTCCCCATCTCCACATCTCACCCACACAGAGCAGGGCTCTGAAGGTGAAGGTCATGGCATCTCCTCCTGGAAGTTGCAACTGTGTTTATGAGCGGAGTTACAGAGACTGTCTGGAGAGACAAGAAACACAGGGTGTGACCTCTGGAGGTAGACCCTTCTCATGACATGGGTGTACTGGAGCAGTCTTACAGGAAGGGGAACTGCCCACCTCAGGCACCAGGCTCTGACTTCCCCAAGGCTGTGGAATGGTTGGGTAGTAGACTCTAAAATCAATTTTTCATGGATGACATTTCGATAATCCTAACAGTGACTGCCTCATTCTGCCCTCATCTTTGTCAGTTCCACATGGATGAAACTGTATGAATATTACACATAAATACCTGTATGAATATTATACATATGAAATATACATTTACAAGTGTATTTGTTTTATTCTTTTTCATGTGTTTTATGTGAAATATTTCTTCATATTTAAAATGCTTACAACTTTCTGTGAAGAGTCTTTCTGTGTCCATCTGCATGGGATACAATTTATAATCCTATTCAGTAGAGTGTTAGCTAAAAAGTAAAATCTTGGATCAAAGAAGAAGTGGATAGCTCTGCTAGGATATTCTCTTTTTTTTTTTTCTTGGTTTTTCGAGACAGGGTTTCTCTGTGGTTTTGGAGCCTGTCCTGGAACTAGCTCTTGTAGACCAGGCTGGTCTCGAACTCACAAAGATCCACCTGCCTCTGCCTCCCAAGTGCTGGGATTAAAGGCGTGCGCCACCACCACCCGGCTTAGGATATTCTCTTAGGGGAATGGAGATGACCTCAGCTGTAGTGGTTCTCCAGGAGAGGAGCAGGATTATTATATCCTGCAGGGAGACCATCCCCACTGCATTCCAATTTCAGGTAACTTGGTTTTCTGACAAGTCAGGATATCTTTCCTTCCAGGGATGAGCTGTCCTATTGTGGCTCCATCCTCCAGACCTGCCCTATTGCAACTCTAAGTATAGCCTGGCTTCCCACTTAGTCAGGATATCTTTTGCAGCTCCAGAAGTGTAACACTTGCTTACGTCTTCCTCACAGTCTCAAGTGCTGGGCTCCAAATGTGCACCACTGTTTCTGGTTGTTTGTTCTTTTCTGATGTATGTACTTTCCATTACAACCTTAAATTATACTTAGCAATTTACACTTATGTCTTTAAGATACACTTATTCAGTAATAATAAATTACACTTATCTTCTTCTTTATGTGTGTATATTCACACGTGTCACAGCACACTCATGGAGGTCAGGGGACAACTACTGGAGTCAGTTTACTCCTTACATAATATGAATGACAGTCAGGGCTGAAGATTGGCAGCAGTACTTATACACTCATCTGTCACTAGCCCAATCTTAACATCACCATTTTCCTTAGTACTTCTGCTTAAAGATATATATATATATATATATTCATTCCCTGGGTCCCAGGAGTCCTGGGTCAAACAAATTTCCAGCTTTATTTGACTTTCTTGGGCTGCAGGTTGTTGGTGTGGCCACCCTTCTTTTTGAGGGAGTTGAAACACAAGAATGCAGGTGTGAACAGCACTTGTGGGAAGCAGTGCATGGTTTTCTCAAAATTATGTTTCTAGAGAAACAGTCAAAGAAATGAATTTTGGATAGCACCATACAGGGTTAGCACCAGTGACTGGGTGCCGTGCTCTGTCTGCTTGCAGCAATTACCAGCTTCTGCTGCTGGTTATGGTGGGATGACTTCCTTGTCTTGTATCTCATCCTTGAAATTCTCTATGGAATCACTGGGTGGGACCTTGAGGAATATGGTCTTGCCATTCAGGACTTTGCCAAATATCTGCATGATAATGTATGTCTGGCCACATGCATGAGGAGAAAGAGAGTTCAGTAAAATTATTTTACATACTTTACTTTCAGTGCCAGGGATTGATGGCAGAGAGAACAGCATTCTTTTTATCTTTTAAATTTTTTTATTGTTATTTATTGAGTTCTACATTTTTCTCTGCTCCCCTCTCTGTCTCTCCCCTCCCCCTTCAGCTCTCCCCTAAAGTTTCCATGCTTCCAATTTACTCAGGAGATCTTGTCTTTTTATACTTTCTACTTCCCATGTAGATTAGACCTATGTAAGTCTCTCTTAGTGTCCGTATTGTTGTCTAAATTCCCTGGGATTGTGGTTTGTAGGCTGACTTTCTTTACTTTATGTTTAAAAATCACTCATGAGTGAGTACATGTGATAATTGTCTTTCTATGTCTTGGTTACCTCACTCAAAATAATGTCTTCTAGTTCCATCCATTTTCCCGCAAAATTCAGGCTGTTGTCATTTTTCTCTGTTGTATAGCACTCCATTGTATAAATGTACCACTTTTTTTTTTTTTTGGTTTTTCGAGACAGGGTTTTTCTGTGGCTTTGGAGCCTGTCCTGGAACTAGCTCTGTAGACCAGGCTGGTCTCGAACTCACAGAGATCCGCCTGCCTCTGCCTCCCGAGTGCTGGGATTAAAGGCATGCGCCACCATCGCCCGGCTTAAATGTACCACTTTTTAAACCATTCTTTGATCGAGTGGCATTTAAGATGTTTCCAGGTTCTGGCTATGACAAACAAAGCTGCTATGAACATAGTTGAGCACATGTCCTTGTGGCATGATTGAGCTTCCTTTGGATATATACCTAAAAGTGGTATTATTGGGTCTTGAGGAATGTTGGTTCCTAATTTTCTGAGAAATTGCCACACTGACATCCAAAGGGGTTGTACCAGTTTGCATTCCCACCAGCAATGCAGAATTGTTCTCCTTTCCCCACAACCTCTCCAGCATAGGTTGTTGTCAGTGTTTTTGATCTTGGCCTTTCTTACAGGTGTAAGATGGGATCTCAGAGTTGTTTTGATTTGCATTTCTCTGATGACTAAGGATGTTGAACATTTCCTTAAGTGTCTTTCAGCCATTTTAGATTCCTCTGTTGAGAGTTCTCTGTTTAGGTCTGTACTCCATTTTTTTTATTGGATTATGTGATCTTTTGGTGTCCAATTTCTTGAGTTCTTTGTATATTTTGGAGATCAGACTTTTGTGTGATGTGGGGTTAGTGAAGATCTTTTCTCATTCTGTAGGCTGTCCTTTTGTTTCGTTGCCCATGTCCTTTGCTTTACAGAAGCTTTTCAGTTTCAGGAGGTCCCATTTATTAATTGTTTCTCTCAGTGTCTGTGCTGCTGGGGTTCTATTTAGGAAGTGGTTCTCTGTGCCAGTGCGCTCAAGTGTACTTCCCATTTTCTCTTCTATAAGGTTCAGTGTGGCTGGCTTTATGTTGGGGTCTTTGATCCATTTGGACTTGAGTTTTGTGCATGGTGATAGATATGCATCTATTTTCATTTTTCTATATCTTGATATCCAGTTATGCCAGCACCACTGTTAAATATGCTTTCTTTTTTCCATTTGATATTTTTTTTGTTTCTTTATCAAAGATCAGGTATTTGAAGATATGTGGATTGATATCCTTGTCTTCAGTTCAGTTTCATTTGTCCTCCCTGTCTGTTCTTATGCCAGTACCAGGCTGTTTTTCAGTACTGTAGCTCTGTAGTAGAGTTTGAAGTCAGGGATTGTGATGCCTCCAGAAGTTCTTTTATTGCCCAGGATTGTTTTGGCTCTCCTGGGTTCTTTGCTTTTCCAAATGAAGTTGAGTACCATTCTTTCGAGTTCTTTGAAGAATTTTGCTGGGATTTTGATGGGCATTGTGTTGAATCTGTAGATGGCTTTTGGTAAGATTGCCATTTTTACTATATTAATTCTGCCTACCCAAGAGCATGGGACATCTTTTCACTTTTTGCTGTCTTCTTCAATTTCTTTCTTCAAAGATTTAAAGTTCTTTTCATACAAGTCATCCACTTGTTTGGTTAGAGTTACTCTGAGATATTTTATGCTATTTGTGGCTATTGTGAAGGGTGTTGATTCCCTGATTTCTTCCTCAGCCCTTTTATCATCTGTGTACAGGAGGGTACTGATTTTTTTTGAGTTAATCTTGTATCCTGCTATGTTGCTGAATGTGTTCATGAGTTGTAAAAGTTCTTTGGTAAAATTTTTGGGATCACTTATGTAAACTATCATATCACCAGCAAACAGTGAGAGTTTGACTTCTTCTTTTCCAATTTGTATCCCCTTGATCTCCCTTTGGTGTCTTAGTGCTCTAGCTAGGATCTCAAGAACTATTTTGAATAGATAAAGAGAGAGTGGACAACCTTGTCTTATTCCTGATTTCAGTGGAATTGCTGGGAGTTTTTCTCCATTTAGTTTGATGGTGGCTGTAGTCTTGCTGTATATTGCCTTAATTATGTTTAGATATGTTCATTGTATCCCTGCTCTCTCCAATACCTTTATCATGAAGGGATGTTGTATTTTGTCAAATGCTTTTTCAGCATCTAATGATGCGATTATGTGATTTTTCTTTTTTAATTCAAACATTTTATTTTATTTTTTTGCTTTATAAATAATACCATTCAAAATTTCCACTCCCTCTCCCCCTCCAGTCCTAAGAGAGGGCAGGGTACACTATCCTGTTGGAAGTTAAAGGCCCTCCACACTCTCCAGGCTTACGAAGGTATGCATCCAAAGAGACTAGGAATCCAAAAAGCCAGTATATGCAGTAGAATCAAATCCCACTGCCATTACCATTGGCTTCTCAGTCAGTCCCCACTGTCAGCCACATTCAGAGAGTCTTGTTTGATCACATGCTTGTTCAGTCCCAGTCTAGCTGGCCTTGGTGAGCTCCCATTAGATCAGTCACACTGTCTCTGTGGGTAGATGAACCCCTCATGGTCCTGACTTCCTTGCTCACCTTCTCCCTCTTTTTGCTCTTCAACTAGACCTTGAGAGCACAGTCCGGTGCTCCAATGTGGGTCTCTGTTTCTATCTCCATCCATTGGAGATGAAGGTTCTATGGTGATATTCAAGATATTCATCAGTATGGATATTGGATAAGGCCAGATCAGGTACCCTCTTCTCTACTGCCCAAGCATCTAGCTGAGGACATCCCCTTGGACACGTGGGAACTCCTCTAGAGCAAGTCTCTTGCCAACCCTAAAATGGCTCCCTTAATTAAAATATCTTCTTCCCTGCTCTAATATTTGCTGTTCATCCATCTGACCCATCCCACTATCCCAAGTTCTCTCCAATCCTCCCCTTCTCCCTTCTCTCTCTGCTCCACTTCCCCCAACCCACCACTGTCCCACCCTTACCCCCATGCTCCCAACTTTTGACCAGTGATCTTGTCTGCTTCCAATTTCCATGAGGATCTATATATGTTTTTCTTTGGGTTCACATTTTTTATTTAGCTTCTCTAGGATCATGAACTATAGGCTCAATGTCCTTTATTTATGGCTAGAATCCACTTATGAGTGAGTACATACCATATAAATCTTTTTGGGTCTGGGTTATCTCACTCAGTAAAGTGTTTACTATTTCCATCCATTTGCATGGAAAATTCATGATGTCATTTTTTTAAACACTAAGTAGAACTCTAATGTGTAAATGTGCCACACTTTCTTTATCCATTCTTCCACTGAGGTTGTTTCCAGGTTCTGGCTATTACAAACAAAGCTGCTATGAACATAGTAGAGCACATACTTTTGTTGTATGAGAAAGCCTCTCTTGGGTATATTCCCAAGAGTGGTATTGCTGGGTCCAGGGGTAGGTTGATCCTGAATTTCCTGAGAAACCGCCACACAGATTTCCAAAGTGGTTGCACAAGTTTGCATTCCCACCAGCAATGGATGAGTGTACCCCTTTTTCCACAACATCTCCAGCATAAGCTATCATTGGTGTTTTTTATTTTATCCATTCTGACAGGCGTAAAATGGTATCTTAAAGTTGTCTTGATTTGCATTTCCCTGATCGCTAAGGAAGTTGAGCATGACCTTAAGTGTCTTTTGGTTATTTGAACTTCTTCTGTTGAGAATTCTCTGTTCAGCTCAGTGCCCCATTTTATAATTGGGTTGATTAGCCTTTTATGGTCTAGTTTCTTGAAGTCTTTATATATTTTAGAAGTGAAAGATCTATTTGACAAGAACTTTAAGTCTTTGAAGAAAGAAATTGAAGAGGACGTCAGAAAATGGAAGGATTTCCCTTGATCTTCTATTGGGAACATCAACATAGTAAAAGTGGCAATTCTACCAAAAGCAATCTATAGATTCAATGCAATCCCCATCAAAATCCCATCAAAATTGTTCACAGATCTGGAGAAGACAATTATCAACTTTATATGGAAAAACAAAAAAACCAGGATAGCCAAAACAATCTTATACAATAAAGGATCGTTTGGAGGCATTACCATCCCTGACTTTAAACTATTACAGAGCTACAGTATTGAAAACAGCTTTGGCATAAAAACAGAGAAGTCAACCAATGGAATCGAATAGAAGACCCTGACTTTAACCCACAACCCTACGAACACCTGATTTTCGATAACGGAGCTAAAAGTATACAATGGAAAAAAGAGAGCATCTTCAACAAATTTTGCTGGCAAAACTGGATGTCAATCTGTAGAAGAATGAAAATAGATCTATATCTATCACCACTAAACTCAGGAACACGACAAGGCTGTCCACTCTCACCATACCTCTTCAATATAGTACTTGAAGTTCTAGCAATAGCAATAAGACAACATAAGGGGATCAAAGGTATTCGAATTGGAAAGGAAGAAGTTAAACTTTCGTTATTTGCAGATGATATGATAGTGTACATAAGCGACCCCAAAAACTCCACCAAAGAACTTTTACAGCTGATAAACACCTATAGTAATGTGGCAGGATACAAGATAAACTCCAAAAAATCAGTCGCCCTCTTATACACAAAGGATATGGAAGCAGAGAGGGAAATCAGAGAAGCTTCACCTTTCACAATAGCCACAAACAGCATAAAATATCTTGGGGTAACTCTAACCAAGGAAGTGAAAGATCTATTTGACAAGAACTTTAAGGCATTGAAGAAAGAAATTGAGGAGTATACCAGAAAATGGAAGGACCTTCCTTGCTCTTGGATTGGGAGGATCAACATAGTAAAATGGCAATTCTACCAAAGGCAATTTATAGATTCAATGCAATCCCCATCAGGGTCCCATCAAAATTCTTCACAGATCTTGAGAGGACAATAATCAACTTTATATGGAAAAACAAAAAACCCAGGATAGCCAAAACAATCCTATACAATAAAGGATTGTCTGGAGGCATTACCATCCCTGACTTCAAACTCTATTACAGAGCTACAGTGATGAAAACAGTGTGGTACTGGCATAAAAACAGAGAAGTTGACCTTTGTAGCTCTTAATATTCTTTCTTTATTGTGTATGTTTTGTGTTTTGATTATTATATGGCGAGGGGATGTTTTCTCTTTTTGATCCAGTCTACTCGGTGTTCTGTATGCTTCTCGAACCTTCATAAGAATATCCTTCTTTAGGTTTGGAAAGTTTTCTTCTATAATTTTGTTGACTATAGTTTCTGGGCCTTTGATCTGTAATTCTTCTCCTTCTCCTTCTTCTATTATTCTTAGATTTGGTCTTTTTATGGTGTCCCAGTTTTCCTGGATGTTTTGTGATGAGAATTTGTTGGATTTGCTGTTTTCTTAGATCAGTGCATTTATATTCTGTATATTGTCTTCCACATCTCAGATTGTTTCTTCTATCTCTTGTATTCTGTTGGTTATGCTTGTCTCTGTAGTCTCTCTTCATTTACCTAGATTTTCCATATCCAGCCGACCCTTGGTTTGTGTTTTCTTCATTGCCTCCATTTCAGTTTTCAAGTCTTGAATTGTTTCCATTATCTGTTTGATTGTTTTTTCTTGGTTTCCTACTTCATCTTTTAGGGATTTATTTGTTTCTTCAAACATTCTGTCATTCTTCTCATCCATTTCTTTAAGGGAGTTTTTTGAATCCTGTTTAAGGGGGTCTATCACTTTCATAATGTCTATTTTTTTCTATTTCTTCTGGATTAGGGTGTTCAAGTCTTGCTGTTGTATTTTCGCTGGGTTCTGGTGTTATCGTGTGTTTTTCAGATTGTTGGAGGAATTCTTGCATCGGTGCCTGCCTATCTCTTCTTTCAAATGCTCTCCAGTGGATCTTCTGATACAGGATCAGGGCCACTTGCTGGCCAGGGACCTCACAGACAAAAGGACTAGCTTGCTGCATGCAGGTTCAGTGAATCAAAGGAACTCTTGCCCGGTTGCATTCACCACCCTGTCCCAGAGTCTCAGCCTCAAAACAGGCTGAGTTGGGGGATCTGATGACCTTACAGGAGGGAAGGGGTCCTGGGAGAAAGCTGGGATGGGATAGGAAGAGAGAGGCAGTAGCCAGGGAGAGAAGCCCCTGCAGAATGACCAGAAAGTTTGGGGGGGGGGGGTTGAGAAGTGTCTGTGCTCCCTTTCTGGGGCTTCTGCCAGCTGGTCAGGAACACACTCACCTCTCTGATGGATCTTCTGCTACAGGATCAGCACCACTTGCTGCTCTCATCATTTTCTTTAAGGGAGTTTTTCATCCTATATAAGGGATTCTATCACTTTTTTTTTTAAATAATTTTTTTTTATTAGGAAAAGAAGAAAAAAAACATAAACAAAAAACAAGTTTCCACCTCCTCCCAGCCTCCCATTTCCCTCCCCCTCCTCCCACCCTTCTCCCCCTCCTCCCACCCTTCTACCCCTCCCCCCACTCCTCTCCCCCTCCCTCTCCAGTCCACAGAGCAGTCCAGGTTCCCTGCCCTGTGGTAAGTCCTAGGTCCTCCCCCCTCCGTCCATATTTAGGAAGGTGAACATCCAAACTGGCTAGGCTTCCACAAAGCCAGCACATTAAGTAGGATCAAAACCCCGTGCCATTGTCCTTGGCGTCTCATCAGCCCTCATTGTTCGCCATGTTCAGAGAGTCCGGTTTTATCCCATGCTTTTTCGGTCACAGTCCAGCTGGCCTTGGTGAGCTCCCAGTAGATCAGGTCCACTGTCTCAGTGGGTGGGTGCACGCCTCGTGGTCCCGACTTCTTTGCTCATGTTCTCCCTCCTTCTGCTCCTCATTGGGACCTTGGGAGCTCAGTCCAGTGCTCCAGTGTGGGTCTCTGTCTCTGTCTCCATCCATCACCAGATGAAGGTTCTATGATGATATGCAAGATATTCGTCAGTATTGCTCTCGGATAGGGTCATTTCAGGTTCCCAATCCTCAGCTACCCAAGGAACTAACTGGGAACCTCATGTTGGGCACTTGGGAGCCCCTCTAGGGTCAAATCTCTTGCTCACACTAAAGTGGTTCCCTTAACTAAGAATTGCGGTTCCGTGCTCCCCTATCCACCTTTCCTTTATCCCAATTCTCCTGATTCCCCAAATCCCCCCTCCTTCCCTTCTACCTTTTCTCTCCCCATCTCCCCTTACCCCCATCCCACCCCACCCCCAAGATCCTAATTTTCTCCCCGGCAATTGGGTCTACTTCCCTTAGCCAAGAGTATAACTATATGTTTTTCCTTGGGTTCACCTTCTTACTTAGCTTCTTTAGGTTCACCTATTGTAGACTCCGTGGCCCTAATTTATGGCTAGAAACCAATTATGAGCGAGTACATCCCATGTTCATCTTTTTGGGTCTGGGACACCTCACTCAGGATAGTGTTTTCTATTTCCATCCATTTGCCTGCAAAATTCGAGAAGTCATTGTTTTTTACCGCAGCGTAGTACTCTAGCGTGTATATATTCCATACTTTCTTCATCCATTCTTCCATTGAAGGGCATCTAGGTTGTTTCCAGGTTCTGGCTATTACAAATAATACTGCTATGAACATAGTTGAACAAATGCTTTTGTCATATGATAGAGCATCTCTTGGGTATATTCCCAGGAGTGGTATTGCTGGGTCCAGGGGTAAGTTGATCCCGAATTTCCTGAGAAACCGAAACACTGACTTCCACAGTGGTTGCACAAGATGGCATTCCCACCAGCAATGGATGAGGGTACCCGTTCCTCCACAGCCTCTCCAGCAAAGGTTATCCTTGGTGTTTTTGACTTTAGCCATTCTGACAGGTGTAAGATGATATCTCAAAGTTGTTTTGATTTGCATTTCCCTGATTGCTAAGGAAGTTGAGCACGACTTTAAGTGTCTTTTGGCCATTTGAACTTCCTCTGCTGAGAATTCTCTGTTCAGTTCAGTGCCCCATTTTTTAATTGGGTTAATTAGCATTTTAAAGTCTAGTTTCTTGAGTTCTTTATATATTTTGGAGATCAAACCTTTGTCTGTTGTGGGGTTGGTGAAGATCTTCTCCCAATCAGTAGGTTGCCTTTGTGTCTTATTGACTATGTCCTTTGCTTTACAGAAGCTTCTCAGTTTAAGTAGGTCCCATTTATTCAATGTTGCCCTTAATGTCTGTGCTTCTGGGGTTATACATAGGAAGTGATCTCCTGTGCCCAGCTCCTGTAGGGTACTTCCCACTTTCTCTTCTATCAGGTTCAGTGTGTTTGGGCTGATATTGAGGTCTTTAATCCATTTGGACTTGAGTTTTGTGCACGGTGATAGATAAGGGTCTATTTTCATTCTTCTACAAGATGACATCCAGTTGTGCCAGCACCATTTGTTGAAGATGCTTTCTTTCTTCCATTTTATACTTTTAGCTCCTTTATCGAAAATCAGGTGTTCATAGGTTTGTGGGATAAAATCCGGGTCTTCTATACGATTCCATTGGTCGACTTCTCTGTTTTTATGCCAGTACCACACTGTTTTCATTACTGTAGCTCTGTAATAGAGTTTGAAGTCAGGGATGGTAATGCCTCCAGAAGATCCTTTATTGTATAGGATTGTTTTGGCTATCCTGGGTTTTTTGTTTTTCCATATAAAGTTGATTATTGTCCTCTCCAGATCTGTGAAGAATTTTGATGGGATCTTGATGGGGATTGCATTGAATCTATAAATAGCCTTTGGTAGAATTGCCATTTTTACTATGTTGATCCTCCCAATCCAAGAGCAAGGGAGGTCCATCCATTTTTTGGTATCTTCTTCAATTTCTTTCTTCAATGCCTTAAAGTTCTTGTCAAATAGATCTTTCACTTCCTTGGTTAGATGTACCCCAAGATATTTTATGCTGTTTTTGGCTATTGTGAATGGTGAAGCTTCTCTGATTTCCCTCTCTGCTTCCATATCCTTTGTGTATAAGAGGGCGACTGATTTTTTGGAGTTGATCTTGTATCCTGCCACATTACTAAAGCTGTTTATCAGCTGTAGGAGTTCTTTGGTGGAGTTTTTGGGGTCGCTTATGTACACTATCATATCATCTGCAAATAACGAAAGTTTAACTTCTTCCTTTCCAATTCGAATCCCCTTGATTCCATTATGTTGTCTTATTGCTATTGCTAGAACTTCAAGCACTATATTGAAGAGGTATGGGGAGAGTGGACAGCCTTGTCGTGTTCCTGAGTTAAGTGGGATGGCTTTGAGTTTCTCTCCGTTTAATTTGATGTTAGCTGTCGGCTTGCTGTATATAGCTTTTATTATATTTAGGTATGACCCTTGTATCCCTAATCTCTCCAAGACTTTTAACATAAATGGATGTTGAATTTTGTCAAATGCTTTTTCAGCATCTAATGAAATGATCATATGGTTTTTTTCTTTCAGATTATTTATATGCTGGATTACATTGATAGATTTTCGTATGTTGAACCAGCCCTGCATCTCAGGAATGAAGCCTACTTGATCATAATGGATAATTTTTCGGATGTGTTCTTGGATTCGATTTGCCAGTATTTTGTTGAGGATTTTTGCGTCGATATTCATGAGTGAGATTGGCCTGTAGTTCTCTTTCCTGGTTGAGTCTTTGAGTGGTTTTGGTATCAGAGTAATTGTGGCTTCATAAAAGGAGTTTGGTAATGACCCTTCTGTTTCTATCTTGTGGAATACATTAAGGAGTATAGGTATTAGATCTTCTTGGAAGATCTGGTAGAATTCCGCATTGAAACCATCTGGTCCTGGGCTTTTTTTGGTAGGGAGGTTTTTGATAACCTCTTCTAATTCTTCGCGACTAACAGGTCTATTTAGATTGTTCACCAGGTCCTGATTTAACTTTGGTATATGATATTTATCTAAAAAAGTATCCATTTCCTTTACATTTTCCAATTTTGTGGCATATAGGCTTTTGTAGTAAGATCTAATGATTCTCTGAATTTCCTCTGTGTCTGTGGTTATGTCCCCCTTTTCATTTCTGATCTTATTAATTTGCAAATTCTCTCTCTGCCGTTTGATTAGCTTGGATAGTGGTTTGTCAATCTTGTTGATTTTCTCCAGGAACCAGCTTTTTGTTTCATTGATTTTTTGTATTGTTTTCTGTGTTTCTATTTTGTTGATTTCAGCCCTCATTTTGATTATTTCCAGTCTTCTACTCCTCCTAGGTGAGTCTGCTTCTTTTTTTTCTAGAGCTTTCAGGTGGGCTGTTAAGTCTCCAATGTGAGCTTTCTCTGTTTTCTTTAAGTGGGCACTTAGTGCTATGAACTTTCCTCTTAGGACTGCTTTCATAGTGTCCCATAAGTTTGAGTATGTTGTTTCTTTATTTTCATTGAATTCCAGGAAGACTTTAATTTCTTTCTTTATTTCTTCCTTAATCCAGCTATGGTTCAATAGTTGACTGTTCAGTTTCCATGACTTTGTATGCTTTCTGGGGGTAGCATTATTGTTGAATTCTAACTTTAATCCATGGTGATCTGATAAGACACAGGTGGTTACTAATATTTTTTTGTAACTGTGGATGTTTGCTTTGTTACCGACTATGTGGTCGATTTTCGAGAAGGTTCCATGAGCTGCAGAGAAGAAGGTATATTCTTTCCTATTTGGATGGAATGTTCTATAGATGTCTGTTAAGTCCATTTGATTCATTACCTCCACTAATTCTCTTATTTCTCTGTTAGGTTCCTGTCTGATTGACCTGTCCATTGGTGAGAGAGGAGTGTTGAAGTCTCCTACTATTAGTGTGTGCGGTTTGATGGCTGCCTTGAATTTTAGCAATGTTTCTTTTATGTACGTGGGTGCTTTTATATTAGGGGCATAGATGTTCAGGATTGAGACTTCATCCTGATGAACTGTTCCTGTTATGAGTATAAAATGCCCCTCTCCATCTCTTCTGATTGATTTAAGTTTAAAGTCAACTTTGTTAGAGATTAGTATGGCCACACCTGCCTGTTTCTTAGGTCCATTTGCTTGATAGGCCTTTTCCCAGCCCTTTACTCTGAGTAGGTGCCTGTCTTTGTGGTTGAGGTGTGTTTCTTGTAAACAGCAGAATGTTGGGTCATGTTTTCTTATCCAATCTTTTAGCCTGTGCCTTTTTATAGGTGAGTTGAGTCCATTGACATTAAGTGATATTAATGACCAGTGGTTGTTAACTCCGGTCATTTTTTTTTTTAGTCGTAGAGTTTGTGTGTTTCCCTTCTTTGTTTTGTGTTGGTGAAGGGTCTCTAGATGTCTGAGTTATTGTGGTCATTGTTGGACTCCTTGGTTAGTGATTTTCCTTCAATTACTTTCTGTAAGGCTGGATTTGTGGCTGCGTATTGTTTAAATTTGTTTTTATCCTGGAAAATTTTATTTTCTCCATTTATAGTGAATGAAAGCTTGGCTGGGTATAGTAATCTGGGCTTGCACCCATGGTCTCTCAGTTTCTGCAGTACATCTATCCAGGACCTTCTGGCTTTCATGGTTTCCATGGAGAAGTCAGGTGTAAGTCTGATAGGTTTACCTTTATAAGTAATTTGGCCTTTTTCCTTTGCAGCTCTTAATATTCTTTCCTTATTCTGTATGCTTTGTGTTTTGATAATTATATGGCGAGGGGATGTTTTTTTTTGATCCAGCCTATTCGGTGTTCTGTATGCTTCTTGCACCTTCATAGGAAAATCTTTCCTTAGGTTGGGAAAGTTTTCTTCTATAATTTTATTAAATAGATTTTCTGGACCATTGAGGTGCCCTTCTTCTCCTTCTTCTACTCCTATTATTCTTAGGTTTGGTCTTTTTATTGTGTCCCATATTTCCTGAATGTTTTGTGATGAGAGTTTGTTGGACTTGCTGTTTTCTTTGATCAGTGTGTTTATTTTCTCTATGGTATCTTCAGAATCCGAGAGTCTTTCTTCTATCTCTTGTATTCTGCTGGTTATGCTTGTTTCTGTAGTCTCTATTCGTTTACCTAGATTTTCCATGTCCAGACGGCCCTCTGATTGTGTTTTCTTCTTTGCCTCCATTTCAGTTTTCAGGTCTTGAACTGTTTCCATTATCTGTTTGATTGTTTTTCCTTGGTTTTCTAGGGTATCATTCACTGATTTATTCAATTCTTCAAACTTTCTGTTATATTTCTCATCCATTTCTATAAGGGCGTTTTTTACATGCTGTTTAAGGGTGTCAATCACTTTCATGAAGTCAATCTTTTCTCCTTCCTCTTGATTAAGGGGTTCTTGTCCTCCCGTTGAGAGGTCGTTTGTTTCTGGTAGCTTCATGTTGCTTTTCAGCTTGTTGGGCGAATTCTTGCCTTGACGTCGGCCCATCTCTTCTTTCAAATGCTCCCTATGGATCTTCTTTTACCGGATTAGGTCTCCTTGCCTTCCAAACGCTGTCTCTCCCCAATGTTGGCTCTCCCAATGCTGGGTCTCCTGGCGCCGAAAGATCAGGCCTCCGTGCTGGTTGGGCAGCTCGCAGACAAAGCGCCTACCCCGCTTGGTGCAGGCAGGCCACAGAAACAAAGGAACTGCTGCCCCCCGGGGGCCCCGGGTACTCGGACTCAGCGCCCAGATAGGCTGGGCTGGGCGATGCCACGCGCCAAAAGAGGGCAGTGGGGGCGAAGTGGGGAGGGCTCTGGACGGAAGCTGGGTGGGCCAGGAAGAAAGAGGCAGCACCCGGGGAGTAGAGGCCCTGCAGAGAGCCCAAGCAGGACAGGGGGCCAAGAAACCCCCGAGCTCCCCGTCCCAGGCTGGCGCCGTGGGCCAGAAACTCACCCCAATGCTGGGTCTCCTGGCGCCGAAAGATCAGGCCTCCGTGCTGGTTGGGCAGCTCGCAGACAAAGCGCCTACCCCGCTTGGTGCAGGCAGGCCACAGAAACAAAGGAACTGCTGCCCGCCCGGGAGCCCCGGGTACTCGGACCCAGCGCCCAGATAGGCTGCGCTGGGCGATGCCACGCGCCAAAAGAGGGCAGTGGGGGCGAAGTGGGGAGGGCTCGGGACGGAAGCTGGGTGGGCCAGGAAGAAAGAGGCAGCAGAGAGCCCAAGCAGGACAGGGGGCCAAGAAACCCCCGAGCTCCCCGTCCCAGGCTGGCGCCGTGGGCCAGAAACTCACCCCAATGCTGGGTCTCCTGGCGCCGAAAGATCAGGCCTCCGTGCTGGTTGGGCAGCTCGCAGACAAAGCGCCTACCCCGCTTGGTGCAGGCAGGCCACAGAAACAAAGGAACTGCTGCCCGCCCGGGAGCCCCGGGTACTCGGACCCAGCGCCCAGATAGGCTGCGCTGGGCGATGCCACGCGCCAAAAGAGGGCAGTGGGGGCGAAGTGGGGAGGGCTCTGGACGGAAGCTGGGTGGGCCAGGAAGAAAGAGGCAGCACCCGGGGAGTAGAGGCCCTGCAGAGAGCCCAAGCAGGACAGGGGGCCAAGAAACCCCCGAGCTCCCCGTCCCAGGCTGGCGCCGTGGGCCAGAAACTCACCCCAATGCTGGGTCTCCTGGCGCCGAAAAGCGATTCTATCACTTTTATGCTGTTATGTTTAAAGTCTATTTCTTCTACTTCTTCTGGATTAGGGTGTTCATGTCTTCCTGTAGTATGTTCGATGGATTCTGGTGTTATCATGTTGTTTTTCAGATTGTTGGAGGAATTCTTGCATTGGTGTCTGCCCATCTCTTCCTTAAAATGCAGCCAGGAGAGTCTTGGCATCTTGGTCCAGTCTATGCTGTGACTGACTCTCTGGATGGATCTCCTCAGTGCAGTATCAGGAACTGTTCCTGGGTCAAGGATCTTGGAGCCAATAGGGCAGGCTTGGGGGAGGCAGGGTCATGTGGAACAAAGAAGCCCCTGCAGCAGGCATTGGAGGGGCCCTGTGCTCTGATCTTGGACCGTCTGCCTTAGGATGACACACACTCACCAGTCTGGATTGATCTCCTCAGCACAGGAACAGGGAGTCCTGGTAGTCCATGGACCCCACAGACAAAAGGGCGAACTTTGTGGGAGGGGAGGGTCATGTGGAACAAAGAAGTCCCTGCAGCAGGAGCAGGACTGTGGTGCACTCCCTTCCAGGGAAACTTCTGGCCCAGTGGGCAAACACTCACCCTTGCGGATGGAAAGCCTCAGTGCAGGAGCAGTAACTGTTCCTGGGTCTAGGACCTCTCTAACAATAGGGCAGGCTTGGGGGAGGTGGAACAAAGAAGCCCTTGCAGCAGGTGCTAGAGGGTCCCAGTGCTCCCTTCTTGGACTGACCACTATGAGATGACACACACTCACCAGTCTGGATTCATCTCCTCAGCACAGGAACAGCGAGTTCTGGTAGTCCAAGGACCCTGCAGACAAAAGCTATTTCTATTATTCTTAGTTTTGGTCTGTTACAAGAGAGAGGGCCGCTTGTTTGTCCTGGCCTCCCACCTTGCTTAACTGTGAAATAACTACACAAAACTGTATTCTTTAAAGCATTGTTTGGCCTATTACCTCTAACATCTTATTGGCATACTCTTCCACCTTAGTTTATCCCATTTCTATTCATCTATGTATTGCCACATGGCAGTGACTTACCAGAAAGATTCAGCATGACAG
Organism: Microtus oregoni; assembly: GCF_018167655.1. NCBI lineage: Eukaryota > Metazoa > Chordata > Mammalia > Rodentia > Cricetidae > Microtus > Microtus oregoni. Next base: position 40,940,828 of record NW_024543065.1, read on the forward strand.
ATTTTGGTGGCTTCATGGTGTCTCTTCCTTCCTCTCCCTTTCTTCCTCCCAGCATTCAATTCTGTCTTCTCCACCCAACTAAGTTCTGGCCTATCAGGCGAAGGCAGTTTCTTTATTCATTAACCAATACAAGAAACACATAGAAAGAAGGACCTCTTACACCATTCTCCTCCTACACCATTGGTCTTTTCAAAGTGTCCCAAATTTCCTGGATTTTTGTGTTAAGGATTTGTTGGATTTAACATTTTCTTTGACAGATGAATCTAATTCCTCTATTGTATCTTCCACTCCTGAGATTCTCTCTTTCATCTTTTGAAATCTGTTCATTATACTCACACATGTAGTTCCTGTTCTTTACCCAGATTTTCCATATCAAGAATTCCCTCAGTTGTGTTTTCTTTATCATCTCTATTTCAATTTTCCTGTCTTGAACTGTTTGCTTTACTTGTTTGATTGTTTTGTTTCTTTTTTCTTTCTTGATTTTCTCCTATTTCTTGAAGGGATTTATTGATTTCTTCCAATTTTTGTTTGTCTTTTCTTTTACTTCTTTAAGGGATTTTTTCATTTTCTTTTTAAGGGTCTCTACCATTTTGATAAAGTTACATTTAAGCTCACTTTCTTCTGCTTCTTCTTAGTTAGTATGTTCATGTCTTCCTGTTGTAGAGCCACTAGGTTCAGGTGGTGCTGTATTGGTTTTGCTAGATGTATTTTTTTTAATTTTTTTTTATTGCGAAAAGAAGAAAAAAAACATAAACAAAAAACAAGTTTCCACCTCCTCCCAGCCTCCCATTTCCCTCCCCCTCCTCCCACCCTTCTCCCCCTCCTCCCACCCTTCTTCCCCTCCCCCCACTCCTCTCCCCCTCCCTCTCCAGTTCACAGAGCAGACCAAGGTTCCCTGCCCTGTGGTAAGTCCTAGGTCCTCCCCCCTCCGTCCATATCTAGGAAGGTGAACATCCAAACTGGCTAGGCTCCCACAAAGCCAGCACATTAAGTAGGATCAAAACCCCGTGCCATTGTCCTTGGTGTCTCATCAGCCCTCATTGTTCGCCATGTTCAGAGAGTCCGGTTTTATTCCATGCTTTTTCGGTCACAGTCCAGCTGGCCTTGGTGAGCTCCCAGTAGATCAGCTCCACTGTCTCAGTGGAGACCACGCCTCGTGGTCCCGACTTCTTTGCTCATGTTCTCCCTCCTTCTGCTCCTCATTGGGACCTTGGGAGCTCAGTCCAGTGCTCCTGTGTGGATCTCTGTCTCTATCTCTATCCATCACCAGATGAAGATTCTATGATGATATGCAAGATATTCGTCAGTATTGCTCTAGGATAGGGTCATTTCAGGTTCCCAATCCTCAGCTGCCCAAGGAACTAACTGGGAACCTCATCTTGGGCACTTGGGAGCCCCTCTAGGGTCAAGTCTCTTGCCCACCCTAAAGTGGCTCCCTTAACTAAGAATTGTGGTTCCGTGCTCCCCTATCCACCTTTCCTTTATCCCAATTCTCCTGTTTCCCCAGGTCCCCCCTCCATCCCTTCTACCTTTTCTCTCCCCATCTCCCCTTACCCCCATATTTTTATATTACAGTCTGCCCATGTCTTCCTCCAGTGGTGGCAGGAGGGCTCTGTCTTTCAGGGATTCCCTATGCCTCTGATTCATGAAGGTGAGGCCTGTGGCTTAGGTGGTCAGTCTTCCTCTGGGTGCGGGCAGGTCCCTGCCTCTAGTGGATGTTGGTACGGTTCTTGGGATCCTCTCCAAGGGATGTTTGGGTTGAGGTTCTCTCCAAGGGAAGTCTGAGTCAAGGTTTTGTCCAGGGGCAGTCTGGGCAAAGGCTCAGGTAGTTACAAATGCGGTAGAAGTTGGTAGCAAGTATGTGGAGGCTGCTGGGGTCTCCAGAGCTTGGTTGGTGAGGAAGAGGTACAGAATGTTCTTCCCAGTACAAGAGCCTAGAGAGCTGAGCCCTCTAACTGGGAACCCAGACACTTACCTCTCCAGGGGCAGTCTGGGTTAAGGATTCCCTGGTCACAGATGTGGTGGAGCATGGTAGTATGCATGTGGAGGCAGCTCAGGGACTCTGGAGCTTGATGGGTGGGAGTGGGGCATGGGATGTGCCTCCCAGGGCTAGGGCTTAGAGAGATGAGCTCTACAACTGTGAACCCAGATGCTTACCTCTTCAGGGGCAGTCTCAATATGCTTTTTCTTAGTAAGCTTTGTTGAACATCTGTGACTCTGACCTTGTACATAACTGTATGATTTAAACCCATGCTGGATTCACAAATGGGCCTTTAGTCTAACTTAAACTTCCTCTGAGGGAAAAGTGAGCCAATTGTATACAGTTAGTCTGAGAAAAAGGATAACCAGACTTTTTTTTTTTAAATTTATTTATTTATTAAGGATTTCTGCCTCGTCCCCACAACCGCTTCCCATTTCCCTCCCCCTCCCCCAATCAAGTCCCCCCCCCCCATCTGCTCGAAGAGCAATCAGGGTTCCCTGACCTGTGGGAAGCTCAAGGACTGCCCACCTCTATCCAGGTCTCATAAGGTGAGCATTCAAACTGCCTAGGCTCCCACAAAGCCAGTACGTGCAGTAGGATCAAAAACCCACTGCCATTGTTCTTGAATTCTCAGTATTCCTCATTGTCTGCTATGTTCAGCTAGTCCGGATTTATCCCATGCTTTTTCAGACCTAGGCCAGCTGGCCTTGGTGAGATCCCAATAGAACATCCCCATTGTCTTAGTGTGTGGGTGCACCCCTCGTGGTCCTGAGTTCCTTGCTCGTGCTCCGTCTCCTTCTGCTCCTGATTTGGACCTTGAGATTTCTGTCCGGTGCTCCCGTGTGGGTCTCTGTCTCTGTCTCCTTTCATCGCCTGATGAAGGTTAATATTCCTGAGGATGCCTATGTGTTTGTCTTTGGATTCACCTTATTTAGCTTCTCTAGGAACATGAATTATAGGCTCAATGTCCTTTATTTATGGCTAGAAACCAAATATGAGTGAGTACATCCCATGTTCCTCTTTTTGGGTCTGGCTTACCTCACTCAGGATAGTGTTTTCTATTTCCATCCATTTGTATGCAAAATTCAAGAAGTCCTTGTTTTTTACTGCTGAGTAATACTCTAATATGTATATATTCCATACTTTCTTCATCCATTCTTCCGTTGAAGGGCATCTAGGTTGTTTCCAGGTTCTGGCTATTACAAACAATGCTGCCATGAACATAGTTGAGCATATACTTTTGTTGTATGATAGGGCCTCTCTTGGGTATATTCCCAAGAGTGGTATTGCTGGATCCAGGGGTAGGTTGATCCCGAATTTCCTGAGAAACCGAAACACTGCTTTCCAGAGTGGTTGCACAAGTTTGCATTCCCACCAGCAATGGGTGAGTGTACCCCTTTCTCCACAACCTCTCCAGCAAAGGCTATCATTGGTGTTTTTTATTTTAGCCATTCTGACAGGTGTAAGGTGGTATCTTAAAGTTGTCTTGATTTGCATTTTCCTGATCGCTAAGGAAGTTGAGCATGACCTTAAGTGTCTTTTGGCCATTTGAAGTTCTTCTGTTGAGAATTCTCTGTTCAGATCAGTGCCCCATTTTATAATTGGGTTGATTAGCCTTTTACGGTCTAGTTTCTTGAGTTCTTTATATATTTTGGAGATCAAACCTTTGTCAGTTGCAGGGTTGGTGAAGATCTTCTCCCAGTCAGTGGGTTGTCTTTTTGTCTTAGTGACAGTGTCCTTTGCTTTACAGAAGCTTCTCAGCCTCAGGAGGTCCCATTTATTCAATGATGCCCTTAGTGTCTGTGCTGCTGGGGATAACCAGACTTTTAAACGTCTATACACCTTGTGTGACAAATAGATCCAGTTATGAAGCATGTTCCAGTATATAGTCTATTTATCAAAGCTATATTACTAAATAAAATGTCATCTTTTGACCACCCATTGATATATGTGACCAGTAAATAATTAACACACTGCCATGCTGTGGAACGAATCCCCAAATTGTTATGTGGGGGAAAGAGCTCATCACACAAGAAGTTTGCAATGAGGACAGCTAACACATTCAGATTTTGTACCTTATCATTTTGCTAGATAAGGTTAATGTGATGTGCATCTCTGATGTCAATATTCCTGTTAAACAAGGGCTATCTCCATGAGATATGCATTTCTGCTGGGCTGACCTATGAAGTACTCTCTGGTCTCTCACTGCATAATTCTGCAATCCATAGCAGAAACAGTTATGCAAGCCCTAGTGACTCACTAGGGATCTGACTTCCGTCCTTGCCTGAGCTTGTGATCTGAAACCGGCAATTTCCTTATTCCTCTGACTTCTCCATTTTTGACACAGGAAGGCACTTTCTATTCCCTTCTCTGCTTCCAAACCTCTTCACTGTGTTTTTCTGTTTCTTCTCTATCTGTATCAGAGTTCCTGACACGACACCGCTGATGCTGTCTCAATGCCCTTAGCACGAATTATCAGGGGATCAAATTTTTTGGCTTCAGTGTAAGGTGCAAAATATCATCTGCTTACTTTCAAACTGAAGATGCTAATAATCTCCCCCTCCCCTTACTTGGGGTACAATGAGGACAATGACCTTTCCTTCAGGGTTAGTGTGAGAATAAACTAGTCCAACAACATGGGAGGGCTCATACATGGATTCTTATTTCTGAGCATATACATTGGGGTGAGTGAGGGCATTGGTTGGTTTTTGTCATTTTGATGAAGACTAAAATCAATTGGAAATAGGGAACCTCAACTGAGGATATGCTTTGATGAGATTAAACTGTAGTCATGTCTGTGGGGGCATTTTCTTGATTAATGATGCTAGGAGATCTCAGAACCTGAAACTATTCTCCTGAGAGACAATACATGGAAACAAATTTTGGTACTCCTGACACGGTCACTTTATTTCCATGATCCAAGCATGTAGTTTGCTGACTTATGTATAGGAGGAGGTCTATAATTTCACAGATATTGGGTATTTCTGCTGGATCCATCCAGCTCTTTCTCTTCTGGTTCATAATAGTATTCCTCATTCTTCCTCCCACAGCTTCATGCAGAAGTGTCTGAAGTGTTAGGAAGTATTGGTAATGGTTGAAGTCTTGACAACCATTTGTTCCCTGTAGCACAAACAATAAAATCCCAGAGACAGATATTGGGGATCAAGCTGAAGATCAGAAAAGCAAAGTGGCCAGCACTAGCTCTTACTACTAGTTCAGACCTAATGGGTGATCCTGCCACTATGAATCCTCAGACCGAGACTGCTGAGACATGTCTCCTCGCATCTTATATTCCTCTCTAGTGCTAGGATTAAAGCTGTGCACCACCACCACCCAGTCCTATGGCTAATTAGTGTGGCTGATGGGATTAAAGGTGTGTGCCACCATTGCCTAACCTATATCGATGACTAGGGTGGCTGTCTTGCATTCTGACTTTCAGGCAGGTTTTATTTTTAAAACATGAATACTAAACCACTATAGTTTCCCAGCAGGGGGACAATAGACTCTCCTCATGTTTCCATCAGCAACCTATTCCCTTCATCATTTGTATAACTTTCTGTGAACTAGTGTTGTGTGATGGAGGAAGGTCATTGGCTAATAAAGGCACTGCCCTGGCCCATTTTATTGGTTAGAGGATAGGTGGGAGGAGTAAACAGAACAAAATGCTGGGAGGAAGAGGAAGTGAGGTCAGAGACTTGACAGCTCTCCTCTAGGGAGCAGACGCCTGAGAGAGACTCCATGCCCTGCTCCCGGGCAGACATACGCCATGAAGCTCCGACCCAGGATGGACTAGGCTAGAATCTCCCCGGTAAGTGCACCTTGGGGTGCTACACACAGATGATTAGAAATGGGCTAAATTAATATGTGAGAATTAGCCTAGAAGAGATTGGGCCAAGCAGTGTTTAAAAGAATACAGTGTCCATGTAATTATTTCGGGCATAAGCTAGCCGGGCAGGCGGCTCGGGTGTTGGAAACGCAGCCCCTCCGCTGCCCTTACTACAGTTGGCGCCCCACGTGATGGACTAAACCCACTTAAAAAACCTGAGAAGACTTAAAAATAAGGGAGAGAGAGTTTAACACAGATTTTTGCTGTTTGTTGGTGGCGTGCTGTAGAGAGATTTCCTGATTCGGCAACAGTAGCAGAAAAAAAAACGCTGTGTCATTTTAAAGCGCGACTTCCTGGGGCTGTGCCGCCATTGCGATCTTTGTCTGGCTCCTGCGGGAGACAGAGCTTTTGAATAGAGCATTTGTTTGATGGCAACTAGACTCGCTGTGTTCTCGGGTCTGCTCTGCTTGTTAGAGGCAAGCATGCGCTTTCATCTAAGAGAGGCTTCCTAACTCAGCTTTAGCTGCAAAGCCTGCAGCTCATTAAGAGGTCCTGCCATGAAACACTTAAATAGTGTTGACGAAAAGCTGAACGCATGCTTTTCGGTTTTCAGCCATAGCAGGAAAAAAGCTGCGCCGTTTAAAAATGCCGGCTTTCTGGGCTGTCCTGCCAGGACAAACTCTGACTCTTTTACGCAGGCGGTTTGTGCGGTTTGCAAGCACAGGCTGCTGAAGCTCGCTTGCTGGCTACAGCCAGTACCTCAGCCATGAGGCTGGAAAGCTAAGGAATGGACTGGATCTAGCTGGCAAAGCCACGCCTTTAATCCTACCCATATTGCTCAGTAATTTAAAGGCTCGTGTGGTCAGAAAAAGAGAGATATACAGTAAAGAGAGATTCAAAGACAGAGAAAATTTCTAAATGGTTTGAAGTGTGTTAAAAATATATGCAGACTAAAATTTAAAGTTCTTAAAGTAACAAAAAAAAAGGAAGAGAGTTGTTGTGTGTGGTAGCACACACCTTTAATCCCAGTGCCTAGAAGGCAGAGACAAACAGATCTCTGTGAGTTCAAGGTGTAGTAGCTTACACCTTTAATCCCAATGCCTGGGAGGCAGAGACAGGCGGATCTCTGAGAGTTCAAAGACAGCCTGGTCTACAGAGTTACTTCAGGTCAAAGATACAGAGAACCTGTCTCAAAAAGCAAAGAGTTAAGTAAAAATAAACAAAATAGAGGTTAAAACAAAGCTGCACAAAGATGGAAAATACACAGAGAATTTTGATACTGTATGCTATTATGCTCTCTTTAAATTATTTAAATGCTGAGGAAGGAGCAACAGATGCTAAAAGATATTTGTTTATAAATGCTGCTGAACTAATCCAACATAAATATCTTGAATTTGGATCTAAGGATATGATACTTTGGAAAAGAGTTTCTTATTTTGTTTTCACAGAGGATGAGACGCTGTTCATTTCTTCTATTCCGATTTGGTATGATGGACCACGTCCTCCTGAATGGTTCCTGTGCACGCCTTCAAAAAATTGCTTCGCTCAACTGCCAATTGAGATGAAACTAGCACACAGGTTATACCGTGAAAGACCTAATTAACGACGCCCCCATTCAGCAGGAAGCAGTTTGGAGAGAAAAAACTGCGCCCATATTCCCAAATATGGTTTATAAACGTTCTTTTACATTTTAAGGGGGATATGATATAGATATAAATAATTTACATTAGTATAGATTTTGCTTTATTGATAGAGACTTAAGGTCAATTTTGTTATATATATAAGTGTTTCTGATTTTTATTAAGGTATTGTGATTGTGTAGTTCATTATTAAAATGTAATGTATAATTAGGAAATATAGGTTGTTGAAAGATAATCATAATAGTGAAGCTTGTAGTCATGTTAATTAGATTTTCTAGATATATAGAGATATATTTTAGATAGACATTCTTCATGTCTTTCAAAAATTACAGAATAGGACATTTAATGTTTTAATAACTGAGGACTTTTCATGACAATGAGACACTCTGCTCCTGGCAGCACCAATGTACTTCAAGAGTATGATGGGCATCGAAGAGGCACCTTATGGAGTTTGATAGCCATTTGGGCAAGAAACTGCTCTTGCCTGGACTATGGCATAAACTGGACACAGAGAACCCACAGAGAGGGGACTACTGAACTTGCCTAAGGTGAGATGATCTTTCGGGGTTCCTGATTCATGAAAGAGTCTGCGAGACATTCTGCAGGACACAACAGATAGTGACTGAAGTGACTTTGAATTTTCCTGCTTTATGGAAATGTCTGCTGGATACCATGGGCCTGAAGGCTGAAGATGGATGCCCCAACGGTACAAAAGAACTTTGGGTGACTGTCCAGGCAGTGAGATGTCTTTGTCATTTCTAGAGTTTGAAGTTTCTTAGTTCTTGTTTACTTAGGTAATATTATATCTTTCTGGAGTCTTTGATGGAGTTAAGAATAGTTAGTTATAGTTATAGCTTTCCTTAGTTATGATAAAGATTATTGTAACTTTTACTTGATAACTGTTTTGTTATATGTAATTTTGCTATGTTAAAGCCTTTTTTTTTTGTTTAAACCGAAAAAGGGGAAATGACGGAGGAAGGTCATTGGCTAATAAAGGCACTGCCCTGGCCCATTTTATTGGTTAGAGGATAGGTGGGAGGAGTAAACAGAACAAAATGCTGGGAGGAAGAGGAAGTGAGGTCAGAGACTTGACAGCTCTCCTCTAGGGAGCAGACGCCTGAGAGAGACGCCATGCCCTGCTCCCGGGCAGACACACGCCATGAAGCTCCGACCCAGGATGGACTAGGCTAGAATCTCCCCGGTAAGCGCACCTTGGGGTGCTACACACAGATGATTAGAAATGGGCTAAATTAATATGTGAGAATTAGCCTAGAAGAGATTGGGCCAAGCAGTGTTTAAAAGAATACAGTGTCCATGTAATTATTTTGGGCATAAGCTAGCCGGGCAGGTGGCCGGGGGTGCTGAGAACTCAGCCCCGCCGCCCTTATTACTACAGTTGTGCACTGAGTGGAAAGGACCCTTGAGCATCTGGGCTGGAAGGTTTCATGTGGTATCCTAGCTCCTTGTACCCCTTCCATTGACCTCAAATATGGCAATTATTAGAGTATCAATATTCTAGAGTTTACTCTAGACATCATGATATAAAGACCATGACACAATTCACTTCATGGGCCTACCAGAGTCATGCCTTTCTCACCCAACATTCACCTTCCTCTTCATGCAAAACACATTTACTCCCTGTACATTCTCTCATAACAGCTCCTCAATGTAAGAACTGGACTTTTACAGAAAAGATCATTATATTTTTTTCACAGGTTGTGGATCTTTGAAAATTTTACTTCTTTCTCTTCTGGTTACCTCTGAACAGCATGTTGGCTTTGTCTCTGGCTGCTCCAGGCCTCAAAAACCAGAATCCCAAGGACTATGAGGATCATGACAGCAAACCCCATCCTGATGAGATTCTCTACTGTGTGATCTTGTTTCTCTGAAGCTGTGGCTATAACAAAGAAGTTACAAGGTTTAGTGATTATTTCCTCGAGAAATCTAAGTGTCCCCGAGATAACCAAATGTCTTTAAGATAACTGAATGTCCACCAAGGACCTCAACATTCCGCAGACAGAACTTGGACCCTATGTTTTCAGTGCTTTGAGTTTGAATTCTCCTTATTCAACTGTCCTGGACTTGGTCATGTTCTAGGATGACCTGATAGTCTCCAATGAGCTTGTGAAGAGAAGAAGAGTATGATGTGGGCTTATGACCTGAGGTTTTTTTTTTTTAAATGTGTTCTTCATTCTAATTTAATGCAAATACCCATAATTTTCATGCTATAAACTACTGAAATTCTGGAATGAATCTTTTTTTTCCCTTGGCATAGCTGGGTTCCCTCTCTTATTCTTATTATTTCCTTCAGCACCACTGTGAAACACCAGTTAAAATGGAAACTTCAGAGTGGACTAAATTGTCATGACATTACAGGAGGGTGAGGATTAGGTGCTAACCCAGGGATCCTGACTGTGCTCACTGTTCTACATCTGCTCTGTAACCTCCCCAATAGCTTCATGCTGTTTACTCCAAACCTAGATTGAAACAGAGGATGGAGTGGACATTATTTGATGAACTGCTACTGGCATCCATTTCTTTGGCAGGGAAAGTGCTTTCTGAGTAACCTTTCCTATTGTCCCTTTGATCTCACCCAAGTCAAGGTTACTACTAGGGTTTGGATCTTAAGTCACCACAACCAGTTCAGGGTCACTTCACCTGAGACAGTGAGCTCCACAGGGGCACTGGCGTATGACAACAGGTAGAGAGATGAGCCTGCAGAAACATAGCACCTGTAGGTGCCCGAGAGGTCAGAGGTCACAGCACTCATGGTGAATTCTGCCTGGAACTCCCCAAAATGGAACTTTGGTTTTAGTCTCTTGGGTTGGTGCGCTGCTCCCTCTTTAAACAGAATGAAAGTGTCCACTGTGTATGATGTCTTACACAACAAAATCACATTGTCTCCAGAGTGAACCGTGGAGTTAGGCTTCACTGAGAGGGAAGGCATGACCTGAAACTGTCCTAAAGAAGAGAGAGATGATGAGAGGCTGCCTTCAATGCTCTGAGATGACAAATCACCTCAATCTTTCATGAACACCTAGGACTCTGTTACTTTTCATTGCCTGAGCCCTTCTCCTCCTCCCCTGTTTCTTTCATCTATTCCCAAATCAGATTCCTGTCCCTCATTCCAGCCATCACCTCCTTAATTCCCCAAGTTATGTCCTAGTAGAGGTCAGGTACCCAGGGGAAACTATTAAGTTCATCACCTGAGATCAGGATGTCCAGGGGGTCACTGGAGGCTGACCACGCAGAGGAGAGGTTGTGAGCACCATAGCATCTGTACCGGCCTCCAGTAGAGCTGCTCACAGAGCCCAGTGTGAAGTTGGCCGTGGAGAGGCCAGACTGTGTCAACTGGCTGTCTTGCTGGATGAAGTCAGCTCCCCCCCAGTTTGTACAGGACAAATCTGTCATATTTGATGTCAGAGCAACACTGCAGGGTGAGGCTCTTTCCAGGATCCAGGATATGGCCTTGGTGAGATAGCAGGGAGGGCTTCTTAGACAGCCCTAGAGGAAGGTGACAGGCTAGTAATTGAGGAGATGGTTTTTACTAAACACTTATCCTCTCCCATCCCGCCCTGTACACATCACTGCTTCTACCCAGGGGTGGGGCTCTGGCTCAGGAACCAGGCTCTTCCCTTCTAACTTTTTATCTGCAACTATCCATTGGGACACTACCATGGCAGAGGGCATTGGGTGTCAAAAACGATTGGTCAATGATGGGAGTGACTCACCAGAGATGTGTATTTCCAGGGGGTCACTGGGTACTGACCACAGCTGTGGGGTCTGCTTGTAGTAACCATAACATCTGAATGTCCCTTTGTGATCTGCTGTTACATGATCTATAGAGAACAAGGCTTGGTACTGCATTTTACTGTGTATATATTGTGAGTCCATGGAGTCGACGAACTTCTGATCTTCCTTGGTGAGAATGAACTTGTCATGTTTTCCATTTGAGACACACTGGAGAGTCATGTTCCCTCCTGACACCACCACAGGGCTGGGCAGGCCTGTCAGGCGGGGTTTAATGTTGTAGATTCCTAGGACAGAGGCGCCAGATTGTTAAATGTGCTCACACAGCCACAATGTTCTTCAGAGCTATGCTGAGGGAGGGGAATACTCCTGAGAACAGAGCATGGGGCTGAGAGCCTGACTGTCGCCTCACCTGTCACCGCCAGTTCCAGGGTGTCACTGTGCTCTGACCAGCCAGCCGAACTGTAGTAGTAACAGCGATATTGTCCCCCATGTTGGTGTGTTACAGAAGGGATAGAGAACTTGGCCTTGTTCTCCGGCTTCTCTGGGGTCTGTGTACCCCAGGGTTTTTGGCTTCCCTGTTTATGCAGAACATAGATTTCTGCCTCCAGGGTGCCCTGACACCAGATGTTCATGGGACTTCCTGAGGTGATCACAGATCCTGGCTCAGCCTTGATGGTGGGTTTGTGGAGGGTCCCTGTAAGGAAGTAGGAGAGAGGGAGGTGAGTCTGTCTGACAGTGGCACAGGGAAAAGCACTTTCGATGGCACTTCTTTTCTTGTTAATTTATTCTTCTGTCATACAATGTACCCCAACAGCAGCTTCCTCACCTCCTCTCTCCCCAGATCCACTGCTCCATTTCAATTCAGAAAAGTCCACCTTCTCCATGATATTAATGCAACATGGGCTAACAGCATGCAATAAGACTAGTCACACACCCTCATGTGGAGGTGGACAACACAACCCAGATGAGGAAAAAGATCCCACGTGCAGACAAAAGAGTCAGAGACTTCCTCACTCTAGTTGTTATGAGTCTAACAAAATCCCCAAGCTAGTCAGTCAGTGATGGTGCATTCCTTTAATCACCAGCACCAGAAAGTGGATGCAGGCAGATCTTTGTAAGTTCAAGGCCTGCCTGGCCTACAGTGTGAGGTCCAGGACAATGAAATGCCAAAACAAACCAATAAACAAGCAAGCAAGCAAACAACAACAAAAACCCAAGCTAAACAACCACAGTATATGTGCAGAGAGCCTAAGGAAGACCCATGCAGACTCTGTGGTGGCTGCTTCAGTCTCTGTGAGCCCTCATGATCCCTGCTTAGTTGATTCTGTATGCCCTGTTCTCCTGGTGTCCTGAGTACTCTGGCTCCTCCCTCTCTCCTGTGGGTTTACTGTGCTCCAGTGGATGATGGTTCCTGAGCTGATCCAGAGTAACACAAGGCTCCATGAAGATTCATCTGTCCTGGATCTCCTGGGCTTTGCTGTCACTGTCTGCCTTGGATTCTGTATTTGTGACCACTGTTGTCCATGCTCTGTGTCAATGGACTCAGGAGTCCTGGTTCCTCTCACACACCACACACCAAGGCCTCTCTGAGGACCTATATCACTTCAACATCATTCTAGGGAAAGGCTAGGGTTCCTCACCTGAGACCAGGAGCTCCAAAGGGTCACTAGGTTCTGACCACACCTGAGGGCTGTTCTGGTCAAAGCTGTAGCATCTGAATATCCACCTTTGACTGGAGGTCACAGGGCCCACAGAGAACAGGGCCTGGAGCTGCCCAGTATAGATGTTACACCGTGAGTTCAGTGTCCGGGACAGCTGCTGTGGTCCTTCCTTAGTCAGAATGAAGCAGTGATGTGCCTGCTGTGAATCACACTGGAGGGTGACATTCCCTCCTTCAGTCACCTCAGGGCTGGGCTGGGCTGACAGCCTGGGTTTACTGTAGAATCCTAGGAGAGAAGGAAGAATCAGTTAAATGTCCTTGGTAGTCTCATTATGTTTCCGGTTGTGGGTGGGTAGGCATACTTACTGAACAGACTGTGTCCTCTCACCTGTCACCACCAGCTCCAGGGGGTCACTGTACTCTGACCATCCATTAAGGGTCTCATATTGACAGCGATATCGCCCTGCGTGGTGGCGATCTAATTTTGAGACTGATAATTCATTCTTGTTCTTAGGGTTCTGTGAAATCTCTCTCTGCCATGGATTTAGGTAGTCCTCTTTGTGCAATCTATACTCTTTGGCTCCTATGGCTCCCTCACACAGGAAGGTCACCTTATTCTGCTTGGAGACCACAGAGTGTGGCTGTGCCCTGAGGACAGGCTTAGGAAGGGTCCCTGCAAGAAAAGAGCAGCTAGGACTCAGGACAGCCATCCTAAGATTGCAACCCCATTCCCAAGCCCTCATCACCCCCAGTGCACGTGTGTTGTTTCCATCCTCACTGCCCAGGCAGGGCTCCTGGGGATGATGAGAATTGCAGGTCAGGACATCTGTAGACTCTCACTCACCTGTCAGCACTAAGGTCCCGAGGCCCAGAGTCAGTCCTGGAAGAGAGTTCCCTGTGAGAGGTTTGTCCCTGAGGCTAGAGCATGTCCACCCCATTCAATCTCCTGAGACCCTGGGGTTTCCTGATGGGCCAGTGCTGGGCTGTGGGGCAGCATCATTTCTAGCCAATGGTATCCCCTCCCCATCTCCACATCTCACCCACACAGAGCAGGGCTGTAAAGGTGAAGGTCATGGCATCTCCTCCTATGGGCTGCCTCGGTGCTCACTGGCAGAACAACAGAGACTATCTGGAGCTACAGGAGACATAGGGTGTGGCCTCTGGAGGCAGGAACTCCCCGTGACAGGGTCGTACTGGAGCAGCCCCACAGGAAGGGGAACTGCCCTCCTCAGGCAGCAGGTTCTGACTTCCCCAAATACTGTGGCTAGGTCAGGCAGTAGATTCTTCAGTCAATATTTGATGGATGACATTTCAATAACCCCATCTGTGTCTGTCTCATCTGTCCTCATCTTTGTCAGGACCAGATTTCTTACCACGTAGCAGACATGTATGAATAATACACCTAAAAATACAAATTTACATGTGTGTTTGTTTTATTTCTTTTCACATGTTATATGTGAATACTTTTCATATTCAAAATGTTTGAAGGTTTCTGAGAAGGGACTCACTGTGTACGTCTGTCTGGAATAAAATTTGTAATCCTCTTCCTCACAGTCTCCAGTTATGGGTTCCAAATGTGCACTGCTGTCTCTGGCTCTTTGTTCTTTTAGGATGTGTGTATTTTCCATTCCAATTTTAAGTCACACTTGTTTATTTATTTACATTTATTTCTTTAAATTGCATGTATGTGATAATAATATATTACACTTATTTCTTCTTTATGTGTGACACTCACATGTGTCACATGGACGTCAGAGGACAACTCCAGAAGGCAGTTTTCTCATTGAGCTTGTGGATCAGAGTCAGGGCTGAAGGTGATGGCAGGCTCTTATACCCTGATCCATGTCTCTAGACCAATCTGTTATCATCACTTTCCTTAGTCCTTCCACTTCAGGTAAGAAAAAAAATAATCCTCATTGTTTCTGGGGATCTTGGACCAAATAAGTTCCCAGCATTGTTTGACTATCTTGGGATGAGGTTGTTGGTGTGGCCACCCTTCTTGAGGCAGTCAACTGCACAGGACTGCAGGTGTGGGCAGCACTTGTGGGCAGCAGTGCATGGAGTTGTCACTGTTGTGCTTGTGAATAAACTGGCAAAGGGATGGCTCTTTGATACCACTACAGTGCTGTAGGAAATCATTCAGCCAATAGCTGTTGAGTTAACCGTCCCCTGGGGCGTGGCCTCTTATACTATTTATGCTGATGTAAAGCATGCGTCTGGAGGTTTGGCTCTGGAGGGGTTCCCAGGAGTCCATGTCCCGGGATGACCCAAGCTAGGACCCTGGGCAGTGAAGGAGAGGGTGCCTGAACTGGCCTTGTCCCGTAGTCAGACTGATGACTATCTTGAATATTACCATATAACCTTTGTCCAGTGACAGATGGAGACAGAGACCCACATCGAAGCACTGGACTGAGCTCCCAAGGTCCAGTTGAAGAGCAGAAGGAGGGAGAATATCAGCAAGGAAGTCAGGACCACAAGGAGTTCACCCACTGAGACTGTGCCTGAGCTAATGGGAGCTCATCAAATCCAGCTGGACTGGGAATGAAGGAGCATGGGATCAAACTGGTCCCTCTGAATGTGGTTTGACAGTTGGGGCAGACTGAGGGGCCAATGACAATGGCACTGGGCTTTGTCTTTACTTCATGTACTGGCTTTTTGGGATCCTATTCTCTTTGGATGCATACCTTGCTTAGCCTGGATGTAGTAGGGAGGGCCTTGGACTTCCCACATGGCAGGAATCCTTGCCCTCTCTTAGGACTGGAGTGGGTGGGAGAGAGGGTGTTTGGGGGGAGCAGGAGGAAAGTGGGAGGAGCGGAGGAAGTGGAATTTTGGTTGATAGTATTTTTAAAGCAATAAAAAAAGAAAAAAAATTCATTCTGGCTGCGGGATTCTCTTTCTGTTCTCCGTTCCAGGAGAGAATTCTGATCTGTGAGCCTACACCTAAATAAATAATTGTCTATTAGTCTCAATTCTGAGTTAGTGTGGGATTTCTTTTAAGCATCTTTCTTCACCATATAGGGGTAGAAACAGGATATGTGTGGGAGTCTTTCTGTGCTTGGCTATTGGCCAGGTTGCAGCCATGCTCTATCTGTGGGCAGCAAATACCAGATACTGCTAATCTGGTGGGATACCTTCCTCGTCTTGAATCTCCGCCTTGACAGCCTCTGTGGAGTCTCTGGGCTCAACTTCAAGGTGATGGTCTTGTCTTTCAGGACTTTTCCAAAGATCTACATGTTAGTATTTGTTTGACAACCTAGTTTAAGTAAAAGAGAGCTCAGTACATACATTTCGTTTCCTTTTACTTTTGATGCTAGGAGTGATGGCAGGACCTTCAGTATTCTACTTCTTCTGAGCCATACTACACCCTAAAGTCACACCCACTTTATCTTGTAATTTTCAATTTCTGATCTTTCAAGGTTTTTCATCTGCTATCTTTTCTCATTTTTATGGGTTTAATATCTTTGTTATTGTTTTAAGACAGGCTCTCTCTATGGAACCCTGGCTGTCCTGCAGCTGGTTATGTAGACCAGGCTGGGCTGGAACTCATAGAAATTTTTCCTGTCTCTGCTTCCCAATTGTTTGTATTAAAGGTTTTGGCCACCAACCTGGCCCTGGGTTTAACATCTTAATTGTTTGAAAATGTCATATCAGTATGTATTGTGTTTTGATGAAGTCCCCCATGCACCCTCCATTTCTTCCTCACCCTTTCTTGCTGGTTTCCCTGCTCACTGACCTGATTTTGTTTTATTTCTTCTGTGACCTGCTAGTTGTTGAAAATACACTGCTCTTTCTTACACCCTAACTTTCTGTTCTCTTCCTTTCATGTAGCTCAATTAGTGCTTCTCATATTCTTGGGCATGGTACTGAAAGAGTCTAAATGCATTTGTAAGCCCCCCTCAACCCTAAGACATTTTTCTAAAACCTTACACTTACTCTATCTTGGAAAAGGGACAGTCACACACACACACACACACACACACACACACACACACACACACACACACGCTGGACTGCTTATCCCCCTGTGTCCTTGTGAATAACCACATGCTGGACGGCTCATCCCCCTGTGTCCTTGTGAATAATCTTCAAATGTAACTCCATTTTGGGAACTGAGGCAAATACAACCCACAGATGTTGACTCAGTTCCTGATGTATTGATTTAGTCACTGGACCAAGGTCAGGATGGACCACAGATGCTCTCCCTTATCACCTGACCATGCAGCTATTCTCCTGCCCTGGAATAGACCAATCACTGCTAGTAACCCTTTGAATAAGCCAATCCAATAAGTTGGAAAACAACCTACAGGTCACCCCTTGTGTCTGTGGCTTTTCACTTTAAAAGATGGGGTGTAACAGCTATCGATGTCCTTCATATCCCAAACCTGAAGGACCCTGTCATGACAGAATAAAAGTCCTCTTGCTTTTGCATCAATTGCGCCCATGTGAGTGGTGTCTGGAGCAACTCCTCCCTGATGATTGGACTTCTAGTCCAACATTTTGGTGCATTGGCCAGGAAATGAGTTGCTTCTGGACCCATTCCAGGCCCAGTTGGAGGTAAGATTGATCGCTCTTATTGTCTTTGTCTGTCTGTCTGCTTTGTTTCTGTGATTATTGTAGTTTGCGTTCGTTGGTATTCTGAGAAAATGTACCTATGTAGGGCTAGTATCTGGAGGACACTCCAGTAATCTGAAATATGGAGGATGCGCCAGTGTCTGAAAGGGGCTAGGAGTGACCAGGTCACTCCTCTAGTTCCCAGGAGGCACAGCTTTTTGTCACTCACCTCCATCTGTAGTGCTGCGCAGCTTCTGATTTTGAGTTTGGTTTTGGCTTTTCGTGCCTTTGGTTTTATGTCGTGTCTTTGTTTTTGTATATCTGTTTGTACTCGAGTCTAAATCTGGTACCATGGGGCAGTAAGTAACCACCTCTCTGACCCTAACTCTAACTTTAGAGAAAAGCTGCAGACCGAGCTGTGGAAATCCTAAAGAAACGCTGGCAAGCGGTCTGCTTCCTGGAGTGGCCCACTTTTGAAGTGGGCTGGCCACAGGGCGGGACGTTCAATCTAGATACTATTTTGCAAGTTAAAGAAAAAAGTCTTTCAGCCTGACCCTTATGGCCACCCAGACCAGGTACCCTATATTGTCACCTGGGTGAGCTTGTCCAGAGAAGCCCCCTACTCTGGGTCAAACCATTTTGCTACAGAGCACAGTGCAGGCACCGAGGCTGGCTTCCCTCTGACTTTGATAATAGCAGTCTGCCCCCCCCCCCCTCCCCGTCTCTTTTCCCTTGCAGGAGGCACACATGCTAGCGGGGTCCAAGGTGGTGCTAATTCCTCCCCATAGGACCCACTAAGCCTGGGAACCAGCAGTGGGCTGTTTCTCTGGGGTCAGATACCCTATTAGAAAGCAAAAGTTTCATAAAGAGCCTGGACCTTTTCATTTCGGCAGCAGATAGAGAGATTGCAAGTAAGTATCCCTGTGGCTTTCGGTAAAAGGCGAATGTCGATCAGGAGCAACAGGTAGTAGGGCAAGCCAACATCAGAAGGGCCTTGCAGCCCTGATAGCATCTCTCTTCTAGCAATGCTTTGTTCCAGTCATCACATACTGTGTCCAGGGTAAAGCTTCTGGTTTAAAAATTGGGGAAAGTTAAGCTGAGTCACTTAAAAAAAATGAGCTTATAAAAAAACTACAGATTGTTGGTTTCTATATTTCTTACTATGCAATGTGCGCAGAAAAAAGTAAATTCCCAGCTCTGTTTAGATGGGTGCAGGACTACACTGTCTTCAAAAACTATCACTGTAAAAGCCCTGGCCCCGGGCCAGGGCCATCTAAATGGCCCATGTTTAGATCTAAATTTGACACCTGACTGCTCGCAATGCTTGTGATGAGGTGGGGGCCCCGAGTTGCCCCACATGGCAAAGATCTGCTGAAGCCTCTCACCCCACTACAATGGCAAAGGGGGTGTTGTTGAGTGATGAAATTAAGTTAAAATGGGCCTTTTGACTCTTTATAATGTTTAAAACTATTTTAAAAGCATGGCGAAGATTCTCATTTATTATTGATATAAACGAGGTACATTTTGGGTTGTTTCCAGATTCTGTCTATGATGAAATTATTCTACTATGTAAAATAGGCCCAAAAGGGATATTGCTGAGTTTTAAGGTAATATGTTACCTAATTCTAAAAATTCATCATACTAATGTTCAAAGTAGCTGTATCAGTTTGCATTTTTACCAAAAATGGAGGATTTTTATTCCACATTCTCTTAAGCATAAATTGTCAAACAATATTTTTAATCTTGGTCATTTTTACAGGGATAAGATAAAATCTCAGAGTTGTTTGATTTACATTTCCCTTATGATTAAGGATGTCATTTTAGAGCAAATTTTAAATATTTTTCAGTCAATTTAAGTTCATCTGCTGAGGATTTACAGTTTAGGTCTGTAACATAATTTTACTGGATTATTTATTCTTATGAGGACTAAGTTCTTAAGTTCCTTATATGTTTTAAAAATAATTGATAAAGATACCTTCCCATTCTACAGGTTGATATTATGTACTGTTGATTATATCCTTTCTACACAAAAAGCATCTCAGTTCTGGTGATCTTATTTATTGATTATTTCTCTCAATGTCTATGCCACTGAGGCTGTGTTTGAAAGTGTACTTAAAACTTTTTTCTTCTATGAGGCTCAATATTGTTGGTTTTATGTTAAGGCCTTTGATTTGTTTGGATTTCAGTTTTGTGCATAGAGATAAATACGGATCTATTTTCATTCTTCTATGTCTAATTAATTCTTAAAGGGAGAAACTGACAGTCAAAATGCCAGGCTCATGGCAAATCTCAGGGCCAAGGCACCCCACTAATTCGGCCAAGGTAAAAGAGGTTCTCCAGGGGTCAGTTAAAATCTGTGTTCCTTAAATTTTTAATGGAGGTTTACAGGCATTTTACCCAACCTCTGAAGGTCAGCAGGCAGCTATAGCCATGGCCTTCATAGGACAGTCAGCATCAGATATAAAAAAAAAGTTACAGCAGGTAGATAGGTTGCAAGATTATACCTTGCAGAATTTGGGGAGACAGAGAAAATGTTAAACGAGAGACAGAGAAAGTGTTAAATAAGAGACAGAGAAAGTGTTAAATGAGAGACAGAGAAAGTGAAGTGAAAGAAAGAGAAAGCGGGAGGCAGCAAAAAGAGAAAACTGGAGGGATCACAGACAAGAAAGAAATTTGACTAGGAAAAAAAAGACAGGACTCAGACAGATAGGGAGCCTGGGCAACAGAAGATCAAAGACAAATGAAGATGGACAGAGGCACTCCTTGGACAAAGGTCAATGTGTTTATGGCAAGAAAAAGGACATTAGATACCTCTATATTTTCTAAGGGACATAGGAACTGAGTACTGTGTGCGAAAACAACCATTAAACAAACTGGACACCTTATGAACTATAAATTTGGAAAAAGAACAAATAAATGACTCGTTCCTCCCTGGTCACCCTTGAATGTATGATCAAAGCCTTTTGTTGACCAAATGAGGGACTTTTGCTTTCCCTGCTGTTCTCAGTTCTGCAGGAGATGCAGGCTGCTTCTCTGCCTATGCCTCTGCCATGCCCTCCTCACAAGGATGACCACCTTCCCTGCCATCACTACCAAAGAAATCCTCACCTCCTAGCAACTGCCTTGGTGCCATGCTTGCCCTAAAGCCTGCTCACCCTGCAGTCTCGCTCCCCACAACCATGTCAGACTGCAATACAGCAGTCACCATGCTACCACAGGTGCCCTCCTGTGCCAGACTACTGCTCCTGTGCCCTGCTCACGTCGACGAACTATGGATCCTACCAGCATCTGCAGAAAGGACAGGTGGCTGGCAGAATGACAGGCTGAGCTGTGCCAGGCAGAGCCGGAAATGATGGTGAAGCTTGCCTGGGGCACAAGGCTAGGGGTCTGAGCCAAGCAGGTATACAAGACTGAAGGAAAGGGGAAGGCGGGGGCAGCATTGGTGGACAGGAAGCAAATGATCTGGGCCAGTAGCCTCCCTTCAGGGACGTCAGCCCGCCCAGAAAGCTAAACTGGCTTTGATACAAGCTCTACAGGTAGTAGAGGAAACATCTACACTGACAGCAGGTATGCTTTTGCCACTACCCATATACACAGAACAATATATAGACAAAGAGGTTTGTTGACATCTGCAGAAATTTTGAGCCTCCTTGAGGCCACACAGTTGCCAAAAAAAAAAAAAATAGCCATCATACATTGACCAAAACTGAGACACCCAATGTAATGGCTAAGAAGATCATAAAAGAAATTATCCTGAGGGTTGGGATGGCCAAGGTAATTATGTCTCATAATAGTCCTGCCTTTGTTGCCCAGGTAAGTCAGGGCGTGGCCAAGACATTGGGGATCAATTGGAAATTGTGCTTACTAACCCCAAAGCTCAGGTCAGATAGATAGGATAAATAAAATTCTATAGCCAGAATCTGGAACCAACCTAGATGCCCTTCAATGGAAGAATGGATGAAGAAAGTGTGGAATATATACATATTAGAGTACTACTCAGCAGTAAAAAACAATAACTTCTTGAATTATGCATGCAAATGGATGGAAATAGAAAACACTATCCTGAGTGAGGTAAGCCAGAACCAAAAAGGAGGAACATGGGATGTAGTCACTCATATTTGGTTTCTAGCCATAAATAAAGGACATTGAGCCTATAATTCATGATCCTAGAGAAGCTAAATAAGAAGGAGAACCCAAAGAAAAACATATAGGCATCCTCCTGAATATTAACCTTCATCAGGCGATGAAAAGGAGACAGAGACAGAGACCCACATTGGAGCACCAGACTGAAATCTCAAGGTCCAAATCAGGAGCAGAAGGAGAGAGAGCACGAGCAAGGAACTCAGGACCACGAGGAGTGCACCCACACACTGAGACAGTGGGGATGTTCTATTGGGAACTCACCAAGGCCAGCTGGCCCGGGTCTGAAAAAGCATGGGATAAAACCAGACTTGCTGAACATAGCAGACAATGAGGACTACTGAGAGCTGAAGAACAATGGCACTGGGTTTTGATCCTACTGCATGTACTGGCTTTGTGGGAGCCTAGGCAGTTTGGATGCTCACCTTACTAGACCTGGATGAAGGTGGGTGGTCCTTGGACTTCCCACAGGGCAGGGAACCCTGATTGCTCTTCGAGCTGATGAGGGAGGGGAACTTGATTGGGGGAGGGGGAGGGAAATGGGAGGCGGTGGCGGGGAGGAGGCAGAAATCTTTAAATAAATAAAAAAATATTTTTTTTTGTACAAATTAACAAAATTGGCCCTAGAGACTGGCAAAATGATTGGACAGACCTCCCTCCCTCTGTTCTGTTTTCGGTTTAAAACACCTCGGGGCGATTTAAACTCACTCCTTATGAGATCCTATGTGAGGGCTGCCACTGCTCACTAAGGCGAATGAGGTATATAATCCTAATGCAGTCCTTCCCAGACTGTTATCTGCCCACCTAAAGACCCTCCCGATCATCCAAGCCCACGTGTGGAAGCTTCTGGCTGCTGCCTACCAGCCCGGACACCCAGAGATTTCACATCCGTTGATGATTTTATATACATCTGGAGACATCAGTCCCAGAGCCCTAAACCTTCCAGGAAGGGACCCTACACCATGCTCCTTATGACACCCACTGCTCTCAAAGTAGACAACATTGCAACCTGGATCCACGCATCTCAGGTAAAGCCAGCACTTCCACAGGACAACTCAGGACCCTCTAGATAAAAGCTTCAACACACTTAAAGCTAAACAAAGGACTCTTAAAAATATGCCAAACGAACTCTCCGGGACTCTTTTTTTTTTAAATTTATTTATTTATTAAAGATTTCTGCCTCCTCTCTGCCACCGCTTCCCATTTCCCTCCCCCTCCCCCAATCAAGTTCCCCTCCCTCATCAACTCGAAGAGCAATCAGGGTTCCCTGCCCTGATTTAAACAGAAACGAGTCTGTTTAAAATGAGATATCTATCTATCTATCTATCTATCTATCTATCTATCTATATATATATCTGTGGCCTCTATAAGATGTTCTTTCAGACTTCTTGAAATCTTTTCAGTTTCATTAGCAGGATTCATAGTGAGCATTCCTGGAAATATCCATATTGGTCTCCACCATCATGAGGGTGAATATTCATCTTACTGACCCTCTGTAGCATTTACAACCTCAACCAAGTCAATTATTTCTATACATGGTGGTTGCTGAGATACCCCTTTGGCTCATAAGGATCTGGATCACCTCACCTGGGACCATGACTTCCACAATGGTACTGTCACATAACAACAGATACAGAGATGAGTTGAGGTGTCCATACATGTGTAGGAACCCCTGAGAGTAGAGGTCACAGAATGCATTGGAGAATACTAGAGCTATGCCCCATGAGCTAGAGGGAAGGAGTCTGAATTCTCTGCCATGGCTCTGTGCCTCACTATTGCCCATGTCACTTCCATTGTGGGACAGATCCTCAGAGAACCAGGTTACGGAGGATTATTTTGTCAGAAGTCACAGCCATGGCCAGCACTGAAAGAAACTTCAAGGTCTGGGCCACATTCTCTCTATTTCTCATCACTTTTTAAAATTTATTTTATATATCAACCAATTTCCTCTGCTGCCTCTCCTCCTATTACCTCTCCCACACTCCCTTCTGTTCTGTTCTCACAACCTCTTCCACTGCTCCTCCATCTCCATTCAGATGGGGTAAGGCCTTCCATGGAAATGGACAAAAAAATGACATATCAAGTTGAGGCAGGACCAAGTTCCTTCCCTCTGCATCACGGCTGAACAAGGCATCCCACCATAAGAAATAGTTTCCAAAGAGCTAGGTCATGCATGACATTTAGCAGCAGCCCAGAGAGCAGAGAATTTGTCAGTATCTCTAGAAGCAGCTGTATCAAGTCTATAACTAGCTATTGTCCATCTGAACCCCACATTACAACAGGAATTTTACCTACTGTTCTGGGGCCTGACTCCATAGAGCTAAGAAGTGTAATCTCATGACCTTAGTGGCAGGATGGGGAGGTGAGTGTCTGGGTTCCCTGTTTCTGTTCTCCTACTCATGTACCTGGCCCTAATCATCTCTCCCTGGATGCCACCTTTTGTCTAAACCCTGGGATTCAGGCACCTCTGTTGGGATCTCTGTTTGCCTCCCACACTCACCAGCTGAAGTGACAGAGAAGTGAGGACTTTTCTGAGATAAGAACTGGCAGGTTACCTGGGGATGGAGCATTCTCACTGCATGGAGGTGCCTGATACTTACCAGCTTTTGGCACAGGCCTTAGGGGTGGCAGGCTGGAGGCTTTAATGGGTCCTAGGGAAAAGAATAAGAAGGGGTGAGTTTTAGATGCTAACCCAGGAACCTGCTTCTGCTCATTCTTCTATATCTGTCCTGTAACTTCCCCAAGATCCCCACATTGTCTACTCCAATTCTAGATTGCAATAGAGCAAGCCATGGACATTACTTGAGGGGTCCCTGATGACATCCACTTCTCTGTCAGGGAAAGTGTCTTCTTACTAACTCTTCCCATTGTCCCCTTAATATCACCTGTCAAGGGCTCTCCTAGGGATTAGATAGGAAGCCACCCTGAGAAGTCAGGGTCACCTTACCTGAGACAGTGATTTCCACAGGGGCACTGCCATGTGACAACAGGTAGAGAGATGACTCTTGAAATGCATAGCACCTGTATGTGCCCGATATTGAAGAGTTCACAGCCCTCGTAAATAATTCTGCTTGGAACCCCCAAATTTGCAACTTTGGTTTTAGTCGCTGTGGTTGGTGTGCTGCTCCCTCTTTGGACAGAATGAGAGTGTCCACCATGTATGGCGACTGACAGATTAGGGTCACATTGTTTCCTGAGTGTACTGTGGAGTTAGGTTTCACTGAGACTGAAGGAATGACAGTAAGCTGTCCTAAAGAGAAGAGGGACGATGAGAGGCTGCCTTCAATGTTCTGAGCTGAAACCTCACCTGAATCTGCCCTGATCACAGGGTCTCTGTCTTTTTTTTCTGACCAAACCCCTCTTCTGCTCCTTTGTCTTTGTTTCTGTCCCCAAATGAATTTCTTGTCCGTCTTCCCAGCATCACCTCCTTAACTCCCCCATGAGAGCTCATGCAGTGGTTTGGTATCTGAGGGAATCTATTTAGTTCCTCACCCGAAATCAGGATGTCCAGGGGGTCACTGGAGGCTGACCACTCAGAGGTTGTGTGCACTGCAGCATCTGTATTGGCCTCCAGTGGAGCTGCTCACAGAGCCCAGGGTGAAGTTGGCTAAGGAGAAGCTAGCCTGGGTCCTCACCCCATAGTGCTGGATGAAGTCAGTTCCCCTCACCTTGTATAGAGCAAATCTGTCATAGTTGATGTCAGACCAACACTGCAGGGTGAGGTTCTTTCCAGGGTCCAGGATATGGCCTTGATGGGCCAGTAGGCAGGGCTTCCTGGCCAGGCCTAGAGGGAAGGTGACAGACTAGTGGTTGAGTACCTGGTTTATGTCAAACATTTGACTCCTCCCAGTGTCCAGCACATGTCACTGCTCTCCCCAGGGGTGGGGCTCTGGCTCAGTCATCAGGCTCTTCTTTTTCCTCTCTCTACATGCAACTACCCAGTGGGACAGGTGCATGGCAAAGGGCTAGGATCTCAATAAATTATTAGTCAGTGATGGTGTTGACTCACCCGAGATGTGTATTTCCAGGGGTTGATGGAGGAGGGTCTTCTGTCTATGTGTTACTTTCATTGGTTAATAAAGAAACTGCCTTAGATTTTGATAGGACAGCCACTTAGACAGGCGGAGTAGACAGAACAGAATGCTGGGAGGAAGAAGGCAGTGAGGCAGATGCTATAGCTCTCCTCTCCAAGATGGATGCAGGGTAAGATCCTTCCTGGTAAGCCACCACCTCATGGTGCTACACAGATGATTAGAAATGGGTTAATTAAGATGTGAGAATTAGCTGGTAAGAGGATAGAGCTAATGGGCCAAGCAGTGTTTAAATGAATACAGTTTGTGTGTTATTATTTTTGGTGTAAAGCTAGCCATGCGGGAGCCGGGTGGGCAAAAGCAGGCCTGCTTGCCTCATCACTACAGGGGGTCACTGGGTACTGACCACACGTATAGGGTATACTCGTAGTAACCATAACATCTGAATGTCCCTCTGTAGTCTGGTGTTACATGATTTATAGGGAACAAGGCTTGGTACTGCTTAACATGGTGTATGTACTGTGAATTCAAGGAGCTGAGGAACTTCTGATCTTCCTTAGTGAGAATGAACTTTTTATATACCCACAATGAAGTACAACAGAGTGTCATGTTCCCTCCTGACATAACCACAGGTTTGGAATGGGCTGACAGGATGGGTTTACTATTGTAGACTCCTAGGATAGAAGGAGTCAAATGTAATGTGGGCTCACACAGCCATCATATTCTCCAGGGCTAGGCTGTGAGAGGGAAGTACTCTAGAGAGCAAGCCTAGGGTCAAGTCCATGATTGTCCCCTCACCTGTCACCACCAGCTCCAGGGTGTCACTGCGCTCTGACCAGCAAGCTGAGCTGTAACAGTAGCAGTGATATTGCCCCACATGTTGGTGGGTCACAGAAGGGATGGAGAACTTGGCTTTGGTTCTCTGGCTTCTCTGCGATCTTTGTGTCCGAGGGACTTTTGCTTCCCTCTTTATGCAGAACATATATTTCTGCTTCCTAGATCCCCTGACACCAGATGGACACAGCACTTCCGTAAGCAATCACTGATCCTGGCTCAGCATTAATAGTGGGTTTGTGGAGGGTGCCTGTAAGGAATTAAGAGAGAAGAAGTTGAGTTTGTCTGAAAGTGGCACAGGGAAAGTCCTGGACCTTTTGGGCTTTACTATCACACTCTGCCTTGAATTCTGTATCTTGTGTCCCCTGTTTCCCTTGCTCTGTGTCAATGGGTTCAAGAGCCCTGACTTCCCAATACACCACACACCAAGACCTCTTTGTACACCTGTATCATTCCAACATCATCCTAGGGCAAGCCTGGGATTCCTCCCCTGAGAACAGGAGCTCCAGGGGGTCACTAGGCTCTCACCACACCAGTGGGCTGTCCTTGTTAAAGCTGCAGCATCTGAATGTCCACCATTGGCTGGAGGTTACAGGGCCCACAGAGAACAGAGCCTGGAACTGTCTAGTAGAGTTTTTATACTGTGAGTCTGATGTTCAGGAGAGCATCTTTGGTCCTTCCTTAGTCAGAACAAACCTGTCATATCACCGCTCTGAGAAACACTGCAGGATGACTTTTCCTCCATCAGTCACCAAAGGGCTGGACAGGGCTGGGAGCCTGGATTTCCTATAGACTCCTAGGAGAGCAAGTGGAATCAGTTAAATATCCTCAAGGGCTCATTGTCTTCCATAGTGTTGGAGAGAATTCTTTTGAAGAGATCCACTTCTTTACAGTCAAGCCCGAGGCTGTGAACCCTGTGTGTCATCTCACTTGTAACCATCAGCTCCAGGAAGTCACTGTGTCCTGACCATTCATCACGTGTCTGATACTGACAGCTATATCTCCCTGCATGGTGATATTCTATGTTTGAGATGGTGAATACAGCCTTGTCCTTAGAATTCTGTGAAATCATGGCAGGATACAAGATCAACTCCAAAAAATCAGTTGCCTTCCTATACACTAAGGATAAGGAAACAGAGAGGGAAATCAGAGAAGCATCACCTTTCACGATAGCCACAAATAGCATAAAATATCTTGGGGTAACTCTGACCAAGGAAGTGAAAGATCTATTTGACAAGAACTTTAAGTCTTTGAAGAAAGAAATTGAAGAGGACACCAGAAAATGGAAGGACCTCCCTTGCTCTTGGATTGGGAGGATCAACATAGGAAAAATGGCAATTCTACCAAAAGCAATCTATAGATTCAATGCAATCCCCATCAAAATCCCATCAAAATTCTTCACAGATCTGGAGAAGACAATAATCAACTTTATATGGAAAAACAAAAAACCCAGGATAGCCAAAACAATCTTATACAATAAAGGATTGTCTGGAGGCATTACCATCCCTGACTTCAAACTCTATTACAGAGCTACAGTATTGAAAACAGCTTGGTATTGGCATAAAAACAGAGAAGTCGACCAATGGAATCGAATAGAAGACCCTGACATTAACCCACAAACCTATGAACACCTGATTTTCGATAAAGGAGCTAAAAGTATACAATGGAAGAAAGAAAGCATCTTCAACAAATTGTGCTGGCAAAACTGGATGTCAATCTGTAGAAGAATGAAAATAGATCCATATCTATCACCATGCACAAAACTCAAGTCCAAATGGATTAAAGACCTCAATATCAGTCCGAACACACTGAACCTGATAGAAGAGAAAGTGGAAAGTACTCTACAACACATGGGCACAGGAGACCATTTCCTACGTATAACCCCAGCAGCACAGACATTAAGGGCCTCATTGAATAAATGGGACCTCCTGAGACTGAGAAGCTTCTGTAAAGCAAAGGACACTGTCACTAAGACAAAAAGGCAACCCACTGACTGGGAGAAGATCTTCACCAACCCTGCAACTGACAAAGGTCTGATCTCCAAAATATATAAAGAACTCAAGAAACTAGACCGCAAAAGGCTAATCAACCCAATTATAAAATAGGGCACTGAGCTGAACAGAGAATTCTCAACAGAAGAACTTCAAATGGCCAAAAGACACTTATGGTCATGCTCAACTTCCTTAGCGATCAGGGAAATGCAAATCAAGACAACTTTAAGATACCATTTTACGCCTGTCAGAATGGCTAAAATAAAAAACACCAAGGATAGCCTTTGCTGGAGAGGTTGTGGAGAAAGGGGTACCCTCATCCATTGCTGGTGGGAATGCAAACTTGTGCAACCACTTTGGAAAGCAGTGTGGCGGTTTCTCAGGAAATTTGGGATCAACCTACCCCTGGATCCAGCAATACCACTCTTGAGAATATACCCAAGAGAGGCCCTATCATACAACAAAAGTATATGCTCAACTATGTTCATAGCAGCATTGTTTGTAATAGCCAGAACCTGGAAACAACCTAGATGCCCTTCAATGGAAGAATGGATAAAGAAAGTATGGAATATATACATATTAGAGTATTACTCAGCAGTGAAAAACAAGGACTTCTTGAATTTTGCATACAAATGGATGGAAATAGAAAACACTATCCTGAGTGAGGTAAGCCAGACCCAAAAAGAGGAACATGGGATGTACTCACTCATATTTGGTTTCTAGCCATAAATAAAGGACATTGAGCTTATAATTCACGATCCTAGAGAAGCTAAATAAGAAGGTGAATCCAAAGAAAAACATACAGGTATCCTCCTGAATATTAACCTTCAGCAGGTGATAAAAGGAGACAGAGACAGAGACCCACATTGGAGCACCGGACAGAAATCTCAAGGTCCAAATCAGGAGCAGAAGGAGAGGGAGCACGAGCAAGGAACTCAGGACCGCGAGGGCTGCACCCACACTCTGAGACAATGGGGATGTTCTATCGGGAATTCACCAAGGCCAGCTGGCTTGGGTCTGAAAAAGCATGGGATAAAACTGGACTTGCTGAACATAGCAGACAATGAGGACTACTGAGAACTCAAGAACAATGGCAGTGGGTTTTTGATCCTACTGCACGTACTGGCTTTGGGGGAGACTAGGCAGTTTGGATGCTCACCTTACTAAACCTGGATGGCGGTGGGCGGTCCTTGGACTTCCCACAGGTCAGGGAACCCTGATTGCTCTTTGAGCTGATGAGGGAGAGGGACTTGATTGGGGGAGGGGGAGGGAAATGGGAGGCGGTGGCAGGGAGGAGGCAGAAATCCTTAATAAATAAATAAATTAAAAAAATAAAAAGAATTCTGTGGAATCTCTGTGTGCCTTAAATGTTGATTTCCATCTTTATACAGACTTGTTCCTGTGGTTTCTTCACACAAGAAGGTCACTGTAGTCTCCTCAGAGACTACAGAGTCTGGCTGTATTTTGACGATAGGTTTAGGGAGAGTCCCTGCAAGAAAATGAACAGTTTTGATCCAGGAGAACCACCCTTAGATTGCACGCCTCAACCCCAGTCCTGCAGCCATTCCCAGGTTTAGCACACGTTTCATTTTTAAGCCTCATACCCCATCATGGCTTCAGGAATGATGGGAAGTGAAGGTCAGGACATTCACATACACTTTCCTGCCAGCACTAGGGTCCCAAGGTCCAGAGTCAGTCCTGGAAGAGAGTTTCCTGTGAGAGGTTTGTCCCTGAAGCATGAGCAGGTCCTCCTCCCTGCAGGACCTCCTGACATCCTGGACGTTCCTGATGGGCCAATGCTGAGCTGTGGGGCAGCATCAATTCTAGACCACAGTATCCCCTCCCCATCTCTACATCTTACCCACACAGAGCAGGGCTGTGAAGGTGAAGGTCATGGCATCTCCTCTTGGAAGCTGCTACTGTGTTCATGGGCAGAGGTTCAGAGACTGCCTGGAGGGACAGAAAACACAGGGTGTGGCCTCTGGAGGCAGGCATTCTGCATGACGCAGTTGTACTGACACAGCCCCATAGGAAGGGAAACTGCCCTCTCCAGGCACTGGGCTCTGACTAGGTCAGGTAGTAGACTCTGCAATCAATTCTTTGATGGATGAGGTTTCCATAATCCTGTCAGTGTCCGTTTCATTCTGTTCTCATCTTTGTTCCTTTGTCAGTTCCACCTGGATGGAACTGTATGAATATTATACATAAGAAATACACGTATGAATACCACACATATAAAACACAAATTTGCATGTTCTTTTGCTTTATTTATTTTTATATTTTTATGTGAAAAACATCTTCATATTTACAATATTTGCAGGTTTGTGTGAAGGGTCTTGCTGGGTACATCTGCATGGAATTTATACTCCTCTTCCTCGGAGTCATGTACTGGGTTGCAAATCTTCACCACTATTTAGTTGCTCTTTGTTGATGTGTGTACTTTTCATTACAACTTTTGAACTGTATCTACTTATTTATTTACACTTATCTCTTTAAATTGCACTTATTTAATAATAATGTATCACTATTTTCTTCTTTATGTTCGTACATTTGTCATATCACATGCATGGAGGTCAGAGACAACTACAGGAGACAGTTTTTCCTTTCATAATGTGAAAATATATTTAGTATAAAGCTCCAACACAGGATATATTCCAAGTATTTAATTATATTCGTTTCTAAAGGGATATTTTGATCCCAGGCCCTGTATCTTTTGCACCCCTGTGAGTTGTCATGCCCAGTGTGTTGCATGGCTATATTGTATCTTTCCTATTCTTTTTCTAGTCAGCTGTTTTTCCTGACCTGATTTAAGTGATGGAGCATGCCATTGAACCAGTCAGTGCTGCGAGGTCATTCACACCTACTTCCCAAGGCATCTTTGTCAGTGAGAAGACGTGCTGCCCTCTCCTGGTTGTGCTGTGGAAGTTATTAAGGAAAACCACAGCTGGTTTGTATTCTTGGGTGTCGCACCTCGGCTTTGATTTTTTTTTTTGTGTGACTGTCACGTTTCATGTTCAGTATCCTCTATTTGAAGTATGTAAATCTTATCCGAGTTTTTCCTGAAAGGTTCAAACCAATGCAAAACTTGACTGTAGGGGGACTCAGAAAATTGAGAGGTCCTGGGACCGATAAGTGCTTTGGCATTTTTTTGGGGGAAATTCAGATAAGATATTTTGGTGTGTAAAAATCGAGTTGCTAAGGTATAAATTGTATAACAATGAAACAAGCTTTTGTGAAGCAAAAGTCAGGGAGTTCACTAGATGCTGACTCCCCTAAGGCTGCAAGCTAAAATTCATCTTGAAGTGACCTTGTTTCTTCCATAGCCTGCCTCTTAAGGGAACATTGACACTTGACGTGGTGGGATGAACTCCATGTAATGAAATTGCTCAGATGACTGACAGCCACACATGGCATCTCATCAGTCCTCTCTGACACAGATTGGTTAGATGTAGAGATGTAGCATGTTTGTTGGTTGATATGAATTTCCCAGATTGTAGAGTCATGATTCTCCAACCTTGCCCCATGGCCTCCATGCATGGCACTCTACAAGCACCACAATTACTGACTGCATAGCCAGATAGGCTCTGCTGGGTTAGTCCTTTAAACCTTTGTGTCCATTAGAGTTTGCCTAGCTGAGGACATATTCTGTTGCTCTTCAGAAACAGTTCATGGTAGAATGTGGGAGAGTATCTGTCCTGAGTCATCCTCAATATTGGGCAGAATCTGTGTGACATTATCTTGATTGTAAGCTTTGTCTTTTTGTGACTCCTGATGTAGTCACTCTGTATCTAGGGTTTTGATGTTTTAGGCAGTGAGTGATTTTCTATCCTTTTCTATGTAGGGTCAGAACTTGATTATTGACTTTTGATTAAATTCTTTTTCTTTAATTACAAGGAACACATTTTCAATTATTTATTTCATGTGAATGAAGCCCACTCATCTACCCTCTACCACGTAAGCATATGCATGCAGAGTGAGTACTCACTCTGTATACCAGGCTAGCATTGAACTGACAGATTTATGCCTGCCTCTGCCACCCGAGTGTTGGCATTAAAGGCATGTGCCACCATTGCTTGGATGATGCTTTGTTTTCTTTTTTTAAATTGTTTATGTTGAACTATATATTTTCCTCTGCTTCCCTACCTTCCTCCCTGCTCCCCTTCAACCCTCTCCCATAATCCCCATGCTTCCAGTTTACTCAGGAGATCTTTTCTTTTTCTACTGCCCATGTAGATTATATGTTATGTATCTCTTAGGGTCCTCTCTGTTGTCTAGGTTATCTGGGTTTGTGAATTGTAGGCTGTTTTTTCTTTGCTTTATTTTTAGGAAGTGGTCTCCTGTGTCCATGCATTGAAGGCCACTTCCCACTTTCTCTTCTATCAGGTTCAGTGTGGACAGATTTACATTGAGGTCTTTGATCCATTTGGACTTAAGTTTTGTTCATGGGGATATATGTAGATCTATTTGCATTCTTCTACAGGTTGAAATTCAGTTATGCCAGCATCATTTGTTGAAGATGCTTTCTTTTTTCCATTGTATAATTTTAGCTTCTTTGCCAAAAGTCAGTTGCTCATAGGTATGTGAATTAATATCTATGTCTTTGATTCAATTCCATTGGTCCACCTGTCTGTTTTTATGCTAATATCAAGCTGTTTTCATTAAGGTAGCTCTATAATAGAGTTTGATGTTAGGGATGGTGATGCCTCCAGAAGTTCCTTTATTGTAGAGCATTGTTTTGGCTAATCTGAGTTTTTTGATTTTGCATATGAAGTTTAATATTGTTCTTTAGAGTTCTGTGAAGAATTTTGTTAGGATTTTGATGGACATTTCATTGAATATGTAGATTGCTTTTGATAGAGTTGCCATTTTTATTACCTACTCAAGAGCATGAAAGATCTTTCATTTTCCATTTTTTGATATCTTCCTCAGTTTCTTTCCTCAAAGACTTAAAGTTGTTGTTATACAGTTCTCTCACTTCTTTGATTAGTGTTACCCCAAGATCTTTAATGTCATTTGTTTCTATTGTAAATGGTGATGTTTTTCTGATTTCTTTCTCAGCCCCTTTACCATTTGTGTATAGTAGGGTTACTGATTTTTTTTTGCATTGATCTTGTAGTCTGTCATATTACTAAGGATGTTTATCAGCTGTAGGAGTTCCCTTGTAGAATTTTTGTGGTTACTTATGTATACTATCATATCATCTGCAAATAGCTACAGTTTGACTTTTTCCTTTTCTATTTGTACCCCTTTGATCTCCCTTTATTGTCCTATTGCTCTAACTAGAACTTCAAGAACAATGTTGAATGGATATGAAGAGAGTGGACAGCCTTGTCTTGCTCCTGATTTTAGTGGAATCACTTTGAGTTTTTCTCCATTTAATTAGATGTTGGCTATTGGCTTCCTGTTTATTGCTTTTATTATGTTTGGATATGTTCCTTGTATCCATGATCTCTCCAAGACCTTTATCATGAAGGGGTATTGGATTTTGTAGAATGCATTTTCAGCATCTAATGAGATGATCATATGGGTTTTATCCTTCATTTTATTTATAGGATAGATTACATTGATAGATTTATATATATTGAACCATCTCTGCATCTCTGGGATGAAGTCATCTTGATCACTGTGGATGGTTGTTTTGATGTGTTCTTTGTTGTAGGGAAAGGAGCAGCTTATTCATCCTGGCTGCCTGGCTAGCTTAGCCCCAAAATAACCACACAGAAACTGTATCAATTAAAACACTGCTTGGCCCATTTGCCCTAGCCTCTTATTGGCTAACTCTCACATCTTGATTTATCTGATTTCTATTAATCTGTTTATCGCCACATAGCAGTGGCTTACCGGGAAAGATTCAGCATGTCTGACTCTGGCGGCTCCATAGTGGCTCTCTCCCACTCTGCTTTCTCCCTCCCAACATTCAGTTCTGTTTTCCCATCTACCTAAGTTCTGCCTTATCAAAAGGCCAAGGCAATTTCTTTATTCATTAGCCAATGAATAAAGACATAAACAGTAACATAAACAATAATACATAAACAGAAGGAACTCCTACACCAGTTCTTAGATTCAGTTTGTCAGAATTTTATTGAGTATTTTGCATCAATATTCAAGAGTGAGATTGGCCTGTAATTCTCTTTCTTAGTTGCATCTTCATGTGGTCTGGGTACCAGACCTCATAAATGTCACCTCATAATAAGAGTTTTACAATGTCCCTTCTATTTGTCAAAAAGCTTTGAGATGAAAAACCCAAGAAGACAATCTAAAGTTTTAGGGAGGCACATAGTTGAATGAGGATCTCATTAAGGACAGATAACAAATACAAAGCAGCCTAATTATTACTAGATGATGTACTTTCATTGCTAGGTTTGGTCAAAGGTGATGATTAATTCCTTATAACCATTTTTACCTCCAATCTCCTGATATAAAAAATATTGATGAATGAATGTGTACCCTAAAGATTTAAAGCAGAGCTGGCTAATTTTCTTTTCATGTATGAAAATCTAGATTTATAATTACTTTAAGTGTACCGACGTAAAATGAACGCAGGCAGATTGTAAAAAATATATACAGCTTTAATGTAGAAATAGACTTACAGTACCACGGTTCCCGCGGAGAAACAGGAAGCATAAGAGGAGAGGGCACACACCCGGCAGATTTATAGGTAAACATTACCCTGAGGCGAACTTAACCCTACATTTAAGATTCTTCATAAGATTACTGTTAAGTTGGGAGTGTAACCCCAGCCTCTGACATCCATCCCAGCCCCCTGGCCTGGGAGTTGCATTGGTCTGGACTCTAAATCCCAGCATACCAGGTCCTGACCCCTCCCCCGGGGAGGGCCAGGACCACCCCCACAGGGTATTTGGTGGGCTCCCAGAGGGGAAACATGGGTTTGCATGTGCTCCCTGCTTTCCTGTCTCTCTGCCATATATCCGACCACCCAAGAGCGCTGTATTTAATAAAACAATGGACATTTTAATTTGATTTGATCTGACCTAATTGGATTTCTTTGTGCTGGCGGAGCTGCTCGTCTTAGAATTTTCCCTAACAATTACTTTTCAAGATAAATAATTGAGTGATTGTTCTTTTCTTTGTAGCTGCAAAGTGCAGCCTGCCAGTAAAAGAATATCTTGCTTGCTTATTCACTATTAATCTACAAAAAGTTGCTTGGTTATAAATGTGGTTTGGTTCTTGAGATAATTTGTTTTTCACATGTAATATGTAAAATGTTCAATCATGTAAGGGGTATAGAAAATATTCTGTTTTTTACTTGTATTCATTGTATCATCCACTAGAAAAATAGAATGTAACCATATTGTAAATTTATATTGTTGGGAATATTTTGCTGAAAGGGAAAGAATAAAGATAGAGTTAAAATGAACTAGAAGGAAAACATCAAGAATGAGAGAGATAGAAGGAAAACTTCTAGAATGAGAGCATTAGAAGGAATATATCAAGAATGAGAGAGTTAGAAAGAATTAGAAGGAAAACATAAAAAAATGAGGGAATAAAGAAGAAAAAAGATAGAGCTAGGAGGAGTTTGAAGAAAAACATTAAGATTAAGATAGAGTTAGAAGAGAAACAGCAAGAAGAATAGAAATAAATCACTAGGAAAATAACGAATAGAGAATGCAAAAGAAAAATAAAGAAAAGGTCCAAAGAAAACCATTAAGAGAGTGTATACGTCTGTTACCTAACCCACTGATTCTGCAGTGAGTCTATACCTGCAGGACACAGCAATTTCAGGGACCCAAAGAGAATATCAACATGTTTTGAGTAGACTGCAGGGCCAATGAAGAAGAATGAGTGCAGGCCAGTCCGTTATTACCCAAGTTTTTAGTAGAGCTCACTCTCAGTGTGGCCCCATCACATAGTATCCCCTGGGGAAGACGAAGTGTCTGAATGTGTTAATCAAGGAGACTTGTGGACAGTGTTCTTACACAGACAGTGAAATAGCTTAGCACCTCCTATCGGATAAGATCCAGTATTATAGCTCAGTAGTATCAGCAAGAATTCTCCATGAGTTCTATGACCTCAGCATTTAGAGTGACATATAGAAGCCAAGTCTGTGTTGTTTTGCTCTCTTTGCCAAGAATGCCTCCTTCTTCCTTCTTTGAACATCTCCCCCACCTGAATAAGGAGAACTTTATGGATGTGGTCTTTAAAGGATCTTCTATTGCTGACTTTTGGAAATTCTGGATTTGCCAGATCCTAGACCATGAGAGTCCCTAGTCCTCTATGTCTAGTCCCACATCTCTCATAACTTTGACTTATGAGAATTACAAATGTGGTAAGAGAAGGACCATTGGGTTTATGCATTGACCTTGGGGTCTGAGTTAATTATGAGGAAGATATATTGTGGAACAAGGGAATATATGAAATCCCAACAATTCAGAATCTAGTCATTCATAGATTCCCCCCCTCCCCAAATCTTTTGGATCTTTTGCTGAGAGCTACCAATCTATCAAACTCTATAGGATACTACCTTCTGCTTCAATCAGCTCCTCCTAGGTTCTCTGTGAGAATTATTTGGAGAATAGGCTTTGTCAGCTAAGTGCAGTTCCTATCTTGTGTTTGACCTAGGAAGATTCTGGGGCTGATTGTGAAGGGATGCAACTGGGTCCATTTGAGACAAGAAACAGGGACTTTCCCTGAGCAGCAAGTGTTTATTTTTTTTGAGAGACTCTGAGGATGAAACCCCTTACTTACACCTGGGTTGTCCTTGCATTATTCCCAAGCAGGGAGTGAGATTGCTGTGTTCAGAGAAAAATCTGATAATTTAGAAAACTGCGTTTAGTAGTCACACCCTTTCAGGGAGAAG
Source organism: Microtus oregoni (assembly GCF_018167655.1). Taxonomy (NCBI): domain Eukaryota; kingdom Metazoa; phylum Chordata; class Mammalia; order Rodentia; family Cricetidae; genus Microtus; species Microtus oregoni. The sequence goes on from NW_024543065.1 coordinate 40,978,053, forward strand.
CATTCCAGTCTCTTGGGGTCCATGTACATGGCTCTCCTGAACTCACATTGGCCTTCATACACAATGCATATTGAGAGGGGTAGCACTGTGTCCCTGCTCACTGCAGTGACTCTGAGCATGACTACCTGGAAAGTCTACAACAAATCAATTTCCTGGACATGTTACAATGTTTTCTTGTAGAATTTGTTTAAGTCACATGGATTATTTCATTCAAAAAGAGTAAAAAATCTTTTACTATTTCAGAAGTCTTGATCACATTTGTATGTGGTGTATCTTCAGCC